>NC_143575.1:192384258-193634258 GCF_048544385.1 Mastigoproctus giganteus | reverse complement strand
GCAGATATGAAGTTCTCTGAGCAGTGCAGACGAGCTGCAAGAGTAGCTCATGGTGTCTTGTCAATGATATACAGGAATTTTTCTAGCAGGGACAGGGATGTGATTATTCCCTTGTATAAGGCATTGGTCAGGCCACACCTTGAGTACTGTATACAGGTCTGGAGGCCTCATTTCAAGAAGGATGTAGAGCTGCTGGAACGAGTACAGAGAAGGGCAACAAGATTAGTGAATGGAACAAAGGGTTGCTCTTACGAAGAAAGGCTTAAGTTTTGCAAATTACAGAGCCTGGAGACTAGGCATCGGCGAGGTGATCTGATAGAGGTGTATAAGGCTTTGAATGGCTTGAGCATGCTCAATGCCGATGGGATTCTTCCTCTTGCTCAGAATAATCACCTGAGAGGGCATAAATTCAAATTGAGGAAGGACGGATGTCGGATAGATGTGCGGAAATTTGCCTTTAGCCAGCGGGCAGTTGGTTTGTGGAATAGACTCCCATCGCTTGTTGTTGAAGTTGATAGCCTAAACAAATTTAAGGCTCAGCTGGACAGGTAATTCGAACGAACGGAGGGGTGAAATGGGAGTAGTGGTTGGTTTTTTTTTTTTTTTTTTTTGGCTGATGCTGAATAAGCTTGCTTTCTTGCATCATATGCCTCTACTAATGCTAATGCTAATAGTCTAAGAGGAAGAGAAGGAATCCATTGGCATTGAGTTACCAATCCATTCAAGGCCTCAATGAGATCTCCTCTCAGGTATCTAGTCTCTGACACTGCAATTTACAAAATTGCAGTATGTGGCGACTAGGCACCTGTGATCTGAAGCAATTACCAGTAATAGAGCACCCTTTTGCTCCCCTCACTAATCTTGTTGCTGTTCTCTGCACCCATTCCAACAGATCCATGTCCGTACTAAAATGAGGCTTCCAGACTTCGACCTGCCTACAGTACTCAACATGTGGCCTAACCATTGCCTTATACAATGGGATAATCACCTCCTTATCCCTGCTGGAAATATTCCTGTGTCATCGACAAAATCCCATGATCTGTCCTGGCAGCTTGTCTTCGCTACTCAGAAAACTTCATATCTGACTGCACAATTAAATACCCTGGCTTTTTTTATATTATTCCTTGGTTTTACTACTGCATTTATTATATCTGTGATTTTCTGAAATGTGACTGGGGATACTAAATTGTTGGTTGTAGTAGATTGTGCTTAATGTGCATTGACCTGGTCTCCTTTTTTTTTATATGCCACCCATGTTAAATAGTCTAGGTATTTTTACAGGTTGGGCATAGCCTCTATTTGTATATACCATTGAGCAAGATAAGTTTGCAACTAAGTTCATCAATCTCATATTGTAGAGACACTTCACCATGAGTTGTTTTGGTATTGCTCTGTGCAATGATTATTTAAATAGATAATGCTGCTTCAATGGAGAGTAGTTGCCATTTGTATAAAATGTGTGCCATTCTCCAGACTGCAGTTTCATGGTGAAGTATTTTCCACGATATCAGTTTGATGAACTTAGTTTGCTTAGTGCTATGTGCAAACTGAGGCTATGACCTACCTGTACAATAATTTTAAACATTATTAATAAATATATGAGCAGATGCTTCTATATTTATTTACAAAATTTACTTTCTAGCAATATAGCTTAATCTTCCTGCCCCAAGTTTCATAATTTGGTTTAGGAGATAAGTTTCTTACATATATTTAAAGGATGGTTGTAGGATGTATGTGTGAAAATTTGCTTTCAGCCAGAGAATAATTGATTTTTAGACCAACTTCCATCTGGTGTTGTGGAAGTGGGTAGTTGAATAAATTTAAGATCAGACAAATTATAACAAAGGACAGACAGGTTTGTTGTTTGTTTTTTTTTTATTGATGCTAGAAGCTTTCTTCCTTTGCTTAATATTAATTCCAAGCCTAATCTTCCATCTTCAATTAACATTTTTTTTTTTTTTTTTTCAGTATTTGTGTATTTAATCCACACACACCCTCTAACTTGCCTCCCCCAACTAAGCTAAGCATCTCCCACCCAATGGGAGATGCTTAGCCATAGTTTTTGTTTAACTAATTTAATGCCAAATTCTGTACAACTCGTACCTAATATCTTCAGCAATTCTTGAAGATCCTGCAGGCTACTATATAACAGTGCAATGTCATTAGCATATAATAATGATTCAGGTTTTGAATCTTCGCACTAAACCTTTGTCGTTAATTTCTGTTCTTTTTATTTAATGGTCCATTGAAAAAGAAAAGAAAAAGGCAATAAAGTGTTAGGCAAAAAGACTGCCCAGTTCCAAGTTTAACATTAAATGATTTTCCAGTGCTTTAGTAATTATTTGAGTAAAAATAAAAATTGGAAAGAAATATTACCATTACCTTCCCCATCACTTTTCAGTGATGGGGAAGGTATGATGAATCATAGATCTATTTATTTTTTTCTTTCCCAAAGATGCAAAAAAAGCCCACTTCCTTCATCATTTAGCCATTATAATACTAATAGCAATCTTTGACTGAAATGCACCCCTAAATAAAGAGATAGTACCAGATGGCACTATTGATTTATTTAGGGAAAAATATATTGCATTGTCCCCAAGTGCAAAGGGTATATTAAGGTTATACAGTGCACTTCAGTCAGGTGCCTTTGCAGATGCCTAATTTTTTGTTTTGCTGCAATTTGCAGAACTCAAGTTAGTAGTAGTAGTAGTAGTAGTAGTAGTAGTGGCACTTGATGCAAGAAAGCAAGTGTAGGAGCTTATGCAGCATCAGCCAAAAAAAAAAAAAAAAAAAAAATCACACCATACCCTCCAAATGCCTGTCCAGTTCCTCCTTAAATTTATTTAACCTATCAACTTCCACAACGACAGATGGAAGTTTGTTCCAGCAATTAACCACCCGCTGGCTAAAGGCAAATTTCCGCACATCTATTCTACATCTATCCTTTCTTAATTTGAACTTATGTCCCCGTAGGTTCGTATTCTGAACAAGTGGGAGGATCCCATCAGAATTCAGCGTGCTCAACCCATTCAAGGCCTTATAGACCTCAATCAGATCACCGCGCAGGTGCCTAGTCTCCAGCCACTGCAATTTGCAGAACTTAAGCCTCTCTTGGTAAGAGGATCCCTTCATTCCCCTCACCAATCGTGTTGCTCTTCTCTGTACACGCTCAAGCAAATCTACATCCTTCCTAAAATGAGGCCTCCAGACCTGTACGCAGTACTCAAGGCGTGGCCTGACCATTGCCTTATACAGAGGGACAATCACCTCCTTTTCCCTGCTAGCAAAATTCCTATATATCATTGACAAAACCCCATGACCTGCCCTAGCAGCCTGTCTACATTGCTCAGAAAACTTCATATCTGACTGCACAATTACTCCCAGGTCTTTTTCATTTTCTACCACCTTAAGTGTAGTACCACACAGTTGGTACGTTTCTCTGGGGTTACTTCTACCCATATGCAGTACTTTGCATTTGTCAAGGTTAAACTTCAGTTGCCACTTCTTAGCCCATCTGCCCAAATTATCTAGATCCTGTTGCAGTAGCACACTGCCATTACTGTCATTAACAACCCTGCCAACCTTCGTGTCATCTGCAAACTTCGACATTAAGCCTGATATACCTTCATCAATATCATTGATAAATATACAAAACAACAGTGGACCCAACACCGAACCCTGTGGGACTCCACTAATAACATTAGTCCACGAAGAGCAGCACCCATTGATTACCACCCTCTGTCTTCTCCCACTTAACCATCCTTTTATCCATTGTAGCAACTTACCCTTAATACCATTCTGCTCCAATTTGTACAGTAGTCTTCCATGCGCAACAGTGTCAAAAGCTTTCCTGAAATCCAAGTATATGATATCAAAATTATTTTTTGCATCCAGTTCCTTTGTGACCACATCATAATAACCAATCAAATTTGTCAGACAAGACTTTCCCTTAACAAACCCATGCTGTGTCTGAATTATTGCTGCAGTCTTGTCTAGATGATCCTGCAATGCATCTTTAACCAGTGACTCCATTATTTTACCCGGAACAGAAGTTAAACTAACTGGTCTGTAATTATTCGTGTCACCCTTCGAACCTCCTTTGTGAATTGGGGATACATTTGCACATCTCCAGTCCGTGGGAACCTCCCCTGAATCCAAGGATGCTCTCATAATTATGGCTAAGGGTTTGCTTAGTTGCTTTGCCGCCTCATTTAATATAACTGGATAGATCCCATCCGCCCCAGGTGCCTTTCTTATGTTTAACTTCAACAATTTCTCCTCCACTTTGCTCTCAGTTATTACAAAATCATTAAGCACACTGCTACAATTTGATAACCTTCTTCCATTTTCAAACTGTAATGATTCCTCACGTGTGAATGTAGATGCAAAATACTCATTCAGTTTGTTTGCTATCTGAGCAAGATCATTAACAGTCGAACCATCGATGTCAAGTGGACCAATCATATTCAGCCCCTTCCTTTTAGAGTTTATATAAGTAAAGAAATCCTTGCTGTTTTTCTTAGCATCTTTTGCCAAAGATTTCTCGTAATCCGCCTTTGCCTGCCGAACCTCCTTTGTGACCTGATTACAGACTAGCTTATATCTGCTACAGGCTTCTGCGTCGCCTGATAATTTATATGCATCCCATGCATTTTTCTTCTCTGTCACGAGTCTCATTAGTTCATTTGATAACCATTTAGGCCTAAACCTTGAACAATATTTCTTCATCGGTATGAAAAGTCTAGTAGCTTCCACGATTAATTCCTTGAATGCTTCCCACTTTGAATTTACTGTTTGTAACATCGTCAGTTGATCCCACTGTACAGAATTTAAAAACTGTCTGAGACCACTGTACTCCCCTTTACGGAAGCAAAAACCCTTTCCTTTACCCCTGACGGTAGTTACCTCTTTGAGTAAATCCCACTTCAGCACACTGTGATCACTGCCACCTAGTGGTTCCTTTATCTGCAAATTCTTAATACACGAATGATCACTGCTGATAACCAGATCAAGAGTATTACTTTCTCTGGTTGCCTCTCGAACATGCTGCTGCAGAAAACAATCATCCAATAAATCCGCAAAAGTCTGACTAGTGTGTGAGTGACCAACCCACAAGTTCCAGTCAATATCTGGGAAGTTAAAATCCCCCATTATAAGACATTCTGATTTACTGGCCCACTCTATTTCTCTGTACAATTGTTCATTGTACTCATTCAAGTCATTAGGCCTATAACACACTCCTACTCTTATTTTTGCTTTTGCAGTGCTTATGTCACACCAAACTGACTCAACAGTGCACTGTCCATCTATATCAACTGGATGCACTTCTTTTGATTTTATGTTTTTCTTAATTAACAGAACTTTTATTAAAGTTCTTTTTAATAAAAGTACAAACCTTTGTGCTTCTGACTAGTCTTGTTGTCATTCTCTATGCCTGTTCCAACAGATATACACCCTCTCTTCCACCTTCCTTTCAGTTATAATAGGGATTATTTAACTCTCACAAGAATTATGTATACTTCTGGTATTCCCATCTCTAAAAACTTTTTCATATGCTTAATTTATTCAGTTTGTCAGTTACTTGAACAGGTCCTTCAATAGTTATGCCATTCATATTCAGTGAACCAACATGGTTCATTTCTGTCATTCTAATGTTTACTTAAGCAAAGAATTCTATGCTACTTTTCTTTGCATTCTTAGCCAATGACTTCTCCTAGTCTGCATTAGCATGAATTATTCATTAGCATCTTAATTACAGATTACTTTATATTTACTGGATGCTTGTATATCATCCCATGCATTTTCCTTTCCTGCCACTTGCCACATCAATTCATGTGATATCCATTTAGGGCTAAACCTTGAACAATTGGCAAGGAAAGCTTCGCTTCTATGATTATTTCCCTGAACTCTTCCTATTTAGCATTTGCATTTGTTACCAGCATCAGTTAGCCCACTGAAAAGAATTTAAACTCTCTGGGGTTATTACCTTCACGAATGCAGATCCTTTCCTTTTATCCTTGATAGTAGTTATATCTTTAAATAAATCCTACATCAGTATTTATCACTGTAATATCAAGAGATATACAAGTACAATAATGCTACACTGTTCCCAGTTACTACCACAGTGTGTATGTATTATGCTATAAAATTTTATCTATTATGTTATAAAATTATGTTACATGTCACATTATAAAATTTTTATCTTTTTGAAAATAAGAAAAATGTATCTTTTAAAATAAATATAGTAACTGAATATTTTTATTCACCTAAATTAGGATTCTTTTCTTATTACTTCAGGTTTTACTTAATTTAGCCTCACAGTATGCTGCTAATGAAATGTTTGGAGAAGCTATGAATACATACCAACTAATTGTAAAGAATAGGTCATTTTCAAATGCAGGTAAATTTTTTTTTTTTTTTTTTGGTGTTCTTGATATCTGCATTTCCTACCCACCCAATTTTTTAGTGTTTCTCTGTAAGATTTTGAATCATGTTAATTATGAAATATTTTAGTGTTATATAGGAATGTAACAAACATGATTTCCAAAAATTTACTTTTCTACTGGATTTCAGTAAAGTATGTGATATGTGCTTTTCAAATGTGATCCTACTATATTTACTGATATGGGCTTCAAAGCTGCTGTGGGCTCTTCTTATCCTTAGCACTCATTATGGCATATGCCAAACACATACTCAACTGTGTATGTGTAGTTTTTCTATAATATTTTAAGTTAATTTTCCTGATTATATACTTTTTAAAAGATATCGGGAATGTGTGCACACTTGAGGAATGATTTATTTTCTGTGGGTGTTGTTTTAACCAAGATTATCAAGTGTCAGATACCTCACTGTAAAAGTCTTCCATTTTAGATGTGAAGTTCAGAAGCAGTTCACTACTCAGTAGATGTATGATATTCCAATTGTTGCTGTGACAGAGGATTTGTGATGGAGTTTTGAAGTATGATAGAATATTTAAAATTTTTTTTGTCTATCTGTGTTATTTCTTTGCCATAATGCAAAATGTGAGCTGTTTTTTAGACTTGGCAAAAGGAATGAAGAAAATTCATATAGTCTTTTTCAGATAAAATATTAGTTTGTTTTAGTTTTAAGTATAGGCAATTGTATCATTGCTAAAACCATCTATTTCAGTTTGAAAATCAGGAAATTTCAATTGTTAACTGACAACAGCTACCTTCTGTGGAACCAACTGAGTGGTTGAATGCTTGAAGGATCTCTCTTTTTAATTTCTTCAATGTTAATACAGATTTCCTAAAATAAAATGCAAAGAAACTACTTCTTCTTTATCAATTTCATAAGTGAGTTCCCCAAATGTGAATGAGTTTCTTGTAGTCAGTTTCTGTTAGGGATTGGCTCTCTTGGAGTAAGTTTCTTTGTGAAATTTTACAAAATTTGTAAAAATGAAAACTTTTGTGTATAAATTTCCTGTGAATTTCTGAGGATCGTATTTGAGGCTACCAATGTGGAAGCTGAAGAAAATTGAGCTCTTGGAAAAGAATAAGTGTTTTTGAAAAATTGTGCTGTTTTGTCCTTAATTAGTTTTAATAAACAGTTTTAATATTCATAGTTACATTTATTAGCTTATTATTAAATTTAGCTAAGGATTTAATATTCAGCAAATATCATATCTCATAATTAGTAGCCTATTGTGCAATGCATTTTAATGGCAATTGTAGTGTCTTAATTCTAGTAAATAAATAGCTCGAAGGTTCTAATCATGTACATTGGCATTTTTTTTAAATTTTTTTTTATCTAAGAAATTAGAAAGACAGTGGTCTTATTTATATACATAACAGTGTAGTATGTGCTATGTAATAAAACATGGTAATAGCATGTGTTATGATACTCTTACCTCTTAGTTTGTGCAGCAGTTTTAAATTTTAAATTAAATTTAGACTAGAATCATGGCACAAACAAGAGTAGCAAAAAAAAAAAAAAAAAAAGGTCAAAGTTGCAGGAATGCTTTTGCTTGGAGAATTATCAATGGTTGTTGTCTTGCAAATTATAGCAACATTCATTGTGCTAACTGCAGCTGTTTTGCTGGGGTATCTGTTGTGGAATACAGCCAAAGGGGATGTCTTTGTGTGCTTTCATTGCAGAGAGTGTGGGAATCTTAGACACCAAGTGCTGATGGGCTTATATGAGGGCTTGAGGAACAGGATTGATGCTGTTGAAGAAATCAAAAAGAGGGATCCTTCAAGCATTCAACCACTCAGTTGGTTCCACAGGAGGTAGCTGTCGTCAGTTATTCTGCTGTCAGGGGGCAAGAAATATGATTTATAAAAAGGATAGCAGAATAGAACCAGGGAATGTCTGCCTAACTAGGGCAAAAGTTGATGTAGAGTAGCCATCATTTTTATGGGCACAAACGATGATGTTATTGTATGCACATGTAGGCACTAACACAAAAGGTGATATTATTGTGCATGTACAAGGGGTAGACAAAATAATGGAAACACCTGTAATAAGAGTTGCAAGTATACACTAATATGGTGGTGGGCCATATTAGTGCATTTGCTTTTTAAACTGTTTGTATTCTATGTGGAATAGATTAAAATAACCTTGAACTGTCTTAAGAGGAATATTGGACCATTCTTTGTGGAGGAATGTTTCAATCTCCTTGAGTGATTGAAGGTGGAGGAAATCTGCCTTTTGCTCTCTTCTCCGAATATGCCCACAGTAGCTCAGTAAAGTTTGTCTGATGATTGGAGAGGCAAACTTAGCCTCAGTTTCATACTCCTCAAATCAAGATTGAACACATCTAGCTGTGTATTAGAGCATTATCATCTTGAAACATAGCATCATTTGTGGGAAACATTGTTTACAACCATGGGATGAAACTGGTCACTAGAATATCAAGGTAATAAGTGGCAGCAATTCAATCATTCAGGGTGATGATAGGACCTAAAGAATGCCAAGATATTGCTGCCTATGCCATTGTTGATCCTCCTCCATGTTTGATAGTTGAACAAGAAGTCAGGATGATGTGCTTCCTTTGGCATTCACCAAATGTAAAACTCTCCCTAAGGTTGGAAAAATTGTGAATGATGATTCGTCTGAAAATATGACATGTTTCCAGTTGTCAAGCATCTAGTTTTATGTTCCTTACACCACTTCATCCTCTTTCAATCATTACCATCAGTAACAAGTGGCTTGGCAATAGCAGCTCTGCTATAAAGTTCAACTTTATGAAGTTCTTACCAAACTCTTTTGCTAAAAACTGGATTGATAAGACTCGCAATAAGTTCTGCAGTTATTTCTGATGTGGTAGTTTTGTTTTCAGGATACAGTCCTTTTCAGTGTGCATCGATCTATTTCAGTCAGCTTCAATTTTCGGCCACAGTTCATCATATCAGACTTTGTTTTTCCAAACTTGGTGAATGTAGGCCTCAGTTTCAATACAGTTGTCCTGAATACTTTAAGCAAATCAATAGTTTTAGTCACTGATACTTCTGATAAATGTGCACCATCAATTTGACCTCTTTGGAATTCAGACAGGTTGCTAATTTTCTTTGTATGTCTTTTAATATCACCTTTTAATAAATGTTTTTAAATATTAATTTCTTGTTTTGACTTGATTCTCCAGCATTACAGTAAAATTATTATCAGAATTGGCCATCATTTTTTAAAAATTAAAAAAAATATATAAAAAAAAAATTAAAATCATCTTACTTTTCTTTGAAACAGTAATATTCTCTACATCTATTTATGTATTGCTTAATTCAGTGCCATTAACGTTTGGTTCTGAATTCCAGAGAATCTTCAATTTAGGCTTTTATAAATCAATGTTGGGTAGCAATGGCCGATAGGTGTGATGTTTCTCCTCCTGTTTTCATGCTGCCCCTATTAAAACTGTACTGACACATTATTTTTAATGTACTTGAAATCACCTTGAAGAAACATAGATCTGCATACTCCCAGGAGCCTACACATGAAAAACATAGATCCATGCTTGTAATAATGAAAAAGTTGGTGTTCCATGTTAAGATGATGTTGAAGATAATACATCTTGTTATTTGCATATATTTCAATGGATATATTACATGTTTATATTAGATTAATTTTGTTTTTTAAGTAGTATTAATGGTTTGGTATGTTATGTGTCATATTATCTGCAAGGTGTTTTTTTTTTTTTTATAATTGGGAAAAGATCCCAGAATGCAAAACTTTTCAGTAGCTATTACTATATAATTAAACAGAAAAAAAAAAAAAAAAAAACAGTAATTTTAGAGCATATAAACAAAGTAAATAACTTTATGTGGTTAACCAGCCGTTGCAGAACCCACAGTTTTAACAAACACAATGGCAAGGAGTCATTTTTATTTCTGAAAAACAGTTTTTTGTTTTTTAAAATTCTTGCATTATACCAATACTTGACCTTTTCCTAATGAATTGCAATATTTATATTATTTATTATTTATTAAATATTTATGAAATATAATTATTTATTTATTTTTAATGAAAAAAATAGCAAAATTTTTATTAATTCTGTTAATAAGAAAAAAAAACAGTATAAACATAAAATTTAAATGAAACTTTTAGACATTTCCAAGTTCATAAAACCATTAAGCACCCAAAATTCAAGCTAATCATGCATGATTATATAATATTTACATATTACTATATTTTGCCAGTTTCACTTAATAACTCTGCATAAATATCACATATCACTTTCAAAACTACTACTGAAGTAAAACTTTATGTGTATTTAGAATTGGACAGAGGAATCTATAACTGGTGATTACTGTGAATAGATATTTTTTGGCTGAGCCAGTAAAGCCCTTTGCCCTTGGGTTAACTTAGTGGTGGTAATTCTGAGCCTGAAAAGTGTAGCACAAAAAGAATATTTGTATAAAAATTTCTTTCCCGAGATTAATGACTGAAACTTTCTCCACCTTCCTGAATATAGACACTGCTTTACTAGACCAGCTTTTGAAATGAAATTTTATGGTTTTTCACATCATAATTGAGTGAGAACTCCTGTCAGATGCATTGAAACCATGTTTTTGCATTTTTGAGACAGGACGAATGTGTATTTAAGTAATTCACCTGATCTTCCGGGAAACAACTTGTAATCAAATAATTAAATTATGAAATAACAAGAATATTAGCATTAACATTAGTAGAGGCATATGATGCAAGAAAGCAAGCTTATACAGCATCAGCCAAAAAAAAACACAACACCTTCCCATTTCACCCAAAACTTTGTCTAGTTCTTCCTTGACTTTATTTATATATATTCATTCAATTGCATAAATAGAAATGTATAAATAGTAACAATAATAGTACTGGTACCTCCTCGTAAGGTACCAGAACTGGTACCTTACAAGGGGGGTACCGCTAAATTATCATATAATTGGCATTATTTAAAATTTTATAACGGTTTTATTAATTGGATTTAAAGTGCTAAATTATATAGGGGATTTTCGGCTACTGTTTATGTATTATTACCTTTACTTCCCCTACCCTGTCGGTTTATTTTACTTTATTTTTATGTTAATTTTTGCTCTACAGTTTTTGCCATAATACTGGCTTACTTTTTATTTTATTTTGTTTTATTTTGAATTATTGGATATATCTGGGCATCATGTGGAGGATGTGCATTTTGCTGCCTCTAATGATAGCTTAATATTTATTTATTTATATTTTTCTTATTTTATGTTATTACATCTTAACTTTTAAGCCATTATTTAAATACATATATTTAGGTCCTAGCTGCCGAAATCTCAGGAAATTAAGTGGCAGGACCTGCCAGAATAAATCTTAGTCTACTGGTGTTTCCTGGTCTGCCTCCACGGGGTAAAAGTGAGGCAACATTGGGCCTCAGTAGGGGTCCAACGGCTAAACGACCTGATGAACAACGGTACATGACACTACACATATACAATATACATACACTTTTAAATCTCTGGCATTTCCCAGCGAACTGGTTCACCCACAGTGAAAACAATGCGGAGATGGGAGAAACTCCTGGTGCCTTTTGACCCTAAACACACTTTATATCTGTTCTACAACTGTCTTTCCTCTGTTTGAATCTATGCCTCCTCAGGTTTGTAATCTGAGCAAGAGGAAGAATCCCATCAGCATTGAGCCTGCTCAATCCATTCAAGGCCTTATACACCTGAATCAGATAGCCTTGCAGGTGCCTAGTCTCCAGAAGCTGCAATTTGCAGAACTTAAGCCTTTCTTCTTAAGAGTACCCCTTTGTTCCCATCACCAGCCTTGTTGCCCTTCTCTGTACTCGTTCTAGCAACTCTGCATCCTTCCTAAAATGAGGATTCCAGACCTGTACACAGCACTCAAGGCCTGACCATTGCCTTATACAAGGGGATAATCACCTCCTTATCCCTGCTCATAAAATCCCTGTATATCATTGACAAGATCCCATAACCTACTCTGGCAACCTGTTTGCACTGCAAAGAAAACTTCATATTTGCCTGCACAATTGCCCCCAGGTCCTTTTCATTCTCTACCACTGTCAGTGTAGTACCACAGAGTTGATATGTTACTCTGGGGTTACTGCTTCCCACATGTAGTACTTTACATTTGTCAATGTTAAACATCATTTGCCACCTCTCAGTCCATCTGCTCAACTTTTCTAGATCCTGTTGCAGCAGCATACTGTCATTACTGCCCTTAACAACCCGGCCAACCTTCATATCATCTGCAAACTTTGACATTAAGCTTGATATACCATCATCAATATCATTTATAAATACAGAAAACAACAATGGACCCAACACTGAGCCCTGAGGGACTCCACTAATAACATTAATCCACGATGAGCAGTGTCCATTGATTACCACTCTGTCTTCTCCCACTCAACCATCCTTTTATCCATTGCAGCAACTTGCCTTTGTTGCCATACTGCTCCGATTTGTACAGTAATCTTCCATGTGCAACAGTATCAAAAGCTTTCCTGAAATCCAAGTATATGATATCAAAATTATTTTTTGCATCAAGTTCCTTTGTGACCACGTCATAGTATCCAATAAAATTGGTCAGACAGGACTTCCCCTTAACAAACCCATGCTGTGTCTGAATTATTATTGCTGTCTTGTCTAGATGATCCTGCAATGCTTCTTTAACCCCAGGGGCTCACATCTGGTGAGTATGGGCTTGGCACACCCAGGGTCCTGAACTCGATATCATCATTCTTCTCTTTCTTTGTGATTCCTTTCTACTTCTGACTCTCTCTCTCTCTCAGGGTAACTCAGAAATTTTTTATTTTTTATTTTGGCTGGTGCAGCATAAGCCTTAGGCTTCCTTGCACCATATGACTTATAATAATAATCAGTGACTCCATTATTTTCCCAGGAACAAAAGTTAAACTAATAGGTCTATAGTTACCTGTGTCGCCCTTTGATCCCCATTTGTGAACTGGAGATACATTTACACATCTCCAGTCCGTGGGGACTTCCCGAGTCCAAGGAGGCTTTCATAATTATGGCTAAGGGTTTGCTTACTTACCTTGCCACCTCCTTTAATATAACTGGATAGATCCCATCTATCCCAGGTGCCTTATGTTTAACTTCAACAATTTCTCTTCCACTTCGCTCTCAGTTATTACAAAGTCATTTAACTCCCTGTTAGAGTTTGAACATCTGGCCCTCTCCTTCTTGAATAACTCTTCATATGTGAATGTAGATGCAAAATACTCATTTAGTTTGGCACAATCTGGGCTGGTATCATCTACAGTCAAACCATTGATATCAAGTGGACCAATCTGATTCATCCCCTTCCTTTTAGAGTTTATATAAGTAAAGAAGTCTTTGCTGTTTTTCCTTGCATCTTTTGCCAAAGATTTCTCATAATCTGCCTTCACCTGCCTAACCTCCTTTGTGACTTGATTACAGACTAGCTTGTGTCTGCCATAGGCTTCTGTGTCGCCTGACAATTTGTGCTTCCCATGCATTTTTATTCTCTGCCACGAGTCTCATTAGTTCATCTAACTTCCGTTTGGGCCTGTACCTTTGCCCAAAATTACTTCCTTAAATGCTACCCTTTTAGAATTTGCTGTTATCAACATCATCTGTTGGTCTCACTGTATAGAACTTAAAAAATCTGAGACCACTGTAGTTACCTTTATGAAAGCAAAAACCCCTCCCTTTACCCCAGATGGTAGCTACATCTTTAAATAAATCCTACATCAGTACACTGTGATCACTGCCACCTAGTGGTTCTGTAAATTCTTAATGCACAAATAATCACTGCTGATTATCAGATCAAGAGTGTTACTCCCTCTTGTTGCCTCTCTAACATGCTGCTGTAGAAAACAATCATCCAATAAATCCACAAAAGCCTTGCTAGTGTGCAAGTGACCAAACCACAAGTTCCAGTCTATATCTGGGAAGTTGAAATTCCCCATTATAAGACACTCTGATTTACTGGCCCACTCTATTTCTCTGTATAACTGTTCATTGTACTCATCAGAGTCATTAGGCCTACAATAAAATCCTACCCTCATTTTTGCTTTCCCAGTGCTTATGTCACACCAAACTGACTTAACATTGCACTGTCCGTCTTTGTCAACTGGATGCACTTCCTTAGATTTTATGTGTTTCTTAATGAACAGCATAATCCTTTCTGTACACATTGTACTCCCCAAATTCCAATTCTTCATCCCTTATATCTGAGTGACACCACATTTCTGATATCTCAACAGTATTTGCCTTGGATATCTCAACCAGCACTTCAAATTCATCAAATTTATTAACTATACTCCTAGCATTGGTGTACATGCAAGTATACATGCACCTGTTCTTAATCTTAGTTACTGTAACACGGCCCATGTATTTACTTGTTTCATGACTCCCAGCAGTTCCTGAAGTCCCCAGCAACTTTCTGGGCTGCTGCTCATTCCAATAGAAGCAGTGCAAGAATCATTTCCACCTCTGCTTGCAGCTAATGTTAATCTATTAGTCTGTGAATCCCTCCAAGCTAGCAGTTTTCCAACCCATATAATATTGCCTCGATAGCATCAGCATATATTCTTGCACCCTTTTTATTTAAGTGTATTCCATCCCTGTAGAAGCAACCTCTCCTGTTAACAAGCACAGACCATGCTGGGAAAAATTCTACCCCATGAGCCCTGCACAATCTCTCCAGGGCCAAATTGATTGACAAGGCTCTCATCATATACTTCCTCCTATTATGTCTGGGCAGGATTGCATACACTTTCAAATTTAACCCTAACTTCTGACTTTTAACAACTTTGACCTGTACTTGCTAAGTAAATCTGCAAATCTCCTAATGTCATTAGTGCCAATGTGTACAATGATATCACCTTTTGTGCCCTTAAAAGATGATATCTGCTCTACAACGTCATCATATTTTGCCCCTGCAGACATACCCTGGTCTGCCAGGGTATGGCAAAAAGGATAGGTGGAAATTCCACCTATCCTTTTTGCACAATATACACTGATGAACCAAAACATTATGACCACCTACCTAATATGATGTTGGTCCTCCACATGCAGCCAAAACAACTCATGCCTTGCCGATGCATGGACGCTACAAGATTTCTAAATGTGTCTTGTAGTATCTGATACCAACATGTAACCAGCAGATCCTTTAAGTCCTGTAAGGTCTGTGGTTGAGACTCTGCAGATCGGAGTTGCTGTTTCAACACAAACCACAGATGCTTGATGGGATTGATGTCTGCGGAATTTTGAGGCCAGGGCAATACCTGGAAGTCTTCCTCATGTTCCGCAAACCAGCCTCGAACAATCCAGGTGGTGTGGAATGGTGCATTATCCTGCTGAAAGATGGCACCGCCAGAGGGGAAGACTGTTGCCATGAAAGGGTGTACCTGGTCAGCAATGATGTGTAGGTAGATGTCAGGTTGCTTGGCGCATGGATGACTGGACCCAGGGTATCCCAGCAGCACATCGCCCAAAGCATGACACCGCCACCACTGGCTTCTTTTCATCCCACAGTGCATCCAGGTGCAATCACTTCCGCAGGTAAATGACGCACATGTACTCAGCTGTCCACATGATGCAACAGAAAATGTGATTCATTGGACCAGACGACGTTCTTCCAATCACTCAAGGTCCAGTTTTGATGCTCACGTGCCCATTGTAGGTGCTATCACCGGTGAACCGTGGTTAGCATGGGCACTCGGAGTGGCTTGCGGCTACACAGCTCGATTTTCAGCAGGGTTCAATGTGCTGTGATACATTACTCCCATCATCAGCATTCCAATTACTGGCAAATTGTGCCACAGTCACCCTTCTGTTGCCACGTGCCATCCAGGAGAACCTTTGTGCTCACCTTGAGCATCGATGAGCCGTGGTCATCCAATACCTCGCTGGCGGTTCGTGGGTTTCCCCTCCTCGGACCACTTTCGGTAGGTACTAACCACAGCTGACTGTGAACATCCCACCAGCTGTGCCGTTTCAGATATGTTCTGACACAGTCGTCTGGCCATTACAATTTTACCTTTGTCAAACTCGCTTAAGTCCACTGCCTTTCCTATCTGAAGAACAATCATAACACTGATTAATGGAGCTCAGTATCAGGTGTTTTTTATACCGTGTCCCGACTCGCGCACGTGCCATAGTTCAGCTGCAGTTGCTTCAATTTGCATAACGACTCACTGGTCATAATGTTTCAGCTCATTGGTGTATATCCCATTTTCCTGACAATGGGGTCACTGACAGTAACTAGCTCCTGTGGGACCAATGCATTCTGCCCTGAAGATTGCCGCTGTGTTTGTTGCCTGGTGCACAAGAACGAGCTCTGGCATTGAGTTGGGCAGCTGAGAGCTTGATGGGCCCCCATTTTAATTCCTTCGAGGGCGTCTATCCGACTCTTCAAGCTCTCATAGATGGGGCCTAATTTCGTCACATTTATTGAAAGACTACTGTACAAATTGGAGCAGTGTGGCATTAAGTGGAGGTTGCTACAATGGATAAAAGGATGGTTGTGTGGAAGAAGACAGAGGGTGGTAATCAATGGACACTGCTCTTCATGAACTAATGTTATTAGCGGGTCCCCCAAGGTTTGTTGTTGGGCCCATTGTTGTTTTGTGTATTTATCAATGATATTGATGAAGGTATATCAGGGTTAATGTCTAAGTTTGCAGACGATATGAAGGTTGGCAGGTTTGTTAATGACAGTAATGATAGCACGCTACTGCAAACAGGATCTGGTAAAGTTGAGCAGATGGGCTGAGAGGTGGCAGCTGAAGTTTAACATTGACAAATGTAAAGTACTGCATATGGGTAGCAGTAATCCCAGAGTAATGTATCAATTGGGTGGTACTACACCAGGGTAGTGGAGAATGAAAAGGATCTGGGGGGGGTTAATTGTGCAGTCAGATGTGAAATTTTCTGAGCAGTGCAGACAGGCTGCAAGAGTAGCTCATGGTGTCTTGTCAATGATATACAGGAATTTTGCTAGCAGGGATAAGGTGGTGATTGTTCCCTTGTATTAGGCAATGATCAGGCCACACCTTGAGTACTGTATACAGGTCTGGAGGCATCATTTTAGGAAAGATATAGAGCTGCTGGAATGTGTACAGTGAAGGGCAATCAGATTGGTGAGTGGAACAAAGCATTACTGTTACCAAGAAAGGCTTAAGTTCTGCAAATTGCAGCTCTGGAGACTAGGCATCTGTGAGATGACCTAATTGAGGTGTATAAGGCCTTGAATGGTTTGAGCAAGCTCAATGCTGATAGGATTCATCCTCTTGCTCAGATTATTCACCTGAGGGGACATAAATTCAAATTGAGGAAAGACAATTGTAGAATAGATGAGTGGAAATTAGCCTTTAGCCAATGGTTGATAGGTGGAACAAACTTCTATCTGTTGTAGTGTAGGTCAACAACTTAAATAAGTTCAAGGCAGAACTAGACAAACATTTGGTGTGAATGGATGGGTGAAATGTGAATGCTTTTTTTTTTTTTTTTTTTTTTTTTTTTGTCCGATGCTATATAAGCTTGCTTTCTTGCATCATATGCCTCTACTAATGCTAATATTTATCTCATAAATTTAAAGAGAACTTCAAATAGGAATTAAAAAAAAATAGGTAATATTACATTTTATATGCAAACTATGTGAAATATAATAATTAATCACGTTAACCATATTTATTCTGCTAAATTGTTCATATTTTTCATTTCAGCACGTCTGAAAGTAAACATGGGAAATTTGTGTTTTCGTCAAGGAAACTATCTAAAAGCAATAAAGTTTTACAGAATGGCTTTAGATCAAGCTCCTAATACACACAAGGATTTGAGGTAATTGCTATTGAATATGAGCTACATTGAATAATGGCGCCTCCGTAGCCAGGTGGGAAGGAGCAGCAGTGCGTAGCACATGTTTCTTGATTAGACCGGGGTTCGAGCCCGTCACCACCAAATACGGAGGATGCGGAAAGGTTAGGAAATGACCACCGCATATCCCGGAGCAATATGGCCTTAGTTGCTAATGCTCCAAATAACAACAAAATATACACATTGAATAATTATTAATATTACAATTCAAGTTATTAGTGCAAATCTCTGTCCATTTGCACCAATAATTCAATTCCTAGTGGATGGATTTTATAAAATTTTATATTTAGGGCTTTTATATATCTCTCAAGCCATTGCAAATGTATTATTAATATATCTTAAATAGTCACTAGTTGAAGGTCGTTGGCTACATCACTCAGGTAATTTAGCCAGTGGATTAATGGGTACTTTTCATCACATTTGCAGATGTAAATCTTCCTAATAAAGAGAAACTGTGCTAGTGATGAAAATCAGCACTGTAAAATCAGTGATATTTGGAAATTAGTAGTGGCAAATAATTCAAGGAAGCAAGCTTATACAGCATCAACAACAACAAAAAAAAATTTTAAATTATAAATAAAAAAAAAAACCATGGGGTGTTTTTACATCCTCTCTAATGGTTTGTCTGATCCTTCATTAAATTTATTCAGACTGTCCGCTTCTGTAACACCAGATGGAAATTTATTCCAGTAAGCAATTACAAAGTATTATTTGCTATAGGATCCTGGAATAGATTGCATATACCAAAGTATCTTAATGGAAATGGCAAGGGATGGGTGCTTGGACTTCAGCTGTTTTATGATTATCTTAAATGACATCGATGAAGTGGAATAGGCCATGATTTTAATATTTCTGGATGATGTGAAGGTTGGGAAAATCTTTGTCAGAATATTTTAACCATATCTTAATTTAAAAAAAAGAGGAAGGTTTCTTATATTTGGGAAACAAAAACCTAAGAATAACAGTTGTCAGGGTCTTTTCAAATGACATTTCAAAGTATGGTAAAGTGCTGCCATCTCTTATCTGTGTTTCTGAGTATTATAGGTATAGATTTTAATAGATTTCAGCACAAAAATAGATATTAAAATCAGAGGGGGAGGAGGAGATTGTCCTAGTTTGATTTTTCCTTACAAAAAGCAGAATTCTATGAAATTCAGATCCAATAGTTGATGACACTGAATAAAGTCTTACATAAAATGCAAAAGGTAGAAGATAGTAATATATCATAAAATAAAGCAACAATGAATTTTTTAGGATTTTCTCACAAAATTTTTATGATTATTTTTCAAATTCTTTTTTTTTTTTTTTTAATTCTGATTTAATTTTTGAAATAATTTCATTCTGTTATTGGCTACCAAATCAAAATAAGAACAAATTAATATTTAAATGCACAGTTTTATTTAAATGTACACAGTTTTAATTTTTGCAGATTTTCAACATTTCATGAAAAACTCATTCTTTGGGGCTCATGCAGTGCTTGTAAGCTCATTCCTTAAATGATTAAAAATGATAGAGGAAGAAAGTGATTTGCAGTTGTAATACAGGCAGACATAAAGTTGTGTGTGCAGTGCAGACAGGCTACAAGGAAGATCCACTTGTCCTTGATGATTTATCAGTGATATATCAGACAGTTGCAATATAGCAATGAATTAATATTATTAATTACTGCTCTTCTTGAACTAATGTTCAAGAAGAGCAGTCAAAGTGGAGTCCCTCAGTGTTCAGTGCTGGGCCCATTGTTATTTTTTTATTTATAAATGATATTGAAGAATGTGTATCAAGCTTCATGTCTGAGTCTGCAGATGATACAAAGTTGGCAGGATAGTTAATAACAGTAATCAGGGTATACTACTGCAACAAGATCTAGACAAATTAGGCAGTTGAATTTAATATTGACAAATGCAAGGTACTTATATGGGGAATAGCAATCCCAGATTAACATGCCAGCTGTATGGTATCACACTCAAGGCAGTATAGAATGAAAAAAACCTTTGGGTGATGGGCTGCCAGGTTTTTGTGAATGATATAGAGTTTTTGTGAATGATATAGAGGAATTTTGCTAGCAGGGATAGTAAAGTGATTATCCCTTTACATAAGGCAGTGGTTGGGCCGCATCTTGAATACTGCATACAGGTTTGAAAGCCTCATTTTAGGAAGGACACGGATCTGTTGGAGAGGTGAGTAGCAGAGACAGCAGAGAGGAGCAACAATATTGGAGAAGGCAGCAAAAGGATGCTCTTACCAGGAAAGGCTTCAGTTTTGCAAATTGCAGCATCTGGAGACTAGACACCTACAAGGAGATCTGATTGAGGTGTTTAAGGCTGTGAATGGACTGAGTGAGTTCAGTGCTGATGGAATCCTTCCATTAATGTGCATACCTCCAATTGGTATTGATGCTGGAGCTTTTGTGAAAACACATTCTCCACAACTTGTTCTTTTACCTACTAGAATACCAGACAGTCTTAACCACACATCCAAATCTCTTGATCTTTTACAGTTTGTACAGATCTGTGCCATCTTCTTTGTTAATTCTACAGACAGTTCTTATGTTTTCCTCTCTACATTGGTATTCAGTTTGAACTTCTTGGGATTTTATAAGTGAACAATAGAGTTTAAAATTTTCTACAAATTATCTCTTTCTCATATGGAAAAATTTATTATTCACCAAGTATTGTTTTTGACTGCATTTTTGAAGGGAATAAAATCTTCCTTTCTAGTATTTTCTTTAAAGCAGTAAGTTTCTGGTTCAACTGTTAATATGTACTAATAAGTATTCTTATACTGTACAGTTTCATAACTTTTTTTCATTATAACTTTTATTCACTAACTGAAGAAATTTTTAAATCTAACTTGCTACAGAGCTGAAGTGTTCTTTTAATTTATTAAATAATTTTAATGTTTTATTTCATTAGGTTTAATTTTTTCATTAATTTTATTAAAAAAAATTTTTAATTCATATTTTTTTGCTTTTATCATTCAATATAATCCTAGTTTTCAATAATTTGAGCCAGCTCTTGTCCTATTTAGTTCAGTGTGTCATGGCCTTCTGATGTGTGAATTTTCCTTAATGGTTCAGTAATAAAATTTTTAAGTAATAAGTAAATTTTTAATTTTCCCAATCTTGTTATTGACATGTTTAAGGTGAAATAATGGTTTGTGGAAGTTTATCAGTTATAATAGATCAGCAAAAGTTAGTTTCAAGACCAAATCTTGATTAACCAAAAAAAAAATTATTGATAGAAAAAGGAAAATTTTCAAGTATTTAAACTTTGAAAGTTTCGGCTCTTCATTACATTGTTTTTTGAAAACCACACTTTTGTTGTTATAATTCTGCTATATTATTTACTCAAGATTTAATTTTCTTTATACAGGATAAAAATAATGAAGAATATTGGATTAGCATTTGTAAAAATGGGTCAGTTTACTGATGCTATAACATCTTTTGAGTACATTATGGCAGAGAAAGCAGATTTCAGAACGGCATTACACTTGATCCTTTGTCACTATTCTCTTGGAGATAGGGAAAAAATGAAAAGAAGTTTTTTAAAATTATTAGATGTCACATTGGAGCATGTTGAAGATGAAGATAAATATACAGCTACTAGTGTAAGTGTTTCAAAACTTGTTTCATGTCACTGTTATTCTGTTTTATTCTTTCAAATTACACTGTTCAAAGAAAGTGCATCACCCCTTAAAATTGTAATTGTCATCCGAAGAACGTAAGTATATGGCAATATTTCTTGCAGATTGCATCAGGTAAGATTGACACACATAGGCGATGATGTAATATTGCATCAGCTGTTACTTTCAGCTATATAAGCATGCTCTACAAGGGTTGCAGTCATTCCTTGCTTGTCAAGATGGTGAGTTACGTGCAGTTGATGCCATGAAGAAAGAGTGTTATTGTTGCTTTACATGAGGAAAGATGTTCTTCCCATCATATTGCTTATAGAGTGTCTTGTAATCAGTCAACAGTGAGTAGATTTCTTTCCAAACTCAAGAATACTGGTTCTGCTGATAGGAGAAAAGGAACTGGACCCAAATGAGTCTCTACACCAAAACAGAACCGCGTTTTGAAGCGCTTATGCCTTAAAAACCGTAAAGCTTCTTCGTCTGAGCTGAAAAGAGAATGGGAAGAATATACAGGAGTGATAGCAAGTGCAGTTAACAGTCAGAAGACACCTCTTCAAAAATGATATTTTTTGAAGTTTATTATTTAAAATGATAAACTGAAGCAAATGGAGGGCTTCTGATAACATTTCAGCCATCTTCAAAAAGGCCTCTAAGGTTGGGAATGTTCACGTTCACAATATTAAATTAATACACCAACCGTTTAAATTAACATAGTTTAATATTTACAAAAATAATGGATATTATAAAATAATCTATTTACAGTGACTGACTTACTATACATTATAATAAAATAAAATAAAAATAAAAAATAAAAAATATATAAAAAAGTTAAAATACAATAAAATATAAATACAGTCGATTCGGGTTATTTGGGACACATCGGGACCAGTGCATTTTGGCCCGATTAAGCGGCTGCCCCAATTATCCAAAGTTTCATGTAAATAGTTAAAAATACAATGTACCCCTCCCCCCCTTTACAACTGGTTCACTGTTCAATCAAATCACGTTACGATGGAGTCACCATTGTAAAGTACCGTTCACTATACGATGTGTAATAAGCGCCGGTCATTGTGATCACGTTTGTGAATTGAATTTTAATTCTATTAAACAGCAATTCTAATTAGCAAAAATAGGAGGAATATTATCCATAGGCTATAAAAGTAAAGATATTAAGTACAAATTTACCCTTTATTACCTTACCAATTAAAAAATTAAATGATATGTGAAATTCGGAAGAATATACGTGATAATCGGAATAATTAATACGTACTGTAATATGTACATACTAACTAAGCTAGTTGACATTTCTGTTCAGTGTCATTTGTGGGTGGGGGTTAATATTTAAAACAGTAAAAAGATAAGCAATCAATAACAAAGAACACCGCACACACACACACAAATTGCAAGTAACACGATACGCGCAAGTGAGAATGGAGTAACAAATTACGAAGCTTTAAAAATAGGAATGAAGAGAAGATCTGAAAATAAATTTTTTTTATATGATTGAAGATTTCATGGAAGTGTAAACACATTTCACCATAATAACCCACAGAATTCCAGCTGTCGGTATTATCGCAAATTCAGTAAAATCGAGTTTATTGTCCGTTTATGATAGATTTCACTAACAGAAAAGCCCAATAAACAGGTGACTGCTAATTGTTTTTATTGTTTTATGGTTGTGACCTCCAGAAATTCGACCGAACTATGGTTGGGGACAATCGTAGGGTAATCTTCAGTGCTGCGGTCTTCTGCCTCGATTAAACGGCATTTTGTCCCAATTAAGCGAAGTAAATCCTGGCTATTTTCTCGATTGGGTTCTGTTTTTTAAGATTTGCCCCAAATAAACGTCTGCCCCGATTAACCGGTGGCCCAAATAACCGGAATCCACTGTACTTAAAAGCGTTAAAACTGTGCAATTGTATCTTCAATTGCACAGTTTTAATGCTTTTAAGTATTTATATTTTATTATATTTTAACTTTTTTATATATTTTTTATTTTTATTTTTATTTTATTGTATTTTATTATAATGTATAGTAAGTCAGTCATTGTAAATAGATTATTTTATAATATCCATTATTTTTGTAAATATTAAACCATGTTAATTTAAACGGTTGGTGTTTTAACTTAATATTGTGAACATTTCAGCCATAATTGTCATGTTTACCAAAACTGTTGTATATTTGCAACCTGTTTACCAAAACAGGTTGCAAATGCTCATTTTGGAATATTTTGAGAGCACCTGTCAAGTATTACTTAGCTTTGGCTTAACTATTAATAAATATCTTTTGTTTATATTTCTATTTGTGATGCTAGTCATTAACGTAACATACTATCGCGGAAAAGGGTTAGAAATGTGAAATTCCTAGGTGATGCACTTTCTTTGAACACCAGCGTATATTTTCATAATTATTTACTTCTAGATTTTCTAACTTTCTTTCAATTGTACATAATCATATGTAAAGCTGTTGTTTCTTCAAATTTATTTTCTGTCATGTGTGAAAGCACTATAAAAACCTCTTAATAATCAAGTTATAACGTTTTCACTTATTTTTCAGGATGATCCTCATTCTCATCTTATTATGGAAGCTATTAAGAATGACAGTTTAAGAAAAATAGAAAGGCAAAGGTAAAAAATTAGATATGAAATAATATATGTTCTTAAGAAATTTTCTTCAGTGTTGGCTATAACTTTCACCCTATATATATATATATATATATATATATGTGTGTGTGTGTGTATAATGATTATATAACAGGAGGAAATTCATTATTACTTTCATTAGTGAAATTTCCAAATGTGTGTGGAAAAAAAACTAACTCTGTGGAGTTAAGTTTTTTTTGTGCAATTTTGAAATTTTGTAAAAATGAACACTTCGTGCATAAATGCTTTTAAATATTAATTTGTTTTTATTTTGACTCTATTATTCAACAGTAGAGTAAAATTATTTAAAAATCAAACTGAAATTAAAAAAAATTAAAAAGTCAGTTCATAGAGTAAAACCTCATCATTACTTTTTTATGCAGTCAGTAATATCCTCTGCATCTATTTATATATGACTTAATTCAGTTATATTAACTGCTGCATCTGAATTCTGGAGAAATTCTTCAAATTTAGCTTTGGAATGCCCAAATTGGACAAATGAGATCAACAGGTGTGATCTCTTCCTCCTCCAATTTTCAGAGCTGTTTTTGTATTGCCATCTATCAAAACCTGTCTACAATTAGTTGAAAATATAGATAATGGCAATACATACTGGAATAATTTCAAGAAAGTTTGCACATTAACAGACACAGTATTTAAAGTGACTTTCAAACATTCAGAACTTGGGAATTAATGGTAACAGAAATTAAGTTTGCTTGTCTTGTTCAAATAAATATATTATTTATTCAAAGAGGTGTTGAACATTACATATTTACTTTCATGTAAAATTATGATAACATTAAAATTATCATAATTTTAATGCAGTAAAATATATGTTATTTATTTGCAGTTAATCTATATTTTACTATATAGAAAACATGAAGCAGAATGGAGTATCCTTACTGCAGCAAAGCTGATTTCTCCTGTCATCTCTAACAGTTTTGCCGATGGTTATGAATGGTAAATAAAATATCACAATAAAAATATTTATTTTTAAAATGTAGTTTGTTATAAAATTTTTTGGCTACAGTGCACCTTAGGTTCAATTTCTCTTTTGGTTAAACTCTCCTGAACTTCTAGAACTTTCTGTTTTATTTTAAATTTATTCATCATAAATGAAATTAAATTTTCACATTTTTATGGATGAATATATAATGGCTGTGTGCGTGACCATTGATATGTACGTTTTGGGGTAGAAACTGTATGTCATCACAAAAAAATATAAGTTTTATTAATCTGTAGTTAATCCCTGTAGCAGTCCTAATTAAAGCAAGAAATACAGTAGACACTCAATAACATATGCATAAATAAATTGAAATTCTCAGTATTTCAAATTATGACAATTTCTCATGTAGCTGTCTATAGGAATAATGGTTTAAAATTCTTGTTAACTCAAAATGCATTTAATGCTGTGCTGCTCTTGATAACTCAACATTATCATAATTCAGTCTTTTAAATACCATCAGAACCTGGAGATTTGTTGATAATCAAGAATGTTCAGAATTCTCTTACTGTCTTTTTTGTTAGAAAGCCAGGAGATTCATTAAATATAATATGTTTGGTGTGGTAGGAGGAGATTTAAAAGATCATTATTGCAAGAGTTAGAGGAAAAGGGACATAACTAATAACTTTGGTAAGAACCAGAAGACTTAATTACCATTTGGACAAGAAGCAAGATTCCTACTTGTGGCCTTTTTCAAAATAATTTTGGATTTATTTGAAGATGATAAAGCACTCAAACACACAACAACAACAACAACAACAACAATGTTCTTGTGACCTTTTGTGATGGTGATATTGCAAAGACGGCTCACTGAAGAAGTGGTTAGAAAATACCACAAAATGTTTGATTCCATTATATACATATTTCCAAATCAGAAATAAACATAATTAAACCAACGTAGATTTGCATGCTTTATTATCTTCAAATAACACAATTTATCTACACGCCATGCCACTCAAGGAATATCCAAAAAAAAAAAAAAAAAGTTTTGGGATTTATTAATAACCTATTTACAACCATTATGGGCTTTAGTATAGAGAAAAAAAAAAAAAAAATGAAGCTCTAAATTTGGATACAAGCCAATTGTGATGCTGCATTCTTATCTTGAATAGTTTTAAGACATTCATTAGAAACCCATGGTTTAGATAAAGGACCAGAATTTAGGATGGAATGAGGGGAAAAAAAATTTTTTTTTCTCAACAAGAAAAATATCAGTGACAGTCTTGGAAAATATTGATCAATAGATTTAAAACAGCAGTTCAACTCAAGAAAAGAGGAAGAAACATCATTCAGACCATCCCATATTGCATTCTTGTAATACCAAATGATGTGAGGCTGAAAATGGCCATGGTACAAAAGCTCCATTGAAGAAGTGACCATCACTAAGTCGTGATTGAGGATCTAGAGGATAACTAATATTAACTGTGTGCTTTGAAGGGTCAGTGGTGGGGTAAAATATCAGCCATATGGATTGTCTGTGTATGGTTAGGATTGCCTAACCATATTGTTATTCTAGTAGGTAAATAAGCAAGTCATATGAAGTCATTAGCAAAAGCCTCATATATTTTCCAGCCAGATTTATACAAATAGAAATTTCCGTTCATTTGGAATTGTGAACATTAAAATCACCAGGGAAAATTATTTCATTGTTAAAGAAGTTGGACTGAAAAAAGTTGGGTTTCTAAGAAAGTCAAAAACTTCTGAGTGATTTTGTCAAATTGGGAGAGCAGTTGAGGCAACAAACGAATTTGACAGATTGGGGTAAAGAGGTTTTGCACTAATGGAGATTAAAAAGGAAAGATTCCACATTAGAAAATCCCTAACAAGATAAAATGGATGTTTGTACAATTACCACCTTTATAGTGAAAGAATCATTGAGGGAATAATTAGGGAAACTGATGATGGAGGTTATGTCGAAAAAAAATTGTGTATATACCCTGTACGCACGAAAGATATTTTATGTGTAAACATCTTTGACGACACCTACTAAATTTCGAACAGCTAGAACCAAAATCATGAACGATGTAGTTTATGCTCACCCCCCGCTGCTTACTCTACCGAATCATCATTTGGAAGAGGTTAGGCCAATAGCCTAATTATCCATTTGATTGTAACCATTTGTTGAATAGTATGATTGCAACAATACAAGTACAGTCAGTCCTCGTATAGCACGATAGTTGGGTTCCTAGAAACCCTCGTGCAATGCAAAATCATGCAATATAAACAACAGGCCCTATGGGAAAAATAGGGTTAGGTGCCGACCACCCAAGATTGAACACATTTATAACCAAAACCTTCAAAAAGGCCTCTAAGGTTGGGAGAGTAATACATATCCAGAATTTAAAACAAATACACCAACCGTTTAACTATAATGGTTTAATACTGAAAATTATAAAATGTACCAAATGATGCTACACTGTAAAATAATATATGCAAAAAACTGATTTACAAAATAATATATGCGATGAAACTTTAATATACAATAAAATATAAATAAAATATTTAAAATACAATAAAATTAAAAGCGATAAAACATTGACTGAAGCTTTCGGAGGCTTCCGCCTCCTTTCTCAACAACAATGATGTTTAAGCAACACATCCTTAAGTAACAGGCTCACAGCACACGTGGTTGACCAGGCGCATGCTCAATATTTCTTCCATACGATCCAGAACCGGAAGCGGCTCCGGAGGGTGGAAATATAAATCGCTCGTCTTTTGTCAGGACCACGGCTTCCAGTAGGGGGTGAAATCGAACACCCCTGTCCCTATTCATACTATTGTTCTCAGACGAGCCTATCCACAAACTCTCTAGCCACTTACGGTCCCAGAACCTGTGCGCCCAGTCAAGGATGACAGCATTCACAGGGGAGACCTGATGATGTTTCTCCCAATAATGCTCAGCAATGGCGGACTTATTGAACTCTGCGGTCTGTATAGCTCGCATGTGCTCTCCCAGACGGTCTTTTAGTCGCCGTCCTGTCTCCCCCACATAATTCCCCACAATCCGGGCATTTGATCTCATATACGACCCCACTACTGGAATCCCCAGGAATGGGGTCTTTGACCTGTGACAACACTGTGTGCAACCTCCGGCCCGGAAGTTGCACACAGCGTGCCTGAAAGTCACGTAGCATTCTTGAAATTCGATCTGACAAGCCCGGATAGTAGGGAATATAAACTGTGGCGACTGGAACGGACTGTGTTCCATGATTAGGCTCCCCGCCTCTATTATATTTATCAATGACCCTCTGGGGGGTAACCGCATTTCATAAGATCCGCCCTGACTTGCCCAATTTCTCTCTCTCTCTCCTCAGAGGTACTACAATGTGTCCTAACCCTACCCAAAAGTGCCCTGGCCACACTGTTTTTATGCTGCGCAGTCTGTGCTGACCTATAATGGGTGTACTGGCTCCTACACATGGGCTTCCTAAACACTGTACTAAGCCTGGAGCCTTCTCTACTCACCATTACGTCCAGGAATGGGAGGGAACCATTCACTTCTACCTCTGAGGTGAACTGTATAAAAGGAGAAAAATCATTGAGAAAGCTAACTACATCCTCTTCTCTCCCCTTTTGCACCAAAGTGAACGTGTCATCCACGTATCTCTTCCACTTGCGCATAGGGAACTCCAAACTTGTAAAAACCCTATTCTCTAACTCTTCCATTGCCAGGTTTGCGATAATAGCGCTAATAGGAGAACCCATAGCTGTGCCATGAACCTGTTTGTACATCACTCCTTTATATAGCAAAGTCGTACTCGAAAGACATAATTCTACGCCACAGCATATATCCTCTACACTTAGGTGCGATCCAGTACTTAGGGTATCATCTCTTTGTAGTGCCACCTTTACACATTCCACCCCATGGGCTATGGGTATACAAGTAAATTTTACTTGTAATGGGTATACAATGACGACGTTGACCCTGACGTGCATAGCCTTGTGACGTAACTGCAAGAAGACGACCCCTTTCGAAACTTTTACAATCATCCAAACAACGAGATGAATAAGGATCTAAAATTCTCCATGCTCAACCGACTCGGCGCAGTTGTAAAGAAATGCAAAAAAAACTTTATGACCAATGAGGACTTCTACAACTTAGTGAGAATGGCCAATGACAAGCAAAAGATTCTGCTCATACATGTAATTTGGAGTCTGTTATCTCCCAATCGCGAACCGATTCAGATATTCTTGACCAACCCAGTTGGTTGCAGAAAAATGTTTATGATTCGCCTCTTGATGGAAATATTCTACCCCTTCAGTAATAACCTTCTGTAATGCCTACATTACATGTGCTTCGATTGGTAAGGCTGAAGCATATCCAAGATCACTGCCCTCAAGATATCCATTTCTCTGGTTACCAAAGATTTCTGCCACAGGTGGCAATGTTTAGCCCAAAGCCCCCTAAGTGGTATGTCCCAAATCATAAACGTTTTTCTACAACCAGCTGGTTTATGCCAGCTCTGAGCACATCCAAGGTAGGTCACCTCCCACGATCCTTTGCATGATCTCCTCTCCCAACTCCATTCTTTTTGCCTTTCCGACATTTCTTCTGCAACCAGCTGGTTCATGCCAGCTCTGAGCACATCCAATTCACATCCCATGATCCTTTGCTTTAAATGCTTTACTTTACTTTAAATTTTGCAAGATATCCATTTCTCTGGTTACCAACAAGTTTCTGCCAAGGGTGACAATGGTTAGCCCAAAGCCACTTAAGTGGTATGCCCCAAATCATAAATGTTTTTCCACAACCAGCTGGTTTATGCCAGCTCTGAGCACATCCAAGATCACCTCCCATGATCCTTTGCACGATCTCTTCTCCCAACTCCATTTTTCTTTGTTATGAAATGAAAATGATGTCATTTCCCCATCGCAAAATCATGACAAATTGATTTTACTATCATCCAAAATTTAGTAGGTGCCACCAAAGATGTTTACACATCAAAAAGTATGTGTCTTAGCAGTTTATAGATGGAAGACATCATTGAGATTAGAACTGAGACTCTGTACATTTATCAAATGAGTTATGAAATTTTTTGGGAGGTTTAGTTCTCAGATAGGCTTGTTCCATTAGTTTGACTGCATGATACATAGATGTAAATGAGGTAAAAGTTAAGGGGCTGGGGCAACACATGAATTAATGAAAGTTTTGCCTGTACCTTACACACAGAAAGATATACTGAGCTATTCAGTATAACATGGTCTGAGCAGTGCTCACACTCACATATACACTGCTGGGACTCCAGCTGGCTGAGTATTGGCAGCAAAATTTTATGCTAGCCCATTCAGGTTTTTATTAGAGCATTACCATGTGGTCAGACCAGTGGGCTATTTAGCAACTGCTGTGCAATATAATTATTTTAAAGGTGTATCCTCAAAATGTGAAGAATATTGGATCTTGGCAATGGATCTATGGTTGCCTTGTTAATATATATCTAAATTTTATATACAGGGTGATTCACTACCTGTGCAACAAACTTGCAGGAGGTGTAGGGGGCACAAAGACGAATCGGAATCACATAGCATTTCAGAGTCCGAAATGCCTTCGTCATGTGGTAGAGGACGTTGAACGGGAGGTCGCGTGAACAGCGATCCCGCTGGAAGTCAGCATTTGCGAACTGGTTCCCGAGGCAGTAGGATGGACGAGTATTCAAACGTTGAACTGGCCGACATGCACCTCGCGTATGAAGCTGCGGACTGTAATGGGCGGGCCGCTCTGTGCTTGTACCAGGAACGTTTCCCGCACAGGCGTGCTCCTCATCATACGATTTTCGCACATGTGCACAGAAGGTTACGTGAGACTGGTTGTTCCACAAGAGGTACCATGAATCGAGAGCGAACAACGAGGACACCAGACAATGAGGAGAATGTCCTACGTCTTGCAGAAGGTAATCCGAGTACGAGTACTCGAGCGATAGGCCAATGATTGGGTATTTCCCAATCCACTGTATGGAGGATACTGTCAACAAACCAAATGAGTTCATACCATCTGCAACGTGTCCAATCATTGGAGCCTGCGGATTATCCACTCCGGAGGACTTTTGCTGCTTGGTTCAACAAAAACAGTTCACAAATGCTGACTTCCAGCGGGATCGCTGTTCACGCGACCTCCTGTTCAACGTCCTCTATCACATGACGAAGGCATTTCAGACCCTGCAATGCTTTGTGATTCCGATTCGTCTTTGTGCCCCCTACACCTCCTGCAAGTTTGTCGCCCTGGTAGTGAATCACCCTGTATACCCATATATCAGAAATGCCCTGTTACATTATTTTTTCAGAATTTTTTTTATGAAAAGTTTAAAGATGTCAATCAGAATTCACAATGACACATAGCTTTTGTTTTCTTTTCCAGGTGTGTTGAACAGATAAAATCTTCTCCATATGCTGATTTATCCAATGATTTAGAAATTAACAAAGCTGTAACGTACCTCAGGAAAAGAGAGTTTAATCAGGTTTGATATGTAATAGAAAATATTTAGAATATTTAATTCCAGAATTGCATATTTTAAAACATTTCAGAAATGTGAAAATTTATTATGTTGTATCTCAGTGTAACTTTTAATCTTGCTTCAGTGATGACAGTGGGTGTAAAGATAAACTGTAATTTAAAGGAAATTATGTTTCTGTGTGCAAGGAACATCATCTCTAGGAAAAATAATTCACTTTGGACGACATAAATAATGAAACAGTTTATTACAAAATGAATACAGTGTCAAATGTTTCCACTCTAATTATACAAATCTTTCTGCATTGGAAAACTGACAGTACAAACAATCATACGAACAAAAAATTATTTATATTCAGTTTTTTGCTGAATAAAGATTTTAGGTAATCAGCCTGGAAAAAGTTGGATATTGTGTTCAGAATAAACTGTTTCATTATTCATCTAGTGCACAGTATATATTATTTTTCCTAAAATGTAATTTAAATCTATTTTGAAGGAAAATAGAAAACAAAAATATAATTTATGCAGAGTTAAAAAAATATATGAGAATCCTGTAAATGTATTACATCAGATAAGGCCACTCATGCCATTTTGTTTTCTAGGAAAGGCATGCTTACATTATATAGAGTAAGAATTAATTTAATGGCAATTTCTATAGAAATAAACACAATGAAAAATTATATGATGCATCATTAAGTTGTGTTTAGAAAGTCAGTAAATTTTAGCTATTTCTTGTAAGTTAGCAGTGCTTAGATAACATACTGTGCCATTTATTATTTATTTCTATATTTAAATTTTTAATCACATTCTGAAAGGTGTTCTCTTTTTTATATATATACAGTGGATTCCAATCGAAAAAATAGCCAGGGTTTACTTCGCTTAATTGGGACAGCATGCCATTTAATCGGGGCAGGAGACCGCAGTACTGGAGATTACCCTGTGATTGTCTCCGACGGTACCACATTGTTCGGTTTGAAATTCTGGAGGCCACAACCATAAAACAATAAAAACAATTAGCAGTCACCTGTTTATTGGGCTTTTCTGTTAGTGAAATCTATCATAAATGGACAATAAACTCGATTTTACTGAATTTGCGATAATACCGACAGCTGGAATTCTGTGGGTTATTATGGTGAAATGTGTTTACATTTCCTTTAAATCTTCAATTTAATAAAAAAAAAATTAAATAAAAAATTTATTTTCAGATCTTCTCTTCATTCCTATTTTTAAAGCTTTGTAACTCGTTACTCCATTCTCACTTGCATGTATTGTGTTACTTGCAATTTGTGTGTGCCATGTTCTTTGTTATTGATTGCTTATATTTTTACTGTTTTAAATTTTAACCCCCGCCCACAAATGTCAGTGAACAGAAATGTCAACTAGTTCATATGTACATATTACAGTACGTATTAATTATTCCGATTATCACGTATATTTTTCCGATTTTCACGTATTTTTTAATTGGTAAGGTAATAAAGGGTAAATTTCTGCTTAATATATCTTTGCTTTTATAGCCTGTGGGTAATATTCCTCCTATTTTCGCTAATTAGAATCTCTGTTTAATAGAATTAAAATTCAATTCACAAACGTGATCACAAAGACCGGCGCTTACTGCACATTGTATAGTGAACGGTACTTTACTATGTTGAGTTCGTCCTAACGTGATTTGATTGTACAGTGAACCAATTGTAAAAAAAAGGGGGGGTACGTTGTATTTTTAACTATTTACGTGAAACTTCGGATAATTGGGGCAGCCGCTTAATCGGGCCAAAATGCACTAGTCCCGATGTGTCCCAAATAACCGGAATGGACTGTATATATAAAAAACAAAAAAATAGATGTTCCTATCTAGCATTGTCATTTTGTAAATCCTGTTTTTCCAAAAAAATTAACCACTTAATAAAAATAAAAGCATATGAAATATAATAGTAAACACACACACACACACACACACACACACACACACACCACACACACACACACACACACACACACACACACCTACACTTTCAGCAGATATGTCAAAAACATTTATGCAAATAGGTGAGCCTTACATAGTACACCAACAAATGATATAGTTAGCTGAATTTTATACATCCATGTTCCTATTCTAAAAGGATCAATAATGTTAAGATCAAAGCCATACTTGACATTAAAATTTGCATTATTATATGTGAATCTTTTTTTTTTTTTTCTTTTTTAATAATTTTTCTATATGGGCTTTTGAATGGAATTTGAAAGCCATCCCTCCTGGCAATTTATTATGGGCAGCTGCTAGCATCATCATTTTATATACATTAGTAATAAATATTGTTATTTTGTTTAAGGGGTCTGTAAATCAGAATGTCTTATCATGGGGGATTTTAATCTGCCATATATAAAGCTATAAAGCATTTAGGGCGTAAGCCTCAAGCTATGGAAAAGTCTAGACTATATATAAGTATAGTGCGAAAGCATCAATAATACATAGCCAAATCTGAATGAACAGAATATTAGCAAAGGGGCATCGTTTTAAGTTATAAAATATATTAACTGGATTATTTGGGTTGGATTGGATGATGACTTAGTAGCATAACATTTCTGGATGACTGTGTACCAGCATGTTAAAGAGGCAACAAGAGAAAGCAGTACTCTTGATCTAATTATCAGCAGTGACTCTTTGTATATTAATAATCTTCAGGTAAAGGAACCACTAAGTTGCAATGATCATAGTTTATTATGTGAGATCTATTTAAAGATGTAACTACTGTCAAGAGAAAAGGGAAGGGATTTTACTTTTGAAAGGTGACTACACTGTTCTTAGTTTTTAAATTCTTTTCAGTGGAACCAGCTGATGCTGTTAAGAAATGCAGTGATAAATGGGAAGTGTTCAAGGAAGTAATTGTAGAAGCTACTGTGCTCTTTATATCAATTAAGAGTTATTGTTCGATGTTTAAACCTAAATGAATGCCAGATGAACTGGTGAGACTAGTGGTATAGAAGAAAAGTGCATAGGCGATTAACCAGGGGACAAAAAGCCTACAGTATGAACTGGTTTGCAGTCAAATTACTATGGGATAAGGCATGCTAAGGTTTTGCATTCTTTGGCTGCAAATGCAAAGAATTCTTTGCTTATGTTAATACTTGAAGCAAAAAAGGTGAATAATATTGGTCCACTGGATATGAACTGGGTGTAACTATTGATGATCCTGTGTATTGTTTTTTTATTAATGCCAATAATAATTCAACACAAAATAAATTTATAAACCTTCTATATGCATGACCTTGAAGTGATATCGCTGCAATAACAGTGATATTTAAAGTGATATCTTTTCATCATTGCTTTTCCAAAATTTGCCAGAATGATGCACTAGAATTTACAGAATTCATTCCCAAAAGTTCACTTCCAAGTTGGGTATTAATGGCATTTGATTCTTGGAGACTGGGTAGAATATAAGAAGCTAATGTATCATGAATTGCTATATGGAGTTCATGCAGTGAATATAAGAATGGAATATTTCATCTCTTAAATAAAGCAATAGTAATGTATTGTATAAGATATGGCAATAGGCCTGACTGCTGCACACTTCTCTAATAAGAATGCAAAAGCATTTTTAAATGTTTCTTTTTAGCATTTTGTCAAGGATTTTTTTTTTTTTTTTGATTCAGTATTAAGCTTGCAGTCATCTGTCCTCCTGAATTTTCTTGTGCACTTTTTCTAAATTGGCAGAAGTAGAAGCAGGTTGTTGTACTGGGGAGTATTCTTTGCCACATATTTATTACATTAAGTTCAAAGGTCCATCATCACAACATCAGGGTACTCTTGAAACAGCCTCATTTTTTTCACTTTTGTTTTTAATTTTTTGCAACACTGATACATTGCAGACTCTGTTTTGCTTTGATTTATAAAATTAAATACATATGTTTAACTGAAAATAACATAAGTTTGTTACAAAAATTGAAGTATATGCTGCTGTATGCTACCTGTTTATTCAATTAAATATTGAATTGGAAATATGACTAAATTTTAACTAAAAATATTTCCAGTTATTGGTTTAAATTTTATCATATCACATGGTTATAGCATTCACAGTACTGATTTCAAATGACGTAACTGTTGAAATTATTTATTTCTGAAATTATGAAATTATTTATTTCAGGCCATTGAAACACTCAAAACATTTGAGAAAAAGGAAACAAAAGTGGCTAGCACAGCTGCTACAAATCTTGCCTTTCTGTATTATTTGGTAAGTGTATTATTTTAATAACAGTAAATAATATTATAATCTCTTATATAATAAGCAATGATTGCTAGATATAATGCTAAAAATGTGGAAATGCTATACCAGCAGTCATTCTGTATATTTTAGTTTATGTGTATCTGTTTTTATCATATGAAGTTACTGGTAAGGTACCCATTGGCTTTTACTAAACTGTCCAAAAAAATTTCCCATGTAGGTGCCATTTTACTTTTGTATTTTCCCAAGTAAGTAAATGACTCTCATGAACTGATGCAGTGCTACTACCACTTTTCTCATTGGAAGCAGTGGAACCCATGTTTAGTCTCCAGAGTAGCAAAGCTCCAGCAACCCCCACTATCTCTTCTGTCATGCAATATGATTGATGTCTTTTGAGGTTATGATTGACATCTTGGCAAGATCGAATCTTCTTTACATTTCAAGGGTACAGCTCTCACATGCTGGCCACTGGATGGTCCACCTATTGATAACTCTTTAAGAGGGTTCTGGATCAGCTAGTGTATAATCTCACTGCCTTTGTTCTGCCCGTTAGTGACTGGAGGGAGTCTGAGTAGTGTACACGTAGCGAGCATTGTCAAAGGCACATTATTTCAAGGAGCTGGGTATGTTCTTACCATTTTATGCCATATGCAAAATTTTCATTACTTTATACAGCATGTCCACACCACCTTTTCTTCTGAATACACCACAAATTGTCAAAATGATAGAACAAACTTATCTGCGAAAAGATCTAAACCTCCCAAACACTTCCTTGTTCATTTCACAAATATATGTGGTCTCAATTCTAATATCAGTGATGTCCATTTCCACTTACAGTCTGCCAAACTCCATGTACTTTTTCTGAAAGAATCCCAGTTATTGGTTGTTTCAACCACTGTTCATCTCAGTTGTCTGAATTATTCACTGTATGATTCCTTTTTCTTCAGAGGTGGTATTTGAGCATTTGCCTGTTCTGATATTCTCTGTCAGAGACTTAGTAATTTGGAATCTCCTCATTTCGATCTTCCCTGGCTTAAAATCTCTCTACCACATTCTGTCAAATTCGTCTGTTGCCTCTATCTTTCTACCAACTCCACTAATCACTTGTAATTCTTTCACTTCCTCTCTTTGAAACTTGACTTTCTCCAGTCCAACTATCTTAACAGTGAGGTAATTTTCCTTGGTGATTTTAAATGTTCACAACTTCAGCTAACTTTCATTTTCTAGTCACACGGACTGAGTTGGTCGAGATGCTGAGGCTTTTGCAATTACTAACGATCTCACGCCAATTGTTTATTTACCTACCAGAATACCAGACAATTCTAACCACATAGCCAACAAATTTGATCTTTTTCTAACAAACGACCATTCTAACTACACAGTCGAGGTGAATGGTCCTCTAGGCACCTTAGATCGCAATTTCGTGACGATCTCTTCTCCAATGGACCCTTTCTCTCATGGCCATTATCAACCTCATATTGTTCGGCATTGCAAGAATTCAAATTGGGATGACCTGCAAAATTTCTTTTCTTCTTTTCCTTGGTCAGATTACTGTTTCTAAACTTTTGATGTCAATGTTTGCTTGGATCGTCTCAGTGAAATTATTCTTGTAGGGATGGAATCCTTTATTCCAACACTCCACCTTAAAATCTCGCCCTTTATTTAAACCTTGGTTTTCCAATAAATGTGCTAAGGCTGTTCAGGAGAAGAATGTTATATATCATAATTGGTTTTCCAATAAATGTGCTAAGGCTGTTCAGGAGAAGAATGTTATATGTCATAATTGGCTTGTATTCAAATCTCCAGGTTCATTTTCTGCCTTCACCAAAGCTTGCAATATAATTGTAAAGTGGTTATTAATCAGTCAAAAATTGCGCCTCCGTAGCCGGGTGGGCAGGAGCAGCAGTGCGTAGCACACACTTCTTGATTAGACTGGGGTTCGAGCCCATGACTACCAAATACGGAGGATGCGGAAAGGTCAGGGAATGACCACTGCATATCCCCGGAGCAATATGGCCTTAGTTGCTAATGCTCCTAAAAACCAAATAACAACAACAGTCCAAAATAGATTTTGAACAAGCTAAGAGTAGAAAACTTGCTTCTTGTCCAAATGGTAGTTGAGCATTCTGGTCTCTTGCCAAAGCTATTGGCCACAACTTTTGTCCATCTCTATTTGTGCCTCTGTCAAAACCAGATGGTTATGTTGCCACTTCAGGCAAAGATAAAGCTGATCTGCTAGCATCCTATTTTTCCTCCTACTCTTGTATTGATAATCTTGTTAAACCACCTCCCAACATTCCCAGTACACTTCATTTAGTGCCTCCTATGGTCTTCCATCAAAAGGTTGTTAGAAGGATTTTGAACATCTTGATGCTAATAAAGCTCTAGGTCCTGATGGTATTCCAAAGGTGATTATCCTTCTGCTTAGAAATTTGCTCATATCTACCCAGTTCCTAAAAAGGGTAAGAAATCCCTGCCATACAATTATCTTCCCATTTCACTTACCTCTCTTTCTAAAGTAATGGAGAAATTAATTAACCAACAACTCTGAAACTATCTAAAAACCTTCCTTCTGATCAATGGTCACCAGTATGGATTCTGTCAGTGTCAATCCACTGGTGATATTCTGTCTTATGTTAATGGTCTACGGACAAATTCAGTGGAAGAGTTTGGTGAAACTCAAGCAGTTGCCCTTGACATTTCAAATGCTTTTGATCGTGTTTGGTATCAAGGTCTTCTAAATAAACTTCCATCTTATGGTTTGCCAACTGTTTTTTTGTAATTGGGTGTCCAATTTTTTCTGTGATTGCTCACTACAGGTGATGGTGGATGGCTCTGTCTTCTAACTTCTCCACTAATGCTGGTGTTCTCCAAGGTTCAGTTCTTTCTCCCACTCTTTTCCTCTTGTATGTTAATGATCTTCCATTCCATAGTTTTGCTGATGATAGTACATTGCATTCCACTTTCCAGTTTGAGAAACCTTGCTCTGCACAAACAGCTTCAACTGCTTGAATATCCACTACCAATTGCTTAAATGCTGATCTCTAGGTTGGCTGATGGCTGTTGTTGGTTTTTAGGAGCATTAGCAACTAAGGCCATATTCCACTGACCTTTCTGCATCCTCTGTATTTGGTGGTCACGGGCTCGAACCCCGGTCTAATCAAGAAGCGTGTGCTACGCACTGCTGCTCCTGCCCACTTGGCTACGGAGGCGCCTGATCTCTAGGTAATTCTGCAGTGGGGTAAAGATAACTTGTTTGATTTCAATTCTTCTAAAATTCAGTCCTGTGTTATATCTTCCAAAGAGAAATCTGCTCCTATGCTTATCTTCGATGACACTGATTTCTAGGCAAGGTCATATATCTGTATTGGAGATTACCCTGACTTCTAATCTCTCTTGGCATAAGCACATTACAAGTATTGCTTCCTCTGCATCTAAAAAACTGGGTTTTCTCTTTTTAATATTCTCATTACTTTTCTTCCAAACGTCTGTTCACTCTGTACAAATTGCAAATTCACACTAACATGGAATATTGTTCCCACATCTGGGGCAGTGCCCTCAAAACCTCTCTCAGGCTTCTAGATTCCATTTAAAAGAGGGCGGTTAGGTTAATTAATTACTCATCTCTAACAGCGTCTTTCCACTGTTCTTTGAATTGGCTTCTATAATCCCGCTCTCTCTTCCAAAGCAGTCTGAACACTCACCAAACCAATCAGCATCCTTTTTTTTGTGTCAATCTTCAAATTCTCATAAACTTTTCTTCTTCCTCATTTATTTATTCAACTTCCGTTTTCTGGAACAACCTTCCTTCATAGATATTCCTGAAAATTACAATCTGCTGAATTTCAAGTCTAATGTCAGCATGTGCCTTCTTTCATCTTCTCAACCTTCAACCCATGCACGGTACTAAGAACTATAGATTCTAATACCTGTTGTGTTAGGGGTTTTCATAAAATAAAAAAAAAAAAAAAGCTTTCAGCTCAAATATCCATGCAAGTAACATAATTTACAACCATGAAAAATTTTTCCTTCATTCATTTTATTAATGAATAAACTGGACACTGCTCTTCGTGGACTAATGTTATTAATGGAGTTCCTCAAGGTTTAGTGTTGGGTCCATTGTTGTTTTCTATATTTATAAATGATATTGATGATGGTATATCAGGCTTAATGTCCAAGTTTGCAGACAATACAAAGGTTGGCAGGGTTGTTAAGGACGCTAATGACAGTATGCTGCTGCAACAGGATCTAGAAAAGTTGAGCAGATGGGCTGAGAGGTGGCAAATTAAGTTTAAAATTGACAAATGTAAAGTGACAAATGTAAAATGTCAGTGTAGTACCACCCCTGTGGTACTACACTGACATTGGTAGAGAATGAAAAGGACCTGGGGGTAATTGTGCAAGCAGATACGAAGTTTTCTGAGCAGTGCAGACAGTCTGCAAGAGTAGCTCATGGTGTCTTGTCAATGATATACAAGAATTTTTCTAGCAGGGATAAGGAGGTGATTATCCCCTTGTATAAGGCGATGGTCAGGCCACACCTTGAGTACTGTATACAGGTCTGGAGGCCTCATTTCAAGAAGGATGTAGAGCTGTTGGAACGAGTACAGAGAAGGGCAACAAGATTAGTAAATGGAACAAAGGGTTGCTCTCATGAAGAAAGACTTAAGTTTTGCAGATTACAGTGTTTGGAGACTAGGCACCTGCGAGGTGATCTAGTAGTAGTAGTAGTAGTGGTGGCGTGTGATGCAAGAAAGCAAGTGTATGAGCTTATGCAGCATCAGCCAAAAAAAAAAAATCACACCATTCCCTCCAAATGCCTGTCCAGTTCCTCCTTAAATTTATTTAACCTATCAACAGCGACAGATGGAAGTTTGTTCCAGCAATTAACCACCCGCTGGCTAAAGGCAAATTTCCGCACATCTATTCTACATCTGTCTTTTCTTAATTTAAATTTATATGCCCCCTTAGGTTTGTAATCTGAACAAGTGGAAGGATCCCATAAGAATTCAGTGTGCTCAACCCATTCAAGGCCTGATTGAGGCATATAAAGCCTTGAATGGTTTGAGCATGCTCAATGCTGATGGGATTCTTCCTCTTGCTCAGAATAATCATCTGAGAAGGCATAAATTCAAATTGAAGAAAGACAGTTGTAGGATAGATGTGCGGAAGTTTGCCTTTAGCCAGTGGGTAGTTGATTGGTGGAACATACTTCCATCTTTTGTTGTGGAAGATGATAGCCTAAATAAATTTAAGGCTGAGCTGGACAGGTATTTGGAATGAATGGAGGGGTGAAATCAGAGCTTTTGATTTTTTTGGCTGATGCTGTATAAGCTTGCTTTCTTGCATCGTGTGCCTCTGCTAATGCTAATGCTTAATCCTCTCAGATCCTTTTTAGATTACAATCAGATCCTCCCCTATGACATTTAGTTAGCAAGCTTAGTAACACAGGTATTTTGAGTCTTTCCTTATATAGTTGCCCTTTTACCAATCTCACTCATCAATTCGGCACTGGAGTGATTGTGCAAGGCTCAAGGGGTAGAATTTTTTTCAGCCTGGCCTGTGCTTGTTGACAGGAGAGACTGCTTCTACAGGGATGGGGTACACTTAAATAGAAAGGGTGCAAGAATATTTGCTGATGCTCTCGAGACAGTGTTAGGTGGGTCGGAAAACTGCTAGCTTGGGGGGGATACACAGACTAAAAGGTTAACAGTGACTGCAGGCATAGGCAAAAGTGATTCTTGCACTGCTTCTATAAGATTGAGCAGCAGCCAGGAAAGCAAGGCAATGGAGATTTACAGGACTGCTGGAAGTCATAGTGGAACAAAAAAATACATGAGCTGTGTTAGGGTAACTAAGAGTAGAAACAGGTGCATGTATACTTGCATGTACACCAATGCTAGGAGTGTAGTTAATAAATTCTATGAACTTGGAGCGCTAGTCAAGACATCAATGGTAAATATTGTTGGGATATCAGAGACGTGGTGTCACACAGACATAAGAAGTGCAGAATTAGAATTTGGGGAGTACAATGTGTACAGAAAGGATAGACAGGACAGGAAGGGAGAAGGGGTTATGCTGTTAGTTAAGAAACACATAAAATCTAAGGAAGTGCATCCAATTGATGTTGGTGGACAATGCAATGTTGAGTCTGTATGGTGTGACATAAGCACTGAGAAAAGAAAAATGAAAATGAGAGTAAGTGTGTGTTATAGGCCTAATGAATCTGATGAGTATAATGAGCATTTGTGCAGAGAAATACAGTGGGCCAGTAAATCAGAATGTCTTATAATGGGGGATTTTAACTTTCCAGATATTGACTGGAACTTGTGGATTGGTCACTCACACACTAGCAAGACTTTTGTGGATTTATTGAATGACTGTTTTCTACAACAACATGTTCGAGAGGCAACCAGAGGGAGTAATACTCTTGATCTGATTATCAGCAGTGATTATTCATGCATTAAGAATTTGCAGATAAAGGAACCACTGGGTGACAGTGATCACAATGTACTGATGTGGGAATTACTTAAAGATGTAACTACCATCAAGGCTAAAGGGGGGGCTTTTTCTTTCGTAAAGGTGACTACAGGGGTCTCAGACAGTTTTTAAATTCTGTACAGTGGTATCGACTGATGATGTTACCAACATTGAATTCTAAATGGGAAGCCTTCATGACTTCATTTTGGAGGCTAATAGGCTTTTCATTCCAACTAAGAAATACTTTTCAAGGTTTAGTCCTAAATGGATGTCAGATGAACTAATGAGGCTTGTGGCAGAGAAGAAAAATGTGTGGTGCACAGAAGCCAATGGTAGATATAAACTAATCTGTAATCAAGTCACAAAGGAGGTTAGGCAGGTGAAGACAGATTACGAGAAATCCTTGGCAAAGGATGCAAAGAGTTCTTTAATTATATAAACTCTATAAGGAAAGGGATGAATCAGATTGGACCACTTAACATAGATGGGTTGACTATTGATGATCATGCTCAGGTAGCTGATAAACTGAATGAGTATTTTGCATCTACATTCACACATCAGGAGTTATTCAATGAGGGGAGTGCTAGAAGTTTATCAAACTCTAACAGGGAGCTGAGTGATTTTGTAATAACTGAGAGCAAAGTGGAGGAGAAATTGTTGAAGTTAAACATAAAAAAGGCACTTGGGGTGGACGGGATCTATCCAGTTATATTAAAGGAGGCAGCAAAGGAAGTAAGCAAACCCTTACCCATAATTATGAGATCTTCCTTATAATCCGGGGAGGTCCCCATGTACTGGAGGTGTGCAAATGTATCACCAATTCAAGGTGACACAGGTAACTATAGACCTGTTAGTTTAACTTGTGTTCCATAGAAAATAATGGAATCACAGGTTAAAGAAGCATCCAGCCCATTTTCCCAACTTCTTTAAGTTGGGCAAATGGGCTGAAAAGTGGCAACTGAAGTTTAACATTGACAAATGCAAAGTACTGCATGTGGATAGCAGTAACCCAAGAGGAATGTACGAACTGTGTGGTACTACACTCAGGGAAGTGGAAAGCGAAAAAGACCTGGGGGTAATTGGGCAGTCAAATATGAAGTTTGCTATCAGGGACAGGGAGAGGATTATCCCGTTATACAAGGCAATGGTCAGGCCACACCTAGAGTACTGTGTACAGGTCTGGAGGCCTCATTTTAGGAAGGATGTAGAGTTGCTAGAATGAGTACAAAGAAGGGCAACAAGATTGGTGAGGGGAAACGAAGGGATGCTCTTACCAAGAAAGGCTTAAGTTCTGCAAATTTCGGTGCCTGGAGAGTAGGCACTTGCAAGGTGATCTAATTGAGGTGTATAAGGCCTTGAATGGGATCAGCAAGCTGAATACTGATGGGATTTTTCCTCTTGCTCAGATTAAGAACCTGAGGGGGCACAGATTCAAATTGAGGAAAGGCGGTTGTAGAATAGATGTGCAGAAATTTGTGTTTTTAGCCAGTGGGTAGTTGATTGGCGGAACAGACTTCCATCTTTTGTTGTGGAAGTCGATAGCCTAAATTAATTTAAGGCTGAGCTGGACAGGCATTTGGAATGAATGGAAGGGTGAAATGGGAGGTTTTTTTTTTTTTTTTTTTTTGGCTGATGCTGAATAAACTTGCTTTCTTGTATCGTATGCCTCTACTAAGACTAATGCTAAGCAAGTTACTGTCTTTAGATCTTGTCAAGATGCTTAATATCTTTTTTTAGGTGCAGTCTCCATACTCGGACTCAATTTTCCACAGTGTCACCATTGCCTTGAGAAGACTTTTACTCTGCTAAATTTATATCAAGCTACAATACAATTAAGACTGTATTATGGGGCAGCAGTTTGACTATGCATGGAAATGTGTGCTGAAATGGCTGTATCCCATCCGCCTTGAGAGTAACTACGGGAGCCTTTTGCACATCACTAATGCAAAGTTATTATATATAGAAGCCTACAAACCGCCTCCTCATTTATGTAGACAAAGACTTTTATTGAATTATGCTCTAAAAATTATGATCAATCATCCAAAATAGGAATATCTTCAAGAACCAAAGTGGGGAACGAACCTCAATAAATAAACAAATATACATTCGCTAAACCTGCTCGTGGAGCAGCAAATTAATCTGTACAATGTTGCATAAGATAGCCGAACACCACAATATTCTCCTGGAATCTGTGGCCTCCTGAATGTTAGAAATATTTTCATTGATGGGGAAAGAATACCATCTCTACACTGCTTATGTAGAAAACTCTGCAGATTATCCGTACATCTATATCAATGGATCAAAGTCAGACACTCTCATAGACATGGCAGTAATTCATTTAGATGGTGCCATTTCCCAAGAGCTTCCAATTGAATCTAGCATGTATACTGCAGAGCTGGCTGCAATTCAGATGCATTAGAATATAATGTATTATATTATATTGACTCCATTTTCATTTTAGACTCACTGCATACAGGTCTGGAGGCCTCATTTTAGGAAGGATGTAGAGTTGCTGGAACAGGTACAGAGAGGGCTGTGAGATTGGTGCGGGGAACAAAGGGATGCTCTTACCAGGAAAGGGTTCAGTTTTTGCAAATTGCAGTGTCTGGGCACTTGTGCTTAGAGCCTATTGAGGTGTTTGAGGCTTTGAATGGCTTGAGCAAACCCAATGCTGATAAGATTCTCAAATGAGGGTCTATAAATTCAAGTTGAGAAAGGATGGTCACAGAATAGATGTGTGGAAGTTTGCCTTCAGCCAATGGGTGGTTGATTGCTGGAAGAAGCTTCCATCCATTGTTGTGGAAGTGGACAGTTTGAATAAATTCAAGGAAGAGCTAGGAAACTATTGCAGGGGGTGGATTGATGAAATGGATTTTTTTTTTTTTCTAATGCTTTATAAACTTGCTTTCTTGAATCATTTGCCACTACTAATACTAACTGCAGCCTATATAATCTAGTACTTAGATACTATTAGCCATCCACAGGCAAGTCAATGGCATGCCTAGTTAGCATACCTCAGGAGAAAGAAACTTAACAGTGAAGCAAAAAATCGAGTATCAAAGTTGCATCACAACATCAGGTCCCATATCATATTATATTTCTGGAAATGTCAAATAGGTGATAAATTATTGCAAAATAAAATACCATTTGCCCTAGAAATCAAGCTTCTGGAAAAACAGACTTGAAGAAGTTATTCTTAAAAGACTGCATATTGAGCATACACATAGACAACATGCATATTTACTTAGAAAAGAAAAGCAACCAACATATTTGCAATGTGAAGATGTTGTACAGTGAGTTTGTCTCACTGTACAACATCTACTGTTAGACTGCCGACTTTATCAAACACAAAGAAATCAAGCTATCTTTCAACATATTCAGTGTGCAACACAGTCTCTAATAGATATTATTGGAATGTGTTTTTATGCAAGCCTTGATAAACTTTATCAGCAGAGTTTTATCAGCATATTTAAAGCTGATAATACACCATTTAAAATTTAAAAAATTTGAACTAGTAGCATATAGTGAAAATGTAAAAGGTGCAGTATAGCCAGAGAAGCTCTTGCACCAAAAAAACCTAAACGACAAACATCAGAATTATCTAAACACTGAAACACATCTGCAAACATTTTTTGAGTAAACTTAAACTCAAATTTTTTACACAATTTGTGTGATAGTTAATTAATTAGTCAAATGTTTAAAATGTTCACCATCAGCATGCATACACAAATGGTATATTTTCACAGCTGCTGGACATATAGCAGGGAGTCGCATTCTTTTTGTAGAAGTTACAGAAGTAGCATTTCTCCTAATAACTTTAAAATTGAAATTTTAAAGTTATTAGGAGAAGGTAGCAAGCCCGTTGTATTGGCTTCCATGACAGTATAATGGACTTGCTACTTTTTACATCTTTGGAGAAGTCTGGCTTCGAATCCTGTTCAAGGAATTCTTAAAACCTTCTGTAATTGGAACTGTTGTTGTTGTTATTTGGTTTTTAGGAGCATTAGCAACTAAGGCCAAATTGCTCCGGGAAATGCGGTGGTTATTCCCTGACCTTTCCGCATCTTCCGTATTTGGTGGTGACGGGCTCGAACCCCAGTCTAATCAAGAAGTGTATGCTACGCACTGCTGCTCCTTCCCACCTGGCTACGGAGGCGCCTGTAATTGGAACTATAGGTAGTCTATCTAAGATGGAGGGAAATACTTAGGCAATATACAATACTTAATTTTTGTACTATTGTTAAGATTCCATTGACATTATTGCATATCAACTCATGTTGTCACGATGTATGTGCTGCAAAAGCTGCAAACAAAATTACCAGCCTGAAATTTGCTGATCAGATGTGAACAGAAGGAAAAGTTATACACTTCACATTACTATTTTCCTGAAGTTAATGTGAACATTTTATCACATTTAAAATTGTGTGGACAGTTAGTTTCTTCTTTTAATAACACTGTATTTAATTCTTGCTGTTTTATACAATTTTTATAAGGAGACCTTCAACTGAAATTATATTTGTTATATCTTCAGAATTGGAGTTTCTTGTTGAAGAACTCTACTCTGTATGAGTGAAGGAAATGATTTGTCCCAATATGTTTGCTTCAAGTAGGTATTCTGTTTGCAGAGAATCACACAAATAAGTGTTTTAGGACAGTAACGTGATGAGTATATCCCAACCAGAATTAAAAAATAAAAATAATTTTTTTTTTCCGAAAGAAAAAGGAAAATTTGAGGTCCATCAGACTAGTCACCATTTTTTATAACTATTGGGTAAATAATAATTACTGTTTCTCTTTTCCAAAGGTCACTGCACACAAACTTAATATTATGTGATTTCTGCTGTTTATCATTGCCCACAAAGTGATCTAAGTTTATAATTGTATAATCTCTGCATAAGGTGTCTCTAGGAGGCCTGGAGATCTTTAAGGTATTTATCAGGTATTTACAAGGTATTTATAAGGTATTTACCCTTGATGACCTGTTCCTTAAATAAGCAGGAACATTCATATGAAATTATGATGATGTAACATCCTGCTGAGAGTAACCCACTGTGTCCAGAAACTTTGTTTCTTATTGTAGGAGTTGTATTATTCATTGGCATTTCACAGTAATAATAGTACTGTAATAATGCTGTTGAAATTGTAAGTTCCAATTATGTCACAAGAGAAGAGTTCCATCCACACAATTAACCATGGCATGTTATCTTTCTGAAAATAATGAAAATCAACATATTTCTGAACAGAAATGCATTATTACAATGTTAACTGGTCAGACAAAGGTACATCATGTGAATGTACCTTTGTCTGACCAGTTAACATTGTAATAATTACCATTGCCTTTTCTCTTATGAGAGCACTACTCACAGAATTTTGTATGTTAATCTGAATTTTCCTGAATTGCATATAACAGTCACAGTATGTAGGTTTCCACATTATGCCTTACAAAATTTAAAGAACATTTGATTGGCTCATATCTGGTGAGTATGGGCTTAGCACACCCAGAATCCTGAGCTGGATATCATCATTCTTCTCTTTCTTGGTGATTCTCTCTCTCTCTCTCTCTCTCTCTCTCTCTCTCTCTCTCTCTCTCTCTCTCTCTCTCTCAGGGTAACCCAAATTTTTTTTGGCCAGTGCAGCAAAAGCCTCAGGCTTCCTTGCATCATATGGCTAATAATAATACCATCGTGTTGACCTTGTAGGCATTCTCTTCTCCCCCCCCAATGTGATAACAGCCATGGCTATAAAATGCAAATATTGTATACAAATTATTCATATACACTGGTGTTCAAAGAAAGTGCATCACCCCTTAAAATTGTAATTGTTGTCCAAATAACTAAGTATATGGCAATATTTCTTAGATTGCATCAGATAAGATTAACATGCTTAGATGATAACGTAATATTGCATCAGCTGTTACTTTCAGCTATATAAGCACGCTCTGCAAGAGTTGCAGTCATTCCTTGCTTGCATCAGGATGACGAGTTACGTGCAGTTGATGCCATGCCGACCGGGCTAGCCGAGTGGGTAAAGTACCTGCCCGGCAACCCAAAGGTCGCGGGTTCGATTCCCGCCTCGGGCTTGGATCAAAGTACTGCAAAAACCTTGGAAGGTGCAATATGGCCACAGAAGCCGATGCGCCAACAACTACCAAATCAAATCAAATCAGTTGATGCCACAAAGAAAAGGGCTATTTTTGCTTTACGTGAGGAAGGATGTTGTTCGCATCATATTGCTTATAGAATGTCTTGTCAGTCAACAGTGAGTAGATTTCTTTCCAAACTCAAGAATACTGGTTCTGCTGATAGGAAAAAAGGAACCAGATGCAAATGAGTCTCTACACCAAAACAGAACCACGTTTTTAAGCACTTATGCCTTAAAAACTGTAAAGCTTCTTCATATGAGCTGAAAAGAGAATGGGAAGAACATAAAGTGGTAGCAAGTGCAGTAATAGTCAGAAGACGCCTCTTCAAAAATGGACTTGTAGCCTATCATCCTAAGAAGAAGCCCCTCCTCACACAAAAAAATGAAAAAGGCCCGATTAATTTAGTGTAAGGAGCATGTCAAATGGACACCCTGAGCAGTGGAAATCAGTTATTTTCTCGGATGAGAAGAAATTCAACCTGCATGGCTCTGATGGGAGACAAACAATTCGCTGTAGACGTGGCAAAGAATAGCATCCAGACTGTATCGTGTCTACAGTGAAATTCCCTACCAGCTAAATGATATATGGGTGCATTTCATATTGTGGTGTAGGTCACCTGCAGTTTATAAAAGGTTCTGAAAATGCCAATGGATACCTGGCTATATTGGAAGGCAAATTGCTGCCAACCATTAGAGACCATTTCAACCTGCCAAGTAACTGCATCTTTCAGGACGACTCTGCTCCTTGTCATCAGATGAAAAGTGTAAGTTGCCAGAAAGAAACCAAAGACCCTTCGTGAACTCAGGAAGCCATAATTCGTGTTTGGAACCACAAACTGTCAGTTGATTATCTTCAGAAATCGATCTTGTCAGTGCCTCGATGGTGTGCTGCTATCATCAGGGCCAGAGGCAATTCAACTAAATATTAGTTTGCACCTGGTGAACTTTTATTGTTTTCCATTTAAAATGATAAATTGAAGCAAACTGAGGGCTTTTGATAACATTTCAGCCATAATTGTCATGTTTACCAAAACTGTTGTATAAAGGTTGCAAATGCTCATTTTGGAATATTTTGAGAGCACCTGTCAAATATTACTTAGCTTTGCCTTAACTATTAATAAATATCTTTTGTTTATATTTCTATTTGTGATGCTAGTCATTAATATAACATACCATCGTGAAAAAGGGATAGAAATGTGAAATTCCTAGGTGATGCACTTTCTTTGAAAACCAGTGGGTGTGTGTATATACACTCACACACACACAGGGTTACCTACATATATATACATACATATATATACACACACATATACACACACTGGGTTACCTATATATATATATATATATGAATATTGTGCTGTTTCTTGTATTCAATCTATCATGCGAACTCCTCTGACCGTTTGGTCGTCCCGGAGTATAAACAGAAAATTTATTTATATATATATATATATACACAGGTAACTCTCGGTTTGCACCAATCTGATTTGCGCCAATTTGCAATAGCGCCGATCACTAACCACAACACCATTTTTATTTATTTATTCTTGCAAATTTTTTTTTTTTTTTTTTGCAAATTTTTTTTAAATTGAAAGTTTAAAATCGTCAGACAAAATTTATCGGCATCATACTGTGCTGTTCACATGATTTAGGACATTTCGAAGCAATCAGCAATTAGCACATCCGTATCAGAGACGAGAAAGATTCCCGCCCTCAAAGTAACCACTCGTGGATGCGGGTAGTAAAGGTCCATGCGGTGAACCATTCAGTTGGTTGTTATTTACACGTGTTGGAAATTTATTACGCTGGCATTTTTTATTAATTGTGCTATTAATAAAGTAAATAAAAATAATAGTGATATCTGTGTGCAGAATTTGCCAATCATGTTATAAAGTTTTTAATTTAATAGAATAAAGAAACGCCATGTCTGGTAAAAGAAGTTCATTGAATCCTCCTAGTGCAATATTTGGAGGATGGAATCTGGTGAAAGCTGCCCTAATGTTTGTAGGGCTATGAATATGCCTCCATTGACTATTACTACAACTATGAAGAATGCTAATTAAATAAAACAATCGATGCAAAGTGGTAGGTAAAAATTTTGGTGTCCGGAACCTAACCCTGTGATTTTCAATTGACTCCATTATATAAAGGGTTCCATTTGCACCTGTCTATATATATACATATTTATATATATATGCACACTTTATATTGCTGTAATGTATCTTTGCATTACATTTACATTATATGTATATATATATAATGTAAACGTAATGCAAAGATACATTACAGCAATATGAAGTATGTATACATCACTTGAGTTAATTTATGTTTCATTTTAAAACCAAATTCAGGCCATCAGTATTATATTATTATTCAGCAGTTTTAACTATTTAAAAATTTGCTTTTTTAAAATTTGCTTTCAACTTTGCAAAGTATAAACTATTTATACTGTACATGTGTATATCATTATATATACAGCAGAATGAAATCCCACAAGCTGAAAAGCATTCTGATCAAGCTATTATGGCAGATCGTTATAATGCTGGAGGTATGTACTGCCTATAGATTTTATTATTAACTAGAATGTAATACAGTGAAACTTCCCTTTAACGGACAGCCATGGGGAACGAAAATGTGTCCGTTAGAGAGAAGTGTCTGCTAACAAGAAGTCTGAGGGAGAAAAAAAAAATGAATGAAAGAAAAATCGTTAAAAGTTTAATGTAAAATTAAATTAAAATATATACAGATTTTGAACAATATTTTTGTAAATAATATACAATTACATACAAAAGAGATAAAGAAAAATCGTTAAACGTTTAATGTAAAATGAAATTAAATTATATACAGATTTTGCACAATATTTTTGTAAATAATATACATACAATTGTGCTATGCATATTATGACTTTATCTTAAGAAAAATACATACAGTAATCACTTATTTTCTTCTGCACCTTCTTCCGGCTGATAATTTTGTTTTCAACATTTGTTTGGAGTGAAGAAACCATCGAAAGTCCTTCAGTATCTTCTTCAGCGGCAAAAAATATTTTTAAACGATTGATTTGTATGAGCGCTTCTTCTATTTTCATCGGTGGTTCGTCGTTAATATGTTCTTCGACAGAATGACCTCCTTCCATTTCTTCATCCTCATGAGGAACTTCTTGAAAAATATCGATGATAATGTCGTTGATATCTAGAGCACTATCTTCTGTAGTGAGGTTTGAGTCTATATCTTTGTAGCCAGGGTCACTTGCAGCGGAAGTATCGTACATTATCGGCTTCTCTGTAGCCAGGTGGGAAGGAGCAGCATTGCGTAGCACACGCTTCTTGATTAGACCGGGGTTCGAGCCCGTCACCACCAAATACGGAGGATGCGGAAAGGTCAGGGAATGACCACCGCACCGGAGCAATATGGCCTTAGTTGCTAATGCTCCTAAAAACCAAACAACAACAACAACAACGTACATTATCAATAGATGTTGAAGTTCTTGTTCTTCTTGGTGCTCCACATTGCTGTTCACAACTTCAATTTTTGCGTTTGAGAAGCCAGACTTTACAAAACAGTTCACGACAATTTGTTTTCTAATTGTGTTTACTGAAGAGGAAATCCATTGAATCGCATCTAGGATGCTGATTTTCTTTGCAAGGTCACTCGCACATGTTACATCGTTCATGTTTGCAATGAGATGTCTTAAAACACGTTTTCTGTAGTGAAGTTTAAAATTTTTTATTATCCCTTGATCCAAGGGCTGACACTCTGCAGATGTGTTTGGTGGCAGAAAAATGATTTGAATGTTGGACAATTCAATGTGCGGGTGAGATGCAGCATTATCCATGAAAAGAATAATTTCTCTGTTTTGACGAATCATGTTTTTGTTAAAGTGACTTATCCATTCGCTCATGATATCTCGTGTCATCCACGCTTTTTTATTAGACTTCCAGTCAACATTCAAAAGATTCAACTTTATGCCCTTGAAACAACGAGGATTTTATGGTTTTCCTATAACAAGAGGTTGTTCAAAGTCTCCCAGCATATTTGTACACAATAGTACAGTCAAGCGTTCCTTAGAAATTTTTCCGCCCTGGCACTTTTCGTTTTTAAGATTCATTGTTTTTTCAGGAAGAGCTTTAAAAAAACAACCCTGTTTCGTCACAGTTGTAAATATCCTTAGCTTCAAAATCACGACATAAATCTTCCAATTTGACGGTCCACTCTGTTACAACCCCAGTATCAAACAGATTCACCTTCACTACTTACGGTTTTCCAAGAAATTTTATGCCGAGTTTGAACTTGTCTAGCCATCCCACAGAAGCTTTGAACTCATTTACTCCCATAGATTTCGCAACCCCCAAAGCCTTTTCCCTAATAATAGGCCCATTAATGGGAATTTTTTTAGCATGTGCGGGACAAATTTGAAGTCCAACAATTTTCGGGAATGATTTTTGAACCTGATCATTTCCGTGTTGCCAAAATTGTTTGAGCAGTTATTTTTTTTTTCTTTAGGATGCCGCTTACCTGCGTCTTCCCGATTTTGAATTTTGCAGCGAGAGTGCGAACACTATTTTTTTGCCGATCATACGCATTAATGAGTTCGACTTTATCTTTTAAAGTTAAATGTTTACGAGAAGACATTGTGCACTTCACACGACACTGAACAAAACTGAAAACTGAAACTGAAAAGACGAAAGGCCGACCATATCCCCCCCTTGCACACACCGAATTCATCAGAAGTTTTACACGTGCCTTAAAATTCTTGAAAAAGGGTTTAGAACCGCGACGTAAACCTTGATAAAATTCAGAGAATCGGAAATAGAAAATAAACACACGATTGAGGCAATACGTGGAAGAAAAGTTCCTAGAAAAGGGCCGTGAGCTCGCCCGCTGTCCATTATGAGGAGATCCAATTAAGTGCTAATCTAAACGAAACAGTGCAGATTGCCTGTCCGCGTCCGTTACAGAGAATGTCCGCTAGACAGAAGCTGCAAACACATTAAAACCAATGGAGGTGAGTTGGGGAATTTGAAAATGTCCGTTGTAGAGAGATGTCCGTTAACGAGAGGTGTCCGTTAGGAGAAGTTTCACTGTATTTGTAAATGTACATTTGAATGTTATTATTGCAATGTGTAGCAGTTCCTACCATATATTTTGCTTTGCCACTCTCAATCCAAAATAATAATTTAATTTAAATATTCTAAGAAAGAAAAATGTGCGTATTTGTCTTTTGTTTGTTTGGTTTTGTGTTTCATCTTTTAAGGGCACAAAAGGTGATATATATTGTTGTACATGTAAATCATAAGGCTATTAAGATTTACTTAACAAGTGTGGTTCAGTGTTTAGAAGAAAAGTTGTGAGTTATGATTAAATTTGAAAATATTTGCAATTCTGCCCAGACACAATAGGGGGCTTATATGAAAAGAGCCTTGTTAGTTGACTTAGCCCTGGAGAAACTGTGCAAGGCTCATGGGGCAGAATTTTTCTTAGCATGGTCTATGCTTAACATAGACCATGCTAAGAAAAATAGAGAATATTTTTACAGGAATGGAATACACTTAAATAGAAGGAATGCAAGAATATTTGCTGATGCTATTGAGGCAGCATTAGCTGGGTCAGAAAACTGCTAGCTCAGGTTGTTGCCCAGATTAACAGCAGCCACAGGTAGAGGTGTAAGTGATTCTTGCACTGCGTCTATTGGAACATGCAGCAGGCTGGAAAGTGAGGTTTTGGAGATCACAAGGGCTGCTAGGGTGATCATGAGACATGAAAGTACATGGGTTGTGTTAAGGTTACTAAAAGCAAAAACTGGTGCATGTATACTCGCATGTAAAGTAATGCTAGGAGCATAGCAAATAAATTTAATGAATTTGAAGTACTGTTTAAGTCATCAAATGTTTACATTGTAGGGATATCAGATATGATGCCACTGAGACATAAGGGATGCAGAATTTGAATATGGTGGGTACAGAAAGGACATACAGGAGGGAGTTATTCCCTTGTTTAATAAACACATAGAAACTGAGGAATTACACTCAATCAACATTGCTGGCCAGTGCAATGCTGAGTCAGTTTGGTGTAACATAAGTACTGAGAAAAAAAATGACAGTAGAAGTGCGTTATAGTCTAATGAGTATAACAAACACTATATCGACAAATATAGACTAATAGAGGGACCAGTAAATCAGAGTGTCAAATAATTAAAGGATTTTAATTTTCCAAATATTGACTGGAACTTATGGATTGGTACAGAGTACCCAAACTTTTCTGGATTTATTGGATGGCTGTTTTCTTCAACAGCATCTTAGAGAGCAACAAGCAAAAGCAGTAATCTTGATCTGATTATCTTCAGTGACTCTTCGTGCATTAGGAATCTCCAGGCAGAAAAGCCACTAGTTCTGGTGATCATAATGCATTGATGCATGATCTATTTAAAGATATAACTACTGCCAAAGGTAATGGGGAAGGGATTTTCTTTTTGTAAAGATGATTACAGTGGTCTGAGACAGTTTTGAAATTCTATTCATTGCAACCAACTAACGATATTACCAATTTCAAATGATAAAGGGGAAGCATTTAGAATGATCACAGAAGCTACTAGTAAGTTTTTTATTACCAACTAAGAGACATTGTTCATGGCTTAGACCTAAATGGATTTTTTTTTTTTTTTTGTAGTTGTTGGCGCATAGGCTTCAGTGGCCATAATGCACCTTCCAAGGTTTTTGCAGTACTTTGATCCAAGCCCGAGGCGGGAATCGAACCCGCGACCTTTGGGTTGCCAGGCAGGCACTTTACCCACCTAGCTAGCCCGGTCAGCACCTAAATGGATGTCATATGAAATGGTAAAATTTGTGGCAAAGAGAAAAATGCACGTGATGCATATAACTTATAAGGGAACACAACAGTAAATATAAAGTAGTCTGCACTAAAGTCGTGAAGGAAGTTAGTAAAGCAGATTACAAGACACTTTTAGCAAAGAATGCAAAGAATCTCTTTACTTATGTTAACACTAAAAGGAAAGGGAGGATTCGAGTTAGTCCACTAGATATGAGTCATATAACTATTGATGATCCTGTTCAGGTTACTGACAAACAACAGATATTTTGCATCAACATACACACGAGTAATCTTTTAGGGATGGGAATGCCAGAAGTATATCAAATTCCATTAGAGAGCTTAATAATTTTTTGTGATGACTGAGACAAAAATAGAGATTCTCCTCCACTTTCCTTTTTCTCTGGTTTCTTATTGTTGAAGCTAAAAGTAAATAATTCTCCTGGGGCAGAGATGGTATCTGTCTATTTATATTTAGAGGGGCAACAAAAGAGATAAGCAAACCTTTAACTATAATAATGAGAGCATCATTGGATTAAGGGAAGTCCCTATGCACTGGAGATGTGAAAATGTTTCTGCAATTCACAAATTGGGAGATCAAAAGAAGTGAGTAATTAGAGACCTGTAAGCCTGACTTCTCTTCCAGGGAAACTAATGGACTTGCTGATTAATGAAGTAATGCAGGACCATCTAGACAGGAATGCAATTATATGGGAATCACAGTATGGATTGGTTAAGGTAAGATCTTTTCTGAAAAATCTGATTGGCTGCATGGTGTAGTAACAAAGGATGCAAAAATAATTTTTACATTATATACCTAAATATCTGAAAGGCTTTTGATACTTTTTTTCATGAATGACTGCTGTATAAACTGGAGCAGGTGTATTAGGAGCAAATTGCTCACAGAGTGATTATTAGTGCTATTCTTGGACTAATTTTATTAGTGGTGTGGCTCAGTTTTCAATGCTGGTTCCCTTATTGAATTCAATATTTATTAGCAATATTGAAGAAGGCATATCAAGTGTAATGATTAGCAGCAGGTTGGTTAATGACAGAAATTAGGCTGACTGGCTGAGAGATAGAAATTTAAGTTTAACATTGATAAATACAAGGTACTACATGTAGATAGCAGTAATCCCAGAATAACATACCAACATTGTGTGCTACACTCAAGTGTTGTAGAGAATGAAGAAGACCTGGAGGTAAGTGTACAGTAAGATATGAAGTTCTCTGAGCAGTACAGACTGGATACTAGGACTGCCATGGGGTTTTGTCAATGATATACTCATATTTGCCAGCAGGAATAAGGAGGTAATTATTACTGCAAGTCTAAGACTTCTTTACTTATGTAAAAAGTAGAAGGAAAGGGTTGAATTACATTGGTCAACTAGGTATGAATGAATTAACTATTGATGATCCTGCTGAGGTTGCCAATAGGCTGAATGGTTATTTTCTGTCTCTGATCAAACACAGGGAATTTCTTAGGGATGGTGATGGCATAAGTGAGTCCTGGTGGGGAGCTGAAAGATTTTGTGATAACTGAGAGGAAAGTAGAGGAGAAATTGTTGAAGCTAAATGTAAAAAACTACTTGTGATGAATGGTATTTATCGGTTATAGTAGTAGTAGTAGTGGCATGTGATGCAAGAAAGCAAGTGTATGAGCTTATGCAGCATCAGCAAAAAAAAAAAAAAAAAAATCACACCATTCCCTCCAAATGCCTGTCCAGTTCCTCCTTAAATTTATTTAACCTATTAACTTCCACAACGACAGATGGAAGTTTGTTCCAGCCATTAACCACCTGCTGGCTAAAGGCAAATTTCCGCACATCTATTCTACCTCTGTCTTTTCTTAATTTGAATTTATGCCCCCTTAGGTTTGTAATCTGAACAAGTGGAAGGATCCCATCAGAATTCAGCGTGCTCAACCCATTCAAGGCCTTATACACCTCAATCAGATCACTGCGCAGGTGCCTAGTCTCCAGCCACTGCAATTTGCAGAACTTAAGCCTCTCTTGGTAAGAGGCTTAAGTTATATTAAAGGAAGCAGCAAAAGAGATAATCAAACATTTAGAAATGATCATAAGAGCTTCTCTGGATTTGGGGGGTGTCCCTTTGGACTGGAGATGTGCAAATGTATCCCCAATTCACAAAGGGAATGAAAGGGAGATGAATAATTACAGACTTGTTAGCTTGGCTTCTGTTCAAGGGAAAATAATTCAGGACCAGCTTGACAGGAATTCTGTTATACTGCAATCACATGGATATAAGTGATGATCTTGTCTCACCAATCTAATTGTTACTATGACACAGTAACAAAGGAACTAGATGTAAAAAATAATTTTGACATAGTGTACTTGGATTTCAGAATGGTATTTGATACTGTTACACATAAAAGACTGCTATAAAAATTGGAAAAAGACTTCTATACAAAAACAGTGGTTTATTGGGAGAAGACAGAGAATTACTATCAATTGGCAATGCTCTCCTTGGACTAATGTTATTAGTGAAGTCCCCAGGGTTCAATGCTGGTCCCATTGTTGTTTTATATATTTATTAATGATATTGATGAAGGCATATTAAGCTTAATGTCTAAGTTTGTAGATGATACAAAGGTTGGCTGGGTAGTTCATCACAGTAATCTGGGGGAGGTATGCTATTACAACAAGGGTCTAGACAAATTAGGCAGATGGGCTGAGAAGTGGCAATTTAAGTTTAATATTGACAAATGCAAGGTGCTTCATATTGGCAGCAGCAGTTGTTTCTGATGTGCTGCAAAGGACCATAAAATAACATCATGTTCAGCTAAAAAAACCTGCATTAACTGCCAAGGAGAGCACACTGCATACTCACAAGCATGCCAGAGATGGAAGGAAGAAAAAGAAATACAGAGGTTTAAAGCAGAACTGAACATAGCGTACCAGGAGGCAAGAAAGGCGATGAAACCAGTAAACACCAACAAACCTTCATATGCTCAGCAGGTAGCATGGAGATGTTCTATCAGAACTCAAACTGAAATGACTGTCCCAAGTCTACTCCAATTGCACACTACTTACTAAGCTTGCAAAAACCCCCACAGAAGAACTAATCAGCTGGCACTCCATATTTCTACCTCCTAATGCTCCTCTGATTACAAAACAAAGCAGCAGTGAAAGAAAAAAAACTTGAAATATCATGCGAAACACAAGAAAACATGGTCATCAAGGTGAAGGAGTACCAGACTATTCAGTCTTGGAACTCTTTGCAGAGGAAGAAATGGACACAGGACAGCATCAATACTTCCTCAAAAAAGATAAATCCAAGATTGAGAGAAATAAGCCTTCAGCAATTCAGAAGCTGCAACATCTACGACAATTCCTACAGTGGAATTGTTCTGGATTCTGGTGAAATACAGGTGACATCAAGGCACTCCTGCAAAAGCATGAACAAGCATGCTTTTGCTTACAGGATAATTATTTTAAAGGCTATTGATGGCCCACCATGCATAATATTACTATTACAGTACACCCTCGCTATTCGCAGTATCTGTATTCGCGGTCGCTGATTTAACATAAAATGAAACCTAAACAAATGTGAATTTTAAAGCGCCATGAACATTTTCTGCCATAAAAAAACATGGGTGTGGCTAAAATTATCTTTCCCGGTCAAAACAGCGCTCAGTGGGTGGGGGGAGAGGGGTGACAAAATCGCGAGCGTGGATGTTTCTTGCTAATCCTTGTTCGGTATGTGTTATGCGCTTGCCATGGAAGGTTTCGTCGTTTGTTTTTAATTTATATGCTTTTAAAATTGAATAAATTTATCAATTTATAAATTGATATGCTTACAAAATTGATAAATATACCATTTTACAGTGTAAAACAGACTTTTTCGAGTGTGTTAACGGAAGGAAGTGACTTTATTTGGACAAGTTCTTTCTAACCCGTACAAAAATATGGCTACGAATAACAAGGGAAATGTGAATGTGAAATTATCAAAGAAGGTGATGACATTGGTGAATAAAATTGAGTTATTAGACAAAATTTCTAATAGTGAAAGTGTCTTTTCAGTGGCAAAACGTTATAAAATCAATGAGTCAACAGTATGATCAATCAAGAAATCAGAAGAAAAAATCTGCCATAGTGTCCGTGAAAACGCGCTAATTGCTTTAAAAATTTGCTCTGTAACTCGTGATGTTAAATTAGAAAAAATGGAAAAGCTTTAAATCTGTGGATAGAAGACCGAACTCAAAATAAAATACCGTTAAGTTCACTCATTATTCGTGAAAAGGCAAAAGTCCTTTATCAACACTTTAGCGAAACTGGTGATAGCGCTGGCGGGATAAGTTTTTTAGCTAGCAAAGGCGCTAGTTTGAAAGATTTGTTTGAAATTTCTAATAAATATTACATTTAATATTAAACTGTTTCTTATTTTCATTTCGATGCCATATGCTTGAATTTCACTATGTATTGTCTATGTACATAGTCATATTATGAAAGTACCTATAATACATACATAGACAAAATTTTAGACTAGTTTTTCTTATTTCATAGTTTCCTTCCTAAAAAGAGAGAACTTTATGTCCATCTCTTTTTGATATGGAAAATGTGTATGACACAGCTTGGAGATTTGGTATTTTAAAAGATCCTTATAATCTTGGTCTAATAGGTCACCTTCCCGTTTTTATTAAAAACTTTTTATCCCATTTTTTTTTTTTTTTTCAATTTTGTGTGGTATCCACCCTCTCTCAGTCTTTTTTTGTCAAGAGGAGGGCGTACCACAAAGAGATGTATTAAGTGTTATGTTCTTTTTCATTAAAGTAAACTCCATTAACAACTTCCTCCAAAAGAAGTTGTTAATGGAGAGTAAGGAGTGTACTCTATGACAATGACTTCAGCATATTTTCACAGTTATGCAACATGAGGATGTGGTCACAAAGGAACTGGATGCAAAAAATAATTTTGATATCATATACTTGGATTTCAGGAAAGCTTTTGATACTGTTGCACATGGAAGACTGCTGTACAAATAGGAGTGGTATGGCATTAAGGGCAAGTTACTGCAATGGATAAAGGGATGGTTGAGTGGGAGATGGCAGAGAGTGGTAATAAATGGACATTGCTCTACGTGGACTAATGTTATTAGCGGAGTCCCCTAGGGTTTGGTGCTGGGCCCATTTTTGTTTTGTATATTTATCAATGATATCAGTGAAGGTATATCAGGCTTAATGTCCAAGTTTGTAGATGATACAAAGGTCAGCAGGGTTGTTAATGACAGTAAAGACAGTATGCTACTGCAACAGGATCTAGAAAAGTTAGGCAGATGGGCTGAGAAGTGGCAACTGAAGTTTAACATTGACAAATGCAAAGTACGCCATATATATGGGTAGCAGTAACCCAAGAAAAACATACCAACTGTGTGGTGCTACACTCAGAGAGGTGGAGAATGGGGGTAATTGTGCAGTCAGATATGAAGCTCTCTGAGCAGTGCAGATGGGCTGCCAGAGCAGTGCATGGAGTTTTGTCAATGATATATATAGGAATTTTGCTAGCAGAGACAAGGAGGTGGTTATCCCTTTGTATAAGGCAATGGTCAGGCCACACCTTGAGTACTGTATACACATCTGGAGGCCTCATTTTAGGAAGGATGTAGAGTTGCTACAATGAGTACAAAGATGGGCAACAAGATTGGTGAGAGAAACAAAGGGGTGTGCTTACGAAGAAAGGCTTAAGTTCTGAAAGTTTCAGCATCTGGAGACTAGGCACCTGTGAGGTGATCTGATTGAGGTGTATAAGATCTTGAATGGTTTGAGCAGGCTCAATGCTGACAGAATACTTCTGCTTGCTGAGATTAAGAACCTGAGGGGACATAGTTTCAAATTGAGGAAAGACAGTTGTAGAGTAGATGTGTGGAAGTTTGCCTTTAGCCAGCGGGTAGTTGATTGCTGGAGACTTCCATCTGTTGTTGTGGATGTTGATAGCTTAAATAAATTTAAGGCTGAACTAGACAAACATTTGGAGTGACCTTCTTTTTGGTGATACTGTATAAGCTTGCTTTCTTGCTTTTTTTTTTTTTTTTTTTTTTGGGTGCATCGGCTTCTGTGGCCATAATGTACCTACCAAAGTTTTTGCACTTTACTCTGATCCAAGCCCGAGGCGGTATTCGAACCCGCAACCTTTGGGTTGCCAGGCAGGCACTTTACCCACCCGGCTAGCCCGGTCGGCTGCTTTCTTTCATCATATGCCTCAACTAATGCTAATGAGGATTATTGAGAGAAAACTGCAACAAGCTGTTGATCGTCTTAACTCCTGGGCAATGGCCAATGGTTTCAGTTCTCACCAGAGAAGACCATTTGCATCCATTTTTGTCACAAGCCTTCACTGAGAACCAGAATTACAACTTGGACAAAGTAACATTCCAGTAGTAACGGAAACAAAATTCTTGGAGCTCATATTTGAAAAATACATATTTGTCAGTTATGCACAAAGTGCATGAGGGCTGAACATTCTCAGTGCTCCCTCTTCTACTTCTTGGATGCAGACTGATGCATTTTATTCCAGCTGTACCTTGTGCGATCAAAATTAGATTATGGGTCTCAAGTATATGCATCTACCAGAAATAGTGTCCTTTGGTGGCTTGAAACCATTCACGATCAGGCCATTCATTTTGCTACTAGTGCATTCAGAAGATTTCCTGCCCAAAGTCTATGTGTGGAAGTGAATGAACCATCCTTTTTGCATTGATGAGAACAGTTGTCTCTACATTATGCTCTTAAGCTGAAATCCCTGCCAGACCTTCCCACATGGACATCCGTTTTTGAGCCATGATGGGAAATCTTTATAACACTTGTCAGGCTGCCAGCTATCCATTCAGTATCCATGTCCAAGAGCTACTCAGAGCTTAATATTATGGTAGATGAGGTTGCCCAATCGCCAAAGCAACACCTTCCAGAGAAGTTGCATGCTCAAATACCAGCATGTGACTTTTCCCTTAAGAAAAACACACTGAGCTGAACATTCTGATTTCTTGCCAGTTTACACAGATCGCTCGAAGTCAGAAAAGTGTGAGAGCTGCTGCTGTCTTTTCAGATATTACATCTGAGTGGATTCTCCCTGAATTTAGCATATATACTGCAGAGATTCACACCTAAGAGTGTTAAGCAACCAATAATTTAGATTTTGTGAGAAAAGACTTGGCAGATTGTAGGTGAAAATGGACACTATTAAAATTGAAACTGAGTTTAGTTCTATAACTCAGTCAATTTAAAGAAAACCAGTTGTCAACATGAAAAAAGTTTTTAATATATTTTTTAAAAATAATCACCTTGAGCAGCTACACACTTGTGAGATCACTTGTACAGCTAATGGAAAATTTTTTTTTAAACACATTTGAAAACTGACCACCGCTAATTCCTTTGTCATGCTGAAGGACATGTCCTCTACACATCCTTCTGCATGGATTTGATTTTGTTGAACAAGTTGCAATTTTAGGGGAAATTAACTGGGGGGGGGATGGAGGGCCTACAATCCTCTACTTTCCAAACACTCCTTGATGAAAAGGCCACATTTTGTTTGCAAAACTCACATCATTGTTCACAAAAACTCATCTAATAAATGCCTCTCACACTGTTAAATCTTGTAATATCAAGATTCACAAAATCTGCATGTGCTAGAATTTTAGGATACCAGTGTATTAGGATACCTAGTTCCTTGGGATGTGCTACGGTGTTATGCTCTGTTGAAGTGAAACAGCATGGGCAATGCTGTTTCAACGATCAGTAAAATGGTCTATTCATGAAAGTACTCTTCATTAGGAGGCACAACTGTAATGGATGTTAATTGTCTCCCACTTTATGGAGGAGCTGTCAGGCACCCTGTTATCCTGAACTTCTTAACTAGTGAAGATAACCCAGATAGTAATATTGGTGTGGTTCTGCCAGTGTATAAAACTTTAGTTAAGCAACTGTTATAGCATAATCAGCAGACTTGATCAAGCAAAGACAATATGGTGATTAACAGAAAATGAATGACCAGCACATACCTTTTAAAATAATCTGTACTTGCCACTGATATCAATCACTTTATGCAATGGCACTTCCTTGTAGTGATGTTTATAACTAAATAAAATTTTATTTCCATAAGAAATCACTTAACTTTTAGTGTATTATTACAAAAACCACACCTCTGCAAAAGGTAGTAGTCCTATAATTAATTTTTAATTTTTTTGTCTGACTTTTGAAATATTGTGGATACTCTTCTATATATAGACACATGAAATTCGGATATATAGGGGGTCTTCATTATCTAAGGATAATTGGTTCCAGAAAATTCCACTTAAAATGGGGACCAAATTTTTGTAATGTATAAATGTACTTGTTTTTACATAGTATAAACAAGTACATTTTTTGTACATAGTGAAAAATGGATGAAGGAACCGAAAAATGAAAAAATTATTTTATTAGACATTTTTTATTATAATATGTTGCACAATGTAAGGTTAAGTAAAGTTTATTGAAGTTTCACTATTTTTCAGTTGTACGAAATAAAGAATGAATCCAGAGTTGTTAAGTGTTTTTTTTTTTTTTTTTTGCCTTATTTTTTTCAAATAAAATTGTCATAGCATTTAGTTATGCTTTAACTTCATGCTTAACTTTTGTTGCACGATCATAAAGAAGATCGTTCTTTCAAAAAATATTCAAGTGCTTGGTCAGTTTTCTCAAGGGAAAAAGCTTTAATTTTCAAATACTCGTAACTGTGGGGACTTGGATAATGAATACTCGGATACCGGGGACACCCTGTACATAATAATATTTTTATTTAGTTAAAAAATTACATTTCTTTCATTACTGATATTAAATAGTCTTGTTTCTTTTTTTTTTTCTCTCCTCACAAGCATCTTATCTAGTGGGGTATGATCTATAAAAACCAATCAGCAGACTCGATCAAGCAAAGACAATATGGTGATTAACAGAAAATGAATAACCAGTACATACTTTTTAAAATAATCTGTACTTGTAAAATACTCAGATACCAGGGACACTCTGTACATAATAATATTTTTATTTAGTTAAAAAATTACATTTCTTTCATTACTGATATTAAATAGTCTTTTTTTTTTTTTTTTTTTTTTTTTTTTTTTTTTTACTCACAAGCATCTTATCTAGTAAGGTATGATCTATAAAAACCAATACAATTATAAACAGTAATATATTTGGAGTAACAAATATATTTTTAATTTTTAGCTCTAGTAAATAAAGGAAATTGTTGCTTGATTCTAAACGATCTTGAGAAAGCAAGAGAATTTTATAAAGAGGCATTAGCAAATGAAGCCAGTTGTGTGGAAGCTTTGTACAACCTAGGTAAGAGAAATCATTTTATAAATATAATCTCTGATCTAAATGGCCTAATATAATTAATGTTTATACAGCCATATATTTATTGTAAAAAAGTTGGAGGGAGAGAGAGGGAGAATGAAAATTCTGTTGCTGTGCTGTATCCAGCTATATGAAACTTTTTATTTCTTTGTGAATATCATTAGCAATTTTCCTTTTTGAAAATTTATGCAGTTAATAATAATGAACAAAAACAAAACCATTTCTTGTAAATCCATTGTTTAATATATATATACACTTGCCAACCTTTAGGTGGCAAATAGTGAATTTTTCAAAGGTGAAACTTAAACAGTGTCCATGCTGCAATAAAAAAACACAGAAATGTTATAAGATGCTAAAGTAGGATGCACTTGGCACTGCATACATGTAGTCAGTATTAGTAAAATAATAGGAGGAGTTTACCTCAATATAGTGCATAGAACACTTCCGTATGATACCCTCCAGAAATTTCTGGAGGGTATCATACGGAAGTGTTCTACGCACTATATTGAGGTAAACTCCTCTTATTATTTTACTAATATTATTATCAACGTAGAACATATTGAGTAGTACAGCTCTGATTCATACTTGTAGTCAGTATGTAATGCAACCGTAACATGATTAGTAATGTTGTATATGCCTTAGATGCAGTAAAAGGAAATGAAAGATTCTGCTTTGCTGATAAAACTTTTACCAAAACAATGGTAACAACTTGGCTACACTTTGAGAGTACAGTATTGCCCTTTAAAAAACTTCAGAATAACTTCAAAATGGCTTTTGCAAAATGATAAGAAAATTCAAATAAATGGGTGCATTGTTTGTATTTTCTGGCAGAGGATGCTGCTTAGTTGCAAAACCCGTTGTTGTATCAATGGTACTGTATGAAATGTACACTCATCCACTAGTACCCCCAAAGCAGTGTTGCAATTGGAATATTCTTTGAGCTACAGGCTTTGATCTCTCCTACAATTCGTTTTCTTAAAAAAAATTGTGCTGCACCAGCTAACCCCAAGTGATTCACAAAAGTGCCCTGAGTTTTGCTCTATAGGTTCTGACTAGGTTGGAGTAATTATCTGACCATCTTATGGACTGATGAGGGTAATTTTTGATTAAAAAAAAATGGTGGTGTGAATAGTTATTGGACATGGGGAATATCACCTCATGTTATCAACAGAGTTCCCCTTCAGTGCATACATTACTGTTTCCTGTACGTTCACAGGGTACTTTATAATTGGGCCATTCTTCTCTAAGGAGATTCAGATGTGCTCCTGAAACATGTACCATTATATGTGAATGTTACTGTGATTGCTAACACATACTGTTCCTATCCATAAGAGAGAGAGAGAGAGAGAGAGAGAGAGAGAGCATGCTTGGACATCAGTCTTTTTATTTAGAGTGCAGCTTTGCCACACATTAATTGGCCTCTAAACAGTTGCTCTGGGTCATATTGAGCCGACCGGGCTAGCCGGGTGGGTAAAGTGCCTGCCTGGCAACCCAAAGGTCGCGGGTTCGATTCCCGCCTCGGGCTTGGATCAAAGTACTGCAAAAACCTTGGGAGGTGCATTATGGCCACAGAAGCCTATGCGCCAACAACTACCAAAAAAAAAAAAAAAAAATTCTGGGTCATATTTGATGTAACTACATCATTTCCTAGAATTTTTCAAAAGCTTGGTCACTGTGCTCTCTAGAATCTAGAGGTTAAGGTGGCCAAGTATTGGCAAAATTCTGAGAAATTGTTACCAGTGGACATCAACTTTGATTCAGCTGAAACAACTTCATACCATCAGACTACCATCAAACTTCATGGTTCAGATTTTACTCTGACAGGAAGTACATTCCTGGCAATATTTACACTTAAACATGTTTATTGGAATGAAACATTGTGCAGCAAGATTTGCCACTGCAGTAGCACCTTCTTCAATTGTTCTAGAATTCATGAACAACACCACTTCAGATGCCATTTTGCATTGGTGACCATTGATGTTGGGCTTATTCATAGCCACCCCACCATAGAACCCAAGGTTGTGCAGCTCCCTACAGATGGTTGATATACAGACAACCCCTGTGCTTCTACAAGTACTGTGCTTCTACAGGGTTCGACACGGTACTTCTACAACATGGTTTCACTCTAACACAATTGATAAATTGAGGCAATCCTCACACTACACAGTACTTATATAACACAGTTAGAGAATTTTGGCAAACCTTGGAAAGCACGGTATTTTTGAGCATTTATGCAGAGAAAACCCTACTATTATTACGTTGGATGCAATTTTTCAACATTTCCATTTGTTTTTTCTGAATCCCCACTGTTGACTCACTAGTCACTAGCAAAAAAAATTATTGGGAAATCCCTATATTTTATTTTGTTCAGAAATTCCTGTGTTAGGTTCTGTGCTGCTGAACTCGTGCATGTTTGAGACCACAAAAAAAAAAAAAAAAAAAAATATATGACTTCGAAGCATTACTAAACTTTGTTCTTAAGAACTGTATTAGAATAATTTCTTTGTTGTGAATTTAATTCCAGCTCTAAATTATGCCTAAGTAACTTAGGCATAATTTGGGTAACTGCTGATTTATTAAAAGAATGATTTCTAAATTGTTTTGTGCCAGCTGTGGAAAACTATTTAAAGTGGAAAAATCTAGTAAAAGTTTTATTACTATTGGATAATGCTCCAGGCCATCCAAAAGATTTGTCATCAAAAATATTGAAGTCTGTTCCTACCACCTAATACAACTTTTTTAATTCAGCCATTAAATCAAGGCATATCTTCCGTTAAAACTCAACATCAGAAAATTTACAATGGATTTTGGAAAAATTGATTCCAAATCTATTGAAGTGATGGATGCATGGAAACATTTCTCGATTATGGACTGTATCAGAATTATAATTTTATCGCTCAAAAAAATAAACCCATCAACATTAAAACCATGTTGGAAAAATGTATTGCCAGAGTCAGTTCATTAAGGAAATATGGTCAAACCAGCAGAAAATGGAATCAGTGCGATAGTAGGTATTGCTAAGTCGGTAGGAGGGGGAAGGTTTGATGATATGATTACTGAAGATGTTCAAGAATTACTGGTAAAAAAGAGGCTAGCAAAGCGGGTTTGGTGGAAATGGCATCGGGGGTAAACCAAATCAATTCAGAGGATGATAGTGTAGTTTAAAATTCTGAAGTTACAAATTTTACACTAAAAAGCATACAGGAAGGCATAAACTTAGCCGAGCAATTAGAATCTTATTTTCTGAATGCAGAGCCTTCGACTGAGAGGAACACAAATTTCAAAAGGGAGCTTCAAAAATGCTTAGCTCCATATCATGCAATTTACAAAGATCTATCAAGCAAAAGCAAACAAACCCAGATTACTGATTTTTTAAAGAAAGCAGAAGATACACGAAATCTAGATGCTGCAGAAAAAGTTCAGAAGATGAAGATGTTCTCGTTTGATTGTGCTTAGCAACAGTGAAAAGGCAGAAAATTAAATGAATGTACATTATCTGACATATATGTATCACAGTTAGTAAGACATTTGTTCAGTTATTACTATTTTTAATAAAAATTAAGTTTCCGATAGTTATAAAATGATGTATTTTTGTTAGCTTTTGGAATGTAACCCCTTCCCCCATTTTGTACTGGTTCTTAGTCCCGTATAACACAGTTTTGCACTACATGAGATTTTATTGGAACCTACCTACCGTGTTATATGGGGAGTTACCTGTGCTGACAGATGTTTCTGTGGCATTTTGAACATGTTCTGTGATGTTTTCCACAGATGACATGCATGAGCTATCCTCTTAATGTGTTTGTTAAACACATTCTGTGAGTTTGTGAGATCCAGACCATTTATTCTTTAAGGTATCACCACTTATGGTCTTCTGTTGTTGATTAACATTCACCACAGTGGATTATAATAGATTCGGATGACTTTCAGTTGCACATTACAGAAAGGTAACTGATGTGGTATATAACCATAATCTCATATTGGAAGTCAAAGTTCCAGTCCATGGCCCATATTGGTTTATAGCATTCTGCTGCAAATGCAAATCCACAATATTTATATTGGTATTCCTCACTCTAAATTTATGCACAGGGGACTTCTGCCACAGTACATAATGTTCGTGGAGTGGTGTCTGAATATTACCGTATTTCCCCATGTATAAGACGCACCTTTTTTCGAAAAATTTGGGGTCTAAAAACTGGGTGCGTCTTATACAGTGGTTGTAGATTTTTTTACTTGCATTTCCCGCTTTTTCACGCTTGTTGTCTTTGCGCTCATTGTTTCGCACTTGTTACCAGTATATTAGGTTACGTTTTGCCACGTTCTGCCCAGAAATGGCTCAGAAAAGATTTTCGTACAGTGCTGAATTCAAGTTATGAGAAGTTGTATGAATTTTATGATGAATAAAGCTTGAGTTCAATAACTTTATGTAATACATTTTCTTTCAAATTTCGGGCCTCAAAATTAAGTTGCATCTTATACATGGGGAAATACGGTATGTACTGTGAATTCCTGAAGGGGATGATTTTATTCATCCCCGTCAGGACTTAATACCTCTTCAGCCTATCTCTTCCAAGGTATGTAGTTGCCAAGCTTTGCGTTATGTACCTAAGCCATTATTCATAAGGACAGCTCTGATACCATCAGACTGGCTCCACCAAATTAGTTTGTGTTACCCATCTGGTTGCCCTCCTTTAAACTATCTCTTGAAGTTCAAGTTTTTTTTTTTTTTTTAGATGAAATGTCCAGATCTTATTACTGTATCCCAAGTACAGTCTTAGCATGGTCTTATAAGGAGGAATAATGACATCCTGTTTTCTACTCGCCAAGTCTTATAAATTATTAATAGAATACCATGTTACCCACCTGTCTCTCTCTTTATACTGCACAACAAACTTAACAGGAGAAACTGCTTCTACAGGGATGTAATACAATTAAACAAAAAGGGTGCCAGGATATGGGCCTAACACTGCCTCGATAGCATCAGCAAATATTGCTGATGCTATCGAGGCAAGTGTTAGGTGAGTTGGAAAACTGCTAGCTTGGACAGATTTGCAGACTAAAAGGTTAACAGTAGAAGCAGGCAGAGGTGAAAGTGATTTGTGCACTGCTTCTATTGAATGAGCAGTGGCCTGGAGAGTGGGGGTGCTGGGGGTTTCAGGCACTGTTGGGAGTCATCATGAAACAAATAAATACATGCGCTGTGTTAGGGTAACTAAGAATAAGAATAGGTGCATATATACTTGCATGTACACCAGTGCTAGGAGTATAGTAAAATAAATTTGAAGTGCTGGTGAAGACATCAAAGGCAGATATTTTTGAGATATCTGAGACATGGTGTCACACAGATATATGAAGTGCAGAATTGGAATTTGGGGCGTACAATGTGTACAGAAAGGATAGCCAGGACAGGAAGGGAGAAGGGGTTATGCTGTTAATTAAGAAACTCATAAAATCTAAGGAAGCACATCCAATTGATGTTGGTGGACAATGCCATGTTGAGTCTGTTTGGTGACATAAGCACTGGGAAAGGAAAAATAAGAGTAAGTGTGTGTTATAGGCCTAATGAATCTGATGAGTATAATGAGCATTTGTGCAGAGAAATAGAGTGGGCCAGTAAATCAGAATGTTTTATAATGGGGGATTTTAACTTCCCAGATATTGACTGGAACTTGTGGGTTGGTTACTCACACACTAGCAAGACTTTTGTGGATTTATTGGATGATTGTTTTCTGCAGCAGCATGTTCTAGGTGCACCCGAAGAGAGTAATATGATCTGGTTATCACCAGTAATTATTCATGCATTAAGAATTTGCAGATAAAGGAACCACTAGGTGGCAGTGATCACAGTGTACTGATGTGGGATTTACTTAAAGATATAAACATATGGAGTAAAGGGAAGGTTTTTGCTTCCGTAAAGGTGACTACAGGGCTCTCAGACAGTTTTTAAATTCTATACAGTGGGACCAAGTGATGATGTTACCAACAGCAAATTCTAAATGGGAAGCATTCAAGGAATTAATTGTGGAAGCTACTAGGCTTTCCATACCGATTAAGAAATACTGTTCAAGGTTTAGACCTAAATGGATGTCAGATGAACTAATGAGACTCATGGCAGAGAAGAAAAATGCATGGGATGCATATAAATTATCAATCAACATGGAAGCCTATGGTAGATATCAGCTAGTCTGAAATCAAGTCATAAAGGAGATTAGGCAAGCAAAGGCAAATTACAAGATATCTTTGTCAAAGTATGCTAAGAAAAATAACAAGGATTTCTTTACTTATATAAACTTTAGAAGGAAGGGGATGAATTAAATTGGTTCACTTCATATCATTGGTTCGACTGTTGATGAACCTGCTCAGATAGCTGACAAATTGAATGAGTATTTTGCATCTACATTTGCACATGAGGAATTCTTTAGAGAAACGGAGGACAGAACCTTATTAAACTCTAACAGGGAGCTTAATGATTTTGTTATAACTGAGAGCAAAGTGGAGGAGAAATTACTTAAGTTAAACATAAGAAAGGCACCTGGAGTGGATGTGATCTATCCAGTTATATTAAAGGAGGCAGCAAAGGTAAGCAAATGCTTACCTTAGCCATAATTATGAGAGCATCCTTGGAATCAGAGGAAGTCCCCATGGACTGCAGATCTATCCCCAATTCACAAAGGGAGATCAAAAGATGACATGAGTAATTACAGACCTGTTAGTTTAACTTCTGTTCCGGGGAAAATAAAGGAGTCACTGGTTAAAGAAGGATTGCAGGATCATCTAGACAAGACTGCAGTAACAATTCAGACACAGGATGGGTTTGTTAAGGGAAAGTCTTGTCTGACAAATTTGACTGGATTCTATCATGTGGTTACAAAAGAACTGGATGCAAAAAAATAATTTTGATATCATATACTTGGATTTCAGGAAAGCTTTTGATACTGTTGTGCATGGAAGACTACTGTACAAATTGGAGCAATATGGCATTAAGGACAAATTGCTGCTATGGATAAAGGGATGGTTGAGTGGGAGAAGACAGAGAGTGGTAATTAATGAACTCTGCTCTTCGTGAACTAATGTTATTAGTGGAGTACCCCAGGATTTTGTGTTGGACCCACAGTGATTTTGTATATTTATCAATGATATTAATGAAGGTATATATCAGGCTTAATGTCCAAGTATGCAGATGATACAAAGGTTGGCAGGGTTGTTAATGACAGTGTGCTACTACAGCATGTCTAGAAAATTTGAGCAGATAGGCTGAGAAGTGGCAACTGAAGTTTAATATTGACAAATGCATATTTGTCAATATTGCATATGGGTAGAAGTAACCCCAGAGAAACGTACTAACTGTGTGATACTATTCTTAGGGTGGTAGAAAATAAAAAAGACCTGGGAGTAATTGTGCAATCAGATATGAAGTTTTCTGAGCAGTTTTAGACAGGCTGCCAGAGTAGGTCATTGGGTATTCTCAATGATATACAGGAATTTTGCTACTAGGGAGAAGGAGATGATTATCCCTTTGTATAAGGCAGTGGTCAGTCCATGCCTTGAGTACTGCATACAGGTCTGGAGGCCTTATTTTAGGAATGATGTGAGGTTGCTTGAGTGAATACAGAGAATAGCAACAAGATTGGTGAAGGGAATGAAGGGGTCCTCTTACCAAGAAAGGCTTAAGTTCTGCAAATTGCAGCATCTAGAGACTAGGCACCTGCGAGGTGATCTGATTGAGGTGTATAAGGCCTTGAATGGGTTGAGCAGGCTCAATTCTGATGGAACTCTTCCACTTGCTCAGACAAAGGCCGCAGGTTCGAATCCTGCCTCGGATTTGGATCAAAGTACTGCAAAAAAAAAACCTTGGGAGATGCACTATGGCCATAGAAGCCGATGCGCCAACAACTACAAAAAAAAAAAAAATCCACTTGCTCAGATTGAGAACCTGAGGGGGCATAAATTCAAATTGAGGAAAGACAGTTGTAGAATAGATGTGCAGAAATTTGCCTTTAACCAGCGGGTAGTTGATTGCTGGAACAAACTTCCGTCTGTCGTTGTGTAAATTGATAGCTTAAATAAATTCAAGGAGGAACTGGACAAGCTTGCAGAGTGAATGGATGTGTGAAATTTTTTTTTTTTTTTTTTCTTTTGGCTGATTCTACATAAGCTCATACACTTGCTTTCATACATCACATGCCTCTACTACTACTACTTCATATTTGATTATAAACTCTAATTATTTTTCATCCTGTTGCCCTCTGCCTAATTTACTCCTGTGTTTCTGTTCCCCAGGTGCGGGACCTACCCACAATAAACCTTAGTTGCCATTTTTTGGTCTATATATGCAACCATACCAGATAATTTTTAAGCAGCATAACTGATTCATGAGGGACTCACTTTCTACATTACTGCATCTTGAAGAATGCTCATATATTGCTATGTCCTTGTTCTCCAGCTAGTCCTTGACTCAAATAAGGGTCATCCTTGTAATTTCAGCTCATTCCAGTTTATTCAATAAGCTCTCATGGGGACCATACATAGTTTTTTTTATTACCACAGAATAAAATAACTCAGATATATACTGCCTTACCATTAATATCCAGACATATCTCTCCATTGATAGTTTGTCACATCCTACCCAAGCACCATGTGTCAGACATAACTATAAATATGAGAGAGAGAGAGAGAGAGAGAATCTTTATTGCAACTGGTTACAAAGTTAAGTATTGCAACTTTCCCTTCACGGTCAACAGGCCAGGGGTTTGTATATTCTCATAGGCCTTCAAGAGACAGTGCTACAATTGTGAATGTGAGATGTTTAGACACATGTCAGCACCAGTCCAGTGCTCAGAACACTGCATGGTATGGGCTGCCATGGTTGTGCAACCGTCCACAAGCCACTAATTACCCCAACTAATGCCAGATGCTGTCTAATTTAGTGTAAAGTCCACTATTCTTGGACCATAGACTAGTGGAAAGCTATGCTTTGGAGTGATGGTCATGGTGTATGGTCTACCAGTCTGACAGTTATGCCTGGGTTGTCAGGTTGCCTGGAGAAAGCTACCTGCCAGACTGTATCATCCCAACAAATGAAGTTTGGTAGAGACAGCATGATGGTCTGGGGTTGTTTTTCATTTTTGGCCTGGGACCATTTTTTGTTTTGAACAAAACCATGGATGCTAAGGTCTATCCCGTCACCACCAAATACGGAGTATGCGGAAAGGTCAAGGAATGACCACCGCATATCCCGGAGCAATATGGCCTTAGTTGCTAATGCTCCTAAAAACCAAATAACGAACGAGCTAAGGTCTATGCAGGCATCATGAACAGTAATGGATTACCTATTCTGGCAACACATCAGGGAAGGCCCATAGTTATATGTGCAGAACAACACTCTTTCCCTTCACAGTCAACAAGCCATGCCATGGTTGTGCAGCCATCCACAAGCCACTAATTACCCCAACTAATGCCAGATGCTGTCTAATTTAGTGTAAGGTCCACTATTCTTGGACCCCCATGTCGTACTACTCACATTGTTACAGACTGGTTTGAGAACATGAGTGTAAAAAGGTTAGACTTGCCAGCCTAGAGCTCTACCTGAATCCTATAGAAAATCCTCTTTGCTGCTTTGAATGTCAAATGGCAGAAACTATCATAGGACATTTACAAGAAAGAAACCAGTGGAGAGTGTTCCACAGAGTCTAGAGGATAAAGGTTTCAGCACAGTAAAGTTTCCCTGTAAATAAAGGTTTTGTAGGTATGCAGGTTTTGGATATTAATGGTGGTGTAGTGTATGTTATGATGACAGACAGGGAGAACAGGGCGCAGGATTTCTGATTTCTAAAAGAATGCGCAGATCAGTAATTGCCTTCACACCAGTGTCTGGGAGAATTTGCAGCTTTAGAATTAAAGGAAGTAATAGTAGTGGCACGTGATGCAAGAAAGCAAGTGTGTGAGCTTATGCAGCATCAGCCAAAAAAAAAAAAAAAAAATCACACCATTCCCTCCAAATGCCTGTCCAGTTCCTCCTTAAATTTATTTAACCTATCAACAGCGACAGATGGAAGTTTGTTCCAGCAATTAACCACCCGCTGGCTAAAGGCAAATTTCCGCACATCTATTCTACATCTGTCTTTTCTTAATTTGAATTTATGCCCCCTTAGGTTCATAATCTGAACAAGTGGAAGGATCCCATCAGAATTCAGCGTGCTCAACCCATTCAAGGCCTTATACACCTCAATCAGATCACCACACAGGTGCTTAGTCTCCAGCCACTTCAATTTGCAGAACTTAAGCCTCTGTTGGTAAGAGGATCCCTTCATTCCCCTCACCAATCTTGTTGCCCTTCTCTGTACATGCTTAAGCAAATCTACATCCTTCCTGAAATGAGGCCTCCAGACCTGTACGCAGTACTCAAGGCATGGCCTGACCATTGCCTTATATAGAGGGACAATCACCTCCTTTTCCCAGCTAGCAAAATTCCTATATATCATTGACAAAACCCCATGACCTGCCCTGGCAGCCTGTCTGCATTGCTCAGAAAACTTCATATCTGATTGCACAATTACTTCCAGGTCTTTTTCATTTTCTCCCACCTTAAGTATAGTACCACACACTTGGTACATTTCTCTTGGGTTACTTCTACCCATATGCAGTACTTTGCATTTGTCAAGGTTAAACTTCAGTTGCCACTTCTTAGCCAATCTGCCCAAATTTTCTAGATCCTGTTGCAGTAGCACACTGTCATTAACAACCCACCCTGCCAACCTTTGTATCATCTGCAAACTTCAACACTAAACCTGATGATATACCTTCATCAATATCAATTGATAAATATACAAAACAACAGTGGACCCAACACAGAACCATGTGGGACTCCACTAATAACATTAGCCCACAAAGAGTAGCACCCTTTGATTACCACCCTCTGTCTTCTCCCACTCAACCATCCTTTTATCCATTGTAGCAACTTACCCTTAATACCATTCTGCTCCAATTTGTACAATAGTCTTCCATGTGCAACAGTGTCAAAAGCTTTCCTGAAATCCAAATATATGATATCAAAATTATTTTTTGCATCCAGTTCCTTTGTAACCACATCATAATATCCTATCAAATTTTTCAGACAAGACTTTCCCTTAAAAAAACCCATTCTGTGTCTGAATTATTGCTGCAGTCTTGTCTAGATGATTCTGCAATGCATCTTTAACCAGTGACTCCATTATTTTACCCGGAACAGAAGTTAAACTAACCGGTCTGTAATTACTTGTGTCACCCTTTGATCCCCCTTTGTGAATTGGGGATACATTTTGCACATCTCCAGTCTGTGGGGACCTCCCCTGAGTCCAAGGATGCTCTCATAAAATTCCATAATGTGACCATTAATGTGTACGCTCCAACTGAAGGTGCGGATGGATTTTACGATGAACTCCAGGCTGTGTGTGTGAAAGAATTCAAAGACATGATGCTATTATAACTCTCGGTGACTTCAATGCTGAACTTGTCAGGGAAGAAGATTTCATGGGTCTATTTGGGAGATACAGCCTCCATCAAGAAACAAACAATAATTTCAAAGGTCGATGAAATGGTAGAACATTACAACAAGAAGGAAAGTAGAAAGTTTCATAAGAAGATTAAAGAAAGTACACAGGAATTCTGATCAAAAGTTACTGCATTTAGGGATAGTGAAGGGAACTTGCTGACTGAGAAAAAGGAGGTTCTGAAACAATGGAAAAACAGTGGGAAAAGTATTTTGAGAGCATTTTGACAAGAGGTAAGGTTGAAACAAAACAGCTATTGTACTATACAGTAGAACCATGCATTGAAGACCCTAATTTTGAAGAAATTTGAAAAGTTATTAAGTGCTTAAAGAACTTTAAAGCACCAGGAGCTGATTGAATAACTGCAGAGTTGCTCAAGAATGGTGGAGTGACACTATGGAAAAGAATACATAATCTGATACCATTAATATTGGTCTGAGGAAAAAATCCCGGATGAATGGACACTTGGAATCATACAGACGATTAACGAGAAGGGTGATAAACTGCTTTGCTCTAACTATAGAGTTATTATATTGCTGAGCGTTACTTACAAGGTTTTGTCGGAAGTTATTTATAACAGACTGACAGCATATTCAGAGAAAATCATTGGAGAATATCAGTGTGGTTTCAGACCCAATCGCTCAACAACTGACCACATTTCATTTTGAGGCAGATACAGGAAAAAGCATTTGAGTATAATATACACTTATTTAACCTATATGTAGATTTCAAACAAGCTTTTGATTCACTCAACAGAGAGGAAATGATAAATGATCTTCTTCTCCTGGGCATACCTGCAAAGATTGTTAAGCTCATAAAAGCAACTCTGGCTGGCTCTAAAGCAATGGTGAGAATTGACAATGAGTTGACAACTCCCTTTGACATTAACACTGGTGTTAGACAGGGCGATGCACTCTCTACTGTGTTATTTAACTTGATTTTAGAGGCGACTATCAGAAAATTAGAAGTGACTGGACACATAGGCACAAAGACATTGCAGGTCTGTGCATATGCTGATGATGTCACTATTATCGGTAGGACTAAAGGAGCACTGGAGGAAACAGTGGCCAGGCTGGATAGTGAAGTACGAAGAATAGGACTTAGGATAAATGAAGCGAAGACAAAATATATGGAAGTCTGGAGAACGGCAGATAACACAGAAAATATAAGAACTGACAGCTTCTTGTTTGAGCATGTTCAAAATTTCACCTATCTAGGTTCGCAGATAAACCAGTCCAACTCTATTACTAATGAAATTAAGTCCCTGAGTGGAAACAGATGCTTCTATGCACGTGAAAAACTAATGAAGTCCAGAGTATTGAACAGACATTTAAAATTAAGGATATACGAAAGTCTCATTAGATCAGTTGTAACATATTGTTGTGAAGCCTGGACATTAACGAGTAAAGATGAGCAGTTGTTGAGAGTGTTTGAGCGTAGAATTTTGCGAAAAGTCTTTGGGCCCGTACAACATGTTGATGGATCCTGGAGGATCAGAATGAACCATGAACTTGATCATCTTATTCAGAGTGCATACATCGTCAGATTTGTGAAGAGCCAGAGACTTGCCTGGTTGGGACATGTAATGAGAATGGCTGACAGCAGAACAACTAAGAGGATAATGGAATGTTATTTCATAAATAATGAAATAACTAAGAGGATAATGGAATTCCATTATCCTGCAGACTCTTGCAGACTGTCTGCACTGCTCAGAAAATTTCATATCTGACTGCACAATTACCCCCAGTTCCTTTTCATTCTCTATCACCCTCAGTGTAGTACCACACAGTTGATATATTACTCTAGGGTTACTGCTACCCATTGTAGTATACTTTACATTTGTCAATGTTAAACTTCGATTGCCACCTCTCAACTAATCTGCTCAACTTTTCTAGATCCTGTTGCAGTAGCATACTGTCATTAACAACCCTTCCAACCTTTGTGTCATCTGCAAACTTAGACATTAAGCCTGATATTCCATCATCAATATCATTAATACAAAGGGTACTAGGAAAGTTTTGCAATACAGCTTTGTTTATTTAATTTTTTCAAAGTAATTTCCTCTACATTCAATACACCTCTCCATCCTCCGAAACCAATCTTTAAACCAGTTCTGCCAAGTTTCACTAGGGAGTAAAGCACACTCGTTGTCCCAAGCCCGTAGAAGGTCCTCATCACTGGAAAACCACCTCCCTTTTAGCTTCATTTTCACATGCGGGAACAGTGCAAAGTCGCAGGGAGCAAGGTCTGGACTGTAGGGAGGGTGCTCGAGAAGTTCTAGTCCTGTCGTGGTCAAATATTCGGTGCAGGCTTTGGCGCGGTGAGCTGCAGCATTATCGTGATGGAGGTACCAGGTGTCCATTCTTGACTTTGGCCGCAGGTTCTTCATAGATCCAATGACTTTAGGCAGGCATTGTTCAGTATACCACTTAGCTGTGACTGTCTTCTGCGTGCCCAAAACGACACGTTCCACAATTCCACTCGATTTGAAAAATACAGCTATCATTTTCTTCTTTACAGATCGGGATTTTCTGACAATTACGGGTGTGTCGTCATCATCAAAGACCCAAACTTTGTTTTGAGCCTCGGTTGGCAGATCGTAATAGTACAGCCAAGTCTCGTCACCTGTCACGATGTTGTTCACATACCGAGATTGTCCCTTATCAAACTTTTTTAACATCTCCCGGCACCAAGTCACACGTCGTGTCATCTGCTCTTCAGTCAGTTGATGCGGCACCCAGAGAGAACAAAGTTTCTTCACGTGCAAATGATCTTGCAGAATCGAACGAATTGCTGGTGCATTTAGGCCCAAAGTATCCTCTGTCTGTTGGTAGGTCACTCGCCTGTTTTCGTCAAGCATTTTCCTCACAGCAGTAACGTTTTCCTCCGTAACTGACGTTCGTGGCCTTCCCGGCCTCTCAGAATCCTCCAGAGTGAAATTTCCCCTTTGGAATTCTCTATACCACCTGAATATCGTTGTACGATGTGGACAATCATCATCTAGTGCAAGAGTCATTTCTTCTAAGCACTGGTCTATGGTTAAACCACGCACGAAATTATACCGCAAAACTGTCCTTATCTCATTTCGTGACCACGATGCCATCGCAAGCACTTTACACTCTCACTACTAATGAATAACTGAGCCCATCGACTTGGCGCGGCGGCTACTATGCACGTATGAACATGTCTCAACATGCAGCAACAAGCAGCTTCCTGTGATTCATTGTTGCGTCATATTGCAAAACTTTCCTAGTACCCTTTGTAAATACAGAAAACAACAATGGACCCAACACTGAACCCTGGGCGACTCCACTAATAACATTAGTCCACGAAGAACAGTGATCATTGATTACCACTGTCTTCTCTCACTCAACCATCTCTTTATCTATAACAGCAATTTGCCTCCAGTGCCACACTGCTTCAATTTGAACAGCAGTCTTCCCTGTGCAACAGAATCAAAAACCTTCCTAAGATCTTGATGCTAAGAAAGCTCCAGGTCCTGATGGTATTTCTCCGCTTGTTCTCAAAACCTGTGCTCCTGAACTTACTCCTGTTCTTCGCCGCCTTTTTCACTTTCTTATTCCAAAGGTGTTTTTCCTTCTGCTTGGAAATTTGCTCATATTCAGCCAGTTCCTAAAAAAGGGTGACAAATCCCTCCCATCCAATTATCGCCCCATCACAATTACTTCTACTATTTCTAAAGTAATGGAGAAATCAATTAATCGTCAACTCTTTAACTAACTAGAAACCTTCCGCCTGATCAACAATCACCAGTATGGATTCTGTCAGTGTCGATCCACTGGTGATATTCTGGCTTATGTTACCCATTTGTGGACAAATTCAATGGAAAAGTTCGGTGAAACACAAGCAGTTGCTCTTGACATCTCAAAGGCTTTCGATCGTGTTTGGCATAAAGGTCTTCTAAACAAGCTTCCATCTTATGGTTTGCGAACTGTTTTTTGTATTTGGTTATCCAGTTCTCTCCCTGACTGCTCACTGAGGGTGACGGTAGATGGCTCTCTGACTTCTCCAATCTCTTCTAATTTCTTCTAATCTCTCTTCGCATAAGCACATTACAAATATTGCTTCCTCTGCATCTAAAAATATTGGTTTTTCTCTTTCGCTCTCAGATTAATTTTCTTCCAAACAGCTGTTCACTCTGTACAAATTGCAAATCTGCCCTACCAAGGTTCAGTTCTTTCCCCCACTCTTTTCCTCTTGTATATTAATGACCTTTTTTCTTTGACTGGAAATCCTATCCATAGATTTGCTGATGACAGCACATTGCATTCCACTTTCCAGTTTGAGAAACCTTGCCCTGCTCAATCAGCTTTAACTTCGCGAATATCCGCTACCAATTCCTTAAATGCTGATTAATAGGTAATTCTCCAGTGGAGCAAAGACAAGTTAGTTGATTTCAATCTTTATAAAACTGTCCTGTCTTATATCTTGCAAAAAGTATTCTTCTGCTCCTATGCTTATCTTTGGTGATACTCCAATTTCTGGTCAAGATGATATATCTCTTTTGGGGATTACCCTGACTTCTAATCTCTCTTCGCATAAGCACATTACAAATATTGCTTCCTCTGCATCTAAAAATCTTGGTTTTTCTCTTTCGCTCTCAGCATTACTTTTCTTCCAAACAGCTGTTCACTGTGTACAAATTGCAAATCTGCCCTACCATGGAATATTGTTCCCACATCTGGGGCGGTTCCCCCAAAACCTCTCACAAGCTTCTAGATTCCATTCAAAAGAGGGCAGTTATGTTAATTAATGACTCATTTCTAACAGAGTCTCAACACTCTTGTCTCATAGATGTACTGTTTCTGCTGCATGAGTTTTCTACAGATACTTCCATGGGCACTGTTCTTCTGAATTGGCTTCTATAATTCCTGCTCTCTCTTTCAAAATAGTCCGAACATGTGCCGCCAACATCCATTTACTGTCCAACTTGAAACTCAGAGAACTAACTTTTCTTCTTCCCAATTTATTTCTTCAACTTCCGTATGAAGGAACAACCTTCTTTCATGCTTATTTCCTGACAATTTCAAATTACAGATGTTCAAAAGTCTAATGTCAACAAATATCTTCTTTCATCTTGTCAATCTCCAACCCATGCGTGGCACCAAGCACTATAGGTTCTAATACCTCTCGTGTTTGGGGTTTTCGTAAAAAAAAAAAAAATTTGAATTAGAATTATAATATATTAGTATATTAGTAATTAAAAAGCATTATTATTATAGTAATTTCTGGATAAAGACCTTGTATATCCAGAAATAATTATATCTCTGGATCTGTGTAACTTGAACCTGTGTAAGTTGAGGACTTAATGTATTTTTGTATGTTAAACTTGGGATCTAATTAATAATTTTCAACATCACACACACGTATGTAATGTGTGTGTGTGTGTGTGTGTGTGTGTGTGTGTGTGTGTGTGTGTGTGTGTGTGTGTGTGTGTGTGTGTGTGTGTGTGTGATGTTGAAAATTATTAATTAGATCCCAAGTTTAACATGCAAAAAAAAAAAAAATATATATATATATACACACACACACACACACACACACACTATGTAATTTTTAATTTTTTTTCTTTTTTCCTTAGGACTGACATACAAAAAAATGGGAAATTTAGAAGAAGCTTTAGAATCATTTTATAAGCTGCATGCTATTGTGCGTAATCATCCTCAGATAATCTACCAAATTGCTAATCTGTATCCTTGTATTTTAATATGCTTCTTTTTAATTTTAATAAATTGGTAACTAAGGTAATTATTGAAATTTTCATATTAATAGAGTTGCAACTGCATGATGCTATCTCTCTATCCTCTCTCTGTATATATATATATACAGGGTGATTCACTACCAGTGTGACAAACTTGCAGGAGGTGTAGGGGGCACAAAGATGAATCGGAATCACATAGCATTGCAGGGTCCGAAATGCCTTCGTCATGCGGTAGAGGACGTTGAACGGGAGGTCATGTGAACAGCGATCCCGCTGGAAGTCAGCATTTGCAAACCGTTTCTGTTGAAGAAACCAAGTAGCAAAAGTCCTCCGGAGTGGATAATCCACAGGCTCCAATGATTGGACGCATTGCAGATGGTATGAACTCATTTGGTTTGTTGACAGTATCCTCCAGACAGTGGATTGGGAAATACCCAATCGTTGGCCTATCGCTCGAGTACTTGTACTCGGATTGCCTTCTGCAAGACGTAGGACATTCTCCTCATTGTCTGGTGTCCTCGTTGTTCGCTCTCGATTCATGGTACCTCTCGTGAAACAACCAGTCTCACGTAACCTTCTGCGCACATGTGCGAAAATCGCATGATGAGGAGCATGCCCGGGCTGGAAACATTCCTGGTACAAGCGCAGAGTGGCGCGCCCGTTACAGTCCGCAGCGCCATATGCGAGGTGCATGTTGGTCAGTTCAACGTTTGAATGCTCGTCCATCCTACTGCCTCGGGAACCGGTTCGCAAATGCTGACTTCCAGCGGGATCGCTGTTCACGCGACCTCCCATTCAACGTCCTCTACTGCATGACGAAGGAATTTCGGACCCTGCAATGCTATGTGATTCCGATTCGTCTTTGTGCACCCTACACCTCCTGCAAGTTTGTCGCACTGGTAGTGAATCACCCTGTATATAAATTATGCTTTTTTGTTTTGTTTTTATTTCTACCAACAGCTCTATAGGGTCTAAATCAGCAATAATTGACATGTGAAAATGAAAAAAAAAAATAGATTTGATAAAATGCAGTGAAAAAATAGTTCTGTACCTTCAACATATATCTAATAACAGTTTGACTCCTTACATAAAAATTCTGTTTATGATATTTCAAGTAAAATAGATAAATTATATAAATATGCATAATAAAATATGACATTACCATGAGCTTTATTTACTGAATATTCTAAAATTGTTCCAGTCACCACTTTGGGAAGCAATTTATTCTAATGATTTGTAATATGCTACCTGAAGGTAAACTTATTGGGATCCAGTCTTCTGTATCTCTCTCTCTCTCTCTCTCTCTCTCTCTCTCTCTCTCTCTCTCTCTCTCTCTCTCTCTCTCTCTCAGTGAAAATATACCCCCATCATTCATTTTAGTCATGTGTTCAGTTCTTCAATTCACTCTACACTTAATTCAGGTTCCCCAAAGTGTCTAGTTGCAGCCTACACCTTCTAAGCTGCTCCTCATAAGTTGCTATTTACCAGTCTGTTTGTTCTTCGTTGAATCTCCTGTAGAAGTTCTGTCCTTTATTTAGGTGTGGCCTCCAGACCTTAATACAGTATTTCAAGTGCAGGTTCACTATCATCTTATATAAAAAAATAGTGATATCCTAGTCTCTACTTGCAAAGGTTGATTATATCATCATTGATAGGATACCTTCCTGGCTACTTTTTTACACTACTTGATAAACTTCATGTTTGCTTGGTTATATCGTAACCCCTAAGTCTTTTTTATCATGCACCATTCTCTCTCTCTCAGTGGAAATAACAATGAATTTTTGTTTGCCAAATGGTACATCATTTTAGTGGCATTCATGAACAGATTAATAACGTCGCTCCATTCCAACCAAGTGTGGAGGCCAGCTGAATCACCTAGTAAGAGAATATGAACTGGTTGGTTGGAAAGGCATGAATCTTGCCCATGTATTGCTGTTGTATTTGTACTGGAGTTTTCCATTTTAGCAAAAACTCTCCTGGAATTCTTATAGTTTTTAGGAATTGAGTAATTTTTATGTGTTTGAATGCACAACAAAGTATACTTTGATCTGTGTATTAGCAAACTTGATCTTCAGGAACAGACCTGCCCCTACCCTGGAACAGAGAAGGTATGACAGTCACTGGAACTGCCTCCATATGTGGCTTCTCCTGGATAGTGTGGACACTACATAACGGTGCCTGCTGAACTGAAGCTTCATCATGGAGAGACCTGTCTATAACAAAAATCCACACACTAAAACCCATTGGGGTGGAAGTGAGACTTTTTTGGGTTCTTCCCAATCCTTTTCAGAAAGCACATGGGATGAACAACATATTTTCACTACAGTAAACAGCTGCAGTAAATGTATTTTGCTATGCATTTACTTTTGAAAGTTGAAAGGGGAGTAACAGAACTTCAGCAGGGAAGAATGTACTTGTTTCACCCCATGCAGATTTGTATACAGTGGAATCTTGTTAATACAAAGTTCACAATTTTTGTAATAACGAGGTCCCCCAAAAGTGTCAAAATTTTACCTTTTTTTTTTTTTTTTTTGGTACATACTGTATATCTAAGAATGATAATAATATCAAAAATAAATTAATAAAATAAAATAAAATAAAAACAAAAGCCTTGTCTAACAATACAGTAATAGGAATAACATAATTTTTAAAGATTTTATTTTATTTGTAAGATAAACTAAGAGAAAATCAATATTAACGGAAATGAAAATATTGTACAGTATATATTTTGATATATACAGTATTTTAGTATCACAGTAAAAAGAATTACAATCTTAATATAAAAGGAGACATACGAACCATTAACTTTTTAATAAATTTATCCAATGTTGTTTGCACAGTTTTTGTCCTGTATGCATTTTTAACTACAGCACAGACGTTATCAAATGCAATAGTTGTTTCTTTATCAGTGTTACTGCAGACCAACACATTCTCTATTATGTTCAATGCATTTTGGGCATATTTTTTAGATGGCAGTGTACGCGCTTCTTTACTTTCGCTGTCGCTGATAACAAAAACATCATCCACCTTCACAAACTCTTCAAATTCGCCAACAAGATCCATATGCTCCTTCAAATTCCTCCAATTCTCACTGTTGCTGTCACATTTGTCTGCTGGACCATGTTTTTTGATGATGTTCTCTCCAAAGCCACTCTTTCTAAAGCAGTTGATTATTACACTTGATGTAATACTTTCCCAAGCAATAACAAGATTACGGATAGCATCCAAGACATTCCAGTTTGGCTGAAGATTGTTCCCTCCTTCTATGTTGCAGATCAGGTACCTTATCAGGCAGGCTCTATATGCTCTCTTGAAGTTATAAATAATGTCTTGATCCAGTGGTTGCATTAAATTGGTAGTACTGGGGGGTAAAAACAACAGCCGTATATTTGTCAACTTAAGTGTCTCGGCAGAATGTGCTGTACAATGGTCTAGAATCATCAAAATGTTCCTTTTTTCTGAAACCATTCTTCTGTCCAATTTTGATAACCAAGACTGAAAAATTTTGACCATAAGCCAAGCACTTCTATTGGCCTCATAATCACAGGGAAGTTGGTTAGCTGCTTTAAAACATCTCAGCTTGGAAAACTTACCAGTCACAACTGGGCGTAGTTTTGTACTGCCATCTGAATTGCAGCATAACAGAACAGCGAGTCTTTGTTTACTTAATTTTCCACCATGACAACACTCTCCTCGAACAGCAAATGTTTTGTTTGGCAGCAAATTATAAGATAAACCTGTCTCGTCAAGATTAAAAATATCCTTTGCCTCATATTTTTCAAGGATGGACCATACAGAATACAACCAATCTGTAGCCTTTTCTTTTCGACTAATCCAGACTCACCGCAAACATTTCGCGAAACCAAGTTATTTCTGTCTTTAAATCTTTGGAGCCAGCCACTGCTGCATTTGAAGTCACTAATCCCGTATTGCTGAGCTAGATAATGTGCCTTTTCAGCAAAATCGGACCTGATGTTGGCAAATTAGATGCACACATTTGTTGGTACCACTCGAAAAGTTTTGTTTCAAGCTCCTCATGTTTTGAACCATGAATTTGTTTCCTGTTTTTCATCACTGCTCCAGTGTCACACACTTCTTCAACAAAATCCTTTTCTTTTTCTTTCAAAATTCTTTTTCGGTTTTTCAGTATAGTAGATAAAGTAGGTAAAGGGATGTTGTAAGGTAAGGTGAGGTGCAGCCGTTATCAACCCACTGCAGGACGGAAGCCTCCTCAACAATTCATGCCGAGGGAAATGGACCATAATCTGCCATGCTGGTCCAGTGCGGGTTGGCAGATCAACCGTATTCAGCAGTCAGGGGCTTGAACCCCGGTCTACTCAAAGAGCGTGTATTCCTTTGCAATGTCTATTTTGCTTCTTTCCATCCTATCAGCCTCTTGTATAATTTTTAGTTTAATTTCCAGGCTTAATTCTGTCCAACTACGTTTTGTCACCATAACACTGCTAGATAAGATTTAATATAAACAAATTTTAAATTAATTTAAAGACAAGTTCTGAAAAAGACATCAGTTCAGGTAAAATGGCACAAAAAATAGATAGCTGTATACGATAGCAAAAGACTCTTTGAACTGGGGTAACAATTGCAATTGACCTTATTTTTGTGGAGAGCGAGGGAGTGCACATAAACAACTTATAAAAACTTTTTATTCTTTTGTTAATTTAACAACTCATCCCTCAGAAAGATGCTTTTCAGAGTGCTCTTGACATTGTAGCTACCATAAATTGCTTTTGTTTACACAAAACTAATTTCTAACAAGTCAGTGCCATCCTTCGAGAAGTAGGGAGCCTGGTGGCCAGGGGCAATAATCGGATCGCTCTGCCAAGATTTGTATTAAACATACAAAATGACAATATTTATTTCTCACAGGGTGAAAAAGAACTTTGTAATACATATTAACCAAATTTTGTAATAAATGAATATATTTACATAGAAAAGCCTGCCCTTTCGTAGGGGAATGATATGTGCTTCATATAAACGAGTACTTTGTATAAACCGAGTTTGTATTAACAAGATTTTACTGTATTGCCTTCTGCTATTTGAAAGAAATGTTGTTGGGTGGATTATTGCAGTGTTTCTGGTTTTTGATGGTAGTGCTAAGTCCAAGGATTTTAACTCCTTAGCATCCCTATATACTGGTGGCAGGCCACCTCTCCTTAGACTAGGATCCCATGAAGTGCAAGTTTGCTGGTCTTAATACTGGAAAACAGGTGTTTTCTGCACTTAGAAAAATTAGTTCCTAGATTTTATTGTCATCAGTGATAAGCCTGATCTTTCTGCTGACTTGCTCCTGCAGCTGAAGTGCCTTATAGTGAGAGGCCTGGCAGTCTACACTACGAATATTGATTAATTTCTAGATGATCCTGTGACTGGTTGTGGAATGGCAGTGGTTGTTATTGTGATCCCTCCCCCCAAAATATGTTGTAAGTTACTCCTGGGCTTCTATTCCCCATATGTGAAACTTTGCTTTAGACACGTTAAACTTTAGTTAGCATTTTTTAAGACTATTTTTAGGTTGTCCAAATCATTTTGAAACAACATAGCATGGTTCCAGTCATAAACAAATATAATATTTACAGATAGTTACACACATTAAATTTTTCAAAATGGCTTTGACTATATAGACAGTTTTTCCATTAGTTATATAATTTCAAAAAAAAAAAAAAAAAAAAAAATTAAGTTTTTTTTTTTTTTTTTTTTAAGTTCCTTGCATTTGTTATGTCTATCATAGCTTCTGCTTCACTGGCCCTTTAAATGAATAAAAATCATGGTGAATGAAGAAGACGTTGTAAGATGGTTATAGAACGTTTGGAAAGGTATTCAGAAATAGTCTTATTAACAGTATAATCTCATGATATAAATCATTTTAGCATACCATGCCAGTCTTTTACTTCTTGACTGACATGGAAGATACTTCCTTTCCAAAGATTAACATTTTGTCGGTATGTTATAAAGATGATGTGTAATTAATAAATATGAGGAATTCGTGGTACTCATTAAGTCAACAAATGTGGACATAATAGGAATATCAGAAACATAGTATCATTTTGATATATTGGCTGCAGAATTTGAATACAAGGAAGACAAGACATAATGGAATAGTGGGGGGGTTATGCTTTTAATTGAAACAGACTGAAAAAGAATATAATAAATAATTATATAATTATTATATAATGTCAGTCTAGTGTGATATATGTTGGGAAAATGAAAATGTGAGTAGGAGTACATTATAGACCAAAGGATTGTGTTATGTATAATGAACATCTTTACAAAGTGAACAAGCAAATCAAAATGTCTTATTATAGGGAACTGTAACTTTTCTGAGATTTATTGGAGCTTATGGATTGGTTACTTGCCTGGTAGCATTTCTGGATTTGCTGGATAACTGCTTTCTGCATTAGCATGTGTTAGCATGTGTCAGATGTGCCACAAGGAAAATAAGTATTCTTGATCTGGTAATCAATAAGAATTCATCAGATATTAAAAATCTTGCAAGCAGTCATCATATTTATTAATATAGGATCCATTTAAAGAAATTATTACTGTTAAATAAAATAAGAAGGGTTTTTTGCCTCATCAAGGGAATTGCAATGCCCTTAGACATAATTTAGTAAGAGAAAATGGTAATTTTAACAAATACAAATGCATTTAATGGAAAATATTCAAGGAAATTATCTAAGTGATGATCTAAATGGCAGAGGAAAAAGATGTATGGGATGATTATAAATTATCAGGGGATCTGAATCCCATAGTAAATTCAAATTAGTCTATAATAAAGTTACTTCGGGGAGGGGGGGGAAGGCATCATAAGGTAGTTTATGAGAGAACCTTAACTAAGAGTGCAAAGGACAGTAGCAAGAAATTCTTTACTTCTTTTAATCATAAAAGGAAAGGAGTCAACCATATTGATCTATTTGATATCTGTAGTAACACTATATTTATGATCCTGACCTTTTGATAATAAGCTGCATCATCATTCACATAAAAGTTTCAAGGTGCCTCCGTAGCCAGGTGGGAAGGAGCAGCAGTGTGTAGCACACGCTTCTTGATTAGACTGGGGTTCAAGCCCGTCACCACCAAATACGGAGGATGCGGAAAGGTCAGGGAATGACCACCGCATATCCCGGAGCAATGTGGCCTTAGTTGCTAATGCTCCTAAAAAAAAAAAAACCAAATAGCAACATAAAAGTTTAAACTTGAGGATATCAGTAACCTAGTTGTTACTAGCAGTTGAATGATTTTATGATAACTGAAACAGAAATAGGAGCTGATGGAATCTACTGTTATATCAATGGATGCACAGAAGGGGTTAGCAAACCTTTAGTTATCATAGTGAGAGCATTCTTGGATTCAGTTGAAGTCCCTCTACTTTGGAGAAGTGCAGCTGTCTCTCCTATTCACAAAGGAGAAACTTTTTAAATTATTACTTTAAATCATACTTTTTTAAAAATTATTATATAAATAGGAGCAATGCAATATTATTCCTCTTTGTTAAAATTCAGGGTGATTCTTGTAGATTTGACGTTGCTGAATTTAAATACAGGTGACCTCCGCTTAACGCTGATAATTCGTTTCACAAAAACAGTACGCTAAGTGAATTCGCGCTAAGCGAGCACCCCATTCCCATAAGGTAACATATGTATTTGTAAGTTGCGGTCGGTGCCATAGGATATTTCCTAATCAATAATAAACAGTAGTGAAAAGATGCACAAATGTCGGTCAAAATATTTAATATTCAAAGATTTGTACATATAAAATATTCTGCATTACATACGTATATAATTATGTGGTAACTACTTATGTATCAAAATTAAACTTAAAATTCCATTTAAAATCATGAATTTAATTGATCTAAATTGATTTTAATTGATTTAATTTAATTAATGAATTTAATCATGAAAAATGTGTCGATTTTGGGTTGAACTTTGGCCCTTTTCCAAATAAACTAAAAGAGGTATTAATTTAAAATCCCCCGCAGCGTTACCACCCGATGATAAAGTCAACCGATCCTTCGCCACTTTGAAACCTGGCATGTTTTTTTCTTCTTTCAATATGAAACTTCTTTTAGGTATTCGTTTCCACAAAAGTCCTGCTTCATCTATGTTAAAAACTTGTTGAGAAGTATAACACATAATACCTCTCTTCAATAATTTTAACAAGTTCTTTTTTGAAAGTTTCGGCTCCTTGATCTGCACTTACTTGCGGCTTCTCCCTGGATTTTAAATCGATTCAACCAGCCCTTACCAGTTTTAAATGGTTCCACATTTTTTTTTTTTTTTTTTTAGGTTAGTTTTCTTCAGATCATCATATTGGCTAATCTTTCTCTCTCTCTCTCTCCCTCTCTCTCTTTTTTTTTTTTTTTTTATAATATTTAACTTAACTGAATTCTGAATTGGATATTATTTTCAATAAAATTAGTTAGTCTTTCCATTTCAATCCTGATAGCCGGCCTATCCCTATTTGCCTGCAGTGAAACAGCTATCTTTCCCGCTGCTAAAATTAATTCTTTATTTTTTTATAATTGTTCTTACAGTTGCAAGTCCTAAATTATGGCACACATCCGCTTGTCGTTGACTGGAATCGATTCGCTTCAAAACATCTAATTTAATTTTCAAATTCAGTCTTTTTCTTACATTTATAGTCTTCATACTGTGCCCAGATGTTGCTTTTTCATTCTTATCGGCCATTATTAACTCTTCAAAAATACAACTGCTTTTTATGTGAGTGGGACAGCCAAGCAAAGGATTGTCACTGCAGGGTAAAAAAAAATGGTCAGACCATTCAGAAACTATACCAGGCCAGAAAAATGTAGCACATCCTCCTTTGGGAGATAAGTCAAAAATTTCGAAAATATAACTGCGTTGGTTGCATTAATTACGATACAATGTTCAAGTAAACTGTCTGTTACGCATGATGTCTAATACTGTACTGAGTGACTAGACTTCGGATAAATGCATATAACGCAAATATTACAAGCAATATACTTGATCATTTTTTAAAATGTTGATGTCGGAACTATGTAACAAGTCACTGTACTGCAGTTAGATTAGCGTATGAGAAAATTTCACTGTGCATGGGAAACGTTTTAATGCTGTTCTGCTATTCATTTTCAAGCTATCGACTGCATCAAATGAAATGATTTCGTTACATATGCCAAAAATGCAATCTGTAATTATAGTGATCTGTGACAGCGTTATAGTCAGATACGGGTTATAATATAAGAACAGCATTATATCGAATCAGCGTAAAGCGAACTGCATTATAACGAGGGCCTGCTGTATGGCAACCATATTGCTGTAACAACCATCAATTTTAAGGAAGAGGGGATTAAAGTCAAAAATTAAGTTTCTAGTAAAAAAGATTCATATATTTTAAGAAAATGTTACATACAGTACTAAATATTGAACAACGGGTCTATTAACCTTATTCTATTTACAGACATGTTTATCTGATAAAAAAACACTTGTCCTTTTTTGCCTTTTATAATCATCCATTGGTGTATCCCATACGAGATTCTAACAGTAGTCTGCCAAAATATTTGGACTCCATTTTCCCTGGTATCTTTTTTCCAATTGAGAATGAAAAAAAGATACCAGGGCAAATGGAGTCCCACATATGTTGGCAGACTACTTAAATAATAGTTATATAAAATAATACTTAATGCTACTTAATATCTTGGCGAAACCGTTCACCATGTTCATCGGAGACTGCTCCCAAGTTTTCAGGAAAAAAGTAAATGGGAATGTAGGAAATGAAACTTTAATGACATGTTACTTCCCAACTCTCTGTATGCTAAAATTAGCTCATCCACAATTTAACTGTAATTTTGTGATTTCTCACTGCCTAAAAAGTTCTGACAAACATTTTCAAATGCCTTCCAAGGTCTTATTTCTGTAGTATTTAATTTTTTAGTGAATTCCTCATCTTGGAATAGCAGTTTGATTTGAGGACTCACAAAAATCTTGGCTTCACTGATTCGAGAAAACTTTTGCCTCAAACTGGAAAGTCCTTCACCTTTTTTTGTCCATCGCTTTCACAAATATTTTAATCAAACCTGGCTTGATGTGCAATGGAGGTAAATAGATTTTTGACTTATCTCCCAAAGGAGGATGTGCTACATTTTTCTGGCCTGGTATAGTTTCTGAATGGTCTGACCTTTTTTTTTTTTTTTTTACCCTGCAGTGGCAATCCTTTGCTTGGCTGTCCTACTCACATAAAAAGCAGCACTATTTAGTATATCCACCTTGCAATTCAGTCACTAAAGCACTACTTTTAGATCAGCACAGATATTCCATTTGTATTCTTGATAGCATATTTTTTGCAAAAGAACCTGTAGGTTCTCATATGTTTCCTTCATATGAACTGCTTGAGCAAATGGTATTGATGGATACTTATTTCCATTATGGAGTAAAACTACTTTCAAACTGACCTCGGATGAATCATTGAAAAGCCTCCACTGCTCATGGACATGCTCCAGATGTAATCCTGGATATTGATACAATAAACCAAAGCACCATCCATGGAATAATAGGTTATTATGGTAATTGCCTCTTCCTATAAAAAGACACCTTGACACTCTTTTCAAGAAGATTCCACAGCTGAAGCCATGATCCTAGTAATTGAGCCTTGATTTTAGAGAGGTCCAAATCTCTGACAAAATAATTTAATTCTTCCTGAGTGATTAGATGCAGCTTTTCAGTATCAGGAGTTGAAAAGTCTGGGTCTGTACTCATTGTGGGTTCTGCATCTTCTGGAGGCTTCTTTTCTGATTCTGAATCAGTCAAGTCCATAAGTTTCTGGTGTGGTGGCTTTGGCATTGTATCATCATGAGGAACCAGCCTTAAAGCAGAAAGTATGTTGGGATACTCTGCTTTATGCTTGGCTTTCCCAGAAAATCTAGAAATATTGGTCGTGCAAAAGTAACAATCATTTATGTGGTCTTGAGGTTCCTGCCATATCACCAGAATAGCAAAAGTCATTAATTTATGACTACCTCTAAGCCAATCTGTTAATGTCCTTGAACAGGAAATCTTTGGAGCCATACTTTATCTTGATCTCCGACCTTACATCCAAAATAGAGTTTGTAGGCGTTTCTCACAAGTTGTGATAGCAGCTTCCACTGCAATTTTAATACCACTTCTCCGCAAATGTAGCTAAAGCTATTAGGCTTATTTTGGCAAGAATGTGACATATTTCGTGTATTGTTGAGGTAAGAACACAATTAAGAAGTTGTAGATTTTTATTTGTAATGCAAACAGCTGATGCACACAATACTTATTTACAAACACTAATTCACTAAAACACTTGTTCACTTTGTTCACCACTCACTCTTTAAAACACATGCACTTTTTGAAATACGAAAATGCTTGCTTGATGCGGAACCCACTCATATGTATACGTAAAGAAGTTTCTAGAAGGCTCGTAATATTTCTAAGGATCTTTGTTGACAGTTCTAGACCCTTCCAGAAACGTCCTGACCTTTCTTCTGCACATAACAATCTTCTAGAACATGTTGTAGAAAGCTCCCAAATGTTCTAGAAAAATAAATAAATAGATAAAATAGATGGAAAAGATGATTAAACCAACTACAGGTCTTGGTTTTTGGTTATTAACCTATGATATTTTTGAAAACTCAGGGTGATGAGAACTTTTTAAGCACATATCAAAGTTTTTGAACATATTTCCTACAAGAATCTGTCAAAATTATTTCAGGGAGGAAATTGATGCTGGCCAGTGTTATTGCATAAGTATTTTGATGTTGCATAAGATTTCTTCCTCGCATCCGAATTCTGGGTAAAAATTTTTAGCATTTTCTCATAAAGGTTTATTGCATTAATATTTAGGGTAATTAGTACTTAATTTAATATTCTAACTATTAAGCTTCTTTCATAGAGTTGATAATGAATTTCAGAATCCAAAGTATCACCTACAGTTGGATATTATTGTAACTCTGAATGAATAATACATCCAGATGAAATGATTAATTTCTAGTTTGCATATTTAATTAAATTAACAGTGGAATTCAAATCTTAAGTTATTTTAATCTCCACGTCATTACCTTTCTGGCACGCTATTGGACAAACTCTGAAATGTATTTTTCAAGTTTGTGCAATTAACTTTAAAGTTTCATTAATAAAGGAGCAGAATATATAAAGCTTTTTTGTGCCTTAAGGTTACATAATCTCATTACTAAATGAACACTATATTGTTAGTACTGCCACAGCAATTGTTGCTATAAATAATGCCTAAACAATAATCATATTAAATTTCATTTTAATTAAAATTAATTTCTTTGACTCAACACAGCTATGAAATGTTGGAAGATATGGATCAAGCAATGGAATGGTAATTAAAATTGGTATTTTCTTGATTTTTTTTATATCTTAAAGTTTAAATTTATTTATTTTTTATCAAATTTAAAGAGAATCAAGACATTTTGATCATTCCGTTTCATTTGAATAGCTTATGTGAAGTAATACTAGTCTTGTAAAATATAGTAAAACAAATAAATAAAATCTAATTATAATAAAATTATTATGTATACATCTGCTAAAATGTAAAACCTTTTGTCAGTACAAGATTTGGTGAATTCATGTATTAATGATAAATGCTTCCCGTGCAATTTGCTGCCTGCGTTTTTTTTTTTTTTTTTTTTTTTTTTTTTTTTTGTGCTGGACAACGAAAGGCATCAGGCTAGATGTTGAACCATTCTAGTTTAAATGTATGTGCTAGTTCTGATATGGTCTGTGACCATACGATAAAAAGATTTGCTTTTGATCAGATGCCATGGTCAAAGCTATTCTATGAATTCTCAGCAAGGTTGAGATATGGTGGTGGAGATTATTAAAGGGAAGTTGCACCTTACTATTTATGCTCTTTGAACTATTTGTTAATATACCTGGTGCAATAAAGTGTTTTTCTTAAAATAGGATACATATGGGAATATTCACTGTCATGTTGTTTGCATTGCAAGATTAGCATTGAATTTATCCCATTCTGGAACATCTGCTTTGCCATAATTTCACTCCCACAGGCTTCCCTATTGAAATTTAAAGAGGACATACTGTCCTCTGGCAGAAGCATTCTGGAGATTTTTTTTTTTTTTTTTTTTCACTTAAAATTTCCAGTCATTCTTCATTTTATGATAGCCTGTAAAGAGATCCACTGTCTCACCAATTTTTTTGGAATTTTTCTCTTTTACCTTTACCAAATTTATTTCTATTTCCTTTATTTCATTCATATCAGCATGCAATATGCAACATGAAGCAAATGCATGCTGATAATGATAATGATTGACAGGGAAGGCAACTTTTACTAATTTATTGACAGGGGTAGGTGGTGTTTTGGCATATATTTCTAGACTTCTGCCTTGCAGCACAAGCTAGAGCAGTTGCTCCATACATTTATTTTATTTGGAAATAAACATTTATTGATGTTAGTTTTAGTAGTCTTTATTAAGTTTCTAATAATCTTTTTATTAGTTAAACCTTTATTGCTTCTAAATCAAGTGAGGTTATCATCTCTAGGCCATATCATATCCATTGTGCTGAAAATGAAAAACCCACAGAACAATTCACTTGATGGCTAACTAAACAATCAAAGCAGACTTTTCTGGTTTTTTTATGGCCATATTTATTATTTTTGCCTTTTTAATAACATATTACTGTATAGCTTATTAATGTTTAGTAAGTTGGGAAAATACAGAACTGCTGCTAATACAGAAAATACAGAAGTACTGCATTGAAGGTATCCTAACACAGCTAAAGAAAACTATTCCCAATTCCTCCTCCCAACAATTTTCAAAATAGGGTTTAATACTGTTCATAGAAATCCAGAAGATTCATAAAACTGGCTTATTTCATATCCCAAACTTGCCAAATAAATCATTTGATACTTGTATATCATATGCCAAGAAATTGACATACATTCTGATTTCCCAATAATGTGTATTCTTCACTGGAGTGATTGTCCTTTTGCTTAGGTTTTAAGGCAGCTGATGGTCACAGAAATGTGTTCTGTGTCAATCACAAAAAAAAAAAAAAAAAGAGAGAGAGAGAAAGAAAAGAAATTAAAATTTCTAATTTACTTTTATTCCTATATGCAGATCCTTATGGGTCACTGGTGAAAATATGTTGTGTGGTTATTCGTGCTTCTTTTTATTTTTTTCTCCCCATTATGGTATATTTTTAAATGGAACGTACCAAAAAACTTCATGTGTAATTGCTTCAGTAACCTCACTGTGCCTGAGTTTCTCATTTCCAAATTTTTATACACAATCCAAGGAAGTAAGAGAATAAATAAATCTTGACCAGCTGTGGCATGTATGCTGGAAACTTGTAAAACTGGCTCACACTAAAGGATTGAGTAGCTCATGATGTCCATTGTTAAGCTGGAAGCTTTTATGTCATCCTTCAACACGATTGTTAATTTTGGTAACTCATCTATTGCTTGCTAATACCTGTTAACCAACATTTATTTCAAATGCTGGTTGTCAATATCCTTGATTCTGTGGTCTTCCGGTGCAAGTTTCTTTGAAATAGTCATATGGTAAACTTTGGATGATAATATCTCCGGTAACTCTTTGAATGCTGAGATGACATTATCTGGAGAAACAATGCAGGTGCTACAATTATCTTCATTTTAAGTGAAAAGTCTATATCATCTTGGTATTGCTGTTTGAAGGCATGTAGTTGAATCTCTCTCTATAAATATTTTTTGCTGAAATTAAAAAATATCCCTTTATTATAGGGATAGTTTCAGGAAGGAAAAAAAAAGATGAAATCAACTGTTTCTAATCCCTTACTAATTGGTTTCATATTACCACTCACACTTAACATTTAGTTATTGAAGCAAAGTATTACCAGTTTTATCTAGCAGAAGAGAATATATACAAGGAATTGCATGTATGAAATACAGTTTTAAATGTTCTATCAAGGAACCAGTGTAGAGAGCTTTCTAAACAATTTATATTTTTATGGATTCTGAAACCTGAAATTATTTCACCTGAAAGAGGAAATAATTTATCATGATCAGTTGTAATAAGATCTTTAGCTCGTAATAACACAGAGATGGAGTGATGAACTCATCTTTAATGTATAATATCATGAAATGAATTGATGGACTGCAGGCAATTTCAATAATGTATCTTCATTTATTATGGAAACTGCACATAATTATTCATTGCAGTATTTCATGCATTTTCATTTTTGGCTTAGTTCTAATAACCGCCCTTCCAGTTGGAGAGAGGCTATTAGAACTTTGGTTTTGATGCACGGATATGGTTGCAAACGATCGGTTATATCTTTTCATAGCACTTTAACTTTAGTCTTACATGAACCTTTATAACACTGTTGTTCCCATTAATAGTCCACAATTCCATTTGCTAGGCTTTTTAAACATATGAATCCTTTAAAAAGTTTTTCTTTTTTTTTTTACAAACTCCATTATGCTGGGATGAAAATTGAATTGCCTTAAAATAGGTTGATTCACCAAACTGGGCATATTTGAAAACATGATCTTGCCCTTATTTCAGAACTGAAGATTGTCATTTTTATTTAATATATAAAAATTGTAGGTCCTAAATACTTTTTGCATCACTTCAGATAACAGGTGGCACACACATTCACATGTGTGACAAGCCACTTGTTATATGAAGTCACACATTCACATGTGTGTGTAATAGATGAGTAGGCAGAAACTTGTTTATTAATATACTGAGGGTGTTTCAAGGTTGACCTCAACTTCTGTTTTTTGAGATCTCAAAACTCATGAAGAAATCTTTGTACTTTGTTACAAGGCTAGACATGTGGAACTGATATACTTGAAAAAATTTTGAAGCTTTAAAAAAAATGTGACCTGGATCTAAAAAAAAACTAGCTTTTGTTACAACAGATGGTGCATCCGCCATGATTGGAGATAAATCAGGATTTGTTTCTCCTTTGAAAGAGCATTTGAATGAGAATGACATGAAAACCATGTTGCCCTCCTTCCATTTCATTCTGCATCAGGAGAATTTGTGCGCTCAAATGCCTGGAACTGACACATTAAACAATTTGATGGATATAGTGAAAATTATGAATTGCATCCAAATTGGAAGTTCCCTCATCAATCAACAGTTCATTGAGGCTTTGAAAGAATGTGATGACTGTGATTTCAGAGACTTTATTGACTTTGAGAATGGGAGATGGCTGAGCAGAGAAGTTCTAGAATGATTTACCTCTTTTCTTCCTCATATTTGAGATTTTCTTATTTAGAAACGTCAGATTGAAAATTTTTCTGACATTGAGAGTCCTTCACAGCAGTGTGATTTACACTTTCTGTAAAATATCATGGCTCACCTGGATAAAGTGAACATGAAGCTCCAGGGAAAGAGAAAAGTAATGTGAGCAGGTGCAACATTTTAAAGAATTCAAGTCAAAACGGAACTTTCTTATTGCACAAACCCAGAAGGACAATTTGACATATTTTGCAAACCTAGATAAATTTCTATAAAAAAAAACAAAAAAAACAAGGAGTGTAGTCTACTCTACATGAAGTGACAGCTCTGTGTAAACTGGTGAAAAATTTGTCTCAAAAATTTGAATCATACTTCTAACTTCCAACAACTGCAAATTAGCATTTCAATTCCTGTGTGATTCATTTCACTTTGATATTGCAAATTCAAGAAAAGAAAGTGCCACCCTTCTGTCTTTGGATAAACATGGGTTTGAAGATGATATGCTTGCTCTTCACAGTCTGAAACACTTGAAAGTTTGGCCGAATTCTGCCACAGATATGTAGGAATCTGTTATGACTGACAAAGATCTTCCAACTTTGAAATCAGGATTTCAGAATTATTGTCTATGTTTGGATCAACATGGTTTGTGAATCGATGTTCTCAACAATAGATTCATCAAGTTGAAGTATAGATCTAGAATTGTTGATGTCAATTTGTTAAATTTAGAAATGGTGCTGAGATGTGCATTTAGTTCAGATATTCAGCCAACATTTATGCAACTTAGACAAAAGAATTGTTCCAATTTCACATTAAATTTTCTGAGTTTCAGTTTGACCAATTTGTTTTCATCATTTGCACCTAAGGCATTGTAACTGAGTAGTCAAAATTAGATGTTTTGAATACTTGTTCAAACAATATGTTATTTTTTAAATTTTCGATTGAGTAACCTAATTTCTCAATTATTGCATGGTGTGGTGAACTTCACTTCTCATTCACCACACCTATGGCCACATTGAAAAATAAGTTGCCCACCTAGGAGGTAGAGAAACCACTAGGTTGTGGTGACCATTGTGTATCAGTGTGGGATTTATTTAAAGGCATAACTAATGTAAAGGATAAAGAGAAGGAATTTTTCTTTCTCAGATGTGATAAAAATGATCATAGACTTTCTTGAAATTCTTTTCAGTGGGATCAACTGATGCTTATAACAAATGAGAAATGTTCAGAGTAGTAATTGTAGATGATACTAATCTCCATATACCAACTAAAAAGATATTATTCAAAGGTTTAGGCTTAAATGTATCTCAGATGAATTGATGACACTAGTGGCATGGAAGAAAAATGCATGGGATGATTATAAATTGTGGAGATACACAAGCTCACAGTAAGTATAAGTATACACCGAAGTATATTGCTTCATTCAAATAAATAAATATACTCTTTATTGAGGAAAGAGAAACCAGATAAAACATGTAATTCTAATGGCCTTCACGGCATTAGAATCAGATGGGTTCAAACCATGTATGTAGCAAATTAGAAACCGTTTAGTTTTTATACTGGTAACTATTAATAGTTAATTATTATAATGAATGCTGTTAAAATTATAAAATTTTTCTTAAAAAAAATCCTGAATAAAAAAAAATATAGGAAGTACATTATGAACTCTTTTACAGGTATCAACAAGTTGCTACTTTAATTCCAACAGATCCTCATCTTCTAGCTAAAATTGGAGACATGTGTGAAATTGAAGGAGATAAACAGCAGGCTTTTCAATATCATTCAGATGTAAATTGACAATTTTGAAATAGTTTTTAGTTTTCCGATGTTGTCTTTGTTCATTATTTCTTTTTGGCTAGGCCAGAGGTTCCCAAACTTTTTCGATTCACGGCACCCATAGTATCTCAGTAATTTTTTCACTGTGTCCCTAGGCCAAAAAAAATACCTAACAGTTCCGTTTATTAAGTAGTTAGGTCCAAACAACTTAATAAGTAATGTTGAAACTGTAAACTACCTTGAGCTAGTAGTTCGCACAGTGTATTGTTTTAAATGTTGTCAGAGACATCTGTGGGTAGTATGTAATTTTGATAACTAGCTTTTAAAACTGGTAATTAAAACACTTTACTTTGCAAAACTATTTTACTGTAATCTAAGTTTATTTGTTGAAAGTAAAAGGCTACAATGACATATATACAACTCAACAATTTCTTCAACTTTAGAAAATGTTTGACACTCTTCTGAGCTCATTATCAAGTCTGAAATGCAGGAGATGATCACACAGTTGTGCAACTTAGACTAGTGACTAATAATCATCGCCCATGCTCCAGACTTGATAATAAACTCCAAAGTGAATTTGAAACATTATCTTAAAGTCAAGTGAGTTGTTGAGCTATTTTGAATATCATTATAACCTTTTACTTTGAACAAAAGTAAAAGGTTATAATTTGGAGTGAAATGTTTGAATAGATTGTGATTTTCCTAGTTGATCAAATTAAAAATTGTTTGCCATTCTTGACACTTGTCACTGCACTATCAACCTTTTATAAAAAAATATTCAGTGATGGAGATAAAATATTACTGCATTTGATATTAAATATAGATCTAAGAATTACAAAGAGAAGCACATGAATTTATACAGATGTAATGTTAATCATTCTATTTTATATACATATACAAATGAAATGATTAACATTATATTTGTAAAAGCATAAAAAAACATGGTGACTTTTCATTAAACTTTTAATGGAAAATCCTGTTTTATTAACATTTCCCATGCTGCCATGCAGCAAGAAGGAAAAACAAATTACATGGATGCATATGAAAAGTTCTCAAAAGATAATACAACACAAAGTTTATAGCTTAAATAAATTCAAGGAAGAACTAGACAAACTATTGGAGGGAATGAATAGGTGAATTTTTTTTTTTTGGCTGATGCTGTATGACCTTACTTTCTGGCATCATTTGCTATTACTAATGCTAAACACAATTGTAAGAGCAAAGGTGTCACACAGATTATAGTACCTTTGCAAAAATATAATTTTCTGATCATGCTCAGGTATTTGGTACTTTTCAAGTATAGTCTAAATATTAGTTGGCCAGTAAACAGTGCCAGATTAAGGTACAAGCTAGCAGGGCCCTTGCCCAGGGCACAATTCTTGAAGGGACACCAAATTTTACAAATCAGGAAAAATATATATATACAGGCAGTTCCCGCTTTACAAGTTCCCAAGTTTACAAGTTTTTTTTTTTTTTTTTTCAATTATCAACAAAATCTAAAATATGAACATTAATTGGAAAAAATGAATGGTAACGATTCATAAATACTGCATTTCAAACCATGTGCATAGCTATACAATACAGTGTACCCCGCTTTATGATATTAATCAATTCCAGAGACAACTGACGATGTTACCAACAGTAAATTCTAAGTGGGTAGTGGGGGATCGAAGGGGAATACGAGTAATTACAGACCAGTTAGTTTAATTTCTGTTCCGGGTAAAATAATGGAGTCACTGGTTAAAGATGCATTGCAGGATCATCTAGACAAGACTGCAGCAATAATTCAGACACAGCATGGGTTTGTTAAGGGAAAGTCTTGTCTGACAAATTTGATAGGATATTATGATGTGGTACAAAGGAACTGGATGCAAAAAATAATTTTGATATCATATATTTGGATTTCAGGAAAGCTTTTGACACTGTTGCGCATGGAAGACTATTGTACAAATTGGAGAGCAGAATGGTATTAAGGGTAAGTTGCTACAATGGATAAAAGGATGGTTAAGTGGGAGAAGACAGAGGGTGGTAATCAGTGGGTGCTGCTCTTCGTGGACTAATGTTATTAGTAGAGTCCCACAGGGTTCAGTGTTAGGTCCACTGTTGTTTTGTATATTTATCAATGATATTGATGAAAGTATATCAGGCTTAATGTCGAAGTTTGCAGATGATACAAAGGTTGGCAGGGTTGTTAATGACAGTAATGGCAGTGTGCTACTGCAACAGGATCTAGAAAATTTGGGCAGATGGGCTAAGAAGTGGCAACTGAATTTTAACCTTGACAAATGCAAAGTACTGCATATGGGTAGAAGTAACCCCAGAGAAATGTACCAACTGTGTGGTACTACGCTTAAGGTGGTAGAAAATGAAAAAGACCTGGGAGTAATTGTGCAGTCAGATATGAAGTTTTCTGAGCAATGCAGACAGGCTGCCAGGGCAGGTCATGGGATTTTGTCAATGATATATAGGAATTTTGCTAGCAGGGAGAAGGAGGTGATTGTCCCTCTGTATAAGGCAATTGTCAGGCCACGCCTTGAGTACTGCGTACAGGTCTGGAGGCCTCATTTTAGGAAGGATGTAGATTTACTTGAGCGTGTACAGAGAAGGGCAACAAGATTGGTGAGGGGAATGAAGAGAGGCTTAAGTTCTGCAAATTGCAGTGCCTGGAGACTAGGCACCTGCACGGTGATCTGATTGAGGTCTATAAGGCCTTGAATGGGTTGAGCACGCTGAATTCTGATGGGATCCTTCCACTTGTTCAGATTATGAACCTAAGGGGGCATAAATTCAAATTAAGAAAGGACAGATGTAGAATAGATGTGCGGAAATTTGCCTTTAGCCAGCGGTTGGTTAATTGCTGGAACAAACTTCCATCTGTCGTTGTGGAAGTTGATAGGTTGAATAAATTTAAGGAGGAACTGGACAGGCATTTGGAGGGAATGGTGTGATTTTTTTTTTTTGGCTGATGCTGCATAAGCTCATACACTTGCTTTCTTGCATCACATGCCACTACTACTACCATCGTATCATTAAAACATCGTAATATGAACCCAATAACACATTGTTTTTTGGAAATTTGTTCCACGACCTCAGAAGTTGAAATTTTCGCTATATAACTCTCTAAAAGGTCGTTTTTATAGTGTAAATTGTATTAGTTACCAATTCAAATCTTTAAAATGCACTATACTTTCATTGTTATCATATGTTCTGTTATAAGAACCAATTTTGAATGGCTTTGTGATATTTTTCTAAAGCACATTTCTGGAGGTCATGACCATAAAACAATAAAAACAATTTGCACTTTCCAGTTTATTGGGCTTTTCTGTTACTTCTGTTACTGCAAGCAATTATAAATGGGTAGTAAACTCAATGCTATTGCATTTGGGAAAATACCAATAGCTGGAATTGTGTGGTTTTTTTATGTTGGTGAAACGTGTTTCCCCTTTACTGAAACCTTCAATCGTATAAAAAACACAAATAAATTTTCAGAATTTTCTCTTCATACCTTTTTTTATTTTTAAGCTTCATAAACTTTTTACTCCTCGCAAATCGTGTTAGTTGCAATTTGTGTGTTTCATTAAAAAATGCTTGTGCATGCTATTGAAATTTATAAAGAAAAGAGAAGAGTATCTTGGAAATAAATGCCTCTTGAAGCATTTCTGAAGAATACGACTGTGTGTGCAACAAACCAACGAGTGCCGAGCCAATAATGAGTGATAAACGAGTGTGCATTTAGTCGATGATGATGATGAAGAATAAACATTCTTTAACATTCTATTCTATATAATATTTCTATTCTATATAATATTCTATATAAACATTCTTTAATAAACATTCTATTTGTAAGTCATAAATAATTTCTCTATTATTATAATTTGCTTGATTTTACAGGCTACATTTTCATTTCTTTGGATAAATCAATCATTGTTTAAACAAACTAATTAGCTAACTAATTTCATTGTTGATAATGTAACCTCTATTTTTAACATTATGTGTATGGGAAATAAATTCCCGTTTTACGAGTGCACGCTAGGAACGAATTAACTCGTAAAGTCGGGAACTACCTGTATATACAGTCGAACTTCCCTATAACGAATTCGATAAATCCAGCGAAAAAATTTGTTATAGAGAAATTTCGTTATACAGAGAATATCTTTTTTATTAGAAATTGTTATCTAATTAGAAAATAAAAACGAATCTACATTTATTTTTAATGTATTTTATTTCAAAAACATACTTATTTAAATTACATTTACACAATTTTCGCCGGTAAGTATCACAAATTAAAAAAAATCAGTAATTTTCGTTTGCACAGTACAATTAAAAAATGTCTGATTCTCAAAGAAAACCTCATGTTTGTTCAGAGCATTAAAAACATTATCAGGAACATATTCACAAAACTGTAGACCCATATGAACCATTTTAAAAGCTTTAATCATTTCTTCACGAGTTGGCTTTTTTACGGGTTGTTCTGATGCATCTTCAGCGTCATCATTAATTTCTTTGTGGTCATGGTTGCGTCTAACGCTGTTCAGCAGTATTTCATCTTCATTTGGATGTTCTGCTGTAGTCAGATCTTGATCTACATAAACATAACTATCCAGTGTTATTTCATTTTTGATGTTTCCGGACGATTCTAATAATGTCCAAAAGTTTTTCAGTTGTGAAAGGGGCAGTTCATCTTGTTTGCCCAGTTGTTGTTTGGCTTCTGTATTCAATGCAAATGCTGCTTTCGAAAAACAATTTTGAATAGTGTATTCGGTGACATCATTTGTCCAAAGTTTTGCCAGTTCAGAGATACAATCTCTAAGGTTAATTGTAACCTCCAAGTTTCTATTTTCTTATAACGCATTGACAATCTTCGTTATTATTCTCTTTTGATAATGAAATTTAAAATTTTTAATAATGCCTTGGTCCATTGGCTGGAGTTTTGACGTTACGTTTGGTGGTAAAAACAACAACTTCGCACTTTTAAGTTTGGCAGAAATACTGGCAGGATGTGCTGGACAGTTGTCAGTTACTAACACAATTTTCCTTTTTTCTTTTGTTATACACTTGTCTAGTTTTAATATCCATTCTTCAAAAATATCACTTGTCATCCATACTTTTTTATTAAAGGTGTAGTCAACTTCCAAAGATTTTGTGCCTCTAAAACATCTTGGGTTTTTTGATATTCCGATGACTAAAAGTCTTAATCTTTCACTTCCTGTCATATTTGCTCCAACTAGCACAGTGATTCTTTCTTTCTTTGCTTTGTTTTCTGCCAAAGCATTTATCATCCTTAAAAGCAAGTGTTCTATTCGGTAAACATTTAAAGAATAAACCCATTTCGTCAGCATTAAAAACATCCTTATGCTCATATTCTTCCAAAATCTTCTTTAAGGTATTGTTCTTCCAACCGTTGCAATCTTCTTCACTTACATTAACGCTCTCTCCACAAATAAGGCCTTGAATGGGTTGAGCACGCTGAATTCTGATGGGATCCTTCCACTTGTTCAGATTACGAACCTAAGGGGGCATAAATTCAAATTAAGAAAAGACAGATGTAGAATAGATGTGCGGAAATTTGCCTTTAGCCAGCGGGTGGTTAATTGCTGGAACAAACTTCCATCTGTTGTTGTGGAAGTTGATAGGTATAATAAATTTAAGGAGGAACTGGACAGGCATTTGGAGAGAATGGTGTGATTTTTTTTTTTTGTTGGCTGATGCTGCATAAGCTCATACATTTGCTTTCTTGCGTCACATGCCACTACTACTACTACTACTACTATAACCTTTTCCAGAATTCTGTGGCACTTCTTAAATTTATCTAGCTACCCAGTGCTCTCATTAAATTCTGTATGTCCAAGGGACTGTGCAAATTTCAGAGCTTGTTGTTTAATTATTAGGCCCAATATTGGGATATTCTTTTCATGTATCATTTGCACCCATTTTAGAACAGCTTTATCAACATCTTCGTATATACACAACTTAATTCGCTTCTTGTCTGCTCCTCCTTCAATTGCATTTAAAATTGATTCTTGATTTTTTAAAATTGTAGATAAACTGCTTGCAGGTATGCCATATTTCTCCGCAACATCTTTTTTCTTAAAACCCTGGTCGATATAACGATCTTTGCTTTATCATTAATACTTAAACACTTTCTCTTTGACATTGTTTTCGCAATTGTAAAAATTACTGGACTGCAGCTCTTGCCGATACATACACCGCAAACTTTGCTGCGCTGGCCATATAGTGAATTGTTAGTACCGCCTACTCAATGACGTTTGCTTGCCAATTCAACAGTATCACGTGACCTTTCCTATCAATCACTTTAAAGAAATATACGACTTTGTGAATTTCTTTTATTCTGCTTTCATTCATACATACACAAAAGAAAATTTATGATTAATGTATGCTGTATGTTACTTTTCAGAAAAAAAAATACAAGAGCATATAGCCTATGTGATTGATGACGAACAAAATTAAAAAAAAAAATTCATGAAAACCATCTACTGGGAATCCAGTTAGATGAGAATGGACATATCATGTAATGATTGACAGGAAGGTCACGTGGTACAGTTGAGGTGAGAAGTGAATGTCAATCAGTAGGCGTTACTAAAAACTGACTATGGTAGCATTCTATGTATTGCCGCCGCAGCATGCTAAAGGTTTACCGCAGCAAATTTCGTTTTCCCCTGAGCCAACATCAATTTACAGATCTACCCTATTTATTGTAAAGTTTACGACCACTTTTAAGAAAACCCATTTGGTTTAATAACTGTAACAAAAATGAAACAAAGACCCTCCTACTGCCGTCAATGGCCACATGTGTTCACTAAAAGGATGATTATTTAATTCCAGATGCTAATGTGCGATTTTGGAAGGAAGGAGGCAGTATATTTGAGCGGCTGTTTAGCAGTAAATGCTTGAAAATCTTCAAAAATGCTTTTACTAATTGTTTTAAAAATTCGTTATAGAGCGACTAACACTTCGCTATATGGGGTTAATTTTACATGTAATTTCATTTCAAGGTGCAATGTTTTGTGAAAAAATTCGTAATATAGAGAAATTCGTAATAGAGAAGTTCCACTGTATATCCTTGGTAAAGGGGCACTGAAAAATCTTTCTGCCCGGTGTGCAGAAATACCTTGGTCTGGCCCTGCCAGTAAAAGCATCAGTCTATTAGCAAATCCCATATGAGTAGCAACTGAAAAAAATATTCGTGATATTCACTTGTGCATTCACTTGTATAACTATTTTGAAAAATTGTGTTTTTACAGAAAACAGCCTTGGAAAAATGAAAGGTCATTCCATATTATCAAAGAAATGTGGAACAAATGGGTTGCACCAGTGGGTGATTGGAAGTAGAGCACAAATGCCTTACGGCATGGCATACTTGGTGATCTACACGCCCTTGGTCTGCGGGGCAACCTTCCTATATTTATTCAAAACTTCCTATGTACCAGATCGTTTCAAGTTCAGTACCAACATGCTCTCTCTACAACGTTCATGCAGGAAGAGGGTGTTCCACAAGGATCAGTACTGAGTGCCACTCTGTTTGCTCTTAGAATAGATTCTATTACAAGACAGTTTCCAAATTCAATCGAGACTTATCTTTATGCAGATGACCTCTCCATCTCCTGCCATTCCCAAAATATGAGATCTATTGAACGGCAGCTTCAGATATCACTAAATAAAATACAACAGTGGGCTAGCATCAATGGCTATCGGCTCTCGCAGCAAAAAACAGTTGCAATTCATTTTTGTAGGCAGCGCAAACTTCATCCAGATCCCGAACTTCAAATTTCTAATGTCTCAATTCCGGTCACTAATAATATCAGATTTCTAGGATTAATCCTTGACAACAAGTTAAATTTTATAGACCATATTAAAAATGTACGTACTTCCTGTCTAAAAAAGTTAAACATTCTCAAAGCTTTATCCGCCCAAACATGGGGTGCAGATCGTACTTCTCTGCTTCGGCTATACAGGTCATTAATCAGATCCCGCCTTGATTATGGAGCTCCCATCTATGATTCTGCCAGAATGAGCGCATTAAGCTGGCTTGATCCCATTCAACACAGTGCTTTGAGGATTGCACTTGGTGCTTTTAGAAAGTCGCCCAAACATAGTCTCTATATTGATGCTCATGAGCCTCCATTATCATTACGTAGAAAAACACTGTTACTAAAGTATGCTGTTAAGATAAAAAGCTGTGCCTCGCATCCGATTCAGTCATACTTGTTCAATCCACCACTAGAAAACCTCTTCAGAAATAAACCTAGCATAGTAAAGCCAGCTGGTCTTCGTCTCCTTGAACTGATGGAAGTTTGGAATCTTTCCGTTCATTCCGTACAACAGGTAGCAACCTGCTGTCAACCACCATGGGCTTCTCTTCCTCTGGTGACTTGTGACACTTATCTCTGCCAATGGGGAAAGGGAGTTTTACAAGCATCTAATATCATACAGCTTCATGCAGCTCACACTCAAAGATATAGTGATTTTACCCCAATTTATACAGATGGATCTAAATCTAATTCAAACGTTGGAGCAGCTGCGGTGTTTCCGAATACTGTTATTTCAGTATCACTTCCACCTGAATTTAGTATCTTTTCAGCTGAATTATATGCTATTAAACTGGCCTTACAAAATCTCTGTGCTGATCGATCTTTAAAATCTGTTATCTACACCGATTCGCTTAGTTCAATCGTGGCTTTATGTAATTTCTCAGATAAAGTTCACCCTTTTATAGATGAAATTCAAAGTATATTATTAAAAATTGAAGAACGGCATCAACAGGTCATCCTCTGTTGGATTCCAGCACATTCTGGTATTTTGGGCAATGAACTGGCTGATAAAGCTGCAAAAAATCCATCTAGCTTAGACTTAACTAACATCCCTGTTCCGCCATCAGATTTTGCCTTAACTATTCAAGCTGCCTGCTTGTCAGAATGGACAACAATCTGGCACTCTCAAACAAATAATAAACTCTTTCAATTTAAACATGATCCAAAAATTTGGAGCTCCAGTATCCGTACATCAAGACGAGAAGAAGTAGTCCTGTCTAGGGCAAGAATAGGGCATACCCATCTAACCCATCTTTATTTACTTAGAGGAGACGATCCACCACAGTGTCCACATTGTTCTGTAAATCTGACTGTTAAACACATACTTATTGACTGCCCCTACTATAGACAAGACAGAACATCAACCCTGCTTTCACTGGTAAATCTTAATAAACCAATAACGTTAGTGAATCTCATAGGTGACAATGCAAATATTTTCGAATTTTTCAACTTTCTGAAGCAGATTGGACTTTTTAATCTTTTGTGATTTTTATAAAAAAAAAAAAAAAAAAAAAAATTTTTTCCGATTTCCCTATATAAAAAATGAATAGGCGCATTATAGCCATAGTAGCTTATGCGCCATTAAACCCCCATAACAACAACAACAACAAATGCCTTACTGCACATTATAGTGTGGCACTGAGTATCCATTTACAACAGAATAAATTAAACTCTCCACTACCAGAGAATATAAAAGCAGATATCCATCCACCATTGTCCTCAATCAACAACAGAAAATAGTATTTATATGGTGCCAGCAACATTGGGAAAGAACCATTAGAGATTGTTAATTTCTTGGTCTGATAAGTCATTGGATCTTTTATTCATAGTCAGATTGACTGAAGAAGTATAATGAGCCAAAGGATGTTTCACAGAAATTAGCTGAACATTGTTTGCCTTGATGTTAGAGCTCTAATGTAAAATGTTTCTGCATGGAACCTGCAACACCGATGCTTGTCTGATGTTAGAATGCCTGGTGTTAAAAAGGGACTTCAGCTAAAAAAAAAAAACACCAGACAAAGTCAGTCAAGAAAGGCAACACAACAGCCTTGGACTCTGTACTACATGCATGGGAGGAGGAAGAAGATTGCAGGTGGAATTTTCCCATCACATGTATTCTTATGTCAGTGTTACAGTCCCTATGTGCAAGTGTTTTACTTTAGAGTTCTACTGAACACAATCAAGGTGCTTAAAAGGACTGATTATTAACAACAACACAGTCTATCCATGTTTTCAAGATCAGAGTGCTAACCCAGCCCTGACTTAAAAGATAGGTTTGCCAAAGTAAGAGACAACCAGTCTCAACAAATACCGACCACTTTGCAGAATTGGATCCACCAACAGCTACAGTTAAACAATCTGCCATAATCACAGCACAAAGGCTCAGAACAGCACCATAGCGTCAAACAGCTATCAAAATCCTGAAAAACTCCTAACCTCCCTAGTGGCTGCAGCCTTCACTCTCCTTGCCAACCTCTACTTCTCTTTTCTTTGCTTTGTTTATGTGCCATAATGGTCGCCTCTCCCAGCCTTCTTTACAGCATTTTCTAATGTTCAGAGCAGACATGCTTTGGTGAACTGTATAAAGTCCAACAGATTTCCTTCAACTGTCTGTTACGCAAGCTATGCTTATTTCTTCTCTGCAACTATAGAACTATTTGTGTGTGTCATCGTTTAATGTTAATATATATGTGTTTTCATCTCTGAAGAAGAGACATAGTCATGGAACCCACAAATGTCAGATTAGTTTCAGGTATTATTGATACCTTTCAGTTTATTTATCAGCATAGGTACTTGCATATGGATACAGGTTTTGCTCTATCAACATTCGTTTTCTGGTGCCATAATAAATGTGTATAGCGACTACCCAAAGACATTCTTGGCATTTTAACAATTCCTCATAGTAGTTCTGAGTGTCAGAGTATATTCAGACAAGTGAAAAAAAGAAAAAAAAAAAAAGTTTATATCTTCTTTTTCTGATACAGTTTTGAAAATACTCAGCAGCAAAGTCTGAATAGCAGTGCGATTGTTATAAACAAAACTTTGACTCAACATTTCTGATGTTCAAAAGCCTACTTAAAAAAAATCATAATCAGTTGATTTCTAACAAACAATCTAAACAGAAATCCACATACAGAAAATATTAGGTAAGCTAACATTTACTATATTGGTAAACAATCCTATGGCTGAATTTTAATATAGAATGCATATTTTGTCAGTGAAATTAATTGTAGTGGAGTATGGATTTTAAAAAATCTCCTGCTTTTTCTGAAAAATCTGTTGTTTTGCCTGTTTTCACCAATAAATCTCCTGTTTTCCCTCTTGCCTACAAATACCTGATCTCCAGCTTTTTTGAAAGTCAAAAGTTGGGAGCTATGGTAACCTCTAAAAATTCAACCAGACCTATCAGTAATCAAACCTGTCTATAACAACACCGTCACTAGAAGTTAAAACTAAAAGAGTACCACATGAGACTGAGAAAATTATGTATTTGATTTTCATTGAATTAATCTTAAGACCAAACATATCTATATAGGAAACAACATGTCCTATTTGCATCTTGAAGGATCCTGAACAAATTCAGAATAAATTGTAGAATGCTTTTCACTAGACCCATACAAATACAAAACATCACCATTTGCAGCAAAATTAGAATAATCCACCAAAAGAAAAAAACGTTTTTAAAGGTGGTTGCAAATAAAAAAACTGAGAGAGGTTACCACCTTGAGGAATAGAATACTAACAGAGATGGAGTGAATTAAACTCATCTGAGAATTAGAAAAAGCTAATTTTCAACTAATTAGCATCAATACTAGTAAGGCCAAGAAGGATCCATTGATTATATAATAATTACTTAAAAGTTCAATAATTGCTTGCTTAGTCCACACAGAATTGAAAGCAGCACAAATATCAGCAAACAAAACCTATAAATATCCCCAGGGACTCATATCTGATGAGTATAGGCTTGGCAAACCCAAGGTCCTGAGCTGGATATCATCATTCTTCTCTTTCTTGCTTTCTTGGTGATTCCCTTCTGACTCTGGGACGCCTCTGTAGCCAGGTGGGCAGCAGCAGTGCGTAGCACACGCTTCTTGATTAGACCGGGGTTCAAGCCTGTGACCATCAAATACAGAGGATGTTGAAAGGTCAGGGAATGACCACCGCATATCTCTGGAGCAATATGGCCTTGGTTGCTAATGCTCCTAAAACCAAATAACAACCACCACCTTCTGACTCTCTCTCTCTCTCTCTGACAGCCTTTTACAGTTTAAAAAAAGTTAGGAATTTTACAATATGAAAGAGTAGATTGGTTTGGTAAACTGTTAATTATTTTTATAAGTATTTCTTGATTACATTCAGTATTCAAGAAATTAGTAAATTTACAAGGGGAAACAAAATGACAGGACTGAGATGCTACATTACTAACATTAAATCTGAGAATGTGGGACAACCAGGTATGCATATCAGAAGGGGGGAAGAGGACCCTCAACAAATAATCAGCAGAGTAAACTCTTTTATCCAGAGAAATCCTAGGATGAACAAAATTCTGAAATACCATCTCCTTAGCTGAATTAAACTTTGAATGAGCTTCTATATAAAGCCTTCTACAGCTATCAACCATATATTTTGTAAATAATTTAAAGAGGCTGTTTATGACTAAATAGAACAGATGGTTCATCATACCACCATGCCTTTAATTGAATCAAGATAACACAAGTAATGAGACATGAAACTTAGTGGCGTCTCCATAGCAGGTGGGCAGCAGCAGTGCATAGCACATGCTTCTTGATTAGACTGGGGTTCGAGCCTGTGACCACCAAATACGGAGGATGTGGAAAGGTCAGGGAATGACCACCGCATATCCCCGGAGCAATATGGCATTAGTTGCTAATGCTCCTAAAAACCAAATAACAATAACATGAAGCCACCTAGCAAACCAGTACCATGTATCATTAATAGGTAGAGAGTGTATTGTCAACCACGGAAAAATCTAAGAATCCAATGCAATCTTAGAAAGATTAATATAAGTTGGATTAAATATCTTTTTAACAATCTTAGTTGAATTGTAAGAGGCAGACTTAGACTCAGAACCAAATGGAATGTGAATGGAATTACACTGAGCCACTGCAGAGGTTTGAATATCATTTATGCAGGCATTCATAAAAATTCTGTAAAGACCAACCTGTCTTTACAGAATCTACTTGTCTTTACACTCACTCCTTGTCAGTGGAATCAAAACAAACAAGCTTAAAAGTTTGCATCCATTCAAAAAATGATTGAAAGCTGTTGGCAGTCCTATCCTGAACAATATTAAAATACCAGGCAATCACGCAAAGCTGTTCAGAATTCAAAATAGAAATAATCCATCCAAAGAAGATAATGAATCCAATATAATGGGTAGAGCACAGCGCATGTATGCGTGCGCGCGCGCACACACACACACACACACACACCAATATCATCACCACAGACATCTGCATGAAGATAAAATTGGACAAGTTTCAATTTTATCTCCAATAAACATATAAAAAGATACAACGTGCATATCTGTATGTGCTTTGAATAGTGCTTTTTTATTTACCATTAAAAAATGTAAATGAAAGGAATTTATAACATGTTGCTTTTATATAGTTTACTCTGTGTGGAGAAAATGCAGTGGAAATTTGGCGCCTCCGTAGCCAGGTGGGCAGGAGCAGCAGTGCGTAGCACACGCTTCTTGATTAGACCGGGGGTTCGAGCCCGTGCCCACCAAATGCAGAGGATGTGGAACGGTCAGGGAATGACCACCGCATATCCCCGTAGCAATATGGCCTTAGTTGCTAATGCTCCTAAAAACCAAATAACAAACAAGCAAGCAGTGGGAATTTAAATCAGAATATTTTATGCCACTAAACAACAAGAACGTTGATAATTGCATTTAAACATGGTTCAAACAAGGTAGAGCTAACAACATCCCACTGTTGGGAACTTTGCATTCAGCGAAGACTGAATCATTTGGAAAATAATGTACATAATGATCTGGTAGCTTCTAGGAAAGGTATGACATCACTTTTTAGAGGATCTTTGGTGAATTTGCTTCAATAAACAGGAATAAATGTGATAGAGTGATATACTCAAAATGCCATGTTTGATACAAAGCTATCATCTCCCTTGATTTTAATATAGACAAAATGCATATATTTTAAATAAAGTATATCAAACTGGTGGCCACAGGCTATGTGCAGCCTTCCAACATTTATTGTGTAGTCCCCACGTGTTGTCAACTTTCATTGGTTAATAGAGTTATACTTGTATGAAAATAATGATAAATGGTGAAACTTAAAGGGAATACAATAATATAAAGTTTAAACAAAATTTATAACCTATATAAACCTTCGGAAATATTGATGGTCATCAGGTCACTTCATGGGGGTGAATGTGAAAATGTTTAATATATTTCTCTCAGTAATGGCAGTGGTGTGCTGTAGCCCATAATTCCCCCAAAGAACCATTTATGCAGCTCACTAGCAAATTGCCTCCAACAACTGTTTGTGTAGCCCATGAGCACTTCTGAGTTTGATGCCCCTGTTTTGAATATTTTCTAGACAAAATATCTGCATTCAAAAGTAAACAGTGTACTGGAAAAAAAAAAAGCTAAGAAAAAGTTACAGCATCATTGGGAGCTAGCATGGATAGCTCAAAAAAATTTCTAGTATGCATCAAAATAAATGAGAAGGCCAGGGTGTTTTAAAGTTATTAAATCTTTACCAAGTGGGTTGCATATCAAACAAAAACCAATAGAAGACCATTTGAGAACTGTTTCAGAAGTTGCTGCTAAAGTTTGATAACCAAATTAGTACATAAAAACACCATATTGTTTTTGTCTCATAAAATTTGATAATTGCCCAGTGCAAAGTTTTTAGATCTATTTATTGTTAATAGAGAAAAACTGTAGTTTTTGTAGTTAGGTGTTTTTTGTGATAGTGTCATGTCAAGATTACAATCAGTGAAGAAGCAGAAGAGAAAACATTAGCAAAACATGATTTCTTGACTCTGTTAGTAATAAATTACTTTTTAATTAACTTTTAATTAAGTCTTTTGGCATCTTGCTTTGAAATTGTATGGCATTTCCAATATTTATAGTGATAAGGTAGTATCCATTCATTTTTAAATTGAGGGTAAAGGATTTGGTAGTTCTGTGAGTGGTAAAATTTATAGTTTTTAAACTTTGTAAGTTAATTTTTTTTTTTTTTTTTTTACTTTTAAGTTGAGTGTTGTCTTTAATTTATTCAAAATTAACAATAAATAGATTCTAAAAACTTAGTACTGATAATCCGTTTAACATGCTGTTCAGACATTATATTTGTCCAGTGCACATTATTAAAATCACTTAATCAGTTTAACATCTACTTTAAAATCGGTTTAAAATAGTTAAAATCAGTTTAACAAACTCATTTTTGATAAAAATGGACATTCAAACTAACTTAGTTTGAATGTCTATTGCTAGAAGCCATTTTCTAGAAACATTCGGCACCTCCGTAGTTAGGTGGGCAGGAGCAGCAGTGCGTAGCACACCCTTCTTGATTAGACCGGGGTTCAAGCCCCTGACCACCAAATATAGAGGATATGGAAAGGTCAGGGAATGACCACCGCATATCCCCAGAGCAATATGGCCTTAGTTGCTAATGCTCCTAAAAACCAAATAACAACAACTAGAAACATTCACTAGACATCTCATCTATAACAGTGCAGTTTGAATGTTTTTGACAAGCAAAAACATTGGATCTACAATTGTGGGAGATTCAGGAGAGCTTTTTTTAACCACCTGAGGAAGAGCAAACATCAGTGAAGCACCCTTCAGTGATGTTTATTCTTCCTCAGGAAATAAATTTAAAAAATGCTGTGTGAAAATTGATGAAAATTTGGCATTACTGATGAGTTTAATGGTGATGAAATACTAAAAGAAGTTGCTGCCATTACTTTGAGGAATAAAGATTTTTTGTGACATTAATATGTCTGTGACTATTGTAATTTGTTTCTGATTATTATTATTGTTCATAATTTTTGCAATAATTATTTCTTGTTATTCATCATAAAAATTATTAACATTATATTATAAGGATTCTATAGGGGTAAGTTGTGCTTAAAAATTATATTATGCTAAGTTGGTACTAAAGTACAAAATGCAGTGTTATTTTGATAGTTATCTGGTTATTTTTTTTTAACTATAGCTTTACCTTAATTGAAAAATCCATCTTGGATAACTTATATTTTGAAGTTGTATGGGGCTGGGATTTCTTTGAATTATCCAAGTTTCACTGTATAAATAAAAAATTTCTTCAGTCTTACAGATATTTTCCATCTAATATTGAAATCATACAGAAGCTTGGAGCATACTACATAGACTCACAGATGTTTGAGAAAGCCATTAAATATTTTGAACGTGCATCCATAATACAGTATGTATACTTGCTTTAATGCAATTATAAATTTAAAAAAAGCTGTTAAACTGCTAACAATTGCTTGTTTAATATCTTATTTATTTTGAACTTTGAGGTCAAATGCAATATAACAAATATTATTATAAATGTCAAGATTCATTATGTTTTTATTTAATCACAAAGTAAATACAAATTGATTTTTGAGGAACTGGTAGAAAAATGGCATGTCTTATTATCATCATTTAGATATTTATATGTATATAGATTTTCATACCCATAAAGTACACAGACCCTAGTGCTGAGGTATGGGAGCATGGTAGTGACAAAAAACTAAAATATAAGAAAAAAATAACCTAAAAAAATCAAACTACAACTTTCTTAAACAGTAATGCAAAGAGTAAATCACTATTGATTTGTGCTAACTGTCTAGAAAAAAAAAAGAACAAGAGACTAACTGCTAAATAGTTGTTGCATAGAACAGATGATTAAGATTAATGAAGTTAAAGAAATTTGAATGCATATTGGAAATCTGTTTTGGAATTTATTACAGTGTAAACAAAAAAAAAAAAAAAACAAATACAGAATACAACTAAAAATACAAATACAAAAAATATTTCTGGAATATAAAGGAGAGAATGTGAAATTATGACAAAGAGATTCATAGTCACAACAGTGCTGATATGGAAAAATAAAAATGCAGTAAATTTAACTTGAATGTTTTTGAGTCTGCATTAGAGATGTGGTTGCACTATCAACCAAACTACATCATAATAGTCAAATGGAGGAGGGAATAATAATTGCTTGAGGGTGTTGAGTTTTATCACAGTTAAAGCTGATTGTGAATGCTTTATCAGTCCCAGAGGCTTGGAAGCCTAAAAACTTAAATGAGGGGAAAATGGTTGAAGGCCAAGTTGGAAGATAATTCCGATGTTCTTGCTAAGGTCTGCATTTCCAACTGATGAAACTTCCCATAATGTAAACATTGAAAAATGGTGTGACCATATGATAAAGGAAAAAGTGACTTCATTTACATTTTGAAAGGATATAGAAACATGTTCTTAACAACTGAGAAGTTGAAATTTTGTACTCTCAACAAATCAATTAGTATCATGTATTTTCCACTTATTTACAAATAGTTGCCACCCTTTGTTAGAACTGTAAAATATAGATTGTTAAGATATAGGATAAACATAAGAGGAACAAAAAGAAGCCCCTTGTGGGATGCTCTGTGATACAGAAGAAATTAATGGAGCTTTACCTGCTGTCATAACTGTTAAAACAATAATTGCTAAGAAAAGTGCATCAGTCTTTTTGTATTTATTAAGATTAGAAGAAAAAAGGATAAACATAGCAAGATTAAAAAGTGTGGATTTTTAAGTATTTAAATTGATTTTGTCCCCCTTTTTTGTGAATTGGAATAATTCGAGCTTGCTTAATCACAGAAGGATAACACTTGTGAAGAGAACAGTTGGGACTGGAACGAGTGAGAAAATTTCTCACAAAAAGAGGTAGGAAGAGTATGGGGACCATATGCAGTTGTGATGATAAATGTCAGAGTGAGCATCCTCATTGGTCACGACCAAACAGCTGAAACAACCCATCTTAACAAATTCTAATTGAAATTGCAAAAAAGCCGACCAAAAGATAAGATTGGTTAAAGGGTAATAATGGTCTGATCATCCATATGAGGAGTTATTTTGAATATATTGACTGTAGAGTAATAATGGTCTGATCATCCATATGAGGAGATATTTTGAATATATTGACAATAGAGCTTGGTACCTAGGTGTCTTGGTGATGAGTTGATCACGGTTTATAAAGTTGACATGTTGGACAGACACCTTGTGTAATCGAGACCCACTGCTATCTGGAAAAATGCTAACTCATTGTGATTTTTGTGTTGTATAGGATCTGTGTCCTCATTTTAAATTAAATTTTTAAATCAATCTAAGTGGGTATTTCAAGCAGAATTTTTTATTTTTTTTTAATAGAAATTTTAAGCCAGGAATTCTCTTACCTGAGATTCTCAAGTTTTGTTCAATTCTTCAGAAAAGGAAACCCATAATAACTGCTTCAAGGTATGGCATAAAACTGCACATAATTTAATTACAGAATGAAATTAATTACTTAGAATAGATGAAATTAGTATTGGAAAACCTGCCTGAAGTATGTTACAAACTCTTCAACAGATGCACCTTGTGACAGGACAAAAGAATAATTTGACCTTAAATTCTTGCATGACAAATACTAGAGGTATAAAGGGAGATAACTACCCAAAGCTTGATGAGGTCTTTTCGCTTATACAATCTTTATAGGGGGAAGTGAACACTGGCCAAAGGCCATATTTATATGGCCCATGCACATTCTGCAGTATTTCAAAAGCATTGGTGGGGGGGGGGTTAAGTAAGTGAACGGAAGAGGAGAAGGATAGAAGTAAAATTCCTATCCCACTCATATTTCACTAATAGCTTGGGAATTTGAAAATCTAGAGATTTAGAACAGCTTAAAAGTGTTATTGGAGGGAAGAATGTGAAAGTTTCCACTCGGAAATCCAGGTGCATGACTACCCGTGCCCATTAATAGAGGTCCTGGATGGGGAAGTGTTATGTTTTGTTGTTAAATTTACACTTATAAGATATTTGTTTTAGGTCCAATCCTCAGAAATTATTATAGGTCTATGTGCAGGGTCTCCAGTCACATTATTATAACCACCTACCTAGTATCCAGAATATGCACCTTTCGCAGCATGCACTGCAACCAGCCACCATGAGAGGGACTCAGTAAGTCCGCGGAAGGTTGCTATGGGTATCTGTGACCATGCAGACTGCATTGCACCCCAGAGTTCCTGTAAGTTCCTTGGTGGGGATCCATCCGTCTGATCTGTCGATCGAGGTGGTTCCACAGATTTTCAATTGGGTTAAGATCCGCGGAATTCGGTGGCCAAGGGAGTAGCTTCAAGTCTTCATCGTGCTCCTCAAACCACTCACGGACAATTCTGGTGACATGGTATGGCACATTTTCTTGCTGATAGATACCATCACCCGCAGGGAACACGGTCAACATGTATGCGTGTACCTGATCGGTGATGATCGATAGGTAACCATTTGCATTCGGGATTTTCTCCAGAGGTATCAGCGGACCCAAGCCATCCCATGAAAACATTCCCCAGACCATAACGCCGACCTCACCAGCTTGCCTTCTGCCAACAATCGTGTCCGGGTGTCTGTTCTTTGAGGTTTCACGCCTAATACGCCACCGTCCATCCACTTGGTGGAGCAGAAATCGTAACTCATCGGAGGCCACCTGTGCCACTCAGCCTTGGTCCAGTGTCTGTATTGCTGTGCAAACTGACGGCATTGTTTGTGATGAATGGCCTTCAGCATGGGTGCTGTCACCAAGTGTTTGCTCCGGAGCCCAATGCGCAACATGGTTCGCTGCACTGTCACGTTGGAGACCTTTCTGGTGGCCCCACAGTTCATTTGGACGGCCAGTTGAGCAACAGTGGCATGTCGATCGGTCCTGACCAACCGTTTCAACTGACGTTCACCTCTGGGATCAGTGGGGCTCCACAATTGACATGTTGGGTCATCAAAACTGTCCCATTCATCCAGTCTTGATACACTTTCACCACTGCAGCACGTGAGCATTTCACAAAGTCTGCTGTTTCGGAAATGCTGGCGCCCCTGGCCTGATAGCCAATGATCATGCCTTTTCCAGGTCTGATAGGTCGCATGCTTTGCCCATGACAGAGGCTGTTACTGTGTTCAGAGATGCTGAACATCAAGCCTTATATGCTTGCAGTGTGGATGGGTCAAAGAATGATGGATCAACGAATGATATCCACGTTGGAGTCGCCGCAGTTTTTCCAAACGTCACATTAGCTTATCAGTTATCACGTGAGTTCAGTATATTTTACACCGAACTAATAGCAATTCAGGTTGCACTGAATTGCATTGAGTCCTCTGATATTAACAACAGCATAATTTTCACAGATTCTTTAAGTGCACTTCAAGCACTAAAAAATATCATGAACATCACCCACCCAGTCGTGAAAGGAATAGTCAGCTCTTTACATACCTTATCAGAACTTGGGAAAAACATACACTTCTGCTGGGTCCCAGGACATATGGCAATTCCTGGAAATGAACTAGCGGACAATGCTGCCAAATTAGCTCACCTACCACCCGAGAACAAGTGGAAAGTGCCTCATCAAGACTATCGACCAATAATCCAGGAAAAATGCATGTGCCAATGGGAAAATCAACCTAACAATAAGCTTCGAAGTATCAAGCCAAACCTTGAGCGATGGCCTTCCAGCTTCAGTTCAATCCGACATCAGGAGGTAATATTGGCTCGTCTGCGAATAGGTCACACAAATATCACTCGTGGTTATCTTTTAAGAGGAGAGATACCCCCTCAGTGTCATCACTGTAATACAATGCTTTCAGTGAAACACATTCTTGTTGAATGCACAAAATATACAAGAGAACGCCAGAATCTTTGCACTCCAGCCATAACAGAAGATCCTCCTACACTTACTTCACTTTTAAATAATGAAACAAATGTCTCAAGCATTTATAACTTTCTCAAGATGATTAAAGTATATCACCTCCTTTAGTTAGTTAAAAATTACTTTCTGGTACCTTATTTTCCCCATTATCTCTATTTGAGAAGAAATGGCATGCATACTTACCATATGTATGGCGCACTATGGCCATACTTGCCGATGCGCCTAATAAATCTCAAAACAAACAAACTTCCTTAGATTTTATGTGTTTCTTAACTAAAAGCATAACCCCTCCTCCCTTCCTGTCCTGTCTATCCTTTCTGTACACATTGTATGCCCCAAATTCCATTTCTGCACTGCTTATGTCTGTGTGACACCATGTCTCTGATATTCCAACAGTATCTACCTTTGATGTCTTGATTAGCGCTTCAAGCTCATCAAATTTATTAACTATATTCCTTGCATTGGTAAACATGCAAGTATACGTGCACCTGTTTTTACTCTTAATTACCCTAACACAGCCCACGTATTTACTTGTTCCACTATGACTTCCAGCAGTCCTGGAAATCTCCATTGCCTTGCTTTCCAGGCTGCTGCTCATTCTAATAGAAGCAGTGAAGAATCATTTTTGCCTCTGCCTGCAGCCACTGTTAATCTTTTAGTCTGTGTATTCCCTCCCCCCCCCCAAGTTAGCAGTTTTCCAACCCACCTAACACTGCCTCGATAGCATCAGAAAATATTCTTGCACCTGTAGAAGCAGTCTCTCCTGTCAACAAACACAGACCATGCTGAAAAAAAGTCTACCCCTTGAGCCTTGCACAATCTCTCCAAGGCCAAATTGATCAACAAGGCTCTCATCATATACTCCCGCCTATTGTGTCTGGGCAGAATTGCAGACACTTGCACATTCCACCCTAACTCGCAACTTTTTTTCAACCTGTACTTGTTTAGTAAATCTGCAGATCTCTTACTCTTAATGTCATTAGTTCCAACATGTACAACAAGATCACCTTTTGTGTCCTTAAAAAATTATATCTGCTCTACAACATCATCAACTCTTGCCCCTGGCAGACATACCCAGGTCCTGTTCCACCTATCCTTCTTGCATAGGAATGGGAAGTGAGGTGTATGAATAGAAAATTGTCATCTATTCCAACACTGTGAAAAGCCTTGCAGGCAGCAATGCTGCAGATCCCTTAGGATGCCTTCAGACATCTAGTGCAGTCAATGCCTAGGCAAATAGTGGCTGTTATCTGTGCAAAGTCACCCAACACACTATTAGGTGAAAGATTGAGGATCACAATTCAATGATCACTGAGTGTATCCTTCAGTCATGAGAGCTAGACATCTTAACAAAAGAGCTTTGTGTGGAACAGCTTGCAATCTGAAATTTTTGCAAGTATTGAGGGTTTTGCAGCTCTTGCAAATATTTATCAGAAGCTCAGTGAGCTTTGTTGGCAGACAGCAAAAAATTGGTCACCTGTGCAATTTTTCAATTAATAATGTGTAACCCCTCCCTTAGCATGAATCACTTCATGAATTCTTGTTGGTAGGGATTCAGCTAGACTCCTCAAATAGTTTATATCAACGTTAGGCCATTCTGAAAACAGTTGAGCCCATAATTCATTCAGGTTTCGTGGATAATGTTGTTGTGTTCTTTTTTACTTTCTGTTCAAGATAGTACCATATGTTCTCTACAGGATTTAAATCTTATGACTTGGCTAATCAATATAAGTGTCTTACCATTCCTTTGTGTTCTTTGTGCCAATTTAAAACAGTAGATGTCCAGTTCACCTCTACTGTCTTAGAGTAACAAAGCCATGAGTGTCCCTCAGATGTTTAGCCAAAGGCACTACTTGATCACCTGTAACTTCAAAAGCAAGCAAGCACAACCTGATCATCTGGAATATTTGTGTAGCCAGCTTGATCCATTCTGGTCGGTAGGAGACCTACAACACTTTGAACTGAGTCTGGATTAAATGCCTTGTTGCTTTTCCTGTGAACTTGATCATCCATCATTGCAGTATAGGCAAAATTTGGATTTCTAAGACCATATGACAGTTTTCCAATCATCAGCAGTCCAGTTTTTATGCCTTTTAGTCCATATTAATTAGGCTTTTCTATGCACAGTTGTTATAATTGGTCTTTTCTGGGGAACTCTACTCGAAATATCCATGTTATGTAATTCTCTTTACAATGTTCTCTCAGATATTAGCTATAATGTGTATAGTTGGCTCTTTGCAGCAGTTCTTATCTTGTTTGAATTAACTTTTTCATTTATAAAATGCAGTATTCATTGCAATTACAATAGTACAGACTTTCAACCATTTTTCTGCCACTGATTTCTAATTGATTTTGACTCATACCATTCCTCAAATACTCATAATACTGTCTTTCTGAAACACCAGCAAATTCAGCTACTTCTTTAACAGGATGTCTTTTAGACCTGCCAAATGCTATAATTTCTTTTGCCATTCACTAACATCCTTTCTGTTCCACATCTTTTGTGGTGGAAACCCTTGTTTCTTCTGTCACAGCTGGTATACTTGTAAATAGAGAAAATGGGTAATCCTCTAATTTCAGTGCTCTAAGCAAAGAAGTGTAGATGATACACATGTTCAATCTGTTATATGCCTTAAATACCACAATGATTAATTTTTTGTTCTGTATCTGTAAATTTGATAGTGGAGAGACTGAATAGTTGATTGGTATATTGAAGTCATTTTGTGAAGATTGACTTACTAAACAAAAGACAAAGCTAGTATATATGCAATACTATTTTATAGTAAAGTTCCTTTATGGTCATAAAAGATGGTGGATAAAATTCATACATTCAGTGGAAGAAGGCAGAAGCTCAGCAGTGGATTTCAGATCTGGAAATGCACTTTGAACGTTACATTAGCAGATTTTAGATTGATATTGAACCAGTTTAGCAGCCTCACTCGATTATTGGTTGACAGAAATTAACTTTTCAGAGTTGAAGAGTCAACCAACAACTGCAGATAAATTAATGAGGCTCATGGCAGAGAAGAAAAATGGATGTGATGCATATAAATTATCAGGTGACACAGAAGCCTACGGCAGATATAAGCTAGTCTGTAATCAAGTCACAAAGGAGGTTAGGCAGGCAAAGGCAGATTACGAGAAATCTTTGGCAAAGGATGCAAAGTAAAACAGCAAAGAGTTCTTTGCTTATGTAAACTCTAGAAGGAAGGGTATGTTAAGTGGACCAATCAGATTGGTCCACTTAACATAGATGGTTCAACTATTGATGATCCTGCTCAAATAACTGATAAACTGAATGGGTATTTTGCATCTACATGTACTTTTCTAAGTACATGTAGATGTTTAGAAAAGTACATCGCCATGTACTTTTCTAAACAATTGAGAATATCCATTTACTGCTCTTTGAATACTCTACTCACCACCTGAATTGGAGAAAAATAGATATCAGAAATAATCTTAATTATCTAAATGAGAAAATGGGTCATTTATCCACTGGCCTTTAGATAAACTGAAGATCAGTATGAAATCATTTACTAGTGGGTGTTACATCTGGGATATCCAATCACACAAATTTTCTTGTGGCAAAGGTCTAGATGAAAGGCTCCATTTAAAATGACAATGACAAACATATGAGTACATATTACTATTTATTTCTGACTACATGCATTTATAGTTTTCAAATTGTGTTGATAATGCAAATGAATTAGAGAAAGTAACTAGTAGTTTCCTGAGTAAATTCCAACTGTGTTTGGATGTCAGTCCAGAAGCACTGTATTATATGGTTAAATAAATGAATGTGTTTTTTATTGTGTCTAAATTTGCCACATGTTGCAAATTCAGACACTGTAAAAAAAAAAACTCTGTAGAAAAAAAGTTAAAACACTGCTACCATCACTACATAGTTAGTAGCATGTTGAAACTCACTTTAATTTGAATGATATGAGCCATAAAAATAGCCGGAAAAAATTAGCTGCTGTTTCATCAGCTAAAATCATCTACTTGTAAATTCTCTTTGGGCATGGCAATACCTTTTCTAATGAAATGTACCATAGAAAACTATTATATGAACCACAAGTTTTCATGCATAACTTCAATAAATGTGTTGTTCATTAATTTAATCATTTAACTGAAAGCAGGAGAAAATATTTAAAATACTACTAATTATAGATGCATGTTAAGAGAAAAAACCTGATTTTTTTGTCAGAGGGATGAGAGAAGAAACTGGTGTCATCAAACCTATCTATCCATCTGAAAACAAGTCTTATGTACCCAAAGGTAGACTGTCCATGGTGATTGAATAGCACTACTGCTATAATAGATTGAGGTCCTATTAAATCCAGTAGAATGATAATTCTATATTATCTTCCTATTGCATTTCCTTTTTATCCTTGCAAGACGTATTTGCTACCTTCCAATCACCTCCATAATCTCTCCAGGGACTTAAAAATCTCTTATGAATCAGTAGACATTGTCACCTGGACTTCTTTATAGCTGCATCAATAGCATGCAGCATCATTGTCAATCCTTTATTGCAGTTGGAGGGACCATATCCCCCTTGACTAGCAGCAGACATCCATTCACATCTTCTCTCTTGAATGTCATGACACATTGTTTGAATACACATGCACATCATGACACATCCTTTTGATGCATATACACATCGCAACATATCATTTTGATGCATATACACATCAGTAGCAGCAAGTGTGTTAATTTCCTATAACAAAATTTGGGGATCCTCAGGGTTCATCTCTTGGGCTACGCTGCTTTAGAATATTTATCAGTGATATAAATATAGGCTGAACATCCGAAAAGTAACAGCCTCAGAACCTGGCAATTGCTGGTCTTTGGATTTTTCTGGTTTTTGAAATAAATCTAAACAAGTAAATTGTCAAACTAAATGTAAAAATCCATGTATGTACAGGTAAAAGGGTACCCATTAGTAGCTTGCTCAATCAGCAGCATTTGGATGTCCACTTTTTGCCAGTTTATCTACATGCTTAATTTATTATTTATTAACTTTATTAAATAGATTATTCTATTCCTCTTTATTCTTTTATCCCTTTTGGCTGTTTCTTAAAATTTTGGAATGAGAAGTCTACAGTGAAGAAACCAGGTATAATGAAACTGCCAAGCAATTACTAACAAAATCACTTTGATCTTGTTCACTTAAAAAAAGAAAAATGCTCTTGATTATAATCTATCATACAACAGCTGCATTCTTGTATTTTTACTGACAACATACTGGCAAATCCCTCTACACTGACACATTCTTCCAGTGTTGTGGCAAGGTGCTGATGCTGACAGTGTTAAAGAAGTAGGTTGACTACAAACCAGTTCAAGCCACTGCAACTTCAGTTTATCTGTTTTGAATTTTTGTCTCCCATATGTGTCTGCAGTTTTCCAAACAAATAATAATCATTGGGGACCAAATTCAAACAAAAATAAGATGGTGGCTCATAATTTGACAGTGTTGTCATTGTCAAATCATGAACAATCAAAAGAATATTGGATGATTTGAACTACAAACATTGGATAATTTAAACAGTGATATTGCAAGGTTTCCAGTGTCATTGTCAAATTCACTGTGTGTGGATTTGCATTGTCATGCAGCAGAATGATTTGCTTTGACAGTATACCAGGCCTTTTCTCCCATAATTCTGTATGCTCATCATTGAAAGGCAAGTTGTCATAATACTGAGCATTACTGTTGCACAAGGTAGCAGAAAATTAGCAATAATCAAACTTTTTGAATACCAAGACACTTGATGTGATCTTGCCAGCTGAAGGTTTTGTTTTGAATTTTTTGAGTGGTAGGGAATTCTTTGTCACACCATTCCATATTGTATCTCTCCGATTTTGGATGATGTAGTATACCCATATCTTATCACAAGTCACTGTTTGCTACAGAAATGCATTCCCCCTCCAAAATCAAATCAGTTCAGATGTTTCGAGGAAACAGCAACACATACCTTCTGGTCAGCAGCTTTGTACCCACTGTGCACATACATTCTTGAACAATTAGTGTCCATTAAAATTGCCTCTTCCAACATTTAAGCATACTTTCATTGCAGTGTCAACAAAGTAATTTGTCTTTTCCCAAAATCAGCTCCTTACCATGATGAACGTTTAGAGCCATTACAAGCTATTGACTGCATGTAACTATCCAACCAGTGGGTTCTGAACTGCTTTACAGCTTCCGAAAAACATATTGCACCAGTTATACACTCTTACACATGATAGGATCATGTACAAATTATGACAGTTATGTGTGTATGACTTTCAGAGAATTAGGAGTTATTCAGGGAGGGGAATGCCAGAGGTGAGTTAAACTCTGGCAGTGAGCTAGATGGTTTTGTAATAACTAAGAGGAAAGTGGAGGAGGAATTGCTGAAGATAAACATAAAAAAGGCACCTGGGGTGGATGGGATCTATCCAGTTATATTAAAGAAGGCAGCAAAGGAAGTAAGCAAACCCTTAGCCATAATTATGAGAGCTGATTTGGACTCAGGGGAGGTACCCATGGACTGGAGATGTGCAATCATGACGCCAATTCACAAAGGAGGATCAAAGGGCGACACAAGTAATTATAGACCTGTCAGTTTAACTTCTGTTCCAGGAAAATTAATGGAGGCACTGGTTAAAGAAGCACTACAGAATCATCTAGACAAGACTTCAGTTATAAAGGGTTTTCCAATAGTAACGCTCGATGTTTGGCAACAGCGCATGACGAAGTCGACAGTCACACTGGTGGTATCTTTGGTAGCCGTATTCAGTTAGTCTCTGCATTTTATTATGGAGCGTTACACGACTGAGCAACGAGTCGAAATTGTAAAAAATTATTATCAAAACCAATGTTCTATTCGTCAAACGTTTCGTGCACTCCGTGCAGTTTATGGTGTCAACGAACGTCCTTCAGAATCCACAATTCGCCGTTTAATAAACAAATTCGAAGCAACTGGGTCTGTGGCAAATCTGAAAGTGCCTGTACGTCAGCGAAACGCAAGATCCGTTGAAAATATTGCTGCAGTCCGGGAAAGTGTGCGTGAGAATCCGCAACAGTCCATTCCGCGTCGGGCTCAAGAACTTGGCCTGTCTTCGACGACAACTTGGCGAATCCTGCATAAGGACTTAGGGCTTCACCCTTATAAAGTGCAATTAACCCAACAACTAAAGCCCAACGATCATGCGCAGCGGCGTGCATTCGCTGATTGGGCGCTAGAGCAGTTGGAGGTCGATCCTGATTTTGGGCGAAAAATAATGTTTAGTGACGAGGCTCATTTCTGGTTAAGTGGCTTTGTTAACAAGCAAAATTGCCGAATTTGGAGCGACGAAAACCCACGGGAGATTCATGAGGTCCCACTACATTCCGAAAAAGTTACGGTATGGTGTACACTTTGGTCCGGCGGAATAATCGGTCCGTATTTTTTCGAAAACGAAGAAGAAGTGGCACTTACGGTCAACGGTGAGCGATACAGGGCTATGATAAGAGATTTTTTTTGGCCTGCAGTGGATGGAATCGATCTAACAAACATTTGGTTTCAGCAAGACGGTGCTACGTGCCATACGGCACGTGATACAGTAACACTATTGCATGAGAAATTTGAAGGTTCCGTTATATCGCGAAATGGTGACGTTAATTGGCCGCCCAGATCCTGCGACCTAACGCCACTGGATTTTTTTCTCTGGGGCTTTCTAAAATCCAAAGTCTATGCTAACAAACCACGGACGGTTGCCGCCTTAAAGGCCAACATTAGGCGCGTTATTGCTGAAATTGAGCCACTTTTATGCGATAACGTCATCACCAATTGGGTATCCAGGATTAACCAAACCAGACAAAGCCGCGGCGGACATTTATCTGATATAATTTTTAAAACATAATGTTAACACATATACTTCATAATAAAAATAAAAATAGATCACTATCACTCTCACAATTTGTTTTATTGCGTTACAAAAATCGAGCGTTACTATTGGAAAGCCCTATAGCTTGGACACAGCATGGTTTTGTTAAGGGAAGGTCTTGCTTGACCAATTTAATTGGATACTATGATGTGGTCACAAAGGAACTGGATGCAGGGAATAACTTTGATGTCATATATTTGGATCTTAGAAAAGCTTTTGATACTGTTGCACATGGAAGACTGCTGAAAAAATTGGAGGCAAATTGCTGCTATGGATAAAGGGATGGTTGAGTGGGAGAAAACAGAGTGGTAATAAATGGATACTACTCATCGTCGACTAATTTTATTAGTGGAGTCCCTCAGGGTTCAGTATTGTGTTCATTGTTGTTTTCTGTATTTATAAATAATATTGATGATGGTATATCAAGCTTAATGTCCAAGTTTGCAGATGATACAAAGGTTGGTAGGGTTGTTAAGGACGCTAATGACAGTACGCTGCTGCAACAGAATCTAGAAAAGTTGAGCAGATGGGCTGAGAGGTGGCAAATGAAGTTTAACATTGACAAATGTAAAGTATTACATATGGGAAGCAGTAACCCCAGAGTAACGTATCAACTCTGTGGCACTACAGTGACAGTGGTAGAGAACGAAAAGGACCTGGGGGAGATTGTGCAGGCAGATATGAAGTTTTCTGAGCAGTGCAGACGGTCTGCAAGAGTAGCTTATGGTGCCTTGTCAATGATATACAGGAATTTTTCTAGCAGGGATAAGGAGGTGATTATCCCCTTGTATAAGGCAATGGTCAGGGCACACCTTCAGTATTGTATAGAGGTCTGGGGGGCCTCATTTTAAGAAGGATGTAGAGCTGTTGGAATGAGTACAGAGAAGGGCAACAAGATTAGTGAATGGAACAAAGGGTTACTCTTACGAAGAAAGGCTTAAGTTTGGCAAATTACTGTGTTGGAGACTAGGCACCTGCGAGGTAATCTGATTGAGGTGTATAAAGCCTTGAATGGTTTGAGCATGCTCAGTGCTGATGGGATTCTTCCTCTTGCTCAGAATAATCACCTGAGAGGGCATAAATTCAAATTGAGGAAAGTCAGATGTAGGTAGATGTGTGGAAGTTTGCCTTTAGCCAGCGGGTAGTTGGTTGATGGAACAGACTTCCATCCTTTGTTGTGGAAGTTGATAGCCTAAATAAATTTAAGGCTGAGCTGGACAGGTATTTGGGACAAACGGAGGGGTGAAATGGGAGCGTTTTTTTTTTTTTTTTGGCTGATGCTGCATAAGCTTGCTTTCTTGCATCATATGCCTCTACTAATGCTAATTTCAGCTGGTTTCACTTTCTCTTTTAACAGAAATTTCATAACATAGTGCTGTTCTACACTTTGACAGTCTGACACCATTTTTTACTGCTTCTAATGCTTGTGTGTTTAGGTGATCAACCTTAACCACTCATCATAAAATTGTGTTAATTACTCTATCCAACATGATTTTTACCTCCAGCAAATCAATGGTTGTTTCTGATCAAGTTTTATGCATAGAATTTAAAATCAATTATAAAAATTTCCTATCACGTCTCAGTTTTAAGATATAGATAGATAACTGGATTCTGTACAAAGATATCATTCATGTTTGAAATACAATTTTTAAACTTATTAACTTTTGGTTGGTTTTGTTTATTGGGCTAAAAGTTAAACAAGTACATCATTACTGTTCTTGCAATATAATATATTTTGATTTTGATGCACTTTTCTAGACAAGTCAATATTTTTATTAATTTTATTACACCATTCAACTGTTCAATATATAGTGTATGATAAACTATGCTACAAGAATTCACCTTCTTTTCAAATTTACCAATTGCTTTTACTGTGTTTAGGTTAATGCATTGTTAAAATGGAGAAGACAAAGCACAGAACTTACATCAATCACCCAGACAACTTCTGCTATGTTTGTGGACACTTAACCCCAAAAACTCAGAGGAAGAAAATATACAATGTGGCAAAAGTTGCATATTCATTGTACTTCGGCTGCAAGATCAGTGACCAAGAAAAAAATTGGGCTCCACATATCTGTTGTATTACTTGTACAGCTAACTTAAGGCTGTTGTTATATGGCAAGCTTAGAGCATTAACTTTTGCCATCCCTATGGTGTGGCACAAGCACAAGAATCATTTCGATGACTGCTATTTCTGCATGACAAAAATAAAAGGTATTTCCAAAAAGGGCAAGCACCGCATCAAATATCCCATCAGCAATTAGGCCAGTGCCACACAGTAAAGAACTGCCAGTACCTGTGCCACCAAAATCTTGGGGTATTGGAAGTAGTGATGAAGGTACAGAAGAAATCATTTTACCAGATATTGCGGAACCATGTACTTCACATGATTTGGACTAAGAGCCAGAAAAAGAAAAGGCCTCACACTACATTTAACAAGAAGAATTAAGCGATTTGATCAGAGACTTGGGCTTACCCAAAGAGAAGGCTGAATTACTCGGATCCAGATTACAACAGTGGAACTTACTCGCCAAAGGTACAAACATTACAATATACCATAAGCGAAATGAAGAGTTTTCAAGATATTTTGCAATGGAAAACGTGTGTCTGCAAAGATGTCGTTGGTCTTATGCACGAACTGATCACAATACCTCAGAATGGCATTTGTTCATTGATGTGTCAAAGCTAAGTTTGAAAGCAGTATTGCTTCGTAATAGAAATACTTTTCCATCAATTCCTCTTGTTCATGCTGTTGGCCTGAAAGAAACCTATGACAGTATGTCCCAGATTCTTGCTGCTATATGTTACAATGACTATGGTTGGAATATTTGTGGTGATCTCAAAGTGATTGAACTGCTTGTTTGGTTGCAAGGTGGTTTCACTAAATACTGTTGTTTCCTGTGTTTGTGGGATAGTCATGCAACAGCAAAACACTGTGTCGTACAACACTGGGACAAAAGAGATGAATGTATTCCCAGCAAAAGAAATGTAAAGTATGTTCCATTGGTTGATCCACAAAAGGTTTTTTCTTCCCCCTTTATTATTATTATTATCCTTATGCCATATGGTGCAAGGAAGCCTGGGGCTTTTGCTGCACCAGGCTTCAAAAAAAAAATTTCTGAGTTACCCTGAGAGAGAGAGAGAGAGAGAGAGAGAGACAGACAGACAGAGAGAGAGATGCAGAAGGGAATCACCAAGGAAGAAAAAAATGATGATATCCAGCTCAGTACCCTGGGTGTGCCAAGCCCATACTCACCAGATGTGAGCCCCTGCTTGGACTGATTAAGAATTTCACTAAGGCACTGGATAAAGAAAGCAGAGGATTTGCATATTTGCTGAAAATGTTTCCAAAATTATCTCATGCAAAGCTGAAGGAAGGAATTTTCATAGGTCCTCAAATAAGAAAGCTCCTAAAAGATGAATTTCAAAGAAACCTGAATGATGTTGAACTGGCTGCATGGAGATCTTTCAAGGATGTGGTACATGGATTCCTCAGAAAGAAAAAAGAAGAGAACTATGAGCAACTGATGACAAACTTGCTGAAATATTACAAGAACATGGGGTGCCGAATGTCATTGAAAATGCATTTCCTTCATTCTCATCTGGATTTCTTTTGAAAACTTAGCAGATGTCAGTGATGAACAAGGAGAGCGCTTCCACCAGGACTTATCTGCAATGGAAAAACAATAGCAAGGTCGCTGGGACTCTGCCATGGTGGAAGATTACTGTTGGTTCCTTAAACGGGAAAGAAATCTGGAGTATAAAAGGAAATTATTGAGTGGGGAAACATGTCTAAGTAACATATATTGTGTGTAATAATTACAACCATGTATGCTGATATTGTATAAAAACAAGGAATTTAAAAAATTTATATATCTTTTGATGTAGACGTGACAGAAGTAAAAGATTGATATTTTCATAATCAGGACGTTAATTTTGTTCAGAATAACCAACTTTCGTTCCAGAGGTATGAAGAAAAAAAAATTTTGTCGGGTAGTGTTATCTTTAAATGTTTTAATAAATTGTTTATAATTTTAATATCTAAAAGTTTTCAGTTTTAAAATTCTCATTGTTTCACAGTTTTCTGAAGTATAATGCAGTAAAACAAAAAGCTTACTGCACTTTGTTTTGATTGATGAATTGCTTTTTATAAAATACAAATAGACATAACATTATGTTTATTTCATTTTATTATGCTGCTATATTTCAGAATTTTCTCCTTCCCCTAATAAAAAATAGTATTTTTGTTTTGTTTGCTTACTGTTTCCCTATTTGCTGTTAACCACTTTAAAAGTTCTTCATATGCTTAAAGAAATTGTATATTTTTATTTATTATTCATTAGCACTCTCACTAATTATTGTATTTGTTTTTTCCCCCATAAGACCAAATCAAGTGAAGTGGCAGTTGATGGTAGCAACTTGTCATCGCCGCAGTGGTAACTATCAGCAAGCTCTGCAAACTTATAAATCTATTCATCGTAAATTCCCAGAAAATATCGAATGTAAGTTTTATAGAGAAATTTTATATTGGTTTATTTTAAATTTTTAAAATGTATAATGGTTTACTTCTACTTGGTGTTAATACATTATATCATATCTTATTTTTAAGGTTTGAAGTTTTTGGTACGATTGTGTACAGATCTTGGACTGCAAGAAGCAGCTGACTATGCCATAAAATTAAAAAAAGCAGAAAAAGCCAAAGAAATTAAAGACCAGGCAAGTCTGTTTGTGTCTTTCTTATACACACACATCCCTACCTCCAATTTGAAAAAAGTCAAGTCTCAAATTATTATTATTTGTTTAGGAATAAAATGCTGTGTTCTCCATATTACCCAAACCTCTTCTCCTTTATGTAAATTGTAGTTTTCCAACAAATGTGCTAAGGCTGCTCAGGTTAAGAATTAAGCATATGGCATCCAAATCTCTATGATTTTCTGCCCACACCAAAGTTTACAACAGTTTAAATAAGTTATTAGTGGAGTGCCCCTTCCCTGGGTTTATTGTTTACTAATTTATATTTATACTAATATATATATTAGTATACTATTATAATATATTAGTATACTATTATAGTATATTAGTAAATATATATACTAATTTATATTTATTAATGATAATATTGATGAATGCATATCAGGTGAATGTTAAAGTTTGCAAATGATACAAAGGTTGGCAGGGTGATTAATGACAATAACCAAGGTATACCACTGCAACAAGGTCTAGAAAAGTTAGGCAGATAGGCTAAGAGGGCATTTGAAGTTTAACATTGACAAATTCAAGTTACTGATATGGATAGCACTGATTGATTTGGTAGTTGTTGGCGCATCGGCTTCTGTGGCCATATTGCACCTCCCAAGGTTTTTGCAGTACTTTGATCCAAGCCCGAGGCGGGAATCGAACCCGCGACCTTTGGGTTGCCGGGCAGGTACTTTACCCACTCGGCTAGCCCGGTCGGCCATAGCACTGATACCCAAACAGCATACCAACTGTATTTTGCCACAATGAAGATAGTAGAGAATGTAAAAGACCTTGGGGTAATGCAGTCAGACTATTATAAAGTTCTCTGAGCAGTGCAGATAGATTGCCAAGACAGCTCATGTGATTTTGTCAATGATATACAAGAATTTTGTCAGAAGGGATAAGGAGACAGTAATCCCATTGTATAAGATTTAGGCCACATATTGAGTACTGCATACAGGTCTGGAAACCTCATTTCAGGATGTGAATCTTGAAATAAGTGCAGAGAACAACAGTGAGATTAGTCAGGGGTGAGGGTGAAATTGTACTCTTACCAAGAAAGACTTCAGTTCTGGAAACTGACACCTGTAAGAGAATATGATTGAGGTGAGGCTTTGAATAGATTGAGTAAACTAAATGTTAATGCCATCCTTATCCTTGCTCAGACAACACACATTAAGGGGGGGAGGTATAAATTTAAATTGAGGAAGGAGGTTGTGGGATAGATGAGCAGAAATTTGCATTCAGCCAGAGGGTGATTGATTTTTGGAGCAAAATTCTGACTGGTATTGTAGAAGTGGATATTTTGAATAAATTTAAGGAAGAATTAGAAAATTATGAGAGGGGATGGGGATGTGGGGGGGCTGATGCTGTATAAGCATCAGCTCACACATTGTGTAAATGATAATATTGAGCCTTCTATCTATCCATATAAATAATTAGCATAAGCAAGCTCTACAAACTTATAAATCTGTTCGTTATATATTTCCTGAAAATATTGAGTGTTAAGTTTTCTAGAGAAATGACCTTTCCCTTGAAAATTTAATAATGTTTTATTTTAAATTTCAAAAATATACAGATACAGTAGTTTTTCTACCTGCTGTTAATACAGTATAATATCACATATTATTTGTTGGTAAGTCAGTTTTATCTAAAGATAAAAGTTGACTTATTGACATCTTACTTTTCCTTTGGCTCTTGCATTGGCAATCTTGATTAATCTTCAGTCATACTGAACATATCCTCTTCTGTGCTTCTGTTGATTTTCTAATAGAATTAGATTAGGGTCTGTACAATCTCTTGTATGGTACTGAGGTGGAATAATATACTATAATAGTATACCCTGCACAACCAACTCTAACACATTGCTTTGATGAATGGCCAACCCAGAAACCATGTTTACTGTTTCTAAAATGGTTTGTCAGATTTCCCCATTTCTTTAAAAGAAAAGTGCCAGAAAGTGGATTGCTGAATCTGTGAGGCTCAACTGTACATAATTTTTAACATGAAATGGGAGAATTTTTTTATTATATTAAAAGGGACAGCCTGTATTTTTCTCAAACATTCACATTGTTTGACTTTTTTTAAAACATTGTGTTAATATAGTATATTGCTGTATGTTAAATTTAAAAAATAAGTTCCAGGAAAATGTGATGTGAGCATATATTTTTATTATTATTTATTATTTTTTTTTTTTTTAACAGAGAGCAGCCAGTAGTGGTAGTCGTCCTGGCAGTAGAAGAAGCAGCAGCAGAACATCTCGAGAAGGTTCAGCCAGCAGTTGTAAGCATGTATGCATGAATGTACAGGAACTCGCACACTTCTCTCTCTCTCTCTCTCTCTCTCTCTCTCTCTCTCTCTCTCTCTCTCTCTCTCTCTCTCTCTCTCTCTCTCTGTGTGTGTGTGTAAAACCTCATTAACTGAAAATTCATAGCAATTTTCCTCTAAAAAAATACACACTGCCACAGAATTTTTCTTTATTATGTAATTTGCTGTTTTAAAGTTTTTTTTTTCCTTACCCAAACATGGAACTTATAGTACCATGTGCTGGTTGAGAAGATGGAAAATACCTCTTAACATTGATGTGAATATTTGTGCATTGTTTATTTTCAGGAAATACAAAGGCAGATTGTTCCAAAAAATAGATGTAGGAAGGATTAGCATCCACAAACTCTCAGCAGTCTTTTCCAGAAAAAGTTAGTTTTGTGAGTTTGTAGTTGAATTGTGAATGGATATTGACTAGTTAATGTACATTTTCAGAATGGTTTGAAATTAGAATACCAGATACCAATTCCAAAGAACACTGCCAAAATATCTTCAGGAATGGCACACTGGAGAAATCGAACACCTATGTGGTAGGGTGTGGAGTGAGTCTGTAAGTAAGGATCAATAATTAATCTGACTGCCCTCTTTTGATAGAATCTAGGAGATTAAGAGAAGGTTTGGGGCAACACCCCAGCCAGATGTGGGAACAGTTTACAATTGTAGAGAGTCATAGTTTGTTTAATAGAAAACTAACATTAAGAATGAAAATGAAAACCTGTTGTTTCTTTGCATATGAAGCAATATATGTGACATGCTTATGCCATGAAACGTTAGAAGTCAGGGTTATCTCTATTAAAAATATGTGATCGTGTTAGGAAATCTGAGTATTGACAAAGTTGAATATGAGAACAGCAGACTCTTTTTTGAAAGAAATAAGACAGGACCGATACTAATATTTTTTTCCACACAAGAAAATTACTTGGGCATCAGCATTTAAAGAACTGGTGGTGGATGCTTGAAAAGTTGTAACTATTTGAGCAGTGCAAGTTTGTCAAACTCAAAACCAAAGGGTAGCGTACAATCATTTGCAGAACTATGGATATGAATTACTGTCAGTGGAAGAAGGTGATTCATGAGAAAACCGAACCTTGGGAAACTGCAGTATTGTGTAGAAGTCAGAAGACAGAAAGCCACCTACCATCACACATATTAAGTAATTAGAAGTAACTGATTACCCAATTACACAAATTAAAAAAGAGACATAAGATGGAAGCTTATTTAGAAGACCTTTATGCCATACATGATCAAAAACCTTAGAAATATTTTTTCTAAAAATTTTTTTTTTCTTGAGTTTTTCAAAACTTTCCATTAAATTTGTTCAACGATGAGTAATGTAAGCCAAGATATTGCAAGAGACTTTTTTTGGCTGATGCTGTTATAAGCTTGCTTTCTTGCATCATATGCCTTTACTAATGTTAATGCTAATAATCATTAATGAGATGGAAAGTTTCAAAATAGCACAAGAGTTTGTGGGTGATGGATTTTGCTGTTACTTTAGGTAAGTGCAGTGGGAAGAAGGGAGGGGATTTGTCACCTCTTTTAAGAATTTACTGGATATGAGCAAATTTACATGTAGAAGGAAAATCACCAGTGGAATAATAAGTGTCCGAAAATATGATACAAAACAGGAGTTAACTCTACACACAGGTTTTAAGAAGAATGGAGAAATGTTCTCAGCTCCTAGAGACTTCTTGGCATCAGTATTGTTCAGGATTGTTTTTAATGTCTTTTTGTGAGAGTACCAAGGAAAGCATCGAATAGAATGTATTCAGTATGCTAGAAATGGATTTACGAAGATTACAAATGCAAGAGTAAGTGTGGTTGAAACAGAGATTGAAGCATTGATGGACAGAAATTGTAGCCAAAAGCTTTTTTTTTTGCCAAGGGACTAAGAAGCTCAACTATCATTTTGAGAAGAAGCAAGTTTCTTACTCTTAATCTTTTAAAACTCAATTTTGAATTTATTAATAACTTTTTTTTTTAAACTGTTGTGAGCATTGGTGTAGGCAGAAAATGAAGCTGAAGATTTGGATTTGAGCCAATTTACATGCCATATTTTTTTCTGAACAGCATTAGCATTTAGCTGGTGGTACACATACCCTCAGGGCTATGCAATGTCCTTTTGTGCATCCCCGAGGCATGAAACAGTTGAAATATTATCTATAAATTTTTTATATCTATATGGAAAATTTATATGCATTAATTACGTATCAGATTAATTCACTCTTGAGTTTAGTCTAGTCTAGTTCACTCTAGTCCTCATTATGTATTTAGGGGACACAAATTTCATAGTGAAGAATATAATGGGTAAAATATTCTTCAAGAAAATTGTAACGATTATATCAGCAAAAAAAGTTGAATACCACTGGTTTAGATAAAGGACAAGAACAGAGGGCATAATGAGGAATAAAGAATTTCATTCCTACAAATATTTGCTACAATAAGAGCAAATATTGGGATCACAAGATTTAAATAGTTGTACAACCAAGTAAAAGAGTAATAGGAATCGCAGTGCTTATCACATTTTGAATCCTTGTAAGTGCTAAGTGGTACAAGGCTGAGAGTAGCCAGTGGACATAGGCTCTGTTGGAGAAGAGACATCACTAAGTTGTGATCCAAGATACCTACACAACAACTTAATGTGTACTTTGAAGGGTCGTGGATGAGAAAAAAATCAAGAGTATTAGGCATGCGGTTAGTAATAGCAAAAGATTCAGCATCGCTATTGGCAAAGATCTGTGGATAATTGTGCAGGAAGGAATGGAAGATTTATAAAATGATTATAAATGAGGTTTGAGGATGTGATTAATGGTGATGTAGGAAGTGTGTGTTATTTTATTTATTTTTTTCTTTGTGTGTCAGCCAAAAAAAAAAAAAAAACACTACCCACATCACTTGTCACCCTTCTGCATACACCTATCCCCAATCCAGATTAAAAAGTCTTTGTCAAGGAATATCAAGCAAAGATAAGTAGAACACCTTTAAAGCAGAAAGAATCATAGAACAAATAATTTGAACAAATGAGTGAGTGGTTGGTGAGGTAATTGATAATTGAGATTATGTTAGAAAAAGGAAGTGGTATTTAGCAGATTGGTGAAGGAAATGGACACCTTTGAAATTATAACTTAGACAACATAAATTTCTGAAATGAATTAGAAAGTTTTTGGGAGGTATATTTCTTTGAACAGATAAGTTTGTTCAGTTAGTTTGTCTATTCTTAATGCATCAATGTAGCTGAAGTAAGAGTTAAGGAGTGATACCAGTGAAATGTTTAGATATACCTAGCTCTTTAATATAACTTGGTCTTGGCAATGCCCCACACATATACACTAGTTGGGCTCCTTCCTGTCATGGTTGGCAACAGATACACTCTAGAATGTTGCCATGAGGTTTGGTCAGGAAAACTATCTAGCTGTTGGGTTGCAAAAACTGTTTTGAAGCTGTTACCTCAGTATAAGGAATGTTTATCTTGTTGTGATGCCCTGTATACCTCAGAACATGACTCATAGACATAATAGACTAATAGAGAGGTGGCAACCTTAAAAACTAAATCAAGCATGAAATTAATGAGATTTGTGATATTGATGTTCTACAGAAAATTTGATTTTTTATTTCTATGCACCATGATCAAACAAAATGTTTTTTGTGATTGACCATTTGCAGCCCCTGCCCTAGATTTTCTCTGGAGACGGAACATGCATAAGTTTTTTGCCACTTTAGGCATTAAGCAGCGTGGTAGTATTATATCAGGTGATGAATAAGCTACCACTTAGTATTTCTGTGTTACAAAGGGTTTGCCATTCCTGAGAATGGTTTGGATGCTATACCCTGATCCCTGCTTATGTTGGTTCTCATGTGGGTGGCCATTTCAGACATATTTTCAGACCTTGCCTACTAGCATGTGTGCAAGCAGAGAATTAAGTTGTTGCAGAGCATAAAATTTTTCTCTCTAAATAACCAATCTTATACGACATGGATTTTTTTTTAAAGTTAGTTTATTTAACCTTATTGATTAAATGTGCAATTAGGTAATGTTTATTAGGTAATGTTTCAGGAATGTTGCCAGAACCCATCATCAGACCATACTTGGCTGTACTGTTAACAGCCTGTTTTGCCTCCTTGGACCTTTATAAACCACGTTTCCCAACCAGATAAATCATTAGTGGTAGACTTAATCCTGGACAAAAAATTTCTAAATGGCTTTTTCAGCTCCTCTTCCAAGTAATTCCTAGTAGCCAGCACACTTTGAAGAACAGTCAATATTTAATCTCCAGACTAAAAAATATGCAAATTAATACAAATGACATCCTAGTGTCTTTCAATGTTGATTCTATGTTCACCACAGTACCTTTGAATAAAGCAAAAACATGTCTCCTGGAAGTCCTAGACAGCCACATCTGTCTTGATGACCCAAGGCTGTTACCAGTCTCGGAGGTATTAGAGCTCATTGTTCTGTGGTGGGGGAAGACTGTTTTCTCCTTCAGCTAGTCCTTCTACTCCCAAACCTCAGGCCTGAGCATGGGCAATGCCCTTTCCCCACTCATGGTGGAAATATTCATGGCCCATTTAGAAAATGAATTGCTAGAAAAACAGCCTCTCAAACCTAAATATTGAAATCATTTATTTTAGGAGCCCACTGAATTTGCAAAGGGAGAAACCTCTAACAAGAATTAGAAGCAATCACCAAACTTACCTTAAATAACAAATTTGCTCTCCATATCTTAAAGAAAACAATAGAGAATAGCAACAAGGCCTTCAACCAACCAGAACCAAAACCTACAAAAAGACCATCTATCTGCTTACCATGCATACCTAACATCAATAAAAAAAATAGCTAGAGAAGCAAGGAAATACGAAGTCACTGCATTTTTCAAAGGATCATCTTCCATGAAACAGATAGAAAAACGTCCGATCAACAACCCTAACAATTCTAGAGGATTGATTTATAAAATATATTGTAACTGTGAAGTTACCTAAATAGGGGAATGTTATAGACGACTCAGTTCTGGACTAAAAGAACATAAAAAGACATCCAACACGGGAGAATAAGCAAGTCCAACACTGCCCTCCATTCATTCCAGTGTGGAGATATATGGCAATTTAGCAACCCTACAGTCCTTTCAACCAACCAACAGTTCAATAGAAGAAAATTTAAAGAATCAGTTTTTATAAAAATGTTCAGGCCAATTCTATAAACAGAAAACAAGGTAGAATTTGATCAACAATATTTCAACATCCTTAAAGGGCCAGTCAAAGAAGACCTCAAAAAACAAAAAAGAAAGCTCCAGACATGAAAGACATCCAAAATGATGTGTTTGAAGAAGACTTCTGTTCTTCCAAATAGTGATCTTGAAATATGAAAGTTGAACATGAGGTTTGAAGAATGTGGAATTCTATAGTTGCTGCCATGGGAGTTCTGAACACAGTTAATTGTGAAGATTACATAGAAGCAGATGACAATTTATTGACTACAAGTGAGTTGATGGACCAGAAAATTATTGAAAATATACAGGCATTTTTGTGTAATGCCTACATGAGGAGGCGCCTCCGTAGAGGTGGGCAGGAGCGGCAGTGCGTAGCACACACTTTTTGATTAGACCGGGGTTCGAGCCCATGCCCACCAAATACAGAGGATGCGGAAAGGTCAGGGAATGACCACCGCACATCTCCAGAGCAATATGGCCTTAGTTGCTAATGCTCCTAAAAACCAAATAACAAACAAACAATAACCTACATGAGGTTTGAGAGCGAAGATGACAATGAAAATGTTGTTGAGGCACCTAATGAAGAAATTTCACAATCATATGTCTTAAATGGCCTGAAAAAAGTTCATGCATGTTTGTTCTCTACTACTGATGTCCCATAAAATATTTTACATCAGTTAAGTGGTATTGAAATTTTCATTTTTTATACTGGTACTACTAAAAATATGAGACAATCGAAAATAACTGACTTCTTGATAAAAAATAAAATGAATTTATAATTTGTTTTCTTTTCTTCATCAAGTATAACAAAGTAATTTGAATAGTCCCAAGAGTTTTGTTATAATGAAATTTAACCTGTATTTCTAGCCTTTTGCTTGAACACTTAGCTCACAACATCCTCATAAACTTTGTGATGTTGTTGTGTTTAGTTTCCATTAATGTGACTGGCCAAACTTTAAATTATTCTTTTTGATTGTTTATTCAATTAAACCATGTAATATCTGAAATAAAGGAACTGAGTTTTCAGTACTTATTATTTATCACTTGTTTCTAGTTTTTCGCTTGTACTCAAAGTAGCTCATTGAAGGATTTTTTTCATGCCTACTGGAAGCATGATTTAGTCAAACTTTAACTGTTCTTTTGGTTAACTATTCACTTAAATCTCTCCTAACTCTACAGATCTCTGAAAACATTCTCCCCCCCCCAGCTTAACTTTCGTCTGATTTATAAGAAATGTTCTTTGGTGAATTTAATGCTCATAATTCCAGCTGGTTTCCATTTTCCAGTTGTCAAATCAAACATAACAGAAAAATGTCCATGTGTCAAATTGCATTGGAGCTCTAACGGTAACTGTATTAATGTATATGTGTCTCTGACACATATTAAACCTAGACACAGCTACTCTCAAAGTACTCTCCTTGAATAGTAATGCTCTTTCTGCCATACAGTTACTGGATGCTCTCTATGCTATTTAGCCAGAAAGACGCATAGAGAGCATCTTTACTTGTAACAATAACTTCTTTGCTGTGTAAGCAACTGCCTTATTAGACATTGTTTCATTTTCAGAAGAAAAAAAATAATAATCACGTGACTAGGTGTCAGGCTAGTAAGAGTATGTGGTAAGGCAACAGTATTGTATTGTATTTAGCAAGCCCTTGTTGCATTCAAAATAAGTCGTTTATGTATGCATTGTTATGCAAAAACTTTGCCTTTCTCTGCCCAGTGTTGTGGATGCTTTTTGCCAAATTATTCTTACAACTAGTGCAACATCTGTATATATCATTATTCAGTTACCCCTTGAGGAATGAATTTGCATTGTACAATGCTGCAATGGTAAAAAAAATCTAACGTTACTTTCCCCTTTCAGTCTGTCTTACTGAAATTTTTTGATTGTGCAAATGAAAAAAATATCACACTTAATTTGTGGGTCATAGAGAAAACAGCAAGTCTTGTCCTTGGCAATGATGGACTCTAAGAACAATGTACATTATCAGATGCCATTTTCAGATTGCTTAAAATGATCATCCACTCATTGTGTTGATCATCTGTAAGCATTTAGAGCACCACATGCTGAGAAACCTGATATGTAATCACATCACTTTAAATTCCATAGTAAGTTTCTGCAGGTTTACCAACAGCCACATTGCATTTCTGATGCATGTTCTGTTTCGGTTTCAATTTTTTTCAGGTATAAATCAGTTAAAGGTTTTCCAGTATGATCTTTGTCTGCTGAACTTTTCTCTTTCTTCTTTGAATCCACATTGCCATTCAAACACAGTATGATAACATACATTCTCTCTGTAAACCTAATGCATAATTTCCAGTGTTTCAGAAGCAGATTTTCCAAAAAAATTTCATTTTTACACAATGTCCCAAATTTAATATTTTTCACACTTAGAAATCATAAGTTCTCTTCAGGCACACATGGAAATGAAATGTACATAATACGTAGCTTCTATGTATGTGATGACATAATTTGACAACAGAAAATTGCATTGTGTTAATTTGTTAGATAGAATAATGCATACATTACAGTGATATATATACACTAGTTCACCTGTTGCATATACAGCACAAAATAAGCATTAAACATGAATGTACGATAATAAATAATATGTGACTATTTACAGCTTTTAACAATACAGGTAGTCATCGACTTATGACTGCTACTGCATCTGGCACCGCGTTTCAGTCTGAACTGAGCATACATACAAGATTGTTGCTAGGAAGAATGCTATATGCACGTCAACCCTCTCTTAATGCAGTGCTCTCAGATTTTTCTACTACACTCACATGCCCTATCCATTTGGTCCCCGAAGCCTAATGGGAACAGTTGTGCATGTAGCGTCAGCCCACTGCCCAGTAATGTGTATTTGGCGCGAATAAGCTAGTCTTAATCCGTTTAGTCAGCTTTGCCATCACAGTCGAACAAAACATCTTACCGATGTATGTATGTCATGATTCATGCGTCTCAGTCTCTGTTTGCATACATTACGTTCACTATTTTTGGTTCAGTTATATTTGTGTTACAATTAGCATTTTTTTAAAACCCCTAAACATGTAAACCAAAAGGAAAGTGCCTTTGTCTACTCCTAGACTTGTCAAGAAAGAAAGAAAGGCCATTGATTTAGACACAAAATGAAAGTGATCAAGCAGCATGAAGAAAGAAAGAAGGTGAACGCGATCACACTTGATTTTAAGTTATCTCATTCTACAGTGTCGACGATTTTGAAAGACAAAGAAGGATTCGTGAAGTTGTTAAAGGTTCGGCACCCATGCGAGCAACAGTGATAACAAAACAACGTACAGGGCCCATCCATGAAATGGAAAAATTATTGTTTCTTTGGATGGAAGATCAGATACAGAAGCGAACACCCTTAAGCCTTCTTACAGTGCAGTCGAAGGCTAGAAGTCTCTTTCAGATGCTGAAGAAACGTGCCGGAAAATATTACACTCAGACATTTATAGCAAGTACAGGATGGTTCAAAAGATTCAAAAGAAGATTCAACCTTCATAGGGTTTGAGTCACGGGAGAATCAGCAAGTGCGGATGTCGAAGGAGCTCAAGAGTTTGTTAAAAGTCTGGATGAAACTATTACGGAAGGAGGATATCAACCAGAGCAGCTTTTCAACGTGGATGAGACTGGATTGTTGTGGAAAAGGATGCCAGAACGCACTTACATTCACCAAGAAGCCAAAAGCATGCCTGGTTTTAAGGCACTTAAAGATAGGCTAACTTTGCTCCTTGGCGGGAACATCGCAGGTTTTAAACTGAAGCCTTTTTTAATTTATCATTCTGAAAATTCCTGTGCATTCAAGAATGTAAACAAGCACACTCTGCCTATATACTTCCGTTCAAACCGAAAAGCCTGGATGACTCAAACATTGTTTGAAGACTGGTTTCTAAATTGTTTTGTACCTCAAGTTCGTGAATATTGCTTCGAGAAAGAAATTCCTTTCAAAATTGTATTAATCTTAGATAATGCACCTGGCCATCCTCCTCACCTAGGCTACCTCCATCCAGATGTAAAAGTTGTTTATTTGCTGCCAAATACAACTCCACTCATTCAGCCTATGGACCAAGGGGCAATTTCCACATTTAAGGTGCACTATCTTCGAACCACTTTCACACAAGCTATAGCCGCAACAGACGCTGACCCAGAACTATCTTTGCGAGGGTTTTGGAAACAGTACAATATTTATAAATGCATCAAAAGTATTGCAGCCGTGTGGGAGGCTGTGACAAAGAAATGCATGAATGGAATCTGGAAAAACTGTGTCCAGCATTTTGTTAATAATATTGATGAATTTGATAGCAAACATGAACTTGAAATGGTTACGGAAAATATTGTAACACTGGCAAATGGACTTTCTCTAGAGATTGAAGTGGAAGATGTTGAGGAGCTGCTAGAGCAAGAATCTGGAGAACTTACAAATGAAGAACTTATCGCTTTGGAAGAAGAAAGAATGGCCGAAGAAGAAAAGACGGAAGAAGAGAAAAATGAAGATGAGGAAGAACCAGAAAGAAAATTCACCACTATAGGGTTATCTGAAGGTTTTCTCTACTAAATAAACTTCTTACACATTTTGAGGAAATGGACCCAAACATCGAACGATTTGCAGGGATTGAACGAATGGTACAAGATGCTTTTCGGCCATACTGTGAAATTTACAAGCAGAAAAGGAAACAAACAATTCAGACAAAAATCAACATGTTTATGTGAAAAACAACTCCCACTACATCAAGTGGCGGCATTGATGACCTGCAGCCAAGCACGAGTGGTCAGTAAAATATTTCTTATCTATTTTCTACATATGTTTTGTTTAGTTCTTTAAGATAAAATATTTTTTAGGTTTTATACAGTATTTGATATCTTTTTTATTTTTGTAAATAGTAAACCAATTTTTTTTTTTTTTTTTTTTTTTTTTTTTTATGAAAATCCCAAACACGAAAGGTATCAAAACCTATAGTACTTAGTACCGTGCATGGGTTGAAGGAGAAGTATGGGGGGAGGGGGATGCCGGAAACTTTGCTCTAGAGACTAAACATGGGTTTCACCACTTCAAGCCTCCAATAAGCAAAGTGGTGGTATTTCACCGGTTGATGAAAGTCATCTACCACCTGAAGTTTTGTGTTGTACTCAGTGTCTGATTTAGCTAAACTGGTCTGACTTACGTCCAGATCGCTTTATGACCGGACGGTTGGAACCTAACATGGTCGTAAGTCGACGACTACCTGTATACCTATATGATAAAATGTGGATAATAATGTAAACTTGGAGGTTTGAATATCTTAATGACTAGAATAGGCCAATAGCAGAATATATATTCTGCAATTGACCTATTCTAGTGTTCTGAATGTATATATACACTGAGTTGGCCTTGATTAGCAATGCCCCCCCCCTCTGTAGGAAAGGATTGGTAAAGGATCAAAATTGGGAATGGCTAATATAAAATTGTAGTTCACACATGTAGTGATCAGTTTTTGACTGTTTGTGGGGAAGAATGGTCAGTGTTGAGATCTTTCCCCTTCCAATGTGGAATGATAGTGGGGACAAGATATGCAGGTTCCAGTTTCTCAATAACAGCCAGCATGGTTAAGTGCTCCCAATTTTGTTGTGTTGAGCCAGTCACAGTAGACTCCTGACACCATTCTGTGGTGTCAGGAGTCTACTGTGACTGGCTCAACAGCAGTTGAACAAACAGCCAGAGGTCACACATTGAACAGTCGTGTGGTTGACACCCAGAGTGAGCATCATGTATCTTGTCTCATAACACAACAACAATGCAACTTAGTGGCCCAGTAACCACCTGAATATAATTTAACCACCCAGTACAATGCAGGAATAGCAAGACCAATATCCACATGAACTGTGTGCCAGACATTAGCTCCTATAGGCTATGGCAGTCAATGGCTATCATGGATACCCATGATGAGCATGTCAACACCAATGCTGGATCACCAGTGTGTGGAAATCTGTCACCTGGTCTGATGAATTCCATTTCCAAATCTGTCATACTGTTGGGAGTATCCACATTTGGAGAAATGCAAAATGAGGCCATGGCACCTGAATGCACTGTTGATGTTCAGCAGGCTGGAGGCTGTGGTATTATGGTTTGAGGACTGTTTTCATGGCATGCCCTGGGCCCTCTGATCACCATTAATCAGTGGCTTGATGGGAACACCTGCCTTTCTATTGCTGCCAACCCAGTACATCCCCCTCATGATGATAGTGTATCCAGACAACTCTGACATCTATCAACAAGACATTCCATGCCAAAAAGCCCAACAGATGGGCTTATGGGTTTCAGTACATGACAGTGAATTCTCTGTCCTCCCGTGGCCACCCAACTCACTCAGTCTCAACCCAAATGAGCATGTTTGGGACCTACTAGAAAAGAACAACTTGATATGATCATCCACGTGTCAATGTTTGGGCATTACTGGACACTGTTGGGAGTATCCACATTTGGAGAAATGCAAAATGAGGCCATGGCACCTGAATGCACTGTTGATGTTCAGCAGGCTGGAGGCTGTGGTATTATGGTTTGAGGACTGTTTTCATGGCATGCCCTGGGCCCTCTGATCACCATTAATCAGTGGCTCGATGGGAACACCTGCCTTTCTATTGCTGCCAACCCAGTACACCCCCCTCATGATGATAGTGTATCCAGACAACTCTGACATCTATCAACAAGACATTCCATGCCAAAAAGCCCAACAGATGGGCTTATGGGTTTCAGTACATGACAGTGAATTCTCTGTCCTCCCGTGGCCACCCAACTCACTCAGTCTCAACCCAAATGAGCATGTTTGGGACCTACTAGAAAAGAACAACTTGATATGATCATCCACGTGTCAATGTTTGGGCATTACTGGACACTGTTGGGAGTATCCACATTTGGAGAAATGCAAAATGAGGCCATGGCACCTGAATGCACTGTTGATGTTCAGCAGGCTGGAGGCTGTGGTATTATGGTTTGAGGACTGTTTTCATGGCATGCCCTGGGCCCTCTGATCACCATTAATCAGTGGCTCGATGGGAACACCTGCCTTTCTATTGCTGCCAACCCAGTACACCCCCCTCATGATGATAGTGTATCCAGACAACTCTGACATCTATCAACAAGACATTCCATGCCAAAAAGCCCAACAGATGGGCTTATGGGTTTCAGTACATGACAGTGAATTCTGTCCTCCCGTGGCCACCCAACTCACTCAATCTCAACCCAAATGAGCATGTTTGGGACCTACTAGAAAAGAACAACTTGATGTTATGATCTTCCACATGTCAATGTTTGGGCATTACTGGACACATTATGCTACCATAGGACATCCTACAACACCTTGTGGAGTCCATGTCAAGATGTGTACAGGCTGTATTAGAAAATGTAGCTCCATAGGTGTTAGGTATACAAAGCCAGCTCGGTGTATATGTATACATATAGAATACTAGATTTAATAAGAGTTAGAAGAGCGGGAGAATCAATAAAATCATGGACTAAATTATAAATAAAACAGCAAGACCAAAGATTACAACATAAACTAAGAGGAATTAAATAAAGCCTGTTGTAATCTTTACAGTGGAACTTCATGTGTTTCTTGAAATAAAGGAAGTGAACAAATTTGATTTCAATATGTTCAAGTAGGTCCAAAAGATATTTCTGCAGTGTTGCAGGCTGAATGAAAAGGGACTGTATGCTGCAAACCTGCATTCCTCTGATTCCCAAAAAGATCCCCATTTACCATAGCAAAACTACAAATTCTGCCCCCTCTGAGATTCGCCAACAGTTCCCACATGCTCTTTAACATCCAAGGCAACTGTCCAGCCTTCCCTGTGGTGGCTGATCTGGCAGTATGGTAGTTTCACCAGTGCCATTTATCTTGGAGTACAGAGAACCACAATTAGGACACTGAACTGTGGAGTCAAGATTCAGCCTGAATAGTTCACATTAGTTAATACTAAATTTCATCTGAAGAGGAAATGATGTGTGATATCAACCCTCCACCATATGGGAAACGGACGGTTTTGGTGGTATCAGTGTGGGAAGGCATTACCATTAATTGCTGCATACTCATCCATATCTTTGAGAGTGGAACCTCGACTGCTGGCCAATACAGAGATGAATTCTAGGAATCCTATACGAGGATTTCTTCTAGCATTCAAGGTTTGGAGGGGCAATTTTCTTCATTTCCTTTTTACAGACAATAAGGCACTTCCGCATAGGATTCATTCGATAAATTTCTGGAAAAAACCAGAAGTACCAGTAGTAATTGTTCTAGATTTACAGACATGAACCCTATAGAATGTGCCTGGGATGGCAAATTGCATTGCAAGATACCTCTTCCCCCAGAAATTCTATGAGCTAAAATCTGCCTTCAAAGATGAATGTGATATTATTGCTTGACTTTCTATATAACATTGCTGACAGCATGATAGCTTGATGTAAAAATTACATGGCACTTCTTATTAATCCTTGTGTATAACTCTTCATTCGTTGTGTGAAGTCTGTATGAATTTCGCATGTTGATTATTCTTTTATGATATGCATTCATTGTGTTTTAAAGGTCTTAATTTTTCATTTAGAGATGTCAACACAAAACCCAATTGAGATCTTGACAGGTGATAAAATATTTCTAAAATTTTTTAACTGTCTTTACCTGTGTATATTAGTGTTCATGTTATGTATAAAATTTTTACAAATATAAAAATTTCTAAAATGCCCTTTATAGTAGATATACAAATCAGCAAGGGCAGTTTTTTCTGTTCAGATTTAAAGGAATTTACATCATCTGCAGTCTTAAAGGTAGTATTAGATGAGATATATATATAAAATTATTTCAACTGGACATAATTTCACATAAGGTAATTATGAGGCTGTTAAAATATCTGAAATATGGAATTTTCTGAGAAATTCACAAAGGCATCTTATGGCTGACAGAAATTATTCTGGAAGTATGCATACTTGCACATAAAATATTCTTATCATGGCACATTCTGACATCCACTTGTATTACCATTAATTTAAATTTATGAACTTTATAATAGTAATTCTATTTATTTATTATTTTTTTTTTTCCAAATGATTTCCTAATCGCAGAACCTAAATATAATTTAAATAAGCATAATTTAATTTTTTTATAGATCATAGTGCTCCTCTGAACAGTCCTCGAAACAGCTCTAGAAACTCCTTAGCAGCTTCAGCTAGGTCTTTAGGAAATGAGCATGCGAAAATGCCTCTACTAGAAGCAGATGAGCCATACCAACCGACCAGAAAAGAGATAGGTGAGATTTATTTTTTAAATTGATTTTTATTTTTTATTGCAAGTAAGTTACTCATTTCTCAAGGGGGGAAATCTCTCTGTCAAGTGAAATAGAGATCACTGTATGATCCAGATTATAAAAGTATCCTCAGAAAATTCAGTGTTAGTGTTAAACATTCAATCTCTAATTAGTAATTAACTGATGCTATTTCAGCTTTTTTGTTGTTATTTGCAGGAATTAATCACATTTTTAATAACATTAGTTCTTAACTAATGTCATTAAACTATTGCAGTGAAGGTCCCACTGGTCTCATCAAGAAAACATTAAGTTTTTCTTTTATTAAATTTATTGGATTATTAAATTTCCAGCACATCAAAAAATGACAGGCCCAATGCAAAGAATTGGCCCATGCTTAACAACTTTAGTCTATTTTCAACCACTGTGTGCAGATCATTACACTGATTATGCCTCTTTGCACCAGTACATAAAAATAGTACAGCATGTAAGGCTTTTTTTTTTTTTTTTTTTTTTTTTAACTGCAAACATGAAAGGTATTAAGACATATTACTTGTTACTGTGCATGGGTTGAAGGTTGAGAACACAGAAGATACTTCTTGGTGTTAGACTTGAATTTCTGTAGATTATAATTTTCAGGAAATACATGTGAAGGAAGGTTGTTCCATGAAACAGAAGTTCAGGGGATAAAAAGTTGGTTCTGTGAGTTTGAATATGGACAGTAGTTGGATGCTAAATGGTTGTGGCACATATTTGGACAAGAGAGAGAGAGAGAGAGAATTATAGATGTCAATTCAGAAGAACAAGGCATGCAGCAGAAACAGAATATCTATGAGACAGAGAGACTTTGTAAGAGATGAGTTATTAATTAACCTGGGCTATCCTCTTTTGAATGGAGTCTAACTAAAAGCCCAAGGGAGGTTTTGGATGCACTGCCCCAGATGTGGGAACAGTATTCCATGGTAGGACAAATTCGAGAATTGTTTAGAGTGAGTAGTTGTTTAGAAGAAAAGTAATAGTATTAGTCATATGGTGCAAGGAAGCATAAAGCTTATGGTGCACCAGCCAAAAAAAAAAAAAAAAAAAGTAAAATAATAATAAAAAAATGAAATAAAATAAAAAGAAATAGACAACCTATGTGTTTCCCTCCTCCTGTAGGTCCAGCTGACCTTGGAATTTCCCCAAACTGTCAGCCTCTACCACCCATGTAGGTAACTTATTCCAGTAAATTCCACTGGCTAAAATAAAACTTCTTGCAATCCAGTCTAAAAATCTCCTTCATAACTTGAATTTATGGCCCCTAGTTCTAGAATCATTTATAACTGTGAAAATTTCATCTTCATTCATTTTACTTTTGCCTCTCAGAGCCTTGAACACTTCAATCAAGTCTCCTATCTAAGTTGTCTAGTTTCCAAGCTGTGCAACCCACATATTCAAAGTCTTTCCTTATATGGATGCCTTTTGCTGATCTCACCAGGTGAGTTACCCATCTTTGGACCCTTTCAAGAAGCTCAATGTCTTTTTTTTAGGTGCAGTCTCCAAACTTGAACACAGCATTCCAAGTGTGGTCTGACAATAGCCTTACATAATGGGATTATGATGTCCTTATCTCTACTAGTATATGTTTGATAAATCATCGATAGGACACCAAGAGCCTTCCTTGCAACCTGTCTTCAATGCCCAGAAAACTTCATGTCTAACCGTATCCTAACTCCCAAGTCCCTTTCTTCCACTACTGACTTTAGTTCAACTCCACCAAGTGTATAAGTTATTTTTGGGTTACTTGTAATGTAAAAAGCAAAAGAAAAAAATGTTGTTTTTTAGAAGCAGAGGAAGCAATATTTGCCATATGCCCAGAGATTAGAAGCCAGAGTAATCCCTAATAGAGGTATGTGATCTGCAGTGAGTAGTCGGAAAGAAAATTGGATACCCAATTACAAAAACTAGTGAGCAATCCATAAGATAGAACCTTTTTTAGAAGACCTTTCTGCCAAACACAATCAAAAGCCTTTGAAATGCCAAACGCAAGTGCTTCAGTTTCACCAAACTTTTTCATTGAATTTGTCCATACATGGGTAACTTATGCCAGTATAACACAAATGGATCGACACTAACAGAATCCATATTAGTGATCATTGATCAGGTGGAAGGTTTCTAGATAGTTTAGGAGTTGCCGGTTAATGGATTTCTCCATTACTTTGGAAAGAGTAGAGGTAATTGCAGCGAGAAGATAATAGGATAGGAAGGATTTGTCATGCTTTTTATGAACTGGCTCGATATTAGCAGATTTCTAAGTAGAAGGAAAACACCAGTGGAATAAGAAAGTATAAAAATGCAACACAAAACAGGAGTACTGGGTTTTTCCATTAAGAGGCCCATGGGCTTGTATTTGGTTTTTGCATTTTTAAGGTCATCATATTGTCCATAAATAGAAGCCCATGGGCTTCTTAACGGAAACAGGTTTATTTTGAAATAATATTTATTTAATTAATGAAAGGCTATTTTTATTTTAAATAATATTTATTTGATTAATGAAAGGTTATTTTTATTTTAAATATTGCAACAATAGAACAGTATGAAATTAAAAATTATTCTTATTATCTTAAAAAAATATAAATATATAAGACAAATAATAATTGCAAGAAGAGAATTATTTATATTAGTAATTTTCATTCAGAACCTGTTGTATCAGAGCAATCCGAGTTGTCCATGATGAATTATTTTACGTGATCTAATCTGATGTCTCCTGGTCCATCCAAATAAGAACTTGTTGCTTAATTTAAAAGCAGGTGGTATTTTAAGGCCAAATTCTGGTGAGAAAATATAGTTTCACAATGTGTTATAGGTAACTGATCGGTGGTTATCTCGTTCCTTTTTTTGAAAAATTCAAATAGTTTTTTCTCAATTTCGGGATAAAACGCCTTTCTTCCTGTGCCCTCAAGACGTTTGTGTTTACATTTTTTAACCAGCTTCAATAATTCTGCTTCTTGTTGCAAACAACGGCGAAGATTTTTCCTGTCAATGCCTGTTTGTTGCGATATCAAATTTTGACTTTCTCCCGCTTTTAAACGTGTCACAAACTGTAGTTTTTCCTGGATGGTATACGATTTTCGTTTACTAGACTTTTTATTTTCCATTTTTAGGGTAAAATATTCTGACAACGAGTAAAGACGCGCAGTTCACATCTATTGCAATGACATCTCGGGCATGCGCAGAGCGCCGATATATGATACGTTACGAGAAAGCGCGTTATTATTTGTCCCCAATAAAAGCCCATGGGCTTCTATTTGGAAAACAAAATCCTAATATAGGCCCAGATGGAACTATATTTGGGTGGGCCTCTTAACGGAAAAACCCGGTAAGCTTAGCAGTACAGGTTAGAACAATTGGAGAAATACTATCAGGTCCTGTAGCTTTCTTGGCATCAAGTGTACAAAATTCTTCTGACATCCTTTTCATGGAGGACCACGGGAGGCATTAAGTAGTACTGGAAATGGTAGGAGGCAGTTTACCATAATTGCCAATGCAAGAGTTAGAAGAAAAATAGGATGCTAGTAAGTCAGCTTTATCTTTAGCCGAGAAGGCAATGGAACTATCAGGTTTTAGAAGTGGTAATATAGTATAGATGGGCAAAAATTGTGCCAATAGCTTTGGCAAGAGGCCAGAATGCTTGACTACCATTTGGACAAGAAGCAAAATTTCTACTATTAGCCTGTTCAAAATCTAGTTTGGGTTAATTAATAACTGCTTTACAGTTGTTGCAAGCTTTAATGTAGGCAGAAAATGAACCTGGAGATTTGAATGTAAGCCAATTTGTTATGCAACGTTCTTATCTTGGATAGCCTTAGCATATTTATTGGAACACCAAGGTTTAGATAAAGGATGAGATTTTAAGGTTGAATGTGGAATATAGGATTTCATCCCTACAAGAATAATTTTCTGACATGATTTAAGAAAACATTGACATCAGAAGATTTAAAACAGTAATCCAGCTAAGGAAAAGAAGAGAAATCCTATAGATCATTCCATTTCACATTCTTATAATACCAAACATGAGGCTTAAAATGGACATGAGAGAAAGGCTCTATTGGAGAAGAGACCATCACCAGTTTGTAATCTGATGTGCCTAGAGGGCTACTTATCTCAACATTATACTCTGAAGGATTATTTGTGAGAAAAAGATCAAGTGTGTTGGTTGTGTGTGGTTAGGATTGTCTGGTATTCTGTTAGGTAAACGAACAATCTGTGCAAGGTCATTACTAATTGCATGCCTTTGCATCTCAACCAGCTAGGTCTGTGTGATTAGAAAACTGAACCCAGCTGGAGTCACAAAAGTTAAAATCTCCAAGGAAAATTATCTTACTGTTAGGAAAGTTGGCCTGGATAAAGTTGAGTTTCAGAGAAAGGAAGTCAGAGTTCCAAGTGATTAGTGGAGTTGGAAGAACGATAGAGGTAGCTGATGAACTTGACAGAATAGGGTAGAGATTTTAAGTCTGGACTCATTGTAGCAATGCTGCTTGAAAATTACAGAGGATTAAATGGAATCACAGTCAATATAGATTCCATTTCATAAGTCTTAGGTGTAAAACATTGTCATGAGAATTTAGTAGTATCTACAATAGTCAGACATACTTCCATGTATATCCACATAGCATATTTACTCTACTGGCTATGCTTTTCGGATGCTACTTCCCAGATGCCTGTCATATTTGATGCATTCAACTTCCTGAACAGAAACTGTAATATCTAGTTTCTATTCAGAAAATAGGAACCCTGACGTTTGAGTTCCTGTTCTGCATCCAGTTGTGAAGACATCCATCCCAGATTTTAAATGAATGGGTGCCATTTATAAAATTCATTGTCTACGTTGTGAAGTGAATTTATGTAGGGAAGGCTAAGCAACACCTTGAAGACACTGAAAGATCGTCACAGAGGTGTATTAGTGTTGAACTTTCTGATTCAGCTGTCACAGCTCATTTCTGACAAGTAAAGTCACAATATTGATTCCTGCACTTTTTCACTTTACTGATCCTCCAGTACCAAACATTATGCTGGCTTGAAGTATGAATATACAACAAAATAAACCTAATGGTATAGGAAAGGTGGTACTAGAATTCAACCATTTATAGTGATCCCTCACTATGCACTAGAAGCAGCATAATTTCTGGAAGTTGAAGGGGGGGCTTATGATTCCAGTTTGAATACTGCTCTCAGGGATATCCTGTATTAATGTTATAAGCCCACCTGCGTGCTGTGGCTCATAGACATTCAGAAATGGACCCTGGTGGTTAGGGGGGTCAACACATTAAATTTTGGGATGACTCACCCAGAACAACTGGTTAATAGACATACACGTAAAGGCCAACCATACTCCTGCAAACTTGATCTGAGGAAATAGGATTCTGGCTGATTGAGGTGCAGGTATATTACTTGGATAGCTCTGGTGTCCACCTGCGAGAGAGTGTCCTGAACCATATGGGTCAGGACACTCTCTGGGTTGAGACCCAGAATCATCTTCTGGGTCTCAAGGAGGATTAGTATCAAGAACATTTGTGTAAGAATGAGAATTTAGTTCAACAAGAAAGCTCATTCTTACTTTCAACTAGCCACCATCTCCGAATTCCATCATAACTAGGTACCTACATTGTCTAATATGATGCCAAAGATCACAAGAGCAAGGCATGTTCAGCTACAAAATGAGCTTGTATTAACTGCCAAGAAGAGCATCTTGCATACTAGGGTGGAAGGAAGAAAAAGAAATACAGAAGCATGAAGCTGAGCTGAATATTTCATATATAATTTATGAAAGATATACATGAGGGAAATTAAGATTTTAATACTGAAATTATACCATGCAAATTCACATAAATTATGCTTAAATAATTAATATATATATAAATTTAAAGGTTACATTAAGGCAAATTCCTCAAAATAAATAATTCAGCACAGCAAATAGCCAGTGTTTTGGCTCCACTTTGAAGACAACTAAAAGAAAAAAAAAAGGAAGAAATAGAAAGGTTGATTTGTCTTTTTTACTTTTAGTTGTATTGAAGGTAGAGCCCAAAGAGGATCCAAAATATTGGTTATTTGCTGTGCTTGAATTATTTAGTTTGAGGACCTTGCTATAACAAATTAAAAACTGAACTGAGCCACATATAAAGATTAAAAAACTGGTACAAAATTTGGGTTGAGGACAAAATTAGGAAAGTCTTGATGCAGTTATCCCTTCCTTCTCAGTAAGTTCTTAATTTTGTCTTCAATTCATTTTTTCACCAGTTCTTCATTCTTCATGTGCCTGTGTAACTAATTAAACTAGTTTAGTTTAATTCAACCTTTGTATTTCTTTCTTTTTTCATTTAGCTATATCTTGAAAAAAGAGCACAAAGAGGTTCAAAAATGTTGACTATTCTAATTGTTGTTTGAATAATTTAGTTTGGGAGATTTGCCTTGGTGTAACCTTCAAATTTCATTAAACTAATTACTTTAAACCATAAAATTAATCACTTTAAGTAATATTAGTAGTGATAAATGATGCAAGAGGAAGATTTATCACATGACACTACCATCTTCACTTTCAAATGCTACATCTATTTTTGCATTTTTTTCTACACCCTGAACATCAGTCTTGCTTATTTTGTCAGCAAATGGCTCTCTGCATGTGTTTCCACTTGAAACTGCAAAATCACATTAAAATACAGTACACAAAGCAAACTTATTATCTTTTCTAAATTTTATAATGTACAAAAAAAATCTTGGATATACTTCTTTATAAACAGTACAGCATATTTCTTTGGCATTGTACTGAAGAACATTGTTACATCAAATTTAGCTTTCCACTCCACTTACAAAGAATGGTTTAACATTATAGTATATATAATATTTTATTTTGTGTGTTCCACATATTTTATACAACATAAACATGGAATTTTAATTTCTTTAATAAATATAAAATTTAATGGCAAAGCCATAGGTTTTTAATGGCAAATTTAATGGCAAAGCCATAGGGAAAAAAAAAAAAAAAAACTGTATTGGAATGGTGAACAGGAGAATGGGTTAGAAAAGCAGTATGTCAAATCCAGAGTTGCAGCTATGCAGTCATTAATTAGACCTGTTACAGCACAGAATCTCAATCATATCTCAGTTCTCTCTCACACACTGAAATAGAATAAAGTTTATAAATCCTTCAAGTTTTTCTCTCCAATTAAGAAACATCTATGAATGAATTGGCCTATACAACATAAATGTTGAAAGTCACTTGTAATGCTACATTTCCCTTTACAATGCTATTATTTACAAGGTATTTTAGCATGTTAAAACCACAGAATAAAATCAATTTAAATTACTATGTATTAAAAGAGGAATAAATTCAACATGTAATATGTATTCAACTGTAATATGATGGGCCTTTATGTGTAGAACAACAAAAAAAAAAAAGTTAAAACAGAATATTATCTTATTGTTAAAAAAACACATTGTAACCTTCAGTACACTTAAAACTAAAAGCAAAATCCTTTTGTCCCATAGCTCATAATATGATGGGTACATTACTTAGATATCTCTTAGCCACTATAGCAACTAGGGCATGCAGAAAGTCCCTTGTCTCTCTCCCCCCCCCCCTTCTGTAGGTATATTGGAAAATTTGGTCTTGATAGTACACACACATATGGATATGGTATGACAATATTTTCTTAAAGTGGCTCTAGTAAACTTGGCCATACTGAGTATGGCTATTTAAATGGCAACATGCTTACTGTCATTCTTTTTAGAATTTTTATGAACAGCTTTTGTTTTTGCTATACTGGAGCCGACCGGGCTAGCCGAGTGGGTAAAGTACCTGCCCGGCAACCCAAAGGTCGCGGGTTCGATTCCCGCCTCGGGCTTGGATCAAAGTACTGCAAAAACCTTGGGAGGTGCAATATGGCCACAGAAGCCGATGCGCCAACAACTACCAAATCAAAATCAAATCAAAAAAGCTATACTGGACATTTTTAATTATTATTTGCTTTATGCCCAGCTAGCTTGATTATTCATTTTCAGCTAAGTTTTTTAAATATTTTATATAAAATGAGATTATCTTTTGCTTTTTTTTCCTCCTACATTTCTCTTATGAATGAATGTGATATACACTGTATATCATGTAATAAAAAATTATAACAAAATCCCTCAAATGCATGTATTTTAATTCAAATTTGTTAAAAAATGTTTATTTTGTTATAATATGGTTCGAGTAACTAACCCTATAATGATTTTCCTCTTGGTATTTCCTACCATGAAAAATTTGGATGAAGTTGGCAACAAACAATTCTAAAATATACAAATGAACACCATCCTGTTTTAAGATGGTAGAAAGAGAGAAATTACCAAAATATATAGTTGTAGAAATATGCCAATTGAAAAATTTAAAATAGCTGACAGTAAAAGATCATTTCTTTTTTTAATTTTACAGTGATGGGTAAGATAATTGAGTCTGATAATTGTCCGATAATTATAATTATACACTGGTGTTCAAAGAAAGTGCATTACCTAGGAATTTCACATTTCTAACCCTTTTTTGCAATGGTATGTTACATTAATGACTAGCATCACAAATAGAAATATAAACAAAAGATATTTATTAATAGTTAAGGCAAAGCTAAGTAATATTTGACAGGTGCTCTAAAAATATTCCAAAATGAGCACTTGCAACCTATATACAACAGTTTTGGTAAACACGACAATTATGGCTGAAATGTTATCAGAAGCCCTCAGTTTGCTTCAGTTTATTATTTTAAATGGAAAACAAAATGAAAAGTTTTCACCAGGTGCAAACTAATATTTAGTTGAACCGCCTCTGGCCCTGATGGCAGGAGCACACCGTCAAGGCATTGACATAATCAACTGATAGTTCGTGGTTCCAAACATGAATTATGGCTTCCTGAAGTTCACGAAGGGTCTTTGGTTTCTTTCTGGCAATTGCAGATTCCATACAATGCCAACAGTTCTCTAGAGGATTCAGGTCCGGGCTGTTTCCTGGCCAGCTAAGAGTTGTAATGGACTGTTCTTCCAACCATTTTTTCACCTGTAACAAATGTAAACACATTACTGTTGAACCTCTAATGCAGAAATAAAGTTAAAGTAACTATAGAAGTGCCTACTTACACTTTTTGCCCGATGACAAGGAGCAGAGTCGTCCTGAAAGACGTAGTTGCTTGGCAGGTTGAAATGGTCTCTAATGGTTAGCCAGTATAGCCAACCATTAGATTCCTTCCAATATAGCCAGGTATCCATTGGCATTTACGGAACATTTTATAAACTGCAGGTGACCTACTCTGTGATATGAAATGCACCCCCATATCATTTGGCTGGTAGGGAATTTTACTGTAGACACCATACAGTGTGGATAGTATTCTTCACCACATCTACGGCGAATTGTTTGTCTCCCATCAGAGCCATGCAGGTTGAATTTCTTCTCATCCGAGAAAATAACTGACTTCCACTGCTTGGGAGTCCATTTGACATGCTTCTTACACCAAATTAATCGGGCCTTTTTCATTTTTTGTATGAGGAAGGGCTTCTTCTTAGGACGATGGGCTACAAATACATTTTTGAAGAGGCATCTTCTGACTGTTACTGCACTTGCTACTGCATGTTCTTCCCATTCTCTTTTCATCTCAGATGAAGAAGCTTTATGGTTTTGAAGGCATAAGTGCTCCAAAACGGTCCTGTTTTGGCGTAGAGACTCGTTTGCGTCCAGTTCCTTTTTTCCTATCAGCAGAACCAGTATTCTTGAGTTTGGAGAGAAATCTACTCACTGTTGACTGACTACAAGACATTCTATAAGCAATATGATGTAAAGAACATCCTTCATCGTGGCGTCAACTGCACATAACTCGCCATCCTGACAAGCAAGGAATGACTGCAACTCTTGCAGAGCGTGCTTATATAGCTGAAAGTAACAGCTGATGCAATATTACGTCATCACCTACGTGTGTCAATCTTATCTAATGCAATCTGTAAGAAATATTGCCATATACTTAAGTTATTCTGACGGCAATTATAATTTTAAGGGGTGATGCACTTTCTTTGAACACCAGTGTATACTGATTAAAAAAATAAATGGATGCCATTTTCTTTCAGTGTAATCTGCATAAATTCTATTTCTAAAAATTCACCAGCTTGTTTCCAAATCAAATATTTCAATATTTAGTTTTATAAACAAATGGGTGCTCACACAAACATTTTGTTTTATGGATAGTATAAATGTATAGGCATTTCAAAATTAATTCAAACTCAAAATGTGTTTCATCTGCTACATTGCCAACCTGATATTATTGAATAAGTTCTTTAAAATGTTACATTCAGTGCAGTCATTTGTTCAAAAATTGTAATTAAATAAAAGTGTTTAATTATTCTAATTTTCAGATGCTTCTTATGAAGATCCTTTAGGCCCTCAGGAAGAAAGACCTAAGACAGCAGCAAGGAAGAGAGACCAACTTGAAGATGAATTTGATAATGAGGAAATAGGAGATGACTTATTACCTGAATGATTAATTCTCCGTAGAAATATGTTTGTATATATTGTTACACATATTCCTCATTTTTCGTGACTAATTTAACTGACATCCTTCTTTCATACACATTGTTTTTGTTAAATTTAGTATAATAATATTCAGCCACATTTGTGTATTATTTAAAAGAAATAGCAAAGAATTGCTTTGCATATCCTTCACTTTTTTATTCCTGTGGTGTGCAGCCCATAAATCTCCATGTACTATTGTACTCTGTTTAGATTGTGAATATGCCACATGTCGAATGTTATTATGATGGTACTGAATATTCATTTGAACTAAACTTTATGCAGTTGGGCATGTAATGTTTTTTTTTTCCAACATTGGTAGTACGGGTATATCTCGCTTCATGACAGTTATATTCCTCAAAAATGAGCTGTTAAGTGAAATGAATAAGAAACATATGAATGTTTCTCATCTTTTGTTTCTAGTCAGTGTAGTTCTAAGAAAAATAGAGTATTTATAATCATTGTATTTATTTTTTTCTTTATTTTTTTGTGGAATTCACAAAAATATTCTTTCATTTTAGCATGCTATTTCCAAATTGCATTTCAGACCTGGTGAAATCGTCCTACAGTTCCATCAATTTGAAAGTGATTGAAAATTTTTTTACTCTTCCATAAAAGTTTCACTGTAATGCATAAATACATGGAAACATGTACAACCTTAGGGAAAGAGTTCAATTCATTAATGGAATCCACAAGTTCATTAATGGAATTCTGCTGACATTGATGTTGGATTACTCCACTCTTTTAACTGCATCTCTGTCCATAGTTGCTGAACCTAAATAGATTTTATTTCTGCTGACCAGTGTTCAGAATGCTCCTGTAAGGTACTGAAGGTTATGGCAAGATCAGGTTTTGTATTTTTTAAATTGTGCTGGGGGAGGGTTGTTACCCCAGTGTGGTGGCAAATGAGTTAATTTCTGCTAACATCAAGATTCCCCAAGCTCTTTAACAAAAATTTTTTAAAAATTTTAATTCATATGCAGCCGAGTTAAGATTCTAAATTTGGGCTGCTAGATAACTAGAAATTGTCACATAAGTTAGGAAATTTAATTTTAAAAAAAATTAAAAACACAGTTGCACATAAGTGCTAAAAGCTGCTGATGCAAAGGTGTCTGTAGTTATTTTGTATTAAACATTACAGGGTTAAATACTGCAGCATTTAATCCTCCAGTATTGTCTATTGCCCCTTTACAAATTTAAAATATTAAAATATGTATTAATAGTATGTCAGTGTAAATTTTAATGTGCCCAATGATTTTTTTTTTTTCCAGTTTCGTTGTGCATTGTTGATTATTTTTTAATTGAAAAAGTATTGCTGTAATAAATCTGTTGTTTTCAAAACGTACCATGTGCCACCTGTGTGTGTAATTTTCCCATAAATGTGGTTTCAGCCTCATTTTTGTTCACCCTAGAATGCTGTACGTTGGAAGCGAAGCGATGTGAAGTATTTGGGAATTTTTATTATTTTGTTTCTTTTTTTTTTATTTCTGGATAACAAAACTACTGTTTCTAAATATACTTGTTCTTATTATCCAGTATAGTGTCCGAATAGAGAATATAATTTTTAAGTACACTATTTTAAATTATTTACTGATTTCCCCCCCCCCACCCAAAAAAAAAAAAAAAAAACAGGTGTTGCATGTAAAGCAACAGCTGCCTTTGGGGTTAAGCATCCCTCTGCCCTGCTACGGCAAATATAATTTATTTTATTTATTTTTAAAATGGATATAGTATTAACAACTTCTCACAGTAATTGTCTCACTTTTACGAGTAACTGTATTTACATCATGAGATATAAGATACCGTGGACCACAGGCAGTAAAAATCCAAGGTCTACTAATGTTTATCTGTATGCTATATATTGCTCCAATATCGAAAAAGCTAGTGTGATGTGAATGTTTGGGATGGCATCACTATTATTAACTATCAACAACCAATTAACCAATAGGTTTATTTTTAATTAGTTAATTCACCAATTAACTATCAACAGTTATACTCCTCTGTACGTTCACAATAGAGAATATTGCACAAATTACTGAGCTTAAGTGTGACTTTTTTAGGGATGCTGTTACCTTCATTTCCTGCATATAGATGACAATGCCTAAAGAAGTGTTTTTCAACCACTAGTCTATGAGTAGCCCCGGGTACCAAGCGTATTTCGAGGCCAAGCGATATTCTTGTGATTCATAAATTGCTCTTGATAAGCGATTGAAATTATATTTTAAGTTTCTTCATTTCTTTCAACAGTCTTACTTTAAAAACAGTTCTATACTTGAAAAGCCACAAGTTAGAACACTAAAAGGAAATACACCTTTCTTTACATTTTCCTATATTTCTATTTTTACTAATTAACTAACACTTCAACTGCTGGGAGAAAAGTTATCTTCCAGGGCTAAAAACGACTATCCACCTCTTCAAACCCAATGATGATGATGATGACTTGAACCAACTGAAAAGGCTCCAAAGAAAAGTGCAGTGCAATGAGATGCCAAACTTTCTGGTGACACACACACACACACACACACACACTCTCTCTCTCCCCCCCCCCCCCAGCAAGTTATTACCATTCGTTATCCAAAGATAATTTGGAATCCATTGCTGGAACACCAAAAATGGTTAAACGAATGCAATCCGGAGACCTGAGTGAAAAAACTACCTCAAAACATTCAGAGTGGCTGCTCAAAACATCTGCTGGGCTACCGGTATCTATCACTCCCCACAATACATTAAATTCATCCAAAGGTGGGACCTGATTCATCACACAGTGGGACCTGATTACAGTATCTGAAGAGGAATTAGTGCAAGAACTGAGCAACCAAAAAGTAATTAGTGCAAAACTTATGACCAAAAAAGATGGAAATCTTGTTCCAACTCAATCCATAATTTTAACATTCAGCACCCCATATTTGCCAGCCTCAGTAAAAGCTAGCTATTTAAACTGCCGAATTCGGCCTTATATCCGTAATCCCATTCGTTTTTTTTTTTTTTAATGCCAAAAATACGGACACTCCCAGCAAGCATGCAGAGGTGATGCCATTTGTACTATTTGTGGTTCCAAGGAGCATACATAAGCAGACTGTTCAGCCTCAAGTCTATTTGCTATACTGCAAAGAAAGTCACCCAGCCTTTTCCAAATCTTGTGAAATGTGGAAAATAGAGAAGAAAATCCAAAAATATAAAATAGAGCACAGTCACATACCCTGAGACATGCAGACTGGTTATGTTGGCCATGCCTAGTCGTTCATATGCATCTCACACTTGAAGCTTTCATTCAACAGCAGTTCGAACAGATGTATCAATACCTCCCAGCACTTCTCTAGCTAACTGGGTTAAAAATACATTATCAAACTCTGGAAAAGACACACATCAAACTAAAACCAGTGAAGCAACCAACACTCCAATCAGTATCCCAACTGATACTCGGACAGTCCCTCATGACAAAGAAAAATTAAAAACTACTAAAGACAATAAGAAACCTGAATCATCCACCAATAGTATGGAAGTAGATGTACACTCAGATCATGAGGAACCCATGCTAGAACTTCACGCAAATGACACTATGGATACCAGATGCCCCACCTTCCCAAAAAAAAGACTGAAAAAAATGCTCCTCAAACAAAAAAACAATCAGGTGAATCATCCTCAGCTAAACTTAAATGAACCACAGCATCTTACAATGGAATTGCAGAGGCTTTCATTGCAACACTGATGATATTCAATACCTAATTAACATATATTATCTAGTTGCCCTTTGTTTACAGGAAACTTACCTAACCTCACAAATTTCTCCTTCGATAAAGAACTATTGCCTTTATCAAAGAGATTGAAATACAGCTAATGCTGCCCATGGTGGTGTAGCAATTCTGGTAAATTCAAAGATCCCAACTAAACATATCCCACTTCAAACTGAAATAGAAGCTGTTGCTGTTTGTATAACTCTCCATAGTGCAGTAACACTCGTCTCAATCTACCTACCGCCAAACCGTACTTACTTTTTAAAAGATCTTGAAGACCTCTTTATACAGATACCTCCACCTCTCTCTGTATACTAGGGGATTTTAATGGGCACCACACCCCTTATGGGGCTCTCCTAAATTAGATAGACAGGGTCGACTAATTGAAAGCTTTTTAGAGGCACTAAATCTCACTATACTCAATACTGGTGCACCGACAGTTCCCATCAGAACACACATCTCAGCAATAGATCTCTCAATTTGTTCACCAGTACTAGTCCCAGCCATAGAGTGGTATGTAAAAAATGATCCCATGAGCAGTGACCACTTCCCAATAGTATGCAACACAGACTCCTTCAACTCAGTGCTGCGCTGCAGAAAATGGAAATTTGTCCAAGCAGACTGGGCAAAATTTCAGTCATCAATCACCCTTGATGAAAAAATCTGCCCCCAGCATATTGATAATGTGACAGATTACATCATGTCGGATCTTCTAAATGTGGCTAAAGACGCAATACCACTATCAAATCCCCTGGGCCGAAAGCATTATAATTACTGGTGAAATGAGGAATGCACAGAAAACAAAAATTAAAGCCTGGAATTTATTTCGGCAATGTCCAGCCCCAACCAACCTCATTAATTATAAGAAGCTAAGGGCAAAAGCATGATTTATACAAAGGCAAGCCAAGAAAGAATCCTAGACCCATTTTGCATTGACCTTTAACAGAAACACTGATCCAAAAACTATATGGAAAAAAATTAGACACTTATCTGGTAAGTTTCCTACTATACCTTCTCCAATCCTCTCCTGGAAAGGGCAAGACCTATCCAGTTCCTTAGATATTGCTAATGCTTTGGGCAATACTTCTGCTGAAATCTCAGCAGCATCAGCCTATTCTACATCATTCCAACAAATTAAAAACACTAGAGAAAAGCATGCCATTAACTTTCAAACTGCCCGCCTTCTTTCATATAACAAACCTCTGCAATACTCTGAACTTTTGCATGCCATTAGAACAGCCCACGGTGGTGCTGCCGGGCCAGATGGGATTTATTATATCATGCTACAACATCTTGATGACAAAGCTTTGCACCTGCTCCTGGTTTTTTACAATCGTATATTTTTAGAAAATGTTTTTCCAGCTTCTTGGCATAACTCTACTGTTTTGGCATTCCTAAAGCCTGGGAAAGATCCAACCAAACCCCCATAGCTATAGACCAATATCTCTCTCAAGCTGCCTCAGCAAAATCCTAGAAAAAATTGTCTACAGAAGGCTTGTCTGGATCATTGAGTCAGAACATCTAATGAGCCATAGTCAATATAATATGGCTTTCATAAAAATAGGTTGTGCTTAGATCTTATGGTAAAGGCTGAATTCGCCATTGGAAATGCCTTTGTTAAACGTGAACATCTTGTAATGGTTTCAATAGATATAGAGAAGGCTTTTGACACCACCTGGCGGCATGGCATACTTAGTGATCTTTACTCTCTTGGCCTACGTGGCAACCTTCCTATATTTGTTCAGAACTTCCTACATACTAGATCGTTTCAAGTTCAGTACCAACATGTCCTCTCCGCAACCTTCATGCAGGAAGAAGGTTCCACAGGGATCAGTACTGAGTGCCACTCTGTTTCCTCCTAGAATAGATTCTATCACTAAGCAGCTTCCAAATACAGTTGAGACTTACCTTTATGCAGATGACCTTTCCATCTCCTGACATTCTCAAAACATGAGATCTATTGAAAGACAGCTTCAGATATCACTTAATAAAATGCAACAATGGGCGCACCTCAACGGCTATCAACTCGCAGCAGAAAACAGTTGCTATCCATTTTTGTAGACAACGCAAACTTCATCCAGATCCTGAACTTCAAATTTCTAACGTCTTTGTCCCAGTCACATCAGATTTCTAGGATTAACTCTTGACAATAAGTTAAATTTCCTAGATCATATTAAAAATGTACGGAATTCCTGTCTAAAAAAAGTTAAACATACTCAGAGCTTTATCTGCCCAAATGTGGGGTGCAGATCATACTGCTTTGGTCATACAGGGCATTAATCAGATCCCGTCTCGATTATGGTGCTCCCATCTATGATTCTGCCAGAATGAGCGCATTACGCTGGCTTGATCCCATTCAACACAGTGCTTTGAGGATTACACTTGGTGCTTTCAGAACATCGCCCACACAGTCTCTACATTGATGCTCACGAGCCCCCCACTAACTTTACGCAGGAAAACACTATTACTGAAGTATGCTGTCAAGATACAAAGTTGTGTCATACCTTTTCAATCCACCATTAGAAAACCTATACAGAAACAAACCTAGCATAGTAAAACCAGCTGGTCTTTGCCTTCTTGAACTGACGCAGGTTTGGAATGTTTCCATCCATTCTGTACAACAGGTAGCAACTTATACTCAACCACCATGGGACCTCTGTCAAAGGAAAAAGAATATTTTGCAAGCATCAAATGTCAAACAACTTCATGCAGTTCACACTCAAAAGATATATTGATTTTATCCCATTTATACAGATGGCTCTAAATCTAATTCAAATGTTGGAACAGCTGCAGTGTTTCCGAATGCAATTGTATCAGTATCCCTTCCATCAGAATTTAGTATCTTTTCAGCTGAATTATATGCAATCAAACTAAAATCTCTATTCTGACTTCCTTAAAATCTGTTATTTACAGATTCCCGCAGCTCAATCATGGCGTTATGTAATTCCTCAGATAAAGTTTACCCTGTTCTAGATGAAATCAGAAACTTATTACTGTAAATTAAAGAACGCCACCAACTGGTCACATTTTGTTGGATTCCAGCACATTCCGTTATTTTAGGCAATGAACTGGCCGATAAAGCTGCAAAAAATCCAACTACCTTAGATTTAACTAATATCCCTGTTCCAGCATTAGATTATGCACTAACCGTTCATGCTGCTTGCCTATCAGAATGGACAGCACTCTGGCACTCTCAGACTAATAATAAACTCTTTCAGTTTAAACAAGATCCAAAAATTTGGCACTCCAGTGTCCGTACATCAAGATGAGAAGTATTCCTTTCAAGGACAAGAATAGGTTATACCCATCTGACCCACCTTCATTTACTCGCAGGAGATAATCCACCACAGTGTACATATTGTTCTAACAATTTGACTGTTAAAACATTCTCATTGACTGCCCCTACTATAAACAAGGCAGAACTTCGTACTTGATTTCACTGGTTAATGTTCGTAAACCAATAACTCTTGAAAATCTCATTGGTGATACGGCAAATATTTCTGAATTTTTTAACTTCCTCAGGAAAACTGGGCTTTTTAATAATTTCTGATTTCAGAATTTCTTTTGACTTTACAGAAATCTCTTATCTCTTAATATAATAAGTACACATTATAGCCTTAGCAGCTTATGTGCCATTAAGCCTCCATAACAACAACAGTGTCTACCAATCCACAACACAAATTTAAGTTGAGAATCACTGCCTTAGAGAATCCAACTGATCTAGGACTATGGAAACTAAAGAATGAGTGAATCTAATCCCATCTAGATTAGCAGTTATCATCAGAATATACTTGTTGTAGCAGTTATGATCTTTAAAAACTTTTGTACAGCAGAGAACAACACTAGTTTCTTTTTATTTACCTTATATAATGGCTTTCTATTCATAAATTAATACTTTAATGGGGAATGATCATTTTTTCAATTGCAATTAATTTGATTTTCTGTTCTTTGAATGTTTTGAATTTTAATTAATGTTCTCTGAAAACACAAATAGTCTAGCTATTTCTGACAAGGACCTAATCAAATTTAATCCTGAGTATACCAATTAACTATTAAATTTCATGGATCTGCAACAGAAATTACACCTCTTATGACTTCTGTAAGTATATAATCATCATTTAATTGACTAATAGATTAACTGTGGTATTTTTCATAATTTTAAAATATGTATAGTTTGGCTAGCAATTTATTGCTGAAAAGAGATATTAGTATTCCTATAAGCGAACAATTTCATACTCCGATATTAAAAATAGCAAGAGCTTCTTTTAAGTAACTTGCTTCACATTTCAATAAATTGAGGTGAGTTATTTAAAAAGGAGCTCTTGATATTTTTAATATTAGAGTAGTAAGACACAGTAACTAGCAGTTAGGCTGTAATTAACATCAGAATTAACAAATACTCTTAACATTTTGTTTTTATATTTCTCAAAGACTAGCTGCAACACTATTCTGTTGACAAATGTCAAGAGTGTCTCTTAACAAAATGACAAATTGATATATAATTTAGCGATATAGAATAAAAGATCTTGAAAGATTATCTGAAATATGTTCTGCTTTTTTCAAATGTGCAGCTTATTTGCAATGGATGTGTCCATGATTGCAACTAATGTTGGCTACTAATGTTACATGCAAAAATAGAAACTGAAAAAAAAAAATCAAGTTAGAACTCTTAGTTTTCTCATACTCTAATCGCATAAACTTGTTTCCACAACTTTGAAGGATAAAAACATGATAGTGCATGTCAAGTAACATCCAATAATGGTTAAAATTAAAGCACACATTTTCGAAAACATATAGGAAAAATTTCATTATTTCTGCACTTAACAGAAATTCAATATACATGCCTTGCTCCATCACAATTGAAAAGCAAATGGACAAAATGTCCATTTGCCTTCATCTCATAAATCTTCGCAACATTGATTGCAAAGATTTCTCAACTCTTACGTCTACAGGAGTAAGATTTCGAATCAGATGAAAAGAAAGATAAACAACAACCTGCCTTCAAACAAGTAATTAGCAACTTAATGCCTAATATAATAAAATTCATGTTTTATGTATATAGATTATTTACTGTTTATTTCTTTTGTATTAATTATCTGCCCTTTGCCGTGAACGGCTTTCTGTAATATGCAATAAATGAATATTTATTTATTTATTATTTTACAATGCAATCTAAAAATAAATCCATATATAGAAAATAGTATCAACCAAGGTAGTGGTTTCCTTCCAAGGGACTCTTGACATAGTAAGTGTTGCAGAGCACGTCCCTTGTAATAATCCTAATTGTACTTCAGATTCCTTATGGTAAATTTAGCCTTGGAATTTTTATGATTAGACCTTATAGAGATTCTAATAGCATACTTAATCTTTTTAAGAAGCAATTCAACTTCTTAATTTGTTTATAATTGTAATGAACTGCACTATTGTAACCTTTGAACAATATGATGAGAAATTAATTATAGTACAGTAGTTTTTAACCTATGTAGTTTATAGTAGTTTTGCCACATAAATTCAATATTCGTCATTCATTTGGAGAGGTCTGAGCTCAAGTCAGATTCCTGTCATAGAATGGAGAAGCCACGTAAGAAAATGTGATTATAAATATATATATAAATATAAAGAAGTAAGACTTGAAATGTTTGAAACATTTTTTTATTAAGGTATATTGCTCATCACTGGTTTAGACACACAAGCATACTGACAACATATGTGGTTAGAATTAACCTCATTTTACAAATGCTTTTGCAAACCTGTACAGAAACTGACTTAACAAATGCCCTTGGAGAAGCCATGCCCCTCACTAATGACTCCCACTTTGTCCCACATCCAACCAGTATTTACAGTACCTTCATGGACCTTTACAGAGAGGCACAATTGTACAGTATTTACAATATTTATGTTTTTTTTTTTGTTGTTTTTTTGTTTTTTTTTTTCAAAACTAACAACCAAGAGTTTACTCTCAAGCAAAGGCAGCTTGTTAGCACTAATTACTATGAGTAAAGCTTGTCTGGGTTTCCTCAAGCAGCAATGAAAACATAAGCTGCTTTTTGGAGTCTGGTATAAAAATAGCACTTCACAGCATACAACAGTTAAACCATTGTTTCTGTTTATCCTTTTATACATTATATACCAGCAAGTGTAAGGCACATTTTATGTGAAACTTAAGGCAAGTACTACATGACTGGAGTTTTGTATAAATATTCACAAAAGAAACTTTGAAAAATACACTGTCTGTTTTACTCAAAACAATCAAATTGTTCCCCCCCCCTTTAAAGTAAACCAGCTTTTAAGTTGTTACCATGCGGTGAATACATATATGTGTCTGTATGCACGCACATACAGACACACACACATATATATACAATCATCGCTCCTTAATATTACACATATACAGGAGAGCCTTGGTTGTCATTATCATCTACATTAACCCTTGTGGGATATGCCTGCCCACCATCGTCAAAAAACCGCCGGAAAGTAAATTCAAAAAACGCATGTTCTGGATGTTTGCCATTTTCCACATTGTCCTCTATTTTACCTCCATCACTAGAACTGGAATCACTATTTTTTAGTTTATCAGGATCTATTGGATCAAAATTGGAAGTATCAGTTGCATAACGGACACAAGGCATGTATGGTGCTGGCTGCTTTCGTACACTTCCTTTGAAATCTATTCCAGAAAAAAATGAATGGGATTTGATGTCTTCCACTCCACTTTTGCCTAATCTCTTATCTGGTCCACAACATAACTTAAGAATAAGGTCCGTTGCCTCTGTTGACAAATTAGCAGCTTTAGGAATATGCAGAGTTGTTGTCCAATTAATTACCTGCAAAAATAATATACACATGAAATGATCGTTTTTTTTTTTAAAAAAAAAACACGAAAAACAATAATTTATAGTTACTGCACAGATAAGAATCTGAAACAACTTGTACTTTGCAGTTAATCAAAATTAAGGGCTAGATTACCAGAAAAATATATAGGTAAGCTACATTTTTTACTGTGTGCACCTGGTTTTACAGTACATTTCAGTTATACAAGAAATACCTCAATTATCACGGGTTCCCATATCTAAATCATGTGATAATGTGTTATACAACAATTAATATACAGCTGAGAAGTACTTCATCAGTAACATATAGATCATTAAATATTATTATATGCAATCGGTTTCCTTGTTTGCCATAGCATGAAAAATATGCTCTTTACACAACATCAATAAACAAAATACATAGTACTGATTTCATTAATACCTTTCATTAATATGCACTTGTTACTAGGGGATTGCCACTCATTTGATTAGTTGCAGCAGCCCAACTTGCACTTTTTTTTTTATTATATTTCACCAAAAGTGCAATACAGCACCAGTCCAGGCACAAGTAAGACTGGCATATGTGAAAATCATTAAAAAAAATAAATCGCAGCACAATGTCATTAAATATATAGAAATGTACCTAACCTGGCAGTAGTATAACCCTCTTTTGTAACACAAGTGATATGTCCCCCAAGAGGCCCCACATTTTAACTTTAATATTTTTTAAAAAATGTTTTTTTTTATTGTGCTTTTAGTGTACTCTGTTTCACATTTTACCAGTAGATTTCAATGCTTATTAATTCATTTCATTTTTGTTTTATAAGTGAAAATTTTGCAAATGTGATCTTTTGCTTCTAAAGATACTCATTAGTTTTAATGAAATAAATGTTTATTGGCTATACTTAAATTTTCAGGAAAATTGCTAACATTAAACATCTCTGCCAATATTTGGCAGAGATGTTTCTATATTTCAGCATGGCTGAAATACAGAAACAGTTTTTTGTGTGCCCATCTTTTATCTCAGTTATTTTTATTATCAATAGCCTTCTTTGCATAGTCACTTGCAAAATGATGCCTTCTAAATTCATTAAGGAAGAAAAAAATCATGGACCGGCATATTAGTATTTTTCCTGATATACAGTCCCACCTGATACGGAACTGTCAGGGCAGTGTATTTGCAACTGACAGAGGTAACAGACTTCCAGCATGGAATGACAATAGTTTGCTACACAAGCAATTGGTCTGTAAGTGACATTTCAATGGTGCTGCAGATTCTTAGGTTGACAAGTGGAAGTGGACTGGTGCTGAAACCATCACAAAACAACCTGAAAAACTTCCGGGGCTAGCGGAATGAGATAGGATAGCCCTACAAAGAATCATCTGCTTGGAATACAGGTTGACACTGTTCCAGCACATACAGGCCATCAATGAGACAATTGAGACACATATACAGTGTACATGTGTCATTCCATTAGTGTCCAGGATGCTACATGATATGGGTTACAATGGTTGCGCAGCTCTCCACAAGCCACTAATCACCCTAACTAATTCCAGGTACCACTAGCTTGGTGTAAGGCCTGCCAGTTTTGGACCAATGGAAAGCTGCAATTTGGAGTGATGGGTAAGGTACATGGTCCACCAGTCTAATGGTCATGTTTGGGTATGGCAGATGTCTGGAGAAAGCTACCTGCAGGACTACTGTCCCAACAACAACGTTTGGTGTAGGCTGTTTTTCATGTTTTGGCCTGGGACCATTGATTGTTTTAAACAAAACCATGAATGCTGAGGTATATCTAGATGCCATAGATAATAATTCATTACTACTTTGTGGCAGCACCTAAAGGAAGGTGAAAACTAGTCACCGCTTTGAAGGCAGAATATAGCAAAAGGATATGCACAAAAATTTGGTGGGGTGTGCTCCACATGAAGACTAGAGGCTGTTGTAAAAGGCTAAACGTTTGCACATGCATGTGTGGACTCTGAGTATGTACACAGATCTACATCTTTGAAGGTCATTTCAAGTACATTTAAAATGTTTCCTTTATATACAAATTGCTTAATTCTTTCAGCACATGCTGCCATCTCTTATCTGTTTCCAACTAACAGTAAACATGCTTAGATGGCAACATGAAAACAGAACAAATACATTGTGCTTGTCAGACATTGTCTGATTTTGGCTTTAACAATGCCTGTAATTAAAATCCAGAAGTTGATAAAACTTAGGTGATATAAACAGATTGCTGGATATTACTGAGTCAAAAAAAAAATTAATAATAAATAATAAAACTATAAAGTTTTTTTTTTTTTTTTACCATTTTTGTATGAATTTTATTTTTGAATTTTTTTAAATTCTGGTTTAATTTTTGACAATAAATTTGCTTTAATGATGGTCAAAATAAGAAGAAATTGATATTTCAAAGCATGTATGTAGAAGTTTTCATTTTTACAAAATTTCATAAGCTTTCATAAGCTTGAAGAGCAACTGTACCTTTGGGAGACTCACTCACAACAGGGTTAAATTTACTGTTTGTAGAAATACTTAAAGAGTTGCATAATGGGTTTTGGTTGTGAATGCAATTCCCTCTTATAATATATTATTGTTTCTATGTGATTTTGGCTTGCATGGCAACCAATGCATCTGACATAAACTGGAGAGATGCCTATACTATTATAAGTAATATTACAAGAGTTCTTGAAATAGTAGCCATAGAGAGAGAGAGAGAACTGATGTTATAGAATAAAACCTCGTAAATCCAATATTCAAAAATCTAGCACTTTTTTGAAAATTTACTGCTTTGAATAAAATAAAACATTTCAGTCTCTGTTGATTCAAATTAAGTATACCTCATCTAACCTTATGTTTTCTCAAGATCTGTATTGTTGTCCTTAGGTTTTAGGTGCATCAGTGACTTAGACCTGCACCATGTGTATTGTTTGTCCAAGTGTATGTATGAGTTCACAGGCTGAAAAACCTAACCTAGAATAATTCATGGGGAAACCCATTCCATCCACCCGAGATCAGCTACCTGCATCCCCAGTTGAAGAGGCTTTTAGAAATTCCTTCAGTCTATGATGTGTCAAACCCAGACCTCTCAAAAAAAAAAAAAAAAAGACAAAACAAGTATACTGTCACTGAGAACTCAAGATCAATAGGAACATACTACTGGAAAAAAACTAACTCCATTTTTCAACTTATTCCTGGAAAAATACTCTAATTCCTAAAAATTCTGTCTTCTTTAAGTAATCCTGCAGAAAAATTATGTAGGTTTGGTTTACAGGAAGGTTTACAGCAATCATAACTGGAAAAGCTGTATGCTTAAAAAAAAAAAAAACAGGTAGGCCTTGACTTCTACAGTGAAAAATGATTAAAAGAATGAGACATTTAAACAGTCACTCAATTTGTGAATAAGATAAGTCTGATAAACCTTTATGGTCTGAGCATGGAAATAATGAAATTGTGCTCATTATGGTAACTGATGCTGCTTCATGCATGGTGAAGGTAACTAAAATCATTGGATGTGTTCTACCTGAACCTTCACAAGTTGTTTAGTATGATAATTAAATAGTTTCAGAGAAGATAAGATGTAAGTTCACAGATATAAATAATTTTAATTTCATCTGTCAGAAAAACTTTCTTGGAATCATTTATGTATGTGGAATAATATAAAAGTGTTTTCCCTGCTGTTTCTCTGTCACCCTTGGCAGCTTTGTCCATATAGGACACCTCACTTGAAGCTACTTCATTTCAACAACACGCTTATGATGATGACGGGACATAGTCTCAGCAACAGACAAGAGAAAGAAAAGAGGGGATGGTCTTATTCCGTTTCCAGAAATGAAGGGCAGTCTAGGTAAGACCACCCTTTTCCTCACCCATTCTAGCAGATCTAAAGTATGTCCTGTTTTTCAATGTAGAGTCCCTTGATGAAGGGGAACAGAAGACCATGTCCTCACCTTCAGAAATATTAAATTCTCTAATAGCCCAGAGAAAGTCAGCATTACTATTAATGGTGTAACAAGCTTTGCATACAAGAGATTGGCAATAAATTTAAGAGAATTCATGTGTTGTGGTGCTGCAGCTTGCAACCATAGGATATAAAGGGACATTTGGTTTATGTATCTTAAGTAATCCATAAAATTGAAGGAGTTAGCCCCTGTCACACAATCTCTTCATAGTGCTGTATTGATCTTATTCTACAAATACCAGGAATAAACAAGTCGATGCAACTTTAGGTCTAAACCCTTCAATACTTTAATGGTGAGATCTTAAGGGCTTGTGAACTTGTTGATCTTGTCTGAAAGTGGTTATCAGAGATTTTAATATTTCAAAGGTGAAGTCATGATCTTGTTCAACGTAGTCTCCCAGTTTACTTCTGTTTCCTTTCATCAAGCTGGTGAGCACTCAAGACAGCTTTTGAACAGTGAATCTACATTGAAAGACAGGACCTTGCTTTCTGTAGAGGATATTTCTAGTGCATTTGATTTGTGCCTGACCAGGGTCACAATGATGGTCAATCATTCTTTATATTGCCAAATTCAGAGCCTTGGGTTCTTCTATCAGTTCTGTCATAATTGGTATGGAGAACTGGAAGTGAATATTTTTTTGAATCTGTTGATCCCAATCTGACTCCAATGGTGTTATATTGATAATGTGTTCACGGCTGAACACATTACAGGTGACCCCCGCTTAACGCTGATCATTCGTTCCGGAAAAACAGAGCGCTAAGTGAATCCGCGCTAAGCGAGCGCCGCTTTCCCATAAGGTAACATATGTATTTATGAGCTGCGGTCAGTGCCATAGGATATTTCCTAATGAATAATAAACAGTAATGAAAAGATGCACAAATGTAGGTCAAAATATTTAATATTCAAATATTTGTACATATAAAATATTCTGCATTGCATACGTATAATTATGTGGTAACTACTTGCGTATCAAAAGTAAATTTAAAATTCCAATTAATGAATTTAATTTAATTGATGTATTTAATCATGAAAAATGTGTGGATTTTGAGTTGGACTTTGGCCCTCTTCCAAATAAACTAAAAGGGGTATTAATTTTAAATCCCCCGCAGCGTTACAACCAACAATAAAGTCAACCGATCCTTCGCCGCTTTGAAACCTGGCATGTTTTTTTCTTCTTTCAATATGAAACTCCTTTTAGGCATTCGTTTCCACCAAAGTCCTGCTTCAGCTATGTTAAAAACTTGTTGAGAAGTATAACACATAATACCCCTCTTCAATAATTTTAACAAGTTCTTTTTTGAAAGTTTCGGCTCCTTGATCTGCACTTGCGGCTTCTCCCTGGATTTTAAATCTATTCAACCAGCCCTTACCAGTTTTAAATGGTTCCACATTTTTTTTTTTTAGGCGACTTTTCTTCAGATCATCATATTGGCTAATCTCTTTCTCTCTCTCTCTCTCTCTCTTTTTTTAATATTTAACTTAATTCAATTCTGCATTGGAATATTATCTTCAATAAAATTAGTCTTCCATTTCAATCCTAATAGCGGGCCTAGTCCTATAGAATAGAATAGAATCTTTAATTGCAGCAATGATAGACATACAATTAGTCCCGTCACGGCATGGTGGTGCCAGGGGTTTACAAAACATATTTACAAAAAATACATGAGAAAGTTGCTTGCAGTGGAACAGCTATCTTTCCCGCTGCAAAAATTAACTCTTTATTTTTTTATAATTGTTCTTACAGTTAAAGTTGCAAGCCCTAAATTATGGCACACATCCGTTTGTTGTTGACCGGAATCGATTCGCTTCAAAACGTCTAATTTAATTTTCAAATTCAGTCTTTTTCTTACATTTATAGTCTTCGTACTGCGCCCAGACGTTGTTGCTTTTTCATTCCTATCAGTCATTATTAGCTCTTCGAAAATGTAACTGCGTTGGTTGAATTAATTACGATACAATGTTCAAGTAAACTTTCCGTTACGCACGATGTCTAATACTGTACTGAGTGATGACTACACTTCGGATAAATGCATATAACGCAAATATTACAAGCAATATACTTGATCTTTTTTAAAATGTTGATCTCGGAACTACGTAACAAGTCACTGTACTGAAACTAAATTAGCGTGCGAGAAAATTTCACTGAGCGTGGGAAAACTTCTCAAGTCGGCGTGGGAAACTTTTTAATGCTGTTTTGCTATTCATTTTCAAGCTATCGACTCCATCAAATGAAACGATTTCGTTAATATGTCAAAAATGTAATCTGTAAAAGAGCGTTATAGTGATCTGTGACAGCGTTATAGTCAGATACGGGTTATAATATAAGAACAGCGTTATAGCGAATCAGCGTATAGCGAACCGCGTTATAACGGGGGCCTGCTGTATCTCAGTTCTCTTTCTCCCCCATATCCGATTTATTGTGAGAAATGGAGGCAAATAATGCTCTTCCTTTATTGAATATGATGGTGCATTGCATTGGCTTGCACCTTAATATATTTCTATTTTCAGATGCTATGTATGCTGGCCAATTTATTAACTGTGTATCTGCACACCTATATTGCAACCATTCTTTTCCAATTTAAAAGTATATACCCTTGCACGTGTTGTCAAGATGCCATCAGCATTTAGTTTACTCAATCTATTTGAGGCCTTAAACTCTTCAATCATCTCTCCTCATAGTTTCCTACATTCCAGACATTGCAATTTACACAACTCTTCTTTCTTTCTTTGTAAGACAACCTTTTGGCTCCTGAATAATCTTGTTACTCTTTTCTACATCTTTCCTTAAATTCAATTTTGAAACCCATATACAATACTCAAGATACAGGGCCTAAACCATTGTATTATACAACAAGATAATCACTTCTTTCTCCTTGCAACACTAATGTGTGAAAATTCTGGAATTTTGAAACAAAACCATGCTTTGCTGATAGTAAAGTATATAGATCTTTGGCTTACTGCAATAAGATTATGTAATGTTCTGATGGAGTGATGAAGCAACATTGCTTTTATCTCATCTATAGTGTATTGTTTACTTGGAAAACTCTCTTGAGCATCACATAATAAGCTATAAGTTTAAAAATCAAGAATAAAGAAAAGTTTTATTTTAAAAATCAAGAATAAACTATCGTAAAATAAATGTAACAGTGGGGAACTATAGCTTCCCAACATCAATTGAACTCGCATTACGTGACCGTATGGCTCGTTCAAAATGAAACTCCATGATGCATCACTCCAAAGTTACCCCTAATCATGCGTGACAGTGAATGTTATTTATTTTTTTTTTTATTATTTTTTTAAATATATTCAAAATTCTGATGGTCAGGAAACTTTTCTGGGGTGTGTAATATTCTATAATTAACAACGTTATGATCAAGAATCATATGCTCAACAAAATTCACAAAATGATTTACAGCAATCCCCCCCAAAAAAGGGCGCCTCCATAGCCAGGTGGGAAGGAGCAGCAGTGCGTAGCACACACTTCTTGATTAGACCGGGATTCGAGCCCGTCATCACCAAATACGGAGGATGCGGAAAGGTCAGGGAATGACCACCGCATATTCCCGGAGCAATATGGCCTTAGTTGCTAATGCTCCTAAAAACCAAATAACAACCCCCCCCCCCCCAAAGGCATACACTTAGAAACAGCTGTACAGATATTATGGCACTTGTTGGGAAATATGCTGCTTCCCTAAATAGCATATTTCCCATTGTCATTTATAATTTACAATAGCTGAAGCAATGACAAAATGATGAAGTGTGGGACCTGCACGGTAATTTTTAGATTACTGGAGTTATGTCCTCCTCCTCTATTTTTTGCAGAATTTTCAAAAAGTGCTAATTTATGAGGTATTAGTAATTAAATATAATTTCTCATTAATAAGAAAAGGTAATCACTAAATGCATCACATTTTTGAATGTAATAAAATTTAGTGCTAAGTTTTTATGCACAGCTTACCTTATATTGTGTTTCTGCTGGAGAGCTAGCAAGGAAAGGAGGCTGACCTACTAACATCTCATATAATATTACCCCTACACTCCACCAGTCGCAAAGCTGTGTATAGCCTATATTTCATCAAAATAAGCAATGTTTAATACTATTATTCACAACCATAAAAAAAGAAATGTGATATTCACAATAAGCAAGAAATACAAAATATTTGTGATTGCACAAAAAAAAAAAAAAAAACTTCCCAGCAGTAATCAGTAAATTACATGAAATATAATAATCCCATTAATGTATATTTATATATTATTACGTTAATACATCAATAAAATATACAATTCTGCAAAGTAAATTCCTCTTACAGAGAACTGTTAAAACTAACTTGGAAATTAAGGTTAGGGGGGAATAAAAGGCTTTACCACTCCTCTCATCAGTATTCATTCAAATTATCTTCTCAAACTCTGTGAAACTAAACAAACAGCAACTTACAATTACAGTTCAAGGTTGACACTTTTGCAGCTTGGCATTTGCCTTTCTCAAAAACTATATAAATGAATCTCTGGTGCTCCTGGAAACAAAGTGAATAGAATAACTTCTGATATCTATGGTTAGTCACTTGGGCATCTTTCCCGTGTGAGATAACCACCCAAGTGACTAACTAAAGTTAATGGTGGTGCTTTACTTTGATGAACATACAGACAACAATTATCCTAATCACTTTGTTCTCAGTATCCAGGAGCACTAGAAATTCAAGTGGGTGACATCTAAGAAAGATTTATCAAGTTGGAACAAAAGTGCCACAAGAATTGCAAATTATCTTTCCATATACAGTCGAACTTGGTTATAACAAGATCCAAGGGACTTAAGAATGTTGCTCATTACTTGTCATATCCGTTATTGTAGCTATGTTACTTTTGCTGTTACTCGCTACGTTTATCATGCACACAGTACTTATAAAAAAAAAAAAAACAACAATGAATAACTACAGCTCATGATTATATGATTAACAATTTATTCCATATATTTATACACTAAATAAATAATTCACAAGAAAAATAATTTCTTTATTAAAAAGTCTTGATCTAATACATTTTTATTTTTTAAAAAAGTTTTCCAATGTTTTTTTTTCAAATTTCTTTAAGGTGAAATTTATGTGCAATGTCTGAAGTAAAATTGAAATTCGGGATCAGTGTCACTGGTTTCGTATAACAGTGAAAGACTTTTTAAAGCAGTTTGTGCCTGTGCTTGAGACTACATTTATTGGACACTCACCACTGTCTTCTTCTTCCTCACTGTTATCTTCAAAAGCCTCTTTTTCTCTAACAGCTTTGAGAATATCCTCATCTGTTGACATTTTGGCAGTCACAAGGTTGTCCATGGTCTCATAATCATCCACACATGCCAACCTGGTATCTAAGTTGTTTCTTCACCCACATTGTTAATGGAATATTGTCGTCATTTTCTTCAGTCTTCATAGACTTCCATGGGTTTTAGTCCTACCCTATTAAGAGTTTTTGATGGTTGATGTGACCTTATCCCACGTGTCGCTCTTGAATTGGATGACATCAAGAAGTGAAATTTTTCCTTTCTTTCAATAGATTCTCTAGTTTCCAATATAAAAAGTTTTCTAAAATAGCATTTAAAGGTTCTAATAAACTCACTTGCAGTATGGCTTCAAGAAAGGATCCTCCGCGGAAGATGCCATTGGAGCCCTCGTAAAACACTGTACACATTCCACAGCAGTCTATGAAATGGCCATCTTTGTGGATTTTGAGGGTGCCTTTGGTGGGAGAGTTCCCTCAGGTCCCTTAGACTGGCAAACTGCAATCAATATCTTTACAAAGTCATAAGATCCTACTTCAGTAACAGATCAATTCAGGTCACTGCCCACAGGGGTCAGTGCTAGGACCACTCCTTTGGAACTCCGTACTTGACCAGCGGCTCACCAGAAGCTTTGACAACTGCGTCAATTTTGCCTATGCAGATGACTTGGTTATTTGCATTGCAGGAAGAGCCAGGAGAACCCTTGAGGACCGAGTAAAGATTGTCCTGGATGACCTGGTAAACTGGACCCTCACAAAAAAATTAAAAATATCAAACACAAAAACAGGTTGGATTACTGCAGACCCCCTAAAGTGCTTATTCACAGGAAGCAAATTCCATATGTTGCACAAACTAAATACCTTGCCATAATATTGGACGAAAGGCTCAGTTTCCAACCACACGTGAACAGTGCCTCCTATGCTGCTGGGGTCTGGTTCCATAGGGTCACTAACAGTAAAATCCGGGCCAAACTCCTTTCCATGCAAAGAACTATGCTGCTTGTGACACACCGAGTAACAAGAACATCAACTAATGCCCCGCAGGTTCTATCTGAGGCCCTTCCCCTGGACCTGTATATAGCTTATAGAGGTTTCATCTACAAACACAAAAAAGGCCTACCAACCTCACTCCTTGGAATATACTGCAATCCTGTTACAAATATCAAACAGGAAAAAATAAACCTATGGAATAAACTCCTCTCCCTTTCGCAGGTTAGATGGGATGAAAGTCCCACTGTAGAGGTCACCAGCCCTTTTATCCCGGATGTCACCTTTGCCATGAATAAGCCACATTGTGATTGGTTCTACCCATCCATGAGCACATCCTAACAGGACATGGTGGGTGCTCTTAAAGCAAAACTGTTCCAATTCGGAGTGGCAACAAATCCTCATTGCTCCTGTGGAGAAGAGGAATCCTGAAACCACATCCTGTTGTCTTGCCCCAACTACAAAGAACAACGGACAACACTTAAAAATAAGGTTCAGAACATCTCAGAAGTCAATCTTAAAGACTTAACTGAAAATGAGCCTAACTTTCAAGCCCTTCAAATCTTCACCAACCTTCAGCAGATGCTTCACCACACTGGATAATTCGACAAGCCCTTGCTGAGCTATTCCGTGTCACCTACCAGTCATCCTGGACTTGAATTCTTTTGATCTCTGAGGTTGTTCAGAGATGTCAACCACTGGTGTTTTTTTTTTTTTTTTTATATATATTTATTATTAATAAATTTTATTTTTATTATTATTTTATTTTTATTTTTTTCCCCTGCTGGTACTCAGGACTAGGCATTCTGAGAGTACAGTATTGCACTACCTCCAGTGGATGCGGGATTTTAGCACACTACCGAAGTGCAGGATAGTAGATTATGTCCGGCTCCACATGCCTTGGAATGGACATCAGGCAGCAGTTGCTCAGGTGTTGGCTGCTCACATTTCAGGCCCTGATTACACAGATTCTGCAGTCCAGATAGAGACAATTCGGGGAGATGGACCCACTACAAACAGGCCACATACATACACAAATACATAAATGTCATTGAGTGTGCATACATGCATTTCTTTTACTTGAGTCTTGAGAGTTTTGTTGTATTTTACAATTTTGTAAGAGAAGCTCCATTTTCTGCTGGAGTTTCTTGCACAGGTTTAAATGATTGTAAATAGAGAGTGTTATTAGAAAACAGGCCTTGAGCGCCGGGTTGCATTATATCATCACAGTTTCTTGTGATGACTGACTAACTGATTAAAATAAATTTATTAAAATAAAAAAGAAATAAAATAAGATAAAATAGTTAAAATACATATAATAAAAGCGTTAAAATACATAGTAGCTTTCGAAGCAAAGTGCCTCTTCGTCAGCTAGTCTGTGAATGGTGTACTTCAGTATATATTGATGGTTACAATAGCAGAAGTCAGCTGGGTATGATCATGTATCATGAGTCCGGTGTCAGTAAAGCAGAATTATGTACACGTGATGATCGCCAGCACTCATCACACTGCAATATAGTACATTCTATAATAGGGTGTAAGTGTAGTAGTGCTGCCATAGCCTAGTGGTCAGGCGCGCGGGTGCATAAGTACACGTGCCTTGAGTGACCGGGGTTCAAGCCCGTGACTGCTGAATATGGTGCTGTTTCTTGTATTCTGTCTATCTTGTGAACTCTTCTGATCATTTGGTCGTCCCGGAGTATAAACAGAAAATTTATTTATTATTTTATTTTACTCCCCTTTATTAATGCTTTTATCTTATTTTATTTCTGTTTTATTTTATGTATATATCATTTTTATTTTAATAAATTTATTTTAACCAGTTAGTCAGTTGCCGCAAGAAACTTTGATGACAGTATTATGTATTTTTGTATTTATGTAAATAAATAAAAAAAAAAGCTTTTAATAATGCTCTGACCATAGATTGGAGCACAGAAGTTGAATTCGGTGATAAAAATATTTTATATTTTAAATATTTTAAGAATGAGACGTGATGGGCAATTGTCTAAAATCAGCAAAATTTTCCTATATTTTTTTTTAAGCTTTGTCCCAGTTACACACTTCAAAAATGGATGATGTCATCCAGGCTTTTTTGATAGCCCGGTATATTACTGGAAGATTTTTAATGTTTTAAAACATCTTGGATTCCTGGATTTCCCTGTTACTAAGAGTTTTCTTTTTTCAGTTCACTCATATTTGAACAAATCAGAAAAGTCAGTTGCTCTTTGGGTAATTTTCCACCTGTGCACTTTTCACCTTTAAACTTGTGGGTCATGTAGGGAGGCAGTATATAAAACACACCAGTTTCACCTGCATTAAAAATGTCACTTTCACAGAAACCTTTTATATCTGGCCACACATTGTCAATCCAGTTGTTACTCACTCCTTCGTTCACACCACCAGGTTTGTCACTTAATTTACCATAAACAATATTATTTCTTTTTTCTGAATCTGGATATCCAAGTTGATGACCCAATTTTTCAGTTTGTAGTTTCAGTAGAGGGTCAGCCACTAATAGGAATGCAATTTATTTTCAATGCAAACCAACTCAAAAGAGCCCTATCCAGACCAATTATGTCACACTTACACAACTTTTTAGCAATTAGGTTTTTTTTGAAAGCGCTAGTAATTCTTTCCAAATTTTTCTAAATGGTTGACATAGTTAGCATTTGTAGTTAACATAGTTAGCATTAGCATTTGTAGAGGCATATGATGCAAGAAGGCAAGCTTATACAGTATCAGCTGAAAAAAAAAATCCAATTTCACATATCCATTCGCTCTAAAAGTTTGTCCAGTTCTTCCTTGAATTTATGTAAGCTATCAACTTCCACAACGACAGATGTAAGTTTGTTCCAGCAATCAACTACCAGCTGGCTACAGACCAATTTCCACACATCTATTCTACAACCATCTTTCCTCAATTTGGATTTATGTCCCCTCAGGTTTGTAATCTAATCTGAGCAAGGTGAGTTGATGAGTGCAGTCTTAACTTTTTGCAAATGGACACATTGCTTGTTGCATTCTCTAAGTCACAAATAATTTTCACTTTCTTGCTGATTGTCAAATTTTTCTTTTCTTCCCTCACATTTCAAGGTAAAAAAAAAACAGGAGAGACTGCTTCTACAGGGATGCGATACACTTAAATAGAAAGGGTGCAAGAATATTTGCTGATGCTATCGAGGCAGTGTTAGGTGGGTCGGAAAACTGCTAGCTTGGGGGGATACAAGGACTAATAGATTAACAGTAGCCACTGGCAGAGGTGAAAGTGATTCTTGCACTGCTTCTATTGGAATGAGTAGAAGCCAGGAAAACAAGATGCAGCATATTTCAGAGACTGCTGGGAGTCATTGTGGTACAAGTAAACAGATGGGTTGTGTTAGGGTAGCTAAGAATAGGAACAGGTGCATGTATACTTGCGTGTACACCAATGCTAGGAGTTTGGTAAATAAATTTGATGAATTTGAGGTATTGCTCAAAACATCAAAGGCAGATATTGTTGGAATATCAGAGACGTGGTGTCACACAGATATAAGGAATGCAGAATTGGAATTTGGGGAGTACAATGTGTACAGAAAGGATAGACAGGATAGGAAGGGAGGAGGGGTTATGCTATTAGTTAAGAAACACAAAATCCAAGGCAGTGAAGCCAGTCGACATTGCTTGACAGTGCAGTGTAGAGTCAGTTTGGTGTGACATAAGTATTGGGAGATCAAAATTCAGAGTAGGAGTGTGCTATAGGCCTAATGACTCTGATGAGTATAATAAGAACCTGTACAGAGAAATAGAATGGGCCAGTAAATCAGAGAGTCTTATAATGGGGGATTTTAATTTCCCATATATTGACTGGAATTTGTGGGTTGATCACTCACACACTAGCAAGGCTTTTATGGATTTATTGGATGATTGTTTTCTACATCAGCATGTTTGGGACGCAACTAGAGGGAGTAATACTCTTGATTTGATTATCAGTAGTGATTCTTCATGCATTAAGAATCTGCAGATAAAGGAACCACTAGATGGCAGTGATCACAGTGTGCTGAAGTGGGATTTACTCAAAGAGGTAACTACCATCAGGGGTAAAGGGAAGGGTTTTGCTTTCGTAAAGGCAACTACGATGGTCTGAGATAGTATTTAAATTCTATACAGTGGGACCAACTGATGATGTTACCAACAGCAAATTCAAAATGGGAAGCATTCAAAGAACTTATCTTGGAAGCTACTAGACTTTACATTCCAACTAAGAAATACTGTTCAAGGTTTAGGCCTAAATGGATGTCAGATGAACTAATGAGACATATGGCAGAGAAGAAAAATGCATGGGATACATATAAATTAACATGTGACACAGAAGCCTATGATAGATATAAGTTGATTTGTAACCAAGTTACAAAGGAGTTTAGGCAGGCGAAGGCAGATTACGAGAAATCTTTGGCAAAGGATGCAAAGAAAAACAGCAAAGAGTTCTTTACTTATGTAAACTCTAGAAGGAACAGGATGAATCAGATTGGTCCACTTGATATCGATGGTTCAACTGTTGATCTTGCTCAGGTAGCTAACAAACTAATGAATATTTTGCATCAACATTCACACATGAGGAGTTATTCAGCGAGGGGAATGCCAGTGGTGTATTCAAATCTTGGAGTAAGCTAGATAATCTTGTAATAACTGAGAGTAAAGTGGAGGAGAAATTGTTGAAGATAAACACAAGAAAGGTACCTGGGGTGGATGGGATCTATCCAGTTATATTAAAGGAGACAGCAAAATTATGAGAGCTTCCTTGACTCAGGGGAGGTACCCATAGACTGGAGATGTGCAAATGTGACTCCAATTCACAAAGGAGGATCAAAGGCTGACACAAGTAATTATAGACCTGTTGAGTTTAACTTCTGTTCCAGGAAAATTAATGGAAGCACTGGTTAAAGAAGCACTGCAGGATGATCTAGACAAAACTTCAGTTATAGCTCAGACACAGCATGGTTTTGCTAAGGGAAAGTCTTGTGTGACCGATTTAATTGGATACTATGATGCAGTCACAAAAGAACTGGATGCAGAGAATAACTTTGATTATTATATATTGGATCTTAGAAAGGCTTTTGATGCTGCTGCACATGGAAAACTGCTGCACAAATTGGAGCAGTGTGACATTGGAGGCAAATTGCTGCTATGGATAAAGGGGTGGTTGAGGGGGAGAAGACAGAGAGTGGTAATCAATGGATACTGCTCATCGTGGACTAATGTTATTAGTGGAGTCCCTCAGGGTTTAGTGTTGGGTCCATTATTGTTTTCTGTATTTATAAATGATATTGATGATGGTATATCAAGCTTAATGTCCAAGTTTGCAGACGATACAAAGGTTGGCAGGGTTGTTAAGGACACTACTGACGCTATGCTGCTGCAACAGGATTTGGAAAGGTTGAGCAAATGGGCTGAGAGGTGGCAAATGAAGTTTAACATTGACAAATGTAAAGTACTACATATGGGAAACAGCAACCCCAAAGCGTCGTATCAACTTTGTGGAACTACACTGACAGTGGTAGACAATGAAAAGGACCTGAGGATAATTGTGCAGGCAGATATGAAGTTCTCTGAGCAGTGCAGACAGTGTGCAAGAGTAGCTCATGATGTCTTGTCAATGATATACAGGAATTTTTCTAGCAGGGAGACGGAGGTGATTATTCCCTTGTATAAGGCAATGGTCAGGCCACACCTTGAGTACTGTATACAGGTCTGGAAGCCTCATTTCAAGAAGGATGTAGAGCTGCTGGAACGAGTTCAGAGAAGCCCAACAAGATTAGTGAATGGAACAAAGGGTTGCTCTTACGAAGAAAGGCTTAAGTTTTGCAAATTACAGTGTCTGGAGACTACGCACTGGCGAGGTGATCTGGTAGAGGTGTATAAAGCCTTGAATGGTTTGAGCATGCTCAATGCTGATGGGATTCTTCCTCTTGCTCAGAATAATCACCTGAGAGGACATAAATTCAGATTGAGGAAAGACAGATGTAGGATGGATGTGCAGAAATTTGCCTTTAGCCAGTGGGTAGCTGGTTGGTGGAACAGACTTCCATCCCTTGTCGTGGAAGTTGATAGCCTAAATAAGTTTAAGGCTCAGCTGGACAGGTATTTCGAACGAACGGAGGGGTGAAGTGGAAGTGTTTTTTTTTGGCTGATGCTGCATAAGCTTGCTTTCTTGCATCGTATGCCTCTACTAATGCTAATGTAGCACAACAAAACCTAAACTACAGAAGCAAAATTGTTTTTAAATATTCTAAATGTTTCTCTCAAGTTTTAAAAAGATGCATTCACACACAAAGATTTGAAGTTGCATTGAATTCTTCATTTTGTCTAAAAAAATTCAATAAAAAATTTCATTGGTTAATTTGCTGGATGATTTCTCTCCATAGTTCTTCTGGGAATCCATAACAGAGAAGAGATACAGTACAAAAGAGGATTAAGAGATTGGGGGAAGAAAACAAAAAGCTAAATGTGAATGTACACCTTCAGCGTGGAACATACTCTATTCAAACAAGGTAGCGTGTAATGGAATTATTCTGTTCCCCCAATACATATAATCATTAGAATTCTCAGAGGCCTTCAGCAAGCCTATCATGAGGTGTTCTGGGATTTCTGCTGTGGCACTAGAATGAGGACTATGCTCTTTGTAGTAGCATTCTGCACTAAAAAGATTCTGAGAATCATTAAAAGGATTATAATTAAATTACTATTGGCAGGGGTGCAGAAAGCAATAAAAGGGAAATGTCATAAAGGGCAAAGCAATAATAGATCTGCCACTACTCGCCCCTCGACGTGGGCACCTGTACGTGGTGAGGGGACCTCCCAGTGATGCTGTTGGTTTTCCAGATTAGCATCACTGGGATCTAATGCCCATACCTTGGTTCCAGTGTTACATCATTGAAATCCGGCATGTGCAGCCGTGCGCCGCGACCCATGGATTTCGGAAAGGGGAATCCTGGTGGTTGAGGGGCCCAGCCTTAATACACCACTTTGGCCCCTGCTTCGACAAGACGGGAGGTCCCAGACCGGCCCGACTGGGATCAATCGGCGGGTGGTTTTTTTTACTGCTAGGGTCAACTGCGTTCCAATAAGTCTCCCTCCCTATGGTCCTGGGATGGGATAAAGACTTATTGGTAACGTGGGTATGGTATGGGTGAGGTACTTAGGCATCAGACACTTTCTCTTTACTCTTATGAGTAATTTAAATCCAATTTCTTCTGGGGGCCCCCCAACAAGGCCCCCTACCTAATCGATCAGATGAGAGTGAGAGCAATTCTGCAAAAAGAGCCAGAACTGAGGATAAAACACCATCTATAACACCGCTTTTCCTCATTCTCCATTCTACCAGAGAGCAGTCAATTGGGAAGATGTCACCCTTCTTTATCCAGAAAAGTTGGCAGGATTACCAAAATCCGTAAAACGGCTGCGTTCTGGCAATCTTTTACTCGAAGCTTCAAATACAAAGCAAGCAGAAAGAATATTAAACGCGACATCCATAGGGGGAATACCAATCAATGTAACACCCCACAAAACTTTGAACTCTTCACGCGGTGTCATTTCAGAGTGGGATCTTCTTCATGTCTCTGAAGAAGAAATCTGCTCTGAACTAAAAGACCAAGGAGTGACAGCTGTCAAGAGAATATCAATGCGGAAGGAAGGGAATCTCGTCCCTACCCGAGTTCTCATCCTAACATTTAACACCCCACGGCCTCCTAGTTCCATCAAGGCAGGGTATTTAAACTGCCCAGTGAGGATCTATATTCCAAACCCACTGAGGTGTTTTAAATGCCAAAAATACGGCCACTCACAAACGGCTTGTCATGGTAACCCTGCCTGTGCTCGATGTGGTACGAAAGACCATGAGAGCAAGGAATGTTCAGCTTCTAAACCGATCTGTGTAAACTGCCAACAAGATCATCCTGCCTACTCCAGAGCATGCCAGCGGTTGAAGGATGAAAAAGAGATCCAAAAACTGAAAACAGAGCTGAATATTTCCTACCCAGAGGCCAGAAAACGTATCCAACCAATAAATAGCGGGAAACCTTCATATGCCCAGAAGGTTTCTGCTAAGTGCACTATCGGTACACAAACTGAGATGACTATACCACCACGAGAGTCATTCACCCCGATTGCACGCTATTTATTGAGTTCACAAAAGCCCACCAAAAAAACACAATCAGCTGCCACTCCTATATCTGTACCTCCTAGTGCTTCACCACTACCAAAACCAAGTGGTAAAGAAAAGCCAAAAACTTCAATGGATGTAGGGAACAAGGAGGTACCGGATGAATCAGTCTTGGAACTCTTTGCGGAGGAAGAAATGGACACCGGACAGCATCCATTCTTCCCCAAAAAAGATAAATCCAAGACTGACAAAATAAAGCCCTCAGCACCTCGGAAGCCGCCTGATGGACCCACCAAGCCAAAATAATGGCTAAATTCCTACAATGGAATTGTCGTGGATTCCGGCGAAATACTGATGACATCAAGGCCCTCCTGCAAAAGCACGAGCCAGTTTGCTTTTGCTTGCAGGAGACTTATCTAAAAGCAAATGATGATCCCACCATGCATAACATTACAATTTTTCGAAAGGATAGAATTGCAGATGGTCCTGCTCATGGAGGAGTGGCTATCCTTGTGGGCAACCAGACCCTAGTTCAGCCCTTGCTAGTTACAACCAGCATAGAGGCTGTTGCAATTTGCCTTTCAGTGGAATTTCTGTTAACTGTCTGTTCAATTTATTTGCCACCTGGGACTGACATCTCCCAGGAAGACTTGATGATCTTATAACGCAGTTGCCTCCCCCTTTCTTACTTCTCGGGAATTTTAATGGACATAACACCCTGTGGGGTAGTGCTAAAATCAATAGAAGGGGACGAGTCATAGAGCGTATGCTAAATGACAATGACATTTCCCTTCTAAATATTGGAACAAACACTTTCTTCCACATGCCTACCCGTACGTTTTCTGCCATTGATCTCTCTATCTGCTCCCCTTCTCTACTCCCTTCACTCACTTGGGAAGTGGAGGAGAACCCATACAGAAGTGATCACTTCCCTGTGATAACCTCGTTACACAGTGGGAGACCATGTCTTCCTTTCAGGTTACCACGGTGGAAGACTGATCAGGCTGACTGGACTGCCTTCCAACATCAGGCAAATTTTGACCTCAGTACCGTCAGTCAGGAGCCTATCAATGATGCAATAACGTACATTACAGAAAATATCGTCCAAGCAGCTGCCAATACCATACCGAAAACATCTGCCCGGTTTCCACCTTTTCCCAAGCCATGGTGGAATTCACAATGCACAGCAGCAAAAAAGGCTCAAAACAAAGCGTGGGGGATATTCCACCGATATCCTACCACTGTTAATCTAATAGCCTTCACATGCATGAGCCAAAGCACGCTACATTCGCCGTCAGAGTCAAAGGGAATCATGGATCCGTTTTACATCATCTATTAACCAGTCTACCAACTCTAAGGTAGTCTGGGATAAAATCCAAAAAATGAAGGGAAAATATACATCCCACCCTTCATCGATCCTAGACTATAATGGATGCACTATTGTAGAGCCCACTGCAATAGCCAATGCCCTTGGGGAAACATTTTCAAACATCTCTGGGATATCATCCTATTCCCCAGAGTTTCTGGTCCTGAAACATAAAAGAGAAAAAGAGGCACTAAATTTCACACAGAAAGGCTATTTTCCCTACAACCTGCCTTTCACTCTGCAGGAACTAAAAAGAGCTCTCTATCATTCCAAGGCAAGTGATGTTGGACCAGATGGCATCCATTATGAAATGCTTAAACATCTGTCACCTGCATCTATGGATCGCCTGCTTGTTCTGTATAACAGAATCTATATAAAACAGCAATTTCCGGATTCATGGCATTTGTGCTTGCATTTGCGAAGCCAGGAAAGGATCCAAAACTCCCTACTAATTACCGTCCTATAGCTCTGACTAGCTGTCTGTGCAAAATCCTGGAGAGAATGGTTAATTTTCAATTAATGTGGTATTTAGAATTGAATGATCTCTCCAGCATCCAGTGTGGCTTCCGAAAAAACAGATCACCTCTTGATCATTTAATTAGACTGGAAACATCCATCCGGGATGCTTTCCTAAAACGCGAACACTTGGTGTCAGTGTTCTTTGACATGGAGAAGGCATATGACACAATTTGGAGATTTGGCATTTTAAAAGATTTGCATAGCCTTGGTCTTAGAGGGCAACTCCCCATTTTTATAAAAAAACTTTTTAGCCAATTGATTTTTCCAAGTTCGTGTGGGTTCCTCACTCTCTCGTCCCTTCTGCCAAGAGGAGGGAGTACCACAAGGATCAGTATTAAGTGTCACGCTTTTCGCCATCAAAGTAAATTCTATCACAGAACAGCTTCCTCCAACTGTAAACAGCACCCTCTATGTTGATGCCTTTAGCATATTCTGTCAGTCATGCAACATGAGGGTTATTGAAAGACAACTGCAACAAGCCATCAATCGCCTTAATTCCTGGGCACTTGCAAATGGCTTCAGGTTCTCGCCGGAGAAGACTGTTTGCGTACACTTTTGTCATAAGCATAATCTTCATCCTGAACCTGAATTAAGGCTAGGACAAAATGCTATTCCAGTAGTGTCAGACACAAAATTCTTGGGACTTGTGTTTGATAAAAAGTTGACCTTTTTAGAACATATTCGTCAACTTCGTACAAAGTGCACGAGGGGACTAAATATTCTTCGCTCTCTCTCATCTACGCGTTGGGGAGCAGACAGGTGTACCCTATTACGTATTTATTGTGCACTTGTATGTTCCAAATTAGACTATGGGGCCCAGGTATACTCCTCAGCCAGAGACAGTGTCCTTCGATGGCTGGACCCTGTCCACCATCAGGCTATCCGCATTGCTACTGGAGCATTTCGAACATCTCCTGTCCAGAGCTTATACGTCGAAGCAAACGAACCACGTTATCCCTTCGACGTAAGCAGTTGTCTTTAGACTATACTTTAAAGTTGAAATCCCTGCCAGACCATCCTATGTGGACATCCGTTTTTGAGCCACGTTGGGAAAACCTGTACAATATCTGTCAGACTGCCAACCGACCTTTTGGTATTCGTGTCCAAGAGCTACTCAGAGAGTTTAACATCATGGTAGACAAGGTTGCACAAACAACAAAAGAAACTCTTCCACCCTGGCATGCTCATACCCTGGCATGCTCATACTTTTCCCTTAAGAAATGGGTAAAGCCTGAGACTCCATCATCTGTCTACCAGCAGCTGTATTCTGCACACCGAGCTGAGCACTCTGACTTCCTGCCGGTTTACACAGACGGCTCGAAATCTGAATCATGCGTAGGATCTGCTGTTGTCTTTCCGGACACTATAATATCTCAGGAGAATCTTCCTGAATCCAGCATATACGCTGCAGAGCTGTATGCTATAGAGTTAGCCTTGGATCACATTCGAACTTGTCAATGCCAAAGGTCAATAATATATTCTGATTCTTTGAGTGTATTACAGGCTTTATTATCTTTGAGACAACTCTCATCCAGTTCTCTGTCGGGTTCAGCAGAAGATACATTCTCTTCATGAATACAAGGTTGATATCCGCTTCTGCTGGATTCCTATCCACATTGGGATAAAGGGAAATGATTTGGCTGACACTGCAGCCAAATCAGCAACATCCACTAATAATCGTTGCCTGTCAGTCTGTATAAGGGACTAATAATAGTCCCCTATACAGACTACAGGCAAATAATACGCAACAAGATAGATTCCCAATGGCAAGAACTATGGCATAGAGAGAGAACAAATAAATTATATCAAATGAAGCCTGTAATAGAAACTTGGCGGTCCAGTCTGCGGAGGAATCGGAGCGAGGAAGTTGTTCTTGCTCGACTCCGCATAGGACACAGTCATTTGACACATTCTTTTCTGCTGAGGGCAGATGACCCTCCTATGTGCGAGTCTTGCGACACCATTTTATCAATAAAGCATATTTTAATAGATTGCGTTAATTTTACCCATTTTCGCAATATATATTTTACCGCTTTTACTCATCCGACTGAGCCGTCAAATTTTATCAGACAACGACCACGTGTCAGCAGTTTTTAAGTTTAAAATATATACACATATATAAATTGGATCACTTACTTTTAAACTTATACTGCCTTATATATATATATATATATAAATAACAATTTGACGAGGTAACCTTTTTAAAGGTTACCAGAATTTATCTTTGTTGATATTTTAATATTTTCTTGGTGCAGTATAACTTTAGTCATTTTTGCGCCAATAAAATCAAAATCAAATCAAGCCACTGCTCGTTATAATGGCTTAAAGATTTGCTCGTTATACCCATGATTGCTTGTAAAATGTTTCTCGCGAAATACACCATTTCCAATCAACTCTTCTCTATTTGCTCGCAGTCGAACTCATTATAACCATGCTTATTATATAAGTGAGTTTGACTGTATATTCCCTACACTTTGTATAGACATTATTTAATCTATGCAGACTGGGCTAGCCAGGTGGGTAAAGTGCCTGCCTGGCAACCCAAAGGTCGAGGGTTCGAATTCCACCTCGGGCTTGGATCAGAGTAAAATGCAAAAACTTTGGGAGATGCATTATGGCCACAGAAGCTGATGTGCCAACAACTAACAAAAAAAAAAAAAAAAAAAATTTAATCTATGCTAAGCTTGATTATGCTAAACAGTGATTGAAAATATTTTATTCAATTTCTGTTTTTTCTTTTATATTTTAAATTTGTCCAAATATCCCTATGCTAAAAGTTTTATCAGTTTTAACATAGGTAAAAAATTTTCCAAATTTTTTCACAATTTACAAATTATGCATTAGTGAAACAGGTAATTTTTTATTATTACTAGGAAGCCAAACTTCCTCTGCTGGTATTAGACTCGGTTTTCAAATAGATTGGGATTTTTGTTGAGTAGGCATCTTTGTTATCTACTCAACATTTGCCTGGACTTGGTGAGGTTCTGGGAACCTTCTTATTGCTTTTAAGCAGCTTTTGAATAATAATAAAAATAATGACTGGTGGTAAAGGAAAGGAAAGATGATAGTGAGGGTAATACACTAAAATGATTTTTAACAATACAATAAAAATCTCTTTGGGCAATTTAAGTATGCAAGCAAGAGCATTATTATGGGTGACATAAATTTTCCTCTTATAGATCATAAATGGTCGATATACAGTACACACAGTTGGAGTAGTTTCTTGAATCAGTTGGATTGACTGCTATTTATTTAGATATGTTAGAGAAAAGGCAGGTGGGGATCATCAAATATCTTTGATCTAGTTCTCAACTAAGGATCCAAGCAGTATTGAAAATATGACAATTCAGGAACTGATAGCAGCAAGTGATTATAATGCCATAAAATAGGTAGTATTCAAGAAAATCTTGGTGATCAAAGGGAAAGGTCAGAGCTTTAATTACAGAAAAGGGGACTTATGGTTGATTCAGATATTTATTGAGCCCTATTAACCAGAGTTATTATAATATGCCATTTGGTACTAACACATTATGATTACAGAAAGTGTTTAAGAGATTTTTCCTAGATGCCACAAACACATTCTTGAAGTACTGCAAAACAAAAAAAAAAAAATAATAATAATGACAAGCGAGCCAAAAGATTTAATTGGGCAAAAGTTACATCTACCACATGACACTCATTCATATGATAATTATAAGCAGATGTGTAACAAAACCAGTGAGATGGGGTAAGACTTGCAAAAACTAATTAGGAATAATCATTAGCAAATAGAGAGATAAAAATGTGGAAAAGGAGTTATACTCATATATGAATGCAAAGCAGAAATTGAATTTTATAGGCCCCTCTTGCAAGATCAAAGTGGTGATGTAATTAATAATCCAGCTGAACAGATATTTTGAAAAGGGTAAAGATAGTTGCAAAATATTTGCATATTTTATGTTATATTGAAACCACATTAGTGCCAAGGGGGAAGAGTGAATTGAGTTGGAACCATTATAAGTGACATAATATAATATCAAAGTGCCTATTTGAAAAGCTGTTGAATATTGAGAGAGAGCAAGGCAGATGGTATATACCTGCTAAAAAAGGGAGCAAGTGAGTGCATCTAATCATTAGTAATATTAATGAGTCATCATTAAATTTAGGTTTTATTCCCTTGCAGACTGAAAGTGTCAATCTCTCCCCAAGTCCATAAGGCAGGAGCTAAAGAAGAGACTGCCAATTATAGACCAGTGAGTTTGGCTTCTGTGGTTGGTAAGATTATGAAATCTAGAATTAAAGGTGCAATACAAAACCATCTGGACAAGAATGATATCCTAAATGTCTCAGCATGGTTTTGTGAAGAGGAGATCTTTCCTTACTAATCTGATAAATTACTATGACAAGGTTAAAAGCAGTTGGATGTAAGAAACAACTCATATCTGGATCACAGCTTCTCATGAGGAGCTACAGCTCTTCATGAGAAGATAATATATAAATTAGAGCATGTCAAGATAACAGGGAAGCTCCATCAATGGTTTAGGGATTCACTGAAGGATGGGAGATAAAGCAGTCATAAATGGGTATTCTTCAGAGTGACTGGAGTAGGAAGTGGGATCCCTCAGGGATCAATGTTCAGACCTCTTGTTTCTTATCTTCCTAAATGATATTGAGGGAATATAGGGGAAGCTGTCACAGTTTGTTGATGACAAAGGTTGGGAGGGTGGTTAATGATCAGAACCAAGCTATGCTTTAAAAGGATTTCAATCAACTGCAAGTATAGTCTGCCAGATGGCAGCTAAAGTTTAATGCTGCCAAATGCAAAGTATGGCACTTGGGGGAGACAGAAATTCAGGAATAGTTTTATAAATTAGGGGAGAATTACATGATGCACTGGATGCAAAAGACTTGAGGATTATGATACAGCAAAACATAAAGAATAAGCAGGCAGCAATAACAGCACATGGTGTTCTATCTATGATTTATGAATTTTTCAAGTAGAAGGAGGTCATTATTCTTCTGTAAGATGATGGTATCACCATACTTAGAATTTTGTGCACACAGATCAAGTAACTGAGCTCAGATACAGTCTTTTTTCACAGTATAGTGAATTAAACATTTGTCATTTGGGAGAGATCGAGGTTCAGATTTCTCACAGTATAGTGAATTAAACATTTGTCATTTGGGAGAGATCGAGGTTCAGATTTCTCACAGACTGGGCAAATTCTTAAAGTCCTCTTAAATTAAGACAAAAGTAGTAAGAATCATGAATGTCAACCCAAATATATCCTCACAAGAGCCTGTCCAATTTTTTTTTTTTTTTTTGCTATGATTATAAAGTATTTAATGTAATTAACAGAAGAGATATAAAGGGAAAAGAGTGGCAGTTAGTTCTATTCCCATTCACCTTGCACAATTATATGTGATGTCCTATAGATTTATATAACCTTTGTTATCATCAGCTTATTAGACTTCTTTATCATGCTGTTATAGATAGATACAAAAAAAAATTTTTTTTTATTTAAATGTTTATATCTTTTTCATATATATAAAATCATAAAACAAAGTGAAATTAGCTTTACCTATTCTTGCAAGAACTTCAGGTGCAATATAGTTGGGAGTACCAACCAAAGAGTGAGCTAGACACCTCTGATGTTCCCTACGTCGCCGCCTCTCGAGAGGTTTGAGATTGGCACTACTGTTACAGTGACATTCATTACTCCACTTTTCATCAGCATCTATGGAATCTTGCTGGCTATGTTCCCCTAATAATTTAAATATCATGGCATAAGCAAAAAATGTAATTGATCAGCACACCAAAAACTAATCTTGTGAATTTAATCGATTAAGTGATCTACAACACAAATACTTTTCTAAAAATATGCCTATAAATCTTACTATAAATATAAGTTTTGGTGTTGTAAAATATTCAAATAAACAGTGGAAGATATCCTTGCAGTCTGTCACTACATTATGTGGAGAATTTCATAACCCTTCAGTATTATAGGCATTCTTTACTAATGAACACATTTCATATATGATCTGTTTTTACAACTCATCCAGTGTCAACTGATTTTTCCTAAGGCTACACTGGAAAACACAGTGTAATATTACTTTCTAGGTACCTCATCCACTTTATATCAATAATTTTCTCCATAACTTTTCCTATGTTAATGCTATGTGGAAATAGCAAATGGGATCATCAAGATCTTCACTTGGTTTAGAGAAAGTTCAGGCTATTTCTTGGTGCCATTTGTCAAGAAATTTATTTTCTAAGAATTTTTCAAGAGTAAAGAATTTTAAGAATGATCATCAAGATGTTTTATTATCACATAAGGAATTCTATCTTGATCTACTTAGACTGGGGTTCGAGCCCGTCACTACCAAATATGGAGGATGCGGAAAGGTCAGGGAACGACCACCGCATATTCCCGGAGCAATATGGCCTTAGTTGCTAATGCTCCTAAAAGCCAAATAACTTGATCTACTACAATCTGTTTACAAGATAAAACATTTTAGCATTGAAGTATTGTGACTTTTAAAAAGCTGTATGAAACTAGGTATGTAGGATTCAAATGCAAATATTTTAGCAAAGGTTCCCTTAAGGCATTGCTGTTTCCTTGGAATCTAATAATTTGTTCTTTCCAATTTAAGTACTGATGATGGATTATTCTGGTATCTGCCACTCATCTTTCTAATTTTTTTTTTTTTTTTTTTTAAGACTGTTTGGGTTGCTGTGGATCTATTTATTGTTGAGGTGAATTTGATCAAAGGTGCTTTTTTCCTAGTTCATTTGTTCAGAGGTGAGCCAAGCATTTTCTGTGGGGGGGGGCTTGAACCCCCTATCTAGGACCACTACTGCATTTGATACACCTAGATTTCGCTTGCTTTTTTGTTCTTAAACTGTATGAAGTTGTTTGTTATTTGGTTTTTAGAGGCATTAGCAACTAAGGCCATATTGCCCCAGGAATATGCGGTGGTCATTCCCTGACCTTTCCGCATCCTCCATATTTGGTGGTCACGAGCTCGAACCCCAGTCTAATCAAGAAGCGTGTGCTACACACTGCTGCTCCTGCCCACCTGGCTACGGAGGCACCAATGTATGAAGTGATTTGTGCTACTATATATAGGGAAAAAAATATTCCAACTTCTGTTTCTCTATCATTTAGCTTAACAACAGACCCCACTTCCTATTAATTGGGATGTATCATGAATAATGTAGATTTTTTTAATATTATTTGTTCTACTAACTGAATTAGTTTATCTGCGATGTACTTTGATGCAGAATCTGGTGTTTTTCTCATTTGATACTTAATTATTCTAGCCTTTGTAGTTTTCTATATACTTAAAAAAAGTTTCTGCACTTTTCTGCTTTGACTGTTTTTACTTTGTCCCCCCTCTCCCCTGTGATGCTAGCACACTTCATTGCTTTCTGAAGTAAATGATTACTGTTACTAAAGACAAATGATTCAAGGAAGCAAGCTTATATAGCATCAGCCAAAAAAAAAGATATCCACATCATTTGTCCATCCCCTCTAATAACTTGTCTATTCCTTTTAATTTATTTAAACTGCCCTGACACCAGATGGAAGTTTCTGACAATCAGTTACGCTCTTGATGAAATAAAAATTTTGCACATCTATGCTGCACCCATCCTTTTCAATTTAAACATATATATCATCTGACAAAGAGTAAAGATGCCAAAGGAATTTAATTTACTCAAACTGCTCCTTAAACATTTCAATCATACAAATGCATAATTTCTGGAATAATTTACAGAACTGAAGTCTTTTGGTAAAAACAGCTTTTTGTACCACTGATTACACCTGTTCCAACAGCTCTAGAGACTTCCAAACCTGTATTCAGTACCTGAATTGCAGCCTAACCATTCCCTTATACAATGGGATAATCATCTCCTTGTCCTTGCTGGTAAAATTCCTATATATATCATTGTAAGATTTCCATGAGCTGTTCTAGAAGTCTGTTTGCACTGCTCCAAAAAATTTATATCAATTTCTACAATTATTCCTAAGTCTGTTTTGTTCTCCACTACCTTGCATATGGTACCAACCGGCGCCTCCGTAGCCAGGCGGGAAGGAGCAGCAGTGCATAGCACACGCTTCTTGATTAGACCGGGGTTCGAGCCCATCACCACCAAATACGGAGGATGCGGAAAGGTCAGGGAATGACCACCGCATATCCCGGAGCAATATGGCCTTAGTTGCTAATGCTCCTAAAAACCAAAATAACAGAGTACCAACCAATTGGTATGTTATTCTAGGATTACTGCTATACAAATACAGTACAGTCAGTTCGGCTATAACTTGCATTTTAGCAACGCAAATTTGCTCCAATGCAATTGATATATTAGGGAACAATGCAAGTATAATGCAATTTTTGCACTGGCTTATGTGCGATTTCATCTGAAACACCAGGTGAACACAAAACCCAGCACCAAGCTGAACGTAGCGACCTATGCAGCAATACATACAAGTTTATGAAGCTACGCTATTATATTGTGTCAGTTATAAGTGGTACTTTAAGAGATCTACAATTTTCGAAGTTTATGAAGCTTAAAAAAATGTCAAATGTGTGACAGCTGTATGTCCCATTTACTGTAGTTGTATCAGTTGGAGACACACTGTTGTCATTCATAAGATAACAGGCGATATTGTAGGCTGACTTGTTTTCAGGAGCTCACATTTTTCTGTTCAAACAGAAATTTCGTAAGGCCTGATAGCATGAGCAGAGGAGTACATTTCTGGAGGTCACTACCATAAAACAATAAAAACAATTTGCAGTTCCCAGTTTATTGGGCTTTCCTGTTAGTGCAACATAATTATAAACAGATAGTAAACTCAATCTTATTGCATTTGCGATAATACCGATTATTAAGGTGAAATGTGTTTCTCCTTCCATGAAATCTTCAGTCATATAAAAAATATAAATAAATTTTCAGAATCTTCTCTTCATTCCTATTTTTTAAGCCTCATAAACTTGTTACTCTGTATCTCACTTGTGCAATTTGTGCGTGCCATGTTCATCATTATTGATCGCTTATCGTTTTTACTATTTTAAATTTTACAATAAAAAAAAAAAAATCAGTGAACAGAAATATCAATTAGTATGCGTATATTACAATATTAATAAATCTATATACATAAGCATACATAGTCTCCGACTAATACAAGGTATCTTGTCAAGATAAAGCGCTATATTTACTGTAATATTTATTTATTTATTTGTTATAAATTTAAGATGTTTAAACCTGTTAGCAATTATATTGGGTTTTTTAGTGTTTTACTTACCAGACTGAAATTTTTTTTTTTTTTTTTCATTGCTCTGCCCCTATCCCTATTTTTCCCATAAGCCCTGTTGTTTTTAATGTGCAAAATACCACAACACTGCCATGTTGTCTGATACATAAGTGTGGAGCTCTAGCATTCAGCTTGGCAAATGAGTGCTTGACAGTTCCCTCATTCAGGGGCATAAAACTATTATTCTTTAACCTTTCATATTAGCTAACTGGAACACCATATTTGCACTTAATCTCACACTCTTTGCATGGAAAATACACCCCTCTCCCCAGGACTGTATCATATCCCATTAAAGACAAGATGGCTCCCACAAACATGCAGCAAATAATGCACACTATAAAATCTGTCCTCAATAGTTCTCTGAGGACAGATCTCAGTTCTCTCCCAAATCAGAGCAGTCCCACTACTTTCAGTTTGCTTTACTTCTCTAGTTACAGATATGATTTTAGTTTCAATTTAAATTAAAAATATCACAATTAAAACAGTTAAGCACAATAATAATTCTAACTTATTCCCAGGTTATGCCATTAATACATACTATGCTATAAAATTATGTTATACAGTTATGTTATATAATCACTTCTAATATTAATTATATATACTCATATGGAATTGCATAAAATAATGCTAAATAGCATTTATGTCATTCTTATACTGATGCAAGGAACAGTGAACAATGGTGAAGAATTCTCTCCTGCTTTGACTCTCATTTTGGAACCATTTCCAAAGCCAAATAAGAAACAATTTCACCTACCTTATCAGATAAACACAAAAAATAACACACTAATGATTTAGGGGAAAAAACAGGATCTTACTTATAACTAGGTGCGAGAGGTGTTAGCTGGGGGCTCTACACTTATAACAGGCCTTCAAATTTGTATTACCAGAAGAAAAGGGTGTTCTAGCAACTGCAAATAAATTATTTAATTTAAAGAAATATTTATTTCAATTACCATATCTCTGCCAAATAAATTATTTGTCTATATTTACACAGATATTTATTGATTCAAATAAATCTTTCTCTCCATATGTGCGCGCAAAAAATATTGAGCCCCACTCACTGCTACAAAGCTAACAAAAACTATTGTGGAAGACAGACATTTTGTGGAAATAACAAGGGATTGGGGAGGAGTGTTTTTTTCTTTATTCTGAAGAACAGCATTTCTTAAAGTGAGATCCTTGGACTGGGGCTCGCAGAGCTGTTGATAGAGATGCAGGAGTTCTTTATTTAAAAAAATAACTCACTGAATACTTTTAAAATTAATTTCATGTCAATTTAAATTAAAACATCTAGATTTAAAAAAAAACTATGCAAAAATTTATGTAAACATTAAAATAGTTGTTTTAGCTACACAACAGTGTAGTAAAAGTAATATATGGTAACAGAATTACTGTTTTTCAAAGAAGCATTAAGAATAACAATTAAATATAGAAAAAAAAAAAAAAAAAAATATATATATATATATATCATAATTTAATAAATAATAAAACTATGTATAAATATAGTGCGAAAGCATCAATAAATACATAGCCAAGTCTGAATGAACAGAATATTAGCAAAGCGGCATCGTTTTAAGTTATATCTCATATTGTGAATACCTTCACGAGTTGCCATGATATTGCACTACTTCGAATAAGTAATGCTTCAACTGAGGAGAAGACTAATGTTACTTATTCTCAGATGGATACCACTGCCCAGACGACACTGTTTCAGGGCTATTTGGCCCTTCTTCGGGTGGTGGTGGTGGTAGTGGGTGGGTAGGGCCACCGTTTCAGGGCCAAATAGCCCTGTAACAGTGCCGTCTGGGCGGTGGTATCCATCTGAGAATAAGTAACATTAGTCTTCTCCTCAGGTGAAGCATTATTTATTCGAAGTAGTGCAATATCATGGCAACTCGTTGTGAAGGTATTCACAATATGAGATATAACTTAAAACGATGCCGCTTTGCTAATATTCTATTCATTCAGACTTGGTTATGTATTATTGATCATCGTAATATATTTATACATAGTCTAGACTTTTCCATAGCTTCAGGCTTACGCCCTAAATGCTTTATAGTCTAAATACATCATACACCATCAGGCATCTCTCATGTTGTGGAGTTATACTTCATAACTGATCACTCGGGTACCTACCCACCCACTAAAGAAGGGCCAAATAGCCCTGAAACGGCACCGGGGGAGCCTGATGATGTCTGGAGTTTCCAAGAATAGGTAACAACAGCCTTCTCCACTGGGGAAGCGTTGCCCATTCGAGGAGTTTATTAGTTTTTGAGTGGTGTGAGTTGAAGGAGTTACTGTCCCTTTCATTCTTCTACAACGTTTCTTTTCCTCTTCCACTCCTACTATTACTTTGCTTTTCTAAGTCTAATAGGGACAACTGGATAGTCGAGTTATTATCCCACACAAATACAAAATAGCCCTGAAACGGTGCCATCTGGGCGGTGGTATCCATCTGAGAATAAGTAACATTAGTCTTCTCCTCAGGTGAAGCATTACTTATTCGAAGTAGTGCAATATCATGGCAACTCGTTGTGAAGGTATTCACAATATGAGATATAACTTAAAACGATGCCGCTTTGCTAATATTCTGTTCATTCAGACTTGGCTACGTATTATTGATGCTATATTTATACATAATCTAGACTTTTCCATAGCTTGAGGCTTACACCCTAAACGCTTTATAGTCTAAATAATTAATCTACATTAATAAATATACCTCTTCGTGGACATACCTGTCCCCACCCCCAATAAGAAATATTACAGGCATGTAATATTTAATATGTAACTGCGAAGAAAAAATTTAAATGAAAAATGAAGTTTAAGAACTGCTGCCATAGAAATTAATTAAGAATTATCGGGTTAATTCTTTAACAATTAACTTGATAATTCTTAAATTTCCCTTGATAATCCTTAAATTAAGAATTACCAAAGGCAATTTTTTATTCTTGTCCTGTGGAAATTTATCAATACATACCACCTATATTGTTTCATCCCTAACAAATCAGATTTATAGTTCTCTTTGGGGCAGGTTTAATTACTGGGCTAAGGTAAGACATGACCTTGGGCCTCAGTTTTCAATGGGGGGGGGGGCCTCCTTTTGGCTTGACATTTTTGTGCAAAATTAATACTTTACTTGTTATGGACTACCAAAGCCTTGTGCAATTTTTCATAAAACTTTATGAAAGTTGAAACAAGGATTCAAATGCCAAAGAGAAAAATACTGATCAATGTATAAAAACACAGATGCTAAACTGTTGTCAGAACTTCACTGTGGAAACATTTCTGCTTGTAATTGATAAACTAGTTTCCAAGTTGGAAGGCCATGGAAACAAAAGCCAACCAAGAATCTTGACACCTATGGCCAAAATCAGAAATGCACCTTGTTTTCATAAAAATAATGAAATAATTATATATTAAGTGGTCAGGAGTGGGAGTGCAGCGGCACACGCTCTTTGAGTAGACCGGCGTTCAAGCCCCTGACTGCTAAATACAGTCAATCTGCCAACCCGCACTGGACCAGCGTGGCAGATTATGGTCCATTTCCCTCAGCATGAATTGTTGAGGAGGCTTCCATCCTGCAGTGGGTTGATAATGGCTGCAATTTCCTTTTTTTACTTTTACTTTATTAAGATTAATTAATATTTTGAATTGATTTTAATGTTAATTAATTTATACTTATAAAAATTACCATCAAAATGGCAGTCTTATACAAAATGAGGCTTTCGTAATAATTTATTTAGATAATAATAATTGTCATAAATAAAAATAAAAAAATATAAATTCAATTATGCTATCTTTAACTACATTTGACACTGTGGCTAGGGCTGCACTTGCAATATCCTAGTTATGCCTCTGCATAGAAATACATATAATATTTCTATGCAGAGGCATAACTAGGATATTGCATAGGATATAGCATACTAGAAATACAGAGCTCTGGAAAATGCCTTTAATAAAGTTGAGCAACCAGTTAATTGCAATACAACAATGATAAGAAACTGACCTGGTGTCTTCTACATAACTACAGCACTTGCAAATTTTCTTACATAATTTATGTACTATGAAGAAAAAGAACAATGCAAGCACCCAATCAGTGCAGGATTTATAGAAATTTCTGTTTGAAGACACCTTGAAAGTACATTTCCAAACACTGAAGCTTTTTGGCATTTACTTTAGCCTTATAGTGTCAAATTGCTATAGGAGAAAGAATATTTTCTAAACTGAAACATAAAAAACAAATTGTTGTCATTATAGAATTATATATTTAAGTTATGGTTAAAATTTTTAATTTTCCATTTCGTAATGAAAAATTTTTTAAAAAGATAAAATGGTGTGCGGAACACCATTTTATCTTTTTTATAGCCATCTGAAATTAAAGATGAAGAAATGGAAGCTGTGAAGTACAACAATCAGAACAATAAAAAAAAAAAAAAAAAAAATTTTTTTTGAGTCAAAATGGAGAAGTAAACCAATTTCTAGAAATACAATATAACCCATCACTGTCATATATTAGCATTAGCATTAGCATTAGTAGAGGCATATGATGCAAGAAAGCAAGCTTATTCAGCATCAGCCAAAAAAAAAAAAAAAAAAACCCTCTCCCATTTCACCCCTCCGTTCGTTCAAAATACCTGTCCAGTTGAGCTTTAAATTTGTTTAGGCTATCAACTTCAACAACAAGTGATGGAAGTCGGTTCCACCAACCAACCACCCGCTGGCCAAAGGCAAATTTCCGCACATCTATCCGACATCCGTCCTTCCTCAATTTGAATTTATGCCCTCTGAGGTGATTATTCTGAGAAAGATGAAGAATCCCATTGGCATTGAGCATGCTCAAACCATTCAAAGCCTTATACACCTCTATCAGATCACCTCGCCGGTGCCTAGTCTCCAGACTCTGTAATTTGCAAAACTTAAGCCTTTCTTCGTAAGAGCAACCCTTTGTTCCATTTACTAATCTTGTTGCCCTTCTCTGTACCCGTTCCAGCAGCTCTACATCCTTCTTGAAATGAGGCCTCCAGACCTGTATACAGTACTCAAGATGTGGCCTAACCATTGCCTTATACAAGGGAATAATCACCTCCTTATCCCTGCTAGAAAAATTCCTGTATATCATTGACAAGACACCATGAGCTACTCTTGCAGCTCGTCTGCACTGCTCAGAGAACTTCATATCTGCCTGCACAATTACCCCCAGGTCCTTTTCATTCTCCACCACTGTCAGTGTAGTACCGCAGAGTTGATACTTTGCTCTGGGGTTACTGTTTCCCATATGTAATACTTTACATTTGTCAATGTTAAACTTCATTTGCCACCTCTCAGCCCATCTGTTCAACCTTTCCAGATCCTGTTGCAGCAGCATAGCGTCAGTAGTGTCCTTAACGACCCTGCCAACCTTTGTATCATCTGCAAACTTAGACATCAAACTTGATATCCCATCATCAATATCATTCATAAACACCGAAAACAACAATGGACCCAACACAGAACCTTGAGGAACTCCACTAATAACATTAGTCCACGTTGAGCAGTGTCCATTGATTACCACTCTCTGTCTTCTGCCACTCAACCATCCCCTTATCCATAGCAGCAATTTGCCTCCAATGCCACACTGCTCCAATTTGTGCAGCAGTCTTCCATGTGCAACAGTATCAAAAGCCTTTCTAAGATCCAAATATATAATATCAAAGTTATTCCCTGCATCCAGTTCTTTTGTGACTACATCATAGTATCCAATCAAATTGGTCAGGCAAGACCTGCCCTTAACAAAACCATGCTGTGTCTGAGCTATAACTGAATTCTTGTCTAGATGATCCTGCAGTGCTTCTTTAACCAGTGCCTCCATTAATTTACCTGGAACAGAAGTTAAACTAACAGGTCTATAATTACTTGTGTCAGCCTTTGATCCTCCTTTGTGAATTGGGGTTACATTTGCACATCTCCAGTCTATGGGTACCTCCCCTGAGTCCAAAGAAGCTCTCATAATTATGGCTAGGGGTTTGCATACTTCCTTTGCTGCCTCCTTTAATATAACTGGATAGATCCCATCCACCCCAGGTGCCTTTTTTATGTTTATCCTCAACAATCTCTCCTCCACTTTCCTCTCAGTTATTACAAAATCATCCAGCTCACTGCCAATGTTTACTTTACCTACATCATTCTCCTTCCTGAATAACTCCTCATGCGTGAATGTAGATGCAAAATACTCGTTTAGATTGTTAGCCACCTGAGCAGGATCCTCAACTGTTGAACCATCAATATCCAGTGGACCAATCTGATTCATCCCTTTCCTTCTCGAGTTCAAGTATGTAAAGAACTCCTTTCTGTTTTTCTTTGCATCCTTTGCCAAGGATTTTTCGTAGTCTGCCTTTGCCTGCCTAATCTCCTTTGTGACTTGGTTACAGACCAACTTATATCTATCATAGGCTTCCATGTCACCCATTAATTTGTATGTATCCCATGCATTTTTCTTCTCTGCCACATGTCTCATTAGTCCATCTGACATCCATTTAGGCCTAAACCTTGAACAATATTTCTTAGTTGGTATGTAAAGCCTGGTAGCCACCAAGATTAGTTCCTTGAATGCTTCCCATTTTGAGTTTGCTGTTGGTAACATCATCAGTTGGTCCCACTGTATAGAATTTAAATACTGTCTCAGACCATCATAGTCGCCTTTACGAAAACAAAAACCCTTCCCTTTACCTCTGATGGTAGTTACCTCCTTGAGTAAATCCCACTTCAACACACTGTGATCACTGCCACCTAGTGGTTCATTTATCTGCAGGTTCTTAATGCATGAAGAATCACTACTGATAATCAGATCAAGAGTATTGCTCCCTCTTGTTGCCTCACGAACATGCTGATGTAGAAACAATCATCCAATAAATCCACAAAAGCCTTGCTAGTGTGCGAGTGACCAACCCACAAATTCCAGTCAATATCTGGGAAATTAAAATCCCCCATTATAAGACTCTCTGATTTACTGGCCCACTCTATTTCCCTGTACAATATATTATTATACTCATCAGAGTCATTAGGCCTATAGCACACTCCTACTCTCAATTTTGATTTCCCTATGCTTATGTCACACCAAACTGACTCGACACTGCCCTGTCCATCGATGTCAACTGGCTTCACTTCCTTTGACTTTATGTGTTTCTTAATTAATAGCATAACCCCTCCTCCCCTCCTGTCCTGTCTATCCTTTCTATATACATTGTATTCCCCAAATTCCAGTTCAGCATTACTTATATCTGTGTGACACCACGTCTCTGATATCCCAACAATATCTGCCTTTGATGTTTTGAGCAATACCTCAAATTCATCAAATTTATTTACCAAACTCCTAGCATTGGTGTACACGCAGGTATACATGCACCTGTTTCTATTCTTAGCTACCCTAACACAACCCATGTGTTTACTTGTTACGCAATGACTACCAGCAGTCTCTGAAATATCCTGCATCTTGTTTTTCAGACTTCTGCTCATTTGAATAGAAGCAGTGCAAGAATCACTTCCACCTCTGCCAGTGGCTACTGTTAATCTATTAGTCCTTGTATCCCCCCCAACTAGCAGTTTTCCGACCCACCTAACACTGCCTCGACAGCATCAGCAAAAATTCTTGCACCCTTTCTATTTAAGTGTATCCCATCCCTGTAGAAGCAATCTCTCCTGTTAACAAGTACAGTCCAGGCTGAAAAAAATTCTACCCCTTGAGCCTTGCACAATCCCTCCAGGGCCGAATTGATCGACAAGGCTCTCATCATATACTCCCTCCTATCGTGTCTGGGCAGAATTGCAGACACTTTCAAGTTCAACCCTAATTCACGGCTTTTTTTCAACAGTGACCTGTACTTGCTAAGTAATTCCGCCGGTCTCCTACTCTTAATATCATTAGTATATATAAATGAAGAACCAACTGAAAAGTATCACAGTGACATTATAAAGTGGCTTATATATATAAATGAAAAGTTTATAGAAAATTATTTAATAAATAAGCCTAAACATTTAGAAAATTTAAAAATAGCAAATAGAGGAGGCAATCGAACATATTACAGAGATATTCGTGAATCTTTTACTGTACGAAAATTAATGCAAAGAAAAACATGAATGGTTTTTCTTTGCATTAATTACCAAAGAAAAACATGAATGGTTAATTTTTTCTGATACCCCATTGGCTGTGCGTTGTTTTATTTGTAAATTATTTTCAAATTTATGAATAATTTAACGAATGGCTCCAGTGAATGGAAAAATATCTCTAAGACTTTGAATAACTGTGAACATTCCAAGGATCATAATTCAAACTGTCTGTGTGTATATATATATATATATATACGGGCAACTCTCAATTTACAAACAAGTTCCGTTCCAAGATGTTGTTCGTTATACGTTTTGTTCACTGTGTATCTTGCATTCCTGAGCTTTTATGATACGTATTGTGTACTTTAGCAGCCATTTTAAAGCATTAAAATCATGTACTAAACATCGAATGGTCTATACAATAAGTTTTATTATAATGTATGTATGCGTTATAGTTTATTGTATACGATACGTAACATAAAATGAAATAAAAGAATGAAAAAACAAGATATCTTGCTTCTTAATTTTAACTAAAAACATAGAATTAAAAAAATATAGATAAAGAAAATGAGTACAGTACTAACATAATATATGTACTGTATTCAACTTTTACTCGCCAATATCATCATCAGAGTTCAATATTTTTCACATAAGTGACACTAGGTGCAAATCAGTTAGATGAAAGGATGTCTGATAATGAAGAAACAGCTGGGTTCCCACTTTATTAAAATATGTTTTTATAGAAGATTACACAGTTAGTTTCTTTTTTTTTTTTTTTCAAAAATCTTACTGTAGCATGCTAGACAGTCATAAACGCCTCTTTTCACTTTTACAATTCTTTCCATATTTGTGTCTTCTTCAAAGGTTGCCAACCCCTCAGAAATTGATTTAAAAGCTGCAGCCATTTTTCTCCCACGAGAAAACATTCTAAGTGGCGTTATATGTAAACCAACATTTTTTTACTGGTTAGATTAGTTTTATTAACCAAGAACAGTTCAGTATAATTATCATATAATAAATACATTTTTTAAAAGTTTATTTATTTAAATCTTACAATTATGTTCACTATACGGTTGGCATTTCGTTTTATAAGGAACTCGAACTATTGGCGACTTTAAGAAATTTTGAATGAACTGTGACGTTCATTATAACGAATGTTTGTAAATTGAACGTTCATAAACCAAGAGTTGCCTGTATAGGAAAAGGCTTTCAATTGAAGGACGTGTTGATTTTGAATTAATGAAACAAATTCAATCTGAAGAAAATTACTTGCAAGATCTTTTAAAAAGAATTATTGCTACTGTTAAGTAAGCTTGGTTTAGCATTTAGAGGTAGCAATGATAATATACATTATGAACATAGTTACTTAACTTGCTTAGAATACCTTAGTTGATTTGACAAATTTTTAAAGCATCATTTAGAAATGTATGTTTATTGTGGACCTGAGAGAACAAATTATCTTTCCCACAAAACTTGTGATGAAGTTATAAATTTAATAATACTGGAAGTAAAGGAAGAAATTTATTTTTCACTAATATTTGACTCAGTGCCCGCATCAGTCATGCAGATCAATTAATTTTTATAAGTAGGTATGTTTGCAACTAATGCCGACATTTAAAGAAAGATTTTTTGGTTTCCTATCAATACAACATCACAATGCAGAATACTTAGAATAATCTTACGCAAATTAAATAATTTAACTGTAGAGAGCAGGCGCCTCCGTAGCCAGGTGGGAAGGAGCAGCAGTGCGTAGCACAAGCTTCTTGATTAGACCGGGGTTCGAGCCCGTCACAACCAAATACGGAGGATGCGAAAAGGTCAGGGAATGACCACCGCATATCCCGGAGCAATATGGCCTTCATTGCTAATGCTCCTAAAAACCAAATAATTAACAAACATAACAGAACTGTAGAGAGCAAAGCTATAACAATGCTTCCAAGATGGCAGGAAAGTATTCAGGATTACAATAAACTGAAACAACAGAGTTCTACAGAACGTGTATCATATTTCACTCATTCTTTAAATTTGTAATTGGCAATAATGCAGCAGAATCTTGTCCTGATGCAGTGCATTATTTTTATTTTATATAAAATATTTAAAATTTTTTTTCCTTCCACAAGACAATGGAATATACTACACCAATATTACAGAGAAAATTCAGTTACATTAAAAAAATTAAGCAAAACAAGATGATTAGCTAGTGCAGATGCTGTATTGACATTAAAAAAAAGGGTATAAACAAATTCAGCAAGTTTTAATTCATTTAACTATGTGTAAAAGTGAAAAATCTATTTCCAAATTAGAAAGTTTGAAACTGGCCAAAAAACCCGATGAATATGAAACTGCATTATTGATAATAACATGGGACAGAATATAAGGATAATCTTTTAAAATTATTGAATGGATTTATTTTAGATATAAAATAAGAAAATTAACAAAATTTTTAATGGAGAAGACAAAATACAAAGAAGAAAAAACAAGAATAAAAAAACAAAAAATTATGTACGATGATGCAACATATAACGAAGTCACGTTATGTCAAAAAGAAATGTTTATTGTTAACACTGTAAATGTTATTTGTAATAAACTTATTTGCTGAAATTAATCATCCAACAGAAATATACTGTAAGATACTAATATCCTTGAATGAAAATGAATTTAATGTGAATACTGAAGAATTAATAAACACTTACAAAAAAAAAGACGATGCAAATAAATTTAAAGATGAAGTTATATAGTTTTTAAATTTTTCTAAGGAGGAAATTATTTTAAATATGAAAGATATGAATAATATTATAAATGACTGAGATCTACCTTCCCTAATGTTGAAACTGTTCTCAAAATATTTTTAACAATGCCTGTAACGAATGCAAGTGAATGGTCATTTTCAGTATTAAAAAAGATCAGGAATAATTTAAAACTAAATAAAATGCCTGATTTATCCTTATTATTAACTGAAAAATGGGTTGTGCAAATCCACAATGTAGTCTCTCTCTTAAATCTACCAAATTATACTTCCTTGTTTCTATTCATTGGAGTGTTTAATTTCAAAAAAAACAAATGTCATCAATCTTGCTGTTCAATAAAGTTTTACAAAAATGTTGTTGTACTTTACATTTTGCAGACCAGCAAGTTTCAGATAAAAAAATTTTTTTTCTTCATTACAGACTGTCTCTAAAAATGTTATAAAATCCACACTATTATCTTATAAACAAAAGAGTGCAGAGAAGAGCAATAAGGCTAGTTGAGGGATATTCTTATCAAGAGAAAGAGAGAATGGGTTTCTGTAAATTGCAATCTGGAAACTAGGCATCTACATGGTGACCTAACTGAACTGTACAAGGCTTTAAAAGGGTTAAGTAAAGTAAATGCTGATAGCATCTGTACTCTTTTCTGATGATACACACAAGGTGACAAATTTAAAATGAAAAAAGGATGGTTACAGAACAGATATATGGTGTGTGTGTGTGTGTGTGTTATTTTTTAAAGCTGGTGCTGTATAAAGCTTTGCATCATGTTGCTTAGACGCCTTCAGCTACTGTTGTGCCATAAAACCTCCAATAACAACAACAGCCAATACTAATATCTCGCTTTAGATCAACTGATTGAATAATTGCAAAAAAGGAGAAACCTTTAGTGTTTTTTTTTTTTTTTTTCAGTGCATTTTTGAATTCCCTTTTAATGTATCTCAAAAAGGTTCTTCTGTAGGATATCCTTCAGTCTGCAAACAATGCACCTGGTGAAGACAGAACCAGTAGGGCACAGTTTCAAAAACTATAGTTATGGGGGGGGGGGGGGGGAGTGAAAGAGTTATAGGTTATAAGTTTTCCCTTAGCCGGAAAGTTAGCATTAGTAGAGGCATATGATGCAAGAAAGCAAGCCTATATAGCATCAGGCAAAAAAAAAAAACCCTTGCCATTCACTCCAAATGTTTGTCTGATTCTGCCTTGAACTTAAATTGTTGTCCTCCACTATAACAGATTTTTTTTGTGTTTTTTTTTTTAAATCCTTTTTAATCCTGGAGTTCTTAATCCTCACAATAAGTTGCCTCCACAAATAGCTGAAGCTGATAGAACAAAAGGAAATGGTAGATTGGTGTTAACCAACATTTTTCATCTCACAGCACACATTCTTAATGGGTAGAAATTTTGAAATATTTCTGTAGACCATACACAATCAATTGATTGAACTGTGCAAAATAACCATGTGACATTATAACTGAGATAAAAAAATAAATTGTGCAGTTCACACAACTAAAAGGCTGACTAGTTGAACTGTCATCATTCCGTCAGTAAAACGGAAGGTGAAGTGGTGATTTCAAAAAAAAAAAAAAGTTAATGAAAGGTAAAGTGGAGTTCAAAAAGCAAGTGCACAATGCATTGGCCCTAGCACATAACTTCTAGTTCTTATCGATGTTGTTGTCCCCCCCCTCCTCGTTTTGGCTTCTACCCTACTATCAACATCTATTGATTACATTTTCACTTTATGTTAAATATTGTGCTTTCATTATAAATATAAAAATTTCGATTTATGCTTTGTTTACATTACAGTTGTTTAGTTGTGCAACTGTTTTGCTGCAGCAGATAAACCAATACAAATTAACAATGAGCTATGCATTTTCTGTGGAAATGTATGGGTTTGATTTCATTTGTATTCTATACGGTGATTCAAAATTCCTGAAACCCAAACTGTAAGTGTTTAATTTATCATTGAAAAGTTGATGGAATTTGATTCTGGCTGCAAGAGCAGCATCACTAGTCATTCCCAGATGTCTGACAGCTGCTATTTTATGTTAGGCCTTCAGTTACTTACCAGTAGTGGTTTGTTTACAATACATGCAATATGTTTTTCCAGGCACCTTATTTTCAAAAATTTAAGGCCACCGTGCTCCCCCAGATTTTTATACTTGGGGCTATTTAAAAGGATCTGTATACACTAACATTCTTCACACATTATAAGAATTAAAATCTGATACTGAATCAGAAATTTCAAAGCTCTGTTTAAACAGTAACAATATTAAGTCTCATGAAATATGAATTTTTAATTTTTAACATAAATTTTTAATATTTTTGTAACCTTTGTTATAATAAGAATTTAAATAAAACATTGTACCTTCTAATTATGTTTATAATAATAAAAGAAATAAAACTGAAAATACAAGATGTTTATAAATTATTTGCCTAATTATGAAGCTCAGTTAAAATTTTATTGCAATAGGTATGTTAAAATGGTTTGCTGCAGTTATCAAATCAACTCAATGAGTTTTTTACCATGTGGTTGGTAGTGGTGATCCCAGCAAGCATTGCAACAGTACAGCATTAAAAACAGTGACAATGCAAAAACAATGTGCTTGCTGTGGTTGTGGGATACCAAATCTCCAGTGACTCAAAGAGACATTGTTCAATGGGAATTCCAGAAAAATCAACTTACAGAACAATCAATGAGGTGATGGTTGAAACAGTTTCAAGAAACTGGCAGTGCACTGCATCAGAAAAGAACAGGTAGCTTAGTGTGTCTGCAGATAAAGTTTTGGAAATTCAGGAAGCATTTGCCCATTTTTTGGCTGGTGCAGCAAAAGCCTCGGGCTTCCTTGCACTATATGCCTAATGATAATAATAATAAAAAATAATAATACAACTTCCTTCATTCAGCCGTTAGATCAAAGCATTATATCCACCTTTAAAATTCATTCCATCAGAAAATCATTACAATGGATTTTGGAAAAAATTGACTCTGAATCTATTGAAGTAATGGAGGCATGTAGACATTTCTCAAGTGTGGCCTGTATCTGAACCATAGCTTTATCATTGAAAGAAGTAAAGCCATCAACGTTAAATGCATGTGGAAAAATGTATGGACAGAGTCAGTTCATTCAGGAAATATGGTTGACCCACAGAAAACAGAATCGGTGCGATAGTAGAACTTGCTACGTCGGTAGGAGGGGAAGGTTTTGGTGATGACCACTGAAGCCCTAGTGGGTAGCACAGTTCATAGAATCGCCCTCCTCCCCACACCAGCTGGAAAAGACCTGAGTTCGAATCCCGTCGATGAAGTGAGGAATTTTTATGGATCTTTTTCACAACATGGCTGAGTTAGTCAGGCTCAGGCATGGATAGCATGGTTCTTTCTCCTGGAAACTCTGGTTTTTCATCCAGCAAAACAGAAAATCAACCTCAGGACACATGCAATTTATAGACAATACACACAGAGTAACATGGCCTCAGTCACCGATGTTCCTAAAAAAATTAAAAAAAAAAAAAAGATATGATTACTTAAGACGTTCAAGAATTCCTGGTAGCAAAAGAAGCCAGCATAGTGGATTTGGTGCAAATGGCATCAGAGGTAAAATCAAATCAATTCAGATGATGATATCATATATGAGAATTCTAAACTTCCAAATTTTACACTAAAAAGGATAGAGGAAGGCAAAAAGTTAGCTGAGCATTTAGAATCTTATTTTTTGAATGCAGATTCTTGAATGAAAGGAGCCAAAATTTCAAAAGGAAGCTTCAAAAATGCTTAGTTCCATACGATAAAATTAACAAAGATTTATCGAGCAAAGGCAAACAAACCCAGATTACTGATTTTTTGAAGAGAGCAGAAGATACATGAAATCTACAATGATGTATTTTTGTTAACGAGATAGTGTATTTTTGTTAGATTTTGGAACATAACTTTTCTTTTTATACTTTTTCTTAGTCCTGTATAACACGGTTTCGTGCAACATGACATTTCACAGGAACCTAATAATTGTGTTATACGAGGGTTACCTGTACTCAGCTTTTTCCACATTCTCAATTGTACAGACGAAGACGAGCACTTTCTGGAAAAGTGCTCTGTACGTTTTTTTTTTTTTTTTTTTTTTCTCTATGTTGTCATCCCAAATTTTGCTTTTTAAGCTTCAATTAGAGGAAAATGGCTAAAGTCAGCTCTTATAGAGGCAATGTTCTGCTAATTAACTGCATTTTGAAAAGATTCAATACATTAGTAGCTATATTTTTAATCAAAGAGTCAAAGCTCAATATTCTAAAAGGCTTTTAGTACTCGTGCCCTGTGTATCAGAATTAATGATGACAATGAAATTTATGAGAAAAATCATATTGCAATAAACTCACAAAAATCCATGTGCAGATTATCTGGTTTTAAATTATTCCTGCATGATTTTTCAGTTTTTTTCTTTAATTAATGAATTTCCTGAATTCTTTTAACACAGAACATTGTCATAAATCGAACTATGGTTTCATCTCCTAACCACATCAGACCCATAGTAGTTTTGACATAACATATTTTTTAATCTAAATTTCATGGCTTTCTGTCTGCAATTACACAGATAGAAAGCCACAATCTTTCAGCCTTGCAATTGTGATTTGAAATATTATTGATAAAATAAATTAAAATATTTCTGTCTGAATAAATATCAACAATATAACTGAAATTGCTTACCATTTCTCTGATAGTATTTGGAATTATGGGTCCATCTGAATCCTGTACACAACCCAAAGTCTGTTAACTTAATGTGGCCATCACTATCAATCAGTATATTGTCAGGCTTAATATCACGATGAATAAAGCCCATTTTATGTACACTCTCCACAGCAAGTACTAGTTCTGCTATATAAAACCTTGCCAATGGCTCTTGAAAAATGCCAAATTTTATAAGTAATGACATGAGATCTCCTCCTGGTATGTAGTCCATAACAAAATACAGATTATCTTTATCTTGAAATGAGTAATAAAGTTTAACAACCCATTCATTATCTGCTTCGGCCAAAATGTCCCTTTCTGCTTTTACATGAGCAATCTGATTTCGCTTTAAGACATCAGACTTCCTGAGAGTTTTCATGGCATAAAGGTGATCGGTATTGAGTTTGCAAACAAGAGCCACTTCACCAAATGCACCTACTCCAATTGTTTTAATTTTTCGAAACATGGATTTATCCATTTTGGCTCTTTTTAAACGAATATAATTTGATTCCTTTTGATGGAGCATTTTTCTCATCTGGCACTGAGCCTCTTCAGAAAGACCTACTTTTGACATTTCTGTTTCGAGTTGCTGACGTCGATGCTCTCGCTGCTGATGAAATTTAAATATGTTTTCAACATGTTGTTCCATATAAAATTTATAAGCTTCGGGAGAATAATTCTTCACTTTTGACTCCCTTCTCTCTTCTTCTTTTTCTTTTGATAACACCTTTCTTGCAGGGATTGGTGAATGATGTGCCATTTTGTAAGGTGGAGGAGGGGGTGGTGGAGCCCGTCTTGATTCCTGTGTTGAATCTGACTGTGTTGAAGGTGAAGACGTGGATGCTGTTGACATGAATGACACCGGGGATTGACTGAGTGCATGAGATACTGGGGAATCGGATCTAGAAGCTGAACTTGCAGTATCCATAGCAACAGGAGATAGCTTTCTTTGTAATGGTGAATGATGTGATGTGAAAGCAGAATATGCATCCCCCTGACCTGGGGTAGTAGTATCTCGAATAAAGTTTGGATTTGTACCTGACAGAGCTGTAACTTGTGAAGTGCATATACTTTCTACAGTACTGACGAGTTCAGATGTTGTGCAAGTTGTGGAAATACCACCTAATCTGTTCTGAGCTTGAGAAGTGCTAACTGTTGGCACATTATTGTTGAGCACTGATGCTGCAGCTGCTGCTCTTTGTGCAGCAAGAGCAGCAACACTAGTAGCATAACTGGGAGGATCGGTAGTTGGTATAGTGGATACCTGAGCCACACTTTGTGATGGGTAAGGTGTACTAGGAGGTAAATCTTGCCTTGAAGACGAACTTGGAACATTAGTTGTAAACATTGAAGAATTAACATTATTTTTTATATCTGAACGCAATGCAGGCTGAGCAGGTGAAGCATATGGAGGAGGAGGAGGTGGAGTTGCATAATTTACAGGAGTTGTGGATGGTGGTTCTTGATGCTGTGCATTTGAATTGTATGGAGGTGGTGGTGGTGGAGGGTGAGATGCAGAAACTCCCATTGAAGACGAATATGGCAGAGAATTAGGTGCCTGGGTGTGTCCAGTAGTGGAATACTGTGAGGCAGTTGTGGTCTGACTTACTTGAGTTTTTGCAAAAAATGTTGGTGTAGATGAATGATTCTGGCCAGAAGAATAACCTGTAATATTATTTGCTTTATTCTGCACTGATTGGGAATAGCCTTGTGAATTTGCTGTATGAGCAGAATGTGCTTGAATTATAGATGAGGATGGTACAGATGAGGAATGAACTAAAGTACAGGGTACATTAGAACTTGGTGAAAGGTTGCTGCTTTGCCCTTGAGGAGAAGATGCATAGGTGACAGGTGAATTTGATGATGATGATGCTACGGTTGATGAAAAAGGTGGTGGCACGCTCACAGGTGGTGATGTTGGTGCAATGGCAGTCTGAAGAATTGGTTTCTGCACTTGTGTACTTTTAACGGATTGCATGATAACTGGACTCTGGGATTTAGCCTGTCTGGAACTCCATGCCTGTAATGCAGCTGGGCGAGAAACACTGGTAGTTACAACTGTGGATGATGCAACAGAAGACGTGCTACTTGGAGACTGAGAAGTCGGTTGAAACATATGAGGCTGAGGAGAACTAGATGGAGGAGATGCTGGAAAACTGGGAGGAGGAGTACGTTTGTGTAAATTTAACATTGGAGGCACGGAATATTCACTACTGCTAATTGTTGGTGTTGGACTCTGCCGACCAGAACTAGAAGAAGCATATGAAGGGGGTGGAGAAGAATAGAGAGAAGAGAGACTTCCAGGACTATTTGTAGATCCAGATGGATAAGGAGGAGGAGGATCAGCATGTGGAGATGAAGATGTACTACTACTGGGAAAGGGACTCAATGCTTGAAACTGTTGAACTAACTGTTGTTGAGCTTGTGCCTGAGCTATATTTGAAATAGCTAATGGCATTCTTCCAAATGAAACAGGACTTGTTCCTCTCTGTGGTGTAGAGCTAGAAGAAGAACAATAACTTACTGGTTGAGGTCGACCAGATATCTGAGGTACCGGTGACATCCGTTTTAAAAAATGCTGTACCTGTCCTGTTACAAGTCCTGTAGTAGCACCAAATGGTGACTGTGGTGGAGGAGGGGGTGGGGGAGTTGTACCTCTTGGTGGTGTTGGAGGTGGTCCAGAGACACCTCTTGGAGGTGGCAGTGGTGGAGGTGGTTCAGACGGTGGAAAATTTGGAGACTGTTGCCTACTCAGCTGTACATGTGTATGAGTTAATAATCCACTTCCATCGGTAACAGGATTGGCAATTCCACTAATGAGCCTGGGGGGATCAGGTAAAATACACGGCTGCAAACCCATTATGCTAACACCTGGACTATCTGAACGAGTACTTCCAGTACTACTATCAGTAGCACCTCTATCCCAGCCAGTGGCATCCTGCAAACTGGACTTGCGCAGAGGCTTCAAATTTAAGAGTCCAACAGCTAAAAAAATAAATAAATAAAATATTTTTAGAGTAACAGATAAAATTTAATTAATATGTACCTTATTTACCCTTTTGCAGATGTGCACTATACTATGCATTTTGTATACATAAAAAAAACACTTAAAAAGTTAAATATCCTTCAGCATTACAAAAATTATTTTTCAAGTAACTTTTAATTTGTATCATTAATTAGTTTTTTAATTGTAAAAGTAACAGAACAAGCATAAAAGTAAAAAAAATTCTTTATGGCTCCATGTTTGTGCATAAGTGTGGCGTGGACCTGTTCATTTTCCATAGTTTTCCATTCACTTCAATCCTTCACTACCCCAAGATGTGAATATAAAGTAGTTAACGAAGCATATTTTCAAGGTGCCGCCAAAGATGTGAAAACATCTTTGGCGGCACCTACTAAATTTCGGACTGAAGTAACACCAATTTGTCACGATTTTGTGACACGGAAATGACATCATTTCCAGTTTGTTGATCAAATTGACAAACGAAATGGCGTGTAGCAAAATCACATGTTGACATGATTTTTTTCGATTTGAAGCACCATTCATGTGACAAGACATGAATGGTGCTTCAAATTGACATGTCTATCATTTATCCGGTGTTATTTTGTTGTAACACATGAATGTACGTTTGTGAGTTTGAAGTTTGATGCTCCCCGAAGCCTCGCTAGTGGAGACAGACACTAACTTGTCAATCATTGCAATGGTGCTTTCTTTGTTCTCTCCCAAAAGATCTTTGGAAGCATTATTTAGCCACAGCAAAATGTGCACGTGTGGACTACTGCAATGTTGAAATTCTATGCACTTGAAAAAGTTGACAATGTAAAATTGACCAAACGGGCTATAATGTTTTCACTGCAATATGTTCATAATATGTACAGCATTTTCGTTCACTAGCATCACCTTCTGCATGAAGCCAATGTTCTTGCATCGTCTTCACTAATATTGTGCCCCTTATTCTGTAACTTGTACAATAGCTGAAGCAAGCATGACCAACCAATTTCATTGAAGTCAAGAATATTGTAGGTTTACCAAGCTGTCTAATCATAGTGAATAGACCGCACTTACGTTGAGCCCAAACTCTACCTACTACTGTAGGTCGATTTTGGAATTGTCCTTAGGAAGGCCAAATTGTTTTCAATACTGCTGTTAATGTATTCTTTGGATTGAACTTTGGATTGCTCATGGGTCAGTTTTGTATCTTTACTTATGTTTTGAAAGCCACCGTCAAAGAGTCTCTTATTCTCAATCTTATTATCTTCTTTGCTACGTAAAGGAGATGATATGGAGTAACACAACATGGGTGAGATTGTCTGAGCTTGCGCGTTACCATCATGAATGGAGTCACACATAAATTCTCTCTGAACATTCTGAATTGTTCAAAATAAATGCTGGGAAAGGACAGTTCCTCTGCATGCTCATCAAACAGTAAGCTCTATGGTACATTACTTTCTCCTGGGGCAATTTTAAGACATTTATCATTGCTCCATAATGTTTTCTATTGAACGATGAGACTTCCCCTGATCGGAACTGCTTTGCTTATGTCATCTTTAGCCAAATTAATTTCCATGTGAGTGTAATCAAAGAATGACTGATCTATAGTGATTTGACACAATCAATAGAGAAGTGTCAACCAAATATTGAAGCCACACTTTAACCACTTGCTTTCTTACTAACCCAATCAAATAGCTGGACGTGTATTTTCTTGCTTTTTATGTGCACAAATATGGTGCTTGAGACATGCATATGGAAAATACGGCATTCTGGCACAAGTGATCAATGTGCCTCTTTCAGTCAATCTCTGTTGGCAAGTGATGGACCATCGTGTTGACTGAAACCGGCACGTTGATCACTTGGCCCAGAATGCCATATTGTCCATATGAGGAGAAATAAGCCTCTGTCACTAAATCCAACCTTGGTAAATGCAATTGAATTTCTGGGTTGACAAAGCCGTTAGACTTAGATAGCACTGGAATGGTGTTGTCCTTAAGTGATCCTCTGCAGCTATTACACACAAGGATCTCATAAACATCGGGAAATGCAGTGCGTATCAATGGTGCATCTTTAGTAGTTGGTTTGTGTCGTTTTCGAATCATAGCTGATCACAAATGTAGCATACAGAATAGAAATAATTTTTCATAAATATCCTTTTAAACTCTTGATGTGCGTTCTTATGTAAATAGTAGTTGGTGTAAAGAAAAGGATTTTGATCATTTAAACTCATCTGCTCCGCAATTGGAGAAATGTTCTATTGTATATAATTAATACTCACTTCAGGTATATTATTGTTAGATGGAGCAGCACTGCTGGTTGAAGGCACTGCTAAATCCAACGCTTGATTTTCTGTTTATTTTTTACACAATCTCGATATTCTGTCATTCTCACATACTCATTCCTATCTTTATTTTGTTAGGTTGGTCTGCTTGATACTCTTAACAGCGCTCTGCATTTGACTTCAGCATCGCTGAACACAAAGGCTATAGCAGTGTGACATTCAGTCCCTTTCGTTGCTCAGAAAATTATTGATGTGTAAACATCTATAGCAGCACCTAACAATGGAATGTAAAGAAAATGTGCATTGCAACAATACAAATACTTGTATTGTTGCAATCATACTATTCAACAAAGGGATACTATTAAATGGGTAATCGCAGACCGGGGTAAAGTACCTGCCTGGCAACCCACAGGTCGCGGGTTCGAATCCCGCCTCGGGTTTGGATCAGAGTATTGCAAAAACTTTGGGAGGTGCGTTATGGCCACAGAAACCGATGCACCGACAACAAAAAAAAAAAAAGGGTAATTAGGCCATTGACTTGGATTTCGCTAACCTCTTCCAGACGTTCAGTAAGTAGCGGGCATGTGCATAAAACATTACTTCATTCATACTAAATATTTTGGACTAAAGTATGATGCTAATGTCACTAACGTTTTTTGGTAGAGTAAGTAGCGGGCATGAGCATAAAAAATTATAACGTTCATGCTGTTCTAGCTGTTCAATTTTAAAATGGTTCTGATTTTCGTCAAAGATTTTTTTCATATAAAACATCTTTCATGTGTATAGGATACACATGCAGGTTTTTTTTAATATAAAAAGCCTGTTACTACTAAAGGTATTATTTATTTTATAATCCAACAAGGTGAGTGGTCAGAATAGAGAATAAATTAATAAAATGCATCAGTTTCAACTATTTATTTCCATTTTCATGGTTTATTTTATACACCTAAATGGTGTGTGATTTTTTTTTTTTTTTTTTTTGGCACATCCACAAAACGGTTCAATTTGACATACACTCAAAACAATAAAATTAATCAACTCAAATAATATATTAAAGGATTCATATATTTTTTACTAGGTCTAAGCAAATTTTAAGCATGCCTAAATAAATAAAAAATGAAAATTGCATTTAATAATTAAAAATAAAAAAAATTTAATTAAATTTAAATAAACAAAATAAAAACAGTCCACTCTATTTAATAGGGTAAACTATTTCATTTGGTATAAAATTTATCAGTAACTCATTAACATCAGATCTTTAAAGAGCTTAACCCATCACAGTCAAACATTATTATTATTAGCCATGTGGTGCAAGAAAGCCTGAGGCTTATGCTGCACCAGCCAAAAATAAAACTTCTGAATTACCCTGTGTGTGTGTGTGTGTGTGTGTGTGTGTGTGTGTGTGTGTGTGTGTGTGTGTGTGTGTGTGTGTGTGTGTGTGTGTGTGTGTGTGTGTGTGTGAAAGAGAGAGAGAGAGAGAGGGGTAAATATACAACAATCTATAGCAGTAATGGCCACAAAAAACTATTTTAAACTCACACACCAGTACCAATGTATTAAAGGCAGAAGAACTTAATGAAAAATCACAAGATATTGGAGAAAATAAAGGAGGCAAAAAGTTTTACACATACATAAATAAAAAGAAGAAAAGAGCAAATCAGATTTACTCTTATATAAATGGATGCAGGAAAGTCACTGATGTATCTGATGAATTAAAAAAATTCAGTGAAATGAAAATTAGAGGATTGTTGCCTAAAAAACTCTTAAGCCTGAGGGCAAGTAAGTAAATCCCTGGAGTAGATGGCATATACCCAACTGTCTTGAAGGAAGTAGCATGGGTATCAGACTATTAAGGATAATTATGAAGGCTTCATTGCACTCAAGAGTGATTATTCTGAATTGGAGAATTGCCAATGTATCACCAACCCATAATATGGTTCTAAGGATTAAGTGGATAACTACAGACCGATCAGTGTAACTCTGGCAGGGAAATCATGGATGTAATAACTTTTGAGTAGGAATGTGATAACCATTATTTTCGATCCATGTCTATTTTTATCTATTTTATTTGATGTACTTTGTAACTGCCTTTCTTTCTAATTACTTTTCTGTAGTTGCATATAAATTAATTATTTCTCATTAAATTTAGACTGAAAAGAGTGTGGCACTAAGGACTAAGCCTTCAGGAATTCTCTCTTATCGAATGTATGTTTGGGAAAAGATATTGCACATGTGAACTTGAAAAGTTTTATTCCTGAGAAAGCATTGAAAAAATTTTGGAAAATAACCTCATAACCTGAATTCGTGTGGATATGCATTATGTAATCTCTCCAAAAGTTGTGTCAAATAATTTCTCTATATCAAGAGTAAAGCTATAACTAAATGCTCATTCCTAAGAAAGGCACTGCACTGCAAATATTTATTTTGGCTTTAATTATTAAGTCTAGTGATTATCTTGTTTTTCAAAATCCATACTGATGTGAACTCAAGATTTTACAGGCTTCCATCAGGAATGTCAGAATGTTAGTCTTACATTAATAAGACTAACTCTCACTTAAAACACTCTTCAATGTTTTGCATGAACAGCCGACAAGACCAATAGATCTATATTCCAGTATACTAGTCACCTTTTCCAGGTTTTGGGAAAGCAAGAACAGTGCAAAGCTTCTAGTGGTTAGGATAAAAAAAAAAAAACTGCAGCCATTATCAATCCACTGCAGGATGGAAGCATCCCCAACAATTCAAGTTGAGGGAAATGGAACATAATCTGGCATGCTGGTCCAGTGCAGGTTGACAAATTGGCTGTATTTAGCAGTTAGGGGCTTTGAACCCTGGTCTACTCTAAAGGCGTGTGCTACTGCACTTGCCTCCATAGCCAGGTGGGCAGGAGCAGCAGTGCGTAGCACACGCTTCTTGATTAGACCGGGGTTCAAACCCGTGACCACCAAATACGGAGGATGCGGAAAGCTCAGGGAATGTCCACCGCATATCCCCGGAGCAATATGGCCTTAGTTGCTAATACTCCTAAAAACCAAATAACAACAACAACATAACAACAACCCACTCCTGACCACTCGGCTACAGAGGCCGTCCGTGGTTAATAACAGTTTTCTAATATATTCTGTTTAATAACAGAATATATCCAATGACAGTTTTCTAAATATATTCTGTTGCATAATTGCTACAAGAAGGATGTTGCTCACTTAGATGTTCAGTCATTATATATCGAATTCTATCAGGACCTCAGGCGGTATATTTTGACTGGGCAGGGCTATTGTGTAGTTCATTCATAGTGTGAGGTTGGTTAATAACAACTGGTATGTAGTATTAAAACTGATCTTTTTTAACCTGTACTCTGTCATAAGAAGATTCTACTAATAAAGTTGATCATAAGGATTTTACAAAGGCATTGGCAATTTCATGTGGATCAGCAATATCGTTTCCATTCCAGTGTATAATTGTGGTGGTTAAGGGATTTTACCACTTATTGGCCAGATTTTATTTCAGATCAATTTATCCATTGTGGATCATTGCAATTTTGCTTTTCCTCTTTAAATAGTGGAAATAGTACAGTATAAGAAAGCTTTTCTCTTGCTTTCTTATACTGTATTATATTGTCAGAGGTTGGGCATTTGCAAAATAAATTCCAGGCTCTGTTTTTTTTTTTTATCTCTTTTGGCATTATTGCACTTCTGCATTCCACCACATTTTCAGATAGCTACATATTCTAGAAGGTGATTTTGGTACAATGTTTGTTTGTTATTTGGTTTTTAGGAGCATTATCAACTAAGGCCATACTGCCATATTGCTCCGGGATATGCAGTGGTCATTCCCTGACCTTTCCACATCCTCCGTATTTGGTGGTGACGGGCTCGAACCCCGGTTTAATCAAGAAGCGTGTGCTACGCACTGCTGCTCCTTCCCACCTGGCTACGTAGGCGTCGGCTTTGGTACAATGATTTGAGCCATATTCATTATTTGAGATGTGACATAAGTCGCTGCAATATTTATCAGAAGAGAAAATACAGCATTTTTATCACGAAATGAGTGCTTCTTTGATATTGAGTCAAGTTAGTATCTTTAAATCTCCATGTGATTCTTGTTTTAATTTTTGAAGGCTATATCTATTAATTCTGTTCAGACCACTAGGTACTGATCACTGTTCAGTGGATCTGTCAAAACTGTCCATCTATGAGACGGGGCATATAAATGCAGAGAGCAGATTCACAGGTCTATTGATTGATTTTCCATGTGGAAAGGTATGGACTCTGGTATGAAGTTCAGAGAATTCACAGGTATGATTTGCTGGAAGATGTGACAGCAAACTATCATTAGCTACAGATGGGTTACAAAATCTTCCAATGAAGTTGGACATATTTGGAAGGGAATCTGGAGTTAATGAGTATTATTGGATATTCTGTCTTTTCTATACATGCTATAATGTTTCTAGCCTGGATTTCGTGTATCATATGGCCAATATTAATGCTAATTATAATTTTAATAATATTACAATTAATCAATTAAAACAATAATCAATTGTTAATAAAGTAATAAATCACTTTAACAAGACAATAACTACATTAAAAATCTAGTTATTGTCTCTACTTGATGTGCTGTATTATTATTCTTATCTCAAAGTAATAAATCAGTATTTCATAAAAATGAATTTATATTATAATTTAATTACATTAATTTATCATATTTCTAAATTATTAAAATTATTAAATAAATGAACATATATTAAATAATAATTTAATAAGTTATTATTTCATATTTTTTGACATGTGGTTTTTGTTTGATAATGAAAATCAAAGGTGTATTTAACAGAATAATGACTATAGGAGACAAAAGTTCCACAGGAAGATTTTTTGAGGATTGTGAAACAACTATACCTTGGTTAACGAGCAGCAGGTCAGTTGTCAGCATTTTTCTTTGGTCGGTTTCAGTGATAGCAGAATCTAGGCACCACAAACATTCAAATGTTTATCATAGTTAATATATAAGAGGAAAATGCTGAAACCTAAACATGAAGCTGGCTTTGATGTTCTTTACCTTATTTGCTTCATGTCCTATACAGGCAACCCCCATATAACACGGTACTTCTACAACACAGTTTCACTCTAACACGATTGATAAATTGCAGCACTCCTCGCACAATACAGTACTTATATAACATGGTTTTGCCCTAACACGGTTAGAAAATTTTGCCAACCCTTGCATAACAGGGTATTTTTGAGCTTTTGTGCGGGTAAAACCCTGCTATTATGTTGGATGTAATTTTTCAACGTTTCCACTCTTTTGAATCCCCGCTGTGAACTCGCTAGTCAAAAAAAAAGAATATTGAGAAATTCCTGTGTTACGTTCTGTGCTACTGAGCATGGAAAAATCTAGATTTCAAAGTTTTATTACTATTGGATAGCACACCAGGCCATCCAAAATATTTGTCATCCAAACATTGATATTTTGTTCCTACCACCACAGTTCTATTAGGTCAATACAACTTCTTTCATTCAGCCATTAGATTAAGGCATTATACCCATCTTTAAAATTCATTCCATCAGAAAATCGTTACAATGGATTTTGGAAAACATTGATTTCGAATCTATTGAAGTAATGGAGGCATGGAAACATTTCTCAATTGTGGACTATATCCGAACCATAGCTTTATCGCCAAAAGAAGTAAAACCATCAACATTAAATGCATGTGGAAAAATGTATGGACAGAGTCAGTTCATTCAGGAAATATGGTCGACCCACAGAAAACGGAATCAGTGCGATAGTAGAACTTGCTACGTCAGTAGGAGGGGAAGGTTTTGATGATATGACTACTCACGCCCTTGTGGGTAGCACAGTTGATATCGCCCCCCTCCTCCCCACATAAGGTGGAAAATACCTGAGTTTGAATCCTGTCGTTGAAGAGAGGAATTCTTATGGGTCTTTTTCACAACATGGCTGAGTTAGTCGGGCTCAAGGAAGGGTAGCGTGGTTTTTTTCTCCCGGAACCTTGGGTTTTTCGTCAAACAAAACAGAAAAACAACCTCAGGACACACATTTTATAGACAATATACACAGAGTAATATGGCCTTAGTCACCGATGCTCCTTAAAAAATAAAAAAGATATGATTACTGAAGACTAAAATTACTGGTAGAAAATTACTGGCTTGCAAAGCGGATTTGGTGGAAATGGCATTGGTGGTAAAACCAAATCAATTCAGAGGATGATAGCACAGATGAAAATTCTAAACTTCCAAATTTTACACACTAAAAAGCATACGTGAAGGCATAAAGTTAGCCGACCAATTAAAATCTAATTTTTTGAATGAAGATTCTTCAACTGAAAGGAGCCCAAAGTTCAAAAGAGCTTTAAAAATGCTTAGTTCCATACGATGAAATTCACAAAGACTTAGCAAGCAAAAGCAAACAAACCCAGATTACTGATTTTTTAAAGAGAGTAGAAGATACACGAAATCTAGAATGGTGTATTTTTGTTAGTCTTGTTAACATTTTGTTAATGAAGTAGTGTATTTTTGTTAGCTTTTGGAACATAACCTCCCCTTTTTTGTACCTTTTCTTAGTCCTGTAACATGGTTTAACACAACATGACATTTTATAGGAACCTAACTACCGTGTTATACGAGAGTTACCTGTACATCACTTAGAATCTAGGAAAAACAAACATTAAAATTTAGTTTGCAAAGTGCATGTACTAGTTATTTTATCTAACAAAAGACTGGGTGCTGCTGTTTCTGTGCATCTTATAGTGTATATAACATGCTTGGAAAATCCATATCTAATGGTTGGTTGAGACCTACTCTACTTTAAATATGGTATGAGTATTTTTTGTTTCTTACAATTATGATTACGGTTGCATTTTACACTCCAGCCAGGGTAATTGTTGTTATGACAGCCAATATACCTAGTATCCAGTTAGCAATGGGGTGGGCACTTTTTAGTAGCAGCATATATATGTTTGATTATACAACACATCCATGAAAATGGTTATTTTATTATTATAATTGTGTTTTATAATTCATCATAAAATCTACTTTCTTAAATTTGTGAATTTTATATGAAACCCTATGAAATATTGTTCCACTTAATCCTGCTCCAAAGTCAATAGTATGCCTTTCAACATTACAGTTTGTCTCTAAAACCTTAGACTATCCTTGTATGCTCAGTTAAGATCCCACATTATTCTCTGCCTCCCTTTTCTTACATTTTCCCTTGCCATTCCAAAGTATGTCAAATACGATTCCTGGCCACTTTATTAGGACTATATGCACAAATATATAAATCAAAGAAGTCACACTGTGTGTGATGTTCAGAACAGTACTATAAAGCCACACAACCCAAACGGTGACAAGATGAGTTCACCAGCAATGGGGAAATCTCATAGATATTCACACAAATTGCCAGTACATATTTAGCAACAGGGGGATGGCTGAATTTGTTAAGTGTTCAAAGACTAGTGTCTTTCAAGTGTAAGGACACTAAAATTTGAATGAATGGAAAAATTTCTCTGAAATGGAAAAAGGTGCTCAACATCTAGAGCATATTATCAAGCATAATCATCACCAAATTACAGGGAAAAAATGAACCTTTGCATTTAATGAGCAAACATCACAAGGCATCAGAACTTGCTCCACAAGAAGAACCTTTTAAAGAATGAACACTACAGGAGAAAGAGACTGTGGAAAATATGGCTGTGCCAGTGCCAGGAATACAAAGGAAGATGCAAGAGTACTTGAGACAAGGAAGAGCCATGCAGTCTGACAAGTTTAAAGTAGCTCTTTAATTGAAAAGACATGGAAAGAACTCAGGAAGGAAAGTAACCTTTTTCTTATTATACTTATACCCAGTGCTTTTTTGGTAAAAAAAAAAATAGGTGCCAGTACTCATTCTTTGCTATCAGGAAAAATTGAATTTAAAATTAAAAGGATATGAAAAGTACAGTACTCTAAAAAACGTATTTCCTGATATCGTTACTTTAGTAGTAATGTTTTTGGAATAAGAACAGATTAAGTATATTAACACACAGTTTATTAAGCATAAATTTATTATTCAAGTATATAAAAAATAAGTAAAATGTGTAAAAAATAAGTAATAAGCAAAAAATAATAAGTAAAAATTAGTAAAAATAATTTCATAATAAAGTTTTTATAGAATATTCCAAATTTTTATTGAGTTCTCATCCAACACACTATGCCAACTCATTTTCTTGCTTTTTGTGTCTATTGATGAATGACATTTCTGAAGCAGCCACGAATCGACATATTTGCTGGATCGAAGTGTGTCACCGGTGGGCCTACAATTTTAAGAAACAGTAGTGAAGAAATTGTTTTTGTCATCAACGAAGCTCTGGTTGGGCTGACGATCAGATTCATTTGTGAAAATCCTCGTTCACTCGATGAAATTGGTATCATACTCAGAGTGTTCATCAAATGCTCTTCAATTTTTCCAAAACGGTCTTTTCCATTAGGTATTCTCAAAATCCACGAATTTTTTTATCTCTTTCATTTAATTGAAGCCCAATTGACAATTTTCTAACTTCATTTTCACCAAATGTCAACATTTCACGTTTAGAAGGTTTAATAACTTTGTTGTCCTCATTTTCCTTCTCTCGTCATTGATATTGTCACTAGTTCTTAAATTTGAATTTTTTTATTTTTTTTTATTTTTTATTCTTTTAATTGTCCAAAATGTAATTGTCATTTGGATTTCAGCTACTGTGACGGTGTAAACAGAGATAGGGAAAATTTACAGAAAAATGTGAATAACGCACTTCCACGAAACAACAGATGATTTGTCAAAGTAAAATTAAATCACTCTCTCTCCTAATTCTCAAACGGGGTACTTACAGTTGATTCACAGCGGTGTTCAACCTATGGCCCCGCGGAAAATGAATACAGCATTTTAAATTTTGCTAATGAACAAAAAAAAAATTCTCATTATATGTTTTGTTTAGTAAATGTAATTGTGTATTGTACTTAATAAAATTTTCGAATATTTCAATTTTAGGTTCATCGTTATTTTTATTTATTCACTTTATATTCATCTTAAGCAGTGATCCTTTCGGGTTGTAAATTTTCTAAAGTGAGCATTTAAAGGCAAAAGTAAGGTATTTTTTTTTGAAAAACAAAGAAAGACATTTTTATGATTTTAATAAAATCTAAAATATAAAATAGTGACATAGATTTGTTACGCATAAAAGTATTGGGAATTTGCATTTTTTATATATAGCGTGAAAATAAAAAACGGTAACTGAAAACAGAAACTTCCTTTTACATGTAACAAGATATGGAAAATATAACGCACTAATTTTTCTCGAATCACTCAGTGTGGCCCCGAAAAAATCTAACTTTGAATATGGCACCTGTACAGGAAAAGGTTGGATGCCACTGTAGTAGAAGGTGAACCAGAGCCCATTGGGAATACCCCTTGATCTACTGACCGTTGATCAGCGCGACTTCTCTATATGTGGGAGAGATGGTCAGATAGGTTTTAACAGGTACCCCTAAGTTGTAGAATGGTAATCCCTTGAGCTCTCTCAATTCTTGCTTAGCAGCAGCACTAATTTCCTAAGTTGCTTGAAGGCTAGAAGTGCGAACAGTGTGTACCCAGTTAAGTCTCCCCTAAGCCGTTCGTTATATGAAAATTTTCTTCACTCAACGGAAACTATTTTAAATGTCATTTCCAAGGGGGATTCAAAAAAAATTTGTTATAAAAGGAGTTTGTTAAACAGAAGTCCAACTGTGTAATTTAGAACTTAAAATGGTTATAAAGTTTTATATAGAAAATATCTTAACAATAGACAGTGAAAAATGCAAATTTAGTTAAATAACTAAGCTTATTTGAAAAGTAGGTAAATGTGTGAAAAATTTATGGAATATTGCAAATTTCGAAGTGCACAGCATCCAAATGTCAAAGGTTAATAAAGGTGCCGGTATGCCGGAGCATTGCGTACTGTCCCAAAAAAAGCACTGCTTATAACTAACATTACTAACCCAACTAATCTTTCCACCGCAGCCACCCAGCAGCACTACTCCTGCCTCCCAGTGACAAGGCCAGTAACCTGAGCAGTAAACAGGGCCAAAGTGAGCCATGTACACTAAGTGCACAGCATCCAAATGTTAAAGGTTAATAAAGGTGCCGGTATGCCAGAGTGTTGCATACCGTCCCAAAAAAAGCACTGCTTATAACTAACATTACTAACCCAACTAATCTTTCCACCACAGCCACCCAGCAGCACTACTCCTGCCTCCCAGTAACAAGGCCAGTAACCTGAGCAGTAAACAGGGCCAAAATGAGCTATGTACACTAATGTACACTGCCTTGTCACCATTAGAGCCTTTGTGCTCAAGAATCAAGTCATCCTAAAACTCTAGTTATTCTAAAAGACTTTAAATATATACACAGAGCAATGATGTTCACCAACCTTTCTGGTATTACATTTGCTACCTGCCCAACCTATGAGCAAATCATCACCCTTCTTGATCCAGAAATACCTGGAATCTGTTGTGGATCACCAAAAATTGTGAAATGTCTCCAATCTGGATATCTTGATTGAAACAGCCACCTCAAAACATACTGTTAAAAATAATGACTTTTGGTGAGCTACTAGCATCCATTACTCTCCACAATACCTTAAATTGATCTAAAGGTGTTGTCATCACAGAGTGGGACCTACTGACAGTCTCTGAAGAGGAATTAGCTGAGCAACTTAGAAATCAAAAGGTAATCATTGCCAAACAAATCCTGACTAGAAAATATGGAAATCTCACTCCAATTAGATCTATCATTTTAACTTACAGCACTCCCGATTTTTCCATCAACAGTAAAAGCTGGCTATTTAAAGTGCCAAATTCAGCCTTACATTCCAAATCCTTTTCATTGTTTAAAATTACAGAAATATGGCCATTCCCAGCAGGCACACATAGAAGTGATGCCATTTGTCCTATTTATTCCAAGAAGCATACACAAACAGTTTGTTCAGCCTCAACATCCATTTGCCCCAACTGCAAAGAAAGCCTCCCCACCTTCTCTAAATCATGTGAAATGTGGAAAACTAAAAAGAAAATTCAAAAATACAAAATAGAACAGAAAGTCACATATCCTGAGGCATGCAGACAAGTTAAGATGAGCATGCCCAGTTGATCCTATGTACCTTACACTCAAAGCTACCTTTCAACTGCAGTTCACACATATGTATCAATACTGCCCAACACCTTTCTAACTAACTGAATTAAAGCTATGCTATCGACCTCTGGAAAAGACACTCCTCCTCAAACTAAAACCAGCAAAGCAACTAATAATTAGCATCCCAGTTAATACTCCAACAGTCTCTAATGAAAAATTGAAAACTACTAAAGACTGTATTAAAATTGAATCACCCACCAACAGTATGGAAGTGGATGGATGAACATAGGCCATGGAAGCCAAGTGGTCAAGCACGAAGGTACAATAAGTACACATGCCTTGAGTGATTGGGATTCAAGCCTGTAACTGCTAAATATGGTGCTGTTTCTTGTAAACTCCTCTGACTGTGTGGTTGTCCCGAAGTATAAACAGAAAATTTTAATTTATTCGGAAAATGACGAATCCATACTAGAACTTTATGCAAATAACACTATGGATACTGGGCATCTTCCGTAAAAAAAAAAAAATAAATAAATAAATAGAAGAAATGTTCCACGTACAAAAGAACAGTCAGACAAATCTTACACAGCTAAACCTAAATAATGTACAACATCATACAATGGAACTGCAGAGGACTAAGCAGAATTTACTTGCATAATTCTATCCCACAGGGGGGTCGCCTGTGGGAAACTTTTTTGTCACTGCAAGTTTTGTCAAAATTTACAAATTATATCATGCACAGATGAGACAGGAGCTCAGTCTCCTACCCATGGAGGTGTAGCTATTCTTCTTAATTTTAGTATACCATCTAATATACCATCCAATATATTACAGTTGGTACTTCAATTACCCTTGTTTTCATTTATATTTCACCATCTCTACCATTTTGCCATTCAGAACTCCAAACTTCAATTTGTCATTTTCGTAACTTTAATGGCCACTATCCATTGTGGGGTTCACTACAGTGGACACAAGAGGCAAATTGATTGAAGAATTTCTGAATAATGATGATCTCAATTTACTAAACTCTGGAATCTCCCACTTATATTCACTTATCTACAGGATCTACTTCTCAACAATTACAGCAGATTGACTGATTTGTCAATCTGTTCACCATCCAGCTTTTCAATTATGACATGGTTGGCATTGAACGATCCCTAAACAGCAATCACTTCCCAATTATTTGCTCACTACAAACGGAGCAATTCCATATCCTGAACAACGATCCACCTGGAAGCTTAATAAAGCAAACTGGGATGACTATTCTGCCCAAATCCTTTAAGGCAGATTATGTTTAGCAACAACCTATTGATAATGTAACTACTTACATAACCAATCTGATTCTGGCTGCAGCTAATGCTTCCATTCCAAAATCCAAGACATATTACATTCACCAAAATCACCAGTGGAACAGATTGTTTTAAGGCCAAACAGGAGAACCACAATTGGAATAATTTCCACAAGTATCCTGTTATTACTAGTAATCTAATTACTTATAAAAGACTTAAAGTTAAAGCAAAACATGATTCGTGGATTGCATTTGTTTCTGCTATAACTAAAGACACTGACACAATTCATCTGAAGAAGAATGCAGGTGCTAAATGGAAAATTCCTTTAACCATCCACTCCAATATTTCACTGGAAAAAGAAAGACGTGTCTGTGCTCTGGAAGAAGTTACTAATGCACTAACAGAATCATTGTCTACAACCTCTGCTTCTATGCACATCTCTCCTTTCAGCACATCAAAGCAGATCCAGAACAGTATAAAGTCAACTTCTTCATGCACCTCTCACTCCCATACAACCAACCCTTTGCATTAATAGATCCTAAAGAATCATACACAGATTCCCAATAGTACCACAGGCCCAGATGATTCATTACATTATGCTGAAACATTTGCTTGGAGAGGACTTGTGTACCCTATCGATTTTCTATAATCAGATCTTCTCTGAAAATGCCTATCCTCCTTCCTGGCATCATTCCTTTGTTAATGCCTTACCAAAACCAAACAAAGACACTTCCTTGGTTCAAAATTATAGGGCAGTATCTCTTATGAGCTGTGCAGTAAAATTTTTGAAAGGATGGTTTATGTGAGGCTCGCATGGATCCTGGAATCGCAGAATCTCCTGACAGATCATTAGTATGGGTTTCAGAAGAGCATATCAACCTTGAATGCACTCATCAAAGCTGAATTTCATATCCACAATATGTTTATCATGAAACAACTAGTCGTGGTCAAGTTAGATATTAAAAAGGCATTTGACACTACCTGATGACAAGGTATTATTATGGATCTTTACCATCTAAGGCTAAGGGACCATTTGCCCGAAATAATTTCCTGCACCTGCGTTCTTTTCAGGTCTGATATCAAAACATACCGTCTATGTCTCACATTCAGGTGGAGGAGGACATCCCATGGGGATCGATACTTAGTGCAACTTTATTCACAATTCAAGTTAGTATCATGACACGAGATATGCCAAAAACTGATGAAACATACATGCGCAGATGATCTTACCAATTCCTATCAATCTCAAAGTATGAACACTATCTAATGGCAGCTCCAACTCTCCACAACCAAAATAGAACCTTGAACCTAATGCAGTAAGTATCAACTAGCAGAAAATAAATCCACTGCCACTCGCTTTTGAAGTGACAGACTCTCCACCCTGATCCTTAAAACTATACATAAACAATACTCTAATCCCACTTGTTAATAACATAAGATTTCTTGGACTGATATTAGACAGCAAACTAAATTTTCAAGCTCACATCACTTATTTACAAACTACTTGTCTAAAGAATTTGAATACACTTCATTTAGTCTTTTCAGTGTCACGGGGAGCTGATTAGTATACTTTATTGCATCTTTAGAAAACTTTAATCCATTCACACATAGATTATGGTTGCAGCCAGTATATAACTCTGTCAGGAGCAGTATTTTACAATAGCTAAATGTCATCCAGCACAATGGACTTCCAGGACTTCCCGAATCCAAAGTGATCTAAAGCATATGATCCCCCGTTACACTTTTGTAGAAAACATTACTGCTTCACTACACTGCTAAGATCCGGAGTCTTCCATCACATACCAATTGAGAGTAAGAGAGCTTGTTCAGAGTTGGAATGCCAACTTAAGTAATGTTTATCAGGATGCAAGTGTATCTGTTCAACCTTGGATGTACATTTCTGCCTCTTACAATACACACTTTCACCAGTTGTGTGTGGCGGGGGAAGAATGTTATATCTACCTGCAATATCACAGCTGCACTCAGCTCATGCTACTCTGGACTCCATGCCTGTAAAATATATACTGATGAATCAAAAAAACACTTGTATGATAGGTGCTGTGACAGTTTCTTCCTTCATTTACAGTCTCATTACTAGTAGCATGCAGTGTGTTCACTGCTGAACTATTTGCTATCAGGTTAGCCCTTAGTAAAGTTATTGCTTTTTCCATCTCGTCAGCCATAATTTACACTCTCTCTTAGTGCAGTCTCTACCATGAGGAAAAATTTCTATCTTCTAATCCTGCCTTGAAATACATTCACTCTCAGTTACTCTCCCACAGCGAGCCCAATCAGTCAATAACATTTTGCTAAATCCTGGCCCATTCTGGGAAATGAAAGTGTTAACCTTTCTGCTAAACACTCTCAACCCACTCTCACATTACATCCTCAGGTTCCTTACACTGACTATAAGCCTGTCATTCAATGAGCCTATCACAAAGCCCATTACAATACTGGTCACAGATCTGTAAAAGTAATAATACCAACAATAAACATTACCAGATAAAGCAAGATCCAAAGCTGTGGCCCTCTAGCTTCCAATGAAACAGACGAGAGGAAGTGGTATTGGCAAGACTCAGAATTGGGCACACCTACCTTACACATCTCTTCCTTTTATCAGGAGAAACCCTCCCTGGTGCTCATCCTATCATAATCAATTTATGGCACATAATTTACTTGTTGTTTGTCCCCTATAATTAATCATTCGCTCAAGCACTTTCCAGTCATTCTCCAGGTTGTCTGTCGCACAAGATTATTATTATTATTAGTTATATGGTGCAAGGAAACCAAAGGCTTATGCTGCACCAGATTTATCCCATTTCCTAGTAAGTATCCCATTCCTAGTAAATGATGCAATTATAAAAGAATTTCTATTCAATTTGAAGCATATTGGCCTGTACAGAAAATTTTAATTCAACATCTACAACCTTCTGCCTGCAAATAAACCTATGAATGGACAGAAGAATTTGGCCTCGTTCGCCCTTGTGTCTTCAAACCCAATATCAACAACAACAGAATATGTGAATACAGACAATGCTTATTGTACATCAAATAACAGTAATAAATAACCTAAGACATGTTAAAGGGACTTTTGCAAATACGTATAGAAAAAAATTCTGTAATACTTAACATTAAACAGCATGAAAAAGTTTCACTATCACAGACAAGAATACTTCTTTTCTTTGCTAAAAATGAATACAATTTTGGCTTGCATTTCATATATTTTTACCTTCTGTATAATCAAAAATACAGACGCCTATGCATATTTTTATAAATGCAAAGTTCTCTCTGGCTTGCATCACACTTTCAAGTAAAAAAAAAAAAAACTGATGTGTTGCTTCTGTTACTAAATGTTTGACTACATAGACATATCTGTAATTATATAATTATAATGAATTAAAAAATTAATAACAATTTTGTATAAAACCACTTACATGTACCAGCTGGCCTACTCAGACCATTGATTGGCTGACTCCAGTCTTGCTTACCGTCACTAGATGACTCTAGTGTTTTTCCTGTCAGCTTTAATAAGCGAAGGGCAGATTCCTGCAATAAAAATGCAAACTAAATTCAATCTTTAATCGCTTAATAGACAAACTAGTTTCAGATTTGAAACCAATAAACAATACTAAAGTGCTGCATACATACATGTTTTAGTCAAGGTTAATCTGGACATTTTTTTTTTTTTTTATTCTTGTGCACACAAGTGTGTGTATAAGATTGACAAAACACTCATCATAACAGGTGGTAGAACACTGCTCTCAGTCCCTGACACATATCCATGCCCTCCACACATGTGCATTAAAAGCAGTATGAGATGGCATTAGACTATCACTCCAGTTGTAGAACAGTGCTGTTGATTTCAGTCTCCTAAAGAAGAGAGTAAAACCAGCTGAAAGTCTGCATAATGCAAGGGAGGGGCCCTATCATGTGCAAGAGTGTATGAGTGGTGAAATAAGTTTTCCCAAAGGCCACGAAAATGTTGCTAATGCACTACATGATCATATGCAGCAGGCAGCTAACATAATTGTGAACATTTATCCTGTCAAGGAGATAATTTTGGAAATATATATAAAAAAATTACAATGTATGATATTGCATCAAAAGTGTGCATATATTTTGGAAGTGTAAAGGCAATTATTCAAGGACACGTATAATTTGAGAAAGTGTGGATGGCGAGTTCCAAAGCCACAGATGTTCAACTAGAAAGGCATGTGTTACTGTTTCCATTAAACACCTAGACTGGGGTAACATTTTTGCAGTGAATAGTGACACAGAACCTAGTACCCCAGAATTTAAGATGTCCAGTATGAAATGGTGTAATAAAATACCTTTTTTTTTTTTTTTTTAATGTAAACCCCAAACACGACAGGTATTAGAACCTATAGTACTTAGTACCATGTTTTGGTCGGAGGTTGAGAAGACGAAAGAAGATATTTGGTGACATTGGACTTGAACTTCTGTAGACTGTAATTTTCAGGAAATACGTATGAAGGAAGGTTGTTCCAGAAAACGGCAGTTGAATGAATAAATGAGGAAGATGAAAAGTTGGTTCTGTGAGTTTCAAGTTGGACAGTAAATGGATGTTGGCTGGTGGCAGCACGTGTTCGGACTGTTTTGAAAGAGAGAGCGGGAATTATAGAAGCCACTTCAGAAGAACAGTGCCCATGGAAGTATCTGCAGAAGAGGCATGCAGCAGAAACAGTATGTCTATGAGACAGCGAGTGGAGAGACTGTTAGAGATGAATCATTAATTAACCTAACTGCCCTCTTCTGAATGGAATTAAGAAGCCTGAGAGAGGTTTTGGGGGCACCACCCCACCAGATGTGGGAACAATATTCCATGGCAGGGCGGATATGCGATTTATCCGCCCTGTTTATCCGCAGCTGTTTGGAAGAAAAGTAACGCCGAGAGTGAAAGAGAAAACCAAGTTTTTTAGATGCAGAGGAAGCAATATTTGTAATGTGCTTGTGCCAAGAGAGATTAGAAGTCAAGGTAATCCCCAAAAGAGATATATCATTTTGCCTAGAAATTGGAGTATCACTAAAAAGATAAGCATAAGAGCAGAAGAATCCTTTTTGCGAGATCTAAGACAAGACTGAGTTTTAGAAGGGTTGAAATCAACTAAGTTGTCTTTGCCCCACTGGAGAATTACCTGAAGATCGGCATTTAAGGAATTGGTAGCAGATTTTCGAGAAGTTGAAGCTGATTGAGCAGGACAAGATTTCTCAAAATGGAAAGTGGAATGCAATGTGCTATCATCGCCAAAACTATGGATAGGATTTCCAGTTAATGGAAGAAGGTCATTAATATACAAGAGGAAAAGAGTGGGGGAAAGAACTGAACCTTAGGGGACACCGGCATTAGTGGAGAAGTTAGAAGACAGAGCCATCTACCATCTACCATCACCCTTAGTGAGCGATCAAAGAGAAAACTAGATAACCAATTACAAAAAACAGTTGGCAAACCATAAGATGGAAGCTTGTTTAGAAGACCTTTATGCCAAACACGATCGAAAGCCTTTGAGATGTCAAGAGCAACTACTTATGTTTCACCGAACCTTTCCATTGAATTAGTCCATAAATGGGTAACATAAGCCAGAATATCACCAGTGGATCGACACTGATGGAATCCATACTGGAGATCGTTGATCAGAAAAAGGTTTCTAGGTAGTTTAAGAGTTGACAGTTAATTGATTTCTCCATTAATTTAGAAAGAGTAGAAGTAATTGCAATGGGACGATATTTGGATGGGAGGGATTTGTCACCCTTTTTAGGAACTGGCTGGATATAGCAAATTTCCAAGCAGAAAGAAAAACACCTTTGGAATAAGAAAGTGACAAAAGGCAGCAAAGTATAGGAGTGGGTTCAGGAGCACAGGTTTTGAGAACAAGTGGAGAAATACCATCGGGACCTGGAGCTTTTTTAGCATCAAGATTTGTCAAAATCCTTCTGACATCCTTTTGACAGAAGACCAAATGATTGGAATGGATTTGAATGGAGCGTGTTGGGAATGGTGGGAGGTGTTTTACCAAGATCATTAATATATGAGTTGGAAGAAAAATGGGATGGTAGCAGGTCAGCTTTATCCTTCGCTGAAGTGACAACAGAACCATCCGGTTTGGACAGAGGTGGGAGCAGAGATGGGCAAAAGTTTCGGCCAATAGCTTTGGAAAGAGACCAGAATACTCAGCTACCATTAGGGCAAGAAGCAAGTTTTCTACTCTTAGCCTGTTCAAAATCTAGTTTGGACTGATTAATAACTGCTTTACAATTGTTGCGAGCTTTGGTGTAGGCAGAAAATGAAACTGGAGAATTAGAAACAAGCCAATTACGATATGCAACATTCTTCTCTTGAACAGCCTTAGCACATTTATTGGAAAACTAAGGTTTAGATAAAGGACGAGATTTTAAAGTGGAGTGTGGGATAAAGGATTCCATTCCTGCAAGAATAATTTCACTGACATGATCTGAGCAAACGTTGACATCAGAAGTTTTGAAACAGTAATCCGACCAAGGAAAAGAAGTCTCGCAGGTCATCCCATTTTGCATTCTTGTAATGCCAAACAACACGAGGTTGGGAATAGCCATGAGATAAAGGTTCCATTGGAGAAGAGACAATCACCGAGTTGTGATCTTAAGTGCCTAAAGGACCTCTCACTTCGACTGTGTACTTAGAAGGGTTGTTTGTGAGAAAAAGATCAAGCGTATTGGCTGTATGATTAGGATTGCCTGGTATTCTTGTAGGTAAATGAACAATCTGCGCAAAGTCGTTAGTAATTGCAAAAGCCTCAGCATCTCGACCAGCTGGGTCGGTGTGACTAGAAAATGGAAGCCAGCTGGAGTTGTGAACATTAAAATCACCAAGGAAAATTACCTCACTGTTAGGAAAGTTGGACTGGAGAAAGTCAAGTTGCAAAGAGAGGAAGTCAAAGAGCTCCAAGTGATTAGTGGAGTTGGGAGAACGGTAGAGACAACAGATGAATTTGACACAATGAGGTAGAGAGAATTTAAGCCAGAGAAGATCAAAGAGAGGAGATTCCAAATTGCCAAGTCTCTGACAGGTAATATCAGAACGGACATATGCACAAGTACCACCTTTTTGGTGAAAGGAAGCATACAGCGAATAATTTGGGCATCTGAGATGAGCAGTAGTTGAATCAACCGATAACTGAGATTCCGTCAGAAAAAGTACATGGGGTTTGGCAGAGTGCAAGTGGAAATGGACATCGTTGAGATTAGAATTGAGACCACGTATATTTGTGAAATAAATTAGGAAGTGCTTGGGAGGTTTAGATCTTTTCGCAGATAAGCTTGCTCTATTAGTTTGACAATTCATGGTGTATTCAATAGTAAGAAAAAGTGAGTGGAACATGCTGTATGAAGTATAAGGTATAAGGTATAAGGTATGTTAGTGTCTAACGGCTCCTGGGATTTCTCCCATCTCCGCGGGTGTACATTGTATCGGGGCCAGAGATTTGAAGTGTGTGGGGGTCATGTGCTGTATATTGTGTTGTGCCCTTTGTTCCTCCGGTCTATTAGCCGCCGAGCCCCTAGTGGGACCCGACGTTACCACACCATGCCACGGGGAGGCTGACCGGGTGTACCACTGTAGCTAGAGTACTCTGGCGGGTCCTGCCACCTACTTTCCTGGGATTTCAGTGGCTAGGACCAGATTTGAGAATGAGCTGATCGCTGTTTCTTGAGCAACGGTTGTAATTTTAACAGAGCGTAGGGTTGTTCGCTGATAACTTGTTCTAGGGCCAAATAGGTCGGGCAGTAATTTTGATGTTTTTAGATTTAGACCTGTGGGGAATGCGTGTATGTGTATATATAAATATATGTATATACACACACACACGCACACATATATATATATATATATATATATATATATATAAACTAAATAAAAAAAAAAAAAAAAAAAAAAAACGTTGTGCAAGAGAAAAGTAAGGGAGGAAGGCAGAAGACTGGAGGGTAGGAAACAGAAGAAAGGGGCCAATAGGGAAGATGGCCCCTGATGACAGTGTGGCATGCCCAGTGCCTCACCAGAGAGAGGAGTGGGGTGGCGGGTGGACGAAAACCACCACCCCACAAAAAAAAAAAATAAAATAAAATAAAATAAATAAATAAATAAATATAAAAAAAAAAAAAAAAAAAATCATTCTGTAAGAGAAAAATAGGGGGGGGGGGGATAAAAGAACGGATGGCAGGAAACAGAAGAAGAAAGAAGCCGAAAAAAAAAAAAAAAAAAAAAGGAGAGAGAGATATACTCCGCAAGTTCAGGGTAGGTACAGCTAGCACGGCCAGTCAGTTGGAGCCGACAACTTGCTGGAAATCCAGCAGTGTGAGTGCTGCTATGGTGGATGGGTCATGTTCAGTAAGGTCTAGTTCAGGTGCCGTCATTGGGGCTCCATTTGGTGAGTCTATGTCGCATCCAGACTGAAGGCTGGTCCAGTAGTCCATCAGAACAAACAGTGGGGGGGGGTCAAAACCGGGAGTCCAAGATTGATGGTCAAGTCCAGGGATCGATGCTAGGCCTCTTCTTGATGAAATGTGTCACATCTGGGCGAGAGAAGTTTGTCCAGAAATCAATGATGAGGAATTTGTCAAGGTATGTGCGGACCCTGTCTTTTATTGCACTGCTAGTCAAGTCTTGTGCAAGTTGGTCCAAGGCGTTAGCATCCATGGCTCAATGATGCGTAGCAACAATTGGCAGTCATGGTTGTTATGACCTATTGATTCGGATACTAAGGTGGTGGTAGCGCTTTCTGCCTGGTAAATAAGTCCATTGCAAATTGAGTCAGAGCTCGGTAAGTTTCTTCATTCTGTAGGGTGAGGTGTTCTTGATTTTGGTAGTTGAAGCGTAGTTTTGTTATTAGGATCCTCCTGAAGTCCTCGTAGATTTCACAGCTGTGGGCAAGGTGCTCCCACGTCTGATCCTCTCCACAGTGGCAGCGGGGTGAGTCTGAAATTCTGAAGTCATGTAGTTTTTTCTGGAAGGAGCCATGTCCAGTGAGGAGGTAGGTAGCATAGAGTCCTGGTGAAAACCAGACAGGTGTGAGGGGGTAGGAGGCCCTGACATCAGGGAGGAATCTTTTGGTGACAGCGCCTTTAGTTGATGCCTGCCATCTTTCTTGCCAGGTGTCTGTTAGATGTTCATTAAGTCTCTTCTTTTCAGCGTTTCTATTATTTGCTGGGTCAGTGGTGAAACCTGCACAAGTAACTGCTCTTCCTTTGGCTATTTGGTAGAGCAACCCATGACGAACAATCTCCAGGTCCAGTGGAAGAGATCCAGTGAGGACCTGGAGCGCATGGGTGCTGACAGTGCGACAGGCACGCGAGGACAGAAGGAGAAGAGAGCGCTGGATAGTTCCTAGGCGCGATCTGTTTACTACGGTATTGGCCTTCTTGTACCAGACTCCAGAAGCATAGGTGATAACCGGGATGAAAACTGCCTTATAGAAGAGTGACAGCGTTCTCTTCTTTAAGCCCCAGTCCTTCCGGGCAACTCTTGAGACTTGGGCAGCATACTTCCTGATCTTAATCCTGAGTTGGTCTAGATGAGGAGTGAAGGAAAGGTTTTTGTCTAAGATCAAACCTAGATATTTAAGCTCTGTTTTTAGTTTTACTGTAACACCATTGACCTTGATTTGGGGAGGTCTTCTCAAATCAAGGGTGCCTTTTAGTAGGATCGAATTGGTTTTCTCTGGGGAGATCTTTAGGTTGTTATGCTCTGCCCAAGCTTGAAGGGTGGAGATGGCCTGGTTGGCAGTTGCTTCTAGTTGGGTTCTGTTATTGGCAGAAAAGAGCATGACCAGGTCATCTGCATAGGCCTGGGTTTGTACATTGTTGAGTTTGGTGTTCAGGAAATCATCCAGCACCAGATTCCAGAGGAGAGGCCCCAGGACAGATCCCTGAGGGCATCCCCTGAAGACTGGTCTGGAGACACTGCTGTATGAAGTAATGAAATTTTTGGATATGGCGTACACATGGTAAGAATATATCCAGATCCCTGACATAACTCGGACTACCTCCAGTCACTATCTGGCAGAGTAAAGGTAGCAAGATTATACACTAGCTGATCTGGAAGCCTCCTAGAGAGTTACCAAAAGGTTCGGTCTGGTGTACTAACTAGCGGCCAGCCTGCGAACACCGTTTTAGAGCTGTACCCTCGAAATGTAAGGAATATTGGATCTCGCCACGATGTTCATCATAACCTCAAAAGTCATCAATCATACTGCATGTTGGAAGAGATAGGGAAGGGTTGACCAGAACTTAGCTCTAGAGACTAAACATGGATTCCACCACTTCAAGCTTCCAATAAGCAAAGTGGTGGTATTGTACCGGTTGAGGAGAGTCATCTACCACCTAATACTGCCTGGTAACATAGAGGGGCAGCATTCCTCCATGTAGTGTGGGCGCCCCACCTCAACCCCTGCTTACGTTGGTTCACAAGTACATGGTCACCCACCATGTACTTGTGCAGGAGTTTATACCCAGGATTACTAACAGGCCCACCATCATGAAGGTGCAAGCAGAGGATTTGACTGTCACAGGCCATCCAGACTTCGCTGAAATTGGGTCCAATTTGACTTGAGTGTCACCCGAATATCAGTGCCATCAGCGTTTTAGACCCCCAGGTAGCAAATACAGCTTATCTGGCATATCTGAGAGAATGTCTGTGACAATCTTTTCTCTATACGAGAGGGTATCAAAAAGTTTGTACTTTGGACTAGATAAAACATCAGTAGAAAGATGGCATTTTTAATATAAGTTGTCTACATATTCAATAACTAACATGAAATTTCATTCCCGTAGATGATCGTACACCCGAGGTGGAGCCCAGAATCTGAGGAAGGACACTATGGTTGACAAAGTGGAGTATTGAGCAGTGATCAAGTTCCTCCATTTGCAGGGCAAGAAAGCTCAGGAAATTGACAAAGAAATGAAAGCTGTGTCTGGGCAGAATTGCCATCCTCTAACACTGTAAAAAAAGTGGAATCAGCAGTTCCAGCACAGTCATACAAGTGTCTTTGATGAGCCTAGAGAAGGAAGGCCATCAACATTCTGAGACAGTTGCAAAGGTTGAGCAGGTGGTGATGAGTGCCAGACGTGTGACAATTCATTTCATTGCAAATGCAGTGGGAATTAGTTATGGGTCTGCCCACAGCATTTTACACGATCATCTGCACATGTCTATGCAGATGTGCAGATGATCTTCCGCACGATGGGCTCCACGATTGCTGATGCCTTTGCAGAAACAATGTCGAATGCAATGTTCTCACCAACTGTTGGATTTGTGCTACTGCAGCACCCACCCTATTCACCTGACCTAGCACCGTCAAACTTCTTGTTTCGAGAAACGAAGAAACCATTGCGTGGACACAGCTTTGATTCGTCTCAGGAAGTCATCAATGAATTGGAATGGTGGGTGGTTTCAGGCAAAAAGTGCGGACTTCTATGATCAAGGCATTAAAGTGATCCATAGATGGGAGAAATGTGTTACCATACATGGAGAGTACATAGAAAAGGATTAAAGTTCCTGTGAAGTTTCACCTTTCTAGGGCTATTATTTCTAGGTAAGGATACGAACTTTTTGATATCCCCTCATATATTAGGAAACTATCAAAGAGAATCACTCTGCTGTAGAAAAATGCACATTAATATATGGAGATTTGACAATGACATTTGCAACCTTGGGTTGGGAAATGATGAAATCATTTGGTTTGCATTTAGACTCCAGAGATTATCCTTGTTTGGACCAATGAAAGGGTACTTGGGAAGGTAGAAATTCAAAACAGATGATAAGTTTTAGCATGGTAACCTGAATTGTCTACACAGTGAACCTACTTCTTTGTATGCTGCTAGCATTAGTTCTTGCCACGGTGACATTAAATGACAGAATAGAGGGAAAAGAGTTCCTGAAAAAGAAAGAGTTCTTCATAAAGAGTAATAAGTTTGGTAATTCAGTATATATATTTTTTGTGAAAACAAAAGTCCAGATTAACCTTTAACCACATTCATATATTGTAAGTACACAAATTATTTATTATGTTAATAAATTATTATGTGTATTATTATTTATTAGTATTTTTTTTTCCTGCCTTATAATTCCATTTCTAAGCTTTAACAAAAAGCAGATTGGGCAACTGAGATAACAGAATTCTGGTTTCCCTCCCATCCCATGGGTCCCAACAGTAAGAATTACTAAATATATTCTTGCACAAATATTTAACTTCATATCTTATGTTAATCTTAAATTATGAAAAAAATGCTGGTCAAAAGATATACATTTATTATGGTTGTTCTTGCATAACTGCAAACTTTTGACTTTAAAAATACCAGAGATCAAGTAACAGAAAGCCAAAAGAAAATTGATTTTTTTTGGCCAAAACAGGCAAAAAACAGAAGCTTTTCTGCAAAATCAGGAGGAAAAACACAAGATATTTCACAAAAATCTGAAGTAGATTTTTCAGGATAAGCAAGTCTTTCATAATCCATACTGTACTAGAAATTAAGTTTCACTGACAACATCACACTTTATATTGAAATACAGCTACAGAATTGTTTACCAGTACAGTATGCTTTCAAAAATTACCATAACTAGGATTTTTCTCTCAAAAGATTTCTGTTTGCATGGTCTGTCAGATATCAACTGATTATGCTTGATTCAAGAAAAGATACTATTGCAGACTTTGCCCTCTTCATAAACACTGAGTCAAAGTTTTGTTTATAACAATGGCACTGCTGTTTAGACTTGGTTGTCAAGAGAATTTCCAAGACTTCGTCAGAAAGAGAAGATCGGAACTCAATTTTTTTTTTTTTTCCCAACTGGCTGAATATTCTCTCTCACTCAGCACTGCTATGAGGAACTGTTAAAATGCAAAGCATGATTTGGGATTATTTATTATCCCATAATAAATGGGATTTATTATCCCATAATAATTTCTGACAAAACATGTAGAAAAACAGCTATTGTTCCATCAATTTCTATATCTTCAACACCAAGAAGTACTGGAATAGGATCCCTTGCTAATTTGATTCTTGGATGACAGGTTTTACCATCCTGACAGGAAACTGAAGATATTAAATAATTTTTGTCTGACAGGTATAAATTTAATACAAATACCCAAAGATGTGAAATGGTTGTTCGTTGTCTGAACAAAATTTTTATATAATGCTAAGGCCAACTACCTCTGTACATATGTTTGTACCTTGTCTATATAGCTAGTTCAGAAAAACAGCTTTACCTGAAAAACTGGACAAAACAAAATCCCCAATACTTTCTGGGGACACCAGGAAATGACGCCCAAAACGGGTAGACTTGGTATACCAGTTTCGAGCATTGCTCATCTGCCAAAAAGCTCAAATCACTCACTCATTCAACCCCCCCCCCCCAAAATAGGGACAATCCCAAAAAAATGATGGCTGTCATCCTTAATAAAAAAGTATGCCACGTCTTAAACAAATAGTGATAACCTTTTCTCAAAAGGAAAGTCCTACGTGGAATAGTGCAATAGCATTAGTAGAGGCATGTCATGCAAGAAAGCAAGCTTATATAGCATCAGCCAAAAAAAAAAAAAACTCTTCCCATTTCACCCATCCATTCACTCCAAAAGTTTGTCCACTTGAATTCATTTAAGTTATCAACTTTCACGAATGCCGATGGAAGTTTGTTCCAGCGCCCAACCACCAGCTAGGTAAAGGCAAATTTCCACACATCTATTCTACAACTGTCTTCCCTCAACTTGAATTTATGCCCCCTCTGGTGCCAGTGATATAGCTAAGTTTTTTGGGCCCTTAGGCAAGAAATCATTTTGGGCCCCTTATTTTTATTAAGATAAATTTTAATTAGGTATAATATAAAAAAAATGTTGAATCATTTTAATAACATAAATATGTGTTTTTTTTACGATTTCTTTATAATTTTACAAACATCAAAAACATTAAAATTAATATTACAATATGATACTACTCATTAAATACAATTTGACAAACATAAAAAATTATACTATAACTAATAAATTTACAAAAAAGTTAAAATGTTACTTTTTGCACTTTTACATTTGCCAAATCATTAATATCTTTTAAATCCATTTTACTGGCATATTTATGCTCAATAATCAACATTGCAAGACTGCACACTCTTACTTTGACCAATAGCATTTCTTTTATAATCTTTTATTATTCATAATTTACTAAATGATCTTTTAGCAGAGGCAGCTGACACAGCAGGGTAAAAAATAACATAAATACAGTAAAAATTTCTGAAAAGTCACTTTCTAGGGTATTATATTTTCAAATTAACAAATAAAAAATTGTCTGCTGATAAATCTTGTTTAATAAGTGTGATTAAATTACAATATTGAATCAGCAGTTGGGGAGAGAGCACAGATGAATACTTTTTTTATGAGATTTTCACACTCACTTAAATTTCAGCATTTGGCATATAATTTTTTCAGTTCTAGTATTGCAAAATAAATTTTTACTAACTTCATACTTTTGAAACAATTTTTAATTTGTATTATAATTTTGTCTAAAACATAGTAAAAAACACTGATCTCTATTATCAAACAAAAAATCTGAAGCTAACTCATCGTACTGTCTTACAGATGGCTTATTAATAATTAATAAGCCATTAATAAACCATCAAACAAATTATTAATAAGCCATCTGTACGATGGCTTATTAATAATTTGTTTCATTATGTCATCATAGTAGAAAAGTAAATGGACTTCCAAAAAAAAAAAAAAATTGCCGTTGTAATCTTTGGAAAATCCTTCCTGATGACCGCGAAATGCTAAAGAATTTTTAACCATAGTTGTCCGAAATAACCGTTCTAGTGCCATTTTCCAAAACGAGGATCTGTACCTTACTTGTTCCTCAATATGCTTATCAATCGTGCATTCTTTGCCACATTTCATGTATAGCACATGCCCCGATATGATGTTGAGAAACACTGTGAGTTTTTACCCGAAAAGATAGATTTTTCCAACCTAGTAGTCTGGAATGTCACTGATTTTTAATATTTGAAAACAGCCAGCATGGTTGGCAATATGCAGCATCTAAAATTCGTGAGTAGCCCAGCCACAAACGAGGAACTGGACCATACATTGAAGTAGAATAGTAGTACGGGTCACTAAAACTTCTATTTTGTTGTTCAGGATCCCTTGGAAATGGTCCTTTAGGTTTCTGGGGTTACAAACTCATAACATTTCTTTTTGTTTCATCAGAAATGTTGATGTCCACATATTCTCCAAGATCGCTTAAGGGAGTAAACGGTGCAGTGCATTCAACACTAATTTCCGACGAAGGCATATCTGTGATTGTTGATGAATTGTTTTTGTTTGATGAACTTGCTTGATTTAAATGATCTGCAGATATATTTACACCAGCAGCATTCTTTTCCACATTTTCCGATTCAATACTGGTTTTTTCTTTACCTCCTCCTGGGCCTAATTCATTACTGTGTTTTGTAAAGAAATGATCTAATTTAGGTAATTTATTGACTGCTTGTTCTTTTTTTTTCTTCATTGTTCTTTTTTGGGCTCCATTCTTTTCCTTTTTCTTTTCATACATTTTTAACTAAAAATTTTATTAATTTAATTTTAAAATTTGCTATTTGTATTTAAAATATAATAATAAACAAATACATTTTTGTATGTCGATTGGTGTTTTGATAATGACTTGAACTTAAACAAACTTGAATTGAAATTAATCAACTAACAACTTTTGACCACTGTATATGGCTAAATGTTTGTACATGTACGTGGGGCCTATCCCCCCTGTCCTCTTATCAACTTGGGAAATCTCGAACACCATACAATATGACGCATACATATACAGTAACCAAAAGGATGTCTGATCACTATACAAAGTTGCATTTGTAAAAGCAAAATAAAGACTTCCGCTGCTTGGGTTTGTTATGTTTTGGTGATAAGATATAAGAATTCCTTCCTTATTTCTAGAAAAATATTTTCATTACATGTTGCATCTGTCTATAGACCCTAGCTTAGTAGCGGCAGCCCCTACTTGCATCTGTTTATGGACCCTGGTGAAGTAGGGCCCTAGGCTTTGCCTACTTTTGCTATACGGTAGCTACACCTGTCTGGTGTGCAATCTAAGCAAGAGGAAGAATGACATCAGCATTAAGCTTGCTCAAACCATTCAAGGGCTTATACACCTCAATCAGATCACCTTGAAGGTGCCTAATCTCCAGATGTTGCAACTTGCAGAACTTAAGTTGTTCTTGGTAAGAGCAACCCTTTGTTCCCCTCACCAATCTTGTTGCCCTTCTCTGTACTCGTTCCAGTAGCTATATATCCTTCCTAAAATGAGGCCTCCAAACCTGTACGCAGTACTCAAGGCGAAGCCTGACCAGTGCCTAGCAAAATTCCTCTTTATCATTGACAATACCCCATGACTTGCTCTGGCAGCCTATCTGCATTGCTCAGAAAACTTCATATTTCAGTGCACAATTACCCTAGGTCTTTTTCATTCTCCACTACCCTGAGTGCAATACTTTGCATTTGTCAATGTTAAACTTCAGTTGCTACTTCTCAGCCCATCTGCCCAACTTTTCTAGATTCTGTTGCAGCAGCATATTGTCATTAATGACCCTATCAACCTTTGGCAGGGTCGTTAATGATCGTTAATGTATCGTCTGAAAACGTGGACATTAAGCCTAATAAACCTTCATCAATATCGTTGATACAAATTAGAAAAAACAATGGTCCCAACACCAAACCCTGGGGTACTCCACTAATAAAATTAGTCCAGAAAGAGCAGTGTCTTCTCCCACTCAACCATCCCTTTATCCACAGCAGCAACTTGCCCTTAATGCCATACTGCTCCAAATTGTACAGCAGTCTTCCATGTGCAACAGTATCAAAAGTTTTTCTGAAATCCAAGTATATGATATAAAAATTATATTTTGCATCCAGTTCCTTTTTTTAACCACATCGTAGTATCCAATGAAATTTGTCAGACAAGACTGTCCCTTAACAAACCCATGCTGTCTGAACTATAACTGCGGTGTAGTCTAGATAATCCTACAAAGCTTCTTTAACCATTGACACCATTATTTTTCCATATTAAACTAAACTAACACAACAGAAATTAAACTCACAGGTCTGTAATTACTTGTGTCACCCTTCGAACCCCTTTGTGAATAGGGGATACATTTGCACATCTTCATTCTGTGGGAACCTCCCTTGAATCTAAGGATGCTCTCACAATTATGGCTTACTTCTTTTGCTGCCTCCTTTAATATTAGTAAAATAATAAGAGGAGTTTACCTCAATATAGTGCGTAGAACACTTCCGTATGATACCCTCCAGAAATTAAAACGGAAAAAACGAAAAAATCGACAGACAACTTACCGGTACATCAGAGTAAAATATAAATAATTAAATAATCAATTTAACACAATACAAATCAATTTCAAACAGTTAAAAATCAAATTAACGCAATTTTTTTCCCTTTTTGAAAATCGTTTTGAATATTTTCATTAGATTCTTTTAATTGCGTTAATTTGATTTTTAACTGTTTTAAATTGATTTGTATTGTGTTAAATTGATTATTTAATTATTTATATTTTACTCTGATGTACCGGTAAGTTGTCGATTTTTTCGTTTTTTCCGTTTTAATTTCTGGAAGGTATCATACGGAAGTGTTCTACGCACTATATTGAGGTAAACTCCTCTTATTATTTTACTAATATTATTATCAACGTAGAACATATTGAGTAGTACAACTCTGATTCATACCGCCTCCTTTAATATAACTGGATAGATCCCATCCACCCCAGGTGCCTTTCTTATGTTTAACTTCAGCAATTTCTCCTCCACTTTGATCCTTGTTAGAATTTGATAAACTTTTGGCATTCTACTCCCTAAATAATTCATCATGTGTGAATGTAGATACAAAATACTGATTCAGTTTGTCAGCTACCTGAGCAAGAACATCATCAACAGTCGAACCATTGATAATCCCCTTCCTTTTAGAGTTTACATAAGTAAAGAAGTCTTTGCTGTTTTTTTTGCATCCTTTGCCAAAGATTTCTTGTAGTCTGCTTTTGGTTGCTAACCTCCTTTGTGACTTGATTTGCCAAAGATTTCTCATAGTCTGCTTTTGCTTGCTAACTTCCTTTGTGACTTTATTACAGACTAGCTTATTTCTGCCAAAAGCTTCTAAATTACCTGATACTTTATATGCATTCCATGCATTTTTCTTCTCTGCCATGAGTCTCATTAGTTCATCTGACATCTGAAATACTGTTCATCTAAGAACAGTATTTCTTAGTTGGTATGAAAAGCCTAGTAGTTTCCAAGATTAATTTCTTGAATGCTTCCCATTTAGAATTTTCAGTGATTAACATCATCAGTTGATCCCACTGTATAGAATTTAAAAACTGTCTGAGACCACCGTAGTCACCTTCATAAAAGCAAAACCCTTCTCTTTACCCATGATGGTAGTTTTATCTTTAAGTACATCCCACATCAGTACACTATGATCACTGCCACCTAGTGGTTCCTTTATCTGCAAATTCTTAATGCATGAATAATCACTGCTGATAACAAGATCAAGAGTATTACTCTCTCTGGTTGCCCATTGAACATGTTGTAGAAAACAATCATCCAATTAATCCACAAAAGTCTTGCCAGTATGCGAGTGACCACCGCAAGTTTCAGTTAATATTTGGGACGTTAAAATTCCACATTATAAGGCATTCTGATTTACTGGCCCACTGTATTTCTCTGTACAGTTGTTCATTATACTCATCAGAGTCATACCTATAACACACTCATACCCTCATTTTTGCTTTCCCACTTCTTATGTCACACAACTTTCAGTCAATATCTGGGACGTTAAAATTCCACATTATAAGGCATTCTAATTTACTGGCCCACTGTATTTCTCTGTACAGTTGTTCATTATACTCATCAGAGTCATACATATAACACACTCATACCCTCATTTTTGCTTTCCCATTTCTTATGTCACACCAAATTGGCTCAACATTGCACTATCAATCCATGTCAACTGGATTCACTGCCTTAGATTTTAAGGCAGTGAATCCAGTTGACATGGATTTATAACCCTAACCCTAAAAGTGTTTAACCCTAACACTTTTAGGGTTAGGATTAAACACTTTAGGAAGGGAGGAGTGGTTATGCTGTTAAGAAATCTTAACAGCATAACCACTCCTCCCTTCCTATCCCATCTGTCCTTTCTGTACTTCAAATAGACCTCTGGGGTTGAGAATGTTCTGTTTCATAATAACTGCAATAATACACCAACCGTATCACTGAAACTTTATTAAAACAGGAATAATATAGTATAAGACCGGATCAAATTAAAATGATAAAATAAAATACACTGATTGTAAAATAAAAGCAATAAGATAAAATAAAAATAAAATAAAATAAAATGTTAATTGCTATTCTTTATATTTTATTTTATCTTATTGCTTTTATTGTACAATCACTTCAAATTCATCAAATTTATTTACTATACTCTTGACATTGGTATACATGCACCTGTTCTTACTCTTAGTTGCCCTAACACAGCCCATGTATTTAGTTGTTCCATGATGACACCTAGCAGTTCTTGAAATCCCCAGCACACTGCTTTCCAGGCTGCTGCTCATTCCAATAGAAGCAGTGCAAGAATCACTTTCACTTCTGCCTTCTGTTAATCTGTCTGTGAATCCCCCCAAGCTAGCAGTTTTCCAACCCACCCAACACTGCCTCGATAGATTCAGCAAATATTCTTGCACCCTTTCTATTTAAGTGTATTCCATCCCTGTAGAAGCAGTCTCTCCTGTTAACAACCACAAACCATGCTGAGAAAAACTCTACCCCATGAGCCTTGCACTATTTCTCCAGTGCTGAATTGATTGACAAGGCTCTCATCATATACTCCATTCTATCGTATCTGAGCAGAATTGCAGACACCTTTAATTTTAACCCTAACACTTTTTTTTCAGATAACTTGTGCAAATGTTTTGCGTCACAGATCAATGCCATATAATTATCATTGTGGACAAAACTAACATAGCAAAATGACCATTACAATTATATTCTAAACTTTCATATCTCTCTCTCTCTCACAGACACACACACAAATAAACAAACACTCATATTGACATTTGTATATTAACTACGTACTTGATAAAATTTCTGAAAATAGTTCTGCGTACACTTGCATTTATTATGTTTGCACCCTGCGATATTCTGAACACCACAGATTAATAATAAAGTGATGTTACGTACAGCATGTAATACAGTGTGTGTGTATATATATATATATATATATATAGGCCTAATTGTATATTATTTATTGCTCCTGTACTGACTTGTATATATTCTATATGAACAGGATCTATAAAATTGTACAACACTAGTATTTAGCATCCTGTACTTCCTTTATGTACATCTTTGAATTAATATAAAATTTATATATACACACATATATATACACACACACACATGGTCCATCTACAACCCACTACCCCACTAATTATTGCTGCTCAAGGACATGATTAAACTGGGTAAATTAATGATAAATGCATAATTAACCCATCATTTGGAAATTATGGATGCCAATGCACCACAACTGTCAAAAGGAGGGGAAAGAATATTAATATATACTTATATATATAATAACGGTAAAAATAGATGCATATACATGTAAACCGTTCAGTATATCCAACATCGATGTCACGTAATACACGCCTACAATAGAAACTTGTATGATAAATTACATAAACACGTGATGTTAGCATTTTCATATCTTTTCTACCAAACATCGAATGGCAACTCTTTCCTCTCCTTGCCATCACTGTCAGACACGATGGATATTGTCCAATAACTAGCTCTCAGTGCTGGCGCATACTTACACAGACAGCACCAAGTCAAAGCATTCCTTCGAGGAGGCGCCAAAAACAGCTCAAAGTCGCCGACAGGCTCATCTTTCTCTTTGAGCAGCAAGCCAGAAACTAGAATCAAGCTGTTCAAGGACTCTTTCCAGGAAGCAGCCGAAAAATTCATTCGCAGTAAATAGCAGACAACGCGAGCACGATTCGCATGTCGCGAATGCCATTGGGTTTTAACTCGTAAACAGCGTACATGAGGTAGAACTTGCATTCTGTTTTAGCATCCGCTCAGGGTACCCTATTTACATTGACATGTCGTTTGTTTACCCTGCATTAATTGTAAGCTAGTACACAGATCGCAATACTTCTTGGCTGCTTATTAATATTTTACCGATTGGTTTCTTTATCTCATTAATTATAGACAAATAGCAACACAACCTTACGAAGCAAATGATGTACATATAACTATTATTCTGTTCTACGAGTAAAATAAATTCTACGCTCACGAGCATAAGCGGAGGGGAGGGGGCAGGAGAAGGCCGAAATAATTGGGTACCACAGTAGTAGAGTGATTTTCTGTTTTTCCAGACTGTTTCCCTACGATGTAATGATCGTGATATATTTCTGGGCAAGCGGTCCATATAACGATAATGATATATATATATATATATATATATATATATATATATATATGTGTGTGTGTGTGTGTGTGTGTTAGTAAAAAATAAAGCTCGAATGTATCAAGGGTTTTTAAACTAGTCCTTGTACAATATACATACAGCACGAATAGTAACCATTACATTATATTTAAAAAATAAAAACATGCGTTATTTATCCCAATTTACTCGGGCTCTTGAGGAAGTAGTTCTGGAGGTGCGACCACCCCATCATGGATTCACCACTGCGTACACTGTACCACCAATTCATATGCGCCACAGTTGCTTCCCATAAGTTCCACTGTCGTGTTTTTCCGCAATACATGCCCATATGTTTAGAATAACAGCAATCCTCTGGGGCACTTGCTTTTCTTTTAGACGGAATATTTAACGACAAATACAAACGAATGAAAGTTGCAACTTCCATGTTTTTTACAAATACAATAGAATATTTAGTATTCACTGGATGAGAGACCGTATAAAGCTTCACTGTGTAATACAGTGTAATCGCCAGACCCAGAAGCTCTTTGGGTAAATCGATCGGTGGTCAACTGGTCAATTTTATTTTTCATCTTTCATCGAAAATGTAAACACACGCACTTTTCTAAACCAGTTTTACGCGCTGATTTCAAATATGTTCTTGGTTTTTGTCTAGCACGTGTGGTTTTCGTAACAAGGATAATACTGCTGATAATACCAGTACAACTACGATGTACTGCTGATAATACCAGCAGTTGTACTGCTGATAATACCAGTACAACTACGATGATTTCATTATAAAAAACACGATTGGTTACAATTACATTTTATCAATTTTACAGTTTAAACCCATAAAAGCTTTACACACGTAATTAAATAATGCAGTTCATTATTGCAATATATATATATATTTTTAATTATTATTTTATTTATTATTTTTTTTTTTTTTGTACAATTAAAAAAAAAAAACGTTTGGAATCAGTCCTCAAGTGCTGAGACACAAGAGTGCATAAGTACACGTGACCAGGAGGGTTCATACCCGTTCCGGAATATAAACAGAAAATTTATTTTTCTTAATTTTCAAAGATTTTATTTAAAAAAGGCCCAACTTGTTTGCCAATTTTTATTGAAATATTTTCTATTTGTGTTTTAAAAAAATCAAAAAACTGAAATAGTACTTAAAAAATATTTAAGAAATTCCTCGAATATCCGATTAGAACGTGGTAGAACGTTGAAGATGATTCTAAAGTGTTTTGCAATAATATAAATTGAGGAGTAAGAGCTGTAACTTATAAAATCGAACACCTGTCATCCAGAAAAAGTGTTTGGTGTAATTTTCGTGATAAACATGGCAAGAAATAAAGAACGGAATCGTGAAAAAAGAAGCGCTGTTATAACTCTCTATACAGAAAGTTATTCCGTGAGAAGTACTGGCAAAAAAAACTAGGTGCTTCATTAAAAGGAGTAAAAACTACCATTCGACGATTCAAGGAGACTGGCAGTTTATAGAACAGACCACGATCAGGGCGACTGTGCGTAACACCCGGAAGCACAAGATAAGATCATAACTCTGATTTCTAAACGCAATCGATGACTTACTGCACCTGATATCGAAGCTGAGTTCAATAGAAAGAGAGAAACTTCCGTGTCTACGTCCACTGCAAAACTTTGTCTTAAACAAGCAAGAATTTATGATCATGAAGCCGCACGAAAACCCCTAATTAAAACCGGAAAGTCGAAAGAAACGTTTGGCTTGAGCTAAGAGCCATGAACACTGGACAACTAAAGAGTGGAAAAACGTACTGTACACGGATGAATCCAAATTTGAAATTTTTGCATTAAAGCATAGAGTTTATGTGAGACCATCAACTGAAGAAAAAAAAATATGGTGCCACATTATTTAGTGCCTACAGTCAAGCCACGGTGGTAGGTCCATCGTGATCTGAGGTTGCTTCTGTTTTTCTGGAGTGAGTGAGTGACAACGTCAGAATTGAAGGAATTTTAAGAAAAGAAGGCTATAAAAGCATTCTTGAACATAATGCAATATCCTCTGGACTTCAACTTTGTGGAAGAAATTTAATATCATAACAAGAAAATGACCTGGAGCATAGCTCTAAGCTGTGCAGAGTTTTTCTAGCAACTAAACAACGGAGGGGGGGGGGCAAATTATGATGTGGCCACTAGGGCTTGCAAACCGGTTAAATCGGTTTTCATATTGAGTTGTTAAAACCGAAACCGAGCTTCTAAAACCGGATTCGAATATTTTCTTAGTTAGCTCTCGAATATAGTTTTTTGTTACTCACATTTTCTTTTGTTTGTTCGTTTGTCTGGATCCTTCAACTGCTTTATGTTTTAAACATGTTTTTTTATTTTATTTTATGTTTGGGAACGAATCTCATGGGCAAGTGGCCCAAATCTAGGATGGAATACCTTTTATCTTCCCACCTGTATCATGGCACGATGCAGATGTACTCATTTACGACTGAGTGAGTCGGAGCGATAGCGTAAAAGAAAATGCTCAACATTTCTCCGTTCCATCTATCTTGTTCGCCAGGCAAGTTATGGTACGCGCCTTATTGATGGTTACCCACTAGAAACAGATTCGCTGAATATTGCATCAACTTTCAATCGTAGAAAGTTTTTTGCTTCTTTATTCCTATTAAATTTGCGATCAAATGTTCTCCAAAAAGCAGCTTCACCAAATTTAGCTTTTATGTAATTTTGAAAATACAATAGATTTAATTGGGGAAAAAAAAATTGCGAGTAAATAAATAAAAAATTTCTTTCGTGAAAATTTTGAAACTTGCCTCGTTTAGACTCTTCATTCAGTGCTTGCGGGAGTGACGCATAGTATTGTGCCTTTGTTATTAATTTTCTGTTTATACTCCGGCACGACAACCAAGTCAGTAGAGTTTACAATAAATCGTCAATACAAATATTTATCGTATTTAGTAGTCACGGGCTTGAACCCCGGTCACTCAAGGAACGCGTGCTATGCACTCTCGCTCTGACCACTCGGCTACGTCAGGCACTATCTTCAATATTTTTATTTAAAATTGTCGGTGATATAAATTCCTACTAATTAATATTTATTACTCTTAATATGTCTAAGATGAAATCAAATGTATGGAATTATTTTGCTTGAAAAAGCAAAGATGAAACACAATGTTCGAAATGTCAGAAGATAATGAAGTCGTCTGGAGGATCTACATCATCTTTGATGTTGCATTTAAAGAAAATGCATCAGACTGACATTAAACAAGATAACAGTGAACCTCCGGTAAAAATGGTAAGAACATTAGCAAACTTTATCGTTAAAAAATCTATGGAAGAAGAGATTTTTAATTCAATTGCCAAGAGTGAGTTTATACAATCAAGCCTTCACCTTCAGAGAAATAAATACGATAAATTACCACCAGCCTCAGTGAATGGAATTAAAAATATGGTTCTGAATTATTATAAAACTAAGAAAGAAGAACTCATTCAGCATTTCAAAAATTCATTGGTTTTGGGTGCACGGTATTCATTGACTCTAGACGAATATACGTCTATACAAAATAAAAGGTATATGAATATAAATGTGCATTCAAAAGGTAATCATTGGTCGTTAGGTCTTATTGAGATTAATGGTTCACTTGAAGAAATTTGGTTTGAACTTGGATGAGGATATTGTTGCCTGCACCACCGATGGAGCAGCAATGATGATTAAGTTTGGCAAGAAAATTACGCCTAATCATCAACAATATATAGCAAATGGTATACATCAGTTATATATGTACTTTATGAAAAAGCAATCAATTATAGTGCCACAGTCTCTGAGTCTCCCAAAGACAATGAAGAAAATGAAAATAATGAAGAAAGTAGTGATGATGAAGCAGTTGAAGAAAGACAGCAAGGCATGCTTTATCAAACCGACTTTACCGATGAGTTCATTTATTTCTTCAATCCAATGGCCAATATTGCACAAACTATTAGCAAAGTCAGAAAAATTTGCAAGCTTTTTCGAAAATCGCCTACCAAAAATGACGTATTACAAAATTTTGTTAAAGCAAAATTTAATGGGAAAGAATATAAACTTATATTAGATTGCAAGACTAGATGAGATAGCACATTCTATATGACTGAGAGAGTTTTGAAATTGAAAAATTGCATTCCAAATGCTCTATGTGCAGTACTGTCAACTGAAGCTGTGTCTGACGATGACTGGAAAACACTTGAATTGCTAAGTGAAACTTTGCGACCAGATGAAATGATTCTGAAGGCTATAACCTCAGAAGATACAGACTTACTTAAAGCAGAGTCCTCAATAGAATTTCTGCTTGCTAAGCTTGATACAGCAGAAAACCCATTTGCTTTAAAATTTCACCAAAGCCTTTTGCAGCGTTACAATGCAAGACGAAATTGCCAAACTTGGGCTTTGCTGAGCTATGTACACAACCCCAAAAAGTTTAGGAAAAAAAATTCAGGTTCAAGAACTTTTTGATTTTCCAAGTAAGCAAGTTTTGAAAAAAACATGCTGTAGAGATTTATCAGAGATTATTTGCAAAACATTCCGAAGGAGTCTTAGCGTTGAATGAAGAAACTGAAAATAAACGAACTGTTCTTTTAGAAGAAAACAAAGACTCGTCTAGTTCCGATGTTGGAGATACACTCATGCGAGAGTATGTAATAGTGTAATAAAGAGATTAACTGAAGAGCCTTCAAAATATCCAAGTGAATTGGAAATCAGCAAAGAATTTAAAATTTTGGAGGCAACTAGCTGTAGAAATGAAAAGCTGGAGAAAGTTTATAGAGCACTGCTGACCATTAAACCAACAAGTGTCCAATCTGAGAGAGTGTTTTCGATCACTGGTCTCTTTAACACAAAAATAAGGTCAAGTCTATCAGGAAAAATGCTTAATATACTGTGTTTTTTAAAGGATCATTTTCAGAAGCTGAGCAACAAATAGTAAAGTAATTTCCCCAAGCTGTTTTTATTTATTTATTTATTATTATTATAGGGCTTATTATTTTTTTGTTTACTATACGAGAAGATAGTTTTTATTCAAAGGATTTGAATACAATTTGTAATTTTGTATAATCTCAAGCTGGTTACTTTTTTGGAGAATTTTAATTTTTTTATTTTTTTTACTATAAGAGGTGATAGATTTTGTTTAAAAGATTTGATTACGATTTGTACAATCTACCCAAGATAAAATAAATACCTGTGTTATAAGCTTTTAATTATTTTCCCTAAGTCTGAAAAAATCGGTTTTAAAACCGGTTTTAAGAGTAAACTTCGGTTAAACTCGGTTTTGAAATTTCTCGGTTTTATGCAAGCCCTAGTGGCCACCCCAATCGCCCGACTTCAACACAACAGAGATTTTATGGGGTTCATCTAGACCATGAAATCTACCCATCTTCGCAAAATTTATGAGAAATCTTGCAGATCGTTTGGAATAATGTTAATCAAGACTCTATTATAAAATTAATTGCCAGAATGGCAAGTCTGTGTAAGGTCATAAAATCTCGTGGAGGATATTTTTTCCTCAAAATATCAAAGTATAGTTAATATTAATTATTTCGATATTTTTTGCTACTTAATAAAAAAAATCTTAAAATACTCTGTAGTGTGTTGTTTATATATATATACAATTTAAAAATGATGTGTCGATAATTTCGTTTCGTACACTGTCCTCGAAATGTTGATGTACAACATCCAGAAGTAGTAGTCGTCTGCCAACATAGGTTCGTTCCAGGAACCTTAGTATTTTTGGATAACCAAAAACTTTCTACAAAGTTATTTGAAAGGATGCCATGCTTTTAGTTCTAATAAATTGATGCGTTTCTTGAATCTGTCATCCTGCAGTACTCCTCTCATTTGAGGCCCCACAAAGATTCCAACTTTCGCGACACTGATCTTTGGAAATTTCTCACTTAAGTAATGAAATCCTCTGGAACTCATCTTACATGGCTTTCGCAAACCCTTCATTAAGCCATGTAGTGTGGAGGGGGGGTGGAAGAAAAATCTTTTGACTCGACTAATGGAATATACTACACACTACTCGTTGCTGGCTCATATGTGCTTCTTTGACATCAGTCATATTTGATATAATGGTCTGCGGTAACGGTTGTCCCATAGGCATATCAAACATTTTTTGAACCCTTCTTGCATGCCCATTAAAATACCAATGACTTTCTTGTCACTACATATAATCTATTCGATCCTACTAAAAGGCACCCTTGATTTGAGAAGACCACCCCAAATCAAGGTCAATGGTATCACAGTAAAACTAAAAACAGAGCTTAAATATCTAGGTTTGATCTTAGACAAAAACCTTTCCTTCACTCCTCATCTAGACCAACTCAGGATTAAGATCAGGAAGTATGCTGCCCAAGTCTCAAGAGTTGCCCGGAAGGACTGGGGCTTAAAGAAGAGAACGCTGTCACTCTTCTATAAGGCAGTTTTCATCCCGGTTATCACCTATGCTTCTGGAGTCTGGTACAAGAAGGCCAATACCGTAGTAAACAGATCGCGCCTAGGAACTATCCAGCGCTCTCTTCTCCTTCTGTCCTCGCGTGCCTGTCGCACTGTCAGCACCCATGCGCTCCAGGTCCTCACTGGATCTCTTCCACTGGACCTGGAGATTGTTCGTCATGGGTTGCTCTACCAAATAGCCAAAGGAAGAGCAGTTACTTGTGCAGGTTTCACCACTGACCCAGCAAATAATAGAAACGCTGAAAAGAAGAGACTTAATGAACATCTAACAGACACCTGGCAAGAAAGATGGCAGGCATCAACTAAAGGCACTGTCACCAAAAGATTCCTCCCTGATGTCAGGGCCTCCTATCCCCTCACACCTATCTGGTTTTCACCAGGACTCTATGCTACCTACCTCCTCACTGGACATGGCTCCTTCCAGAAAAAACTACATGACTTCAGAATTTCAGACTCACCCCGCTGCCACTGTGGAGAGGATCAGACGTGGGAGCACCTTGCCCACAGCTGTGAAATCTACGAGGACTTCAGGAGGATCCTAATAACAAAACTACGCTTCAACTACCAAAATCAAGAACACCTCACCCTACAGAATGAAGAAACTTACCGAGCTCTGACTCAATTTGCAATGGACTTATTTACCAGGCAGAAAGCGCTACCACCACCTTAGTATCCGAATCAATAGGTCATAACAACCATGACTGCCAATTGTTGCTATGCATCATTGAGCCATGGATGCTAACGCCTTGGACCAACTTGCACAAGACTTGACCAGCAGTGCAATAAAAGACAGGGTCCGCACATACCTTGACAAATTCCTCATCATTGATTTCTGGACAAACTTCTCTCGACCAGATGTGACACATCTCATCAAGAAGAGGCCTAGCATCGATCCCTGGACTTGACCATCAATCTTGGACTCCCGGCTTTGACCACCCCCACTGTTCGTTCTGATGGACTACTGGACCAGCCTTCAGTCTGGATGCGACACAGACTCACCAAATGGAGTCCCAATGACGGCACCTGAACTAGACCTTACTGAACATGACCCATCCACCTTAGCAGCACTCACACTGCTGGATTTCCAGCAAGTTGTCGGCTCCAACTGACTGGCCGTGCTAGCTGTACCTACCCTGAACTTGCGGAGTATATCTCTCTCTCATTTTTTTTTTTTTTTTTTTTTTCGGCTTCTTTCTTCTGTTTCCTGCCATCCGTTCTTTTACTCCCCCCTCCCCTATTTTTCTCTTACAGAATGATTTTTTTTTTTTTTTGTCATCAGGGGCCATCTTCCCTATTGGCCCCTTTCTTCTGTTTCCTACCCTCCAGTCTTCTGCATTCCTCTCTTACTTTTCTCTTGCACAACGTTTTTTTTTTTTTTTTATTTAGTTTATATATATATATATATATATATATATATATATTATTTTATCTTTCTATTGTGGTTTATTGTGTTTATTTTCTTAATTACGGGTGTTTTCTACTCATAGGTATTATGGTATAATACCTATGAGTAGAAAACACCCGTAATTAAGAAAATAAACACAATAAACCACAATAGAAAGATAAAATAATAATATGTACTCTGTTCGTACCCGGGCATTGCTAAAACAGCTACCGGGACAACAGAAAAATCTAGAAATAATTTAAGGAAAACCACTATAAAAGTATATTAAAAGTAAAATACAACATAAATTATCATATTACTAAAGAATAATATATATATATATATATATATATATGTGTGTGTGGGTGTGTATGTATATACATATATTTATATATACACACACACGCATTCCCCGCAGGTCTAAATTTAAAACATCAAAATTACTGCCCGACCTATTTGGCCCTAGAACAAGTTATCAGCGAACAACCCTACGCTCTGTTAAAATTACAACCGTTGCTCAAGAAACAGCGATCATCTCATTCTCAAATCTGGTCCTAGCCACTGAAATCCCAGGAAAGTAGGTGGCAGGACCCGCCAGAGTACTCTAGCTACAGTGGTACACCCGGTCAGCCTCCCCGTGGCATGGTGTGGTAACGTCGGGTCCCACTAGGGGCTCGGCGGCTAATAGACCGGAGGAACAAAGGGCACAACACAATATACAGCACATGACCCCCACACACTTCAAATCTCTGGCCCCGATACAGAACTGTACACCCGCGGAGATGGGAGAAATCCCAGGAGCCGTTAGACACTAACATACCTTATACCTTATACATATAATCTATTGAGTTCTGTACTGAACTGGTTCAAGCAATGTCTCCTTCAGATGAACAAAATAGGCAATTGTGTGCGTGAGTGCGTGCATGAGTGGGATAAAGCGCCAAAGCTACTAAACATATCTATACATGCAATTTAGAGTCACAATACACAAGTAGGCGCCTCCGTAGCCAGGTGGGAAGGAGCAGTAGTGCGTATCACATGCTTCTTGATTAGACCGGGGTTCGAGCTCGTCACCACCAAATACGGAAGATGCGGAAAGGTCAGGGAATGACAACCGCATATCCCGGAGCAATATGGCCTTAGTTGCTAATGCTCCTAAAAACCAAAAACAACAACAACAACAATACACAAGTACAATATGTATTGTGTCCGTAATTTGCATGTATTATGTGGCCAATTTGCTGGACGAAAAACCGTAGTTTAAGGGATTAAAAACCACGCAATCCTCGCCTGAGACAGACTAACTTAGCCACATTGTGAAAAGAAGCTTGTAAAAAATCCTCGCATCATGGAAGTGATTTTGAAGGACATTTCCACTCGGTGAGGGAAGGAGGGTGTTATATTCAATGTTCTGCGATGACGGCAACGAGGATAGTTGGCCTTAAGTTCCTGTTATGCAAAAGAGTAACTTTCATACTCCATTGTGAGGAGTAGTTGAAGAGGATCCATTCAGATGTGTACTTTTGAATTTCCTCAAAACTAGATTTGATATCATGGCAATAGAAGAACAGACCTTTTACTGTAAACAATGTTGCCAAATCTTGGTTTCTTACCTTACCGATCGGCCGTTTGTCGTAAGAACAAATCAATCATACTCCGACATCTGTTATTTCTCCAGGGGAGTACCTCAAGGCTCACTTCTTGGACCTATCCTATTTGTCCCTTACATCGATGGATTTCTCTCTCTTGTTCCATCTTCTCACCTAGTAGCGTATGCCGATGATACTTCCACAGATAAAGACCTTAATCAGCTTCAACTCAAAATCTCTGCCTTGCTCACTGTGATGCATAGTTGGCTTCAAAAGAATTAGCTTATACAGAATCCAGAAAAATCAAAATACATGGTGTTTAGAACGAAAAACAAACCACTAAATATTGATTTAGACGTAACATACAAAGAAAAACAACTTGAAAGGGTGAATGAAACCAAGTTTCTCGGAATCTGGCTAGATGATAAGTTAAGTTGGGCAAAACAAATGATAACCCTACGAAATAAAACTTCGTCACTAGCGGGAATACTCGCCAGGGCCTCTGCCTGGGTGTCTCCTTCCCTTCTCAGACTAGTATTCCTTTCTTTAATTCAGCCGCACCTCACCTATGGAATCATCTCATGGGGTACAACCAGCCAAGAAAACCTTGCGAGAATCAACTCCATTCCCAATCGATGCGTTCGTTCAATTTTTGGGCCTTCCTGGAACACATCGGTTAGTTCGTTATACAAGGAAGTGAGACTCCTAAGCATCTACCAGCTATTTCAGAAAGCCGAGGCAATCCTTGTTTAAGCTTTGAAGACACCAGACTTTCCCCCTCTCTTCAGATCCTTTTTCATAACCATAGAAGAAGAAGAAATGTTGTACAATCTAAGAAATGAAGCCGACCTGAAGGTTCCGCTTTTCAGAAAAGCCATAGGTCAGAAAAGTATAAAATACAGAGATGCTAAAACCTGGAACAAACTTCCTGCAAAAATCAAAAATGTCACTTCACTAAATCAATTCAAGGAACTACTAACTGAACACATCACCAGGGATGTCTGATTCGAATTACCTTCCACTCAACGCCTGGATTTTAAAAACAACGACATGGAAATATGTACAAATGTTAAAGGAAGCAGTTGGCAAATAGTTTGTAAATTTCTGTGCAGACATCTCATCGTTTTTCTTTTCTCTCCTCATTTAATTGTAAAAATGTTCACAATGATATAAGTAGTGATGCTTTTCGAAGTCTTCTGTAAAGAAATGTACAAAAAAACTCCAATTTATTTGTCTTTTCTGTTGAACTTTACCTGTACAATTTCAAAACTGTATATTTTTCAATGGTATATTTGTATATTTATCGTTTTTTTTAAGGGAACACCCCCTAAAAAGCCATTGACTTATGTGTTCTCCCTTTGTTTTTGCTGTTATCTCCCAAAAAAGTGTAACATAAAATAGGGATAAATAAATTATTATTTTTTTTTCGATCGTGAGACAGTTTAACGTTCTTCTTAACCAAGTGTTTCTACTTTAGTCTCGAAGCGAGATGGCGATTTTATCCTTAGAGATACTGTACAGTATCACAGAAAGCACGATGCAGTACACCCTGTAAGGAGCAGCAGCACTGTTGGTTGGAAGCAGTAGACCCTCGCAAGAAACACAATGGATATAATTTCCGCCCTCCCCATACCAGGAGGAAAAGTCCCGAGTTCGAATCCCTTCATGAACACGAGGAATTTTTATGGCCATTCTCCAAAACATAGCAGAGTTAGTGGGTCTTAGGCGAGGGTTGCATGGCGGCGGTTGTTGGTTTTTTTTTTTTTTTTTTTTTCTCCCTCTCCCGGAAGGTCGCCTTTTTCGTACAGCAATCAGACAACGCGACCACATAATACAAGCAATTTACTGATATGATAATACATAGCCTTAGTTGCTCTGGTGTTTAATACACACAAACCAGAAGTATACTTAAAAAGAGTCTTATGAAATGGCCATTATGCAGGAAACCTGCTTCCTCGTGTCAAGCGACGAAGCGAAATACAGCGTTAAATCGAGGCAAAATCTGTTTTCATGTAATTTAACTTTTTCTTTATGTTATTCTTCTTCATTTCACCTACAGAGTTTCCTCCTTGAAATACTGTTACTATTTCATCTTTTTACAGCCATATTCTTACATCCTCCAAATCTCTTGATATTTATATTTTTTACTTCACTTATATCACAGTTCTACTTTTATACAAAAGCAAAAAGGGAGAATAGTACCCCTCCCATATCTCTCTCTCTCTCTTTGTTAAAATGAAAAATTTATGGGAGAGGAGAGATATAGTATTTCTCCCATATGTTGTATAAAAACCGGAAACTATGGGTTTATACAAATACCTTATACAAAAAAATTATGCAAGTACAGACCAAATATAATTCCCCATTGAAAGGACTTTTTGAAAGACTTCTTAACGTGTAGAAATATTACTTTCTCAAGTACCTCTGTTTTATAAATGTTATTTGAGAATGGGAACATATTTTTTCACTCTACGAATAGCACTTCATATATACAGGAACCTCTTGTCTTCAACTTAATTTACTTCTGCATACAAAATGAATTAAGTAGATATTCAATGACAGTAATAGATTATCAAGTTTCATGACGTTTATATGACCATAAATTGCGTATTATTAAAATGAAAAGGTTTTTCATTAATAATAATTTCATTTTATGTGGCGAAAAAAAAAAATTGTGTATTTGCCTTCTACTTATTTTAACCTCTCCAGTAGCGTAACAGTAGGTGCATTATTAGAATTGAATGAAAGTATACTATGTAAAAAAAGTAACAGTAATAATAGCATAATGCCATACTGGACCGTGGTAGTTGTGCTGACTACAATCGCTGTTTTTCCACACCGTATGGAAAAGGGTCTAGGTTCAAATACCGTCTTGACTGGGGGATTTTATTTCGAGCAAGGGTGCGCAATTTACAGACAAATACGTTGAAGCCTCCATAGCCTTACTTGCTTTGACGCAAAAACAAATGAAAACTTGGTTTTCGATGTAAAATTGATTTACATATTTATGAATTTTTTATCTGTTTTTTATAACCTACAGATGTGAGGCGATTAAAAAAAACAAAAACTGCTAATTTTTATAAATTGCGCCACTTATAACAATTTTAAAACTAAACAAACAAACAAAAAATCTAAACCTTTAAATTGTAAAGTACGTGAACAACATTAACTAGTGTGCACATAGCAAACACAAATTTCTGCTTTACATCTCTAGCAGTATGAGGGGCGTTTGAAAAGTTCGCGGCCTGAAGTCTGGTAACATGTTACTTTTCAACGTAGGCTCTTTGGAGTCCACACACTTGTGCCACCGATGCTGCAATGCGTTGATTCAGGCTGCGAAGAGAGTTCTCTCTTGGGCCTCCAGTAATGTATCTACTGCAGAAATGACGTCACCGCTGGTGGGAAAATGGATGCCAGCCAGGTATTTTTTTTTAAATTAGGAAATAACTGAAAGTGCGATGGTGAATATAGGGGATGATTCAAGATTTCAAGCTGCACTCATGCAATGCAGCCATGGCAATGACGGACTTGTGGGCAGGCGCATTGTCCTGGTGGAACAAGACTTCTTTGCTGAATTTTCCTCGGCGAATGAAGGAAATAGAAACTCGTCGTTTGTTTTTGTTGCTTTCACGCAAACGCCTCACAATGTTTGCGTAATGTGTCCCTGTGACTGTCAGCAGAAGGAATCGACTTGGCTTTCTTTGGAGGGGGGGGGGGAAACGAGTGTAGTTCCACTGTTTGGGCTGCTCTTTTATCTCTGGTTGAAATCGTTGAACCTACGACTCATCCATGGCCACAAACCTTGCAGGGAAATTTGCAGGATCTGCTTGAAAACGATGCAAATGTTCACTTGACAACTCTTGTGGGTTTTTCATCTGCTGTCAACAACTTTGGGTCCAGTCAGGGACCCAACCTGTGTTATTATGTGGTACACACTTCAGATGAGATGCCTATGACACTGGCAACGTCAACTATCACTCGTCGTTCACTCATCATCAGACTATGCACATTGTCAACAACTTCTGGAGTGATTGACGCTGCAGGTTTTGCACAATGGATCATCTTACAGGCTCTCCCTCCCTCGTTTGAATTCTGCTGCCCACTTCTTAACTGGAGTAGGAATGGCATCTACCCCAGTGTTGTTACCATATACTCATGAATTTACTTTGGAGTTAGTCTGTTTTTCCAAATACTGGATGACTGCACGATGACTGATTTTGTCCATCTTTCCTCATTCACGCAACTTTCTTGACTTCAGGACCCGTAATTTAAAAAAGACGCATTGAAACTGCATGAAACTTGGTGGGTTACTATTATATTTGAAGTGTTATACATTTAAGTTCAGAAAATTTTTAACACTCTACCACTACCCTTTCATACTCAGGACAGACACGAAGTTTTCAAAGCCTATTTAATACAACGAACAACAAAAAATGCATTTTAAATTAATGGCTTTGATGGATTTTTGGCACTTCATAACTTGCTTTTATAATAGTTGAGTTAAATAATAACAATTTTAATCATATTTTAAAATGAATTATAAATTAAGTTACTTGTTATTTGATTTGGTCTGAACTTACATAAAGTCGTTTCTTTAACTTTATTCGTCTTTCAACTTTTAATTTTCACAGAGTTTAGTTTTTAATTTCCAAGATTACAGCAACCGTTTGATATCAGCTGCTTCGGTGAGTTGGTATCATGAATTTAAAACTGAAGAGGACTTTGAAAAATATTTAAATGATCTAAAACAGCGGTTCCCAAACTGGGGTCCGTAGACTAGTTCCAGGGGATCCGCGAAAAGATCTTCTGGAACTGGTAAAATTATTCGTTCTATGTATAGCAAACTGGCAAATTGATGATAAATAAAGTTATTATTATATATTTATGTAAAAATAAGAATAAAGTTCAGTTGTTTTAAACATAACACTAACCCAGTGTTCATACATATATACACATACACAGAAACACACACACACATATATATATATATATATATATATATATATAAACTATTTTTCATTTTTGAAGGGATCCGTAGATCTCAGTAGTTTTGGAACCACTGGTCTAAGAGATGGAGAACAACGTTATGAACGGTAACACAACACAGGAACTTTACTCAATGAAACTATTCAAACTGCGCATGAAATAAATGTCACCCAACCCGAGAAAATTTCTATGAAGTAAACAAACTGGACGATTAATTGTTCCTAAAATTTTGTCTCTATCATTCCTTTTCCGTCAGGAGGAAGGAGGTTATATAAAAGTTTATTCCTTTTTAGGACCTTAAAACAGTGATATGCGAGGAAAAACATTTAAAAGGAAGCACTACAGCCGTTAAAAATGCATAGCATTGCATGGGACCAGATAAAAAGAGCTTTAAAAGAAGAACAGCGATATAAGCAGGAGTTATAATGGGAGTTATAACTAAAACTTTCTTTTTTATTTTCGTCATAAATAAAAATATATGTTCCGGATTGTAAATAAATTTGTTTGTTTTTATGAACGAATTGAAAATATTTACATTTAATTATATATTCTATTATCGGACGATCCTTCCCCACTTTCTCTTCTTCTTCTGGCGTTATAACCCAGGGTGGGTCTTAGCCTTCTCAACGATGTTCCACCAGTAAGCCCTCCCAGAAGTCAAACTTCAACTTCTTATTTTCATGATATTTAAGTCCTCTTCTACGTCATCCATCCATCTTCTCCGCGGTCTTCCTCTTGCCCTCCTACCGGTAGGTTTCCATTTCATTATCCTCTTAGTTGTTCTGCTGTCATCCATTCTCATAACATGTCCCAACCAGGCAAATCTCTGGCTCTTCACAAATCTGACGATGTCCGCACCCTGAATAAGATGGTCAAGTTGATGGTTCATTCTGATCCTCCAGGATCCATCAACGTCTTGTACAGGCCCAAAGACGTTTTGCAAAATTCTACGCTCAAACACGCTCAACAAAACTGCTCTTCTCTATTCGTTAATGCCCAGGCTTCACAACGGTATGTTACAACTGGTCTAACGAGAATTTTGTATATTCTTAATTTTTAATGTCTGTTCAACACTCTGGACTTATTTAGTTTTTCATGTGCACAGAAGCATCTGTTTCCACTCAGGATACGTGACTTAATTTCATTAGTAATAGAGTTGGACTCGTTTATCTGTGAACCTAGATAGACGAAATTTTGAACATGCACAAACGAGAAGGTGCTGGTTCTTAAATTTTCCATGTTATCTGCCGTTCCCCGGACTTCCATATAGTCTTCGCTTCATTTAATGAGTGAAGCTGTACTGTAACCTTCCGAACAGCTGATGTAGGAAAATTCAGTGGTACCGACAAAAATTTTTGACACCACAAATTCGATTTACAAACTCAAAGCTTAACTTAGCAACGCCCAGCATGTTTCTGAATGTAAAATTAATGAGAATGAAACGCTTTCAGCATTTATGTACAGGGTGGACTACACAACCGATATAATAATTTATACAATTTATTCTTGCATTCAATTTCATATCCAATTTACTTTATTAATGTTAATATTATAACATATACATATATTATTTATGACAGTTAAATAGAGTGCATACCTTCTCGGTAAACTGGCCATCCTGTATTTAGCCTATATTATACAATACAGTACACTTTTGTTTTGTAAAATTAGTATTGTTAGTAAGGTATTTTCTTCAGAGCGTTAACTTTTGCGAGAACATGAAAATTCACGAAGCCACAAATAATACTAATAATTTAAATATTTATTCAGTAGTATTATTTATCAACCAAACCAATCAATTAGAGGGAGGAGGGCCAGGGGCTATCTCGCCTGGGCCTCGAACTCAAAAGGGATCTCAAATAGTTTTTGAAGTATTCTCAATAATTAGCACAATTGTACAGAGGAAGATTATGAACACAATTTGGTAAATAAAATATACATTCAAATTATCTCACTTCTTTTTTTTTGTCGACTCTATTTAGTTTTTAGGCACGTTAATATGTATGTGCCTATTGTCTTCAACGTGTCAGTCCGAAAATCCAACCACTCGGCTCCCAGCGGATTTTCATGAAATTTTAGATTTCACTTTTTTTGGACGATTTGTCGAGATTCCCAAATTTCATTAAAATCGGACCATTACAAATCTGGTAATATACCGTATATTGTAGATGAAGCACTGGATATTACGTTTATTGTCATACGATAGTTGGAGGAATGAATGGACAACGTGACGGATGAGAAAATAAAAAAACCGGTTCGCGCATAAAAGTTGTTGCTCCTTTTTTTTTTTTTTTTTTTTTGTTATAAATCATGGATTATTGTTATTTTATAACGCGTTCGAAATGAAACGCACCGCAGTCATTAACTAGTTTCATTATGGTTTAGGGGCCTGAAAAGCAAAATGCTTGTCCTCCTTGCGCATTATCTGTGCGAGGCCACAATAATGCGCAATCCCAAGAGCAAGGGAGCCATTTTTGTTACGTCGTTCCACCACAGAAAATAGTTTTATATTTATTGTCCAGTACAGAACATCATTATTATAAAATTTCAGAAGTAAGATACTTTTTAAATAATTTAAAATAAATACAGTATAATCTTTCAAATCCAGTAACTCTGAGGCCAGGCAATTGCCAAATTTCGGAATGAAACCTTATAAACACTTGTATTGCCTTATCTATTACATTCGCATCACAGTTACTCAGGAGTTTGGCATGCTAAAGCAGATTATGAGAAGTCTGGCTACAAGCCCAAAGAAAAGTAACAAAGAATTCTTTGCTTCTGTTAACACCAGAATTTAAAAAAAGGATGTACCATATTGGCCATTTGATATGAATGGCAAAAAAGCAACGATGCTCATTAGCATATCCTGGATTTTTTTTGGGGGGGGGAGGTGGCAGAGCATCAGAGCAACTGCTTTTATGCGCTCCTGACAATGATGCCGTAAAAGTTGCTGATACAGTAAATAAGTATTTTGAATCTATATTTATGTGTGAAGAAGCTTTTAGAAATTACGCTACCAGAAGTTTTATCTAACACTGATTGGTGATGAAATTATTTTGTCATAACTGAAAGGGTTCTCCGTGACAGTATAGTGGTTTCGCTACTTCTCACTCGTTTGAAGAGATCTGGTTTCGAGTCCCTTTATACATAGACTGGAGAAATTTCTAAAAACCTCTTCAATCCGGGTTGTAGTAAGCTGATTATAGGCAGAAGGAGTAGAGTTCCCCCCTGAGTTATGGTTTTCAGCCTGCACCACGCGCAAAACAGCCCATGTGCAGCAATAGTGCAAAATAGCTTCAGCTGCTGTTGCCTAAAAACCAACTACTGTATAACTAAAAAGAAATATAAAGAGAAATTATGCTACATCTAAAAAAAAATAAGGCAGCTGGTGATGAGGATGGAATCTATCCTAGTTAAAAAAAAAAACAAAAAAAACAATAAATTTAAAGAGTAAAAAGAGGAATTTAAGGAGTAAAAAAAGAGGGGAAAAAACGGAATCTATCCTATTAAAAAAAGAGCAAAAAATAAGTAATTGGGCATTTAATTATAATAAGGAAAATATCCTTGGATTCAGGAGAAGTTCCTACAGATTGCAAATTAGCAAATGTCTCCTGTACACAAAAGTGGCTGGAAAGAATGTGAGTAATTACAGACCTCCATATCTGATTTCTGTGCCAGAGAAAATTACAGCATACATCGTTAAAGAAGCAATACGAAATCATCTGTATAGATATGGGGTTATAAGGCAACCACAGCATAAGATTAATTCTGACGATCACTTGCTTAGATTTCAGTAAAGCTTTTGATACCGTCCCTACGTGCACAATTGTCGTACAGGGTGTTTTTAAAGAACCCATACAATTGCATATATCTGTGATTATACTTGCGAGAACAACATAATTGTCTGTCATGTAGATCAGAAACTTCGAGAGATTCCAGCATACACCGTGCGCATGCAAAGTCATTCGCATAGTAACGCCATTCACTTACTGAGTAAGACATTAATCCTACAACAGCTTTATTGTGGAGCGATATTTCAAACTCAGTCCTTAGCAGACATTGGGCAGGAATACAGACAATATTTCAAGTCAATAAGGCAGTCTATCAGATGGGAGTTGATTTTAAAAAAAAATTACGTGTCTACAGTCGAACATCGCGTGACCTCTAAGGTACTCTGGCTAAGTGTAAAGTGTATTCGTATCTAACGGCACCAGGGGTTTTCCCCATCTCCGCGTTGCTTTTTCTGTGGATGTAACAGTTCACGTTAAGGCCAGAGATTTTAAAGTTTACGGATAGTGTATATGTGCAATGTTGTGTATCGTTGTTCATCTGGCTATTTAGCCAACCTGCTGGAGCACAACGCTGCCCACACTTGGCCTCGTGGAAGCAGACCAGGTACCCAGTAGTTTGAAATTTTACTCTGGCAGACCCTGCCACCTAATTGGAAAAAAAAAGAAGAAAAAAAAAATAGGGGCGACATAAGCTAGAATCTAGTTAGGCCGAAAGCGGTCCCAAGTGTGTTAGTTTAGGCATTTAAAATTTTTATTGTGAGTGGTATTCGCGTTTCGCTGGCGATACAGGTAGAGTAGGGGTGGAAGACTGAAGACTGGGGGGAAGGTAGAAGTATGGGGACGATAGGTAAGGCTACCCCAAGTATCAGCGAGGCAAGCCCATGCCTCAACAGGAGAGGAAGAAGGGGGACATCGAAGAGGAAGAAAGGGGGAGGAGACGGCAAGACGCCCGATCAGATCGCCAATTGACAAAGTGGCAGCGAGACTGCAGTCATCTTCGTGGTTGAAGTGTCCTTTCCGGTGTTTGTTGTCAGGCTTGGCAGGGAATGTCTGCAATTTTCAATTTAGGATCAAGGATTATCCATTTGCTCGACCGTTGGGTTATTTTCCTGTTGAGGTCCTTGTGTAACTGGTCATATTCTTAATTTGTCCTATCGAGGTTTGTCTCCTGATAATATTTGTCTTTTATCTTGTTCTGTTCAAAGTTTGTCTGCTCCAGTATTTATAACCTGCCCGGGCAACTTGAAATAGGTCCGGGCTGTCGCACACCCTCGTTTTATTTCTTTTAATTGTTTAGGATGGCTGTCTCAAGCCTTCTTCTTGTGAAGAGGTCCTGGGCAAAACGGCTGAAGGCTTTGTACCCCTCTTCCGTGTCCAATAGGTAGTGTTCATGGTTTATTGGATTATATTTTATTCTTGTAATGAGATGGCATCTGAGGTCCTCATATTTTTCACAACCATGCATCATACGCTTCCAGGTCTTCTGGCCCCCGGAGTGGCAGCTGGGGTCGTTTATAATACCCAGTGCACTTAGTTTTACTTTTATTAGGCCATGGCCCGTTAGTAGGAATGTCATGTTCCGCCCTGGGTTGAACCACTAGGGGGCTCTTGGATATGTTTTATTGACAAGAGGTATAAATCTTCGGTTCACCTCATCTTTGCATGAGACAGTCCACCTGTTCTGCTACACACGCACCAGGTGAGTCTCAAGCCGCTGTTTTTCAGCTCTGCTGCTGTTTGCCAAGTCCAGGTTGAAGCCTTCAATGTTCGCTGGTGTTCCTTTGGCGTGGAGATGGTTGAGTCAGCAACGGAGCACCACGAGGTCTAGGGGGAGGACCCATGCTGCAGGCGCGCGTGATGGTCAAGAATGTGTTTCTCTGAATTGTGTCTAAGATTCTTCTATTAACGGCTATTTTGGCCTTAGAATACCAGACCGGCGACCAATAGGTGATCGCCGGGATGAAAACCGTCTTGTAATAGAGCGAGAGCATTTTTCTGTTTAGCCCCCAGTCTCTACGCGTTACTCTAGCCACTAGGGCGGTGTACTTTCTTAGTTTTTCCTTTATATATTGCAGGTGGGACTTGAAGGAGAAGTTTCAGTCCAATATCAGTCCCAGATATTTCATCTGCTTGTCTAACTTATCTGTACTCTGGTATTCTGTTAACGGTACTCTGGCTACCAAACTAACCAGATAACACCTCACCTGATTTCTTTCTGTGGCGATATCTTATAGAACTAGCATTTGTGAACAATCCACACTCTGCTGAACAATGTAAGGACACAAACAAGATGCCCCGAGACATGGCGGTGGATTTGACAGTACTCAGCACAGAACAGCAGACACACCCAACATTTCTTAAAACGCATGAAGAGATGTTGGAAGTGCCTGGAAACATTAAGATCTACACGTCAATCGAATTAAGCGTTGTTCCCGCTAGTGTAACTGAAGATATACTGGTGTGCAAAACTTAAGGACCAGTCCGGTTTTCACCTGTAGCTTCTCATAGGAGTGGCCTGGATATGGAAAAAGCATACCGACGGAACCTCGTGAGGTACAGAAATGATTAAGAAAACAACACCGACACAACAACGGAAACAAAACGGTACAGAGGGACTTTATTCAAAAATGGCAACATAGCACTGGCTGCCATGATACAGATGCAACACTGCCAAAGATGGAACAAAGGGAAGAAGTGGTCCTCAGTAGGAGATATGGCCACCTCTAATGTCGATGCAGGCTTTGCACCGCCTGTCCATACTTAGAACAATGTTGTTGATAAGTTCTTGAGGTTGTAACCATATCGTAATTGGCTTGTTTCTAATTCTTCAGTTTCATTTTCTGCCTGCATCAAAGCTCGCAACAATTGAAAAGCAGTTATTAATCAGTCCAAACTAGAGTTTGAACAGGCTAAGAGTAGAAAACTTGCTCTTTGCCCTGATGGTAGCCGAGCATTCTGGTCTCTTGCCAAAGCTATTGGCCGCAACTTTTGCCCATCTCTGCTCCCACCCCTGTCAAAACCAGGTGGTTCTGTTGTCACTTCAGCCAACGATAAAGGTGACCTGCTAGCATCCCATTTTTCCTCCAACTCTTGTATTAATGATCTTGGTAAAACACCTCCCACCATTCCCAACACGCTCCATTCAATACCTCCTGTGGTCTTCCGTCAAAAGGATGTCAGAAGGATTTTGACGAATGTTGATGCTAAGAAAGCTCCAGGTCCCGATGGTATTTCTCCACTTGTTCTCAAAACCTGTGCTCCTGAACTTACTCCTGTTCTTTGTCGCCTTTTTTCACTTTCTTATTCCAAAGGTGTTTTTCCTTCTGCTTGGAAATTTACTCATATCCAGCCAGTTCCTAAAAAGGGTAACAAATCCCTCCCATCCAATTATAGGCCCATTGAAATTACTTCTACTCTTTCTAAAGTAATGGAGATTACTTTAGAAAAAGTAGAAATGCAGAATCAATTAACCGCCAAATCTTAAACTACCTAGAAACCTTCCGTCTGATCAACGATCGCCAGTATGGATTCCGTCAGTGTCGAATCCCTGGTGATGTTCTGGCTTATGTTACCCATTTATGGACTAATTCAATGGAAAGGTTCGGTGAAACACAAGTAGTTGCTCTTGACATCTCAAAGGCTTTTGATCGTGAAACAAACATCCATCCTATGATTTGCCAACTGTTTTTTGTAATTGGTTATCCAGTTTTCTCTTTGATCGCTCACTAAGGGTGATGGTAGATGGTCTTCTAACTTCTCCACTAATGCCGGTGTCACCCAAGGTTCAGTAATTTCCCCCACTCTTTTTCCTCTTGTATATTAATGACCTTCTTCTATTGACTGGAAATCCTATCCATAGTTTTGCCGATGATAGCCCATTGCATTCCACTTTCCATTTTGAGAAACCTTGCCCTGCTTAATCAGCTTCAACTTCTCGAAAATCTGCTACCAATTCCTTAAATGCCGATCTTCAGGTAATTCTCCAGTGAGGCAAAGACAACTTAGTTGATTTCAATCCTTCTAAAACTCAGTCTTGTCTTATATCTCGCAAAAAGGATTCTTCTGCTCCTATGTTTATCTTTGGTGACACTTCGATTTCTAGGCAAAATGATATATCTCTTTTGGGGATTACCCTGACTTCTAATCTCTCTTGGCACAAGCACATTACAAATATTGCTTCCTCTGCATTTAAAAACTTGGTTTTCTCTTTCGCTCTCGGCGTTACTATTCTTCCAAACAGCTGTTCACTCTGTACAAATCGCAAATCCGCCCTACCATGGAATATTGTTCCCACATCTGGGGTGGTGCCCCCAAAACCTCTCTCAGGCTTCTTGATTCCGTTCAGAAGAAGGCAGTTAGGTTAATTAATGATTCATCTCTAACAGAGTCTCTCCACTCGCTTTCTCATAGACGCACTGTTTCTGCTGCATGCCTCTCCTACAGATACTTCCATGGGCACTGTTCTTCTGAATTGGCTTCTATAATTCCCGCTCTCTTTTTCAAAACAGTCCGAACACGTGCCGCCACAAGCCAACATCCATTTACTGTCCAACTTCAAACCCACAGAACCAACTTTTCATCTTCCTCATTTAACTGCCGTTTTCTGGAACAACCTTCCTTCATACGTATTTCCTGAAAATTATAATCTACAGAAGTTCAAGTGAAATGTCAACAAATATCTTCTTTCATCTCCTCAACCTCCAATCCAAGCACGGTACAAAGTACTATAGGTTCTAATACCTCTCGTGTTTGGGGTTCACATAAAAAAAAAAAAAAAAAAAAGGACAAAATCATGCAAAATTCGCCTGAGACCGACTAACTTGACCACTTTTTTATATGCATTTTGTTATAAAAAAAAAAATTCCTCGCGTCACTGACTGGATTCAATATCAGGCCTTTTCCGCAGTGTGGGAGGGCGATAATTAAATCCGTGCTACCTGAATTTTATGCTTCCCGACAATATCCAGCTGAGAATCTGTAGTCTGAAGCGGAACGAGCTATTCGCTGCAGGTATACGTCGCCATTCAACCTCAGGCAACTGCGGAACGCGATCGACTTTTCAATCATCCCTGCGAAAAGTTTTCGACACCTCGCGGCGTCCATACCTCGACTTGACGACGCCCAAAAGGTTGCGCTACTCAGTATTAGGTCAGTGAAACTAATAAAGTGGCCACTCGATATAATGTATAGGTTTTGCATTCGATGGCGAAAGTTGATTCGACGATTAGGAAATTATATTACACGTATGCGCTACCCTAACAAAAGTATTAGGAGACCTTCCTAAGTAGTGAAGGAATGTCCGCTGAATCAAGGCGCTCACAGTGTTTCAAATGACATATCAACACTTTCCCACTGCAATGACAATCATAAGTTTTGAACCTCACAAAATCAACCTTAGCCAATGCAGTGGAAAAACATGGGAGAACGACGCAGTTGTATTCAGGTAAAATACAAAAAAAAAAAAAAAAAAAAAAACGATGGACAGGAATAACTGATCTCCGAACAAAGCGGTAAATGCAAATCACGTGATTTGCTTTTACCACAATTCTATAAGTGTGGTTTTTAATGCAATAATGTCTTCATCACCGTAGACTTCAAATAAACGTAATCTTCAAACAAAGACGTAATCATCAAAGAACGTGAAACCCCTATGATCAATCCTATCCACGTGGCGACAGAATATACGCCTCATAAACATTTTATAAATTGTAATTATCAAAACGTTTCATATCTGTAAATAACCCAAAATAATTTGGGAAACTGTGATTTTTTAATGATTAAATATCATCATTATAACTAACTACGGTGCAATATGAGAAATATGTGGGATCTATTATGACAGAGAATAGTAACATTGACAAATATCCTGGGCTGAGCATGTATGTGGAATTTATGCTTTAAAAACTGTGTATTTTAGAAAAAAAAATTTTTTTTCTTTATGGATAGAAAATATAAGTTGAAGAAGGAATTTGTTTTCAGTAAATATCATCGCTTAAGAACTTAGGTATTTGAATCTTATTCATTGCAATAAAATGCGCATTTTATTTTTTTTTTAAATGAGCATTTCTGAAATAAGCAGGAAAATTCAGCCAATTACATGTGTCCGTCCCACAAAAGCGAAAGGTAAGCATCTCAAGAATTCAGGTCAGTCGCAAACAGTCGATTGAAGTGGTTCGTTGTCACCTAGTTCCTTAACAAAAATGTAAGTTTCTTCTCTCAACTATGAACACGGCAGGAGAAAAATTCTTTTAAGGGGTAGGGGAAGCACGCCCGATATCATTTACTCGAAGTACTTCTTTCTTACAAATCAGAACAACATGCAAACATACATACAATTAAGATTATAGCAATGAAAAAAGGTGTTTAGATGGAATATTCGGTTAAGATGGTGGTAATGAGAGAGAGAGAGAGAGAGAGCTTACACAGTAGAGAATGCTTTGTTTCGAAAGATATATAACATAGTACATACAGAGGGAAACGGAACAAATCTAAAATTAATGCAGCTGTTTCTAAACAAAGCAACAAGAAAATACGTTGAAGGAACTTCTTAAAAGAGATTCATAAACATTCCATACGCAGTATCCATCCCACTCCTCAAAAGAAAAATACAGGTACAGAAAAATAGATGGATACAACCGCAATAACTGTACGAAAACATTTTTCAACAGTCTCCTCCATTTGAGATATCATGTGATGCTACTAAATGTTTTAAGGAGGAGGAGGAGGTCAACATCAGAATTCGTTTCAGGAATGGTTCACTTAAAAAAACAATACTATAACTTCGCAATTGTACGATAAGGTAAAAAAAAAAAAAAAAAAAGTAAACTGCAGCCATTATCAATCCACTGCAGGATGGAAGCTTCCTCAACGATTCGTGTTGAGGGATATAAACCATAATCTGCCACGCTGGGCAAATACGGGTTGGCAGATCGACCATATTTAGCAGTCAGGGACTTGAACCCCTGGTCTACTCAAAGAGAGTGTGCTACTGCACTCCCGCTCCTGACCTTATATGTACGATGTGAGGGAAATAATCATCGTAGAAAAATTAGTTCAATGAGCTCCTTCAAAATATATAATCGTTTACCACCTTTGCCACTTACAAATGGTTGGGTAACTCTGTACCTCGTTATCTGAAAGTTATTAGTATGGTTCGTATTAAGTTATAGGTTCCTATTAATATGATAAATCTGTCAAGCCCGTAACCATTCCAAATGCAGCGTGTAATTGCGTTTTGCTCTTTATTGCTTTTGCTCAATAAAGCAATAAAGATTTTCCATAGGTTCCTACTGCTATGAACTTACACGGGAAGGAACCATCAATCTTGCCATGTGAAAGCTTCATTTTACATATCATATCCAAAAGTACAATACATCTATGCAAAATTTCAGTTGCCAAGACTAACTGCAAATATTCGTGGGGGGGGGGGAGAGACTAAAAGGTCCAACGAATTTTTAAAGGCTGGTATACACATTTTGCAACTGGTATTAAGAGGTGAGCAATCTACTAAAATGCGCTGAATTGTTCGGTATACGTCATAAACATTGCAGGTGAGGAAATCAGCTAGTAAAAGACAAAAATAAGTAATGTGGTTCCTATACAGTAGCGATCACTGGTGGTTTCGACTGGTAGTTCCAAAACAAAAAAATAAAATAAATAATAATAATAACTTTCTCGTTAGAATACTGTTTTTTCAAAATACAAGGAAAAAGGTCTGTAGAATAATTTAATTCCAATTTATCCGAAATTTCGACTGTCACTATATCTCAAAAGTTCTTGTTCGTTGCCATAACAGCTGATATAGTACTGGCAAGGTGTTCTGAGGGTAACGACGTTTCAAACGAAAGGGAAGCTAATACTAGGGAAACAAGCTTGAGCAACTTCAAGAGGTGTGTCTCGGTAGTAAACTACGAAAAGGTTGTTCTCACACGCGGCAGAAAAGCGGGACGGATTCGTTTATTGCTGCAATAACTAATAAACCTAAATACTTTTCACACTTTTACAAAATCGCTCGAGAATGGAAGACAACAGGGGATTGGTGGGATACGTGGGTTCGCCCTATAGGGTTCTCACAGCTATCGGAAAACGTTTTCCATCTGAATTTTCAAGATATACAAAACGATAATTCTACGTTTACTGGAATACTTTCGCATGCCAGTCTCAGCGTTTGATGAATTACTATACAGTGTCGGTCCAAAGTTGTTGTGAATAGTTATATTCGAAATGAAACGTGTAACTAGTACAGAAGGGGGGGGGGGACATTTTACTAGGAAAGTGTCTTCTTATTTTAATTTATAAGTTTTATTACTTTTTTACTATCGAAAAACCCATACACATTTTTAACATTCAAGCAACCTTAGCTCCATAACTAGTTCAGAATCGGACCATGCTGATATAACATTTTTTTAAACAGGATCGACCTGGGAAATATGTCATGGAGGCATGAACATTCTCTATTTCTCACTCTGAATTTACTACACAGTACAATCATACTTTACACCTTTTCCAATAAAAAATAAAATAAAATAAAGATAACCAGAAAATTTAAGCCTTAAAAAATAATATATTATTAATAAAAGTTATATAATAATTATTAATAATAATAAAATAATATAATAATATTATTTTAGGTTGAAAATCACAAAATATTAAAATGTTATGTGACTTTTCAAACTAAAATAACAATTTCAATTACTTAAATAATAACACAATTATGCTTATCCTAAAGTTATTACTAATCTTTTAGTTCGAGAGACAGTTGCATATGGGTAGCAATAACCGAAGAGAAATGTGTGTGGTACTACACACAGGAAAGTGGAAAAGACCTGGGGGTAATTATGCAGTCGAATATGAAGTTCGCTGAGCAGTGCAGACGGGCTGCCAGGGCAGATCATGGAATCTTGTCAATGATATATAGGAATTTTGCTAGTAGGGACAGGGAGGTGATTATCCCGTTATACAAGGCAGTGGTCAGGCCACACCTAGAGTACCGTGTACAGGTCTGAAGGACTCATTTTAGGAAGGATGTAGAGTTGCTAAAATGAGTACAAAGAAGGGCAACAAGATTGGTGAGGGGAACAAAGAGATGCCCTTACCAAGAAAGGCTTAAGTTCTGCAAATTGCAGCGCCTAGAGAGTAGGCACCTGCAAGGTGATCTGATTGAGGTGTATAAGGCCTTGAATGGCTTGAGCAAGCTGAATGCTGACGGGATTCTTTCTCTTGCTCAGATTAAGAATCTGAGGGGGACACATATTCAAATTGAGGAAAGACAGTTGTAGAATAGATGTGCGGAAATTTGCCTTTAGCCAGAAGGTTTCTGATTGGTGGAACAGACTTCCATCTTTTGTTGTGGAAGTTGATAGCCTAAATAAATTTAAGGCTGAGCTGTACAAGCATTTGGAACAAATGGGAGGGTTTTTTTTTTTGTTTTTTTTTTGGCTGATGCTGCAAAGCTTGCTTTCTTGCATCGTATGCCTCTACTAATGCTAAAGTTTGAAGAAACACTGGATTTGGGGAGGGGAAAGTTATAGACGTATATGTTAAATTGCAGCTAAATGGAAACGAGTAATATAGAGAGCAAACAGGTACAGCGGTCAGCACTAGGGAAGAGGTGCCATTTGAGAATCCATTGTTGTTTGCTATATTTATTAAATGATACTGATGAAAGGCATATTCAGACTTAATGTCTAAGTTTTCGGATGATTAGTAAAGTGGTTAATGACAGTAATCAAGGTATGCTACTGCAACAAGGGTTACAAGAAATTAGGTGGATGGGCTGAGAAGTGGCAAATGAAGTTTAACACAGACAAATGCAAGGTACTGCATATGGGTAGAAGCAACCCCTGAATATCTACCATGTGGTACCACACTCAAGGTAGTGTAGAATGATAAAGGACCTGGGATAATTAAAGTGGACAGGCTGCTAAGACAGCTCGTGGCATTTTGTCAATGATATACAGGATACTGCCAGCAGAAACAAGGAGGTGCTTATTCTGTTGTGTAAGGCAATGTTTAGGCCCACTAGCGTAGCTATCCTTTTTCGGGCATGGAGGCAAAGAACATGTTCGGGCCCCTACTTAATTAATGAAAATTGCAAAAACAGGAGACAGCCAAAGACGCCGGGCCCCTAAAGGGCCTGTGTCCAGAGTGTTTAGGCCACACTTGAGTAATGAGTACAGATATAAAGCCTCATTTTAGAAAATGATGTGGATCCGTTGGAATGGGTGCAGAGAAGGGTAACGAGATTTGTGAAGGAGAACAAAAGCGTAATCTCAAGAAAGGCTTCAGTTCTGCGAATCGCAACATCTGGAAAGTACACATCTGCGAAGAGATATGAATGAGGTGTCTACGGTTTTAAATGAATGAGTAAGCTAAATGCTGATACATCCTTCTTCTTGCTCACACACGAAATGGTGTAAATTTAAATTGAAGAATGGCTGTAGAACAGATGTGAAGACTTTAGCTTTCACCGAGCGAGTAATTGACTTTTGGAGAAAACGTCCATTTTGTATTACGGAATAACTTATTATTATTTTTTTTTTTTTTTTTAGCTGATGCTGTATAAGCTTGCTTTCTTGTATCATTTTCCACTACTAAATCAGCATATCTGTGCGCACAGAGCACTTCTGATATTATTTTTGACAGTGTTTCAGTATACTGTATATAAACCAGTGGCGTAGTAGAGGCTCTGCTAGCTCGCGTATGGGGGACCTATATCTATGTAGACAGGGAGGGCAACAACTTCATAAATGTCACAAGAAATAAAATATCATGCACTTTTACTGAAATATAAAATACAGTAAGCGCCACTTAAAAGTCAGAAAGTATACATAATGTTTTTTCCAAAGGAAATCATCACACAGTATTGCGAAGGAGAACCTCCTGATCAATTATTATTATTAGTTTTAATGTGACCAAATTTTTAATGGGCTCCTGGATGGTCACAGAGTGTTTGTTGCATAAAGGTACTGTGGTATAGTGAAAGAATAACACCTATTTACATTTGTTATAAACTTGAACAAGCAAGTTAGGAGTTATGCTATTATACTGTATATGAATAAGTATGATTAGAGATACAACTAAATAATTTGTTTCATGAAGAAGAACTGTTATTACAATGGTAATTACTAGGCATCACATAATGCGCATGCAAACATGCAATAAAAGATATCAAAACATTATATACAATAATATATTTTGCATTTATTACCATAGTATCAAAATTAAGTAAAATTTAAAATCGTTAAGTGTAGCCCAGTCACTTCCGTATTGTTTACTGCATCGGATCACAACCAATGTCCCCTGGCACTTTGGTGTGCTGATAATATAACACCTTTTAAATCAAAATGTGACTCAGTGAAAAATTTTGGAACCTCTTGTTTTCAGTGACAAAGGTTATTCCACCAGCGAGTTGTAAAATGATCCTTATTCTAAAACTTTTCATTAAATAATGACATACGAGGGGGTATCAAAAAGTTCGTACCCTGACCTATGTAAAACATCAGTAGGAAGATGCTGTTTTTAAAGTTGTCTACATATTCAATAACTAACATGTGAAATTTCATTCCCGTAGGTGATTGCACACCAGAGGTGGAGTCCGGAATTTAAGGAAGGACGCTTGGTTAACAAAGCGGAGTATCGAGCAGTGATCAAGTTCCAGTATTTGCAGGGCAAGAAAACTCAGGAAATTGATGAAGAAATGAAAGCTGTGTATGGGCAGAATTGTCCATCCAATGACACTGTAAAAGAGTGGAAACGGGAGTTCCAGCGCAGTCGTACAAGTGCCTTTGACGAGCCAAGAAAAGGAAGGCCATCAACATCCACAGACAGTGAGACGGTTGCAAAAGGTTGAGCAGCTGGTGCTGAGTGCCAGACGTGTGACAATTCATTTCATCGCAAATGCAGTGGCAATTAGTTATGGGTCTGCCCACAGCATTTTACATGATCATCTGCACATGTCTAAGGTCTCCGCACGATGGGTTCTACGACTGCTAACGCCTTTGCAGAAACAATGTCGAATGCAATGTTCTCGCCAACTGCTGGATTTGTGCTACTGCAGCACCCACCCTATTCACCTGATCTAGCACCGTCAAACTTCTTGTTTCGAGAAACGAAGAAACCATTGCGTGGACACAGCTCTGATTCGTCTCAGGAAGTCATCAATGAAGTGGAATGGTGGGTGGTTTCAGGCAAAAAGTGCGGACTTCTATGATCAAGGCATTAAACTGATCCATAGATGGGAGAAATGTGTAACATGGAGAGTACATAGAAAAGGATTAAAGTTCCTGTGAAGTTTCACCTTTCTAGGGCTGTTATTTCTAGGTAAGGGTACGAACTTTTTGATACCCCCTCGTAAAGAAGATTTGTTTTTTTTTTGTTTTGTTTTTAGGAGCATTAGCAACTAAGACCATATTGCTCCGGGGATATGCGGTGGTTATTCCCTGACCTTTCCGCATCCTCCGTATTTGGTGGTCACGAGCTCGAACCCCGGTCTAATCAAGAAACGTGTGCTACGCACTGCTGCTCCTACCCACCTGACTACGAAGGCGCCTCGTATAGAAGATTAATTCCCTGCCTCAAAAGGGCAATTCCTTGACTTTTTTCCAATATTTTACAAATTCCGCATAAATTATCGCACAGAGTTACGATAATTCATCCTCGACATAGATTAGTCCGGAATGTTTTGATTTATATCTTTTTTTTTTTTTTTTTCTTCAAAATTATAATTATAGCTTAACTCTTAAGCTTAGTTTACTGAAAGGGATATTGCTGCTTATGAAAGCAAGACACAGATCCTTTGAAAAGTCACTTTTTTCCTTCTCTTGAGATTGCTGGTGAAAAGTGAGTGATCTGGCAATTTTTTTCTTTTCATTTTTAATCACAATGTGCGATGCTGTTTTCCCGTGTTTGTTGATCTCGATATTTTTTCAGTATGGGACATACTTTTCACAACACATAAGACAATATTTCCATTGTAAGAAAAGAAATTTTTTCCATAACTGGCGATTCACGATTCCATAAGATTTCGTAGGCTTGATGTTTAACATTCTGAACAAATACTCCAACTGCCTATTCTGTAAATTTTTATAGCATTAAACGATATTGTAATACTGTGAGGTTTTTGAACCAACCAAGAGATTTTTGGTGAATATTATATAAGCACCAAAAATATCTATGGAGAGGCCAGAATCTTATCAAACAGCCCTCGTTACATTACAAGAAATTGAGTAATTATTATGTTGAGGTATGTGCAGTGAAGTAAAAATAATTGCTCTTATATATTAACAGTTAATTAGTGATTAACTGGCAAAAGTTAATTAGTTATTTAGTTTAGCTGAAGAATAAACTGGTAATGAATTTTCAGAGCCATAAGCATTCCGGCCGGGCTGCTCTAAACACTTTGAAGCAACAATAATTAAAACATAAGCTCAAAACATGAGCGAGTTTGTTAAGTCACGGATAATTCTGTTGCTATTCTAAGCAAGATTATAAACCCTCTCTCTAAAAGGCCACTTTTAGAGAGAGTGGATTTTTTGAGAGAGAGAGTGGAATAAACGGATTTTTTGCAGGTCGTACATGAATTAAATACATGAAATTTGATTATTTTAATTTATTAATATAATTTTAAATATTAAATTAATATTAATAAATTAAACTACCCGTGGCACAGACGGACAACCTTTCTTGACCCAGAGTCCGTCTATTCCTGTTCTGCCCCTGCTGTCAACACACACTTTTTTTTTTTTTTGGTAGTTGTTGGCGCATCGGCTTCTATGGCCATAATGCACCTTCCAAGGTTTTTGCAGTACTTTGATCCAAGCCCGAGGCGAGATTCGAACCCCCGACCTTTGGGTTGCTAGGCAGGCACTTTACCCACCCAGCGAGCCCGGTCGGCCATACACTTGTACAGACATAAAATACACGATAAAAATATCACAGCTAGTACCAAAAGAACCGGCGCGCTACGATCAAGGTAAACGATTCGCCAAAAAAATTCCTAGCCAGTCATAAATGACAACTAAAAGGTACTGAGCAACACTAATTTCGATACAAAAACAAGAGAAGGATGGGGTGAAGGAGGCCAAAAAGATAAAAATGCTTTTCGTAATGGATATTACTTTATATAGTTTTATTTATAACTGCGTTACAAGGGGTTAATTGTCAAACTTACAAAGCAACATTTTTTAACTATTTTTAAATTTTATTCGCATAATATACTTACATTCGCTATCTTATTAATCCACAGTTTAGTTCAATTTTTATGTTAAAAAAAACTTCTAGGAAACCAACAACCGATCGAGTGTTCAATGTTAGCTCTTCTAGCTGCAACCTCTGCTTCCAGTACTTTTCATCATCATTCTAAGGGCCAAGCCCTGTCGCCATAGAGATCTTTTTTCTCCACTCAACCCGAATTTGGGGTTTTTGTTTTGCTTCCTTGTAGTTCATTCTTAAGAGTCGGAGCACATCATCAAGTGGTGTGAGTCTTGGTCGTCCTCTGCTTCTTTTCCCTTCAAGCTGTCCGTCTAGTATGTTTACTATCCAATCATTGTGTCTCCAGAGATGTCCTAGGAACCTCTTTGATATGGTTTTCCTCTTCCTATTTCCTATTCCTCTTTGATATGGTTTTCTTGTTGTTCTTTGTTCCTCGGCTACTCTGAGAACTTTTTCACTCGTCTTTTTGTCTCTTCAGTTGATTTCCATCAATGTTCTCCAGTAAAACATCTCAAATGCTTCAATTCTTCTCGAGTACTTTAAAAAAAAAAAAAATCTAACAATAATTTTAAATAACGAAAACTTGGTATACAAAGAGCCTCCTCTCTTGAGCGGAAATCTATAATTTTATTGTAATTTCGTTTATCCACAATTATGCAAATAAGTTTGAATAAATTTTATATGATAAACCCAAGAATAATTTTCACTAGATCATTATAAAGCTTAAACTATTGTACATCATAAATCCATAAACTAAACTAACAAGCCATTAGGATTTTCGCTATAACTTCAAAAATAAAACTTTTCCTACCACCACTACCACTCAAAACTATAAAAAAAAATAATGATAATAAAAATTTAAAAAAAAAAAACTATACTGTTTATTTTGATTACATAAAAATCAAATATTCTAAGAATCCTGAGTTGTTAGTACTGTACTCTTATTCATGCCAAAACACAAAACTAATCTGAATTCCTTAACCCACCCTCTCTCCACCAACCAAACAATCGTTGCTACAATTCAATACACTCCACCTTATCTTCACGCATAACGTTACAAATGCTCAGAAGCTAGCGCGAACGTATGAGAAGGTAGAGTCACTGGCACTGTGGGCTAAGAGTGCCAATGAACTCTGCCCATGGGCTAGCCCCCTTCGGCGGTGACAAGAGTTTTAAAAAATACATAAACAGTGCCTGAGTGATAAGTCATTTATTCTAGTAAAGGAAGGGGGTATCTTAAGAAGAGTACTGTCGACTGGCTAGGGGACTTAGTGCTCCTCCCTTGCCCGGAGGCACCTTCTTACCTTGACTAAATGAGGCAGACAGGTTAGAAAGATAAAAGTGGCGACATGAAGTCGGAGATGCTTACATGTACACACTTCTATGAGGTATTTTATTACGAAGCAAGTTCCCAAAGGAAACAAAAGCTCCTCAAAGGGAAATAGCTTCTTTTTTATTACTCAAATATTAATTTCAACACTGTGTGCATCATATATATATATATATTAACGCGCAGTAAGTTTAGGTTAGTACCAGCTCGACTGCCATAACATTATGTTGAAACAATAAAGATATTTGAAAGAACGCGATATAGAAAAATAAATATAATAATAATAAAATACAGGAACTCCACACTGACGTAAAACTAGACTTACGCAAATTCGACTTGACGTAAGTTTTTGCCGGCCGGTGCAAACGTAAAAAAATCGTGGAAACGTATTTAGCATCACGTAGGAAAAAATAGAGGTATCGTGAAAATATCGTAATGTGACCCAATAACACATTTTTTTTTTTTGGTTTTTTTTTTTGTAATTCGTTCCAAGTCCTTGGAGGTTGAAAATTTCGCTATATTGCTAAGCTATTTATCTCTCTAAAAGGTCATATTTATAATGGAAATTGCACACTTTCATCGTTATCATATGTTCCCGTTATAAGAATCAATTTTGAACGCCTTTGTGATATTTTCCTAATGCACGTTTCAGGTGGTCACGACCATAAAACAACAAAAACAATTTGCACTTCCCGGTTTATTGGGCTTTTCTGTTAGTGCATCCAATTATAAATGAGTAGTAAACTCGATCTTATTGCATTTCTGATAATACCGATAACTGCAATTGTGTGGGTTTTTAAGCTATTATGGAGAAATGTGTTCCCCTTCAATGAAATCTTAATCACTTAAAAAACAAATTTTCAGAAACTTCCCTTCATTCCTATTTACATATTACAATGATGAAGGGAAAGCGACCAACGAAAAGTGCAAGTGGTAGTAGTGCCAGGAAATGAAACAAAATTGATTTGGAAATGAAGATGAAAATGATTAAGAAGTATGAAGCAGGAGAAAGTTTGTCATCTATCGCAAGATTATTAAGTCTCGCTGCTTCAACAGTGAATACTATTTTAAAAAGGACAGTCAAAGGATCAACGCACTTAAGATCAAGAGTGATCACAAAACAGCGTTCAGGTGCTATATCGAAGATAGAAGAGCTGTTAATAATATGGATGGAAAATCAGATTCAGAAGCGAGTGCCCTAGAGTCTAATGACCATTCAAGCAAAAGCAACAAGTATTTATAAAGATATTAAGGAGGAAGTACGGCGAACGCCAACCCAAGTTCGTGGCAAGCAACGGGTGGTTTTCAAGCATTGCGCTGGTTTCCACCACGTTAAAGAATGCAGTGAAGTCGCCAGTGCCGTTTCTGCAGCTGCAGAGAAATTTTGTGATGTGTTGGAAAAAAATTATTGACGAAGGCGGCTACTCAACGCAGCAAATTTTTAACGTTGACGAACCTGCTCTGTATTGGAAAAAAATGCCGGATCGAACATACACTGCCAAAGAGGAAAATACAATGCCAGGTTTCAAGGTGTCAAAAGCTAGGGCCAAGCTCTTGCTTGGGGCTAATGCAGTGGGATATTACAGATTAAAACCACTGCTTTTGTACCATTCTGGAAATCCTCGTGCATTTAAGGGCATCAATAAAGCCACCCTACCCGTGCATTTCAATCGAACCAGACAGTATGGATAACAATATCTCTCTTTGAAGATTAGTTTAAATGCTGCTTCATTCCCGAGGTTGAAAAATATTGTAAAGACAACGACGTTCCTTTCAAGATTTTGCTTCTATTAGATAATGCTCCTGGACATCCTACGCATCTAGATTATATTAATTCGGATGTGAGAGTCATATTTCTACTCCCAAACACGACTTCACTCATCCAACCTAGGGATCAGGGTGTTATTTCGAATTTAAAAGCATACTATTTACGCACAATATTTGCTCAGGCAATGTCTGCAGTAAATGGCGGTGAGAAAAATTTTACGTTCAGAGACTTTTGGAAATCTTACAATATTACCACGCCATCTTAAACATTAATAAGGCCTGGGCGGAAATTACTAAAAGTTGTTTAAATGGCGCATGGAAGAAAATATGCCCAACGCACGTAAAAGGCTTCGAAGAATTTGAAAAAGACGAATCGTATGAAGAGGTTACAGATAAAATTGTAAAGGTTGCAGAGCTACTTCAGTTGGAGGTTGATGCAAAGACTTGGAAGAGTTAATAGAGGAAGAAGAGAAGGAATTATCTAACAAAGGACTTATTGACCTGCAGGCAGCAATAGTGAAAGAATAAAATGTTGACAAAGCTCAAGATGAACCAAATGAGGAGCCAAGACGCTTTATCACCAGAGAGATGGGAATGGCATTTCGTGAAATTGCATCAGCAATGGCGAGGTTTGAGAAGATGGACCTGACAGGGAACCATTCTTCAAAATTAACAGAGGGGTGAATGATATGCTTGCTTGCTACAAAGAAATATATACGATGAAAAGAAAAAAGCCACAGTCCAGTCATCCATTAATATGTTCTTTTGTAAGGTTGAACGGCCGACCCCTTCTAAATCCGCTCAACCTCTGCAGCGGCGTGCGTACTCATCAGCTGAAGACTTGGATTCTGGCAACGATGCTCAAAAGGTAAAACTTACTGACGTTATGCCTGTCTCCTGTCTTTTTTTGAAATTTTATCATTTTAAAATTTTAAAAATTTTTTTGCATGCTTTTGTAATTTTTCTTGCACATGAGAAAAAAAATTGAATACAATAAGTAATTCTATTTACATGTTCGTCGAACATTTCTTTTTTGATTCAATCAACTCAGCAAGCACAGTTGCAAGTGCTGCACAAGCATGGGGGATATTGCGACTTACGTAGCGTCCTGTGGAATTGAACCCTTACGTAATTCCGGGAGTTCCATACTGTAATAATTTTAGGTGGGCAGGAAAAATTTCAACAGAACTTAACTGCAAGTGATCAGTGTTCCCATTTCTACAGCTTTATCTATAGATGTATAAATTTTCTGATGTATTTTGAAATAATTTTCACCGAATCTGCAGATCTTTAAGACATGGCCATATGTGGGCTACCCATTAATATATATATATATATATATATATATATATATATATATATATATATATATATATATGAGTTAAGTTAATAATGGTAAGAGTTTTTTTTTTTTTTTTTTAAAGTAAAATATGATATACTAGCTTATCAGGTAAACCATAAACCATGGCGGGTACCCAACGTGACCTGGAAAAAATCAATATATGCCATGACATAAGCAATAAATATATATAAAAATACCATTAAAATGTTAGTTATGGCAATAAGATACATTGCAAGGGACTTTTTCGAGGGCTAACCCTTACAATGTATCAACCATAATTAACGAGCTATCCGTTTCTGTAGTCATCGTCCAGCATAACTATGTCCTAATATACGTAAAATAGTATTAAGTTAGAGCCAAATGTATAAATTTTGTAGTAGTTAGAGCCAAAAGTATAAAATTTGTAGTAAGTTAGAGCCAAATAGTAGTAATAAAATTTGTTAATTAATCCCAAATTTAGCAGTTAACTGGCAAGATGACTGTTAGCCCGACGGATAAGCCAAAATATTAAATTAAATTAAAATTATAGAAAGAGCTATAATTATTGTTAGGCATATGTGCGTAGTTGATAGTAAATGCTGCCACGGTAGTCTCATCAAATTAATAAAAATAATAACAGTGTGAGCTATAGCTAACTAAGGCGAACGGAACAAAGGTATAAGAATAGATATAGTACCTCAATCCCCCTCGAATACTCTAATAGTTCATGAGGTATGAAAAAATAGGGATAAGAAAGTGAAAGTTAAACAGCAAAGAAAAAGCAAAATAATTAACATAGGATATTCATCCTATGTTAATTAACAAAAATAATTAACATAGGATATTCATCCTATGTTAATTATTTTGGCTTTTTCTTTGCTGTTTAACTTTCACTTTCTTATCCCTATTTTTTCATACCTCATGAACTATTAGAGTATTCGAGGGGGATTGAGGTACTATATCTATTCTTATACCTTTGTTCCGTTCGCCTTAGTTAGCTATAGCTCACACTGTTATTATTTTTATTAATTTGATGAGACTACCGTGGCAGCATTTACTATCAACTACGCACATATGCCTAACAATAATTATAGCTCTTTCTATAATTTTAATTTAATTTAATATTTTGGCTATCCGTCGGGCTAACAGTCATCTTGCCAGTTAACTGCTAAATTTGGGATTAATTAACAAATTTTATTACTACTATTTGGCTCTAACTTACTACAAATTTTATACTTTTGGCTCTAACTACTACAAAATTTATACATTTGGCTCTAACTTAATACTATTTTACGTATATTAGGACATAGTTATGCTGGACGATGACTACAGAAACGGATAGCTCGTTAATTATGGTTGATACATTGTAAGGGTTAGCCCTCGAAAAAGTCCCTTGCAATGTATCTTATTGCCATAACTAACATTTTAATGGTATTTTTATATATATTTATTGCTTATGTCATGGCATATATTGATTTTTTCCAGGTCACGTTGGGTACCCGCCATGGTTTATGGTTTACCTGATAAGCTAGTATATCATATTTTACTTTAAAAAAAAAAAAAAAAAACTCTTACCATTATTAACTTAACTCATATTCATACAGACCGATGTAATGTTTAATCGTCCTAGATGGCATTAATTGGTTATGTTACTACTTAATATTTATTATTATATTTATATTTATTATAACATTTAATATTTGCTTTGTTATACTTGGATATATATATGTATATATATATACAGCCTTTAGAAACAAAACTAGATCACATACATTTTTTTAATGGTTATCTCAAACATGAAAGTCATTAGAACCAAATTTCAGAAAAGAAATAATTTAAAATACATAAATACATGTAGTTCTCAACTTTACGAGTTAATTCGTTCCTAGCGCGTGCTCGCAAAGCGGGAATTAAATCCCATAGACATAATGCTAAAAATAGGGGTTACGTTCTCAACAATTAAATTAGTTAGCTAATTAGTTTATATTTAAACAATGATTGATTTATCCAAAGAAATTAAAACGTAGCCTGTAAAACCAAGCAAAATACAATAATAAAGAAATTATTTTGACTTACAAATTTTAAACAATGTTTATTCATCATCATCGACTAAATGCACACTCGTTGATCCCTCATTATTGGCTCGGCACTCGTTGGTTTGTTGCACAAGGAGTCGTCTTCAAAAATGCTTCGAGAGGCGTTTGTTTTCAAGATAATCTTCTGTTTTCTTTATAAATTTCAAATAGATGCATAAGCATTTCTTAATGGAACGCACAAGTTGCAACTAACACGATTTGCACGGAGTTACAAGTTTACGAAGCTTAAAAAAATGTATGAAGCAAAGATTCTGAAAATGTATTTATGTTTTTTATACGATTTCAGTAAAGGGGAAACACATTTCACCATATTAACGCAAAAAACCACACAATTCCAGCTATCAGTACTTTCGCAAATGCAATAACATCGAGTTTACTACCCGTCTATAATTGCTTGCAGTAACAAAAAAGCCCAATATACCGGAAAGTTCAAATTGTTTTTATTGTTTTATGGTCGTGACCTCAAGAAATGTGCTTTATAAAAATGTCACAAAGGCGTTCAGTGATTTGAATTGGTAACTAATACAATTTTCTCTATAAAAACGATCTTTTAGAGAGTTATATAGCGAAAATGTCAACTTCCGAGGTTGTGGAACGAATTACCAAAAAAAAATGTGTTATTGGGTTCTCACTAGGATATTTTCACGATACGGTGTCTCTGGAACGGATTAATATCGTCAAGTTGAATACACTGTATTGTATAGCTACGCGAGTGTTTTGAAATGCGGTATTTATGAATGTTTAACAATCATTTTTTGCAATTAATGTTCACATTTTCGATTTTGTTGATACTTGATACTTTGAAAAAAAAAAAAAACTCGTAAACCCGGGAACTTGTAAAGCGAGAACTGCCTGTATACTACAAACTCTAAATTCGAATTTCAGATTGAAATCTTATCGACGGATAAATTTATCACTTTATCTTTACATAATATACTTTTGTGCTGAACTTTGTTTTTACTGTGATATATACTGGTGTTCAAAGAAAGTGTGGGGGGTGTAATTAGTGTAGATTCTAGATTCTGGGGGGATAATATTTTTTCTTTTATTATTTATTATTTATTTATTTCTGTAATCATAAATCTCGTTATCTCACGTTATCCTTCCAGACCCACCTCTTTTAACTTTGTATTTCTCAATTAAATTTCCCCCTTAATTTACCTCCCCTCCACGTTAACACCTGACTTGTATACTGCACAGAAGATCACAGATTCTGGGGGAATAATAGTTCGTGTATGTCTCCTCTGGACTGGCTGAGTATTCAGAATGACTCAATACTACACATGATAACCATATACAAATTTGTTTATTTCACAGTATATACATTAAAGAATTGTATCATACAACATCAATTGGTATAATGTTAATAACTGGCATTATATGTGTGTTAAGATGTAAAATTAATAGCAAATGATATAATATGTCTCTTCGTGTCTTTCTGCTTTTTCTCCTTCTGGTTTAGGTTACATCTCATAACATTATTTTTACTTTCTAACAGTTAAACTTCCCAACTGGAATTACCTCAGTGGGCTTAACACCTCTATGGATATTGTCCTAGATTTATAAATCCCCGCTATAATCTTTCATTAATTTATCCCTTCCAAAATAATTCAATCTTAATATCTTGTAACGTTTCTAGTACATAGAACACCTTTACATCTTAACTTAGAACATACCAGTCTCAAGTACATGTATCTAATTCTTCCTTGCTTTAACTTATCCTTGAGATGAAGTACATACATCTATGAACCCTTTTCTTCCTTTTATACTAATCAATACCAAATCTACTATCAACTAAATAAACATTTTTCTAAAGTCCTTCTCTTCAAATCTACTATCAACTAAATAAACATTTTTCTAAAGTCCTTCTCTTCAAATCTAGTTTAAAATTATTATCTCGTACTTACATATTAACTTAGGGAATCACTCCTTACACTACCTTTTCTCAGTTCAGGGGCGACTCATCATCGACAGCATAGGCCATCATCAGGCTCCAACTGGAAGTATTCATCGGCAAAGGAACTGCTGCTCTTCTACAGGGATTCTCCTACGTTCAGGAACTCGCTCTTCTTTCCATACGGCTATTAAATAAGTTGCTCCGGCCTGCTTTTTGGGCGTCTGATCAGTTCGACGAAACTGGGAAGCATAATAGGATTATCAGGACTCTTCTTACTGCTTTATTAAGAAGCCTGGCTATGTAGCTCTTCCTTATCGTTCTATGGTGAGGCTTTTCGATCCTTTTTTACTCAGCTCCAGCATAGGTGTTTCCATCTTTCAAGGATTATCTCCTTCCTATTTCAACAACTCTTAAACAGCATCTCCCACAACTCATTACTCTGGCGATTCTCCCGGCACTTCTCGGGATTTCTTTCCAGCCGCACATCACTCAGGCATCTCCACGGGAACTCTCCAAACTTCCACACTGCCAAAACTCACAACTCTCCCACAAACTCCTAACTCTCCCAATAAAACTCCTCACTTCCCTCTTGCATCTGCCTTTTGTTTCAGCCGCTCATTCTATTTTAATCCAATCGTCGTTCGTTCTCCATCATCTCATTATTCTCATTCGCTCTCTCCCACTTCTTCCGTTTTTTCTTGGCCCTCCCTCTACTGGGGTAACTTCCTGTTTACGAAATTTTCATCAACTTCGATGAACTACAGGGCGTCTAGAAATTTCTAGATATTTCCTTGTGATCATTCCCGATTCACTTACCGCCATTAGTCCACTCTGTTTCTTCTCTACCGCTCCTTGAAATTAGTAAGTGCTCAAGGAGTCGGTCTGTTTCAAATAGCGGCAGCCATTTCTACATAGTGTATATCGCATCCAGGGTTTTCTTCACCCTCCTAGTTCTTAAAATCTTCCTCTCCACAAGGGGGAGTCGGTTCCCTTGTTCTTTCCTTCCAAAGAGCTGCTCACTTTCTGTTTATGCGACCATGAACTGGCCTTGCGGTGCCCCCTTTGTACTAGTGTTCCAGTGCTCCCATTGTCTTGTGTACCGTCCTGCTACCTCCCGTTGTTACGTTAATCCTCCCCTACTTGACTGTAAGGTACAGAGCGATCGAAATCTGGTTGAAGATCATCCTATGTAAATAATATTATTTACTATTTACATCTTTTTTTTCTTGTTATGTTATAATATTTATAACATAACATTCGCTAGGATAAGTGTAAGAATTTTGTTCTTACATTCCTTCCGCCTCCCTCTAAAATTTATATCCCCATTATAAATTTTTTACAGGTTCCCTGCTTGTGCGTCTACTTCCATGGCCTACTTATTAACAACAACTCTATATTCCCTTTTGATCTGTCTTTAAGCAAGTACATGCCAACACCTTTAATTGCCCTTCTAGATTATCCTAAATACTATAATATACATGTACACTACTTAAGTGTATATTTTGGGCTTCACTAAAACTATTCCCATCCCATGTTCTCATTAAATGCTGCTCCTAGACACATTTGTTGTAGCCTGTTTGTCTCTTTCAACTTGAGGGCCCTTTTCCCATAGGAAGTTTCAGTTATGTGGTTCCATGGCCATTCGATTCTTTTCTGCTCTGTTGATTCATTTACCAAGTTGTCATTCTTTTCACCTCCACTTTCTTCCACTTTATTTAACATTTCGCTATCTTCATGTTTCTCTTTATCTTTCTCCTTTACTTCTAATGTTCCTACGTGTAGTGTTTTGGTTCTATTCCGCCGTCTGGGTCCCTTCTTTCGCCCTTTCACATCAATTTTTTCAGTCTCTTTCCACTTCTTTTCTTTCTTTTCAATTTCCGAGCTTGATCTCTTATCGTTTCTCTCACCTACCGGACTTCCATAATTCATCTCTCTCATTTCTGGCCTATCCTTGCACTCTATTGGACCAAATATGAAGTTTCTTGAGCGCCAAGGATAAAATCGACCTGTCTTGATCTTCCATGACTTTCTGGGATCAGTATTCCCATACTTGACTCCCTGATCCACCATCTGAGTCCAGCAGAATCTGGCTATATGCCCATATCTGCTACACCTATAACACTTCACTTGCCTTGGATGATTCCATTTATGTTCTAGGGTGGCCAAAACTATTGGTTCTTTATTCATAAACTTACTTCTAAGTGTGTGTGGCATCGTCCTTGTGCTGCCTGATTTATTCCCCCCTTTTCCACAGGAATTATTTTTCCAGCGTCTAAGATGCAGAGCATTCATGCTTATATGCTGCCCTTGATTTGTGCCCCTGTCTTGGCAGTGTTTATTTCTGTCCCCGTGATATCTATCCCTGTACCAGCAGTTCTTAGTCCAGTGATTGCTTCGCCCGCATATATAGCATTTCTTTCCATATCTTTCTCGCCTAACTTCTTTGACTTCTCCTTTACACCCCCTGCTGTATCCACCTCTTGTGATCTGCCCCGTTTGAGTGTTTTCGCCCCACTGTCTATTATTTTGATCTTGAGCGTTCTTTTTTGTGTTCAATTCTCCTAATAATCTATTTAATTTAACTTCCATCCCAGCTATCTGTCTCTCTAGCCCCTCTAGCTTATTTTCGCCCCCTTTTTCTTTAGTACTGCTTGGTTTTGTCTCTTCTCCCGTTGATACTATATTTATGTCCCTTCTAATTGCCCCCTGACTTTGTAAATCTAATTTTTGCTCTTCTACGGCTAGTTCCAGGGCCTCTGCTAATGAATTTGGTTTTCTCCTCAAAATTTCTTTTTTGTATTCATCCCTGATCCCCATCAAAAACTGCCCCATCAGGATTTTGTCAAAAGCGCTACTTTCTTTTTCCGATACTTCTGTATTTAATTTTACATTTATAAATCTTTTATGATACTCTTCTACTGTTTCCCGACTTGTTTGAGAGTAGTTATTTAATATACCTATTCCTTCTAGAAAAGAGTTTTTCGGGGAAAATAGCTTTCTTAATATCTTTTCAAATTCATCTAGGGTTTCCACCTCCATCGCTTGGGTCTCCTCTAAATATTTAGTCTGGGCCCTGCCCTCTAGCTTGAATTCCGCCATCATGACTATTTCCAGTTCAGACAGGCCTTCCTTTTCTTTAATCAGTTTTAGTCTCCGTAGAAAATAGTCTATGCTTTCTGATGGCTCGCCCCTAAATGTTTTTAAAAACTTACTTAGTTTGAGTGTCCCCCTACTATCGTTCCCTACACTGGAAATAATAGTTTCTACTGATGTCTCCCGTCCATTATTATTTTCCATTTCTCTATCCCTACTGCTGTTCGCTCTCCTGGTAGCCATGACTTATCTTTGGGGGTTTAACTTAACTAACAATCTAATTCCTCTTTAATTCCAAAATTATATATATCTTAATCAATTCACAACTATATGCACATTACCTCAAATTAATCAACCTATTATACTTACTATTCTTTTTTCTGGCTCGCCAGCTGAATTTTTTCCTCAGTTTCAGCAACTGAATTACTTTTTAATCTGTCGTTCTGAACACCAGCCTTCCGTCGTGAGGATATATCCTGGCTTTGCTCGCCAATTGTGGGGGATGGTTTGTGGAAGTTAGATTCTGGGGGGATAATAATTCGTGTATGTCTCCTCTGGACTGGCTGAGTATTCAGAATGACTCAATACTACACATGATAACCATATACAAATTTGTTTATTTCACAGTATATACATTAAAGAATTGTATCATACAACATCAATTGGTATAATGTTAATAACTGGCATTATATGTGTGTTAAGATGTAAAATTAATAGCAAATGATATAATATGTCTCTTCGTGTCTTTCTGCTTTTTCTCCTTCTGGTTTAGGTTACATCTCATAACATTATTTTTACTTTCTAACAGTTAAACTTCCCAACTGGAATTACCTCAGTGGGCTTAACACCTCTATGGATATTGTCCTAGATTTATAAATCCCCGCTATAATCTTTCATTAATTTATCCCTTCCAAAATAATTCAATCTTAATATCTTGTAACGTTTCTAGTACATAGAACACCTTTACATCTTAACTTAGAACATACCAGTCTCAAGTACATGTATCTAATTCTTCCTTGCTTTAACTTATCCTTGAGATGAAGTACATACATCTATGAACCCTTTTCTTCCTTTTATACTAATCAATACCAAATCTACTATCAACTAAATAAACATTTTTCTAAAGTCCTTCTCTTCAAATCTACTATCAACTAAATAAACATTTTTCTAAAGTCCTTCTCTTCAAATCTAGTTTAAAATTATTATCTCGTACTTACATATTAACTTAGGGAATCACTCCTTACACTACCTTTTCTCAGTTCAGGGGCGACTCATCATCGACAGCATAGGCCATCATCAGGCTCCAACTGGAAGTATTCATCGGCAAAGGAACTGCTGCTCTTCTACAGGGATTCTCCTACGTTCAGGAACTCGCTCTTCTTTCCATACGGCTATTAAATAAGTTGCTCCGGCCTGCTTTTTGGGCGTCTGATCAGTTCGACGAAACTGGGAAGCATAATAGGATTATCAGGACTCTTCTTACTGCTTTATTAAGAAGCCTGGCTATGTAGCTCTTCCTTATCGTTCTATGGTGAGGCTTTTCGATCCTTTTTTACTCAGCTCCAGCATAGGTGTTTCCATCTTTCAAGGATTATCTCCTTCCTATTTCAACAACTCTTAAACAGCATCTCCCACAACTCATTACTCTGGCGATTCTCCCGGCACTTCTCGGGATTTCTTTCCAGCCGCACATCACTCAGGCATCTCCACGGGAACTCTCCAAACTTCCACACTGCCAAAACTCACAACTCTCCCACAAACTCCTAACTCTCCCAATAAAACTCCTCACTTCCCTCTTGCATCTGCCTTTTGTTTCAGCCGCTCATTCTATTTTAATCCAATCGTCGTTCGTTCTCCATCATCTCATTATTCTCATTCGCTCTCTCCCACTTCTTCCGTTTTTTCTTGGCCCTCCCTCTACTGGGGTAACTTCCTGTTTACGAAATTTTCATCAACTTCGATGAACTACAGGGCGTCTAGAAATTTCTAGATATTTCCTTGTGATCATTCCCGATTCACTTACCGCCATTAGTCCACTCTGTTTCTTCTCTACCGCTCCTTGAAATTAGTAAGTGCTCAAGGAGTCGGTCTGTTTCAAATAGCGGCAGCCATTTCTACATAGTGTATATCGCATCCAGGGTTTTCTTCACCCTCCTAGTTCTTAAAATCTTCCTCTCCACAAGGGGGAGTCGGTTCCCTTGTTCTTTCCTTCCAAAGAGCTGCTCACTTTCTGTTTATGCGACCATGAACTGGCCTTGCGGTGCCCCCTTTGTACTAGTGTTCCAGTGCTCCCATTGTCTTGTGTACCGTCCTGCTACCTCCCGTTGTTACGTTAATCCTCCCCTACTTGACTGTAAGGTACAGAGCGATCGAAATCTGGTTGAAGATCATCCTATGTAAATAATATTATTTACTATTTACATCTTTTTTTTCTTGTTATGTTATAATATTTATAACATAACATTCGCTAGGATAAGTGTAAGAATTTTGTTCTTACAAAAGTGCATCACATAGGAATTTCACATTTCTAACCCTTTTTCGCGATGGTATGTTACATTAATGACTAGCATCACAAATAGAAATATAAACAAAAAAGATATTTATTAATAGTTAAAGCAAAGCTAAGTAATATTTGAGAGGTGCTCTCAAAATATTTCAAAATGAGCATTTGCGACCTTTATACAACAGCTTTGGTAAACACAACAATTATGGCTGAAATGTTATCAAAGCCCTAAATTTGCTTCAGTTTATCATTTTAAATTGAAAATAAAATTAAAAGTTCACCAGGTGCAATGAACGTAAAGTAACTACAGAAATACCTGCTTACACTTTTCGCCCGATGACAAGGAGCAGTCGTCCAGCAAGATGCAGTTACTTAGCAGGTAGAAATGGTCTCTAATGGTTAGCAGCAATTTGCCTTCCAATATAGACAGGTATCCATCGGTATTTACAGAACCTTTTATAAACTGCATGTGACCTGTTCCGCGATACGAAATGCACCCTCATATCATTTGGCTGGTAGGGAATTTCACTGTAGACACCATACAGTGTGGATGGTATTCTTCACCACGTCTACAGCGAATCGTTTGTCTCTCATTAGAGTCATGCAGGTTGAATTTCTTCTCGTCCTAGAAAATAACTGGCTTCCAGTGCTTGGGAGTCCATTATCCATGGCGTATAGTTGGGCATTTGCTGGACAGTACCTTTATTGGGTTTGGAGGTTCCAGTGCATGTGGAACAGCAAATGAGGAAATATTCAGTCGAACTGTGATTTTTGAAGTTTATAGTTGTGCCATCCAGACTATTGTTTATTAGTGGATTTTTTTTTTTTTTTTTCCCCTGCTGGCTCTCTCATATGGGCAACCAGGGAGCCAGCAGGATTTCATGCAGAATGCGGGATTTCATGCGCGAATTACACCACAGTAAAATCAGACCCAGGTAATTCAATATACTTTTCCAGGCCTGCATTGAAAAAACTAGATATTCACAAGTTCTCAAGGAGTTGGGCTTATGCCTGGGAGCTACCCTGATTAAAGAACACACTTACACACACAATTGTTTAATGATATGTACAGAACATTTAATTATGTGTAAATATATTTATTTCTATTTTATTTTTTCTGTTTATACTCCGGCACGACAACCAAGTCAGTAGAGTTTACAATAAATCATCAATACAAATATTTATCGTATTTAGTAGTCACGGGCTTAACCCTACTCAAGGAATGCGTGCTATGCACTCTCGCTCCTGACCACTGGGCTACGTCAGGCCGCTATATACAGGGTGTCTCAAAAATATTGGTACAAACGTTTAGGGGAGGTAGGTAACATCTAAAGGAATGTGAATCGCATAGGAACCCATAACGGGAAACGTCACCGTAAGTTGGTACACGGCGCTGTTCATCAGTTCGCGAGAGGGAAAATTTGTGGTTTACTCATTCAAGCAGTAGTCACCGCACGAAGAGCATGCATCATTATATACGAACTGTGAGCTGGCAGACATGCACCTAGTGTATGGATTAGCAGAGGGCCCACATGGTGTGCGCCCCCATGCGGCACAACATCGCTTCGCAATAAATGTGTGGGCAGGTATGGTCGGTGACTGCTTAATCGGCCCATACCTGTTATCATCCAGCATGAACTCTGCTAAATATCGGATCTTTCTTGAACAAGTTCTACCAGCGTTACTTGATGATGTTCCAGCAAATGTGAGACGCAACATTTGGTTTCAACATGACTGGGTGCCTGCCTATTATGGAAGGTATGTTCGTGACCATTTGAACAGGTGTTTTGGGCGTCGATGGATTGGTCGTGGTGGACCCGTTGCCTGGCCCCCAAGCTCACCTGATTTATCGAGCCTTGATTTCTTTATGTGGGGGCCCTCAAATCTATCGGGTATGAATCGCCTGTGGAGACGGAATTGGATCTCATGGCGAGACTTGTCTGAGCTACTGCTACTGTCAAAGAAACTCCAGGTGTGTTCGACCGTGCCCGCCAATCCATGCTGCGTCAGTGTCACGCATGCATTGCTTCTCTGTTGTAACATCATGAAATGCATCCATCTCGTACTCCATTGTTAATATTATGTCAAATAAATGTTTGCCACTAATTACTGTCTTGTGTCATTTCTGCTTCTTGTGCCCCTGCTACTACTTTCCCGTGACGTTTCCGGTTATGGGTTCCTATGCGATTCACATTCCTTTAGATGTTACCTACCTTCCCTAAACGTTTGTACCAATATTTTTGAGACACCCGGTATATAAATCATGTATATACTTTGATGTACATAATCTTGAGACTGTATATTATATAATTAATAAATGAATGAAAAATGAAAAAAATTTGACATGCTCCTTATACCAAATTAATCGGGCCTTTTTCATTTTTTGTGTGAGGAGGGGGCTTCTTCTTAGGACGACGGGTTAAAAGTCCATTTTTGAAGAGGCGTCTTCTGTCTGTTACTGCACTTCCTACCACTCCTGTACATTCTTCCCATTCTCTTTTCAGATCAGACAAAGAAGCTTTATGGTTTTTTAAGGCATAAGTACTTCAAAACGCAGTCCTGTTTTGGCATAGAGACTCGTTTGCATCCAGTTCCTTTTTCTCCTATCAGCAGAACCAGTATTCTTGAGTTTGGATAGAAATCTACTCACTGTCGACTGATTACAAGGCACTCTATAAGCAATATGACGGGAAGAACATCCTTCCTCACGTAAAGCAACAATAGCACTCTTTCTTTGTGGCGTCAACTGCACGTAACTCACCATCCTGACACAAGCAAGGAATGACTGCAACTCTTGCAGAGCGTGCTTATATAGCTCAAAGTAACAGCTGATGCAGTATTACATCATCACCTACGGATGTCAATCTTATCTGATGCAATCTGTCAGAAATACTGTCCTATACTTACGTTATTTGGACGACAATTACAAGTTTAAGGGGTGATGCACTTTCTTTGAACACCAGTGTATATATAAAAAGATATATACATTTTTATTTTATTTTCTCCAAACGTTTTTGGAATTCTTTCGTGAATGCTTTTACGCAGTTCTTTGTGTTTGATTAGATTTCTTGAATTGACTGAAATCGTTTGCCTCGTTTACTGTTTTTTTTTTTGGGGGGGGGGGGGGGGGGAATAGCAAAAAGTCGAACGGTGCTCAATCACACAAATAAGATGGGAATGTTGCTGTCAGTCAAAATTGCCGGAAGGCGAGTAGCATGTGACATGGCGCACTAGAGTGGTGAAGGAGCCAACCGTTTCAACATTTTTCTTTTTCTGGTGTTTTACAGCGGACTGCATTTCTCAACCGTTTTAGAACATCTTAGTAGTAGGCTGCATTAACGGTGGCATGATGCAGAACGAATTCTAATAACACCATCCTGTGGTCAAAATATTCAATCAACACTATCCTCACATGTGATTTGGACTGCAGCGACCTTCTTAGCCTAGGTAATGTTGTTTTCCACTGGGAGCTTTGAACCCTGGTCTCTAGGTCATAACCCAACACCCATACACCCGACATGATTTCGTTAAAAATTGTTATTATTATTAGCCATATAGCGCAAGGACGCCTGTGGCTTATGCTGCACCAGCCGAAAAAAATTTTCTGAATTACCCTGTGAGTGAGACAGAGAGAGTCAGAAGTAGAAGGGAATCACCAAGAAAGAGAAAAATTATGATATCCAAGCTCAGGACCCTGAGTGTCCCAAGCCCATATTCACCAGATGTGAGCCCCTGGGGTTATAACAGGTGATAAATCTTGATCCGTCACAGCTTTATGCTCGAATAACTCAGGTGCAAAGGGCATCGATGCTGTCTTTAATCTCGAGTGAGAATACATGGAACAAACTTGGTGCTAGTAACGAATGGGCCTGGAGTACTGGGGTCCATAGTTTATAATAACATACACGTAAGTTATAATCCAGTTTAATACAAATATATACTAACAAAAATCAGTAGCTTTCGAGACGCGTGTCTCTCCGTTTGTTAGTACAGTATATATTTGTATTAAACTGGATTATAACTTTTAGGGATGGCAGGGAGAGGAGGGGACAGGAGCACTGTCGCCTTCCCCACCATGGAAGGGAATGAAAAAGTGTTGGGCTAGAGCCCAGCACAGGTCGCCAAAAAGGGCATGTGGCAGCAATTGCTGCTGTTCAGTTCAGTTGTGATGTTTGGATTTCCAGCCCACTTGGTTGGCTTATGTTTCACCTTCTCAAGGGTGATTTCAGTCAGTTTCAGGATCGTCTGGTTATTTCAGTTCTAAATATGAGTCTGGCATGTGAGCCCGAATCGAACCCTGTGTCCCAGGGTGCAATCAGAGGATTGGAGTTTGCACTCCATCCATCATCATTTGGGGATATCCTCCATTCACTGTTGTCCTAGTGGGTTTTCACTCTCACTCGTTCTTGGTCCATTTAAGTGGGTATGTTTTCCTGATCAATTTGAGTTTTCTCCTGTTCCTTTCAGTTTTGGTCAGTTCGAGTCAATGTCCTGGTTTGTCGGTCGCTGTTGAAGGCAAGTTCAGTTCTTCTTCAGCTGCAGGCATTTTGTGCATATCGGCTGAAGGGTGTATGCACATCTGTGTCCAGGAGATGATGTTCTTGGTTCTTTGGTGGTGGCAGCAGAGCTGCGGTCTTAGTCAAGTCGTGGGAGGTCTAAGGATAAAGTCACCCTAGCATCCATGTTATGAGGTGTTCATCATCTTGTTTTAATTAGTCTGGTCAGTGAATCACTAGTAATGCTCTTCTTCTGGAGAACAAGTCCTGGGCAAATCGCGGAAGTGCCCTATATTCCTCCTCCGTGTCTAAGAGATATAGCTCCTGGTCCTGCACTGTATGTCTAATCCTGGTAATTAGGAGGCATCGTAGATCCTCGTAGTATTCGCAACTATGCATCAAATGATGCCAGGTCTCTGCCTCTCCACAGAAGCAGAGAGGGCTATCGACCAGACCAAAGGCTGTCAATTTGGCATTGAAAGGGCCATGTCCTGTTATCAGATAAGTTGTGTTCAGTCCTGGGAGGGGGCTGGGTGTACACCCTATCAATGTCTGGGATGAATATTCTTGTGACTTCTCCCTTGGTGGAGTGGGCCCATCTATTCTGCCATACCTGTCGCAGGTGTTTAATCAGCTTGGTTTTCTCCATCTTATGGTAGTTTGTGGGGTTGATGGTGTGTCCCACATGGGTAATTTGTACTCCTTTGGCAAGGTAATATAGCATCGCTGTTCTAGCAGCTTCAAGATCCAGTGGGAGAGCACCCACCAGCACCTGGAGGGCATCCATACTCACTGTGAGGCACGCACGGGTAAGCAAAAGAAGGCCAGATCTGTGGATTGTATCAAGCGTTCTTCTGTTGACTACAGTTGTGGCTTTCTGGTACCAGATTGGTAAGGCATACATGATTATGGGAAGAAAGGTGGTTTCATAGTATAGGGTTAGAGTGCATTTGTTGAGTCCCCAGTCTCTCCTGGTAACTCTGGCGATGAGGGCTGAGTAATTCCTTATTTTGCTTCTTATGTGTTTCGAGTGGGGTCGAAAGGAGAGGTTGGAGTCCAGGATGACTCCCAGATATTTGAGCTGAGTGTTAAGTTTGAGAGTTGTGTTGCCAATCTTGATCTGTGGTGCTTTCGGGTTTGTAGTTTTCCTTTCATGAGCATTGTGCTGGCTGAGAGATCTGCAGGCAGTGGGTTAAGGCCAATTCCTGTAGTATTGTCAAAGCTGGATTTGCAATGGCTTCTAGTTGGGCCCTGGAGTCTGTAGTTATTGTCACAATCAGGTCATCCACGAAGGCTTGGATGCAAGCTTCTCCCAAGTCCATGGCCAGGAACTCATCTAAAACCAGGTTCCACAGGAGCGGCACCAGGACAGATCCGTGGGGCAACCCCTGCAGACAGGTCTAGCCAGACTCCTGTATGGTGCATTTACTCGTATTCTTCTTCTGGACAGGTAAGTTTTAATTATGCTGTACAGATTCATTGGTATGGATGCTTTTCTGAGTCTGGCAAGGATGCTTGGCCACCATATGGTGTCAAACGCCCCCGCAAAATCATTCAAAATCACTAGGAAGTATTTCCTGTCACACACCGCAGCAGCAGCATCCAGAAGGGTCTTTAGCACATCAAATGGTTGAGGTTCCAGGCTTCAGAGTCTGGCTGTATTGTAGTGGTGTTGAATTCTTTTATGTATAAACCTCTCTAGAAGCTTGTTGTCGACGGTAAGAAGGGCAATTGGCCGGTACGACTCTGGTGGTTTCGTTGGGTTTTTGATGATCAACATTACGTTTGCTGTCTTCCAGTCTTCTGGGAAGGTACCTTCCTGTAGAAAGACATGTATTGAACAGTTGTAGCAGTAATTGTGGTGCAGTTTCGACTGTTTTCTTCATGATTTCTGGTTCCAGGAGATCGAGTCCTGGACACATTGTTTCTGATCTATGCGGCTGCTGTTTGGAGTTCCTCAACAGTAACAGGCACCTCTAGTTGCTCCATGTGGTATTCTTCATTGACTTGACAGATCTAATGCTGCTTCAGTGTGTAAGGCTGGACTAGTTCGTGAAAGATTGTGTTCAATATATTTCCTATTGACTCATCCCATGTTGTGGCCAGTGCATCCTGAGGCATTAGTGTTGATGTGATAACTTCACCTCTGGGGAGTTTGTTAGTGGTGATTTTGTACACCACTCCCCAGGGATCGTTGTTTCTGGTGGTGGAGACCAGTTGTTCCCAAGCCTTCTGCTTGGATTTTTGAATGAGGCTGGTGTAGCAGTTCCTTGCATTCCTATAGTGTTCCCTCAGGGCAGCGATCTCGGCTGCGAGTCAGCATCGTCGGGATCTTTGAAACTGCTTCCATCTTGTGATTACTTCTCTTCTCAGCTGTTGGGTTTCAGATGTCCACCAAGGGACAGCACCAGGTTTCGGGTTCTTTCTATTTATTGCCACTTCAGAAAGCTGCTGTGATTATCCTTGTGACTTCCCTTTGTAGATCATTGGGTTCCCTCAGTTTGGATTGCTGTCGAAGGTGTTCGTTTGTAGCGGCAGTCAAGTGTTCCTTGAAGAGTTCCCAATCAGCCTTTTTAGCTGTAAATCTATTAGTGTCCTGTTTGATTAGTGGTGATTTGGTTATGGTTCAGAGGATCTGGTATGTAATCATTCTGTGGTTGGAAGTTGTCTAGAAGTCCTGCACCTCCCAGTCAGAAATATAGGTTGGTTGCTAGGGTGACATCTATAGTTGCCTCCCACAGAGTGTTACAAAAGGTTGGTAGCTGGTTTGGTCTGTTGATTGATACTAGAGGGCAGGTTGCCAAGAAGTCCTCAAGAAGCTGTCCGTTTCTTATCCCCCGGCGGCCCGGTGTGGTGCTGTGTCAGGTCAGGGACCAGCAATTTACATTGGCACCAATGAGAATCCTCTGGTTGGGCAATGTGTCAAGAAGTGTCTGTAGATACCGAGTTGCAAAGAATATTTCTTCTCCCGACCTGCAGTATAGGGGAGACCACGTAGAGAGGCCCCAAGGCTGTAAGTAGGTGGACGCAGACTGCCCAGGGCATACACAACTGTGTGATCTTTGTTGCTGTTATATTTGGATTGCACACCAGGACAGCTGCCCAGGGTGTGTCGTCTTCCATGTGGATGACCTTATATGTCACCTTGTACGTAACCATAATGTCGAAATATTGGGGTTGGATATAATATTTTTATGTCCTCTTCAGTCTCTGTTTCAATGATAATTCCTATGTTCCCTGTCTTGTGTACTGATTTTATTTTGGTCGTTTTTAGGTCATCCTTTAAGCTAGTCATAATTTTTGTTTTTAATTCTTCACTTGTATGTGATGCATTTTTCCTCAGTCGGTCTCAGGACTGAGAGGTTTGGGGTTTTTAGCACTGGTTGCCTTATTGGGTGGATTCCACCTGATGGCACCCCAGTTGTAGTCCTCGACATTTCTTTGCTTTGCGTGTTCCTCAGCGCTTGGGCATAGGTTGGAGCACACTGTTGCATTTGGTTAGCTCCAACTTCCAGGAATGCTTCGAGCTTTGCGGTAGCCCTTTGGCAGTCCATGTGGGTCTTCATTAAGATTATTTCTAATTTGGAAAACAGTGTTATAATTTGTCCTCTAAAGGCTGCCGACACTCTACTGCTTTGGTCCTTTAGGAGATCCTCCAGTTGTTTTTAGGATCAGCGACTTATTCAGTACTGTCCCCCTCATGGAGACTGGGCACAGAGGGGCATCCTGTTTAGGTGTTTCATTAGAGTCACGTTGTAGTGCACAGCCGTCCTGTGCCTCCATCAGTTCACTTTGGCTTCTTGTTTCTCTATCACTTTTTGGTATTGTAAGTTTCCTATTCTTTTTCTTTGCAGTTGTCGTTTTTACTTCATTGGAGTCCTCAGACAGGGCACTATCAAGGAGGGTCCCATATGGAGGCATATGAGGAGGATCAGCTTGTCCAGCCTCACTTTCCTGGGTCTGTTCTGACATAATTGTGAAAAGTCGGAAAATCGGGGTTTCCGGATTAACGAATTTATGTATGTATAGTCACACAGAGGATGAGAAATGACACAAAATGAGTCGTCACAAGTTTGTGCGGTTATTTGGCAACACGTAATGTCCGGACAAAGTTTTAGCTATCCCCTGTATATCACGTGGGAGAGGGAAAAACCACAGTGAAAAATGCACTTAGAAGAGTGGGACTAATAATTTCTCATTCTGTTTTCAGGGGTGCCAAAAACTGTGGTGGAATACATTTTGCAACTAGATGTGCAATAAGAAATTTGGTACCCTACCATGGAAAGTTTATGGGGGAAAGAACACTAGAACCATGTTAAAACCGTTAATTTCTTTAATAATTGATAACAGTTTGTTGGGCTGTCTTTCAGCCCGGAGAACACCCTCTCCAGTCAATAGTAATAATTGGCCATAAACAGCCAATTCTTAAGGGGGCATAAATTCAAATTAAGGAAAGACAGATGTAGAATAGAAAGACAGATGTAGAAATGGGAGATCAAAATTGAGAGTAGGAGTGTGCTATAGGCCTAATGACTCTGATCAGTATAATAAGATACAGGGAATAATAATAATAATAATAATAATAATAATAATACAGGGAAATAGAGTGGGCCAGTAAATCAGAGAGTCTTATAATGGGAGATTTTAATTTCCCAGATATTGACTGGAATTTGGGGGCTGGTCACTCACACACTAGCAAGGCTTTTGTGGATTTATTGGATGATTGTTTTCTACATCAGCATGTTCAGGGGGCAACTAGAGGGAAGAATACTCTTGATTTGATTATCAGCAGTGATTCTTCATGCATTAAGAATCTGCAGATAAATGAACCACTAGGTGGCAGTGATCACAGTGTGCTGAAGTGGGATTTACTCAAAGAGGTAACTACCATGAGGGGTAAAGGGAAGGGTTATTGCTTTCATAAAGGCGACTACGATGGACTGAGACAGTATTTAAATTCTATACAGTGGGACCAACTGATGATGTTACCAACGGCAAATGCAAAATGGGAAGCATTCAAAGAACTTATCTTGGAAGCTACTAGGCTTTACATACCAACTAAGAAATATTGTTCAAGGTCCTAAATGGATGTCAGATGAACTGATTTAGTCCTAAATGGATGTCAGATGAACTGATTTAGTCCTAAATGGATGTGAGATGAACTGATTTAGTCCTAAATGGATGTCAGATGAACTGATGAGGCATATGACAGAGAAGAAACATGCATGGGATACATACAAATTAACACATGACACAGAAGCCTATGATACATATAAGTTGATCTGTAACCAAGTTACAAAGGAGGTTAGGCAGGCGAAGGCAGATTACAAGAAATCTTTGGCAAGGGATGCAAAGAAAAACAGCAAAGAGTTCTTTACTTGTGTAAACTCTAGAAGGAAGGGGATGAATCAGATTGGTCCACTTGATATCAATGGGTCAACTGTTGATGATCCTGCTCAGGTAGCTAACAAACTAAATGAATATTTTGCATCGAGATTCACACATGAGGAGTTATTTAGCGAGGGGAAAGCCAGAGGTGTATTCAACTCTAGCAGTAAGCTAGAGAATCTTGTAATAACTGAGAGTAAAGTGGAGGAGAAATTGTTGAAGATAAACACAAGAAAGGCACCCGGGGTGGATGGGATCTATCCAGTTATATTAAAGGAGGCAGCAAAGGAAGTAAGCAAACCCTTAGCCATAATTATGAGAGCTTCCTTGGACTCAGGGGAGGTACCCATAGACTGGAGATGTGCAAATGTCACCCCAATTCACAAAGGAGGATCAAAGGCTGACACAAGTAATTATAGACCTGTGAGTTTAACTTCTGTTCCAGGAAAATTGATGGAGGCACTAGTTAAAGAAGCACTGCAGGATCATTTAGACAAGACTTCAGCTATAGCTCGGACACAGCATGGTTTTGTTAAGGGGGTCTTGCCTGACCAATTTGATTGGATACTATGATGCAGTCACAAAGGAACTGGATGCAGGGAATAACTTTGATATTATATACTTGGATCTTAGAAAGGCTTTTGATACTGTTGCACATGGAAGACTGCTGCACAAATTGGAGCAGTGTGGCATTGGAGGCAAATTGCTGCTGTGGATAAAGGGGTGGCTGAGGGGGAGAAGACAGAGAGTGGTAATCAATGGACACTGCTCGTCGTGGACTAATGTTATCAGTGGAGTCCCTCAGGGCTCAGTGTTGGGTCCATTATTGTTTTCTGTATTCATAAATGATATTGATGAGGGTATATCAAGCTTAATGTCGAAGTTTGCAGACGATACAAAGGTAGGCAGGGTTGTCAAGGACACTACTGACACTATGCTGCTGCAACAGGATCTGGAAAGGTTGAGCAGATGGGCTGAGAGGTGGCAAATGAGGTTTAACATTGACAAATGTAAAGTACTACACATGGGAAACAGCAACCCCAGATCAACGTATCAACTCTGTGGTACTACACTGACAGTGGTAGAGAATGAAAGGGACCTGGGGGTGGTTGTGCAGGCAGATATGAAGTTCTCTGAGCAGTGCAGACGGGCTGCAAGAGTAGCTCATGGTGTATTGTCAATGATATATAGGAATTTTTCTAGCAGGGATAAGGAGGTAATTATCCCCTTGTATAAGGCAATGGTCAGGCCACACCTAGAGTACTGTATACAGGTCTGGAGGCCACATTTCAAGAAGGATGTAGAGCTGCTGGAACGAGTACAGAGAAGGGCAACAAGATTAGTGAATGGAACAAAGGGGTGCTCTTACGAAGAAAGGCTTAAGTTTTGCAAATTGCAGTGCCTGGAGACTAGGCACCAGCGAGGTGATCTGATAGAGGTGTATAAATGGTTGAATGGTTTGAGTATGCCTTGAATGGTTTGAGCATGCTCAATGCTGATGGGATTCTTCCTCTTGCTCAGAATAATCACCTGAGAGGGCATAAATTCAAATTTTGAAAAGACAGATGTAGGATAGACATGCGGAAATTTGCCTTTAGCCAGCGGGTGGTTGGTTGGTGGAACAGACTTCCATCCCTTGTCGTGGAAGTTGATAGCCTAAATAAGTTTAAGGCTCAGCTGGACAGGTATTTTGAACGAACAGAGGGGTGAAGTGGAAGTGGTTTTTTTTTTTTTTGGCTGATGCTGCATAAGCTTGCTTTCTTGCATCAAATGCCTCTACTAATGCTAATGCTAATAGAAGTGCGGAAATTTGCCTTTAGCCAGCGGGTGGTTAATTGCTGGAACAAACTTCCATCTGTCGTGGAAGTTGATAGGTTAAATAAATTTAAGGAGGAACTGGACAAACATTTAGTGAGATTTGTTTTGTAATTTTTTTTTTTTTTTTTTTTGTTGCTGGTGCTGCATAAGCTCATACACTTGCTTTCTTGCATCACATGCCACTACTACAGTCCGAAATGCTCAGGGACTATTTTCCCTAACGCTCATACAATAGCGACATGGTGACCCGACCCATTGTCACAAGTGATAGGTAATAACGAGAAAATTCTCACTGTAAATCCCAGTAAAAATAAAAAGCAATCTCACCCACAGGTTACTCTTAAGAAGATCTTCCTGTGAGAACACTTTTCAGGTTGTAGGAAGTACTTTGTACACATGATATAAGGCGAAATTCAAAAGAAATAAATAACATAGCTGGTCAAGTAAGCAGGCATATTGACCGGCAGTGCACGCCGTAGTGAGTTGACACATTATCGCAGCGTTGAATAATTAAGAAATAAACCTCGCCACGTTGTTCTTCGTCCTTAGGATCCTTGTTATGCAGAAAATCCAAGCTGTAGCACAAGTTAAAATCGCTAATTAATACTGAAATTAACGGAGCGTTTATTAGCACATGCAAACTGAAAGGCAGCCATATTGGCGATCACTGTAAAGCATTTTAGGTTTTCGAGACTGACAACACGTTTAGAACAAATTTACACAAATTTAAGCTTTATTCAAAATCGGCATTTTCAGTACACGCCACAAATTAGTCCGTTTCGTAAATTTTCCATTTCGACCCCTGATTATAAAATCATTCGCCAAAATTTTTGATCAAACCTTGCATATTTGCATATCAAATAAAGTGGATTTTTTTCCTCGCACAGTTCTATAAAGGTTACATTACAAGACAATCAATTTCAAAGAATACGATAAAAATATCTTTGGGCAACTTGAAAAGGTGAGCTAGAGCGAATGAATTATCATGGGCAACTTTAACTTCCCTCTTATACAGTGGAAATCGTGAACCTGCAGTACATATAGTGGGAGTAGTTTCTTGAATCAAACTAGATAAATGCTATTTATTTCTACACGTTAGAAAAAGCAGAAGCAGTCAAATATCCTTCACCTAGTTCTCACAAAAGATCCAAAAGTATCAAAATTATGACATTTTAAGAACCAATAGCGAGGACTGATCATGTCATAAAATGGGTAGCATCCAAGGAAATTTCAGTGATCAAAGGGAAAGGTCAAAGGTGCTACAGAAAGAGGGACTACGGCGGACTGCCATATTTCTTGAGTTCTATTAACTGGAGTTATTACTACATGCTATTTGATACTAATGCATTAAGAGGAGCAGTGGTGGATTCAGGGTAGAGGCACCGAGACAAGTGCCCCCCTGTCGTTTTTCGGATAATACAGGTAGTTCTCGACTTTAGGAGTTAATTCGTTCCTAGCACGCGCTCGTAAAGCGAAAACTCATAAAGCGGGAATTTATTTCCCCTAGGCATAAGGTTAAAAATAGGGGTTACGTTCTCAACAATGAAATTAGTTTATGTTTAAACAATTATTGATTTATCGAAAGAAATGAAAACGTAGCCTGTAAAATCAAGCAAATTATAATAATAGAGAAATTATTTACGACTTCCAAATGTTAAAGAATGTTTATTCTTCATCATCATCGACTAAATGCACACTCGTTGATCACTCATTATTGGCTCGGCACACGGTTTGTTGCCCAAGGAGTCGTCTTCTTCAGAACTGCTTCAAGAGGCCTTTGTTTCCAAGATAATCTCTTTTAATTATAAATTTCACGATTGCATGCATAAGCATTTTTTAACAGCACACACAAATTGCAACTAATATGATTCGCGTGGAGTAACAAGTTTACGAAGTCCAAAAAAAGGAATGAAGAGAAGATTCTGAAAATTTATTTATGTTTTTTTCATATGATTGAAGATTGGGGTGAAGGGGAAATGCATTTCACACAATTCCAGCTATCGGTATTTTCGCAAATGCAAGAAGACTGAGTTTACTACCCGTTTATAATTTCTTTCAGTAACAGAAAAGCCCAATAAACAGGAAAGTGCAAATTGTTTTATGGTTGTGACCTCCAAAAATGTGCTTTAGAAAAATGTCACAAAGGCGTTCGAAATTGTTCTTATAATGGAACATATGATAACGATGAAAGCGTAGTGCATTTTAATGATTTGAATTGGTAACTAATACAATTTACAAACCACGCTCCCTACCTTTTATATGGCCTTAAAAACGACATTTTAGAGAGATAAATAGCTTAATTATACAGGGATATTTCAAATTCCGAGATCTTGAAACGAATTACCAAAAAACAATGTGTTATTGGGTTTACATTACGATATTTTAGCGTTACGATGTTGTCTCTGGAACTATAGCTACGCACGTGGTTTGAAATGCGACATTTATGAATGTTCAACATTCATTTTTTGCAATTAATGTTCATATTTTCGATTTTGTTGATACTTCGGAGAAAAAAACTCATAAACCCGTGAACTCGTAAAACGAGAACTGCCTGTATACACCAATCGTTTAAATTCCCTTTAACTACACAAAAAAAAAAAAAAAAAAAAAAATTTTTTTTTAATTGTTATCAAAGGATTTTATATATTTTTGCTTTGTGTCTCAGCTATTTTTAACTGACTACAGTTGGCAACACTGATGCTAATGTGATTGCCATTCTAGTGCACAAAATCGTGCCCCTCCTGTCATATTTTTATGGATCCACTGAAGGGGAGTGTCTATCCCGGAGGCCATCAACACATTTGTTCCAGTCCAGAAGTACAGCAAAAAAAAAAAAAAAAAAAAAAAACACAAAAAATCAATAACAAGAGGATTGAAACTATCTTTACTATTGAAACCACATTAAGAGTGAAACAAGATTGAACCAATGTAAAATAAGTGACATAATAACAGCAAGTACCTATCTGAAAAGCTATTGACACATACAGAGTACAAAGCCCCAGTGTATACAGTATAGTATACATCAAAGTATACTAAAAAAAGCAGCAAGAAAACGTATGCCAAATTTGTTTTTAGTATACATTTTCTCATTTGGCTTGTGATAGAGAGGCTAATAGAGGCTGACAGGACTTTTTCGGGCTAACAGAAAGGCTACGACTAGGGCTTACAATACCGAGATCCCGGTGTTAATTTTAAAAATAATAATTGTTTATAATTTAATCACATAAAGGTTATAAAATCACCTTGATATGGTTATGACGTCGTTATCTCTACTAGGCCTTGAATGGGTTGAGCACGCTGAATTCTGATGGGATCCTTCCACTTTTTTAGATTACGAACCTAAGGGGTCATAAATTCAAATTAAGAAAAGACAGATGTAGAATAGATGTGCGGAAATTTGCCTTTAGCCAGCGGGTGGTTAATTGCTGGAACAAACTTCCATCTGTCGTTGTGGAAGTTGATAGGTTGAATAAATTTAAGGAGGAACTGGACAGGCATTTGGAGGGAATGGTGTGATTTTTTTTTTTTTTTTGGCTGATGCTGCATAAGCTCATACACTTGCTTTCTTGCATCACATGCCACTACTACTACTACTAGCAAAAGTTCGATAAATCATCGATAGGACACCATGCAATATTGCAACCTGTCCACAATTCTCGGACAACTTCATGTCTGACCATATCGTAACTCCCAAGTCCTGTTCCTCCACTACTGGCTTTAGTTGAACTCCACCAAGTGTATAAGTTATTTTGGGTTGCTGTTCCCCAGGTGTAAGGCCTTGCATTTTGCTGAATTAAAGCATAGCTGCCACTTTTCTGACCATCCCGGAAGTCTATCTAGGTCACTCTGAAGAAGCTCTGCTTGGCGGCGAGCATTAACTACTCTACTGATCTTTACATCATCTGCAAGTTTAGACCTCATAGATGTCATTTAAGATAATCAAAAAAAGACGCACCTTGTTTACTAATTCTAGAAGTGGACAGTAGTATTGACGGATGTATTTATGAAATTACATTTCCACCTTACAACTGTTAACTTAGAAACTAAATATTGTATTCTTAAATTGGTAATAATATAGAATGTATAAAATGGTATTAACTATACAAATTTTTTTTTTCTTTCTTTTTTTTTTTTTTTTTTTCCCTCGGGTTGGGCAGCCTGAGGGCTCCTGTCCTCTGGTATTGCACTCCTTCCACTGGACGACAAATTGGTGCAGCAGCACTAGATAATAGAACCAGGCACAACTACTCATGCTTAGAAATGGGCAGTGATTGACAGGGTGTTGATCGCTGTAGAGTGTAGAGTTACTCTCTCTTTCTCTCAACACAGATTTTCCAAGGTGGAGTTCGACTAAACGTCTAGGTGCCACCCAAAACAAGTACATCCGCATACATACATAGTATATCTTTTATTGTATTTTATTGCTTGCAAGTGAAGCTGTATAATTAAAATTGTTTCTTACGCAGAATGCGATGATTGTATCTATGTATATATGTAATAAAAATGTATGTAAATAAAATAAAATAAAAAAAATCAAAAACAACAGTGGTCCCAATACTTATCCTTGGGAACCCCACTTCTTACATTAACCCAATCTGAGGAATAACCATTTATCGCAACCCTCTGCCTGGTGCCCTCAAGCCATCGTGCTATCCATCTAAGGATTTTCCCTATGATTCCAGCCTGCTCCAACTTATAAAGTAACCACTCATGTGGAACTGAGTCAAATGCTTTTCTGAAATGCAAATAAACAATGTCGAAATTATTCCCTAAATCCAGCTGACGAGTGACCCGTCAAAATGTCTAACCAGATTTGTTAACATGATTTTCCCTTTACAAAACCATGCTGTGTATCCTACAGAATTCCATTTCCATTTAATGAATCTGAATTCCACCCTTGATCATTGCCTCCATGATTTTCCCTACTACTGAAGTTAAACTGGCCGGTCGGTAATTTCCCGTGACACTCCTAGAACCCCTTTTATGTTCCAACGGAACCTCTCCTGAGTCCAGTGATGCTCTCATAACTAGCCTTAATGGTTCAATGCACTCACTTGCTGCCTCCTATAAGATTATATGGTAACCACAGGAGCCTGTAGGCGCGAAAGTTTTCTCATTAAATAAACATTTGAAATTTCAACATCATTAATTACATTTTTTCAACTTCACTTCCATAATATCTCATTGACACAAAGGGTTTTTTTTTATGTAAATATCGATGCAAAGTAACTATGGAGTTCACCTGAAACTTCAGCTATGGTATCTAATACTATCCCACATCCATTACACAAAGGTCCAATCTGATTTGTCCTTCTGTTCTTTGCATTTATATATGTGAAGAATTCTTTAACTGCACTCTTTGCTCTCTTCTTTATTTCCACTCTTTGCTCTCTTCTTTATTTTCACTCTTTGCTCTCTTCTTTATTCTTTATCTCCACTCTTTGCTCTCTCCCAGACTCAGTAAAGATACTATAGTGAAAATTGTGCTTCGCTTAATAAAACGAGTTTCTCCTTCAGAAAATGATGAACATAATTCAACCATGGAAGACCAACGTGGAACAGAACATCAGTGTTCCACAAATTCTTTCCAAAATAAGAAATTGCCCGACTCCAATGAGATTTTAAAAGATGAATTTGAGTCGGAAATTAATCAAATACTTTTTAACTATTTTTGCTATAAAAGTTCAAAGCCTAGAAAATATTATCTCAGTACAATAGTACCAGAATAGAATCCGAAAGGGCGTTTTCTGCCGCTAATCAAATACTGTATGTACCCAAAATTAGATCCATTTTAAACGATCATACTATTGATTGCTTATGTTTCTTTAGAGCTCACTTTATTTGGACAGGTAGTGTGGATGCTTAAACATAACTAAACTTTGCAGTAACAATATGTATTTCTTTGTTTTTAGAATAACTGTATTTTAATGATTTTTTTTCAGAATATTTATTATTGCAATAAAAGTTTATTTAAAACATGAATTCAAGTAATTACAGTACTTGTTTTTTCCTTACTTTATTGCACTTAATTGTCATCAAAATTTATTGAAAAAAACGTTTCTTTTTGGAATACCGGTATCCCGGTTTCATAAATTAAAAATACCGAAATACCGGTATTAAGATTTTGACCGGTATTGTAAGCCATAGCTACGACCAATTAAATAACAAGCCAGTAAAACACTGGTAACCAAAGTGGCATTTCAGAACGCACAACTCGTCGTACTTTGTCAGGGATGGGGGCGAACTGCTAACCGGATTCAACTCCTTTCAGAGGCAAAAAAAAAAAAAAAAAGCAAGTAAGGTTACAGGGGGATCAGGAACACCAACATTGAACAGCCAAGTATTGGAGCAATGTCTGGTCTGAAGAATCCAGATTCCGGCTGTTTCACACTGATGGCAGAACCAGAATATAGCGAATGCAGCATAAGTTCATGGACCTTGCATTGTTGACTTCCTACAAGATGTCGACAATGCAAGGTAGTAGTTGTATTAGTAGGATTGTTTTTAGGAGCATCAGCGACTAAGGCCATACTGCTCATAAATACTGTCTGTAAATTGCATGTTCTGTGGTCGATTTTCTGTTTGCCGGACGAAAAACCCGAATTTCCGGGAGAAAAATTTATTTATTTATATTAAAAATTTATATATATAATTGATAATTTATTTATCCCTAAATTGTAACACAAAATAGGGATAAATAAATTATCAAAAACCATGCTACCCTCGCCTGAGACCGACTAACTCAGCCACGTTTAGGCTGGTGGCGGCGGAGTAATGGTGTGGACAGAGTTGTCGTGATACACATTGGGTACCTTGAAATAACATTTGGATTTCCACAGGTTATCTAGATATCATTAAGGGGGGGGGCGTTCACTATTAGGTAAATGTATCTAATAAAGGGCCATTCGTACCTTATCAGTGCAAAAGCATCTACGTTTGTGATCTATTCCATTTTAATTTTCAAATGTTAAACAGTCCCACAATAGATGGAACTCAATCTTGTCCATCACATCGAAATTTCCCATAAAAATTGGATTTTAGATAATTTTAACCCATCTCAGCGCATCTCTTCATGATTGTCAGTTGCTTCCAGCGTTTGAAGGTAATACATTTAGTACATTACCTTTAGTATATTTCCTTACCTTACCTGTTTTGCTTCTTATCTGGAAGAGGAGGAGGAAGGAGGTCATTCGGATTATAACGATCCTACTAATTTGAAGAGTGTTTGCTCATCTGGAACATTTAGGTTAAGTAATAATTCTTTTAAGCTTTTCTAACACTCCTCTTTAGATTGTAAGTTAGTGCGGTTTTCTCTTTGCATGGCTGTTGGAAATGTGTGATAAAGTTGGAATACTGTCAATTGTAAAGAGAAAGAAGCCTCGTCTGATGCATCATCATTAAAAATATCACATGACAGAAAAAATTAGAAGAATAAATGTAACGGTTCACTGATCGCCAAAAACTTGGCAAAATAAGTTAGATTGTGCCAAATTAATTCGAACAAAATTTGCATCCTACCACAAGCCGTTAGCGTTTCAATGCGTGCTCGATTCCATACAAACTGACCACACGGAAACTAACGAAAACTGCGTTTCCTGTTAAATTCCTAGAGCAAGTTGTCATCATGAGTTCACTCACATCAATAAACCGAGAATACCTTTCTTCCCTCCCGCTTGATGACGCTATAAATGGCCTTGCTATATCTCAAGGTTACAGCACTTCACGAAACACTTCCAAAATATCCGTACCATGGAATGGATGAAATCGTGAATTTCGGTTGACCTCAAGACTGTCTGCACGGTAGCACAATGGTATCGTCACCGTCCTTCCCCACATAAGGTGGGAAAGGCCCAGGTTCGAATCCCGTCGATGACGCGAGGAACTTTAATGAGCTTTTTTCACTCCGTGGCTGAGTTATTCGGTCTCAAGCATAGATAGCAAGGTTACCCCCACCCCAGAAACTGGTTTTTTCGTCCAGGCAAATCGACCAGAGAACACACGCAATTTACAGACATAATACATACACAGGTATATGTAAGAAATTACGGTGGCCCCAATATAATAATTTGAATTTGACCTCAAGACTGCTTTCAGTGACAGCTTGCTCGACAGGATATATCACCGTATGACACTCGTTTGAAGAGATCTGGGTTTGATTCCCGTCGATTACTGGAGAACTTCTCAAGTCCTCATGAATTGAGGCTACAGTTTGCTGATCTCAGGAGCAGTGAGGTGCAGGAAGCAGGTTCCCCCTCGAGTTATTCCAGGTTTTTCAACATGCAGATTCAACCAGGAACGTATACTACTACAAACATAATATACAAGATGTCCAGGAAGTAAGTTCAGTAAATTTGAGGGTGAAAACCAAAACGATGAAAAAATTTCATATAAATATGGGTCCGAAAATGCTTCGTTAACAAATTAGTCATTTGAAATTTTCAATATGTTCACTTCCACATCAACTTCATGTACACTTCTCCTTCGTCCATGGTCTGCTGTAGAAAACGCATCTCCCTGATGCGACGATCAACACGTGAAACATACAAGGATTCGGTCAGAATGCCTTTCCGTGTGTACAGCTTTACAGCTGCTGTACCATTACCATGAGCTTCACCAAGAATTAAATGCTTATCTACAAACTCTCAGAATATGTAGTTGCCCATTTAAGAACCGATCTACAAATATCTACTTACAGTGACTGGTATCGTGCTAGAGCATATAATAAAAGCACTATCACTGTAAACACGATTTTAGTGCTTTGTTGTTGAAGGGAGGAAGATGGTAATGATAAAAAGGGAGTCATTCGCATTTTTACTCTTAACTCTAATATCCTTAAAACGTATAATAGATTTCGGAAATAAAGTTCTACCAACCTACTGTTATGAAGAATAATTTTAAATGGCTCTAGTTTGTAGCCATCGCATGTAGCACCGTAGTTATAACCACCGGATGGAAAAGTTCCACGTTCGACTTCAGTCAATGACGCGAGGCATTTTTATTGTTCTTTCACAAATATGGTTGAGTTAGTCACTCTGGTGAGGAGCGCATGATTTTTTTTTTTTTTTTTAACGGAAACTGAGTTTCTTCGTTAAGCACACAGCAAACCGAGCGAGAATACACAATATACTGATCTCATAGGGTTAGCTGATTTAACACTTAACAAACACCAATCTAGGAAAAATTTGTTAACAAAGCATTTCCGGAACCATGTTTATACAACATATTTTTAGAACACTCCCATCAAGTTACTGCTCTTATTTCAGGAAACCTGAATAAACATGGATATAAGCAACAAGTTTGGATGCCTTTAATAATAATTAGAAATTTGACCTCAAGATAGTCTTTATTAGTAACCAATACATTATAAGAAATGGGGGGGGGGAACTAGTCTCTCAGTCTGCTATTCTTTACAAGAGCAAGCTTTCTTCTTTAAAACTCAAGAGAAAGAATACTACTACCTTAAATGAATTGTTTTATGGATAGCACATAACTTATAGTTAGTATAAAGGTTAATGAGTAAAATCCTTTAATCGGATTGTGACAATTTGAGCAAACCCCCCCCCCCCCCCAAGTTAAAAGAACGAGTTGATGGTAAAATGGGAAGGACACAAAAATATTGCTGGGATCCCACTATTCATTTCCACCTTTTGACACCAAAAGTGGATAGTACATAAAATGGAAAATGTATGTAACCAACCAACTTTTGTAAAAATTTTGTAATAATAATTCGCAGAGTCCTAAGAAACCCTCGTGGACTAAAAGTTAAGAACAGCTGCTCTAAAATGCCTAAAATGTCTAAAGGGCAATAAATTCCTCCCAACCAATTATCGTCCCATTGCAATCACCTGTACTCTTTCCAAAGTAATGGAGAAAACAATTAACTACCTACTCAAACTATCTAGAAACCTTCCATCTGATCAAAGATCGCCAGTAGAGATTCCGCCAATGTCGATCCACTAGTGATATTCTGGCTTATGTTACTCATCTTTGGACACATTCAATGGAAAAGTTAGGTGAAACTCAAGCAGTTGCTCTTGTCATTTCAAAGGCTTTTCATCGTGTTTGGCATAAAGGCCTTCTAAATTAGCTTCCATCTTATGGTTTGTCAACTGTTTTTTGTAATCGGGTATCCAGTTTTCTCTCCAACCGCTCACTGAGGTAATGGTATATGGCTCTCTGTCTTCTAACTTCTCCACTAACGCTGGTGTTCCCCAAGGTTCAGTTCTTTCTCCCACTCTTTTCCTCTTGTATATTAATGACCTTCTTTCCATTGACCAGAAATCCTATCCACAGTTTTCTGATGATAGCACATTGAATTCCACCTTCCAGTTTGAGAAACCTTTCCCTGCTTCAACTTCTCTAATATCCACTACCAATTCTTTAAATGCTGATCTCCAGGTAATTCTCCAGTGGGGCAAAGACAACTTAGTTGATTTCAATCCTTCTAAAACTCAGACCTGTCTTATATCTCGCAAAAAGGATCCTTCTGCTGCTATGCTTATCTTTGATGACACTACGATTTCTAGGCGAGATCATGTATCTCTATTGGGGATTACCCTGACTTCTAATCTCTCTTCGCATAAGCACATTACAAATATTGCTTCCTCTTTCGTTCTCGGCGTTACTTTTCTTCCAAACTGCTATTCACTCTGTACAAATCTCAAACCTGCCCTACCATGGAATACTGTTCCAATCTGGGGCTGTTCCCCCAAAACCTCACTTAGTCTTCTAGATTCCATTCAAAAGAGGGCAATTAGATTAATTAATGACCCATCTCTAACAGAGTCTCTCCATTCTCTGTCTCATAGACGTTCTGTTCTGCTGCATGCCTTTTCTATAGATACTTCCATGGGCACTGTTCTTCTGAATTGGCTTCTATAATTCCCACTCTCTCTTCTAAAGCAGTCCGAACATGTGCCGCAACCAGTTAACATCCTTTTGCTGTTAAACTTGAAACTCACAGAACCAACTTTTCTTCTTCTTCATTTATTCCTTCAACTTCCATTTTCTGGAACAACCTTCCTTCATGCGTATTTCCTGAAAATTATAATTTACAGAAGTTCAAGTCTAATGTCAACAAGTATCTTCTTTCATCTTCTCACCCTCCAACCCGTGCACAGTACTAAGTACTACAGGTTTCAATACCTCTCGTGTTTGGGGTTTTCATAAAAAAAAAAAAAAAAAAAAAAAAAATCAGGCCCAGTCAAGAAAGGAAAAATCAACAATGTGTACTGTACTGGGAAAATAATGCGAACTGTACACATTATTTTGACTTTCATTCCTTTGTGACTGGACCTGACAACGCGATTTAACATAGAATAAAGAAACGTCGCCATATCTTTGTTGTACTGTATAAGAAATTTAGCATACACAGTGTTAACTTCGCACCAGTTCTTTATGAACACCATGTGATGGCGTCACAACACGGGAGAAATCATGATAAATAAAGCTACTCTTATGGAGCAAGGTCTGCTGTTTTATTTTAATTATTTATTATTAGTATTGGATTATAAATTTTCGGGGGGGGGGGAGGTTATTACAATTGTTACAAAGGTCATTTAATACATCTGAGAAAAAATTTACAAAAGTACCTTATTTAAGAAAACACACTTGTTGTCCAAAAATGGTTATGGAGTAGTTTCAATGGTAAGGAATAATAAATAGGAATAAGCAGATACGTACCAAGTATAATAAATTTTTATATTATTATTTTATTTTATTATTATTTTTTTTTTTTTTTTTGCCATTCAAAAATCCGTAACTGTAAATCCAAAAAAAAAAAAAAAGCAACAGTAAACAAAAGTGTTCAGAATCGAACACATACATATATATTTTCAATTACAGTACATGACTTTTTTTTTTTTTCTTTTTTTGACCCTAGAATACAACCGCCGGGGCAATATGGCCTTAGTTGCTAATGCTCCTAAAATCCAAATAACAAACAAACAAACAGAATACAACCGAGAACGTTTTGCCCAAACTTCGAAATATTCATCTTGTATATTACCGCTGTTATTACCATTTCGGTACAGTACGAATGATATTGGAAAAAACTAGGGAACATTTACCACAAAATCTTGACCACGGTTCAATATTTGGAATAAGTTCTTCTACACCATTTTAACAATGTTCGAAACTAATTTCTGATTTTCCCATCCCATTTTCTTCAATGGAAGTGAGTATTTGCAATTTACATAAAGAAATAACATCTAAGTGATGTCGAGGGAATACTGATTTTACTTAAGAATTATTCTGAAATAACTAATTGCTAACTTTAATGGAAAATTTATAATCCAATACTAATAATAAATAATTAAAATAAAACAGCAGACCTTGCTCCATAAGAGTAGCTTTATTTATCACTCTACTTAAATGAATACAATATGACACTTCAAACTATGGATACAGATGTAAGTTTAGGACAGCTGCTGTTATGTAATTAAAATGGTTTTGGTAAGGGTGAACGAAACTTTTACCAATATATCAGAATGTAGAGATCTTTTGTTCTTGTTTACAAGAGAGAAGCTGTGCGATGGAAACAGATTTTCAAAATGAATGATTTTTTAATGAATTCAACAGGAATTCGTGACTTCACTACCAAAGTCCAGAATGCCGCATGTATCTCACAGAGTGCAGGTAACATCAACGTCGCGGTGAAGCCGATATTAATCTTTTGTGCCTTGAAGCGTTATCAAGCAACAAAAACAACAACAAAAAAGTGGCATAGCTAGTCTATGAATCAGCAGGCAAGAAACCTCGTGGCACGGTACGTCTACAGCCCACATTTTTAATGCGCATGCTCGGCCTACTATTACTTGTTAGCCTAAATAACTTCTGAATCTAGTAGGTTATGACCATATTTGATCTATCATATGAAAGCTTTAAAACTTAAAAGTCGTTTTATGGCGCACTGAAGAATATAGCTGCTGTTCAGTAACCCATGGTTCTCATTAACATGAACTTAGGTTTTGAGTTAATCAAAGCAGCAACTACTCTAAAACTTCATGCACATTTTTTTCCTGATAATTACTCCTGGATGAAATTTACTTACTTAAAGCTATCCGACATTGTGTTATTAAGAAGTGTAATCAGACATCTTAATCACTATCTACAATACAATCTAGAATTCAATGACGATCGAGGCTAAAGAGACAACCAATAAGTTTAATGAGTCGATATCTCGGTTTAGTGCCTGTTGCATACGTCCCAGTTGCGTATATAACTGGGTTACACGTTCTAGGTAGATTAATCATTTTCAAAATACTGCCACTTGTGTACATAAATAAATAAATTTTGTTTATACTCCGGGACGACCAAATGGTGAGAGGAGTTCACAAGATAGACAGAATACAAGAAACAGCACCGTATTTAGCAGTCATGAGCTTGAACCCCGGTCACTCAAGGTACGTGTACTTATCACCCGCGCGCCTGTCCACTGGGCTACAGCGTACATCACTTCCATTATTTTATATGGATGGATGCATCAGTTTCGTTAAACCAGTCCTGGCATTTTCATGGGATAAGAAAAATGAAGAGAAAAAAAAAAAAACTTTCCTTCAGACTTCACCCAGGCTTAAAGCAATGTAATTTATTTATTTATTTATTTTTTGTTTTGTTTAGTAATTAATTTCAAATTTTAAAACTTTTTATTTATTTTACACTAAATTTGCCAGTGGTTTTTCTTTTTGGATTTTTAATCAAATTTAATAATAGACTTCAAACATTTCCTAATGTCACCAGTCGTTTCATAATCTAATGCACTCCAATCGTCTAATTCGATATAAAGCTTTCCTTTCCTTCAAGCTAAGATTTCAGCTGTATCATGTTGTATTTTTTTTTTTTTTTTTTTTGTAACCGTTTGATGAATTCATGGGTTATGGTTCCAAATCGATGCTGTTTATTGTGGCAGCTCCACATAGTCACTGAAATGGTATCTGTTTCAACTACTGTTCCACAAAGTGGTTGTAAAGCTTTCGGGGAATTTGATGAAAGAGTTTTCATGAATGCACAGCCAATAGCCATCAACGTCCTAAGTTGAAATAAATGCCAAAGCAACACATATCCGCAGGTACAGCCTGATTTCGATATCATTCTTGTAGTCGCTTGGCAAGGAAAATTAGACCCAAATAGACCTCCAAGTATTAAGATTAAAGAACAATCAATAAAATTAGTTAACTCGTACAAATACCTATGAATTATGTTAGATAACAAACTTCAATTCATTACCCATGCTAAATATGTACTAAGCAAAATCAAGATTCTGATAGGCAAAATAATCAGAATTACCAATGGTTCTTGGGGTCTGAAACCCTCCACTCTCAAGCTGTACTACAAATGTATATTTATTTCTATTGTCTGTTATGCTGCGGGCGCTTGGGATCCCAGTATACGCAGAGTCATGGTGGAAAAAATCTTGACTCAAGCCCAGCGCTTCTTCCTAATTGCAACTTCAAGAACTTGTCGCACAATTTCAACGTCGGCAATACAGGTAATCAACGGTAAACTACCAATTAAATACGAAGTGCTGTACAATTACTTTCAGTATTGTAGAAGGAAGGGTATTGCAGCACAGTTCAACCAGTTTTCTGTTAACCTGGACGTGCCAGTGAAAGAAGACAACACTAGATTAAGAAACCAGTTCCTCCAGGAATGGCAAAACGAATGGACTAATGCCAACACTGGAAGAATTACTACCCTTTTTATACATCAAGTTGCCGAATTTGACAAAAAACATTGGTCCTGGTTTAAGCCAGGTCTTCACCTAACTTTCCTTCTATCCGGGCATGGCAGCCTAAACTCAAAGTTATTTACTCTGGGTTTGGCTGCGTCTCCTCTTTGTAAATGTGGCTCAGAGGAGACAGTCCAACATATAATCTTAGAATGTCGATATTATGTAGACATTCGATTTGAACTTCAGGCATTAACTGAAGTTTATGATGTAAATAACTTCACCAAGTTTTTAGAATGTAAGGAAAATTTTCAGGCACTGGCTAACTTTGCTGACAAGGCTTTCCGCAGAAGGAAAGGACTTGCCGACTGAGAATAATTATGTTATTAGTGTACTACCACTGTATATAGTTGCCTCCTTGGTATTAATCGTATTGTTACAAGACCTCTGATGAGGAAATTTATTTGTATTTATTGCCGGACGGCAATATTAGCGTTTAGTATAAATTAGTCGATGTGCCAGGTTCACTGTTGGGTGGGCGGTGTCCTGGGACCTCGGCCTCTAATAAGGTGCATAAATTGTAAATCTTAAATTGTATGATATATACCGGACCTCATTGTAACCGAACTGGAAGGTTCTAACTATCTGTATAGTTGTATAAGTTGTGAAGGTTAATGTAAAAATTGGTGCCTTCAACAAATTGTAATAACTGAGTTGCAAGTGTTATGGATATACAGTATGGTCAAATGTGCGGCTATACTACATTGGTCTCAGGCAAAAGACTTATTGCCTGTAATAATTCCTGTGAAGTTAGTTGATCAAGTTGTTTTGTAAAACCACAAATTGTAAATATTGTACAGTTACTCTTCAGCGGCGGATAGGAGAAACCCTGGAGCCCGCAGAAAATAATAAAATACTTTGAAGTCGCTTGGTGATCCTAGCTGTTGAAATATTCACAGGCACTGACTTTTTCAAAGCAGTTTGCCTGTTCGAAGTTCATTGTTACGTAACTGTGATGTTTTAAGCAATTTCGAAAAGTTCCCCAAGTTAGTCGATGTTAATTGGTAAGTCATATGGTTATACTGATATTTTGGGAGATTTTCTTGCTGCACAGACTATTCCGATCATATTACATTAGCTGTCTATTTTGTCGTGTATTATAGCTGTAGAAGTAAAGTGTAAAGTGTGTTTGGTGTCAAGCGACACCAGGGGTCCCCCCCCCCATCTCCAAGTTGTTTGCATTGTGATGGGTGTGCCAGTTTGATGTAAATGCCAGAGATTTAAAAGTGTATGTGTAGTGTTGTGTACCGTTATTCATCTGGTCATTTAGCCGCTGGACCCCTGCTGAGGCCCAACCTTGCCCCACTTTCGCCCCGTGCAGGCATTCCGGGTACACCAGTATTATAATTATTTACTCTAGCAGGTCCTGAAACCTAATTTCCTGAGATTTCAGTGGCTAGGACCTAAAAAAAAAAAAAAAAAAAAAAAAATTCATTTAATTAATTTAATTTCAATTGCAAATGGTGATGTCGCTTGAATAGGAAAGGTATAGAATATGGGCGAAAGTTAATTTGAAAGTACTGTATTTAAATTTAGTTGTGTGGGGTGTTCCATTGCATTAAGATAGAGGGGGAGAAGACTGAAGACTGGAGGGAAAAGATAGAAATATGGGAGCAATAGAGAAGGAACCCCCAAGGAAGTCAGTGGGGCAGGCCCATACCCCACCAGGAGAGAAAAAGGGGATGGCGAGGAGGAGAGGGGGACAAAAACCTCCATTCCCTCCCCAACCCACCAGGGAAAGTGGACAGGCAAGGTGCCTGGTCCAGACTGCCAGGTGGCGTGTTGGCAGCAAGGTGCTGTGGGATCGTGGACAGAGCTAGTGCAGGGGGGTATTTCTGTGATGTGAGTGCTTCGATTCTTTCCCATCCAGGTTTGGTTGTCACAGTCAATATGTTTTTCTTTCTTTTCAAAGCATTTCTCTTACTTCTTTCCTTCTACTTTATTCTTTCCCTTTTCCTTTCTTTTCTTATTCTCTCCTCTGGTTCTTGTAATATATTGTCTCTTAAGAGTTGCTGGGTTTGGATTGATTGTTGTGGGCTTGTAGACTTGCTGAGAAGCCATACCAGTAGCTTTACGAGGTGTCAGTCTGTGGCTCTATGGTCGTGGAAGAGTTTTTTGTCTTGAAAAGAGCTCCTGCACGAAGCGTGTGAAGGCCAGTAGCGTACCTCATTTTGCAACACGAGATGTTCTTGGTTCCTAAGTGTGAACTGGGTCTTTGTCATGAGGATGCGGCGCAGGTCCTCGTGGGTAGGACATCCATGTATGAGGTGGTCCCGGGTTTCTTCCTCTCTGCAGTGACACTGTGGTGAATCTGAGAGGCCAAAGTCAAAGGGTTTCCTCCTGAAGGACCCATGTCCCGTGAGGAAAAAGGTGGTATGGAGGCCTGGAGCAGGTTGGCTTGGGTATATCTGATGTACATCCATGAAGAATTTCTGTGTTATGGCTCCTTTGGGGGACTTGGACCATCGGGCCTGCAGGTCTGCAACAGGTGTGTGTCGTTAGATGCCTCTTTTCAGCACTTGTCTTGTTTGTTGGATCAGTGGTGAAGCCAATGCAGGTGGCCACTCTCCCTTTGGACAGTCGGTAAAGCAACCCACAGCGTGCGACTTCCAAGTCCAGGGGAGGGGATCCAACGAGGATCTGGAGCGTGTGGGTGCCAACCATACAACAGCTCTGGAGATAGGAGGATAGAGCGCTGTATGGTGTCTAGTTTTCTCCTGTTTATTGCAGTGATTGCTTTGTTGTACCACACACCTGCAGCATATGTCAGAGCTGGGATGAAAATAGCCTTACAGGAAAGGGAGAGTGTCCTCTTCTTCAAGCCCCAGTCCCTTCTGGTAACTCTGGAAATCATAGTGGAGGAATTCCTGATTTTGGTGTGTAGGTAATTGAGATGTGGGGCAAATGGCATGTTCTTATCCAGGATTGTCCCAAGATATTTTAGTTCCATTTTTAGCTTTATGGTTGTTCCGTGGATTTTTATCTGTGGGGGCCTCCTAATATCCAGAGAGCCCCTCAAGAGGATTGAACTCATTTCTTCCAACGAAATTCTGAGCTGGTTCTCTTGGGTACAGTGCAGCAGTGTTGAGATGGCTCGATTTGCCATTGCTCCCATTTGGGCTCTGCTGTTTGCCTCAAGCATCATTGTCAAGTCACCGGCATAGGCTTGCATTTTTACCGTGTTCAAGGTCAAAGTTTAAGAACTCCCGAAGGACCATGTTCCACAGAAGGGTTCCCAGGACATACCCCTGCAGGTAACCCCTGAAGACTGGTCGCGACACTTGGCAGTACGGAGCACTGACGGCAGTATGGACACTGACTTGTTCGGACAGGTGTTGTAGTGATGTCCACTTTCTGCACAGTTCCCACAGGTTGGCTGCTTCTATGCACTTGTGTGTGTGTTGTGTGGCCGTAGCGACAACACCTGAAACATTTGGGAACAGCCACATGTTCATTTAATTGGTGGCTGCCCCAGTTTATGTAGACGCTTTGTTCATGGCTAAGAATTTTCCAGGCCACTGGGGAAAGTTTGACCACTCAGTTTATGGCAGTTCCAGTCCTGCTCCTTGTTTGGTATTTTGGAGTGATGTGTTTATCTGGTTCCTATTCCAGTGCCATGCTGGTCTGGTGTTTCTGCTGGTTCTGGAACCTACAGGAAGAACTCTTGGTTTCTCCAAGAGTTCTTCCTGTAGGTTCTCTGCAGAGAGGCCCTTGTCCGTGTCATAAATGACTATACATGGCCCTTTCCTCCTTGGTGGCTTTGCATGGAGTCCAAGAGTTGGAATTTTGGAATTTTTGACAATTTTGTCTGCCTTCTCTTGTGTCTCCGTTTCTATTATCACGCAACGTTGCGTGATTTCCGTATTGATTTAATTTTGGTCATTTTGAATTCCTCGCTCAGATTAGAAAATGACCAAGTTTTTGATTTCTTAGCTCATCTGATGGGTCTCTGGTTATAATCCCTCTAAATCACTGAAAGTTTCTTACAAAGTGAAATCTTCAAGGTAGTTCTTCTTGAGATAATACAATTTAAACTTTAAAGCACTTAAACCGAATATATTTGGCAGAAATTCGGCAGCGAGAAAAAACGTGAAGGTGTTGGCGTTGAGTATACACGCTACATACAAGCAGAACACTATCATATATATGAATTAAAAAACTAAATTCATTAAATCTGCACATAAAGTCACCAGTATATAAAGTCACCACTAGTGATCCAGTATCTTTAGTTCTTCAAGTTTAAATCGTTGGCAAACCGTAAATCCATGATTAATCAGCACTATAATCACTTTTCAACCAGAGCACATAGAAACATGACAGCACCACCTGTAGAAGTATAAGCGTATTTAGGGTCAAGCGGCACCAGGGGTTTCCCCATCTCCGTGTTGTTTACATTGTGATGTGTTACAGTACGCTGTAAATGCCAGAGATTTAAAAGTGTGTCAGTCTTGGATCGTTTAGTGCCGTGTACCGTTGTTATTCTGGTCGTTTAGCCGCTAAACCTCTGTTGGGGCCCAACATTGCTCCACTTACGCTCGGTGGTGGCAGACCACGAACCCAGTAGCTTATATATATACTCTGGCAGGTCCTGCCACCTAATTTCCTGAGATTTCAGTGGCTAGGACCTTTAAAAAAAAAAAAGAAAAAAAAAAAGTCCGCTAGGTTGGAGGCCGAAAGTCAATGGGCGAGGTTCAATTTGCACGGTTAAAATTTAACGTGTATGGCGTATAGGCAGAGTGGGGGGGGAGATGACTGAAGGCTGGGGGAGGAAAGTCAGAAGAATGGGTGCGATAGAAAAGATGCAACCAGTTAGTGACAGTGGGGCAGGCCCATGCTCCACCAGAAAGAAAAGAGGGCGGCAAGGGGCAGGAGTCTGGCTCCTCCCACCTGCCAGAATAGGGGAATAAAGGGACCCAGCAAGGGAGCAGGGTACTGATCGCCAAATAGCGCATAGGCAGCAAGGCTGCAGTTGGTCGGCTGTAGAAGTGTGCGCGTGTTTACTGGCCGATTTTCTCATTGTGTACACTGAAAAAAAAAAACATGGAATAACTCAAGGGAAACACCCCTACTCCCTCCGCCAGAGATACATAAAAAGCCACAGCCAACTTGAAGAGGCTTTTAAGAATTTCTCCGTTCTCGTACAGGTCCTAAAACCAGAATTCTCCAAAACAACTGAAGAACCCGCTAATGCTGTTGATGGCTTTTACGGCGCATCAGCATCTGGCGCCACATTACACCAGCGTATTGTGTCTGTTCAACTTTGTGCTCGTGGGGAGATTTGCAGACTGAAAAACCCAGAATAACTCAAGGGAGAACCCTATTCCCTCCGCTCAAGAACGCCTAACTACAACCCATGCATGAATGATAAACAGTTGAAGGAATGGTATACAGTGAAACTTCTCCTAACGGACACCTCTCTTTAACGGACATTTTCAAATTCCCCAACTCTCCTCTATTGGTTTTAACGTGTTTTCAGCTTCTGTCTAGCGGACATTCTCTGTAACGGACGCGGACAGGCAATCTGTACTGTTTCGTTTAGATTAGCACTTAATTTGATCTCCCCATAACGAACAGCGGGCGAGCTCACGGCCCTTTTTCTAGGAACGTTTCTTCCACGTATTGCCTCAATCGTGTTTTTATTTTCTATTTCCGATTCTCTGAATTTTATCAAGGTTTACGTCGCGGTTCTAAACCCTTTTTCAAGAATTTTAAGGCACATGTAAAACTTCTGATGAATTCGGTGTGTGCAGGGGGGAGGGGATTTTGTCGGCCTTTCGTCTTTTGAGTTTCAGTTTTCAGTTTTGTTCAGTGTCGTGTGAAGTGCACAATGTCTTCTCGTAAACATTTAACTTTAAAAGATAAAGTCGAACTCATTAATGCGTATGATCGGCAAAAAAATAGTGTTCGCAATCTCGCTGCAAAATTCAAAATCGGGAAGACGCAGGTAAGCTACATCCTAAAGGAAAAAAATGAACTGCTCAAACAATTTTGGCAACACGGAAATGATCAGGTTCAAAAATCATTCCCGAAAACTGTTGGACTTCAAATTGACAATGTTACGTATGAGTGGTTTTGTCGCGCACGTGCTAAAAAAATTCCCATTAATGGACCTATTATTAGGGAAAAGGCTTTGGAGGTTGCGAAATCTATGGGAGTAAATGAGTTCAAAGCTTCTGTGGGATGGCTAGACAAGTTCAAAACTCGGCATAAAATTTCTTGGAAAACCGTAAGTGGTGAAGGTGGATCTGTTGATACTGGGGTTGTAACAGAGTGGACCGTCAAATTGGAAGAGTTATGTCGTGATTTTGAAGCTAAGGATATTTACAACTGTGACAAAACAGGGTTGTTTTTTAAAGCTCTTCCTGAAAAAACAATGAGTCTAAAAAACGAAAAGTGCCAGGGCGAAAAATTTCTAAGGAAAGCTTGACTGTAGTATTGTGTACAAATATGCTGAGAGACTTTGAACAACCTCTTGTTATAGGAAAACCACAAAATCCTCGTAGTTTCAAGGGCATAAAGTTGAATATTTTGAATGTTGACTGGAAGTCTAATAAAAAAGCGTGGATGACACGAGATATGAGCGAATGGATAAGTCACTTTAACCAAAACATGATTCGTCAAAACAGAAAAATTATTCTTTTCGTGGATAATGCTGCATCTCACCCGCACATTGAATTGTATCATTCAAATCGTTTTTCTGCCACCAAACACAACTACAGAGTGTCAGCCCTTGGATCAAGGGATAATAAAAAATTTTAAACTTCACTACAGAAAACGTGTTTTAAGACATCTCACTGCGAACATGAACGATGTAACATGTGCGAGTGACCTTGCAAAGAAACTCAGCATCCTGGATGCGATTCAATGGATTTCCTCTTCAGTAAACGCAATTAGATAACAAACTGTTGTGACTGTTTTGTAAAGACTGGCTTCTCAAACGCAAAAATTGAAGTTGTGAACAGCAATGTGGAGCACCAAGAAGAACAAGAACTTCAACATCTATTGATAATGTACGGTACTTCCGCTACAAGTGACCCTGGCTATAAAGATATAGGCTCGAACCTCACTACAGAACATGGTGCTCTAGATATCAACGACATTATCATCGATATTTTTCAAAAAGTTCCTCATGAGGATGAAGAAATGGAAGGAAGTCATTCTGTCGAAGAACATATTAACGACGAACCACCGATGAAAACAGAAGAAGCGCTCATACAAATCAATCGTTTAAAAATGTTTTTCGCCCCTGAAGAAGATACTGAAGGACTTTCGATGGTTTTTTCACTCCAAACAAATGTTGAAAACAAAATTATCAGCCGGAAGAAGGTGCAGAAGAAAATAAGTGATTACTGTATGTATTTTTCTTAAGATAAAGTCATAATATGCATAGCACAATTGTATGTATATTATTTACAAAAATATTGTGCAAAATCTGTATATAATTTAATTTAATTTTACATTAAACGTTTAACGATTTTTCTTTATCTCTTGTGTATGTAATTGTATATTATTTACAAAAATATTGTTCAAAATCTGTATATATTTTAATTTAATTTTACATTAAACGTTTAACGATTTTTCTTTCTTTCTTTTTTTTTTTTTTTTCTCCCTCACACTTCTTGTTAGCGGACACCTCTCTCTAACGGACACATTCTCGTTCCCCATGGCTGTCCGTTAAAGGGAAGTTTCACTGTACATATGCACGCACACACAGAGAATGGGCTCCAACAGGCAGAAAATTGAGTAGGGGTGCCGTTATTAAAAAAAAAAAAAGGTTGAAAACCACTGATTTAGAGTAACGCAGTCACACCAGCAACTCACAAGCGAAAAGTTATGCACATAAGAGGACGGTATTATCGCACCGAATACACTCCTCTTTGGGAAGAGTATTTCTTTTTTTTTTTTTTTTTTTTTTGTACTTCTGTTTTGGAGATGAGGATCAGAGTTGCTGCTTTGTCCTAGGAAAAATTAAAAATTTCTTTTTTTCGTTTTGATTTAGTCTCTTTGGAGGGGAATGAAATTTTTAACTTCACATTTTTAATTGCCTAAACTTTTTCTTAAATTTAGTTGTGTGGGGTTTACTCTGTAAAATTTGAGGAGAAATTCGCAAACCCAGTTTAAGAAATTGTATTACCGCTAGGGTGAGCTACGATTATCAATAATACATAAAATGTGCAGGGAGGGGGGAATTTTGTCGGCCTTTCGTCTTTTGAGTTTCAGTTTTCAGTTTTGTTCAGTGTCGTGTGAAGTGCACAATGTCTTCTCAGAAACATTTAACTTTAAAAAGATAAAGTCGAACCCATTAATCGTATGATCGGCAAAAAAAGAGTGTTTGCAATCTCGCTGCAAAATTCAAAATCGGGAAGACGCAGGTAAGCGACATCCTAAAGAAAAAAAAATGAACTGCTCAAACAATTTTGGCAACACGTAAATGATCAGGTTCAAAAATCATTCCCGAAAACTGTTGTACTTCAAATTGACAATGTTACATATGAGTGGTTTTGTTGTGCACGTGCTAAAAAAAATTCCTATTAATGGGCCTACTATTAGGGAAAAGGCTTTGGAGGTTGCGAAATCTATGGGAGTAAATGAGTTCAAAGCTTCTGTGGGATGGCTAGACAAGTTCAAAACTCGCCGAAAAATTTCTTGGAAAACCGTAAGTGGTGAAGGTGGATCTGTTGATATCGGGGTTGTAACAGAGTGGACCGTCAAATTGGAAGATTTATGTCGTGATTTTGAAGCTAAGGATATTTACAACTGTGACGAAACAGGGTTGTTTTTTAAAGCTCTTCCTGAAAAAACGAGTCTAAAAAACGAAAAGTGCCATGGCGGAAAAATTTCTAAGGAACGCTTGACTGTATCATTGTGTACAAATATGCTTGGAGACTTTGAACAACCTCTTGTTATAGGAAAACCACAAAATCCTCGTTGTTTCAAGGGCATAAAGTTGAACCTTTTGAATGTTGACTGGAAGTCTAATAAAAAAGTGTGGATGACACGAGATATCATGAGCGAATGGATAAGTCACTTTAATCAAAACATGATTCGTCAAAACAGAAAAATTATTCTTTTCATGGATAATGCTGCATCTCACCCGCACATTGAATTGTTCAACATTAAAATCGTTTCTGCCACCAAACACATCTGCAGAGTGTCAGCCCTTGGATCAAGGGATAATAAAAAATTTTAAACTTCACTACAGAAAATGTGTTTTAAGACATCTCATTGCAAACATGAATGATGTAACATGTGCGAGTGACTTGCAAAGAAACTCGGCATCCTAGATGCGATTCAATGGATTTCCTCTTCAGTAAACGCAATTAGAAAAAAAACTGTCGTGAACTGTTTTGTGAAGTCTGGCTTCTCAAATGCAAAAATTGAAGTTGTGAACAGCAATGTGGAGCACCAAGAAGAACAAGAACTTCAACATCTATTGATTATGTACGATACTTCCGCTACAAGTGACCTACAAAGATATAGACTCGAACCTCACTACAGAAGAGGGTGCTCTAGATATCAACGACATTATCATCGATATTTTTCAAGAAGTTCCTCATAAGGATGAAGAAATGGAAGGAGGTCATTCTGTCGAAGAACATATTAACGACGAACCACCAATGAAAATAGAAGAAGCGCTCATACAAATCAATCGTTTAAAAATGTTTTTCGCCGCTGAAGAAGATACTGAAGGACTTTCGATGGTTTCTTCACTCCAAACAAATGTTGAAAACAAAATTATCAGCCGGGAGAAGGTGCAGAAGAAAATCAGTGATTACTGTATGTATTTTTCTTAAGATAAAGTCATAATATGCATATCACAATTGTATGTATATTATTTACAAAAATATTGTGCAAAATCTGTATATATTTTAATTTAATTTTACATTAAACGTTTAATGATTTTTTTTCTTTCTTTTTTTTTTTTTCTCCCTCAGACTTCTTGTTAGCGGACATTTCTTCTAACAGACACATTCTCTTTCCCCATGGCTGTCCGTTAAAGGGAAATTTCACTACACACACACACACACACACACACACACACAGGGTGATTCACTACCAGTGCGACAAACTTGCAGGAGGTGTAGGGGGCACAAAGACGAATCGGAATCACATAGCATTGCAGGGTCCGAAATGCCTTTGTCATGCAGTAGAGGACTGAAGTTCCCCATAGGTTCGGTTTTGGGCGCAATGTTGTTTACTTTATTGATGATAGTATATCAGGCGTAATGATGTAACAAGATACAAAGATACAAAGATACAGAAGATACAAAGGTTGTTAATGACAGTGCATTACTGGAAAAGTTGAGCAGATGGGTTTGTGGTGGCAACTGAAGTTTAACATTGACAAATGTAAAGTACTCCACATAGAATTTGTGCATTATGGCCATAGTTGCCGACGTTCCTAATAAAACCAGAAACAAACAGCATATGGGAAGCAGTAATCCCAGAGTAATGTATCAACTGTGTTGTACTACACTAACAGTGGTTGTTGTTATTTGGTTTTTAGGAGCATTAGCAACTAAGGCCATATTGCTCTGAGGATATGCGGTGGTCATTCCTCTGACCTTTCCGCATCCTCCGTATTTGGTGGTCACGGGCTCGAACTCCTGTCTAATCAAGAAGCGTCTAATCCGGTCTAATACAGAGGCACCAACTAACTAACATTGGTAGAGAATAAAAAGGACCTGGGGATAATTGTGCTGGCAGATATGTAGTTTTCCGTGCAGTGCAGGCAGTCTGCAAGAGTGTCTTGTTAATGATATACAGGAATTTTTCTAGCAGTGATAAGGAGGTGATTATTCCCTTGTATAAGGCAATGGTCAGGCCATACCCTGAGTACTGTATACAGTTCTGGAGGCCTCTGTTTGAGAAAGAAGGATGTACAGCTGCTGGAACAATTACAAAGAAGGTCAACAAAATTAGTAAATGGAACAAATTGTTGTTCTTACGAAGAAAGGCTCAAGTTTTACAAATTATAGTGTCTGGAGACTAGGCACCTGCGAGGTGATCTGATTGAGGTGTATATAAAGCCTAGAATGGTCGAGCATACTCAGTGCTGATGAGATTCTTTCTCAGAATAATTGCCCCTTGGTCCTTTTCATTCTCTACCACTGTCAGTGTAGTACAAACAGTTGATACATTACTCTGGGGTTACTGCTTCCCATATGCAGTACTTTACATTTGTCGATGTTAAACCTCAGTTGCCACCTCTCTCTCTGCCCACCTGCTCAACTTTTCTAGATCCTGTTGCATTATGTGCCTTTACTAACGCTAATGCTATTGGTCAGTTCCCCAGGTTTCGATGCTGGGCCCATTGTTGTTTGGTGTATTCATCAATGATATTGATGAAGGTATATCAGGCTTAATGTCCAAATTTGCAGATGATACAAAGGTTGGCAGGGTTGTTAATGACAATAAAGACAGTATGCTACTGCAAATAGATCTAGATAAGTTGGGATTTTTTCTTTTGCTCAGAATAATTGCCTGAGAGGGCATAAATTCAAATTGAGGAATGAGTTGTAGGATAGATGTGTGGAAGTTTTCCTTTAGCCAGTGGGTGGTTGATTGCTGGAGCAGACTTCCATCTCTTGTTGTAGAAGTTGATAGCTTAAATAAAATTAAGACTGAGCTGGATAAGCATTTATAGATGAGTGAAATTGGAGCCTTTTTTTTTTTTTTTTTTTTTTTTTAGCTGATGCTGCATAAGATTGCTTTCTTGCATCATATGTCTCTGCTAATACTAATACTAATACTAAATGAAAGGTTAATGAAACTTTTTGATATCAGACCACTTTCTGTACATATATTTGTAGTTTTCAGAAATATGAGGTCTTATCACGAAGTTCGAGAACTGATTTGACTTTGTATCTTAAAATTGCAGCGTGGGAGCGAGTTCGGTGACTAACCTAAGCATGGTAACGCAAGATCACTTGTTTATGTGTAGCCGAAATACATAAAACACTTATTTATCGCGCACTGAATTAGCGCGCGTTGAATAGATATTTTATGTAATTCCTCACATTTTAAAATGTGTAATTTTACTGAACAGCAAATCTGCAACATATTTGGAGAATTACAGGTTGCCCCTGGAAGTAGTTACAGAAGAGGAACGCAGCAGAAACAGAACGCCTGTAAGACGAACAGTAGAGAGAGACTTTATAAAGGAATGGGTTTTTAAGTAAACCGACTGTCTTCCTTTAGGGAAAAGTGCAACAGAAACCCACGAAATATTAAAAACAGCTTTTGGAGAAGATGCTATGTGTCATTCGAAGACTTTTCAGTGGTTCGCAAAGTTTAAAGGGAACCGTTTGTTCATCCAATATTACCTTCGCTCTGGCCGCCCTTCAAACTTTAAAGACAATAATTCAATCGCTACTGTTCGTAATGTTATCTGGAATGATCGACGTTTTTTTTTTTTTTTTTTTTTTTAACTATCTGCGAAATTACTAGTGAAATTAGTATTTCTTATGTGGGGGACAAGCCATTCGACTTTAACACAACATTTCGAAATGCGACACGTTTCGGCCAATTTTGTGCTTCGCATCCTCACTGTGATCACAGAGAAAGGAGAATTCTCGCATATATTCGTCAAGGTGCTGCTTCTTCTGCTAGCCTATGTGTCTTCCATCATAACTGTTGTCGAATCGTGGGTGTTAACTATAACCCGGAAACAAAGGTCCAGTCCTCTCAATGCAATCCGTCTTCTCCATGACTCAAAAACGCATGACATATCGATCAATGTGAAGCTCATGTTTATCGTATATTTTTATTTATAGGGCATTATTCAATATGAATTTGTCTAGCATGGGCAAACAGTGAACCAGGAATGATACAAAGCAGTTCTATGGGGATCGCACGATTCTGTTAGGAGAAAACGACTGGCAAAACGAGTTTCAAAGAATTGGGGCTTGCATCATGACAAGGCCCACGCCCACTCGGCACTTTCCATTCAAGAATTTCTTTCTAAGCTCTCCATTACTACGGTCCCCCATACTCACTGGATTTAGCTCCCTCTGACTTTTTTTTTTTTTTTTTTTTTTTTGTTGTTGTTTTCCAAGCTTAAAGTCGCTACGCAAGGTCAGAGATTTACGACTGAAGAAATTATTCATTACGCGACAGAAGAACTATTAGCAATTCCAAAGGAAGCTTATCAATAATGTTCCCAGAATTTTCAACCAGCATAAAAATTAACAAGGAGGTTACTTTGAAGATCGATCCGAATAGCCGATAAATTTCATCATCCCCCAAATATTAGTTCAGTCACGGAATGTTATGATCACACTTTACATAAAAGGTGCGGTAAGCTCGGACGTTGAGAGAGAGAGAAAAGCACCGAATTGTGAACAGACCCATGAGATTTATGCAATTTTTATCAACAATACTTTTATATGAGAAATTCCCTTTTTTATCTGTGAAAGAACAATAAGGCGAAGGAAGATTACGAGAAATCCTTGGCAAAAGATGCTAAGAAAAACAACAAGGATTTCTTTACTTATATAAACTCTAAAAGGAAGGTGATGAATCTTATTGGTCTACTTGACATCGATGGTTCGACTGTTGATGATCCTGCTCAGATAGCAAACAAACTGAATGAGTATTTTGCATCTACATTCACACATGAGGAATTATTAAGGTTTGAAAATGGTAGAAGGTTATCATATTGTAGCAGGATACTTAACGATTTTGTAATAACTGAGAGCAAAGTGGAGGAGAAATTGTTGAAGTTAAACCTAAGAAAAGCACCTGGGGTGGATGGGATCTATCCAGTTATATTAAAGGAGGCGGCAAAGCAACTAAGCAAACCCTTAGCCATAATTATGAGAGCATCCTTAGACTCAGGGGAGGTTCCCACGAACTGGAGATGTGCAAATGTATCCCCAATTCACAAAGGGGGATCGAAGGGTGACACGAGTAATTACAGACCAGTTAGTTTAACTTCTGTTCCGGGTAAAATAATGGAGTCACTGGTTAAAGATGCATTGCAGGATCATCTACACAAGACTGCAGCAATAATTCAGACACAGCATGGGTTTGTTAAGGGAAAGTCTTGTCTGACAAATTTGATAGGATATTATGATGTGGTTACAAAGGAACTGGATGCAAAAAATAATTTTGATATCATATATTTGGATTTCAGGAAAGCTTTTGACACTGTTGCGCATGGAAGACTTGTACAAATTGGAGCAGAATGGTATTAAGGGTAAGTTGCTACAATGGATAAAAGGATGGTTAAGTGGGAGAAGACAGAGGGTGGTAATCAATGGGTGCTGCTCTTCGTGGACTAATGTTATTAGTGGAGTCCCACAGGGTTCGGTGTTGAGTCCACTGTTGTTTTGTATATTTATCAATGATATTGATGAAGGTATATCAGGCTTAATGTCAGCAATGGCAGTGTGCTACTGCAACAGGATCTAGATAATTTGGGCAGATGGGCTAAGAAGTGGCAACTGAAATTTAACCTTGACAAATGCAAAGTACTGCATATGGGTAGAAGTAACCCCAGAGAAACGTCCCAACTGTGTGGTACTACACTTAAGGTGGTAGAAAATGAAAAAGACCTGGGAGTTAATTGTGCAGTCAGATATGAAGTTTTCTGAGCAATGCAGACAGGCTGCCAGGGCAGGTCATGGGGTTCTGTCAATGATATATAGGAATTTTGCTAGCAGGGAAAAGGAGGTGATTGTCCCTCTGTATAAGGCAATGGTCAGGCTTTCTTGCATCACATGCCACCACTACTACTACTAACAATCTCTCTCTCTCTCTCTCTTTATTTTCGATCGATATACGATCACACAAGTTAGTCGCATACCAAGAGAAAGTTACGCTGATCCCTTGGTAAAAATAATTGCGAAGCCCTTTATATACACGGCTTGATAAACTTTTCAAAAATATTTGCCGGTAGTAAATGTGTTAACAGTATATTAATTGATGAACTGCTTAGGTAATAATTACCTTATTTTCAAATACTTGGACATTACCAATACACAACCTGCAATACACCATAAACGCATATATGTAATTTAAAAATATATAATTTGTCTATTCTGACAGCTGAAATATCTATGACCAATATGTACTAATATCTATTAGTGAATAAACACACATTTTAAATAAATTACATACACCGTTGTAGCAGCAATCATCAGATATGATACAGGGTCCTAGGGATCGTCCCGGTTTCCTAATGTCAAATTCGGTCCCGGCCGTATTTGTATAAAGAATTTCTTACATATATTTATTTACAAGCACCATACAGGATATGAATCATATTATGGTGGGGAAGTAGACTTCTCATTTATTTAAATTTCCTAAAAAATTCTTCTGTGATTAAATTACTATAATTATTCCTAAGAGGTATTCAAACAGGGATATTAATGTGTTGTTGTGGCCGACCCTAGGGTTTCCCCCATTGGCCACTATTGTACTTCTTATGATGAAGCTTGCGCCAAGACCGGCCATTTGTATGTAGTGTATTGGATGTGTATTATGATGTGTTCTGTTGTAGTGTTATCGGCCCGTATCTGGCTCTTAGCGGATGGGAAGCGGCAACATCTGGTCACACGTCCCGCCCCTTGATTCCCGCCACGTGGAGGCAGCCAGGAACTATCATCACGCTGATCCATACTAGGACAAAGTCCCAGTATTGATTGGAATAGTAAGAAAAGGGAAAAATGGAAATAGTAGGAGTAGTCGGATGGTAAATGAAAGGAAAGAATAGAAAAAAGGAGGACCAGACAGAGGGATCCACCAGGGAAGCAGAAGACAGAAGAAGTAAAATGAATAAAGATATAGAAGGAAGTGGAGGAATCCTCTTCAAGCAAGTTCCTTGGAAGAAGGTATCCTGGAAGAATCCCAGCCCAACAGGGAGCCAGTGAAGATCTTCATCAGTGATAGAAATCTATCCCACGAAGTCCATCCCTATCAGGATCAGCAATTTGACCCATGAAAGACTTATCCCAGTGTCCATAAAACAAGTTCTTTACCAAAATTATTTGGTATTGAAACACTTATTCTTGGAGCAATTTATTATTATTTATTTATTTATTTATTTATTGTACTAAGCGGTTTCTGTCAACCTTCTGGCAACCCCGCCATCCATTATAATGCGGAGAATGCGGTACAAATAACATGCAAACGATATCGTGCAAATATAAGCACATCTATTTAAATGTATAAAAAAATATATTAAAGAATCACGCATATAACTTCCAAACAACCAATGTCAGCAACAGCTGGCACGTTGACAACACCCCCATCTTAAATGTGAAGGATGGTGTCATTTCCCTCTTTGAAGGGGAACCACCTCATTAGCAACTGTCCCATGCACAAATAAACACTGCACGCGATATCATTAAAGCGTAACACTCACCTAGTTGCTAGCGCTACTGGTCGTTTTAGAGCAGTCACCTTTACACTGTCCAAGCATGAAAATGCTTTTGTTGACCAAGTTCATACAGGGCGATTCTATCTAAATTCTAACAAAAACTATGTCACGTTCTCTATTATAATATTTATCTTACACAAAGAACAGGACAGCAAAAACTTCAATTATTGTTCAGCATATGCGGAAAATTCTCTCTTTTATGGCAGAGAAACAAAATAAACGGCTGGCTACTACAATTAATCAAGGCATAACGAGCAAGGATAAATATTCAAAGTTCAGTCAGATGAATGAAAACTGGATAATTAAATTTTGCGGATAAAAATACAAGTACAGTATCAGAAAATAACAATGCAAATCACCTCAAAAATAGGTTCTTCGGTTACTTTTCCATTATCACAAATCATGAATGAATCATTCACTCATCACGAATAAATCATATTAAAACCATAATCTTCTATATAGTTCTTAGGAATATCTGAGATTACTTATTTGTGTTAATAGCTAACATACTAAACTTAATTTCTGAAATTCAGACCATCACAATGAAAAAATGCAATAAATAAATAAAGGGAAATAAAGCGACAAGCCACTTACAAAAAAACCAAAACATTCTGCAAATATTCTTCAACTTCTAGATTGGTAATCATGTACAAAAGGTACTAGGAAAGTTTTGCAATACAGCTTTGTTTATTTAATTTTTTCAAAGTAATTTCCTCTACATTCAATACACCTCTCCATCCTCCGAAACCAATCTTTAAACCAGTTCTGCCAAGTTTCACTAGGGAGTAAAGCACACTCGTTGTCCCAAGCCCGTAGAAGGTCCTCATCACTGGAAAACCGCCTCCCTTTTAGCTTCATTTTCACATGCGGGAACAGTGCAAAGTCGCAGGCAGCAAGGTCTGGACTGTAGGGAGGGTGCTCGAGAAGTTTCAGTCCTGTCGTGGTCAAATATTCGGTGCAGGCTTTGGCGCGGTAAGCTGGAGCATTATCGTGATGGAGGTACCAGGTGTCCATTCTTGACTTTGGCCGCAGGTTCTTCATAGATCCAATGACTTTAGGCAGGCATTGTTCAGTATACCACTTAGCTGTGACTGTCTTCTGCGTGTCCAAAACGACACGTTCCACAATTCCACTCGATTTGAAAAATACAGCTATCATTTTCTTCTTTACAGATCGGGATTTTCTGACAATTACGGGTGTGTCGTCATCATCAAAGACCCAAACTTTGTTTTGAGCCTTGGTCGGCAGATCGTAATAGTACATCCAAGTCTCGTCACCTGTCACGATGTTGTTCACATACCGAGATTGTCCCTTATCAAACTTTTTTAACATCTCCCGGCACCAAGTCACACGTCGTGTCATCTGCTCTTCAGTCAGTTGATGCGGCACCCAGAGAGAACAAAATTTCTTCACGTGCAAATGATCTTGCAGAATCGAACGAATTGTTGGTGCATTTAGGCCCAAAGTATCCTCTATCTGTTGGTAGGTCACTCGCCTGTTTTCGTCAAGCATTTTCCTCACAGCAGTAACGTTTTCCTCCGTAACTGACGTTCGTGGCCTTCCCGGCCTCTCAGAATCCTCCAGAGTGAAATTTCCCCTTTGGAATTCTCTATACCACCTGAATATCGTTGTACGATGTGGACAATCATCATCTAGTGCAAGAGTCATTTCTTCTAAGCACTGGTCTATGGTTAAACCACGCACGAAATTATACCGCAAATCTGTCCTTATCTCATTTCGTGACCACGATGCCATCGCAAACACTTTACACTCTCACTACTAATGAATAACTGAGCCCATCGACTTGGCGCGGCGGCTACTATGCACGTATGAACATGTCTCAACAAGCAGCTTCCTGTGATTCATTGTTGCGTCATATTGCAAAACTTTCCTAGTACCCTTTGTACATCGCCATCAGACGCTCTTCTTTTTATTATTATATTACTCCTTGTTAAGCGTCTATTTACCCCGATAAGAAGAGGACTTCGGTTATGATATTAATTAATAGTAAGAACTGTGTTTTAGAGTGCAATAAATTCAGAATGGAAAACCAATGAATTCAAAACACAAGAAAGTGAAACATGATAATTTCATAAAAACATTTATTCTGACGTGTATAGTCGATTGCCTGATAACACTGAGAAACTTGTGTATTTTCAAAAAAATAAAATAAAAATAAATAAATAAATTACCACGGTCGTGGTAGTAAATAGACTGAAGAAATTATATATGTATATATATAGAATGAATCAGAGCTGTAATACTCAATATGTTCCACGTTGATAATAATATTAGTAAATTAATAAGAGGAGTTTACCTCAATATAGTACGTAGAACACTTCCGTAAGGTACCCTCCAGAAATTAAAACGGAAAAAACGAAAAAATCGACAACTTACCGGTACATTAAAGTAAAATATAAATAATTAAATAATCAATTTAACACAATTCAAAATCAATTTAAAACAATTAAAATTCAAATTAACGCAATTAAAAGAATCTAACGAAAATATTTCGTTTAATAACGAAATAATTCGAAAATAAAGAAAAAATCGTTTTGAATATTTTCGTTAGATTCTTTTAATTGCGTTAATTTGAATTTTAATTGTTTTAAATTGATTTTGAATTGTGTTAAATTGATTATTTAATTATTTATATTTTACTTTAATGTACCGGTAAGTTGTCGATTTTTTCGTTTTAATTTCTGGAGGGTATCTTACGGAAGTGTTCTACGTACTATATTGAGGTAAACTCCTCTTATTAATTTACTGATATGTATATATATATATATATATATATATATATATATATTAGGCCGCCGTAGCCTAGTGGTCAGGCGCGTGGGTGCATAAATACATTGAGTGACCAGGGTTCAAGCCCGTGACTACTGAATGCGGTGCTGGTTCTTGTATTCTGTCTATCTTGTGAACTCCTCTGACCGTTTGGTCGTCCCGGAGTATAAACAGAAAATTAATTTATATTGGGTTAATTCAAGTAAAGTTTTTATCACTTTGAATTGTTTGGCTGTCTGTAGCTTGATCAAATTGGTGAAGACCATCACCTACCATAAGAACTCGAAAATACCTACCATAAGTACTTGAGTCCTGACTAACTAAACGAACTAATGAACTGCTGTTAGTACCTGCAATTATACAAGTGTAGATACAAGCAGTGCTGTAGTTGTAAAATTAGCAGAAGGTATACCAATGAATCTTACGAAAAGCAGAGAGTATACTGTGCATATTAATCGAATTCCAGAGATTAATACCTTCTGGTTATTTCAGGCTTTCAAAAACCAGAAGGTATACACTATTCACCTTAAAAAATCCAGAGGGTATACGGCGTATGCCCTCCACTACAGCCCTGGATACACGAAAATATATTTTTAAACGCCATTAGAGCAGAGCAGATAAATTGTGATGACCGGAATTGGGCCTTTTTTGGCCAAAATTAAAGGCAAACGACGCCATGACATGCTACTAGTGAACAGAAAAGACGAATTACGTCGTTTGTTTGACACGAAGCGGCATTAAGGAAAAAAATGTTGAAAAATGACACGAAGAATGCTGTGCCCACTCATACAACAAAAATTTCTTCAATTCCTAAAGTGACGTGGGCAGAGGACTTACACTAATGAACACGCCTTTCCTGTTTATCCCACAGACGCTTAATGGGAATGAAATCCAAGAATTGGACTGACTTGGGCAGATGCCTGGCCCGGACATCCTGGATGAGGTTCCTCAAACCACTCTCACGCATTTGGCAGAGTGGATTTTGCACTGTTAGCTTGAAAGTAGCCCTGTCAATAGAGGAAAACATCAACAATAATGTTTCAGATATGCCTCTCTGGCATTCGCGGGACCCTACAATACGATCAGAGGAGGGAACTAAGGATGTGCCACAAAACAAGATCACACCATTACCTCCTCCAACAGTCTACACCAGAGGTGGGCAACTTTTTTCGTCAGCGGGCCGAATGAAATTTTCGTATCATGATGCGGGCCGAATGAAATTTTCGCATCATGATGCGGGCCGGAATAGATTGAACGATTTAATAAAAAAAATCAGAACCTAAAAAATGTTATATTACTTGAATTACCAAATTATTAATGTATTTTTAAAAAAAATATCTGAATGTCCAATTATCATTGAAAATTCGGCATTCGGCATCAATTTTTCTTTTTTTTTTAATTGGCTCATTTTATGGGCTATAAATTATATTAAATTAAAAATTGTAATAATTAGAAAAGGCATAAAACATAAAATATCTCGCACCAATATTATTTTTTTCAATAAGAAGTCAAACCCAAAGGAACTTCGTTCGATCGATGCTACAATAATAATTAGGAAATAACTCTTTGACGCTGCGTAGAATCACTTGGTTACTGTTGTACTGGCCGCGATTCCCGATTGAACCGAATTAAGCCGAACGTTTACGGCGAGTGTAGTCAGGTATGGATTTTCTATATTTATGCATTTACCGAGGGGCCCGGATTCAACATCGTCGCGGGCCGGATGTGGCTCGCGGGCCGGCTGTTGCCCACCCCTGGTCTACACTGTCAATACGCAAGGATGACTCGAGTGCCTCATGTGGTTGTCCCTTATGTGCAATCCCTCCATCAGCGCTGAAAAGGATAAATCGGAACTCTATATCATAAACGTCCTACGTACTTACCTCCCAGTCTTCCTACGTCCATCCTTTGCGTTTTCCGGGTATTAGCACACTTATTTTCCGGTTAGTATCTGAGATAAGTGGCCTCCTAGAAAAGTCTCCTACTACTTTAGTGTTCTTTACACGGTGTAGGTACCGCTGCCTTGTGATATTCCGACATTAAATGCAGAGATTTAATTGTTTCCATCATTTGGCAACGAATACATTTGATATGCTCCAGACGTCAAGCACTTCGCTCCGTCCATCACCTTATATTTTCAGCCGCAAGGCTCGAATGACGCCAGTCTTTGAAAATTCTACAAGTATAGCATCATCTCTTCTGTAGCACCTGCTAAAAGAGGCCTAACACACCGCTATGGAATCCCGTAAGACACTCACGTGTAGCACAGTGAATATAATTGCCGACCCGCTCCCCGGGTGGAAGAAAAGGCCTGAGTTCAAATCACGCCAGGGAAGTGAAGAATTTTTATGGACTTTTTTACAACGTGGCTGAGTTAATCAGTCTCAGGCGGGGGTTGCATGATTTTTCCTTACGGAAACTTGGGTTTTTCGTCCAGACAGGTAAATAGACCATAGAATACAGGCACAATATACTGACGCCTCATAGCCTTAGTTACTTTGGCGCTTAACAACACAAGCCCGTAAGTTTCTGTCCGTTCGCCGTTGCCAGTGAACTGATTTGGATAATTACTCAAGGCTGCAGCTCCTATCTATCCATACACAACGTACACTCAGGCCCTTTACATAGTTTGTAAATAAGACAGTATCACAGGTGGAGATGGACGTTAGTCTAGGAGCCACCCAACCACAATTATACATATACATATCTATCCATACAGTACAGCACAGATGTGGGAAACCACCGGTGGCACCCGACCCTAAATACTATGTCACCATCTATCCATACTCAGACCTCTGTTATAACATGCTTGTTCTACTGCATTCTCATCTTTTTACAATTTTATACAGCTTTCCTGCACACGCCACACAACATGTGACCTCTTTGATTTACATATTTTGCAAAGAATATTGCATATAGCTCAAACCTCCATGGTCCTAATAGAACGGCTAGGCATAGGATCGATTACATAATTAATTAATGTTTGAAAATAAACACTGAATAAATCATAAACATGCCTGCATTTGCACAGATAAGGCATAATTTAAAAATAATAATAATAAATAAGTAATTCCATTTTTAATTATAAGCTGAATTTCATGCAAAAGTAAACTACATTACATTTAATTATCCAGTGCTTTCGAAGAAAGCAGTCTTGAAGGTGCCTTGAATGGGTTGTTACTGCTCTCTCGAAACACTCTTGTTTATGAAACACTCCGTTCAAAATATCTGTTGGCTGTGGCCATAGAATACGTGGATACAGTACGCACACCGCAAGATCGCTCCCGCATGCTGCCACGAAAAATGCGTGGACCATTATTAACTGTTGTCGGCTACAATAACGCAGTTAAAATAAGTTATGAATTCCCTTTTATTTACACTAAAGTAAATATGACACAATCAGTATTCTAGAAGAAGCACAGTTCTTGAACAGAGAACTTTCATTCTCTAGGCATTTACCATTGGATCATTTACCATGATCCAATAATCCAAATGTAAAATGTGCACCTGGAACTACTGCATCTACACAGAGAAGTTCATTTGTCGTGAACAGCATCGAAATACCGAAAAAGGTTTTATGCATGCAACTTTTGCTTTTTAATAACTATGATTATCTTAATGCTTACAATGCAATGCCAGTATTCTTATAAATACTGCTGACACAGTTCTTTCACGATGATATAATACAGCTTAAAAAAAAAATTTGCGAGTCTCAGTGATGATGCCCAATAACCCAATTACAAAATGTACACCTGCACTACTGCACGTGTACACCTGCAGACAAGTTCATTTGGCGCCTCCGTAGCCAGGTGGACAGGAGCAGCATATCTCGAACCCCGGTCTAATTAAGAAGCGTGTGCTACGCACACGCTTCTTAATTAGACCGGGGTTCGAGCCCATGCCCACCAAATACAGAGGATGCGGAAAGGTCAGGGAATGACCACTGCATATCCACGGAGCAATATGGCCTTAGTTGCTAATGCTCCTAAAAACCAAATAACAACAAACAAACAAGTTCATCTGTCATGAACAGTACCATACGACAACAAAAGTTTTATAAATGCAGCCCTTGTTACTAATAACTGTGATTTATCTTAAAGCTTAGAGGACCAATATCGGTTATAAATACTGACATAGTTCTTTCGCGAATATTTAATACAACTTAAAAAGAAAATTTGAGTCTCTAGAGAAGGTATTACTATAACGTATACAAGTACAGTATATTCAAAGTCGATTTCGAAAGGCTAAGAATAGGAAACTTGATCCTTATCCAAATGATAGTCGGGCTAAAAATAGGAAACTTGATCCTTATCCAAATGATAGTTGGGCTAAAAATAAAGTGGACTTATCAGCATCCTACTTAAACTGCAACATCTAACGCTTGCATCGATGATCTTGGAAATCTCTCTCTAGAGTGCTGAACGCATTCCATTCAAAAACCTCACTTTGTCCTTCGATATATGGACATTTAAAAAATCCTGAACAATCTTGATGCCAAGAAGTCTCCCGGTCCAGATGGCATTTGTCCACTTGTTTGTTTCAAAATCTGTGTTCCAGAGCTTACTTGTTTTGTGTAGCTGGTTTTTTATACAGCTTTCATACCGCTGGTGGTTTTGCTTCTGCATAGAAATTTGCTCATATTCATCCAGCCAATTCTCGAAAAGGATGACCAATCTCTTCTTCCAATTATCGTCTCACTGTCCTTACCTCAACTATTTCCAAAGTAATGGAGAAATCCGCCAACTGCCACTCATACACTACCACAAAACCTTCAATATGATCAAAGATCGTCAACCCCAGAGGCTCATATCTGGTGAGTATGAGCTTGGCACACCCAGGGTCCTGAGCTGGACATCGTCATTCTTCTCTTTCTTGGTGATTCCCTTCTACCTCTCTCTCTCTCAGGATAATTCAGAATTTTTATTTTTGCTGGTGCAGCATAAGCCTCAGGCTTCCTTGCACCATACGGCTAATAATAATAATAATATGGATTTCATCAGTGTCGATCGACTGGTGATTTCGTGGCTTATGTTACTCATTTCGACAAATTCGATGCAAAAGTTCAACGAAAATCCAAGTTGCTACTCTATATTTCTCAGGCGTGTTTTGCATAAAGGTCTATTTTTATCATTTTTTAATGAATACTCAAAACACGAAAGATATTCAAACCCACACTACTTAGTATTGTGCACTGGTTACAGTTTGGGAAGAAAGAAGATATTTGTTGACCTTCTGACTATTTATCTAACTCAGCTTGAGATTCTTTCAGAAAAAGTAAGGTGGGACTTTGCAGATTGTGTAGGTGAAAATGTACATTATTCAGATTGTTACTGAGACCACGTATAATTGTAAAATGAATGCAGTTCTTGGCAGGAGGTTTAGATCTTTTAGAAGATAAGTTTGTTCCCATTTCTTTCACTATTCATGAAGCATTGGGTAAATAAGACAAAAGCATGGAGGGCCTGTTATGTGAATTAATGAAACTTTTGGATGTCTTACACGTAGCAAGAGTGCACCCGGTTCCTTGAGCTCCTTCCGCCACAGCGCCTTCCGCATACACACTACTCGGACTCCCTCCAGTCACTAGCTAGCAGAGTAGAGGCAGAGAAATTAATTACACAACACCTGATTCAGATGCCTCCTAGAGAATTCTCTAGGAAGCTCTCAGGTTCGGTCCGGTGGACAATCTAGCGGCCGACCTGCAAAAACCACTTTAAAGCTGTTTCTTCAACATATAAGACACGCTGGATCCCGCCATGATGCCCATTATATCCTCAAAAGATATAACACATACTATATGAAGATGAGAAGGGAGTTATTGCTAGAGTTTTGCTCGACACTAAATACAGGCCCTCGTGGGTAACGCAGTTGGTAGGATCGCTCTCCTCCCCACACTGGGTGGAAAAGACCTGAATTCGAGTCCCGTCGATGACGTGAGGAATTTTTATTGCCTTTTACACAACGTGGTTGAGTTAGTCGGTCTCAGGTGAGAGTAGCAAGGTTTTTTCTACCGGAAACTCGGGTTTTCTGTCCAGCAAACAGAAAACACACACAATTTACAGACCATATACACGGAGCAATATACGGCCTTAGTCGCTGATGCATCTAAAACCCTACTACAACAACAACTATTGCACAAATGGCTCTCATCACCCGGTGCAACAAATATTGCACCGGGTGATGAGAGCCATCTACCACCTAGTAATACAGAGGATTGGCCATTCTGTGTGATGTTGACGTCACACCTCGGTGACCACCTTTGGTACACTAAGTCTTGTACTTCTGACTTTACACGCGGTCCTCATGGTAGTACAGTGTTATAATCACCTTCCTCCCACACCGAGAGGAAAAGTCCACGGGTGACATCTTGAAAACTCCAGTTGGAATCCTATCAATGACGCGAGGAACTTTTATGGTGTTTTTTTTTTTTTTTTTTTTTTTTTGTCCCCACTTCATGGCTGAATTAATCGGTATCGGGCGAGGATTTCAAGGTTCCCCCTAGGAACTAGGAATTTTCAACCAACAAAACAGACAAACTGACCAGAGAACACGCACTTAATGGATAAATGGATAATAATACACATGGCTGGATGACTGTTCTTGGGTAACCCTAACATGACAGCTTTTTATTTATTTATTATTTTTTTTTTTTTTTGATCTCGCACTTGGGGATATAACGGGGTGCAAGCAGAGGATATGGGTATCACGAAACGGCTAGACTATCGAAATTAGATCCACTTGATTCGCTGAATATCAGTTCCATACTGCCAGATGCTATACCAAGATGAATGTCTGTGATAAGCCTCAAGGGGCAAATGTTTCACGCAGATCAGAGATGAGATCAATGTCTCCATATAAATATCTTTATCATTTTTCTTTTTGTCTAATACAGACCATTTTTTTTTTTTTTTTATGAAACCTGCTTCGGTAAAAAGAATTTTAAATTCTTGATTAATTTTATCTCACGCATCTGCAGTGCATGAACAGCAAGCAGTATATTTAAAGTTTCTGAAAATTCTGGGACAGACCGGATATTGTATAACTATACAACAACTGAACCTTGTATCTTTTTTTTTTCTTTTCTTTCCCCCCCCCTTTTCTGTAATACCTTTCCCAATTGGCGTCAAGTGATTTTCCATCGGGTTTCTACAACTGGGGGACCAGTTTTGATTTCGATTGCACACAGTGGGCGATAACAGAAGACTATCTGTCTTCTAACTTCTTAACTAATTCCGGTATTCCCAAGGTTCTGGCCACCGTACTTCGTTGATGTTGCTTATAAAATTACAAAACTCGTTCAAAAAAAAAGGGGGGGGGGACTTTATGAACTGCTGCACATGCATCCGTTTAAATACTCTGTTTTCCACAAGAGATAGAATACAACTGGTGTTTTAAAGGACTTGTCTGTATTCCCTCAAACTAGTTAAAACATTTAACAGTTTAACTAGTGCCACAGTAGTGTGTGTTCTGCTTCTGAACGAGTTTTGTAATTTTATAAGCAGCATGAACGACATCTGGGGATATGGTGTCCACAGAGTACTGTATAGTAACAAAACTGGGTTTCTGCCAAAGTTACAGCTGCTTCCCAGAAAATCGCTGATGCAAGTTTAAGCGTTGCTTATGTTTATTCATTAGAAACTTTCTCTAACTTCTGCATGTCAAAATAAATGGATAAAATGGACGATGCATGGTAGTAAGAAAGAGAATTATTGCTGTTTTGACTTTTCGTCTAGCAAAGCTATGAATCCGCCAAGACATCTTGTATTCAAATTGCGTGTATTCTATGGTCGGTAGGTCTGTTCTTATTTATTTATTTATTTATTGTATGAACCGGTACCTACCAAAATTTTAACAACACCGCTAGTCAATTTGGATAATTACAACCCTCCCCCCTCCCGGCTTGTCCAATTGTAGGGTGGTAGAACCTTAAAAAAGACAAAAAAAAAAAAAGTAATAACAATAAGTAGAAAAGAAGAATACGCATACATATAGGAGATAATTCAAGGTCCAGTCCAAAGCCTGCCGACGATAGAACTGCCAGCACAAGGAGCCTGAGCTCTGTGGAATCACGAACTGCACAAGGAGATTGGGTTCTCCTAGAACCATGAATCAGTACAAGGAATTCAAGCTCCCGAGCATCCAAACCAGTAATCCAAGGAGGGCAATAGGCCGATGTGATCTAGAATAATTTTTTGGCTTAGATGGTCCTTTCAACTTTAGAAGCTTTAGTAAGGCATCCTTCCATAGTGATGGAAAAACCCAGTCACACAGACAGCTATTGAAAACCTCAAGAAAGATCTCCGGTACCGCCCTTTCAATGACTTCTCCCTCAATGAGGTCCATCTCCGGGCATTTATTTTTCTTATTTGACAAATTTTGTTCAATTCTGCAAATTGCAGCGTCTGGAGACTAGGCACATGTGAGGTGATCTGATTGGGGTATTTAAGGCTTTGAATGAATTGAGCAAGTTGATGGAATTCTTCCTCTTGCTCAGACCACACACACACGCAAGGAGGCACGAATTCAAATTGAGGAAGAACAATTGCAGAATAGATGTGCGCAGTGCTGTAGTCATAAAATTTGCATAAGATTATACTCTATAAACGTTACGAAAAGCAGAGAGTATACTGTGCATATCAGGCTTATTAATCGAATTCGCTTCGGTCGCACAGAACAAAACAAGTGATTTTTCAACATAATATTCTGTATTTTGGTCATCAGCATATGAAAAACTTCTGATAGTCTATGGAATTAAATTTTTCTTATATTTGTTTTTTTAAGTCCTTAAAAAACCAGTAAGTATACACTATTCACCTAAAAAAAATCCAGAGGATATAAGGCGTATACCCTCCACTACAGCCCTGGGTGTGGGGAAGTTTGCCTTTATCCACCGAGTGGTTCATTCCTGAAACAAACTTCCATCTATTATTGTGGAAGTTGGCACTTAAATAAATTCAAGAAAGAACTACACAAACTATTGGAGGGAACGAATAGATGAAACGGGAGGTGTCATTTTTTTTTTTTTTTTTTTTTTTGGCAGATGCTATATAAGCTTGCTTTCTTCTATCATTTTCCACTGCTAATTCAGGCGCGTTAGCAGGAACAGCGCTAGCGTTTGTGGCACCTGACGCAAAAACTGAAGGTAAGGTTTTCGTTTGGAATGGCTGTTAAGAGCACGACGGAGTACAATTTGTAGTTTTCTTACTGTTTCAAATACCAAATTATCAATGCTAATCACTTCGCCTGAAGGGATGCTGCATGATGATACATTCCACTGAGTCAAAAAGCAATCAATGTTAACACAAAATAAATATCTTCAAACCTTTTTCTTTTTGTCTAATACAGATCAATTTTAAACTACGGGAAAGCTTTGGTTAAAACATTTTAAAATTGTTTCTTAATTAACTCTTAATTTTGCATCTGTAATCCATGGAACACCATCCAGTATATTTACTGTTTCTGAAGATTAATATTAGTATCTAATATTAAATTTAAATAATGATTTTGAACTTTATTAGTATTATTCTTATTTTATGTGCTTGTGATTCATGGATCTTATCACTGTAAACCATTTCGATATATTATTTAAATAAATAAATATATATATATTTTTTTTTTCTTTTTTTTTTGTAATGCGGCCTGCGAGTAGAGACCAGAAGTCCAATGCAGCTACTCAGTGATTTGAAGTTGAAAAAGCCCTGCATAAACGATTTGTCAATTGATTAAAGCAGTGGTTCCCAAACTATTGAGATCTACGGACCCCTTCAAAAATCAAAAAAAAGTTTGCGGATCCATATATATATATATATATATATATATATATATATATATATATATATACAGTAAACCCCCGCTATTCGCGGGGGTTACGTTCCTGAGAAATGTCGCGAATCCCGAAAACGCGAATACTGAGTTATGGCTCCCATAGTAATAAAGGGGATCCGTTCCAAAGTATGAAATATATAAGAAAAACTAGTCTAAAATTTTGTCTACGTATGTATTATATGTACCTTCATAATATGACTATGTACATAGACAGTACATAGTGAAATGCAAACATATGGCATCGAAATGAAAATAAGAAACAATTTAATATTAAATGTAATATTTATTAGAAATTTCAAACAAATCTTTCAAACCAACGCCTTTGCTAGCTAAAAAACTTATCCCGCCAGTGCTATCACCAGTTTCGCTAAAGTGTTGATAAAGGAGTTTTGCCTTTTCGCGAATGATGAGTGAACTTAACGGAATTTTATTTTGAGTTCGGTCTTCTATCCACAGATTTAAAGCTTTTTCCATTTTTTTCTAATTTAACATCACGAGTTACAGAGCAAATTTTTGAAGCAATTAGCGCGTTTTCACGGACACTACGGCAGATTTTTTTCTTCCGATTTCTTGATTGATCGTACCGTTAACTCATTGATTTTATAATGTTTTGCCACTGAGGAGACACTTTCACCATTAGAAAGTTTGTCTAATAACTCAATTTTATTCGCCAATGTCATCACCTTCTTTGATATTTTCACATTTCTCTTTTTATTCGTAGCCATATTTTTGTACGGGTTAGAAAGAACTTGTCCACAATAAAGTCACTTTCTTCCGTTAACACACTCGAAAAAGTCTGTTTTACACTGCAAAACGGTAGATTTATCATTTTTGTAAGCATATCAATTTATAAATTGATAAATTTATTCAATTTATAAACATATAAATTAAAAGCAAACGACGAAACCTTCCATGACAAACGCATAATACATACTGCACAAGGATTAGCGAGAAACATCCACGCTCGCGATTTTGTCACCCCTCTCCCCCCCACCCACTGAGCGCTGTTTTGACCGGGAAAGATAATTTTAGCCACGCCCATGTTTTTTATGGCGGAAAATATTCACGGCGCTTTAAAATTCACATTTTTTTTAGGTTTCATTTTATATTAAATTGGCGATCGCGAATACGCGAAACCGCGAATACAGATACCGCGAATAGCGGGGGTTTACTGTATATATATATATATATATATATAAATTCAGATTTCAAAGATTTATGTTTAAAACAACTCACCTTTATTTTTATTTTTACGTAAATATATAACAATAACTTTATTTATCATCAATTTTCTATACATAGAACGAATAATTTGCCAGCAGAGACAAAGAGGCGATATAGATCAATGTTCTGTAAACACTAAAAGATACGGCAAAGACTAAGGAGACTAAAAGTTCAATGTATCGAAGAACGTGTTTTGTCGTATTTTATATTAACAAATAATGAATTTTAAATTTAAAACTTTTTTTTTTTTTTTTCAATATTTCTCAGATGTGTAAAGAAAGGAAACCAATTTCTGGTTATGAATACAGAAAAATAAAAAAAAATGAAAAGTGACCAAATAATTTTAATTTTTTACAATGTTTTAGCGAGTTAAGTAAAATATCAAAAGATGAAATTTTAAAACATCGTTCAGATTTAGTATTCAGATCAGATGCCACCAATGAGGAATGTCCAAAAGATATTGTTACTGTTGATCTTGCAAATGAAATACGAATTTTTCAAAATTTTATGTCCATGAATCAGACTCCACAATAAATTTTAAGTTTTATATTCAAAAATAATTCAACCACTCTACAGCCTAATACATTTATTTCATTAAGAATAATGTTAATAATGCCCATATCAGTAGCTAGTTGTGCGCGCTCTTTTTCAAAATTAAAATTAATAAAAAAAAAACTAGGAGGCTCTCCCCCTGTTCGCTCTGCTCGCCAACCCCTGCGCACGCTTTTCTACATAATCTATACAGGTATGACGGAGTAAGTCAGATCTTTTCTACATAGAAGATACACTTGTCAAAACGTACTGATCGATATCTAATCAGGAAATGACCTATGTAATTATTTATCTGTGCATTTGTAGTGCGCGGCATTCTCACGGTCGAATAAATATCAGTATGTAATTATTTACCTGCGTTTATATAGGTCACTTACGAAAAGGCCTGGTAGCAATTCAGATCTTGGGTTCAGATCAACACTTCGACTAAAAGTCAAGAAGGCAGTGATCGGCAGGTGTCGCTCACTGTTTAGCTCCGCCCCCTTTCCTTCTAGGTTGACATGCCTAGGGCGTTTATCCCTCCACTTGCCTCTGTTTTAAAATCGGGAACTCGTTTTCCGTTTTTAAAACAGCGGGATGGGGGGATAAACGTCCTACCTAAGCTAAGCATCCCCCCCTCCTCGACGACACAAAACAATCAGAAACAAAACGCATTCACAATCACCCACTCACAGAACTCGACCGTACAATCACTCCGTTCTACGACCACGCTCACTGCGCAGAGACAAGTGGTACCCAAATAACAGATTTTAGCCCACTATGTAATTATTTACCTGCGTTTACATAGATCACTTAGGAAAAGGCCTTTTGCTTCGGGTTCCATAATGCATGAGGAATATTGTTGCATCCGAAAGAGCAGGTCTAAAATATTTACAAACTATACAAATATTTAAAATATTTACAAAATACTAAGCTATTTACAAATAAATATACAATATTCATTAATATACAAAAAAACGTTACAATGGAACATCAAATGTTAGACACTGAAGCACGTGCACGAGGTTAGTGAACGTTATGGAGGCAGTTGTCAATAATTAATTGAATTTGTAGTGACGTAATTTCCTCGCCCTCTACTCCCACTGGCTCCAATCCATATCACTAAGAGGAAAACTTTTTTAATGTATAGAGAGAATTACGTCCGTTGATCAATGCATCAACAAAGATTAAATAATTAAATAATATCTATGGAAAGTGATATTGTGATTCTTTAGATATAGAAAATATTACGACTGATTTTGCTGCAGCCAAAGCAAGACAAGTTAAATTTATATAATGTTTTGTTGTTGTTTATTATTATTATTTACATTTTTATTTTAAGTTTATATATAGTTTTATTTTATTGTCTGCAGCCAAAGAAAAATAAATGTATTTTCGTTTTTTATTTTATTTTTAACATATTTGCTTCATGTATCATAATATATGTTATTTTGTGTTTAAAAAATAAAATTATATATTATTTTGGAAATATATATATTTTTTAATTCCCCCCCCCCCCAAAAAAAAAAAAAAAAACGGATATAAGAAAAATTACCGTGGGGGAGTAGGGACAGCAATAAGAAGTTTGCGCCAAGATGGCTATATAGCCTGGCGCGGCCATGTTCACCAGTTCCAGAGAGTCCATTTCGCTGACCCCCTGGAACTGGTCTACGGAGTCCCAGGAGTACGCGGACCCCAGTTTGGGAAACGCTAGATTAAAGGATGGTGCGACCGTAGCCAAGTGGTCAAACTAACAGTACAAAGTTGTATAAGCCGTATTAGGCGTGCTCGAATCCACGTATCACAAAATAAGGTCACGTTCTAGTAAACTCCTTTAATGTAACCGTCCCAGAATATAAACTGAAAAATGTTTACTTAACGTGTTTAAATAGAACTGCGCATCATGTAAAAAGTACTGCATATCATTTCTTATATAACAGCCGTGATGATGATGAGATATATGTATGTATGTGAGTCCCTGCCCATATAAACCTCTTACTCCCATGGTCACGCACTTCCACGATGTCCTTCTCAATCCACCAGGTATCGCGATGATTGCGCTGTGGTATACCCGGCTTTGAACCTTACCAGAACTATGGCAATGGGCCCTGAAACAGAAACAACTGAAGGTAATGAGGCAATAGCTACTCTTCCACAGCGGTGGGGAATGACTATTGTCATAGTTGTCAAAGAGTAATGTGGGAAGGTAGCACAATTTCTAATTTTGGCACTGAAGTAATTAATATTACAGTAGTTTTTACATTACATTTCTTTCGGAAAAGCTCGAAAAGTCTAAATAAAACGTGTTCCTGCACGTCTCGATTGTGATAGCGGTCACGTGTAGCAACTATTGCAGTCGAGGTTTGTTTTCAATCGACCTGTATTACATATTCTCACAGTTGACTCAAATTATGTGCTGTGACTACGACCACGAAAGCAAGTGACACGAGGAAGGGAATGGCCGATAGCACTCTGGAAAGTTAAACAATCTCTCAACGTCAGTACCGCTGATGGACTAAGCAGATAAACCACTCCTACCGACTAGTCTCTGGCAAAGTGCCAGACAACATAAATCATGCTGAACTGGGCAAGGTCAAGTACACAAGGAATATATAGCTTTAAAATGTTAACAGCCAATCTCGCTGAAATATTTCAGATTTTAGAGGGAGAGAAACCTCACATCTTGAACTTACAAAAATGAACTTTCAAAAATAATAAATAAAAGAAGAAAAAACTGATTATCTGATACAGTGATCGTCATTCGATTCGATTTCAACTTTTAAATTTGAAAACTTTTCATAAATTTCAGTAACACTTAAAAATTAAATCACAAAAGAGGGAGAAAAAAAATAAACTGATTCTGACTATAACGTTGTCGTTACAAAATTGAGTGGGCTGGATAGATGGTTTAGGTACTGGAGCAGCTAAACTGGATTAATGAATAAACTTTTGTTCCGTCCTGGGGAGTGGCCTGCTCCTAACAAAAGCTGTCTGAATGCGGTCGGAAGGTATCCGATTCAGAAAAATTTCAAGAGAGCTGTAGGATGTCTGGGCGAGAGTGTGAGATAATTGGTCATTTTGGGGAATGAATTCTTGAATTACGGAGAGTTTCGACTGCCTTGATTACAGTAATAGATCCAACTGGAAGGTCAGCTCCAGGCGTTGTGCTAAGTGAAAATGCCAACCACGTCTATACCTGTCGATTTAAAGCAGTGGAGAAACCACCATACTGTCAGGCCAGCCTCGGCAGAGGAATGAGTCAGAAGGCCCGATGGCTAGGTCCTATGGTTGCTAAAACTGCGTGGGCCATTCCGTAATCTTGAGGTGGGAGTAGGGGGGGGGCAAAATTTATACATTTACCTGATCCTAAAATAAATACAGTATATCAAAAATAGGTTTTCCCTAGTGTGAACTTAATTCCAGGCCATGCTAAATACACAGTCAAAATGTCCATTTGAATTTTTAGCGATTAATCATTATAACATGGTACCCCATCCCATAGATCTTTGCGACAAGCAATGATAGACAAGTGTAGCTCCTCCCACTTATTGCTCGGACAAGTTGCTAATTACCTGTAGTTTGCTTCGAGTGAATGCCATCTTTCTACCGGCTAAAGCCGGCAGGTTTGCGTTACAGCAGTGGTTCCCAACCGGTGTACTGCAGCAACCCTTTTCAAGTACAGCAGCATGTTCGAGGGTAATACTCTTTATCTGATCATCAGCAATGATTCATCATGCATTAAGAATCTGCAGATAAAGGAACCACTAGTTGGCAGTCTTAGAGGGGAACAGGTATCCTGTGTATTATCAGACACTCAGCCTAAAACACTGATGGATCCAATATCTCTCTATTACAGAAGATTTAGGAGAAGTCCGGTTGGCCTGCCTCCCTAAAATCCACTCATGCACACCTTCTCGATGGTAAGCCCTGTTACGTCACTTAGGTGGCAACGAACGTGTAGAGTGGTTCTCTTCAAGATGCTTGGTCAGCGTAAAGAGGAAAAGACCAAACTCTCCAGCATATGACAGCACGACAAAACAAATGGTCCTCAGTCCCCAGCAGCTTTCACTCCCACTCTTACGGCAGCGAGAGGATCAGAGTGTAAGCAGAGGGTGCTAAGAATCTCTGGGTACGACCAGGCTGCCATGCACGGAAACTGAACTTGGCCTGTTATAACGTAAGATCACTCAAAGGTGAAGACAGGATATTAGAGCTGGAAAAGGAATTAGAAAATGTGAATTGGAACATCATCGGTTTGGCTGAAACAAGAAGAAGAAATGAATCACTTATAAGTTTGTCAAGTGGAAATCTGATGTACACCAATGGAAACAGTGAAAGGAGTGAAGGTGGAGTTGGGTTTCTGGTCCATAAAGATTTAAAAACCAACATTTTGGAATTCAAAAGTACATCACCAAGGGCGTCTAATACTCAAGATTTCTAAGAGGTACAAGCTAAAGATTATAATGATTTATGCACCAACATCGAGCCACGATGATGAAGAGGTTGAAGAAATGCACACCGAAATTGAGTCTTCCGACTATAACGGTGAAAAGACAAAACAGTGCAGAAAGGGGAACTAGAGGAAATTTGGGAATTGGTGAAAGAAATGAAAGAGGCGAAAGACTTTTGGAATTTGCAGAATCTCAAGGATTGTCAGTAATGAACACTTTTTTCAAGAAAAGGGTGAACAGAAAGTGGACATGGAAGAGTCCAAATGGATTAACAACTAATGAAATCGACTCCATCCTCACTAACAGAAGATATATTGTGAATGATGTTACCGTCCTGAATAAGGTAAATGTTGGAAGTGATCACAGAATGGTAAGATGTACACTTGATATAGATGTAGGAAAGGAAAAAACTGTCTCGAGTAAATAATACAAAGGTCTTTGAGATAACAGAAGAGGAGAAAAAGCAGTATGTACTGGAACTTAAGAACAAGTTTGAGCTTCTGCAGACTGCTCAGGACCAAGATATCGAAGAGGAACATTACAACTTTCTGAAAGTGATAAAGCCCAAGAAACCTATAAGAAAAAAGAAATCCAAAGAAGAAAAAATTAGTCAAGAAACACTTGTTATGGTGAACCGAAAGCGAAAAATGAAGAGCAAGATAAACACTAAGAAGGAAAAATTTGAGTATACAGAGTTATGCAAAGCCATTAGAAAGAGACTCAAAGGAGACATAAGAAGATTTAACACAAGAAAAGTAGAACAAGCATTAAGGGAAAACAAAGGATTTAAATCAGCAGCCACGAGCAGTAATACAGAAAGACAAATGATACTGAAACTGAAGAATAGCGATGGTGTACTTATAAACAGCAGAGAAGGCATAATTCAAATAGCAGAAGACTACTATAGAGAATTATACAAGGAGCGAGGGAATGATGCCAGCAGTGGGGAAGATGGATTGCAAATTAGCAACACATACGACATACCCGATATTCTTCCTTATGAGGTAGAACATGCATTGAAGAAAATGAAGAATCAGAAAGCCACGGGGGAAGATGAAATTACTGTAGAGTTGTTAAAATTGGGAGGAAGAGACATAACACAAAAACTGGCAAGGCTCTTCACAAAGTGCATTAGAAAAGATGTGACGCATAAGCAGTGGAATAATGCAATCATAGTTTTGCTGCATAAGAAAGGAGATAAATCAGAAATTGGAAATTATAGACCAATTAGCTTGTTATCCCACATCTACAAGTTGTTCACAAGGGTCATTGCTAACAGATTAGAAAGATTACTCGATGAGAATCAACCGAAAGAGCAAGCTGGCTTTAGGACAGGATTCTCAACTATGGATCACCTTCACGTAATATCACAGCTAATGGAGAAAGAAAATGAATATAAAACACCATTATGCCTGGCATTTGTGGATTATGAAAAGGCATTTGACTCCATACAGCATAAGGCAATGTTTCGGGCACTGGAAAGACAAGGCATAGATACCTTGCATATTATGATTTTGAAGAAAATATATGAGAGTGCTACCTCCTTTATTAGACTAGACAAAGACAGTAGGAAATTTAAAATCGAGAAAGATGTTCAACAAGGAGACACAATATCTCCGAAGCTGTTTACTGCTGCCCTTGAGGAAGCTTTCAGAAGATTAGACTGGTCGCAGAAAGGAGTCAATGTGAACGGAGAGTACCTAAACCATTTACGATTTGCAGATGACATTGTGGTCATAAGCCATGCTCCCAAAGAATTAAGAGGAAAATCTTAATCAGTTATGCACAGTTAGTAAGGATTTTGGACTAAAGATGAATATGGCTAAAACAAAAGTAATGATGAACAAGTATGCCACAGAAATGGAAAAATTGATTGAAGGAGCAGTAATTGAAAAGGTGGAGTCATATACTTATCTGGGACAAGTTATTAGCTGTAATAATGATAAATGGCTGGAAGTCAAAAGAAGAATAAATTTTGGATGTATAGCATTCAGGAAATATGGTCACATACTGAAGAGCAATATCCCAGTTTGTCTGAAACGTAAAATAATGAACCAATGTATACTCCCCACCATGACTTATGGAAGTGAAACTTGGGCACTCACCAAAAGAATGGAAGAGAAGCTGAGAACTATACAGCGAAGAATGGAACGATTTATATTGGGAATCAGACTGTCAGATAAGAAGAGAAACACATGGATTAGGCAGCAAACTCAAGTAAAGGACATTCTTATCAAAACTAAAGAACTAAAATGGTCTTGGGAAGGACACAGCTCGAAGATATGATGACAGATGGACTAAGAAAATAACAGAATAGTAGCCAAGAGGAGCTAGAAAAAAACCTGGAAGACAAAGGCGGAGATGGATAGATGAAATTCGTGAGTTTGTGGGTAGTAAATGGATAGCCAGTGCTCAAAACAGAAGGAACTGGAAAGTTGCTGGAGAGGCCTTCATCCTGCAGTGGATTGAAAATGGCTGATGATGATGATGGCAGTGACCAGTGTGCTGATGTGGGATTTACTTAAATATGTAGCTACCATCAAGGGTAAAGGGAAGGGTTTTTGCTTTCGTAAAGATGACGACGGTGGTTTCAGACAGTTTTAAAATTCTACACAATGGGACCAACTGATGATGTTAACAGCAAATTCTAAATAGGAAGCATTCAAGGAAGTAACCTTGGAAGTTACTAGGTTTTTTGTCCCAACTAAGAAATACTGTTCAAGGTTTAGGCCTATATGGATGGCAGATGAACTAATGACACTCGTGGCAGAGAAGAAAAATGCATGGGATACATATAAATTATCAGATGACACAGCAGACTATGGTAGGTATAAGCTAGTCTGTAATCAAGTCACAAAGGAGGAAGGCAGATTATGAGAAATCTTTGGCAAAGGATACAAAGAAAAACAACAAAGACTTTTTTACTTACGTAAACTCTAGAAGGAAAGGGATGAATCAGATTCGTCCACGTGGTATCGACGGTTCGGTTGTTGATGAACCTGCTGAGGTAGCTGACAAACTCAATGAGCATTTTGCATTTACATTCAAACATGACGAAGTCTGTAAAGAAGTGACGGACAGAAGCTTATCAAACTCTAGCAGGGAGATAAATGATTTTGTAATAACTGAGAGCAAAGTGGAGGAGAAATTGTTGAAATTGAACAAAAAAAAAGGCACCTGGGGTGGATGGGATCTATCCAGTTATATTAAAGGAGGCAGAAAAATGAAGTAAGGAAACCCTTAACCATAATTATGAAAGCTTCCTTGAACTCAGGGGAGCTCCCCACGGACGGAAAAGTGCAAATGTGTCCCCAATTCACAAAGAGAGATCAAAGGGTGACACAAGTAATTACAGACCTGTTGGTTTAACTTCTGTTTCAGGGAAAATAATGGAGTCACTGGTTAAAGAAGCACTGCAGGATCATCTGGACAAGTCTGCAGTCACAGTTCAGACACAGCATGGATTTGTTAAGGGAAAGTCTTGTCTGACAAATTTGATTGAATACGATGATGTGGTCACAAAGGAATTGGATGCAAAAAATAATTTTGATATCATATACTGTACTTGGATTTTAGGAAAACTATTGATACTGTTGCACATGGAAGACTGCTGTACAAATTGGAGCAGTATGGAATTAAGAGATGGTTGAATGGGAGAAGACAGAGAGTGGTAATCAATGAAGAACAGTAGTCCACGAAGAACAGTGTCAATGGACACTGTTCTTCGTGGACTACTGTTATTAGCGAAGTCCCCCAGGGTTCAGTGTTGTTTTCTGTATTTATCAGTGATACTGATGAAGGTAGATCAGGGTTAATGTCTAAGTTTGCAGAAGATAGGAAGGTTAGCAGGGTTGTTAATGACAGTAATGATAATATACTACTGCAACAGGATCTAGAAAAGTTGAGCAGATGGCCTGAGAGGTGGCAACTGAAGTTTAACATTGACAAATGACAAACAAATGTGAATGGGACTGTGTGGTACTACACTCAGGGTAGTAGAGAATGAAAAGGACCTGGAGGTAATTGTGCAGTCAGATATGAAGTTTTTTGAGCAGCGTAGACAGGCTGCAAGAGTAGCTCATGGTGTCTTGTCAATGATATACAGAATTTTTGCTAGCAGGGATAAGGAGGTGAATGTCCCCTTGTATAAGACAATGGTCAGTCTACATATCGAGTATGCATACAGGTCTGGAGGCCTCATTTTGAGAAGGATGTAGAGCTGCTGGAACGAGTATAGAGAAGGGCAACGAGATTGTTGAGTGGAACAAAGGGTTGTTGTTTTCAAGAAAGTCTTTTAAGTTCTGCAAATTGCAGCATCTGGACACTAGGCACCTGCGAGGTGATCTAATTGAGGTGTATAAGGCCTTGAATAGTTTGAGCAAGCTCAATGCTGGTGGGATTCTTCTTCTTGCTCAGATTACTCACCTGAGGGGGCATAGATTCAAATTGAGGAAAGATAGTTGCAGAATAGATGTGAGGAAGTTTGCCTTTAGCCAGCGGTTGGCTGATAGTTCGAACAGACTTCAATCTATTGCAGTGGAGGTCGAAAATTTAAATAAGTTCAAGAAAGAACTAGACAAGCATTTGGATTGAATGGATGGATGAAATGGGAAGGGTGGTTTTTTTTTTTTTTTTTTTTTTTGGTTGATGCTATATATGTTTGCTTTCTTGCATCATAAGCCTCTGCTAATGTTAAGTATACCGCGAGAGTTGGAAAAATTCCATTGAGTTCGATGGCATCACTATTTCAGTGCTGTTAATATTTGTCTTTTACCTTAAAGTGTGATTTGGGGGAGAAAAGATTGGGAATCACTGCGTTAGAGTACTGTATATAGCAGGGGTGGCCAACGAGTCGATCGCGGATTTAATTTCGGTCGATCACGACGAATTTTAAATATACAGTCATCCCTCGATTTGTGCACTTTGTGCAATTAAATTTTTGAGATGGTAGATCGCGGCACATTTTGAAAGAAAAAAGTAGATCGCATCACAAATTAAGTTGGCCACTCCTGGTATATAGAAACACGGGATACCATATTCTAAGGATGCGAAGAATACTGTGGTTTGCGTCAGAGTGAATTCCGCCTTCGCTGTTTTTAAACCTGGGAACGATTTTAAGCCAGCGCCAATGGAAGGGGGAGGAACTCGTTTCCCGATTTTAATTAAACCAGCGCCAAGGAGGTGGAAACTCGTTTCCCGATTTCAATCCAGTACCAAGGAGCGCGTAATTGACAGCTTTTTTGCACTAATTTCTGCCTCCCATTGGTGCTGATTTTAAATCGAAAAACGAATTTTCCCCCTGACCCTGGTTTAAAATCAATAAACGATCCCCCGGCGTTGATTTAAAACCAGAAAACAAGTTCTCCCCTAGCGCTGGTTTAAAATAAGGTAAACAGTTTTCCCCATTTTAAAATCGTTTCCCGATTTTTAACACCGCGCCAAGGGGGGGGGGGAGAGAACGCTTTTCTCGAATTTAAACCAGCGCCAAGACTGCATTCACTCAATCACATGGAGCTTTGACATTCTCGCATCTTTAGAATATGATACCCCGTGTTTCCGTATATTCTAACGCAGGGGTGGGCAACCTCCGGTCCACGAACGTGCGTAAATCGGCCCGCGGTCGTTTTCAAAATATATATAATAAATGGCCCGCCGAAGAATATATATCATGAAATTATGTTTATTGTAAATTTTATTATATTTACTGTTATTAAATTGTTTTTAACATTTTTGCGCGACGTCCATGAATCATTTGAATTTGTGCCATATGTCACGACTCGAGTATGCAGGCATAGTTCCTGGCAACACTGATTAGCAGGCATAGACTTGCACGCAGTCAGTAGTGGTCCGCGGACTCTCGGCTTGTAGAATGTGATTGCAGTGAACATTTCCTTGCAAGGTACACTGATTTTTCATCATATGCACACGACCTCAAATTATATATAACATCAAAAAACGCTGAGCAGACTCGCCTCATAAATCAGCGAGTCTCCGTCCTGATCAACAGCCTTATAGAGTATCTACTGCAAATAGGTCTGGAGCTAAACATATCTAAATCAGTTCACATTACCTTTGCGAAAAAGAGAATCAAAAATGACATCAGATTCTATCACAACGATTGCAGATAAGGAAAGTGAAGTCTCACACCGACCTCGGCTTGATCTGGGATGAGGGCCTCACTTTTCGGAACCATTTTTCGACCATGAAAATAAAGAATTACTCAGCGATGTGGGCAATTGGACAAGGACTGACAGGGTTACTAAACATCGATGTAGTCGGAAGATACATCCAGTGGTGCCTGCAACCGATTGCACTATGCATCACCAATCTGGTCTTCTGCTTCGACATCGTACGTAAACAGATTCCTGGCAGTCGACTACTAGATAATGCCACGGATGAATAGGGTCACGAGCAACGCATTCGCCATCTCCAAGGCTGTTTTATATACCAACCTAAATATCATTCCCTGAAGAGTTCACATAGCATCCAGGAATATTCTTCCTCTTTCTCAGATGCTTACCGGTGTGATTGACGTCCATAGCCTTCAAGGATTTATCTCTACTCCACGTGCTGAAAGCAGTAATAACAACCCCTACCTACCGTTACATTCTGTACTGTACAACCTGTCCTGTCTAAAGAATTTCTTCCTAAACAACGCAACGCAGTCAATCTTTTTAATTCATTACTGTGAAATACTTTAAAGCAAGCAGTATAGAGTGAAGAGCCTCTCTGAAGCACACAGCTTACTTCAACTGCAGAACAGGAGAACAACTGCAGAACCTGATGAAATTACTCGAATAAAGAAGGTGGAATGACCAACATAAAACCACTGTCGAACATCTACTTTTATATAATACTGTAAATAATTTCCTCTTGTCCTATAATTTCCTATTGTCGATAATTGCATTCTGTAAATAATATTGTAAATACACTGTACAGTAATTTTCACTTTTGTAAATACTATTGTAAACAATTGTTATTCTTGAATTTTTGTACACCCTTCTAGCCGGTCGGCTAGAAAGGGAAAGCAAACAAGTGCTACAATAATAAGTAGGGGGCTGCGCTCGCTTCTTTTGATAAAGTAAAATAAAATACTTACAGAAGCTTTCGACACTTTGTGTCTCTTCCTCTGCTATGAATACATAAATACGCTACATATGGAAATCAAGCATAGTACCGCGTAGTCATGTTAGATAAACATAGCTCGTGACCACGCTTAAACAGAAGCTTGTTTTTACCACAGTAAAACAAGCTTCCGTTACGTATTACCACATAACCCGCATCTCTCTTCTCCCATTGGCTGAATATTTATCACTAGGAGGGAAATTATTTTAATATACAGAAAGATAATAAAATTTTCATCACCATTCAATATTCCTGATAGTAACAAAATTCTGGATAAATATGAAATGGAAATATTAAAAATGCAAGGAAAAACAGAATTGAAAATGAAATTTTTGTAATTATCTCAATACGAATTTTATAAAAATTTGAACCGAGAAGCATTTCCACGGGTGATAAATAATGCAAGAAACTTCTGTCGTTATTTCGAAGCACATGCAGATGTGAACAAGTTTTTTCAAGAGTGGCTTTCATAAAATCCAAGACCGGGTCCCGAATTACATCTACTGGAATTTTCTAGGTTAGTATGGTCATGTGGCTACACAGCCCATGTTTAGAAATTAGAAAATATATGTTTAAGTTTTTCGAAATATAATTTAACACAATTTATAAGAAGGCAGATAACTGAATATCAGAATTCTTATATAAATTATAATTGGTAACCGTTTAAATACCGAATTACTTCACTATATTTCACAAAATATAGCATATTAAACAGTCTGCTGCTTATACTGTTATCTTTATTAGATAAAAAAATATGGAGATGTTCATTTCAATTACAATTCAGCATTCCAATTCATACAGCAAATAATATATATATATATATATATATATATATATATATATATATAACATCGTTATGTATAACATAATAACGTTAAGGTTATTGAATGTCAATGGGCAATAAACGTAGATTCTAAGGAACACTTTCATATCTACACAGAAGGTTACAATAAAATGGATCAGGATAATAAAATGTAAACTTCTAAAAATATGCATATTAAATAATGTCAACTGCAATGAAATCTTTTCATACAAGTATTAATAAATAAATAAAAAAACACTTACGAAATGGTATACGGTGTAAGTTAATCTACAAAAATGACGTTCAATCTTCTAATTTTTCATTTTATTAAAAAATGTTAATGCAAATCAACTGCTAAAAAAGGAAATTAAATGGACAAAAAACTCACCCACAAAATTTAACGACTGAAAAGTGAAAACTCCACAGAAGACGTGTACCGTTAACATCTAAAATCAAAATGTCATAAATAACCTCTTCCTTTTCAACCATGTCTTTTTTTTTTTTTTAATATCTGCGATCACGTGCTTTCGCTGCATCCCAGATTAACTAGAGTACGTCTTAATAAAGCGATGCAACTCTGATAACCACGCAAATTCCACTGAACTGAGTCATAACGAGTGTTGGTGATTTAATCTTACACATACACAATGAGTGCAGCAAAGTATAAATCCATTTTGAAACCGATATTCCGCAATTCGTAATAACTTCTTTCAGGACTCGCTGGGAGACCTTGAATGTGTAACTTCGAAATTTAATCTAGATCTTAATCTTTCGGTAGGTGTATATACTACCTAGGAAAGAAAAGCCGATGAAATGCCGTTCAATAACAATAATTCTGAACAATATATCACAGAAGAATCTCTACGGCGGCCGGATATGTTGTGTGGTACAACTGGAAAAGTTGTACCACACAACATGTCTTTCAAGTTGCTCGACAAATACCAATTCATCTGGCATTCCCCTGTTTGTACCGAGACGCTTAAAACGTTTGATATGCTCCTGCTTGTCGCAAGTCAGTATTACGATTCAAACTTATTTTATTTATTTATTGTTTTCTTGGTACTAAAGCAACTAAGGTATCAATGTATAATGTCGGCAAAGTGCGTGTATTTTATAGACGTTCTGCTTCTTTTGCTGGATGAAAAATCTGAGTTTCCATATTTCAAATATTGAGGGGGACCGTGCAACTCGCTCGAGATACTTAGTACTGAAAAGGTAAAAATAGTGAATGAGAGAGATGTCGGAGGATGCGTCCCACTTGGAGCGCTATTTGGTCTAGGACTGACCTACACTGTGCTGCCACTTCATTAGGTACACCTACCTAGTAGCGTTTTGAGCCTCCTTTAGCCTTCAAAACAGCCTGAATTCGTCTAGGCATGGATTGAACAAGATGCTGATAACATTGTGCACAAATGGAGTACCATGCAGACATGAGTGTGTCACGCAGTTCCTCGAGATTCGACGGTGTAGGCTTGCAGCGAACAGCCCTTTCCAGCTCATCCCAAAGATGTTCAATAGGATTGAGATCCAAGGACTGAGCGGGCCACTGCAAAAAAAGAAAAGCTATTGTCATGTTCCTGGAACCATTCAAGAGTGATTCGGGCTTTGTGCACCGGCGCATTATCCTGCTGGAAGTAACCATCTTTTTACTGAGGATAAACTGTCAATATGAACGGATGCACTTGGTCAGCAATGATATTTACGTACGATGTGGCATTCAGACGTGAATTTATGGGTATCAATGGACCCAACGTGTGCCAAAAAAAAAAAAAAAAACGTTTCCCACACCATAACACTGCCCGCACCATCTTGCACAGCAGTCGTCAGACATAACGGGTCCACAGATTCATGTTGTTTTCGCCAAATTCTGAGCCTTCCATCAACATGATGCACCAGAAACTTCGACTCGTCAGACCAAGCAACTGATTTCCAATCCGCGATAGTCCAGTGCTGGTGTTGCTGTGCCCACAGGAGGCGTGCTCTCTTGTTTTTCATTAATAACAAAGGTATGCGATGTGGCCGTCGGCTGTTGTAGCCCATTCGCAACGAAGTGCGACTAGTGCTCCGTTGCGATATTTTGTTCTGAGCACCAAGGTTGTTTTCTGACTTGATGTGCGACATTGTGGCCCGTCTGTTTGCGTGCACAATTCTAGCCATCCTCCTCTGACCTCTCTCTCATCAACAAGCCATTTTCTTCCACAGGAGTGCTTCAGAGGATGTTTTCTGTTCGTTGCACCATTCTCGATACACCCTTCAAACTGTGATGCGTGAAAAGTTCAGGAGAACTGCCGTTTCAGAGATGCTTTGTCCAGCACGTCTTGCACGTCACGCCATGCCACGTTCGAAGTCCGTTAGATCACTCCTTTTCGCCATTCTTGCTACGGTTTTTACGTTTAACTGATACTAGAAAGGTTGTTCTGCTGCATTTATATCCGCAACTGTGGTCATGTGACTTGCAATGTTGTGGGCCAAAACATTTGTGTGCACACAGCAGGGGTGTACCTAATAAAGTAGCAGCACAGTGTAGCTACACATTATACTCTCAAAGGTATTTGGATGTACCTCTCACACTAATAAAGCTGGTTCAAATAGCTGTATACAAAGGAAGAAACTATGAAAGGCCACGGGGCACAATACGAATATGAATAGCAGTGTCGCATTTAAGGGATTCCAAAGAGACTCAACTATTATATGCCATATTGGTTATTTGTCGTTGCATAATAAGTCAATCAGTTTGAACTTTCCTAACCCACGTGCTATTAAAAGATTAGAACAAGGGCGGCAAGACTTTTTTTTTTTTTAATGAAAACCCCAAACACGAGAGGTATTAGAACCTATAGTACTTAGTACCGTGCTTGGGTTGAAGGTTGAGAAGATGAAAGAAGATATTTGTTGACATTAGACTTGAACTTCTGTAGATTGTAATTTTCAGGAAATGCATATGAAGGAAAGTTGTTTCAGAAAACGGCAGTTGAATGAATAAACGAGGAAGATGAAAAGTTGGTTCTGTGAGTTTGAAGTTGGACAGTAAATGGATGTTGGCTGGTGGCGGCACGTATTCGGACTGTTTTGAAAGCGAGAGCGGGAATTATAGAAGCCAATTCAGAAGAACAGTGCTCATGGAAGTATCTGTATAAAAGGCATGCAGCAGAAACAGTACGTCTATGAGACAGCGAGTGGAAAGATGAGTCATTAATTAACCTAAGTGCACTCTTCTGCATTAGAGAGGTTTTGGGGGCCACAGCCCCAGATGTGGGAATAATACTCCATGGTAGGGCGGATTTGCGATTTGTACACAGTGAACAGCTGTTTGGAAGAAAAGTAACGCCGAGAGCGAGAGAGAAAACCAAGTTTTTCAGATGCAGAGGAAGCAATATTTTGTAAAGTGCTTGTGCCAAGAGAGATTATAAAAAGTAAAAAAAAAAAAAAATTCTGTTTATACTCCGGCACGACAACCAAATCAGTAGAGTTTACAATAAATCGTCAATACAAACATTTATCGTATTTAGTAGTCACAGGCTTGAACCCAAGTCCACTCAAGGAACGCGTGCTATGCACTCTCGCTCCTGAACACTAGGCTACGTCAGGCCTTAGAAGTCAGGGTAATCCCCAAAAGAGATATGTCATCTTGCCTAGAAATCGGAGTGTCACCAAAGATAAGCAGAGGAGCAGAAGAATCCTTTTTGCGAGATATAAGACAAGACTGAGTTTTAGAAGGATTTAAATCAACTAAGTTTGCCTTTGCCCCACTGGAGAATTACCTGGAGATCGGCATTTAAGGAATTGGTAACGGATATTCGAGAAGTTGAAGCTGATTGAGCAGGTAAGGTTTCTCAAACTGGAAAGTGGAATGCAATGTGCTATCATCGGCAAAACCATGGATAGGATTTCCAGTCAATGGAAGAAGGGCATTAATATACAAGAGAAAAAGAGTGGTGGAAAGAACTGAACCTTGGGAGACACCGGCATTAGTGGAGAAATCAGAAGATAGAGAGCCATCTACCATCACCCTCAGTGAGCAACCAGAGAGAAAACTGGATAACCGATTACAAAAAAACAGTTCGCAAACCATAAGATAGAAGCTTGTTTAGAAGGCCTTTATGCCACGATCGAAAGCCTTTGAGATGTCAAGAGTAGCTGCTTGTGTTTCACCGAACTTTTCCATTGAATTTGTCCATAAATGGGTAACATAAGCTAGAATATCACCAGTGGATCGACACTGACGGAACCCTACTGGCAATCGTTGATCAGACGGAAGGTTTCTGGGTAGTTTAAAAGTTGGCGGTTAATTGATTTCTCCATTACTTTAGACAGAGTAAAAGTAATTTCAATGGGACGATAATTGGATGGGAGGGATTTGTCACCCTTTTTAGGAACTGATTGGATAAGAGTAAAAAAAACTAGAAGTGGAGTGGCAATACTGTCTTGACCTGAGCAAACTACAGACAGGTTCCAAATCCAACCTTGCTGCAAAGTACGAGGGAAAGCGGGAGGTAAGATTTTACGTATACTGTACTCATAAACTATTATGGGGACAGAGTGGCGGAGTACGTTTCGCTTAGCATGCATATGAAATTAGGTTTGCGTTTTTCAACGATATATACAACCTTTTGATTTTAAAATCGTGTGGAGTTAAAATTGTTAAACGTTAATAGTTAAAATCGTGTCGTTTTAAATCTTAAGGTTACAGCTAATTCCGGGGTGTCCAACCTTTTTATGGCTAGAGGCAAAAACCAATAAAATGCTGAAGTTCGAGGGCGCAAGAACGGTTTCTTATCAATACGTATGTATTTTTCAACACACAATTTAATTTCTGTTGACCAACCTTTATATTTACAGTTCAATTTTTTTACATGTGATAATTACATACAAAAGTCCAAACGCTATTATTACATGGCACAAATAACATTTTTATTACATTGTTGTAATAATATTTTAACTACTGAGGAAGGTAAACCTCAGTATTTAAAATGAGTCCTGAGTTGAACACCCCGAGCTAGTCGAAATGCCATCTCTAGATACTGTATTGGTGATTCCTGAACAAATATGCGATTATTTACAGCACGTTTTCAAATTCTCTAGGTCAGCGCTTCTCAACCTTTTTGTGCATAGTACTCCCTTTTCAAAAAGGGAAGGGAAAAAATGCATATAAGTATTACCAGTACCTATAACTTTGATACAATTCAGATTTCTCAATTTCAGCTTTGCCAGGATACCCCAACCTCTCGTATACCCTAAGGATATGCGTACCGGTGGTACGCAGTGGCGTATCCAGGTATCATCGTAAGGGGGGGAGGCACAGCGACCAGGTTCGTGTATCATCGTAAGGGAGGACATGGGGACATTTTTTTTTAGAACGCCTCCTGCATTCTTTTTCTTTAATTTCAAAATTTTGGTGAAGGAGGCATATGCTCTTTCTGCCCACCCATAAATACGCCCTGGTGGTACGCATATCCTTAGGAACGCTGACCTAGAAAACAATATACCGTGAGTTTTTCGTGGACGAATACGGCTCTGTCTCGCAATATGCGCACTCGCATCCACGTACGTTACTCCAGAACCACAACCAGTCTTTTTGGATTCCTGGTACATGTACAATGTTTCTTAAATCTACGACTGTAATCACCGCTTCTTGTAGATATTTTAAACAGACGAAGTTTTCATAAGCAAAAAGTGTTTCGTGAGAGAAATAACCTGCCTTACTTTTATCAAAAATCGGATTTCGTCAAAACGTTGTTTTTTGCCGGCAGAATAAAAGAGACCTGGGGGTAAATATGCAGTCAGATGTGAAGTTTTCTGAGCAGTGCAGACGGTCTGCAAGAGTAGCTCAAGGTGTCTTGTCAATGATATACAGGAATTTTTGTAGCAGGGATAAGGAGGTGACAATCCCTTTGTATAAGAAAATGGTCAGACCACACCTTGAGTACTGTAAATAGTACTCAAGGTGTCTGGAGGCCCCATTTTAGGAAGGATGTAGAGTACAGAGAAGGGCAGCAAGATTAGTGAATGGAACAAAGGGGTGCTCTTACGAAGAAAGGCTTAAGTTTTGCAAATTACAGTGTCTGGAGAACCTGCGAGGTGATCTGTTTGAGGTGTATAAGGCCTTGAATTGTTTGAGCAAGCCAATGCTCATGGGATTCTCCCTCTTGCCCAGATAATCTGCCTGAGGGGACATAAATTCAAACTGAGGAAAGGCAGTTGTAGAACAGATGTGCGGAAATTTGCCTTTAGCCAGAGGGTGGTTGATTGCTGGAACAAACTTCCATCTGTCGTTATAGAAGTTGACAGCTTAAATCAATTCAAGGCAGAACTAGACAAACATTTGGAGCGAATGGATGAGTGAAATGGGAAGGTTTTTTTTTTTTTCTTTGGCTGATGCTGTATAAGCTTGCTTTCTTGCATGGTATGCCTCTACTAATGCTAATTATAAGCAAAGACAGCCAAGTCAGTGATAATGTCATATATGAACATAACAGGAAACGTCTGAATGTGTCAATGTGATCAACTCTCTCTTCATTTATTTTATAATCCGATTTACCTACATCATGCCTACTTAAAGAATAACTACTTCTAGCAGCTTCCTGCAGTAATATTACATGTCTCTTTTTAGAGTAGCACATTGAATGAAATCTTCTGTATGGCTTTTTTATCGTTTTTTTTTTTTTTTTTTTAATTTGGTACTTTTCCCATTACTAGCAAACTTTACAAACTTTGTCCTTTGAGCCACTTTGATATTATGTACTCATGTACCTGTAAAAAAAAAAAAGGCGCATTATAGCCCCAGTAGCTGATGCGCCATTAAAACCAAAACAAACAAACCTGTATAATACCTTTTGTTGCCCAAATTTTTTTCAGAAATAATTTTCAGAAGTTGGTAACCCTGGATTATCGATAAATGACAGAAAATAGAGCATCGTTATAATAAAGTAATAACATTAAGCCAAAAAAAAGTAATTTCAGAGAGGCAAACAATTTAGAGCAAGTTTAAAAAAAAAAATTCCGATTGTAATCTCCTTCAACTGTGAAAAAAATAAAAAATTTATAAAAACATATATTTTTAAATTTCCATAGAAATACAGATTTCCATGAATTCCAAATCTATACTGAGTTTACTTATCCAAGCGATTCCTAACAGATGGCGGCCGTTTATTTCGAAAAACCTTAGTAATTCAAGGGTACACTCTCAAAATACTAGTAAATTTGTACACCTGGTAAATATTTTTTAACTAGTTTTTTATAGGGAAAAAATAATTTTTATTCCCATGATGGGGGATTTAGAAAACAATATTTGGTGAAAGAGTAGGGAAGAGAATGCGGATCTTAAAAAGGTTGAGGACACTGCAATTTTATCCGATTGAGATCAAAATGAGAGAATATAGTTAGAAATTTTTGGTATCTCCAGAATAAGTATTTTAAGAGCTGTTCACCAGCTACCAAAAATTATGTATGGTTTTGGAAGAATGACAGAAATACAAATTCTGTCATTCAAAGATCTCACCAATGAATTTTGGATTTTATTGGCGTATTAGCACTATAATACTATAATGCGCCACTGACCAATGCACTAATACTGTTATTGCCATTGGTTTTTTTTTAGAGGCATTAGCAACTAGCCGACCGGGCTAGCCGAGTGGGTAAAGTACCTGCCTGACAACCCAAAGATCGCGGGTTCGAATCCCGACTCGGGCTTGATCAGAGTAGTGCAAAAACTTTGGGAGGTGCATTATGCCCACAGAAGCAGATGCACTAACAAAAAAATAAAAAATAGCAACTAAGGCCATATTGCTCTGTGTATATTACCAAGTAATGCACACCCGATTCGGGCCTCAAAACAGAAAAACCAAGTGCAAACTATTCTGGTTAAAAAGGACATTGTTTTATTAGGAGACTCCATTGTCAGGGAAACGGGGAATATTTTTTGTAATAAGGACAGGTAGAGTAGAACCAGGGTATGTCTGCCGGGAGCAACTATTAATGATGTCACCAACAGATTGTCAGATTTTAAGGGGGGTAAAGAGAATATTATTATTCATGCGGGGACTAATGACATTAAACGTACACGATCTGACGATTTGTTGGAAAAATACAGGACCATGCTGAGGAAATGCCGCGAGCTAGGCCACAATGTCAATGTGTCTGCAATTCTGCCCAGACACGATAGGAGGGATTATATGTTAAAAGCCTTGTGGACTAACTCAAGACTTGAAGGACTCTGCAAGGCTTTAAGGGGGAAATTTCTATCAGCATGGCCCACACTTGTAGGTAGAAGAAATTTGTTTTGTAGAGACGGGATACACTTAAACAAAGGTGGTGCAAAAGTTTTTGCCAGTATTATTGAAGATACCTTAAAGGTTCAGGGAAACTGCTAGTTAGGGGGGATGTGGGTAATACTAACACGCGTTTATCTGATAATATTGGTCAAAGTAACTCTTGCACATACCTCAAGAGTTCTTATCTATTTCCCCAACTGGACATATTATCTAGATGTTCTGGGGGCAGAAACGTTTCAAGTGAGCGGTTAGCTAATGCCAGGGAAGAGAGCCTAAAAAACTTCAAGGGTTGTGTTAGGGTAGTTAAATATATAAGAACAGTAAGTCTTAATTGTTTATATAGTAATGTTAGAAGTGTCGTCAATAAAATGAGCGAATTCGAACTGCTGTACAAGTAAAGCGGACATAATAGGGCTTAAGGAGACGTGGTGCCACCCGGAAATTGGGGACGATGAGTTTCAGTACGGCTTGTATAATGTATTTAGGAAGGATAGGGTAGATAGAAGGGGTGATGGGGTAATGCTTCTTATCAGAAGCAGCCTGAGTATGGCGATATCTTTCCCCGATTCGGACGTTTCAGGTGCTAGTATAGAGTCTGTATGGTGTGAATAGTTGGAAACAAAGGTATAATGCGAGTAGGAGTAATCTACAGACCAGGTGATTGTGAAGATTATGACAAAAGCCTCTACATGCAAATGGAATGGGCAAGTAAGCGTCAATGCCTTATTATGGATGATTTCAATTTTCCTCTAATTGATTGGAGTAAATGGGAAGGAAACTCGACATGGGGAGCAAAATTTTTAAATCAACTAGATGACTGTTATTTGTATCAACATGTCAGGGAAAGTACAGTACTAGAGAAAAGAATATACTAGACCTCATCATCACCCATGAATCAGATGACATAACAGGGCTGACAGTAGACGAACCAATAGCAGGAAGTGATCACGGAGTTCTACGGTGGATGATGAGAGAGGTAGCAGCAGTAAAAGGCAAAGGAATGGGTTTTATTTTCAGAATATGAAATTACGATGCCTTAAGGTACTACATGGCCTCTATTAACTGGATAGATATCGCGCAGAGAATGAATACATTTGAACTGTGGTATGCTTTTAAAACATTAATCACAGATGCCTTGAATGTGTATTTACCATTAAAAAAAATACTCCACGAGGAGGGTTCCGAGTTGGATGAATAGTGAAGTTGCCACATTACTTGAGCAGAAAAGGTGACATGGAAAGGTTACAGAGCAATAAAAAGTACTGAAGCCTATAACTGCTACAAGATGATCTGTAATAGAGCCACAGAAAAGGCTCGACAGGCAAAGGCAGTTTATGAGAAATCACTAGCAAACAGAGCAAAGAGGGGGGGATAAGGAATTCTTCACATATATAAATGCCAAGATTGTTTGTTGTTTGTTATTTGGTTTTTAGGAGCATTAGCAACTAAGGCCATATTGCTCCGGGATATGCGGTGGTCATTCCCTGACCTTTCCGCATCCTCCGTATTTGGTGGTGACGGGCTCGAACCTCGATCTAATCAAGAAGCGTGTGCTACGCACTGCTGCTCCTTCCCACCTGCTTACGGAGGCGCCTATAAATGCCAAGAAGAGCAAGACAAACCAGATCGGACTTTTAAGTAGGGGAAAGGGGATAGTATTAAATACACCAGCTGCCGTTGCAGATGAACTCAACAGTTATTTTGCATCGATATTTACAAATGAAAAACCTTTTGTGGCAATGGGAAATTGTGGGAGCAAAGTTGAAAAATATGTAATTAATGATATTGAAATTTCGCAAGATTATTTAATGAAAAAATTTTCAAGCCTACAGGCCAGTAAGGCTCCTGGAGTTGATGGAATATACTCTATAATCTTAAGGGAAGTGGCAAGTGAGTGCACTGAACCATTGAGGCTAATTATGCGAGCATCACTAGACTCTGGGGAAGATTCTCTTGGATTGGAAAAGTGCCAATGTATCTCCCATACATAAGGGTGGCGCTAAGAGTGAAGTGGGAAATTATCGACCTGTCAATCTGACTTCAGTGGTAGGGAAAATCATGGCGGCAATGATCAAGGGTGGAATTCAGGATCATTTGGATCGAAGTGAAATTCTCAAGGATACTCAGCATGGTTTTGTAAAGGGAAAATCATGTTTAACAAATCTGGTTCGCTATTTTGAAAGGGTAACTCACGAGCTGGATTTAGGGAATAATTTCGACATTGTTTATTTAGATTTCAGCAAAGCTTTTGACTCAGTCCCACATGAGCAGTTGCTTTATAAGCCATCCTTCTATCCATCTAAGGATTTTCCCAGTGATTCCAGGTTGGAATCACTGGGAAAATCCTTAGATGGATAGAAGGATGGCTTCAGGGCAGGAGGCAGAGGGTTGTGATAAATGGCTATTCCTCAGATTGGGTTGATGTAAGAAGTGGGGTTCCCCCAAGGATCAGTATTAGGACCACTGTTGTTTGTAATTTTCATAAACGACATCGATGAAGGGATAGAGGGCGTGATGTCTAAATTTGCAGATGATGTTAAAATTGGTAGAGTAGTTAATGATCACTGTCAAGCTGAGCTTCTTCAGAGAGACCTAGATAGACTTCAGGAATGGTCAGAAAAATGGCAGCTATGCTTTATTTAATACAACAAAGTGTAAGGTTAATTACACCTGGGAAACAGTAATCCCAAAATAACTTATTCACTTGGTGGAGTTCAACTAAACCCAGTACTGGAGGAAAGGGACTTGGGTGTTACGATACGGTCAGACATGAAATTCTCTGAGCATTGTAAACAGGTTGCAAGGAAGGCCCATGGTGTCCTATCGATGACCTATCGAACTTTTGCAAGTAGAGATAGGGACGTGATAATGCCATTTTATATGGCTTTCGTTAGACTACACTTGGAATACTGTGTTCAAGTATGGAGACCGCACCTAAAGAAAGACATCGAGCTTCTTGAAAGGGTGCAAAGACGGGTCACTCGCCTGGTGAGATCGGCAAAAGGGCGTCCTTATGAAGAAAGACTTCGAATATGTGGGTTGCAGAGTTTGGAAACTAGACACCTTAGAGGAGATTTCATTGGGGTGTTTAAGGCTCTGAGAGGCATCAGTAAAATGAATGAGGTCGAAATTTTCAAGATTATAAATGATGCTAGAACTAGGGGACATAAATTCAAGTTACGGGGGGGGAAATGTTTAGATTGGACTGCAGGAAGTTTTATATTAGCCAGCGAGTTATAAATTACTGGAATAAGTTGCCTACATGGGTGGTAGAGGCTGACAGTTTGGGGAAATTCAAAGGTTATCTGGATAGTATCTTCGGGTCAGGGAATCGCATAGAATGATAGGTTTAATTTCCTTTTCTTTTATTGATTATTATTATTTATTTTATTTATTTTTTTTTATCATTGTTTTATTCGGTTTTTTTTTTTTTTGTTTTTGGCTGGGTGCAGCATAAGCCATAGGCTTTCTTGCACCATGCGGCCATTACTAATATTGTCTGTAAATTGGGTGTGTTCTGAGTCGATTTTCTGTTTGCTGGACGAAAAACCATGCTATCCTCGTCTGAGACCGACTAACTCAGCCACGTTGTGAAAAAGGCTCATAAAATTCCTCTCGTCATCGACGGGACTCGAACCCAGGTCTTTTCCGCCCGGTGTAGGGAGGAAAGCGATTCTACCAACTGTACTACACACGAAGGCTGCACTAATACTTTTCGTTCTACAAAAACGTCAGCGCTACTAGTTTGGGTTTAGTTTGGTTTGTTTTTGTTTTAGGAGCATTAGCAACTAAGGCCATATTGCTCCGGGATATGCGGTGGTCATTCCCTGACCTTTCCACATCCTCCGTATTTGGTGGTGACGGGCTCGAACCCCGGTCTAATCAAGAAGCGTGCGCTACGCACTGCTGCTCCTGCCCACTTGGATACGGAGGCGCCAGCGCTACTAGTCCCGGCTAGTTAGCGCGAGACCAATAAGCTGTAGCCACTCTGTATAGAATATAATAAAGGGGCGTTTTTTTATTTATTTATTTATTTTTTTTTTTTTAATCCTGTGATTTCAGAGCGATAAAATAAAACTGAGGACAAGAGAAACGGGCAGAGAACACAGTTACTAGAGAACAGCTTATGTTTATTGCTTTTACTGTTCTGACCCTTCCATTTATGCGAAACAAATAAATAAATTTTCTGTTTATACTCCCGGAAAGTCCCAAAATGTCGGAGTTCAAAAGATAGAGAGATATAAAAATAGTACCATATTTAGTAGTCATGAAGCGCATGTACATCTGTATCCTCATACGAGGATACAACTGGTACTTAGCCACTCGGCTATTACACACCACTACACAGTTCCTATTTCCTGTGCATTTTAAACACAAGCCTTGCTTTTTCTAATCAGCAACTGCATGAGAATTATGCGCCTAAGTAGAACTTCAATATAACACTCTCCCTTGTTTCCTCATTGCTACATATACCAACCAGTAATTTGCTTATTTCTACTCTGCATTATTTGAGTTGAACAATGAACTGTTGTTAAAAAGCTTCTATGGGTTCGCAAGACAAATGAATAAAAAAATTAAATTTATTAAATAAATCTTTTCAAATAACAACATAAAAATGATTAGTATTAATAATAAAAGAAACAGAACGAATAGCATTAACACACTTGAACTAGGAACAAGCACATAAATATTATTCATCCCATTATATCGATATTTAAATTGCTCCTACTATCTTCCTGTAATCTCGTTAAAATTACATTTAAATTAATTATTTTAATATAAAGCTTAATCGCGCATTATCCCAACCCCATTTTTTCTTTTACTCTGATGAAAAACCAAGTCATTGATTTGTCCCAAAATGTTTTTCAGGACATCTTTTTTACCATTAAAAATCTATATGCTATGACAATTTTACTCTGCCTGTTTATAAAACTGTTAAGTGCATACAAATTCTTTACTTTTCAACGAAGAATTACTTTTCTTCTTTAAAAGTTAAACACTTTACTTTTAAAGAGGACTTTTAAATATATAAAGCAACTTATTACATTACAATATAAAAGTTCTGATTATTTAAGTGAGCAACCTCTAATTCTAATATAAAAACAAAAAAAAAAATAATAATAATAAATAACAGCTTCGTTTTAAGAACTATGAAAGGCATAACCAGGGATTGCCATCTGATGAGTCGTTAATTCCGGAAGATTTAAAAAAAAAAAAAAAAACCTACGTTATCTGAACAATGAAAGTTTTTATTTATTACTTTTATGAAACCCCAAACATGAAAGGTATTAAAACCTATAGTACCTAGTACCGTGCGTGGATCGAGGGTTGAGAAGATACTTGTTGACATCAGACGTGAATTTCTGTAGATTGCAATTTTCAGGAAATACAGAATGATGGAAAGTTGTCCAAGAAAAAAGGAAGTCGAAGGGATAAATAAGGAAGAAGAAAAGTTGGTACTGTGAGATTGAAGATGAACAGTAAGTGGATGTTTTGACTGGTCGTAGCACCTTATTCAGACTGGTTTGAAAGAGAGAGGGGGGGACGTTACAGAAGCCAACTCGGAAGAACAGTGCCCATGGAAGTATCTACAGAAAAGGCATGCAGCAGAAAAATGCAGAGTGCAGAGATACTTTGCAAGAAATGGGTCATTAATAAACCAAACTGCCTTCTATTGAATAAAGTCTAGAAGCCTGAGAGAGATTATGGAATATCGTTCCCACCACCCCAGATGTGGGAACGATGTTCCATGGTAGAGCGGATTTGAGATCTGTATACAGTGAGTAGCTGTTTAAAAGAAAGGTAACGCCTAGAGCGAAAGAGAAAACCCAGTTTTTTTAGATGCTGAGAAAACAATATTTCTGATGTGCTTATGCCAAGACAGATTAGAAGTTCGGGTAATCCCTAATATAGATGTGTGGTCCTGTCTATAAATATGAGTGTTACTGAAGATAAACACAGAAGCAGAAGAATCCTTTGGGAGAGATATAAGACAGGATTGAATTTTAGAAGGATTGAAATTAACTAAGTTTTATTTGTCCCAATAGTAATGGACAGTCAGTAATGGAGGTCAGCATTTAAGGAATTGGTAGTGGATATTCGAGAAGTTAAAGCTTTTTGTGCAGGACAAGGGTTCTAGAAAGGGAAATGCAATGTGCTATCGTCAGCAAAACTATGGGTAGGATTTCCAATCAATGAAAGGTAATTTAAATACAAGAGGAAAAGAGTGGGGAACACCAGCATTAGTGGAAAGTTAGAAGACAAAGAGCCATCTACCATTATCCGCAGGGGGCGGTCAGAGAGAAAACTGGATATGCCGACAGAAAACAGTCGGCAATCAATAAAATGGAAGACTATTTAGAAGGCCGTGATGCCAGACGATCAAAAGCTTTGAAAAAATGCGCCCTCGTGGGTAGGACAGTTGTTCGAATCCCATCGATCACGGGAGGAATTTTTATAGGCATTTTTTACAACGTGGCTGAGTTAGTCGGTCTCAGGCAAGGGTATCATGGATGAATTTTTCTCTCGGAAACTCAGGTTTTTCGTCCAGCAAACAGAAAATCGACCTTAGAACACACGCAATTTACGGACAATATACACGGAGCACCATGGCCTTAGTTGCCGATACTCCTAAAACCCAATAACAATAACAACCTTTGAAATGTCAAGAGCAAATAATTTTTTCATTCAATTTTTCCATAGATAGGTAACATAAACCAGTATAACACCAGTGGATCGACACGAACGAAATCCATATTAGCGATCATTGATCGGATGGAAGGTTTCTAGATAGTTTAAATGTTGGCGGTTAATGGATTTCTCCGTTACTATTACTCAATTTCTCCATTTATTTATTACTTTTGCAATACTGTGATAGTAATAACAATGACATGTTATCATTCCTCCAAAAGCCAGCAAGGTTTAAATTACCTATTTAATACGATGGTCTTAATGTTATGTTTACACTCTGGCATAACCACTAGGTTTACAATTTTGATATATCCATTATATCCATTTTGACAATGGATATAAAGGCTAAACGCATGAGCAATCACCCAAGCTGGAATCACAGTCCACTCAAACACGAGTGTTACTGTACTTTTGTTTGGCTGCTCAGGTACGTCAGTGCAGAATATCTCACAAGAAAACAAACTTTGCATTCACAACAAGTTGCAAAGGTATTGCACAACTTTAAAAATAAATGGCATTCTTTTCGCGGTCATTTATCTTGAAAGATTACTCTGCCATTTATTTAAACTGTATTTTCCTAACGTAATGCAAAAAAAATTATCCTTGTGAGCATCTTATAAGGGGACATTCCAATAGCATACTGCAACTTAGTGGCATGACGTACCGAATGGTCAGGAGCGTGAGTGCATGGACAGGGGTTCAAGCACGTGATTGCTAAATACGATTAACATTTGTATTGATGATTTATTGTAAACTCCACGAACCTGGTGGTCGTGCCGGAGTATAAACAAGAAAATTTTTTAAATTTTCCAAATAAACAAAGGTGCTAAACAATTTTTTTTTTTTAATGAAATAAAATAATAGATGACGAGAAGTGGTATACATGGGAGGAGAGAAGAATCATCCCCCATGGATATGGTCTGCGGCATTCGTATTAAAACATCTGAATAATCAATCAGAAGTATTCTTTTCACTTAAAGGGTCTGTACCAGATTTCATCTCAATTCACACAAGTGGATACAGACAACCTTTGTCTTTAAGAAAGATGATAATTCACAACGAAGTATGCTATCCGCATTCTTTAGAATCAAATCTATCTAAATCTCTTCGAATAGAAACACGAATGAACGCGGAGAATAGTTTGTTTTAGGTACAATAAAAAAAAGGTATTAAAAATGTTTTAGCTAATTTGCGACCATGCTTTGATCACAGGTTAACCAAATGAATAAAACTAAAAATTAGTTAGGAGAGTAAAGGAAACAAAAATAAAATACCTTATAAGAATAAATATTTCGAAAATGATTCAATGTAGGAATGATTAGAAAAGTTCACGTGGCAAGAGTATATTAAGAACAAAACCCCACACAAAACTTTTTAACTTCCTTATCATAATTAACTTTTTACGTGCTTTTTTAATAAGTATTTGTATGAATAAAAGCTAAATTCTAAATGGTATGGATGTTGGTTCTAACGGTAACTTGTGCTGTTGTATTAAACAGTTAATTAACACTTTAAATACATAGCAAAATAAAAAGCGATAACAATTTAAAAAAATGAAAAGATGGATGCACGATCGGGTTTTAAAAATAAGAAAAGCAAAACTCACCTCACTGTGTCCCATCGCTATTAACTGCTGAAGAACTTGCTGTTGAGCACTTATATCTTTATCTAATCCATTAGACCCCATGGTGTTCAAACTGAAAGAACTTGATTCACTGGTGGTACTGCTAGCACTGCTAAGCTCGTTTTGGCCACAAGTAGGCCGATCACTGTTAGCGAATGGAAGAAGACTATTGCGAATTTCGGCAAGTGCTTTTTGACGATATCCATATCTCGTGGATTTGACAGCACTTGTCGTACGACACTCGGGATTACCAGATATAATCACTCCGCCCCCAGTCCCACCAGCGGTTGAGACTTGCTGGAGTGCGCCGGAATTCATAAGGTCATCCTTTATATGCATGGTATCCGTCTTCGGCAAACCAGACGGAGTGGGAAAGACACTAGAGAGAGACGTAGGTGACGATACGGGAACAGCGCACACGGGATCCCTTCGCAAATGACTCAGACTCTCTTTGATGTCTCTAAGCATCTGCCTCTGACTTCCCGCTCCGACACCCGCTGGAGAGGACTGGGGATGAAGTTTCTTCGGACGATCGCAGTCTCGGCGAATCATAGGTTCCGAGTATTTTTAGCCGTCCTCTTTGCTCGTAAGCAGTGGTAGGCGGCAGGGAACCGCAGCACGCATGTATGTCAAAAGCATTTCGTGATCAAACAATTGCTCACATGTTGAATACTGGCACTTTACTAGAAATATCACAGGCATGGTATACATAGGGGCACTGGTCAAAGAGACTGCTCACTTTTAAGCGTATACAATACCGGTATTCGTGAAGCGCATCATACCAAAAAGCTTATCTAAATATAACCACCTTGATATTTTGGGAAACGAAAAATGTACTGATTGAATCCACCAGATGGCGTGAACATATTTACTTTCAAGAAAAAAGTTTCGAAAAGGCAACGGTTGTATGGCTTTAGTTTTATCCATGTATGATTACACTTCACATTCAACCCATTTTCAAATAGGAAGAAACTCTGCATACCGTTATTGGCCAAGGGAAACAGTAAGCTTTTCCATCCTAAAGAAATAAACAACATAATGTAAAAACATATTTGCCATTCCCACATATAACTTATATTTCATTTAAGAAATGACAATGATAATTTGGAAATGAGAAAAATAAGAAAAGTAAAGAAGACACACACACAAGTATTCCAATTCCAACATGTTATACAAATAAGCTGCAGCTAGACGGGGAGTCACTTAGCATTTCACTTTCTTTTAAACTTGCATATTTTAATTTACACCTGGATATACAAATATTAGGGAAATCAATAACTTCCCACTCCACTATGGCATGAACTGGAAAATATAATTGCTCCAGTTTCGGCAATATATTCACAATATGTTTATGGATTTATACGGTATATATTTCTTTATTTATAAATACTAGATAGTACTGCACTCCGTGACAACGAAGGCAAAAAAGTCTTATAAAAGAATGACTAACAAAAAATAATTAAAGTTCTTATTCAGATATAATTAATGAACTAACAAAAATAATATACAGATTAACAAGATTAACAATAAACACACACTGTTCGTCACTTTGACAACTAAATCATTCATCAAACTGAAGTCAACACGCACAAAAAACAGAGCGAGCAGCGAAGTATCTGAAAGAGCTTCACGAGCCTGCGTTCTCGTGCAATTTCTTCATTAACCTTCAGTTATTTTCTCTCTTTTCCTTTTGGGTCCCTCCTCAAATCAGGATCCCATCTGCTGCTGAATTACTTGCACCATAGGATGACAGCAACGAAAACCTGATCAAAGAAATTAATGTAAGGCAGCGATTCATTTCATAGCCAAACACAATATACTGTATAGCCAAACACAATATACTGTATAGCCAAACACAATATACTGTATAGCCAAACCATAGCCTAGTACTCTAGTAGGCTATGACCAAACATAACGCCGACGTTAGACCGCGAGCCAGCTGTTTCTCAGAGGCTCCTACCTCTCTTGATCTTTCTCGTTTACACACACACAAACACTGTTCGTCACTGAGAATATCCCAACTAAAAAGAGTGCAAGCTTTGATCTCAAAATAAGTGGGGTAACAGATATCAATGTACATAAGAAAATGTCTTTGTATCAATTCAGCAGATAGAAGCTGCCAAACGTCGGGAAGGGAGTAAAGAAGGCTGCGAATGTCATCTTGGTAAATATTAAGCCATGTTTCTTCCGGCGGGCAATGTGTCACGCGTGGTGAGCAACGGTGATAAGCGCGCTCAGAAGCAGAATCAGTGAACGTCCCGTCATAACCAAATATGTTCGATGGGCGACAGATCTGTGAAGGCGCAAGCCAAGTAGTATTCACAATCACGCAGGCATGCTATGTTATAGGGATGCGACAGCAGTATTCCTAATACAGTATACTGTTTTTAAAAAATAGTGCAATTGGCAGATTAAATCCTATTGGCAGCAAAAAATAAATAAATAAAAAATAAGACAGACAGAACAAAATAATCCTCCAAACTATATATATAATTTAAATAAGACCAAACGGCATCACACCCTTTTATTTTACAATTATTAAATTGCTTTGTTCTCCTCTGACAATTGTCGGGGCACCCAGCAGCAGCCATGAATCCACATTTCGTCTGCTGTGACTATTCTAGCGAGAAAATCCTCTCCTTCGTCGCTGTATCGCAACAGGTTCTCCAGACACATCCCCATGCGTTTTGCTTTGTCCTCTTCTGACAACTATCAGGGCACCCAGCGGCAGCACACCTTTTGAAAGCCAAGGGCATCGTGAACAATTTCGCGAACAGGCAACTTACTGACATTCACTATTTGTGCAATTTCACTCGCCTATTTTCAAGAACGATGCCCTTAATGCGCGAAATGTTGTCTTCTGCCTTGCTCGATGAAGGCCTGCCTGCCTGATGTCAATCTTCAATGTCAACACGGCCCGCTTTAAATTTATTGCACCAAAAACACACCTGCTTTTTTGTCATCACCTTTTTGCCATACACAGCAAGCAGTTCACGGTGAATGTCATTTGGTGAAGACCCTTTTGCTTGCAAAAAGTGAATAACTTCACGAACACTTGTTTTGCACCACACTCGCATGGTAGCCGCCATTTTGCAACTGGAATCTGCTGTGAGGCGACAGTACCATAACACTGCACTGGCAGTCTTTTTGAACATTATTATCTGTCCATTGTATTTCATCTCATTCCCTTTCACCATTATTAAGGAAAAAATGTGTTACCTTACTTTTCGGAAACCCTTCGTATATACCAATATAAATCTTGTTTGTTGGTCTTCTCAGCAGCAGAACATTAAAATCCATTATGGGTTGTGCATCAGAAATTCAACATGAGATGGTGTCACCCAAGTACCATTTCATGTTGAAGTTCCAATGCACACGACTGAGACTTGTCTGAACTTCCCAAAATCGAGTGGTGGATATTATGCAATGATGGAAGACTGTAAGTGATGCTGCAAAGAAAAAAAAAAAAAAAAAAAGCCTGCAAAGCCTTCCCTAAACTCAAAGAATGTGTTTGGGGCCAGTCTTTCTCACACAAGTATGCTGACTGCAGAATTCATTATAAAGATGCTACAGGAAAAGTGGTGTAACAATTTTACCTATGCAAAGATCACCAGAGCACCCCACAAATATTATTTATAATGTATGATTTTAAACTATTAAAAAACTGTTAAAAAGTTAGGACATTCAAAATAAGAAATTAATTATAAATAACATTATAATTAATTTGAAATTTATATGTAATTTATAATCTTATTTAAAAATTGATCTCCTTCACATTTTTGTTTGCCAAATCACTCATTAGTTCTTTAATTAAGGTCCATTTGGTGGCTTTTTTTTGTGTGTGTTCAATAGCTAGTATAGCAAGATCCTTTATTCTGGTTTGTCCTACATAATTTATTTTGTAATTTTTTATTTTTGTTTTTTTTAATTTACTAAATGACCTTTCAATGCTAGCTATCATTACCAGAAATATAAGAAGTAATGTACGATGGCTCTCTATATAATAATATTATCATTTCATATAGTTTTCTTCCTATAATATTTATAAAAAATTTATTGGAGTAGTCCCATGCCCCCATCTGCGTGAGCACTTATGCTTTGCTAATTCTTACACTGTAGCAGCTACATCTCTGTATGGATGGGACAGGGCTGCATAGCCTTGGATTCAATGGAAAGGCATTTGCACCAAGTCCAATATAAGTTACCAATGTCAAAATGGTGTTTGGAGGGGTGATGGCGTTTCTATTATGGACTCCAGAACAGTAGCAAAAAGTGTTACAGCAGGGGCAGCTAACTGCAGCACACGTGCCACTTGTGACCCATGTAGCTCTTGTAGTGGCCCATTTCCCAATGTGAAAAAAAAATAATGTAAAAAATATAGCCAATTTGAAAAATCAGAAGTGAAGCCATACAGCAGAATTTTCCAAAGTTGCATCACCAAATTTTGGCATGATATCAGCACTGTTTTCAATCTGCATTCTCTTTCATTGCATATATCAATGTAATTGATTGATTAAAATACAGGTGATTAATACATTAACAAATTTACAACATGTATTTCTTCACATGCTTCATACTTGGCAATTGGAATCTCAACACATTCTTTCTCTTCGAAAGGCAATAACTGACACAGTCGATTTCAGATAGCCTTGGTTAAGCTGGTAACGCACACCTTCTCTCTCTCTCTCTCTCTCTCTCTCTCACTCTCACTCTTGTTTTCATGTGTTTGACCTGAAACAAAGGAAAATGCATATCACTGCATTTACCATCAGCTTAAAGCTAAGGAACAAAATGGGTGAGATGCCAAATTATTTTAGGCACGTGCATAGATGTCAGAAAAGTTTGATAAGTGCTTTTTACCAGAAATTATGATGCAGTTTCAAAGTGACTGAGCCTTATTTACTGGCTCACATTTCTACTGCCTTTCAGTTTTAATTTAGTGCAGATGAGTAGACGTGCTAGTGAGAGTTTCTCACATCAATTGTGTGAAACAAAAATTTTACTTACATTAAATATATTTTATTTATTTTTTTATTACAAATGATTAGAATAAAATTCATTCACATAATGTGAAAACGTTTGATGGCACCGGACACTAATCAGTAATGGGGGATATTGGTTCCAGTAGCTTCTGGACTGATCCAGATGGCCCGCAATATATTTTTAATATAATATACCGCATGCTTCAGGAAAAGGTTGGCCACCCTTGTGTTACAGAGTGATAAATCTCACTACATAATGTTCAATTCTAGTGGATGTGTTAGGTGTGGAGATTACCAGTAGAATACTGGTTGTCGGAGTATAATGTCTGACCATTAAGTTTTCTGGAAGCAGTTTAATGGGCTGTTTCAGCTGGTTTGGACTTGGTCTGTTAGTGGTAGTCAGAGATGTAGCTGGGGGAGGGGGGGATGCATGAATGCTCCCCCATCATAAATTTTGTTCTACTTGACGCCTTCTTCCAAAGTTCCCAATGAATCTATTTTTATCCTTAACATCTGAAGATATTTCAATAATGACATATGACAGAAAAGGGTTAAAGAAGTTGCACTTTCTGCACTGTTTTTGGCATTGCTGTGTGCATAAAATGACATTCAAACAAACAATTGGTGCCTATTTTATCCCTTTGCTCCCCCTCACTCCAAAACCTGTCTGTGCCACTGGTAGTAGTGCCTGGACATTTATGTGCTACCTAAGCGGTGAAGTAGTACAGAAACAGATCCTGTCAACATGTGGACAATAACATGAAAGTTTTGACTGGCTAGCTCAAAGCCTGAACCCTAATTCCAATGAATGCCTGTGGGATTAAATGGAGCACTAGATTAAGCTGCAACCAAAGCAGCCCTCTTCTAAACTGGCTCTAACACTGCTCTGCAAGAAGAATAGTGGTGAATTGTGGCTCAAACATACTGTACATTGTCAGAAAATATGCCAAGGGTACGGGCCTAATATATATAAGGCCAATGACTAGGTTTTTGAATTAAAAACCCTTTTTTGCAACTACCCATGTGTATGTGTCCTAATATCTTTTGGTCATATAATGTATATAAACTCCTTACTAGCAAGCAGTATTTGCCTCTCTTTCACCTTTATCTTTGACCTTTTCCCCATCAGATCTATGTGATACTTTGCCCATGTCTCCAATTTACAGAGTGGAGCCAAATTATCAGAATAACTGAAAATTCAACTAAAGATTAGCAATTGAATTTAATACTTTTATACTACATGAGAAATTTTACTCTAAACTGCAACAAGAAAAAAGTGTTAGATTGAATTGCTAATCTTTAATACATTGATAATACCATGTATGCCTTCATATATTTTTTAAATACTAAAAAATTCAAATTTTAATATGAAAGTGGAATTTATTAAAATCACAAATTCTAAATTTAGGGGGACTAATAACTGAGTGAAACAATATTGGGAAAATGGGCCCTTGAGGTAAAAGGGCTGGCAAAATCCAAAAATGTGATGCTGCTACATACTTTAGCAACTAAATATAATTGGCTAGTAAGATTAAGTCAAACTTAGATAAGTTGAGGACTGCCTATATTATATTATACAATTTATACAATTTCTAAATTACAATCAGACAGGCAGCAATAAATTATAAAAATAACTTATTTAATAACAGCAAAAAAAGGGGGGGGGGTATCTATTTATAAAAGTGCATCAAAAGTGCTTGAGAAAGGCTAATTTTACAAACATCAAAGAGTAAATGAATTTTCAAAAGTTGAATTTAAAAAAATAATAATAATAATAATAATTTTCATGAAAACTAAATTTAATTTAGAGACAAAAGAAATGTGACTGAGAAACAACAAAATGCTTTAAGTGAAAATTTTGGCTAAGGTAAAGAAAGCCCACACGAGAAGCATGCAAAAGTTCGATGAAATTTACCGGTAAAAGTACTTTGCCGTACCGGCATTTGTATTGTTGCTCGCTCGGTAAACAGACGGTGGGTGTTATCGGTCTGGAGTAGAAGTTGAATCCCACAGAAGCTTGAAACCCTCCCGAAAGTGGAGGGGCGTAACCTGACCTTTTTTCTTTAGAATCACTAATTGAATCACGAAGAGTCATACTGGAAGTTTAGATTGTTCGTAAAAAATGTTCGTAACGTAGTTTCACCGGTAAACTTTTTCGAAGTTTGCCGTGCTTCTCGTGTTGGCTTCCTTTACTTTTGCCTCTTTTTTCTTAATAAATAATTTATCCACTAGTCCACCAGTAATTCTAAAGAAAAAAGATCATGTTATCCCCTCCACTTCGGGAGGGTTTCAATCTCCCATGGGATTCAATTTCTATTCCTGACCGATAACACCCACTGTATGTTTACTCAGCGAGCAATAATACAAATGCCGTTACGGCAAAGTACTTTTACCGGTAAATTTATCGAACTTTTGCGTGCTCCTCGTGTGGGCTTTCTTTACCTTCGCCAAAAATTTTTCCTGAAATGCTCTTATTCTAACAGAAAAAAAAAAAAAAAAAAAAAGTACTTTTCTAACAACACTGCAATGTTTGTTTGTTTTTTTTTTTTTTTATTAAATAATGCTTTTGAGAGAACTGCTTCCTAAAATACAAAATTCTTAATAAAGCTAAAATATTTAAAATCTAACAAAGTATCAAAATAATGACCTGGTTTCTAAATACAGGGTGTGTCATAAAGCTCCAGGTTTTAACTAACATCTTTATATTTTTCAAACTGCATTTTGCTAAATAATTCACTAGAAACTCAACTTTTTTTTTCAGATCTAGAAAGATGTAGCAGCAATATCAAAAGAAAGAACTGTAATGGTGAGACCTTTCTACAATCTTGGTAGCATGATTCTCACCCACAGAGAATGACCAAAGAAGTTTTAACTCTACTCCACCATCAATACTTAAAATATAATATTTATGTTCATAAATTATATCAAGCTGATGATCCTGAGGGAAGAATGGAATTTGCTGAGACTTTTAACCAAAAGTCCGCCAAGAATGAAAATTTTACACTGAAATCACCCACACTGATAAGCCACTTTTCAAACCAAACAGAATATGTACCCAAGTGATCGGGCACGTGGGTGCAGAAGCACACGCACTTTGAGTGAACCGTATTTCAAGCCTGCGGGACTCCTAAATACAGTTGTTGATGATTGCATTCATTTTCAAAATAATTAATGTAAACTACTCTGACCTGTTGTCATACTGGAGTATAAATAAGAAAATAAGAACAGTGTTAATCACCATAACTGTGTTTACTGGGTACATGAACCTTCATTTGTTTGGGGTGGTTGTATGAGGGGGGACTGGTTAGCAGGATTGGTTGGATCATTCTTTTCTGAGGGCACTATCACTTCACAGAGATTTCTTACAAGGTTAGGCCCTATATTTTACGCAGGATGGTGACTCAGCACATTATTCTCTCACCATAAAAGCATTTTTTTTTTAATGAAAAATTTTCCAACAAACAGATGGGCTTCAATGGATCTACTGAGTGATTTCAAGGTCTTCTAGTTCAATCCTTGCAGATTTTTAATTCTGTGAGGTCATTTGAGAAAAAAGATGTACACCTAAAAACTTAGATTGTTATATATTTTCAGTCTAATCTAAAAACTTAGATTAGACTGAAAATATTCTCTGTTGAGGGATTTTCTAAAAGTAATCAATTCTTTTTATATATATGTTGACAAAAGTATGTCAAAATGTGCATAAAAAGAATGCCTTTATGTATTAAAGGACACCAATCTGGAGGCGCCTCCATAGCCAGGTGGGCAGGAGCAGCAGTGCGTAGCACACGCTTCTTGATTAGACCAGGGTTCGAGCCCATGACCACCAGATGCGGAATGGTCAGGGAATGACCACGACATATCCCTCGAGCAATATGGCCTTAGTTTCTAATGCTCCTAAAAAATCAAATAACAACCGATCTGAAAAATAATGTAAAAAATTGTTTACAATATTGATCTTGTTTTTGTTGTTCAATCAATGATAATGTGAACCAGTTTTCTTTCTTCCTCTTGAAATATTGAAAGAAAAGTGTTAAATAGCTTATGACTCATCCTGCAATATCTCAAATACTTGAACACTGCTATAAAGTTTAATATCTATATTTATCTCATAAATAGTGATAGCTTAGTAATAAAGATGAAAATATTCTGAAATTCTGGCAAAATACCTATTCCATAATGCCCACACATTTTTCATGCACAGTTAATCACTGATAGATACACAATGAAATGTTTTAGTTTTCTCGAACAGGACAAAGGTTTAAATGTTATCTCAGTTATTATATAATAACACATTCCTAATTAATCTGATCTGATATCTGGGTCAATTACAGTTACTCCACATACTAAAATGTTAAAAAACAAATAATACAAAAGGTATCCAATGAAGTTGAATAATTTACATCACAGTGTTAACAATTACTTTTGTGAAGGTATTAACTATACAGCTACTTATAAAGGTATGAAAACTGTTAAAATTCTGAAAATAAATATTTCATCATCATGTGCAAAAATATCTATATATATATAAAAACAAGAATTCTTTATGAAAATCTGTAAAATAACAAATTGTTAATATTATTAACATCACAGCTGCAGGGGTTCAGCAGAATCTGTTGATAAGAAATCATACGTTTGGCAAACCAGTTGATCTAATGTTGGATTTAGACATATTTGTTCAGTGGAGAAATTAGAATTACCATAATTACAAAAAACTCAAGAGCAAAAAACAATGATCTAAATATCATACAAATCTGTTTTAAAAAGTAACGTTTAATCTTCAAGTAATAATAATAAACAAATCAAAACACATCTATATATTACAACTTTGTCATCCTCGACCATGCTGCACCAGAAACAATAAACAAAGTAATCTTTTACTTTATCTCTTCTATACATTAAACACAGGCTGATCATTTAATTCATGGAATGAAAGTGTCACCAAACAACCACTTAAGTTTACACAAAAATATTTCACAAAATTTCTTCATAAAGTTAATAACAACCTGACAACCAGATTTTACTCTTTCAGATTTGTGCGAATAAAATCTTTACAATTCTCAGTCTTTAAAATTCTCATTGTGCATAACTGACATAATTATAAGGCACGTATATCTCCCCTTTAATTGCTTCTATTTATTTTCATCTAAATATGTGCCTAACATATGATAATTAAACTTTGTGATGAAAACTGGAATAAAATACGCTCTAGAGGGGAAATAAACAAGACACAGCTAAGACATAAGTAGAAAAGCTAGGATACATATTTTTGTAGTTTTATTTTGGGAAAAGGACTTTACTCATACAGTAGTTTTTAATAAAGCAATATACTTTTGTAATAATTCAGTACAACTTACATAAAAAGTTAAGTCCAGGTGGCCAGCCTGTGGAGGGCTGCAATGGGAAAGTATATACAATTACCACCATGCAAAAAGTGGGACTACTGTTTTGAGTAAATAAAAACTTTCTACATGTGAAATAGCTGTTTGTCTGCACTATAATCAATCTAGAGTTTAAGTTTTCATAAACAGGTATCACCTATGAAAAAAACAGTATCACTTTCAAAGCAAATGTTACTATAACAGCATTCTAAGACATTAGACATGTTTGCTTCAGAAATCAATAGGATTCTTTTATCCACAGAACTAAAAAAGATCATGGGAAGAGCATAACATAGCATACACTACAGTATTATGTTATGCAGTGATAGACATGTACAGTATTATGTTAAGCAATTATCTATAATGTTCTATTCTGAAATCCTGCAATGGTCCAACTCAAAGGTGTTTGAGTTGGACCATTGATAATGAGTCATATTGCAGTAAACTAAATGATATAATAATCTCTTAGAAAAATAACTATCAGAAAAACTGGCAAGGTTGAGGGAAGATCCACAAGGATGGTGTACATCCAGATGGTATACTAAAATAGCTGTCACATGAGTACATCAAACCAGAGATAATCATTTGATTCCAGGCCCCTTAGAAAATTAAAAATTAGCTTTTTAATAATAATAACAGACAGTGGTGAGCAATATCATGAAATCTGTAATTAAGGACAGAATACAGGCCCACACGGCTAAAAATGGATTCTTAATGCAATCACGAGGCCAAGGATCTTGAGGACAGAGTTTCATTTTTAGTTGTTTTTTTTTTGTTTGTTATTTGGTTTTTAAGAGCATTAGCAACTAAGAGATAATCATTTGATTCCAGGCGCCTTAGAAAATTAAAAATTAGCTTTTCTCTTACGGCTAAAGAGATGATGAATAATAACAGACAGTGGTGAGCAATATCATGAAATCTGTAATTAAGGACAGAATACAGGCCCACACGGCTAAAAATGGATTCTTAATGCAATCACGAGGCCAAGGATCTTGAGGACAGAGTTTCATTTTTAGTTGTTGTTTTTTTTTTTGTTTGTTATTTGGTTTTTAAGAGCATTAGCAACTAAGAGATAATCATTTGATTCCAGGCCCCTTAGAAAATTAAAAATTAGCTTTTCTCTTACGGCTAAAGAGATGATTGAATAATAACAGACAGTGGTGAGCAATATCATGAAATCTGTAATTAAGGACAGAATTCAGGCCCACACGGCTAAAAATGGATTCTTAATACAATCACGAGGCCAAGGATCTTGAGGACAGAGTTTCATTTTTTGTTGTTGTTTTTTTTTTTGTTTGTTATTTGGTTTTTAAGAGCATTAGCAACTAAGGCCATATTGCTCCGGGATATGCGGTGGTCTTTCCCTGACCTTTCCACATCCTCCGTATTTGGTGGTGACGGGCTCGAACCTGGTCTAATCCAGAAGCGTGCGCTACGCACTGCTGCTCCTGCCCACCTGGCTACGGAGGCGCCAGAGTTTCATCTCACCATCACTTTTAGTTCTAGTCCTCACTTTGTCCCAGGGATAAGGGTGCATCATGCATTGCCTCCATGAGTGGTGAAGAACCATATCCTTCCCAAGGTGACCCTGTTAACATAAAACACAGGGGATCTAGAGGAGTAGGCCTTGAAAAAAAACCCCAATCCTATGGTGGCTGTCATGCCTAGAGGATGAATGGCTGCGGACAATGCAGCTCCAAATGACCTCTGGGAACCAGGCAAAACCCAGTTGTAACCAGCCTTCCTGCAGTAAGCGGGGCTCTGCTGCAATCAACTTTCTCTTCCTTAGCATCTCATAGGATCCATGACATTCAAACTTAAAACTCTCCATACCACCCTTCCTTCTATGATTCAAGCTGGCCCCTTTCAAAATCAGCCATGTGGAAGCCAATGGCATACCACCACATTATCTGATGCCACAGAGACAACAACAAAAACAACTCCAAAGGCTGCTGTAAATCAGACTCTTGACCTGATCTCAGATATCACTGTGTGCCCTGCAAAATTAAATTTAGGAAAGAAGATGGTAAAAATGACCACATGGAATGTAAAAAGTTTAAAAGAAGGCAAGATGGAAATGGTCATCAATGAAATGGTCAGGCACAAAATTGACATTTTAGGCACAACCAAAGTCATGTGGACAGGATAAGGTCATTTCAACACTAGAAATGGGTCTTTGGTTGCTTTTTTCTGGAAGTGACCAAGTAAAAGAACATGGTGTCGCTGTTACATTGAACAAGGAATGTTCAAGGTCTCTTCTTGGATACAATTCTATTAATAGTAGAATGATGACAGTTAGACTTCAGAACCAACCAGTAAATCTCAGTTTTAGTTGCATATGCACCAACATCAACAGCAACAGATGAAGCCATGGATGTTTATTATGAAAACATCCAAGCAACTGTTGACCTGGTCACAAAAAAGGATGTTTTGATAATCATGGGTGATTTCAATGCAAAAGTAGGCAAGGCAGTTTCTTCTAGTCCAGAATGTGGAAAGTTTGGTCTTGGCACTAGAAATGAACGGGAGAAAGATTAATTGAATTTTGTCATCTGAACAGTCTTGTCCTATATAACAACTGCTTTCAGCAACACCCGAGAAGACTCTACACATGGAAATCTCCTAATCTTAAAACAAGGAATCAAACTGATTACATCCTTATTCAGCAAACACAGCATTCCAGTGTTACCACAGCAAATACACTTCCTGGTGCAGCTTGTGGCAGTGATCATCAGCTACTTCACATCAATCTCAAGCTAAAGCTGAAAAAGATCATGAATACCATTTTCCGTATACGACTGGATGTAGAAAACATTCCCAACAATTATATAATTGAAACAAGCAATTGTTTTCAAGCTCTGTTGGAACTGGATGAAGAAATTCTGCCTGAGGAAATGTGGGAAAATACAAAAAGCATTATTAAGGATTCAGCAAATGGAAACATTAAAGAAAAGAAAAAGAATAGGAAGCCATGAATTACAGAAACCACTTTTAAACTTATTGAACAGAGAAGGATTACAAAAGCCCAGGGTGTACAAGGAGACGAAGAGTATCAGAAACTGAGTGAAGTCATCAAGTGCTGTTTAAGCCAGGGCAATCAGGATTATATCAATTGAAAGTGCAAAGAAATTGAATACCACAACAAACGAAACAACATTCGCCCTTGGGGTCCTTAAAACAAAAGTTCCATCCAAAACTTATCGTAATTAAGGAACTCCAAGGGCAAAATTTTAACAGAGGAGAGCACAATTAAAGGAGAGTGGAAAGAATACTGTGAGCAGCTCTTCGTAGCACCTGCTGACACTAATGATCTACCACCCTGTTTTCAAGAGTGTGATCACTGAAGGAAGAAGTTGAAAAAACCATCAGAGAACTGATAAGTCACCTGGACTTGATGAAATCCCAGCAGAATTGATTTAGGGTAACTCGGGAATTTTTTTTTGGCTGGTGCAGCATAAGCCTCAGGCTTTCTTGCACCATATAGTTAATAATAATAATAATAAAACTACAGGTGTAAAGAGCACTGAGTTTTTTCATAAAATGATTGTGAAGACTTGGGAAATGGGACAGTGGCCATCAGATTGGAAGAAATCAATTTTCATTCCCTTACTAAAAAAGATCTGAAAGTTTGTTCAAATTACAGGACTGTTCAAATTATTAGCCTAATGTCTCATGCTAGCAAAATTCTTCTTATAATCATATTAAACAGAATTTCAAGAAAACTTGAAGAAATGCCAGGAGAGCAAGAAAGGGCAGAGGAACCAGAGATCAGATCTGAAGTCTACATCTGATTGTCGAAAAATGCAAAGAATTCGAAATTCCAGTTGTTTTGTTTTATAGATTATTCAAAAGCATTTTATTGTGTTCAACATGAGAAACTACGAGAAATGACTAATATGGTCTCCCAATCCACATAATTCAACTGATTAAGCTACTATACCAGGAAGGAATTGTAAAAAACACAGGTAAAACAGACTTTTCAAAATCGGTAAAGGTATCAAGCAGGGCTGCATTTTGTCACCTCACCTTTATGCCAAAGATATCATGCATGAAGCTTTGGAAGATTTAGACATTGGCAAAATTGGAGGAATGAAGGTAAACAACCTTCATTATACAGATGATACTATGCTAATTTGCAATTCCAAGGATCATCTGAAAGAAACTCTGAAGAAAGTATGTGAAGCAAGTAAGAAAAAAGGACTGTTTCTGAATGTGAGTAAAACTAAAACTATGGTGATTGGTGATAATCTCAGTTCCAGCAAAGTGAAGGTTAATGGGCAAGATATCGAAGAAGTTGATGAATTTGATTACTTAGGATCAAGAATAAATAAAACTGATGACTGCTCAAATGATCTAAAGACAGGTGACTGCTAAAATGTTGGTCACTGATCTGATGAAATTATGGAGAGACCAAGATCTGCCCCTAAAGATAACACCGAGAACTATTAATTCGATAATTTTTCCAGTTGCTGCATATGGACGTGAAGGATGGAATCTGAGAAGAGTTGACAGGAAGAAAATTGAGTAATTTGAAATGTGGTGTTACAGGAGAATACTGCATATTTCTTACCTTCATCGAAGAACAAACGAGTGGGTATTAAATAAAATTGGCAGGACTAAAATTCTTCTTCATAGCATCAACAGAAGAAAACTCAAATTTTTTGGACACAGCAAGGAGGGATAACTCTGTTGAAGAATGGAAGGAAAAATTGAGGGGAAGAGGAGCAGAGGAAGACCTGCAACTAGATAGAAGGATAGGATCAGTGACCTTCTGGGCATGACAGTTTGCAATGCTGCTCATAGAACACAAGATTGATGCAGTTGGAGGAAATTGTTGGTGGCGACAACAGCTCCACAGGAAGCTACATGACTGAAAGAAGAATGCGATCACAGAATGGATTTGTAAAGGGGAAATTCTTGACTGACAAATTTGGTTAATAACTAATATGAAGTGATAAAAAGAAGACTGAAGCAAGAAATAATTTTGATAAAAAAATCAATAAAACAAGAGCATTACACAAAGTTACTCTATAAACTGGAACAACTTATGATCACTAGGAAAGAATGTTCTTAGGTGGATCATGATCTGGTAGAAGGGCAAGATAGCAAAGTCATAAATCAGCACACACAGATGAGCCAGGGAGAAAGTAAGGTCCCTCTGAGGGACTGGTGCTAAGGCTGTTTCTAATAACACTAATGAGGATATAAAAGGGAAGCTCTCAAAGTTTGCCGATGATCGGAAGCCTGGGATGGTGGCTAATGAGAAGAATCAGACTACGCTGATTCAAAATGTCTTGGACCAATTACGAATATGGTCTGAAAAGTGGAAACTACAAGGTTTAATGCTACTAAGACCTTGCACCTCGGGATAGAAAGCCAAAAGTAATGTACAACCAATGACAGGGGATGGGGGATTAAAGTTATTTCACAAACAAAAGACTTAGGAGTTATGATACAAAGAGACAAAGTTTTCCATGTAGTGTAAACAGGTAACAAGAAAGACATGTCGTGCCCTTGCAATGACTTATCAGACATTCACAGAAAGACAAATTTCTTGAGAGAGTTCAAAGAGGAAAGACCAGAATGGTGGCGGGGGGGGGGGGGGATAGCATTGAAACATGTTGCCTTTGAGAGAAACATATTAGATGCAGAATGGGTTAAGTAAAATTAATTATGGATATAAGAGTTATGATAAATTAGTGTAGGGACTGAACTAATATTTGTAAAATGATGAAGCTTACTGACTATTTGAATGGATCCCCTTTCAAAGTGGTCTCCTAGAACTGTACATACCAATTCTACACTTTTTTTGCAACTTCTGGAAACATTCCTGATAGGCTTTCCTTTGGTATGAAAAGTGGAAACAATTTCAAATAGTTGTAAATAGTTAAAAAAAAATAAAATCACAGGGAACTAAATCTGATGAGTATGGTGGGTGGGGACCACAGTCATGGAGTGCTTCACAAGAAATTCTCATATGAAAAGTGCTGAATGTGCAGAGACACTTATGATGTAAGCACCAAATTCTATGAACCACTTTTCTGGCAGATTTCTCCAAACAGCTGTTCTATAATATTATTGGTTCATTCTTTGACCATGCAGAACAAATTCATAATGAACAATACCCTACAAATAAAAATCAACAATACATGATCTTCACATTTAATCAAAACTATCTTGCATTTTTGGCCCATGGAGAAGATGAGGTCTCCCTCATCTTCTCCATGACCCAAACTGACTGGCCCTTTGTTTTCAGATCATAGCCATAAATCCATGATTCATCATCAGTACTAATTGAAGAAAAAAATGTATTGGTCAGCAGAAGCAGTTGACAAAGATCCTGATATGTGAGACTTGGCTGCTCTCTGTGATCTGGAATTACAGAAAGGCAATATTGCTTCCTCTGCATCTAAAAAACCGGTTTTCTCTTTCAAGCTCAGCATTACTTTTCTTCCAAACAGCTACTCACTCTGTATAAATCTCAAATCTGCTCCACCATGGAATATTGTTCCCACATCTGAGGGGGTGCCCCCCCCAAAACCTCTCTCAAGATTCTGGACTTCATTCAAAAAAAGGACAGTAATTTTTTTTTGGATAAATTAACAACCCATCTCAAACAAAGACTCTCCACTCTCTCTCTCTCTCTCTCATAGATGTAATGTTTCTGCTGCATGCCTTTTCTACAGATACTGTACTTCCATGAATACTGTTCTTCTGAATTGGCTTCTATAATTCCTGCTCTCTCTTCCAAACCACTCTGAACATGTGTTGTAACCAGTCAGCATCCTTTGAAACCAAGGAGTTTAAAATTGGATTCTCCTGCAATTGGCTACATTGTGCTCTTGAGTCTGCTGCTCCTAATCACATTACTTGGAAGTATATGTACCATAGTGGAACATTACGAGAACAAAGGAAGAAAAATTATCTCAGTACATGAAGTACAAACAGCAGACTTGCATAATGATGACAAAGATGCTGAAGGAGCAGTGGCAGTCAACGAGAATAAAATAAATGAAATTATGGGATCATCAGCAACCTTGGGTAATACATCAGACAATGCACCACTAACCACATAGACAACCAGTACACATGGGAACTATTTTAAATTTCTGAAGTGTTTCTCTGTTTTTACAAATGGAGCCAAACTTCTGAATACTGAAAATTTGGAAGGTCACATGACCTGTATACATGGCATTCGATTTCTCAGCATGAGTTGGGTAATAATGGGACATACTTTTGGTTTTCCTATGACCACACAAACATTAGGCAATATTGGGGCACTCCTTCCATTGATCGAGACATTTCCCTATCAAGATCTAGTTCGTGCATTTTATTCTGTTGATTCTTTTTTCTTTTTGAGTGGCTTTTTGTTGACTTATCTGTTTTTAAAGGAAGCTGATAAGACCAAAGGAAATATAAACTGGATTATCTTTTATATTCATCGTTTATGGAGGTTAACACCTCCATACATGTTAGTTCTGGGTTTTCATGCTGCCCTGGAAAAATATTTTACTGGTGGACCCTTTGCAACTGGAATTAATGATCCCTACTGCAAATCATCATGGTGGTGGAATATACTTTATACTACTACTACTACTACTGTCCAACTTCAAACTCACAGAACCAACTTTTCTTCTTCTTCATTTATTCCTTCAAATTCTATTTTCTGGAACAACCTCCCTTCATACATGTTTCCAGAAAATTATAGTCTACAGAAATTCAAGTCTAATGTTAACATATATCTTGCATCTTCTCAACCTTCAGCCCACGCATGGTACTAGATACTACAGGTTCTAATAAAACTCTAGTGCTTGAGGTTTTCATAAAAAAAAAATAATAATAAAAAATAAGAAGAAAGAAACTTGGCTGAAACATGTGGACTTCCCAGATATTTTGTTAAAATTGATTGACATATCATAAGAGATAACTTCATGGATAGTTAAATGTCAGTTACTCCTGATCAAATCACAAACATGGGCAATTGAATCATGGTTTTTATGCACATTAGTATATATGCATGAAGCACCTATTGTCTTCATCATGGCAATCCATCTCTCCCTAAATTCATCTGCATGTAGTAAGTTGACTTCTAGTGGATGGATTTTCACAAAATTTTATATTTGACTCTCTTTCAGAAATATTTGGTGAGCTAAATTTCATTAAAATTGGTCTGATAGAAATCTGGCAATTACTGTTTCTTTGTCTATCCATCCACATGTATTATATCAACCCCAATGAATTGTTTTTCATGCAATTTTATATTTTGGCTCTTTTTAGAATGATTTGTGGAGACTTCCCCAATTTCATAAAAATCAGACCAATAGAAATCTGCCAATTATTTATTTCTCTTTTCATATATATCAAATAAGTTATCCATATAGCAAAAGTACTGAATATTATTTTTGTTGCTATGCGCTGATTGGAGGAATGAATGTGCAATATGGCAGATGTGCAAAAACAAAATGTTCTCAGTTTGTTGTATAAAAGTCATTGCTTTATACTCATTTCTTTGTTATATAATATCATGAATTATTATTTGTAATGTGCTGAAATGTTATGTAATGTTATGCACTGCATATATTAACTAACTTGTTGAAGTTGAAAAATTGCCACAGCAAGGATCATCTTGAACAAATAAGGAGCTTTTGTTGAACAAAGGTTGCAAATCACTGAAAAGCATCTTCTCCAAAAGCTGTTTTGAACATTTCGTAGGTCTCTGTTGCGCTTTTCCTTAACTAAAACAAAATCGGATGCAAATGCACTTCTCAGTAAAATCAAAAAGCAACGAAACACATAAAACAACTCTAATTCACCATGCCCTTATTCGGAATCTCTACAGGTAAAGGGTGATTTCTGTTACTATGTCTAGAAGAGTTACCAAATATATTTAACCCCAGGGGCTCACATCTGGTGAGTATGGGCTTGGCACATCCAGGGCCCTGAGCTGGATATCGTCATTCTTCTCTTTCTTGGTGATTTCTTCCTGCACTCTCTCTCTCTCTCTCTCTCTCTCTCTCTCTCTCTCAGGATAACTCAGGAATTTTTTTTTGGCTGTTGCAGCACAAGCCTGAGGCTTCCTTGCACCATATGACCAATAATAATAATAATAATAATACGTTTTTAGATACAAAGAAGTCAGTCCTCGAAATTTTTTAATCACACAAAATATATATGTGACAAGGAAACCGATAAAAAATCTTCAGAAGTAACAGAAGACTGTCTCATGAAATTTACCTTCAGAAAGCATATCGTAAATTATTGGAATAAATTAGCATTAGCATTAATAGAGACACATGATGCAGGAAAGCAAACCTATACATCATCAGCCAAAAAAAAAAAAAAACCCTTCCCATTTCACTGATCCAATTCATTCCAAATGTTTGTCTAGTTCTGCCTTGAATCTATTTAAGCTATCAACGTCCACAACAACAGATGGAAGTTTGTTCCAGCAATCAACTACCTGCTGGCTAAAGGCAAACTTCCGCACATCTATTCTACAACTGTCTTTCCTCAGTTTGAATCTATGCACCCTCAAGTTTATAATCTCATCAAGAGAAAGAATCCCATCAGCATTGAGCCTGCTCAATCCATTCAAGGCTTTATTTATACGCCTCAATCAGATTGCCTCGCAGGTAGCTAGTTTTCAGAACTTAAGCCGTTCTTCATAAGAGCACCCCTTTGTTTCCTTCACCAGCCTTGTTGCCCTTCTCTGTACTCATCCTAACAACTCTATATCTTTCCTAAAATGAGGTTTCCAGACCTGTATGCAGTACTCAAGGTGTGGCCTGACCATTGCCTTATATTACCTACTAGCCACATAGTGCAAGGAAGTCTGAAGTTTATGCTGCACCAGCCAAAAAAAATTTCTGAGTTACCCTGAGAAAGAGAGAGAGAGAGAGAGAGAGTGTGTGTGTGTGTGTGTGTGTGTGTGTGTGTGTGTGTGTGTGTGTGTGTGTGTGTGTGTGTCAGAAGTAGAAGGGAATCACCAAGAAAGAAAGAGAAGAATGATGATATCCAGCTCAGGACCCTGGATGTGCAAGGACATACTCACCACATATCACCTCCTTATCCCTACTTGCAAAATTCCTGTATACCACTGACAAGACTCCATAACCTACTCTGGCAGCCTGCCAGCACTACTCAGAAAACTTCATATCTGACTGCACAATTACCCCCAGGTCTCTTTCATTCTCTACTACTCTGAGTATAACACCACATAGTTGGTACATTTCTCTGGGATTACTGCTACCCATATGTAATATTTTGCATTTGTCAAAGTTAAAATTCAGGTGCCACTTCTCAGCCCATCTACCCAACTTTTCCAGATCCTGTTTGCAGCAGCATACTGTCATTACTGTTATTAACAAACCTGCCAACCTTTGTATCATCTGCAAACTTTGACATTAAGCTTGATATACCTTCATCAATATCATTGATAAATATACAAAACAATGGGCCCAACACCGAACCCGGAGGGACATCACTAATAACATTAAAACAAGTAGAACAGTACTCTTTGATTACCACTCTCTGTCTTCTTCCACTCAACCATCCTTTTATCCATTGCATCAACTTGCCCTTAATGCCATACTGCTCCAATTTGTACAGTAGTCTTCCATGTGCAACAGTATCAAAAGCTTTCATGAAATCCAAGTATATGATATCAAAATTATTTTTTGCATCCAGTTCCTTTGTGACATCATAGTATCCAATCAAATTGGTCAGACAAGACTTCCCCTTGAAAAACCCATGCTGTGTCTGAATTATTACTGCTGTCTTCTCTAGATGATCCTACAATGCTTCTTTAACCAGTGACTCCATTATTTTCCCTGGAACAGAAGTCATACTAACAGGTCTGTAATTACTTGTGTGTAATTACTTTGATCCCCCTTTGCAAATTGGAGATAACATTTGCACATCTCCAGTCCATGGAACTACCCCCCCCCTCGAGTCCAAGGATGCTCTCATAATTATGGCTAAGGTTTACTTACTGCCTTTGCCACCTCCTTTAATATAACTGGATAGATCCCATCTACCCCAGGTGCCTTTCTTATGTTTAATTTCAACAATTTCTCCTCCACTTTGCTCTCAGTTATTACAAAATCATTTAACTCCCTGTTAGAGTTTGATAAACATCTGGCCCTCTCCTCCTTGAATAACTCCTCATATGTGAATGTATAAACAAAATACTTATTTAGTTCTGTAGCTATCTGAGAATGATCATCTACAGTCAAACTATTGATATCAAGTGGCACAATCTGATTCATCTCCTTCCTTTTAGAGTTTATATAAGTAAAGAAGTCTGCTGTTTTTCTTTGCATCCTTTTCCAAAGACTTTTCATAATCTGCCTTCATTTGCCTAACCTCCTTTGTGACTTGATTACACACTAGCTTGTATTTACCATATATTCTTCTTTGTCACCTAACAATTTGTGCATCCCATTCATTTTTCTTTTCTGCCACAAGTCTCATTAGTTCATCTGATATCTATTTGGAACTAAACCTAGAGCAGTATTTTTTAGTTGAAACAAAAAACCTAGTAGCTTCCAAAATTACTTCCTTGAATGCTTCCCATTTAGAATTTGCTGTCTGGTAACATCATCAGTTGGTCCCACTGTATAGAACCTAAAAAATCTCTGAGACCACTGTAGTCGCCTTTACAAAAGCAAAAGCCCTTCCCTTTACTACCCCTGATGGTAGTTACATCTTTAAGTAAATCCCACATCAGTACAGTGTGATCACTGCCACCTAGTGGTTCCTTTATCTGTAAATTCTTAATGCATGAATAATCACTGCTGATAATCAGATCAAGAGTGTTACTCCCTCTTGTTGCCTTTCTAACATGCTGCTGTAGAAAACAATCATCCAATAAATCCACAAAAGCCTTGCTAGTGTGTGTGTGTGTGTGTGTGTGTGTGTGTGTGTGTGTGTGTGTGTGTGTGTGACCAATCCACAAGTTCCAGTCTATATCTGGGAAGTTAAAATCCCCCATTATAACACATTCTGATTTACTGGCCCACTCTACTTCTCTGTATAATTGTTCACTGTATTCATCAGCGTTATTAGGCCTATAACAATTGCCTACCCTCATTTTTGCTTTCCCAGTGCTTATGTCACACCAAACTGACTCAACATTGCACTGTCCATCTATGTAAACTGGATGCACTTCCTTAGATTTTATTTGTTTCTTAACTAACAGCATAACCCATCATTCCTTCCTATCCTGTCGGTACACATTGTACTTCCCAAATTCCAATTCTGCATCCCTTATATCTGAGTGGCACCATGTCTCTGATATCCCAACAATATCTGCCTTGGATGTCTTAACCAGCACTTCAAATTCATTAAATTTATTTACTATACTCCTAGCATTGGTGTACATGCAAGTATATATGCACCTGTTCTTACTCTTAGTTACTCTAACACAGCCCATGTATTTACTTGTTTCATGACCCCAGCAGTCCTTGAAACATTCAGCAACTGGCTTTCTGGGCTGCTGCTTATTCCAACAGAAGCAGTGTAAGAATCATTTCCACCTATGCCTGTGGCTACTGTTAATCTATTAGTCTGTGAATCCCTCCAAGCTAGCAGTTTTCCGATCCACCTAACATTGCATCGACAGCATAAGCAAACATCCTTGCACCCCTTCTATTTAAGTGTATCCCATCCCTGCAGAAGCAATCTCTCCTGTTAAGAAGCACAGACCATGCTAAGAAAAATTCTATCCCATGAGCCCTGCACAATCTCTCCAGGGCTGAATTCATTGACAAGGCTCTCATCATATACTTCCTCCTATCGTGTCTGGGCAGGATTGCAGACACTTTCAAATTTAACCCTAACTTGTGACTTTTTTTTCAGCATTGACCTATACTTGCTTAGTAATTCCGCCGGTCTCCTACTCTTAATGTCATTAGTGCCAACGTGTACAACTATATCACCTATGATATAGAATGAAAGAGATCTGCGGGTAATTGTGCAATCAGATATGAAGTTTTCAGAGAAGTGCAGCAGGCTGCCAGAGCAGCTAATGGGGTCTTTTTAATGCTATACAGCAATGTTGCTAGCAGAGATAAAAAGGCGATTATCCCTTTGTATATAGTGTTGTAAGTCTGCTATTAATTACAAAAAAATATATATCTTCAGTCATTTCATTTTTTAACCAAGACTGAGTAAGCACAACACACTTAAACTGTGTGAATATTCTTCAGTGGAAACTGCCTTATATACCTGGTTTCTTAAAGGGCAACAAGGTGACACTGATATCTAGAGAAAGTTTGCACAAGGAAAAATGAAAAATTTTTTATTCAAAAATATTATAATTTCGAAGTTAGTGATGACGGAAATGATAAATTTAAAAAAAAAGTAAAACAACACAGAATCTGGTGTTTCTTTGTAAGCAGTTAAAGATGTTCTAGTACTACTGCTGCCATAAAACCTTTTCAGCATAAATTTATTCAAAATAATTGAGTCTAGAAAAGTTTACATCTCTGATGTGAGTAACTTATTTAAGTGTTTTTATAAAAGAAAATTTTTTGCAAAAATCAGCAAAGAGAGAGTAACACTCACCATGTGAAAATTCTACCTGAGGTCAAAAATTGTTGGATGGACATAAAAAAGGCACATGGGATAAAGGCTATTCAAATGGGGGATGCATTGGATGCACTGCACAAGGGGCCCCAGGTCTAGGGGGCCCCAATAGAGGGAGCCATCAAAGTCTCAACATAAATAAACAAGGCCCCTTAACTCCTTCTGCATCTGGAGCCCCAAGTAACTTTGCACAGCCCTGCATGGGGGTGGATGGAATCTATCCAATTATATTAAGGAGGCAGGAAAGGAGGTAAACAAACCCTCAGCCATAATTATGAGAGCATCCTTGGATTCTGAGGAGGTCCCCATGGACTGGAGATGTGCAAATGTATCCCGAATTCATAAAGGGGGATCAAAAGGCGAAGTAATTACAGACCATTAGCTTAACATCTGTTCCAGGGAAATTAATGGAATCATGGGTTAAAGAAGTAATGCAGAACTATCTGGACAGACATGCAATTATACTGCAATCACAGCATGGATTTGTTAAAGAGTGGTCTTGTAATCTGATAGGTTACTATGATGCAGTAACCAAAAAACTGGATGCAAAAAATAATTTTGACATCATATACTTGGGTTTCAAGAAGACTTTTGATACATTGCACATAAAAGACTCCTGTACAAACTGGAGTAATGTAGCATTAAGGGCAAGTTAATGCCATGGATAAAGGAATGGTTAAGTGGAAGAAGGCATAGTGTGGTTATCAATGGACACTGCTCTTCGTGGAATAATGTTATTAGTGGAGTTCCCCATGGTTCAGTGCTGGACCCATCGTTGTGTTCAATATTTATCGATGATACCGATGTAGGTATATCAGGCTAATGTCTAAGTTTGCAGATGATACAAAGTCTGGCAGGGTGGTTAACAACAGTCATCAGAGTGAGCTACTGCAACAAGATCTACAAAATTTAAGTTGATGGCCTGAAAAATGCCAATTAAAGTTTAACATTAACAAATATAAGGTATATTGCGTATGGGTAACACAATCTCAGATAAATTTCATTACAGAATGAAAAGGACTTGGAGGTAACTATGCATTCAGATATGAAATTTGCTGAGAATTGCAGATGCACTACTAGTTCAGCTCCTGGGGTTTTGTCAATGATATACATGACTCTTTTCAGTAGGGATAAGGAGGTAATTATCCCATTGTATAATGGGATTATCCCAACAGTCAGCCACATCTTGAATGATGCATACAGGTCTAGAGGCTTTGTTTGAGAAAGGATGTGGATCTGTTAGAATGGGTGCAGAGAAGAACAACAGGGGGAAAAATGGGTGTTCTTACAGGAAAGACTTCAGTTCTGAAAACTGCAGCATCTGTAGACTTGCGAGGAGATCTGATTGAGGTGTTTAAAGCCTTGAAGGATTGAGCAACTTAGTTAATGACATTCTTCCACTTGCTGAGACTACACACGAGGGGGCCTAAATTCAAGCTGAGGAAGGATTGTTGCAGGATAGATATGCCAAAGTTTTCCTTCAGCCAGCGGGTGGTTGATTGTTGGAACAGGCTTCCATCTGTTGTTGTGGAAGTGGAGGAGTTGAATAAATTCAAGGAAAAACTAGACAAATTGTTGGAGGGTACAGATGGGTGAACTGTGTAAGTTTTTTTTTTTTTTTGGCTGGTGCTACATAAGCTTGCTTTCTTCTTGCTTGTTGTTTGTTTGTTTGTTATTTGGTTTTTTTTAGGAGCATTAGCAACTAAGGCCATATTGCTCCGGGATATGCGGTGGTCATTCCCTGACCTTTCCACATCCTCCGTATTTGGTGGTGACGGGCTCGAACCCTGGTCTAATCAAGAAGCGTGTGCTACGCACTGCTGCTCCGTAGCCAGGTGGGAAGGAGCAGCGTGTGCTACGCACTGCTGCTCCTTCCCACCTGGCTACGGAGGCGCCCCTCTTTCTTCTTGCATCATTTGCCATTACTACTACTACTACATTTACTGGTGATAAGAAAATTACAGAAATGAATGGCTTTTAAAAACTGCTGACTTCCTATTCTCCAAAAAGACTGGATAAATTTTGTCTTGTGAAAATTTCATCTAAAGCTACAAATTAAATTTACTAGTGTTAGAAAATTACAGGTATTTTTTAAAAATTTCTCACTCTCTGTTCTCTACAAAGAGAAGCATTATAGCCAAAGTAGCTTATGCGCCATCAAACCCCCATATCAACAACTCTACAAAGAGAACTGTTTGCTAAATTTCATCCTGAATTTGTTCCATCTGTAAAAAGAATCAAGATACCAGAAGAAAAAAAAGCTGTACTAATTCAAACACTGCACCACACCATCCAGTTAATGAATTGCAAAATGATGCCAACTCTAACAATGTTTCTTCCTCCTAACTGCACACCTCTAATGCAACCATTTGGCCAAAATGTGATTCAAGTGATCAAATTACAGTACCATAAACATTTTGTTCATGTAGTGTAGTGGTTTTTAACCGGGGTGCCGCAATATATATATACAGTCTCTATATACAGCGATATATAGAGACTGTTAGGGTCCTTTGTAAGTTATGGTTATTCAGCTACAACTTATGCTATTTCAATTGAAATATATAACATTTTGTATTTTCGTAGGCTTATGTAATGTTCAATCATTTATGATGGCATTAATTTGTCCTGACTTGTACTTTTATCAGTGTTTTAAAAAATTCAAAATATGTGTTAATATCGTGTATATATATATATATATATACAGAGAAAGAATCAGATCTAAGAGGCAGAAAATTGAGTAGGGGTGCCACAAAATAAAATAAATTACTTAGGGGTGCCGTTATTAAAAATTTAAAAATACCATAACTTTAAAAGATATGGTATTTTTGCTTGATGAAGCCTACATTCTTCATTATCTAAATTGAATGATTCTCTATAAGATTTAGAAAGTGGGGACAAGAAAGTGAGAAAAGCTAGACACAATATACCAAATGCCAAGAAGGTGAAATGACTTGTAGGAGGCTATAGATTAGATTAAATCAAAAAATAATTTCAAATTTCAGACCAGGGTCAAAATTATAAATAGCATCGTACAAGATGAAGAAAAGGAAAATGAACAGAATCAAGAAGGTGCCATTCATACAAATTTGGTGAAACAAAAATATACTGTTTAATACATGTACTGAATTGGCTGCAAAAAATGACATACAAGCAAAATAGATACTTTTACAGTGCTTTTACGTCAATTCTGCAAATGTGCCTTAGAGAAGAGAAGCGAAGAGACAAAGCAAACTAAAACAGCTAAAATCTGTAATTTATTTGTTAAAAAGTGAATATTAACCATATCTGAATAATAAATACATAATGCATATTGTAAATTTATGTGCATAATATGTTTTCATGTTATAATCCTGCTAATCAAACATTTTGGCAATTGGAACATTACCTTGCATTCAGATTACCACAATTGCAGTATGTGTGTGTTATAATATGTAAGTATTTTTTTTTTTTTTTTTTTTGATTTGGTAGTTGTTGGCGCATCGGCTTCTGTGGCCATATTGCACCTCCCAAGGTTTTTGCAGTACTTTGATCCAAGCCCGAGGCGGGAATCGAACCCGCGACCTTTGGGTTGCCGGGCAGGTACTTGACCCACTCGGCTAGCCCGGTCGGCAATATGTAAGTAAATGAAAGGTGAGAGATAAGAGAAGGAAGTATATATATATATATATATATATTTTAAATTAATACATATAAAGAGAAATAAGCTTATTTATATGTATATGTATAAATTTTTATTTTTTATTTTTTATATACTTCCTTCTCTTATCTCTACATCTTTCAATTACTTACATATTATATTATTATAGGCATTAGGTTCTTTCTGTTCATCAGCTGCCTTTATCTCTAATCAATTTCCTTTTACGTACTCCTACTCCTATTAATCTTAACAATATGTGAATTACATATATACTCAGCGATCACTGACTTGTGACCACGTACCTAATAGTATGTTATAGCTATTTCTTGCGTTCTCTTTATCTTCTGAACCCCTCTGACCATGTAGTCATCCCAGAGTATAAACAGAAAATTTATTTTTTATTTTTAATACCGTGTGTTGGGCCACGGCTTGCTTAGGCACTGACTCCACTAGATGTGTGACGACATCTCTACTGATCTGCAGCCATGCTGCCTAAAAAGCTTTCCACAGTGTCAGAATAGATGACAGTTGAGCATCCACACACCTCACTTTCCATTCCAAAATATCCCACAGGTGTTCGATTGGACTGAGGTCAGATGAATTTGGAAGCCAATCAGGATGGGTGATATTTTCACTGTGTTCCTCGAGCCACTTGTGCACAGTGTGGGCCAATTGACATGGCACATTGTCTTGGAAGATCCCATTTCTGTCCAGGAAAAAAATGCAACATGGCAGGGTGCATGTGGTCTTCTAAGGACTGCCAATAGATCTTACCAGGTGTCCTAGTTCTTGCCAGCAAAACATGTTCCACATTAAGCAACCACCACCACCTGTCTGTATAGTGGGCATAATGGGTCCATGGACTTGTATTGCTTGTGCCACACATGAAGGTATCTATCGGCATGTTGCGCTACGTATTTGGACTCATCCGACCAGCACACTTGTTTCAAGTCCTCCAGTGTCCAACAAGCATGTTCTTAACATCACAGCATTTACTGTCAACAATGATTAGTGGTGAGGAGAAGGTGTCTCTTGGGTCGTTTCCTGTGGAAAACCATACATCTGAGCGTGCAGCACATCACCATTTTGGATATTGTCCTTGCATTCCCCACATTGTATTGTAATGTCAGCTGTTGCACAGTAACCTGCCATTGAACCTGTACAATACGCTGCATCCTTCACTCACCACAAACATCCACCTTGCCTAATCCTTTACAGTTCTGACGGAGGAAGGTGGTTTGACCCATTCAACTGGTGCACTATGGCCATAGATGCCGATGCGCCTGAAAAATTCCCAAACAAACAAACAAACCCATCCAACACCATTCTTTGCACACCTTAACCACAGTGAGCCATGAGTAACCAACATGACGTGCTGTTTCTGATATGGAAGCACCCAAAACACAAACTTCCACAATCATGCCCTTTTGTAACTGTGACATCTTTACTACATCCCATAACTGCTACTTTATCGCTTTGACTTGCACAACCAGATGCAAATTACCACTGCTCTAGTGTGTACAAAGCTATTCAACTTTTTATACTGTGAGCTATGCGGCAGTCCATTATGGATGGGGGGGGTCATAATTCAGGGATTAATAAGAGTACGCATATACATATATATATATATTTTTTTTTTTTTTTTTGATAATTGACTGTCCAATTGTTATGACAAAACAAAATTTTAAAAATATATTATAGTGATGTAAATATAAACATTAGTGTTCCTTTAGTATCAAATCAAATGATTATTTTCAGACATCAAAATTATTTTTTACATCCAATTCCTTTGTTATGGCAACATTGTAGCTAATCAGATTGGTCAGATAAGATCTTCTTTTGATAAATCCATGCTATGATTTCCATACAACTGCATTCCTATCAAGACAATCCTGCAATACTTCTTTACCCACTGAATCCATTATTTTCCCTGGAACAGAGGTCAAGCTGACAGGTCTGTAATTACTCATTTCACCTTATGATCCGCTTTATGAATAGTAGAAATATTTGCACACCTTCGCTCAATAGGTACCACCCCCAGTGCACTCATAATTATATCTTTTATGCCTACCTCTTTTGCTACTTCTTTTAATGTGATTTGATATATTCCATCAGCTCCGGGTGCCCCTTATTTACTTTTAGCTTCAACAATTTCTCTTCCACTTTCTTCTCAGTTACCACAAAATCCTTTAATTCCCAGTTATAACTTTCTATACTTTGGGTATTCCCATCCTTTAAAACTTCTTCAGACTTGAATGTATTGTAAAATATTTATTCAGTTTGTCAGCAACCTGAGCAGGATCATCAACTGTTATACCATTCATATCTAGCAGACCACTGTGATTGATCCTTTTCCTTCTAGTGTTTACATAAGAAAGAAGTTACAAAATTAGTACAGTCTTACACATCACATTGATTATCCTTCCACAGAGAACATTCCCATGAAACCAAGCCATCAAAATGAAATATCTCAATATCCTTCTATGCTGCTCACCATGGGGAATGCTTCTGAGACTATAATCTTCCTCGGAGACAACTGAGTCCCTCTGCCACTCTACTTTGAATTTGAAAGTGTCTGCAATTCTGCCCGGACACGATAGGAGGGAGTATATGATGAGAGCCTTGTCGATCAATTCGGCCCTGGAGAGATTGTGCAAGGCTCAAGGGGTAGAATTTTTCTCAGACTGGTCTGTGCTTGTTAACAGGAGAGACTGCTTCTACAGGGATGGGATACACTTAAACAGTAAGGGTGCAAGAATATTTGCTGATGCTATCGAGGCAGAGTTAGGTGGGTTGGAAAACTGCTAGCTTGGGGGGATACACGGACTAATAGATTAACAGAAGCCGCTGGCAGAGGTAAAAGTGATTCTTGCACTACTTCTATTGAAATGCAATTGAGCAGCAGCCTGGAAACAAGGCAATGGTTATTTCCAGGACTGCTGGGAGTCATAGTGGAAATAGTAAATACATGGGCTGTGTTAGGGTAACTAAGAACAGAAACAGGTGCATGCATACTTGCATGTACACCAATGCTAGGAGTATAGTAAATAAATTCGATGAGCTTGAATTGCTAGTCACGACATCAAAGGCAGATATTGTTGGATTATCAGAGACGTGGTGTCACACAGACATAAGCAGTGCAGAACTGGAATTTGGGAGTACAATGTGTACAGAAAGGATAGACAGGAAGGAGGGGTTATGCTGTTAGTTAAGAAACATGTAAAATCTAAGGAAGTGCATCCAATTGATGTTGGTGTACAATGCAATGTTGAGTCTGTTTAGTGTGACATAAGCACTGGGAAAGGAAAAATGAGAGTAGGTGTGTGTTACAGGCCAAATGAATCTGATGAGTATAATGAGCAATTGTGCAGAGAAATAGAGTGGGCAAGTAAATCAGAATGTCTTATAATGGGGGATTTTAATTTCCCAGATATTGATTGGAATTTGTGGGTTGGTCACTCACACACTAGCAAGGCTTTTGTGGATTTATTGGATGATTGTTTTCTACAGCAGCATGTTCGGGAGGCAACTAGAGGGAGTAATACTCTTGATCTGCTTATCAGTAGTGATTCTTCATGCATCAAGAATCTGCAGATAAAGGAACCACTAGGTGGCAGTGATCACAGTGTGCTGAAGTGGGATTTACTCAGAGGTAACTACCATCAAGGGTAAAGGTAAGGGTTTTTGCTTTCATAAAGGTGACTACGGTTGTCTGGGACAGTATTTAAATTCTATACGTTGGGACCAACTGATGATGTTACCAACAGCAAATTCAAAATGGGAAGCATTCAAAGAATTAATCTTGGAAGCTACTAGGCTTTTCATACCCACAAAGAAATATTGTTCAAGATTTAGGCCTAAATGGATGTCAGATGAACTAATTAGACATCACTACTCTTCGTGGAGTAATGTTATTAGTGGAGTCCCTCAGGGTTCAGTGTTGGGTCCATTGCTGTTTTCTGTATTTATAAATGATATTGATGATGGTATAATGTCCAAGTTTGCAGACAATACGAAGGTTGGCAGGGTTCTTAACGACAGTACACTGCTGCAATAGAATCTAGAAAAGTTGAGCAGATGGGCTGAGAGGTGGCAAATGAAGTTTAACATTGACAAATGTAAAGTACTACATATGGCAAGCAGTAATCCTAGAGTAACGTATCAACTCTGTGGTACCACACTGACAGTGATAGAGAATGAAAAGGAACTGGGGGTAATTGTGCAGGCAGATATGAAGTTTTCTAACCAGTGCAGACAGTCTGCAAGAGTAGCTCATGGTGTCTTGTCAATGATATAGAGGAATTTTTCTAGGCAGGGATAAGGAGGTAATTATCCCCTTGTATAAGGCAATGGTCAGGCCACACTTTGAGTACTGTATATAGGTCTGGAGGTCTCATTTTCAGAAGGATGTAGAGCTGTTGGAACGAGTACAGAGAAGAGCAACAAGATTAGTGAACAGAACAAAGGGTTGCTCTTACAAAGAAAGGCTTAAGTTTTGCAAATTACAGTGTCTGGAGACTAGGCACCTGCGAGGTGATCTGATTGAGGTGCATAAAGCCTTGAATGGTTTGAGCATGCTCAGTGCTAATGGGGTTTCTTCCTCTTTCTCAGAATAATTGCCTGAGAGGACATAAATTCAAATTGAGGAAAGACGGTTGTAGGATAGATGTGCAGAATTTTGCCTTTAGCCAGCGGGTGGTTGATTGCTGGAACAAACTTCCATCTGTCGTTGTAGAAGTTGATAGCTTAAATAGATTCAAGGCAGAACTTGACAAACATTTGGAGCAAGGGGATGGGTGAAATAAGGGTTTTTTTTTTGGCTGATGCTATATAAGCTTGCTTTCTTGCATCATGTGCCCTTGCTAATGCTACTGAAAGCCTATGTCAGCATTCATATACTCTTCAACCTCATACTGTTTCTACAGTTATGATCAATAGTAAATAAGGGGCTTCCACTTGCCTCATGATTACGTTTTGGTCACCGGCAGTAATTCAAAATTCCAAGCTATTTCTGCTCAAGCCAAAACATTCATTAGTAGACTCCAGCCATCAACCACTGCTGAGAATATTCAAAAGCACTTGAATAACAATATAGGCTTATGCTTCATTTCTAGTTGTCAGTAGCATCTAGGAACAGAGCTCAGTTTTGAACACTGCTGTTTGGCCAGTGGGAACTCTTACCAACCCATTTGCTTACTCTGTTGCTTCGTTTCAAAGAAGAAGCTGTTAATGCAGCTTAGCTATGAAAGTTTCTAGTTATATTCCTAAATCACCTTTGTTATTTATTTCCTTTGCTAATAATTGTAGAACTATAATTAAGGATATGTGTTCTCTTTAGTCATTTTTGGAATATCAGTCTTTTGCTTTTATCTTAATCACAGAAACAGGCTTCACTCTACTATTCTAACCTCTGAATTGTCTTCATCCTCCATGCTCAGTGAAAACAATATATCTTTAAATACAAATACTGTAATTGAAAGCTATGTCAGTTTTTTTTCACATCGCTTAAACCTTTAATGCTATTGAATTATCATGCTGATCGGGAAGAGGTCAGAGTTCTTTATCGTTTCGGAGATCTTGGCATCACCAAGATCTATGTATCACCATACATCATAATCTTCATTCATTGGCTCTTATAAATAACACTGTTCCCAAAGCTTTTCATCTTGCTCTCATTAAATACACTACATGAGATTTTAATAGAGACCGCTATTGTGAGCCTTTTCAAGCAATTAGTTTTACTTGTCCTTGACTAATGTGTCATTATTTGGTCTCCAGCCCAGAAATATCTTTCAGACCTACTCAAACATATTCAAATCAAATTTATTTGTTTCCTTTGTTTCAAGAAACACATTGAGTTCCACAGCAGAGATTAAAATGCCCTATGCAACAGGTTTCATTTAATTCCTCTTACTCTTTTATTTATATGGCCTACAATTTTATTAATTCTCCTTTTCTTCTCTTATTCCTTGGTCCATTCCTCAAGCAAATTCCCATCAACAATACATGCCTCCTTGCCTCTTCTTAGAATGAATTATTCATCTATGAGTCCAATATTCAAGTGTGAAACTAATTAATTCTCACGAGATTGATATTTTTGTTCCCAAAAATTTATTCGAGAAGTTGACAATTGGTGTGCTAAAGTAACTTTATTTTTTAATTATATGTTGTTCATAGCTGTAAATAGTTAAATATTATTGATTATTGTACATTCATGTTAATTCTTATTTTGTATTTTTGCATACAAGTTTAATTAGTGTTTAAGCACTGTAATGTATGCATTATTCCAATTAAATAAATAAAGTTTTTGCTACTTTTCTTTGCATTCTTTACCAGAGACTTCTTGTAATCTGCCTCAGCTTGCCTAAACCCCATATGGACTTAGTTGCAGACTAGTTTGTATTTACTGTATATTTCTATGTCCCTTGATAATTTATAATCATCCCATACATTTTTCTTGACTGCCACTAGTCTCATCAGCTCATCTAACATCCATTAAAATGCTTAACAGCTTTTATGATTACTTCCCTGGATGCTTCCACTTAAAATTTATAACTGGTAACATTATCAGCTGGTCCCAGTGAAAAGACTTTAAAAACTGTCTAAGACCATTATATCCACCGTTACAAAAGCAAAATCCCTTCCCTTTAACTCTTGATATTTATTTCTGATATTGTAATTAGTTAAGAAGTTGTAGTCTGGTGTTTTAGTGGCTTTCATGTAGGATGAAAAAACAAACAGTTTCTAATATTTGTAACAGAGAGGAAAAGTGAAACAGCTTGCTGTAAAATATGATGTTAGTACCTCTTTCAACATTAGTGGAACAATTAGTGGCTGCAAAAAATGTGAAGGTGACTGGCTTGTGATAAACCTTGAAGTTGTACACCAATGATATTGAACCTCAACCTTACCATGTGCCACTTTCTTGTGCCCAAAAATATGACGGGCTAAGTCAGGTAAAACAGGTAGATAAATATTTACAACATCAAGAAATTTGTAATTTATACATTTACGAAAAGAAAAAAAAAATTATAAAAAAAAAAAAAAACAGCTTATGACAGTAATATTTGGGTGGCTTTCTGTTGTTGCTTTACCCCATCCAACTTCTCAACATCAGACTGCCATTTCAAGAATCACCAGGTTTTTAAAATTACAATCAATTAGTTGAAACTGCTATTTGGCCTTGATTAGCTTCACTAGCAAAAAGGCTTGTTTATAAAGATAAATACTTGCAAAATAGTAGATATATTGCTGTACAAATTTTCTAAAATTTGGAAAGTTTTCAGAAAACATTATGTCCACTAGCATAGAATCTGTGTGGTGTGAGTTAGTTGGAAGCAAAGGTATGAGAGTGGTAGTAATCTACAGACCAGAAGATTATGAGGAATACAACAAGAGTCTCTACATGCAATGAAATGGGCAAGCAAGCATGGATGTCTCATTATGGGAGACTTCAATCTGCTCTTAACTGAATGGAATAAGTCAGAGGGAAACTCACGATGGAGAACAAAATTTTTAAACCAGATAGATGTTTATTTGTAGCATGTTAGCAAAAATACTAGAGGTGGGAATATTCTTGACTAACAAATCAGATGATATCACAGGGCTTAAAGTAAAGGAATCATTGGCAGGTATTGATCATGCAATCGTTAGTTGGAAGACAAAGAAAGACACTGCAGTAGTTAAAGGTAAAAGCACAGGGTTTCATTTCAGAAAAGGGGACTATGACAATTTAAGATGATACATGACACCTATTAATTGGAATTGTAGAGGGAGGGCAACTACATTAGAATTATGGAATACCTTTAAAGCAAAAACTACAAAAGCCATGAATGAATATATAACATTAAGAAAATATTGCACAAGAAAGATACTGAAAGGAATGAATACAAAGCTGGCTGGTCTAATAGAGCAGAAAAAGATTTTTTTTTTTTTTTAGTTGTTGGCGAATCGGCTTCTGCCATAATGCACCTCCCAAGGTTTTTGCAGTACTTTGATCGAAGCCCGAGGCGGGATTCGAACCTGTGACCTTTGGGTTGCCAGGCAGGCACTTTACCCAACTGGCCAGCCCGGTCGGCTCAGAAAAAGATGACATGGGAAAGTTACAGTGACGAAAAGTACTGAACCTACAACACCTACAAGTTGATCTGTAACGGTACCACAGATAAGATTAGGGAGGCAAAGGCTGTGTATGAGAAAGAACTGGCTAACAGAGTAAAGAATGGGGACAAAGAATTTTTCAAGTATGTGAATACAAAGAAAAAAAAAATTAATAGATAGGACACATGTGTACTGGGTATGAGAGTCTTACACAACCCAGCTGATGAACTGAATAGGTACTTTGCATTGGTCTTTACTGATGAAAGACCCTTCATTCTAAAGAGAGACTGTGCAAGTGAGTTTGAGCTATATGAAGCTAGTGATTTCAAAATTATTGATGACTGTTTATTAGAAAAACTTTTATGCATAAAGTCAAGTAAGGTATCCAGAGTTGATAATGTATACTCAGTAATGGTGACAGAGGTCGCCAGAGAGTGTATTGAAACAATAAGGTTAATGAAGTCGGTAAGTACAGACTAGTTAGTTTGTATGGTGGGGCCCATGGTGGGGCCATCAAGCTCTCACCTGCTCACATCAATGCTAGAGCTTGCACTTGATCATCAAGCAACACAGCAGCAATTCTCGAGAAAGAATGCGCTGGTCCTATAGGAGCTAGTTGTTGTCGGTGGCTCTATCAGGGAAACGGGAAATATATTGTGCAAAACGGATAGGTAGAATAAGATCAGGCTATGTCTGTCAGGGGCAAAACTTGATGATGTTGTAGACTTTGTAGAGCAGATATCTTTTAAGAGCACAAAAGATGATATTGTTGTACACATTGGCACTAATGACATTAAGAGTAGGAGATCTGTGGACTTACTTAACAAGTAGAGGCCAACATTGAAAAAAGTCGCAAGTTAGGGTTAAATTTGAAAGTGTTTGCCAGCAATAGGAGGGAGTACATGATGAGAGCCTTGTCAACCAATTTAGCCCTAGAGAGATTGTGCAAAGCTCATGAAGTAGAATTTTTCTCAGTGTGGTCTGTGCTTGTTAACAGGAAATACTGCTTCTAGAGGGGATGGGACACACTTACACAAAAAGGGTGCCGGGATAATTGCTGATGCTATCGAGGCGAAGTTAGGTGGGTCGGAAACTGTTAGCTTGGGGGCTTCACAGACTACTAGATTAACAGTAGGCAGAGGTGAAAGTGATTCTTGCATTGCTTCTATTGTAATAAGCAGCAGTCTGGAAAGCAAAGTACTGGGAATTTCAAGAACTGCTGGGAGTCATCATGGAACAAGTAACTGCATGGGCTGTGTTAGGGTAACTAAGAGTAAGAACAGGTGCATGTGTACTTACAGGTACACCAATGCTAGGAGCAGAGTAAATAAATTTGATGAATTAAAGTGCCAGTCAAGACATCAAAGGTGGATATTGTTGGGATATCAGTGATATGGTATCACACAAATATAAGGAATGCAGAATTGGAATTTGAGGAGTACAATGTGTACAGAGAGGCTAGATGGGATAAGAAGGAAGGAGGGGTTACGCTGTTAGTTAAGAAGCACAAAATCTAAGACAGTGCATCCAGTTGACTTGGCTGGACAGTGCAATGTTGAGTCAGTTAGGTGTGGCCTAAGCACTGGAAAAGCAAAAATGAGAGTGGGAGTGTGTTATAGGCCTAATCACTCTGATGAGTACATTGGATATCTGTACAGAGAAATAGAGTGGGCACATAAATCAGAATGTCTTATAACGGGATATTTTAACTTCTGAGATATTGACTGGAACTTGTCGATTGGTCACTTGCACACTAGCAAGACTTTTGTGGATTTATTGGATGACAGTTTTCTACAGCTGTTTGTAATTTGGTTTTTTTAGGAGCATTAGCAACTAAGGCCATATTGCTCCGGGAATATGCGGTGGTCATTCCCTGACCTTTCCACATCCTCCATATTTGGTGGTGACGGGCTCAAACTCCGGTCTAATCAAGAAGCATGTGCTACGCACTACTGCCCCTTCCCACCTGGCTACAGAGGCGCCGTTTTCTACAACATGAGCTGATTATTAACAGTGATTATTCATGCATTAAGAAAATGCTGATAAAGGAACCACTAGGTGGCAGTAATCACAGTGTACTGATATGGTATTTACTTAAAGATGTAGCTACCATCTGGGGTAATGGGAAGGGTTTTTGCTATTATAAAGGTGACTACAGTGGTCTCAGCACGTTTTTAAATTCTATACAGTGGGACCAACTGATGATGTTACCAACAGAAAATTCTAAATAGGAAGCATTCAATGAATTAATCTTGGAAGCTACTAGGCTTTTCATACCAACTAAGAAACAACCCCAGGGGCTCACATCTGGTGAGTATGGGCTTGGCACACCCAGGGTCCAGCTGGATATCATCATTCTTCTCCTTCTTGGTGATTCCCTTCTACTTCTCTCTCTCTCTCCAGGGTAATTCTGTTTTTTTTTTTTTTTTGTTTTGTTTTTTTTCAGCTGGTGCAGCATAAGCCTCGGGCTTCCTTGCACTATACGGCTAATAATAATAATAATAATAATAATAATAAAATACTGTTCAAGTTTATGCCTAAATGGATCTCAGATGAAATAATGACACTCATGGCAGAGAAGAAAAATGCATGGGATGCATATAAATTATCAAGCAACACAGAAGCCTATGGTAGATATAAGCTAGTCTATAATCAAGTCACAAAGGAGGTTAGGCAAGCGAAGGCAGATTACAAGAAATCTTTGGCAAAGGATGCAAAGAAAAACATCAAAAACTTCTTTACCTATGTAAATTCTGGAAGGAAGAGGATGAATCGGATTGGTCCACTTGATATCGATGGTTCAATTTTTGATGATCCTGCCATGTAGTTGACAAACTGAATGAGTATTTTTCATCTACATTCAAACACGAGGAATTCTCTAGGGAAGAGTAGGCCAGAAGTTAATCAAACTCTAACAGGGAGATAAATGATTTTGTAATAACTGAGGGCAAAGTGGAGGAGAAATTGCTGAAGTTAAACATAAGAAAGGCACCTGGGGTGAGTGGGATCTATCCAATTATATTATAGGCAGCAAACCCTTATCCATAATTATGAGGGCATCCTTGGATTCAGGGGAGGTCTTCATAAGGGATGGAGATGTGTAAATGTATCTCCAACTGACACGAGTAATTACAGTCCTGTTAGTTTAACTTCTTTTCCAGGGAAAATAATGGAGTCACTAGATCATAGGTATAGCTTAGCTTAATTAAAAAAAAAAAAGCATTGCAGGATCAACTAGATAAGAATGAAGTTAAGAGTTCAAACACAGCATGGATTTGTTAAGGGGAAATCTTGTCTTCTGCCACTCAACCATTCCTTGGTCGAGTGGCAGAAGACGGAGAGTGGTAATCAATGGACACTGCTCTTTGTAGACTAATGTTATTAGTGGAGTCCCCCAGTATTCAGCCCATTGTTGTTTTCTATATTTATCAATGATATTCATGAAGGTATATCAGGTTTCAATGTCAAAGTATGCAGACAATACGAAGGTTGGCAGGGTTGTTAATGACAGTAGTACTACTCTCTGTCTTCTGCCACTCAACCATCCCTTTATCCATAGCATCAGCTTGCCTTTAATACCATACTGATCCAATTTGTACAGCAGTCTTCCATGTGCAACAGTATCAAAAGCTTTCCTGAAATCCAAGTTTATGATATCAAAATTATTTGTTGGATCCAGTTCTTATATGACCACATCATAGTATACAATCAAATGGTCACACAACCTGGCAGTAATTGTGCAGTCAGATATGAAGTTTCTGAGCAGTGCAGATAGGCTGCCAGAGCAGTTCATGGGGGTCTGTCAATGATATACACAACTTTTGCTAGCAGGGATAAGGAGGTGATTATCCCTTTGTATAAGGCAGTGGTCAGACCACATCTTGAGTACTGCATACAGGTCTGGAGGCCTCATTTTAGGAAGGATGTAGAGCTGCTGGAACGGGTACAGAGAAGGGCAATGAGATTGGTGAGGGGAACTTTCTTTTACCAAGCATGGCTAAGGTCTGCAAATTGCAGTGCCTTGAGACTAGGCACCTATGAGGTGATCTAATTGAGGTGTATAAGGCTTGAATGGTTTGAGCAAGCTCAATGCAGATGGGATTCTTCCTCTTGCTCAGATTACACACTTGAGGGGGCATAAATTCAAACTGAGGAAAGACAGTTGCAGAATAGATGTGCGGAAATTTGCCTTTAACCAGCGAGTAGTTGATTGCTGGAACAAACTTCCATGTATCATTGTGGAAGTTGATAGCTTAAATAAATTCAAGGAAGAACTGGACAATCTTTTGGAGCAAATGGATAAATGAATTGGTAAGGTTTTTTTTTTTTTGGTTGATGCTGTACAAGCATGCTTTATTGCAATCATATGCCTCTACTAATGCTAATATAACTAAGTGTCTTTTTTAAGGCTATTGCTAAATATGGCTTCCTTGAATCAGTCTGCCTTTATTAATACCAAATTATAAGTGACGTAAATACTTTTAGGCACCAAAATACAAAACAAGAAAACGCCTTCCTCCTACTAGACGAAAATGTCATAGTAATACTATGTTCATTTTGGCACACTATATATGAGAAATATATATTAAAAGATCCTATTCATTCTGTTTTGACGTCCCTGCAGACTGGCGCCTTGATGCAGTCGTTTTTAGGCTTCAATCACGAGAATTTCTAATTTATTGTAAGAGCACGATATTCTGTTCTGCTGGCCGCAAAAATTATTCCTTGAAAAAGTATATGAATAATTATTTCTTGTGACAAAACCTCAGAAGCTGACTGCAGAAAGAAAAGGTCATGGCCGAAAGCACTTCAACGAAATATAATAAGAAATTAGAAATAATGCCCATAAATGACTTGGACACACAAACCGAATTCTTCACAAACAGTTGTTAAAAATGGTTAGCATACAACTCTGAATGTATTACACGGCTCAAAATTATACCCGAATAAGGTAACTATACAAGGAAGCTTCTCCCTCTCCGGCACAATCACTAACATCTGTATTCGGCAGTGTTTTGGAGACGCGAAAGCATTGGATTAGCGTAAAGGTAGGAATTCTTCAAAAAGCATCTGTGGGTCCTTCCGATACTTCAAATATACAAGAAAGCTAATAATATATGAGGCAACAGCTCACTCTAACTTTCAGAAATCCAGAATCTAACTGATATCCGCGAAGTTTTTAATACATAACTAAATTATATTTTTCTGATTATTAAAGGCCAGTGTAAATGTTCGTCTTCAAATTATGTTAAGCCAAATAGTTCACTTTTATGATTTTTTTTCTGTTTTGATTTCAAGGATTCAGCTGACTAACTACTTTTACATTATTTAATCAAAATACACCCTGTGCCACGTTTGCAAATTTATTAATGCAACGTAATATAAATTGACACTATGTTTACAAAGAAATAGCAGATATAAAATTAGCAATTTCACTTTCCAAAACATCAGATATTTCAAATGGGCTAATCCAACTTAATTTTAAAGCACTGCACTATCCATGCTTCGTGGTCACATTTTAGTACCATATGAATGCTATACGATCTGTTTATTTACTATAGCACCTTGAAACTTACCCGATCATATCCTTATAACCTTACTATGTATTCCCAAAGGTTGGTTCATGACTTAAAGATGATCACTATATCCAAATTATTACGAACATATCTCGAAGCACACACCATGTAAATTTGTATTTATTGCAAGCTTGTTAAGATGCCAAATACAAAAACGCCGAACAAGTAATCAAGCTTCAGATGCAGCCGCCATGTTGAAACTGCTCCGATGCACACTGACACAGCAGACCAAATGTTACTAGGCAATTTTCACATGGGACAATACGAAACAATTCACTAAGGTGTATATTAGTTGCACGCTTCTAATCATTGCAAAGTGATCGTTCCTTGGTATTGCAGCACATTTGAACGGTTTTCGTTAGCAACTAGCACCGGATCATTAATCGGAGTGTTTGGAGAATTTGGGTGTTCAGTTGGCACCGTACCCCAGTTTTTGACCTCCTTTCAGATACTTAATGCCAAAAACCAATATCAGGAACACAAGTGACTTTTTCACACAGTAATGCTGATTAGGTTATTCTATTAACTAAACTCATTCATAAAAATTAGGCACTTTCCGAGTTAAACATGTTACATGACAAAGAGTTTAGCCATCACACATACAGCAATTGAGTTTGATTGGCAGGCTCTCCGCCTACCTACCACATTGTTGACATTCCTTAGTGGTCATGTGATCACTAGATTGACAAGGAGGTTCCACCTCCCTGCTAAATTTTTTACATTCCACTTAAGTCACGTGATTCGTTGCAAGCTGGAGATTGCTACAAAAGGTCGACTAAGCCCTCATAAAAGACAAGCTTGTCTAGAATAATATAAATAACAGATAACATGCAAATATCTTAATGGTGTGTGAGAGTTGCAGTACTTCTGGGTAAGTTTGTGTTACTGAACTTTATCTTTTTATTCTTTAAATAAATTCATACGATATGCATTACTTTAAAAGGAAAATTGCAAACGCCACACCTTTGGATACCGTAAGTTGTGTGCCTGTGCTATTTATACACTAGCGTGTATACTTAATAATAATAAACTAATGGATGTACCATTCGTGATTAATTATAAAACAAAGCAAATAAAGCGCTTTTTTTTTCTTCTTTGGTCACTTTTTTAAGTATACTTAAAATTCTCGAATATATAACACACATCTTTTGGTGAAATAACGGTAGTGTAGTTTTATAAGGTAAGTATAGTTTTAATTATACACAGTCGAAGCTCTATATCAGAGTAATAAGATATCTTACTACTCTAAGCTCTTTATAACGACCCCCAAGGAAGTGAGAAAACGGTCGTTATATCGGATGGGGCGTTATATAGATTGCTCATAAAATAGCATTAGTTTTTTTTAATGAGAAATTGACCGGAACCAGCCACATCGGACGTTATAACGTGTTGGGACGTTAAAAAGAGGGTCGCTATAAAGAGTTTCCACTGTAATTTAAAAAGGTTATGCTATTCCATTTATTTTCGCCCTCTCCTTTATCAGGTAGTCGCAAAAAGAATAGAAACTTCATTAGGATATCTGGATGACAGAGAGAAAGAAATCGAGACTTTTCAGTAATCTCGGTTATATTAATACGGATTTTCAAAACATAAGTAATGAAACGGTAATTACTTCTAGTGTACTGCATGTAAAGATACAGAAATTACTAAATAAATGTTTGGTGATAGCTTTCTTTATACGTGGTCTTTGGGTGAAGAGAGAGAGAGAGAAGACGAAAAGGATGCGCACGACATTTCTGTCATCCGAGCGAATTGCCACCGCTTACCCCACCGCAAAAAAATAGTTAATGTGTAGAATAGGTGCGCGGAGATGGGAGGATAACCCCCCCTCCAAGAACCTACATAACTGTACTCAAGTGTTGATTTGTTAAAACTACCATAGTGGAAAGTACGCCCCTAGACACATTTTCGGGCACGTCACTGAAGTGTAAACAGGGCCTTTGAAAGAGTGCAGTTGCAGATGGCGAGGAATTGACTGGCGGCTTGAAAGGCTTGAGATTTTTCTTACAGAAAAATCTATAAGAGAATCTTGGTGTTTTCTGTAAGAAAAATATGCTAAATAAATTATAAATCTACTACAAATAATTTAAATTACTGCATTATCTTTTTGATAACTTTCGACTGCACATTTATAGTACTATAATGTGAGAAATAACGCAAGTGTTGGAGGCTGTTGTAGCTCAAGTGGTAGTTTAAAAGGTTGTGTAAATACATGCTAAATACGGTGCTGTTGCTTGTATTTTTCATACCTCTGACAGAGTGGTCGTTCCGGGGTATGAACAGAAAACTTATCAACGCCGAACAAATAGGAGTTGTAGCTTCTTATTATTATTTTATTTATTACTTTTTATTCTTTATAAAGTGATAGAATAAAGTTCACCTATTTAAGAAAGAATGATTGCAAAAAAAAAAAAAAAAAAAAAAGATAGCTCCAAAATTTTAGTTAGTCGGTGTCTCTTTGCAGATTAAGGTTTCACGAATGAAAGAAATTTTCAAAAGTGAAAACTCTAGAATTAAATTTTCTGTTTATACTCCGGCACGACAACCAAGTCAGTAGAGTTTACAATAAATCGTCAATACAAATATGTATTGTATTGATAATTTATTACTCGGCTAGTGATACAATATATTTCCCTGATTAGTTGAACCGTCACAAACAGAAATGAAAATTTACAGAGAATAAATAGACGGCTGCATAATGACCAATAAATTAAAATACTTGGGGGAAAGTGGAATTCGGATGCCGATGTCCCATCTCTTTAAGGGAAAGCTGCAAGGCACTCCAGTGGGCAAAGGAAGAAAGTAGTTTACGAGAGCTATCGGACTTTTGATCAAGGATGAAATTTTTGCTATCTGATCGAACACGAATTTCCTATTTCGAAAGAGGAATGAAAAGAAATTGCTGACATTATATGTGTGCAGGATTCGCTTTTAATGTGCCTTGTGGACTAATTAGAGTTGAACACTAAGCTGAAGAAAGGAGCTCTTTGCTGATTCATCTGACATAAGCAGAGGCGGACTGGCCATAAGACTTACTGGGGAACCCCGGAGGTCGGTGTGATTTTGGCCAGCCTCACTAGTATGAGGCTGCTACAAGTTTTTCCCGGTAAGAATTTTTGACCCAGTCCGCCTCTGGATATAAGTTGGAGTTTTATTACATTATGGAAACACAAATCTTCTAATACCTGTATCCCATTCTAATGGAAATTAAGGAAATCTGCAAGAATAGACCAAATATTGAATACACACTTACATCGCTGACAGTTGTGTGATGATAAGGTCATGGCACTTTACTTGGATAACAGGATTGAACGGCGGGGGACAAATACGTTCCTTGGAAAAGTAATGTAAAATATGCGCCATAAGTGGATCCTCAGTTGGCACTTCTTCCTCTGTGGCTGGGCTTAAAAAAAAATGAGGCTTTTGTCAAAATGTGATGGTTAAAAAGAGAAAAGAAGAAATTAAATGGCGCAAAACTCCGAGTTTGTTGGACTACAAACTAGAAAACTACAATTTTATCAACATTATGCATGTTGATAATTTATTGAATAGATTCAAATGACTGGTGTGTTTTCCGATATACCCCTTCAGTTAGCTGCATGACAGTCTTTAATTCTTTTATTTTAAATCCTTTGAGGTAATAAAAATAGAAAACTAAACAATTGGAGGAAGAACCGTTGTGCAACTAGAAATTTTGGCTCTCTCTCTCTCTCCTGAGTACTGTTAGTGAAGAACAAGGTGAAAGGTTCCACCATCAGAATATAAGAATAATATAACAACATTATCATGGTAGGGACGGTAGGATTCAGCAATGATGAGCGACTGCTTTTGATTTTTGCGAAGAGAAAGTGAAACTACATTGTACATTTTACCTTAGGAAAAAATTTTACTTTGCTGGATTTTTAGCCACTTTTGTATATTTTACGTTAGTATTTATACATAATGTAAGAATACGTTATTAATAAATAAACTTTATTCTATTTCAAACATATGTGCGCGCACGTGTCGCGCATGAAAATATAACTGGTGCAAAATTATATGGCTACAACTTTTTGTGCTTGTCATTGGCATGATTATCACAAGTTTTAAGAAGAAATTAATTTATTTCCTACATGTTGCCAAAAAAATTAATATAAGCTAACAATTTTTTATTTTATTATCAGTGAGTTGCTAAGCTTGCTCATCAATAATAGCAGGTGGGTTCCTTTTTTATTTTGTTTTTTCCACATCTGACAAACCTACCCATACCATAAATTAATTAAAATGCAAAGCTGCCTTACTAAAACGATTGTATCGTGCATCCAGTCTAAGTGGATTCAGCAAGTCGGTAACTATTATTATTCTGAGGCGAAATCTCCATTCCCTCCCTCCAGAGAACTTTTATCGGTCTCTGGATGGAGGGAATGGAGATTTCGCCTGGGAGACCAATAAAAGAATACTGTATGGCCACTTTTTTTTAGGACCCTGAACTGATTTGTCTTCTGGGCCAAATCATTGATGTGACATGAGGTGGCACGAAGTCCAGTGGCGGATTTCCGCACAAACGCACGAGGCGCGGGTCTGGGGCCCCTTAAATCGAGGGGCCTCAAATTTCAGGTCTCAAAAAAAGTGGTTTCATTTAAAATTTTTACACTCATCTTTATTACCGTTACTGAATAAAACTATAATTTAAGATGAGAAGTTAGTAAACTCTTATGCGAATATCCCTACATATTATATGAAATATCTATGCGAACTAAGTGAATCTGAAGTAGAATACATATTATCATTAATGCTTAAATTAAACACTTTCAGTTTTTTCCTAGTGGAGGTAATTCCGCGAGTGAACAACCCTGTGATGATATTGCTCAAGAAACGATATTAGATTTGTTCGTGGAGGAAGTTCTAAACTATTCGCAACTAATTGGGAACCAATAAGCAAGCGCAGTAGTCTTTTAAAGCCTCTGAAATCACTACTGCGCTGGCTCACATGTAACGGAGCATCTTTTCTTTTTTTAATAGCTTTAGGAACTAACATTTCGTTCACGAATCTGTTACAAATTAGTAGAGTTTGGTGTAGGAGTATTTATGTTCAATTCCTACTATTAGTTCAGACTCTCCCTATATATATTTATATATCTTGTTCAAATTTTCAATCGTTAATAAAATACTTTTTATTCATCCACTCAAGTTCAAATAAATTTTTTTAAACTTGTAGTGGATGACACTTGATGTTAATACAGTTTTTTTTTTTTCAAATATTAATTCATTAATTAAATTTAATTAATTTTACTTTTATATGGGAGAAAAAAAAATTCTCTTATGTAAGATATTTAGCAGGATATAAATTTTAGGAATAAATACCGTCAGTGGCGAAGCGTGTAGATCGCTGGAAAAAAATTTCTTTTTCAGATTCTTTTTTCATTCTGGGTTCTAGTCTGAGTCAAGGAGGGAACAAAATGAAAAATGAAACATGTGAATAAAAATAATAGTCCAACACCATATAATATAGTCTTCGCTTTCTATTTTCCACTTAATATTGTGATTCTGTCATATGTATATACATATTTATATTAATTGTAATTATTTAATAAAAAGTAACTAAAATAAAATTTTTCTTTGTTGACCTAAGTAGGAATTGACTTTAATTTTTTTTTTTTTTTTTTTTATATTACTTGTTTTGTTTTCAAGTAAGTATCTGTAATATCTTATGTATTGTTTATGTATTTATCAAAACTGAATTGTTTGACGAGGCGTGACATTTATAGCAAGTGATAATTGGGAATTAATTTTTTAATTCCCAATTAATAAAATATGTATGAAAGAATTGCGCAACCAAAATGATTAAAACCGCAACACCAAATCTAGAGCGCGTGCTATAGTAAAAACGTGCGCGTAGAATGCACACTGTAGTGGTACCGAAAATATTTATAGGGGTTGCCTCAAAATTGAATTGCGCCCGGGGCCTCTCAAGTGCTAAATCCGCCACTGACGAAGTCAACAAAACTTAAAAAGTGAAACCAAAGAGCATCGGGCCATTTGTTACTAAAACTGCCCTTAATACCTGAAGTAACGTGGGCAGAGTTTATGCTAACTAAAATTATTTTCCACCTCATTCGAGAGATGCCCAATGGAATTCAGATCTAGGAATTGAACTACATGGTAGAAGATCTACACGTTCCTCAAATCACTTCCACACAATGGTTGCATCCTTCTTTTCTTGAAGGTATCCATGCTCGTATAGATAAATATCCAAGATGGCCGCACGTATTTGATCGCCACATTTAGATATGTTTTGGTGCCCACGTTGTCATCCACACCTCCTTCAGACGCCTGTCCTGTGGGTGCACAACATGACGGTTCCAATGCATTGTGTAATTTCCACCATATCTGCGCCGAACAGCGTAAATCGTCAGCCCATATGACTTGCCTCCAGTCCTCCTGTGTCTTTGTATTCTTGCCAATAATGCAGCCATATTTTTCGGGATCAGTAGCTTCTGTAAAGACTAACCCTACTCCCACAGTGCGTCCTTTTTGCCCGTCAGTTCTGGATTATACAAAAGTTTCTTCGCATGGTGTGGGTACTTGATGTCTTTATTAAATGCAAAAGTTAATTATTCCGTCTTTTGTGCCAGATTAGTGGAAGACTATATTATACATGATAATTCTGTTTGATACTGCAGATATCGAGTACTTCGCTCCATCACCTTACATTTCCTGCCGCAGTTGCGTCTCTTCATGGATGTTTTCCGAGGATTTTCCATTCGTTAAAGACTCGAATAACACTAACCGTTCAACAGTCAAAATGCAGCTATCCTCTGTGCTGTAGCGACTGCTAAATGCACACGACAATCATATTTTTTGATTTTGAGATCCTGTCCGTTCCCCACTGCCAGTGAACTGATTTGGACACGTCAGCACCGGCTTTAAAAAGCTTTCCTGAACGCATCTCATGTCAGGTAACTTCTTACATATACATTTCGGCAAAGTATTCTTTATACATCGAGTAATCATTTTATTATCTACCCCTACCCTTTTGTACAGGAAAACCTTCCAGGGGTTTTCCTGTACATTTTTCTCAGGGATATCGAGATTTATTCAGTAACGAAATAACATCAAGCAGGGACGATTCTGTGGTCGAAAGCAGCCCGCGAGAAGCCGACGGAGGTCGACTAGACTTGTGCAGAGTAAAAGAAAGGCTACAGTGAAATAAAACCCAATACAAGAGTGGCAACCAAAGAGATATTTCATCGTACCTTGTCACGGATGGAATATAGCGGCCACCGAATTTCCTGGTTCCACTCCCGTCAGCAGAAAAAAAAAAACCAGTACAGTTACTGTGGAATACAAACACTGGATAGTGAAGGATTGCTTGGTCTGATGAATCCTAGTTCCTGCTGTTACCAGCTTTGGGGAGGACCGCGATATGTCTAAAACATCAAGTGCCCATCCTGCAAAGTGTGAACAACGTTAGAATGTTGGGGTGGAGTGTTTTCGTGGTTCTCTTTGGGCTTGACACCAATAAAACAACATTTGGGCTGCTACAGAACCATTCAATGTGTAAGGAGTAGTATGCGTACGAGTGCGAGAATAGGTAAGAAGAAAGGCAGAAACATTTTTGACATAGTATGGTAGTTGTAGGAACTATAGGACGCAATTGAGTTAATATGGACCGGCTTCCTCGTGGCCCGATTTCGACAGTTCGTTTAGTCCACCACGAAAAATCCAGGCCGTAGAGGGTAATCTTCTCGCGATTAGGTAGGTGTACCTAATAAAGTAACCTTGGTGTAACAAACCTCCATTGTTGCTAATAAGGTTGTCGACCATCAACTACTGCCCTGATTGAAAAGGCCTTTGAGATTCCTTCAGTCTCCGACAAGATTCGAACCGAAACCTGCCCAAAGGAGCAGCAGGTGGAAAAACGCATATATTTGTGGATAATATTTAAACCCCTCTATGTAATCACATTGTTGTTAAATCTTATTTATACTTTATATTGTGTTCTCTAAAGTGTGTGTGTGTGTGTGTGTGTGTTTGTTTTTTTTTTTAATTCTAATTTACTGTTCAAATCCATTTTATATAATAATAATATTTATTTTATTTTTTTTTAGGTCTGTCAGGAACTCCACTTTTTTGCCATAACATTTCTGCTTACAGTAAAAAAATTGAACTAACCGACTTAACGATCTTTTTCAGATACCATTATTCGCCTCGCCATAAAATTTGAGCAATGCAGGAATGCATCATTTGAATATCGCGGTAGGCTTGAACGGATATAGGCAGTGGAGGCACAGTCAATTAGTGTATCCCTACACTCACCTTGCCAAGGAAAACCCTGTCAGAACTAATTCCTTAGTGGACGCCTTTTGAAAAAGTCCAAGTGGTGGGGATGAAACTAAATTCTGAGAACACCATTTGCCACAGATTGCAAACGCTCCCCCATGGGAGCTTTAACAACCAAACGGAACGAGTCTGGGCATCTGGACGCTTGAATTTCTCCCACCGTGGAAGACCTGCCGGTATAGTAGTTTCACCACTGACCTATAGTTTGAGCCTGTGCATAAATCCGCTCCTGATGGGAGATAACCCATTACACTATACAAAAAAATAAATAATAAGACTATAAGTGAAAAGCATTCCCACAACATCACTTCAACAGTGACATAACTAGAATTAGTGTCGTTCCAGCTGTAGTCATCAGATGGAATTAAAGAAAAGACTGGAAAGCCTGAATTTATACTTTAAATTAAAACTAATTTCGTTTTTATGCAATTCAGTTATGACAGCTACAGGCTTTTTGGATCATAAGCGACTGCTAAAAGTTTTTGGCAGTCGGTGCGCGAGGGGAGAAGAAAGACTTCATTCCGAAAACTTGAATCACATACGGTGCATGTTCACCTCGATATGTGAACAACATATCGAGGTGAACAATCGAGATGTTCAATTAATAGCTATTTACTCATCAGAACAATGAATTCATTGAGATATGCACTCGAAGTGTCGAAAGCGAGCCGCAGGGATGCTAGTACTGGGAAGAGCTTATTCTATAGAGGTGTTCGATTGAATTGGGATCTGATGACTGGGAAATCTACCACAATAGGCTGAAGTTGCTCTAGTGTTCCTGGAACCAGTTTTGTACAAATGTGACATGGTGCATTACCCTGTTGGAAGCAACCATGTGTAGATGGTTACATTGCAGCCATATACACCGATTAGCCAAAACATGACCAGCGAATCGTTATGCAAATCGAAGCAACTGCAGGTGAACTACGCCGCGTGCATCGGTCGGGACACGGTATAAAAAACACCTGATACTGATCTCTGTTAATCAGTGTTACTCTTGTTCTTCAGGTAGAAAAGGCAGCGGACTTAAGCGAGTTTGACAAAGGCCAAATTATAATGGCCAGACGACTGGGTCAGAGCATATTCGAAACTGCACGGCGCTGGTGAGATGCTCATGGTCGGCCGTGGTTGGTACCTACCGAAAGTGGTCCGAGGAGGAAATACCCATGAACCGCAGGCGAGGTGTTGGACGACCATGGCTCATCGATGCTCGAGATGTGCGAAGGCTCTCCCAGATGGTACGTGGCAACAGAAGGGCCACTGTGGCGCAACTTTCCGGTAATTGGAATGCTGGTGACAGGAGAAATCTGCCACAACACATAGTACATCGAACCCTGCTGAAAATAGGGCTGCATAGCCACAGGTCGCTCCAAGTGCCCATGCTAACCACGGTTCACTGGCAACAGCGTCTACAATAGGCACGCGAGCATCGTAACTGGACCTTGAATGATTGGAGGAAGGTAGTCTGGTCCGATGAATCACGTTTCCTGTTGCACCATGTGGACGGCCTGGTACGTGTGTGTGTGTGTGTGTGTGTGTGTGTGTGTTATCTGGGGTAGTGATGGCGCCTGGATGCACCGTAGGATGAAAGCAAGCTAGTGGCAGTGGTGTCATGTTTTGGGCGCTGTTCTGCTGGGATACCCTGGGTCCAATAATCCATCTGCCGGGCACTCTGAACTACCACCTACCTAAGGGAATTCTTCCCTCGGGGGGGGGGGGGAGAGCAAACTAGTTGTAGGGAAGGCCTTGCCTTCCCACGGCTAGGGATGAGTACCTGGAAGCGGCTGTCCTGGTGATTGTGCTTCCAGGTAGCCAAAACACAACATTACACTACAGAACACATGCATATGCTTGCTAACTAACAAAATTTTTTTTCTATCCTATCACTTTCTCCTGAGTGGGGATGAAAATTCATTGTGTGGGATCGAAAACTTTTTTTTTTTCCCCTTTCACCTCCTTTATTTTTTTATTTATTTTCTTTTTTTTCCACAACACACACATTTGGCCTAACCTTAAAGTCTGTAAAAATGAATAGTGCAATGAGGTGGAGATGAACTTTGTTCTAGGAGCTACCCTTACATAAAACACACACACACACACACATACATACCTAAACATCATTGCTGACCACGTACACCCTTTCATGGCAACGGTCTTCCCCTCTGGCGGTGCTGCCTTTCAGCAAGATAATACACCATGCCACACTGCCCGGATTGTTCCAGACTGGTTCGCGGAACATGAGGAAGACTTCCGGGTATTTATTGCCCTGGCCTCCAAATTCCCCAGACATCAATCCCATCGAGCATCTGTGGTTTTTGTTGGAATAGCAACTCCGATCTGTGGCGTCTCAACCATGGACCTTATAGGAGTTAAAGGATCTGCCGGTTACGTGTTGGTACCAGATACCACAGGACAACATTTATAAATGTAGGATCCATTCCTCGCTGGGTACAAGCTGTTTTGGCTGCACGTGGAGGACCAACATCATATTAGGTACGTGGTCATATTTTGGCTCATTGGTGTAACTTGTAATAATCCAAAAGTTCCACTTGTGTAAAGGAACGTGATGTGCAGCATGAAAACAAACTCCACTAGACTGTGTGGCTGACACCTTGCACGATGGGCCCATGCACTCCTGCTGTTTGTGCCATATTAGGTCCTAAAACCATGCAACCCCCGCCTAAGATCGACTGACAGCCACACTGAAGAAAGTTTAGCCCATAAAAATTCCTGGCGTCATTAAAGGGATTTGAACCCGGCCCTTTTCCACCCAGTGTGAGATGGACGCTGCTTATATGCACTGCGCTGTCGGGAGGACCAACCGCACAGAATATCATTAGGTTCGAACCCCAGGGGCTTACATCTGGCGAGTATGGGCTTGGCACACCCAGGGTCCTGAGCTGGATGTCATAATTCTTCTCTTTCTTGGTAATTCCCTTCTACTTCTGACTCTTGTTCTCTCTCACAGGATAATTCAGAATTGTTGTTTTTTTTTTTTTTTTTTTTTGCTGGTGCAGTATAAGCCTCAGGCTTCCTTGCGCCATATGGCGTGATAATAATAATAATTAGTGATGTTACCTACAAATGGAAGTGGACTACTTTTGAAACTGTCGCAAAACGACCCGAAAAATCTCCGATACTAACCGAACATGAAAAGAGCTCTACAAAGAAGGTTCGCTCGGAATGCAGGCTAACACCGCAGTACACACAGGTCCACAGTGAAACGATTGGGACACATGTCAACAACAGTACAATACACTGCATGACATGAGTTACCACAATCATGCAGCCTTTCACAAGCCAACGATCACCCAGACTAATGCCAGATACCAACTGGTTTGGTGTAAGGTCCTCCGTTAGACCTTAGACCAATGAAATGCTGTGCTTTGGAGTGACGAGTCATGATACATGGTCTGATGGCATGCATAAGTGTGGCGGATGCCCGGAGGATGTTACTTGCTATACCGTATCGTCCCGACAATGAAGTCGGAGGAGTAGCATTATGGTTTGGTGTTTTTCGTGATTTAGTCTGGGACTATTGGTTCTTTTGGACAAAACCATGAAGACTGAAGACACCTAGATGTCCTGGACAATAATGCTTTACCTATGTTAGGGCAGAATGTCGGGAAGGTCCATACCTAACAGGAAAACGTTCTGCGCCATAATGCATGCATTGTGATGGACTGTTTTGAGGATATGAGCATCAAAGTTGGACTGGTCAGCTCAGAGCCCTTACTTCAATCCTGTAGAAAACTTCTGGAATGAACTGGATCTTCCCTATGTAAGGATAGATCACCAACAGAACAGCTGAACTGTTCGTCGCTTTGAAGACTAAATGGCCGAAAATGTTGGAGTACACTTACAAAAATTGTTGGTGGAGATTATTCCGTGGAAACTAGAGGGTGTTACAAAGGCTAAAGATTTCAGTATATCATTAATATAGACAACTTCAGGTCTGCCAATATGTCTTTATTTTTAAGAAAAGCAATGTACACATATCAGAGAACAAATGATACGAGGAAGGTTGAATTGTAAAATACCTAAGAACTCAAGTTATTAAGGATTAAGTGTTAAGCTTTGAGAAAATAGCATATTCTTGTTTGTCCATTTAAAAATTAGAAAAAGAAAGAATTATTATTATTTTTTTATTCATGTAAGCACCCTCCTCCAACACCCTGTTGAATAAGACACGAATTCTAAGCCAATCAATGGCATGAGAATTTTTTTAATCGGTTTTCTTCAACACTTGGCTGGATTAGTCTTGTCTCAGGTTAGGGTTGCATGTTTTTTTTTTTTTTTTCTCCCATTAATTCGGATTTTTCGTCCAGCAAACAGAAAAATTGACCATAGGATTTTAGTCACATCAGCTGCTTAGACCATATTTTCACTAGTACTAGGGCAAATAATGCAAGAAAGCAAGCTTATACAGCATCAGCCAAAAGAATCTCCGTCCTCACACCCAATGGATAAGATCCGAGTTCGAATCCCGTCGATGATGTAAGGAATTTTTATGAGCCTTTTTCACATTGTGGCTGAGATTGTTGTTCTAAGGCGAATGTAGCATGCTTTTTCTCATAGAAACTCGGGTTTTTGACCAGCAAAGTGATAAATCGACCATAGAACACCCGCAATTTGCAGCTATAATATATTAGGATGTCTCAAAAATATTGGTAGAAACGTTTAGGGGAGGTAGGTAACATCTAAAGGAATGTGAATCGCATAAGAACCCATAACGGGAAACGTTACCATAAGTCGGTACACGGCGCTGTTCATCAGTTCGCGAGAGGGAAAATTTCTGGTTTACTCATTCAAGCAGTAGTCGGCGCACGAAGAGCATGCATCGATATACGAACTGTGAGCTGGCAGACATGCACCTAGTGTATGGATTAGGTTGTGCCACATGGTGTGCGCCCCCATGCGGCACAACATCGCTTCGCAATAAATGTGTGGGCAGGTATGGTCGGTGACTGCTTAGTCGGCCCATACCTGTTATCATCCCGCATGAACTCTGCTAAATATCGGATCTTTCGTGAACAAGTTCTACCAGGGTTACTTGACGATGTTCCAGCAAATGTGAGACGCAACATTTGTTTTCAACATGACTGGACGCCTGCCTATTATGGAAGGTGTGTTCGTGACCATCTGAACAGGTGTTTTGGGCGTCGATGGATTGGTCGTGGTGTACCCGTTTCCTGTCCCTCCCCCCAAGCTCACCTGATTTATCGAGCCTTGATTTCTTTCTGTGGGGGCCCTCAAATCTATCGGGTATGAATCGCCTGTGAAGACGGAAATGTATCTCGTGGCGAGACTCGTCTGCACTGCTGCTACTGTCAAAGAAACTCCAGGTGTGTTTGACCGTATCCGCCAATCCATGCTGCGTCGGTGTCACGCATGCATCGCGTCTCATGGTGGAACCTTCGAGCATCAGTTGTAACATCATGAAATGCATCCATCTCGTACTCCATTATTAATATTATGCGAAATAAATGTTTGCTACTAATTACTGTCTTGTCATTTCTGCTTCTTGTGCCTCTGCTACTACTTTCCTGTGACGTTTCCGGTTATGGGTTCCTATGCGATTCACATTACTTTAGATGTTACCTACCTCCCCTAAACGTTTGTACCAATATTTTTGAAACACCCTGTGTATATATATATTTATTTATTTATTATTTTTTTTTTTTGTAAAGAAAATCGAAACGTTAAATTGGAGTGATATTCCGGCAACAGGACTGTGAAAAAGATCACTTGGTCTGACAATTTCTGGCGCCTCCGTGGGCAGGAGCAGCAGTGCGTAGCACACGCTTCTTGATTAGACCGGGGTTCGAGCCCATAACCACCAATACGGAGGATGCGGGAAGGTCAGGGAATGACCACCACATATCCCCGGAGCAATATGGCCTTAGTTGCTAATGCTCCTAAAAATCAAATAACAAACAAACAAACAACAACTGACAATTTCTCGATTTATATATTTTATTGCTAATAGCAGGAGGAAAGTGAAGCGTGAATCATATGAAGTCATGCATCCGGACTGTCTCATATTCACCAGTCAGGTGGTATTATAGTATTTGGTACGTTCTGGTGGTGTGGACTGGATCTGTTTCTATCGTTATGTCATGCTAGCCCTAATGAATATCTTTCTACCCTACCCGACCAACTCACCCAGCATTTTTTTATCTAGAGTGCAATGGAGACTTTCAAGAGTGCAATGCAACTATCCGCCGTTAAAAATTGAATCTGAATGGTTCAATTTTATCTGGTGGTTATAAATTAAGTTTCCCTCGTACCTGGTGGTTATAAATTAAGTTTCCCTATTCAGGAGACCCTAGTGTCAAAGCGGTTAGAGTAGGCTCTGTGAAAATCGGTGGGTATGTCATTTAGGTTATGGGGAAGCGATTTGTAGAAGGGAAAAAAAAGAAGGAACGTGCTCTTTTAGTAAAACTGTCCTACCAGAATAATAGTAATGCTAATGCAGCACTACGTGAATTTTGGAAACTTAAAGGTTTGCGTAAAGGACCTTTGGCGTCAGTGGGGCTTCGAAAACTAAGAAATTTGAAGTGACTGGGGAGTTAGGTGTAATTCCAGACAGGGGACGACCACATATCGGAACGGAAGTAGAGGATGAAGTGGCGGTTGCGATGATCAGAATGCGAAACACTACCAGTCAATAGTGCCTGCCAGCAGTGTGTCAAGAGACTTGAACCTTCCTTGGTTCTACTGTATGTAAAGTGCTTCGAATAATTTTATGCTGGTTCCCGTACAAGATTCACGTAGTGCAAGAACTAGTGTCTTGTGATCAGCAACAATGAATAGACTTTGCTCTACGGTTTCTGGCTCGTATGGAACTTGACGATACATGGGCTCGAATGATCTTGTGGTCTGATGTGGCACATTTCACCCTTCATGGGTCTGTAAATGCACAAAACTGCCGAATATGGGGAACTTCTTGTCCATCTGCTGTGCATGAAAGACCTACAAAGTTCATACGTTACAGTATGGTGTGGATTCACAGCCGAGTTTATAATCGGACCACTCGTCTTTGAAGAGTCTACACCCTCATATCCCCGTAAGGTGTACGGTAACTAGTACACGGTACTGCGGTCTTCTAAGAGATCACATTATTCCTGCTCTGCGAGAAGACAATGCTTGGAGACCGTAGTGTTCATGCAAGTGGTGCCCCTCCCTACGTTGGTCGACAAGTGAAGGAACTGCTCCGTTTAACATTCGGAAATGATTGCATCATTTCTAGAGAGCCCGATCAGCAGATCTCAATCCCTGTGATTTCTGCCTATGGGGATACCTGAAAGACAGTTTAGCTTGGCGGCATACAGACGCTTGTCGATTTGAAAGCAAGCTTTAAATAGCATGTAGCCAACATTCACAATGAGATGCTACGCGAAACTGTGACGCGCGCACTCCTCCGTTTTCAGAATGTCATCTCAAGTGAAGGAAAGCACATAGAACAATATCTGTAGATTTCTAAGTTCTGATATTAAAATGTAATTTTACGTTAAGAATTCCATCCCATGTTTACAGTGCCAATTTCTACCCTCGTGGCGGAAATTTGAACTAATTTCCCTTCTTCTACAAATCGCTTTCCCCATACCCTAAATGACATGCCTACCGATTTTCACAGCGCTATCTCTAACCGTTTTTACACTAGGGTCTCCTGGATACTGAAACTTATTTTATAACCACTCGGTATTTAGCTACAAAACAAAATAGAGCAACTGACAAATATACTGATGGAAGAATGGTAAAAACCTGGAGTTGGACTCCTCACATACCTAGTGGAATCCATGCCACGACGGACAAAGAGGCGACCCTAATAGACAGTGAACAAACGTTCTTAATTTTTTGGCCAATAAGTGACAACGCAATAACAGATTTAGTACTCCAAAGCTAGAGCACAGTTTAACAGACTGAAATCGCAAGCCATTAAAGAATATACTGACAAGACCTTATCCAAAGGCAAAGTGCCATATACCCGTAACTCTGAACCAGATTCCAATTTCAATCCAGTTGAATGGATCAACTATGTAGCCAGATTCCAACACAACATCACACAACCATATGATTACCAACCAGACCCCATTTCTAGTCCAGATGATGAGCTGTTTTCCATTCAAATCGATCGACAGCAGCTCCGTCAAGCCATCAACTCGCTGCGTCCGTCATGCACCGCTGGCGTCGATAAAGTCCCGCATTTCATCGTAAAGTGCCTCAGTCATATATCCTTGATCCTCTGCTCTACTTGTTCAACTCCATCCTCTCTCATAGAGTGTTTCCTGCATCCTGGAGCAAATACGCTCTCGCCCCACTACCTAAAGTTCAACTACCAAGCCAGCCGAAGCACTATAGACCGATATCCACTGCATCCACGCTCTTCAAGCTACTGGAAAAAGTCCTTCTTCCGCATATAACACGCCATCTTCTTCCACAATCATCAAAACAACTCCATTATGTTCTCCCTAATAGATCAACTGTCTCCAACCTTCTGGCAGTCCAAACGGAAATTTTAAATGCATTTGAGGCCAGATCATAAATGGCGGTTGTTTATGCCGATATCGAAGCTGCTTTTGATAGCCTCAACATCTCAGCCCTTCTGAATCTCCTAACTAACTTCTTTCTGATCAAAGGTGACGTTTTCGCTTTCCTGCACTCTCTCCTCTGGAATAGAACAGTGTACCTCACTCATCGCAACCTCTGCTATACCCGATCCATCAATGCTGGTGTGCCGCAAGGTGGCGTTTTATCGGGGTTACTTTTTACCGCCCTCCTTATTCCGTTTGTTTGTAACAGAGATGATGTTATTACCTACGCCGACGATATAAAGTTCCTAACGGAAATACCACCATCAGCCGACAGGGGAGTGATCACATCGGAAATCTGTAATAAGATCACAGCTTTCTCTAGCCATCTCAACCATTTCGGTCTTAAACTGAACCCCCAAAAATCCGTTATTATGGTTTTTTCTCTGAAGAAGTGTCCCACATCCATACAACTCTCACTGCAGGGTGCAGCTATTCCAAGTGTAACTAAACACAAAGATCTCGGTGTAACCTTCGACCCAAACCTTAGGTTCAACTGTCACATCGAATGTGTTCTACGCAAAATCAGCCGAATGCGCTGGATTGCCCGTCAACATCTTCTTCATAACACAGATACAAGAACCACAATCAGATACCTGGAAACCGTTGTGTATCCTACCTTTCTGTATGCCTCTGAAATATGGGCATCCGCAGTACCTTCTCTCATGAAGCCCATCTTCGCCAGTGAATACTGGATATTGAAGTGGGCAACCCACAAACATCGACTCCCCCCCTCAGCAGAGGACCACCAGCATGGCCGACCAACTCCAAATCCCGCGGCTGCCTCAAATAATCCGCATGAGGAGAACTGCAACCACAGTCAAAATGCTGGCTGGCAAAATCAACTCTCCTGACTTCTGGGATATATGCCAGTGGCATGTTCCACTTCTTCCTTACGAGCCACCCCTCTTCTTCAGCTACAACGGAACAGGCTGAAGATCAGTGACAGATTCCTACCTGGACAAGTACTTCCTACAGTACAAGCCCTGCTAATGATCGGAGTTGACCTGCAGAAATTCGCTTCTGATCGCAATTACAGGCGCTCGTTGGCCGAACTTGTTCCCCTTTTGTTTGGCCCCTGATGTCAACTCATACCGATATCTCCACCTGCTATCTGCCATGAGGCGCAGAACGGCACGTCGCAGGCAAATCGACGAACTGTTTTCACAAGAAAATGCAATACCGAACATCAATTTGGCACTGTGAAATATTCTGACTTGTGTGAATATCCTGAAATACCGGCATGTGCTTTTTACATATGAACGTGTACATACCTTGGTGTACTGTCTGCCTCACAACTATGTACATACTCATACCTATTGAATGGCTAATGCTACGTTTTTAATTGTTATGTTATCTTTTATACTGTACATATTTTTATATTACCCCATATCATTGTCAAGCCCTTGGCCTCCTGGCTGTGGCGGGCACATTATTGTATCTGTATCTTTACTGTACAATAAAGATTTTTCTTCAGATGAACTGGATACGAAAAATAATTCTAACATCATATGCAGTAGTTAGATTTCAGTAACGCTTTCTAAAGAGCAAGTTACTACTATGGATAAAGGGAAGGTTTTAAATGGGCATTGAAATTCTTGAACGATGTTATTAGTGGCATCCCTCGAGGATCAGTGTTGAGCTGTTACCCTTTTCAGTGCTTATTAACGATATTGATGAGGGACTATCAGGCTTAATATGACTTTGCAGATGAGATAAAGGCTGGCAGGGTTGTTGACAATATGAGCCAGAGCATACTAATGCAAAATGTTCTAGAGAAGATAAGTTAAGAAACAGTAGTTGGTAATTAGCGACCTTGTTGGGAATCTGAATCAGGTTTCCAACCTTGAATGTATTGGATAAATGTTTCCTGGAAGAAAAGGGCATAATAATCTTTTTTAATGATTATTGCTCTACTGTTTTGATTTCTGGAACCATCCGTGATGGTTGTAAACCATGATCTTCTGCATTACAGCCAAAGCTTATGTGCCATCAAACCCCCATATCAACAACATGATCTCTTTTAATAATATTTCATGTATCATATTTTTAACAATCTGACAGGTATGATTTTTTTTTCTTTTCTTTTCTTTATTTTTAAATTTTAACAGTAAATCCATCATGCTTTTCTTTATGCGTTGCATGCTGCTTTGAATTCTGGCAGTCCATTACTAATTCAGAAACTTAGGTTGCTGCGGGTGCTGCTGATTCCACTAATGATGATATTAAATAAATCCAGTACTGTATATTAAAGGCAATTCTAAACTTGAAGATTGTGAAACATTCACGATATTGGTGATTTGGAATGCAGGTTTATTATTTGTAGACTTTTATTTTTAAATAAAAAAAAAAAAAAAAAAAAAAAAATCCGTTAACAGTTTAGAAGCCTGTGCCAAAAAAGTACTTCTGTCACTGATAGGAACTGACTCTGATGTTTTCATTTTAGAATTAATTATTATTTATTTTTTGAGAAACTTGGTAAAAGTTTCTCTTCATAGTATTATTCCTGAAGTTTAAATAATATGTATTAGTGTATACTGTTAAAAAATAGAAAAAATTGAAGCTATGCATAAAGTTTATATGGAGTCAATTCCGTGATAAACTGCAGTCTGTTGTGCTGATAAATCATTACTTTATGACAAACTTCAACTAGTATAGCTAAAGTACACTTTAACGATTAATTTATGCACTCAGTGGTCACTGACTTATGATCACCTACCTAATATCGTGTTCGGCCAACGTTCCCACGGATAACAGCAATGCTCGCCTAGACGCTGGGCATTGAATCCACTAGTATCTGAAGTCGGTAGGGATCTGCAGTCATGCTGCTTGCAAGGCTTTCCACGATGTCGGAATAGTAGATTACGGTTGTTTGTCCGTACGCCTCACTTCCCGTTCCAAAATACCCACAGGGTTCAGTTAGCTTGAAGTCAGGCAAAATTTGGAAGCCAATCAAGATGGGTGATGTCTTCCTCGAACCACTCGTGCACAGTGCGGTACCGATGAGAAGACCCATTGTCTTGGAATATCCTGTTTCTATCCGAAGTAAAAAAAAAAACAATATGGCAGGGTGTACATGGTCTCTTAATGCCGGTAGACCTAACCAGTGAAACATTATTCCATACGTACCAGGAGTCCTAACTCTTGCAAAAAAAACATTGCCTATATTAAGTAACCACTAGCACACACGAAAGCGTTGTCCGTCGGCGTGTTGCACTAGGTATTTGGACTCATCCGACCAGCACATTGTTTCCAGTCCTCCAGCGTGTTGTTGATACCAGAGCATTCGCCGTGGATGATCAGTGGTGAGGATAGGATGTCTCTTGAATACTCTGCTGTGGAACTCCCTATATCTAAAAGTGCGGCACATCGGACATTCGGGATATTGTTCTTGCATTCCCCATATTGTATTGTGATGTCCGCTGTTGCACATTGAGTCTGTATAACACGCTGCACCCTTGCTCACCACAAATATCCACCCTGCGTAATCCTTTGCAGTTCTGTAGGCGGCAGATGGTTTGACCTGTTTGGTACCATTCTTTGTACACCCTAACCACAGTGGGCTGTGAGCATCCGACAAGACGTGCCGTTTACGATGTGGACGCACCCGACGCATGAATTCCATAGTGATGCGCTTCAGAAACTCTGTGACATCTTTACTGTTACGTCCCATAACTGCTACTTTATCACTTTGACTTGCACGACCAGATGCAAATTGCCACTGCTCTAGCGTATGAAGTTGTTCTGCTTTTTATACTGGGAGCTACGTGGCATAGTCCATTAAGGTTGGCGTTGTCACAATTCAGTGATCACTGAATGTATGAACGATAAAACAAAAAATATCAGTGCTTAATTATGCAGTCGAAATTTTTGGCCAATGCTAATAAATCTGAACTTGTCTAGATAACTTATTAATAAGAATGTTGGGTGTATTAAAAAAAATGTTAACATTATTAAAATATAAAATTCTTTTACCAACTTAAAGAATGAAATTTCTACTAGTTATAAAAAAAATTGTAATGTTAAAGTTTTAATAACTTCAAATTGTTAGCTATAATTGCCATCCCCACACCATATCGTTAATAATGTAATAGCAAATATTTATTTTTGTTTTTTTTAATTAGGAACATTTATCGTTATTCTCAAGGTATAGGTTAGTTCAATAGCATCAGTTTAATTCGTAGCTATCTGTCAAAATAGTTAAGTTGGCATATCTCATATTGTGAATACCTTCACAACGAGTTTCCATGGTATTGTACTACTTCGAATAAGTAACACTTCACCGGTGGAGAAGACTATTGTTACTTATTCTCGGTGGATACCACCACCCAAATGGTACCGTTTGAAAAATGGTATGGGATAAAACGCTGTATTTTCCACATATTGTCCCTATTAGACTTAAGAAAGCAAAAAAGGTGTAGGAAAGTGATAGTAGGAGACGAAGAAGTAGAAATACCGTCGAAAGTGGAAAGGGACAGTTATTTCTGTGGTCGAAATCAATCTGAAATCAATGTGGTCAATCTGACACCAAAGAAAACAAAAGTAATAACAGTGGGGAGGGAAAAAGTCAGATTCGAACAAAAGCAAAGAAATTGAACTAGTTCGAGACTTTGTCGATCCATCGAAATGGAAAATTATGTGCTGAACTCAAAAAGTAAAATATCATTTGGTTGTAGTGAAATGACAAATATAAGCAAAATTTGGACAAGCAAAGATATCATCTTTACAACAAAGTACAGACTTGTCGATGCCATCATATTCCTCATAACAACTTATGGATGCGAAACCAAACAAATAAAAAAGCTGATAGAAGAAAAATTGAATAATTTTACTTGAATAATTTCTCTGTCTTATCCCATTCAGTCACTCTTTATCTATAGCAGCAACTTGCCCTTAATGCCATAATTCTCCAATTTGTGCAGTGGTCTTCCAAGTTCAACAGTAGCAAAAGCCAGACAAGACTTCCCCTTAACAAATCCATGCTGTGTCTAAACTATAGCTGCAGCCTTGTCTAGATGATCCTGAAATGCTTCTTGAACCAGTGACTCCATTATTTTCCACGGAACTGAAGTTAAACTAACAGGGCTGTAATTACTGGTATCATCCTTTGATTCCCCCCCCCCCCCCTTTGTAAATTGGGGATACTTTTGCACATCTCCAGTCTGTGGAGATGAATCCAAGGTTGCTCTTATAATTATGGCTAAGGATTTGCTTACTTCCTTTGCTGCCTGCTTTATTATAACTGAATAGATCCCATCCACCACAGGTGCTTTTCTTATGTTTAACTTCAACAATTTCTCCTATTTTCTCTCAGTTATTACAAAATGATTTAGCTCCCTGTTAGAGTTTGATAAACCTATAATCTCCACTTCCCCACAGAATTCATGATGAATCCTGTGGGGAAGTGGAGATCCTGCTCAGCTACCTGAGCAGGATCATCGACATTTGAACTATCGATATCAAGCGGACCAATCCGATTCATCCCCTTCCTTCTAGAATTGTAAAGAAGTCCTTGCTGTTTTTCTCATCGTTTTCCAAAGATTTCTTGGAATCTGCCTACGCTTGCCTAACCTCCTTTGTGACTTGATTACAGACTAACTAATACCTACCATAGGTTTCTGTGTCCCTTGATAATTTATATGCATCCCATGAATTTTTCTTCTCTGCCACGAGTGACATGGCGTCTCCGTAGCCAGGTGGGAAGGAGCAGCAGTGTGTATCACACGCTTCTTGATTAGACCGGGGTTCGAGCCCGTCACCACCAAATATGGAGGATGCGGAAAGGTCAGGGAATGACCACTGCATATTCACAGAGCAATATGGCCTTAGTTGCTAATGCTCCTAAAAAAACCAAATAACAAATAACGAGTGTCATTATTTCATCTGACATCCATTTAGGCGTCAACTTCAACAGTATTTCTTAATCGGTATGAAAAGTCTAGTAGCTTCCAAGATTAATTCCTTGAATGCTTCCTATTTAGAATTTGCTGTTGGTAACATCATCAGTTTGTCCCACTCTATAGATTTTAAAAACTGTCCGAGATCATTGTAGTCCCCTTTACGAAAGCAAAAACCCTTCTCTTTACCCCTGATGGTAGTTAGATCTTTAAGCAAATCCCATGTCAGTACACTATGATCACTCCCACCAAGTGGTGAATCCTTTATCTGCAGATTCTCAATGCATGAATAATCACTGCTGATTTTTTTCCGAGTTACCCTGAGAGAGAGAGAGAGAGAGAGAGAGAGAGAGAGAGAGAGAGAGAGAGAGAGAGAGAGAGAGAGAGAGAGAGAGAGAGAGAGAGAGAGAGAGAGAGAGAGAGAGAGGTACAATGGTGTGCAAAACTTAACGACCAACACTATTTCTAAAGGTCACAACCACAAAATCAAACGAAACAGCCTGTGGCGGTTTGAATAACTATGGTCGTTCAGTAGAAAGCTGGTGAACATGCAAAAATTTCAGTCGTGATGAGAGGACTCACATAGACAGATAAAACCAGCAGTTCAGCAGTTATGTGCAAATTACCGAATGGTGAGCACGATTGTTACAGAAGTTCCATTGGTTTCATTCAGTGCTACAGACAACGAAATGGCCAGTAGACAACATCTGGATGACTTTAGCCGGGGTCGAATAATTAGGAAGGTCGAAGTGCGAAGAGTGTGGCTGCAAAGTTCTGTATCGCCCATAGCATCGTCTCACGTGTGTCGTCGGCCTTAAGAATGACAGATACAGCTGTTCAAAGGATTCAAAGGATCAGTGGTGCTCGTCCACGAAAAACAACGCCCAATGATGACCGCTATATACTCCTACAGGTCAAGAGGGACCGACACCAGTCAGCGGGATCCATTGCAAACCAGCTGCAAAGGAGCACAGGATGCAGGATATCGCGGTTTACTGTGGCCAGGTGACTCCACAAAGGTGGACTGTTTGTCCCACGGCCAGTACCCTGTGTCCCTTTAACATCTGCCCATTGGAGACACCATTTAAAAACCGAACACAAGGACTGGACAGCAGCGCAACGGGGTAAGGTACTCTTTACTGATGAGAGTAGATTCAGTCTTAGCAGCGATTCTGGCGAGAGGTTGGCACACGGTATTAGCCCGCAAACATCACTGAAAGGGATCGATATGGCAGTCGAGGTGTTTTCGTCTGTGAAAGCGTTATATTGGATGGACGTACACAACTCCAGATACTGTAAGGCGGTACTGTAACATGTGCACGCTACTGTACTGAGGTAATCCTTCCCCATGTGCGTCTGTTCCGAGGTGCCATTGACCCCGAGTTCGTGTTTATGGATGATAACGCCACACTTCCATCGCACTGCAGCTGTTGATATGATTTTGGAAAGTGAGGACATTGCTCGTATAGATTGGCCTGCCCGTTCCGCCAATCTAAATCCCATCGAACACATATGGGACGCTCTGGGGAGAAGCCTAGTGGCACGTCCACACCCACCAGAAAATGTTCACCAGCTGAAGATGGTGCTGACAGAGGAATGGACGATGTTACTGCAAGAACTTATCAACAACATTGTTCTAAGTATGGACAGGTGGTGCAAAGCCTGCATCGACATTAGAGGTGGCCATATCTCCTACTGAGGGCCACCTCTTCTTTTTTTTTTGGCAGCGATGCATCTGTATCATGGCAGCCAGTGCTGTGTTGCCATTTTGGAATAAAGTCCATATGTACCGTTTCGTTTCCTTTGTTGTGTCGGTGTTTTTTCCTTCATCATTTCTGTATCTCACGAGATTCCTTTGGTATTCTTTTCCCATATCTAGGCCACTCCTATGAGCAGCTACAGATGAAAACCTGACTGGTCCTTAAGTTTTGCACACCAGTATAGAAGGGAATCACCAAGAGAGAAGAATGATGATAAGAATGATAATTCTTATCATAATTATCATAAGAATATAATTATCATAAGAATGATAATTCTTATCATCATAATTTTTTTTTTTTTTTTTTAACGTCCTTCTTTTAAATTTTGTGGTCGAAAAGAGAAGTGTCAGTGATCTAAGTTCCATATAATTCTATGATCGGGATAAGAAATTTCTTCAAGATAGTAAAACCATTGGAGCTCTAAGTTGAGAGTGAACTAAGGGGAAATCTAGGAGGAAACATGAACAGAATCTTTGGAAACGTTAGAGAGAAAAATAGTTTTAATAATATTGAATACACTTCATTTGCTGCAGTCAGGGCCGTTTTTGGTATTTTTTGTATGGAAAGCCACATTCGGTGTAAAGTTCCTGGTTACTTGATCGGTTAAATTGATATCCCATGTCTGCTGAACATCTTGCAGACATGATGTCCCATCATGTCTGCAAGATGTTCAGCAGTTAATTCCAACAATTTTTCTCTCTCTTTGTGCTGTCATTCAAATTTAATGTAATCCTTGTAAATTCAGTAGGGGTTTGTTTCTCAATTTTGCAAAACAGGTCCTTGAAAATGAGCTGCAGGCCGAGAGTAGAAGGCTTGTAATTGCTTGCAGAGCAGCAGAAGAAAGTGTTTTGCAAAGCTTTAAGTAGCATGGCATGCTGCAGAGTTATAAGTTTAGCTCGAAAGTTGGTATTTGTGACCCTATGAAACCATGAATCGACACAGTATGTGGCTATACGGAAAAATACCATTTAATAGACTAGTAGAATTCTTCGGTTGAGACCCCTATTCAGCTCTGGAGAACCTAATTAGTGATCCTGTAAATCTCTTTTGTTTAGAAATTTGTTAACTTGGGACACAAAATTTAAATGGTTGTCATTCGTGACCTGTATTTTTATCTCTGATAATAAAGAATGGAAGAGCTGTTTATCTTTATGATAGGAGGCCTGCTGTACTTGTTTACCTTTGAAAATCATAATTTTATTCTTTTGAATGGGAAAGTTTTTTCAATTTTTTAGAAACAGCTAAAAGGTGGATCAGAAATAAAGAAATTTGAGTATAATCTAGGTCAGCAATCGACCTTCCAGAGATAATAATGGTCGGGTCAAGGTCATAAGCAATAGTATAAGTGTTGTTAAAGTTTCTGATAAACCAATTGTTCAATACAGTACAAGATTCCAAATGAGGACTCCATGGTGAAGCATTGGGGATACTCTTTAGTCACTGCCTTAATTACTGTTTGATGTTTGGCTAAGACCTGCACACACCTGATACTAAAACAATTGCGAACACCTTGGTAAAATTATGCACAGCAGATTATTTTGCGAACTAATCGAGGGGATATACAACCTTGCTTTAGGAACGATGTGGATCTCCTCAAACGGTTGCAGAGAAGAACAATCAAATTTGTAATGGGAAGAAGAGGGTACACATAGCAAGACACACTTCGCTTCTGCAAATCGGAGCGTATAGAAACTAGGTGTCTGCCAGGTGATTTGATTGAATTGTTGCAGGCTTAAAATGGATTGAGTACACTAAACTAAATGTTGATCCCAACATTTAGTTTAGTGTGCTCTTTCTCGAAGAACACAATTACGGTCGACATAAATTCATACAGAATAATGATGGTTGCAGAGCAGATGAGGAAAAATTATCTTTCTTCCCAAGAAATTTTGACTAATGGAACACACATTACAGTGTTGTTGAATTCAGTACTTGCTTTAAATTTACTTAAGGATTAAAGTTCAAGACGTCAAAACTATTCAAGACGTCTAAGAAGCATGTAGGTGGATAAAGTTTTTTTTCCAGTCCATGTGTACACAAATTTTACAATTTAGCAATGATCTCTAGAAGTAGTATCCTCTCATGCGTCATTAAAAATATCTGTATAGAGCATTAGTAGAGGCATATGATGCAAGAAAGCAAGCTTATATAGCATCAGCGAAAAAAAAAAAAAAAAAAAAAAAACATTTCCGTTTCACCCATGCATTCACTCCCAGATATAGACTGGAACTTCTGGGTTGGTCACTCGCATACTAGTAAGACTTTTGTGGATTTATTGGATGATTGTTTTCTACAGCAGGGTGTTAGAGAGACAACCAGAGGGAGCAATACTCTTGATCTGATTCTCAGCAGTGATTACTTATGCAGATAAGAACCACTTGGTGGGAGTGATCACAGTGTACTGATGTGGAATTTACTCAAAGATGTAACTTCCATCAGGGGTAAAGGGAAAGGTTTTTGCTTTCGTAAAGGTGACTACAGTGGTTTCAGACAATTTTTAAATTCTGTACAGTGGGACCAACTGATGATGTTGCCAACAGCAAATTCTAAATGGGATGCATTCATGGAATTAATCTTGGAAGCTACTAGGCTTTTCATGCCAACTAAGAAATACTGTTCAATGTTTAGGCCTATATGGATATCAGATGAACTATTGACACTCGTGGTAGAGAAGAAAAATGCTTGGGATGCATAAAAATTTGCAGGAGACACAGATGCCTATTGTAGATATAAGATAGTCTGTAATCAAGTCACAAAGGAAGTTAGGCAAGCAAAGGCAGATTACTAGAAATATTTGGAAAAGGATGCAAAAAACCAGTAAGGACTTCTTTACTGATGTAAACTCTATAAGGAAGGGGAAGAATCAGATTGGTCCCCTTCATATCGATCGGTTGATTGTTGATGATCCTGCTGAGGTAGGTGACAAACTGAATGAGTATTTTGCATCTACATTCACACATGAATTATTCAAGGATACTTTTATATTTATTATAAATATAAAATTATATAATATATACTTTTATATTTATTATAAAAATAAAATTATATTTTATGCGATAATTTGAGACGACGACGCCTAACTTTTATTCAGGGGACGTGAGGAGGGAGGGGTTTCTTTATAAATGATGCGTTTTAATGAAAAGATATAATCATTCAAATAAATAATTTTACATTAAGGTTATATAATAATTATAGTTTAACATATCTTATTTATTATTGGTCAAATCATTAATGTTTTAATGATTAATAATGAAATACTAAATTTAAATTAAATTATTAATTATTTAATTAGCTATATTAATTAAATCACAATTAAAAACAAATCAAATGGCAAAATAATGCCCAATCACAACATTCCAAACACGACTTTCTCCCTAAGTAGTTGACAAAAAAGAAAAAAAAAAAAGAAAAAACACGCACTAATGCATGAGTGCAACTTTTGTAAGAAGCAATAAAGAGAGGTCACGCTTTGAACCACCTCTTCTAATATTTGACGTAATAAGCATCTAGGCATGCAAATTCCGAGTATCCAATAGAAATAGATCTACCCTCTTACAGAGCCACATATTATGCAAATTATTCATGCCTGTTAAAGCACAGATTGCGACAATATCACGTGGAGCAATCGGGTACGGGATCCAGGTCCGTGCTTGTTAACAGGAGAGACTGCTTATACAGGGATAGGATACCCTTAAATAGAAAGGGTGCAAGAATATTTGCTGAGGCTATCGAGGCAGTGTTAGGTGGGTCGGAAAACAACTAGCTTGGGGGAATACAAGGACTAGTAGATTAACAGTAGCTACTGGCAGAGGTGAAAGTGATTCTTGCACTGCTTCTATTGGAATGAGCAGAAGCCTGGAAAACAAGATGCAGGATATTTCAGAGACTTCTGGGAGTCATTTGGGTACAAGTAAACACATGGGTTGTGTTAGGGTAGCAAAGAATAGGAACAGGTGCATGTATACTTGGGTGTATACCAATGCTAGGAGTTTATTAAATAAACTTGATGAATTTGAGGTATTGCTCAAAGCATCAAAGGCGGATATTGTTGGGATATCAGAGATGTGGTGTCACACAGATATAAGGAATGCAGAACTGGAATTTCGGGAGTACAACGTCTGCAGAAAGGATAGGAAGGGAGGAGGGGGTTATGCTGTTAGTTAAAAACACATAAAATCCAAGGAAGTGAAGCCAGTCGACATCGCTGGACAGTGCAGTGTCGAGTGAGTTTGGTGTGACATAAGCATTGGGAGATCAAAATTGTGAGTAGCATTAGCATTAGTAGAGGCATATGATGCAAGAAAGCAAGCTTATTCAGCATCAACCAAAAAAAAAAAAAAAAAACACCCCTCTCCCATTTCACCCCTCCGTTCGTTCGAAATACCTGTCCAGTTGAGCTTTAAATTTGTTTAGGCTATCAACTTCAACAACAAGTGATGGAAGTCGGTTCCACCAACCAACCACCCGCTGGCCAAAGGCAAATTTCCGCACATCTATCCGACATCCGTCCTTCCTCAATTTGAATTTATGCCCTCTGAGGTGATTATTCTGAGAAAGATGAAGAATCCCATTGGCATTGAGCATGCTCAAACCATTCAAAGCCTTATACACCTCTATCAGATCACCTCGCCGGTGCCTAGTCTCCAGACTCTGTAATTTGCAAAATTTAAGCCTTTCTTCGTAAGAGCAACCCTTTGTTCCATTTACTAATCTTGTTGCCCTTCTCTGTACCCGTTCCAGCAGCTCTACATCCTTCTTGAAATGTGGCCTCCAGACCTGTATACAGTACTCAAGATGTGGCCTAACCATTGCCTTATACAAGGGAATAATCACCTCCTTATCCCTGCTAGAAAAATTCCTGTATATCATTGACAAGACACCATGAGCTACTCTTGCAGCTCGTCTGCACTGCTCAGAGAACTTCATATCTGCCTGCACAATTACCCCCAGGTCCTTTTCATTCTCCACCACTGTCAGTGCAGTACCGCAGAGTTGATACATTGCTCTGGGGTTACTGTTTCCCATATGTAGTACTTTACATTTGTCAATGTTAAACTTCATTTGCCACCTCTCAGCCCATCTGTTCAACCTTTCCAGATCCTGTTGCAGCAGCATAGCATCAGTAGTGTCCTTAACGACCCTGCCAACCTTTGTATCATCTGCAAACTTAGACATTGAACTTGATATCCCATCATCAATATCATTCATAAACACCGAAAACAACAATGGACCCAACACTGAACCTTGAGGAACTCCACTAATAACATTAGTCCACGTTGAGCAGTGTCCATTGATTACCACTCTCTGTCTTCTGCCACTCAACCATCCCCTTATCCATAGCAGCAATTTGCCTCCAATGCCACACTGCTCCAATTTGTGCAGCAGTCTTCCATGTGCAACAGTATCAAAAGCCTTTCTAAGATCCAAATATATAATATCAAAGTTATTCCCTGCATCCAGTTCTTTTGTGACTACATCATAGTATCCAATCAAATTGGTCAGGCAAGACCTGCCCTTAACAAAACCATGCTGCGTCTGAGCTATAACTGAATTCTTGTCTAGATGATCCTGCAGTGCTTCTTTAACCAGTGCCTCCATTAATTTACCTGGAACAGAAGTTAAACTAACAGGTCTATAATTACTTGTGTCAGCCTTTGATCCTCCTTTGTGAATTGGAGTTACATTTGCACATCTCCAGTCTATGGGTACCTCCCCTGAGTCCAAAGAAGCTCTCATAATTATGGCTAGGGGTTTGCATACTTCCTTTGCTGCCTCCTTTAATATAACTGGATAGATCCCATCCACCCCAGGTGCCTTTTTTATGTTTATCCTCAACAATCTCTCCTCCACTTTCCTCTCAGTTATTACAAAATCATCCAGTTCACTGCCAATGTTTACTTTACCTACATCATTCTCCTTCCTGAATAACTCCTCATGCGTGAATGTAGATGCAAAATACTCGTTTAGATTGTTAGCCACCTGAGCAGGATCCTCAATTGTTGAACCATCAATATCCAGTGGACCAATCTGATTCATCCCTTTCCTTCTCGAGTTCAAGTATGTAAAGAACTCTTTTCTGTTTTTCTTTGCATCCTTTGCCAAGGATTTTTCGTAGTCTGCCTTTGCCTGCCTAATCTCCTTTGTGACTTGGTTACAGACCAACTTATATCTATCATAGGCTTCCATGTCACCCATTAATTTGTATGTATCCCATGCATTTTTCTTCTCTGCCACATGTCTCATTAGTTCATCTGACAACCATTTAGGCCTAAACCTTGAACAATATTTCTTAGTTGGTATGTAAAGCCTGGTAGCCTCCAAGATTAGTTCCTTGAATGCTTCCCATTTTGAGTTTGCTGTTGGTAACATCATCAGTTGGTCCCACTGTATAGAATTTAAATACTGTCTCAGACCATCGTAGTCGCCTTTACGAAAACAAAAACCCTTCCCTTTACCTCTGATGGTAGTTACCTCCTTGAGTAAATCCCACTTCAACACAGTGATCACTGCCACCTAGTGGTTCATTTATCTGCAGGTTCTTAATGCATGAAGAATCACTACTGATAATCAGATCAAGAGTATTGCTCCCTCTTGTTGCCTCACGAACATGCTGATGTAGAAAACAATCATCCAATAAATCCACAAAAGCCTTGCTAGTGTGCGAGTGACCAACCCACAAATTCCAGTCAATATCTGGGAAATTAAAATCCCCCATTATAAGACTCTCTGATTTACTGGCCCACTCTATTTCCCTGTACAATATATTATTATACTCATCAGAGTCATTAGGCCTATAGCACACTCCTACTCTCAATTTTGATTTCCCTATGCTTATGTCACACCAAACTGACTCGACACTGCCCTGTCCATCGATGTCGACTGGCTTCACTTCCTTGGACTTTATGTGTTTCTTAATTAATAGCATAACCCCTCCTCCCCTCCTGTCCTGTCTATCCTTTCTATACACATTGTATTCCCCAAATTCCAGTTCCGCATTACTTATATCTGTGTGACACCACGTCTCTGATATCCCAACAATATCTGCCTTTGATGTTTTGAGCAATACCTCAAATTCATCAAATTTATTTACCAAACTCCTAGCATTGGTGTACACGCAGGTATACATGCACCTGTTTCTATTCTTAGCTACCCTAACACAACCCATGTGTTTACTTGTAACGCAATGACTACCAGCAGTCTCTGAAATATCCTGCATCTTGTTTTTCAGACTTCTGCTGATTTGAATAGAAGCAGTGCAAGAATCACTTCCACCTCTGCCAGTGGCTACTGTTAATCTATTAGTCCTTGTATCCCCCCAACTAGCAGTTTTCCGACCCACCTAACACTGCCTCGACAGCATCAGCAAAAATTCTTGCACCCTTTCTATTTAAGTGTATCCCATCCCTGTAGAAGCAATCTCTCCTGTTAAGAAGTACAGTCCAGGCTGAAAAAATTCTCCCCCTTGAGCCTTGCACAATCCCTCCAGGGCTGAATTGATCGACAAGGCTCTCATCATATACTCCCTCCTATCGTGTCTGGGCAGAATTGCAGACACTTTCAAGTTCAACCCTAATTCACGGCTTTTTTTCAACAGTGACCTGTACTTGCTAAGTAATTCCGCCGGTCTCCTACTCTTAATATCATTAGTGCCAACGTGTACAACTATATCACCTTTTGCGCCCTTAAAAGATGATATCCGCTCTACAACGTCATCAACCTTTGCCCCTGGCAGACATACCCTGGTCCTATTCCACCTATCCTTTTTACAAAGCATGTTCCCCGTTTCCCTGACAATAGAGTCACCAACAACTACTAGTTCCTGTGGGACCAGCGCATTCTGCCTAGGGGGCTGCTTCTGTGTTGCCTGATGACCAAGTGCAAGCTCTGGCGTTGATGTGAGCAGCTGAGAGCTTGATGGGCCCCTCAATTTATTTCCTTCGAGGGCATCCACCCTGTCCTTCAAGGTCTCATAAAGGCCCATAACAACGCTGAGTTGTCGCCTGATTTGCTTGCACTCCTTACATCGTGCACACACAAAGACATCCCCCTTGGCAGTATCATGTCCCGTACCCGACTGCTCCGCAAACATCAAGCAAACAGTGCATTTTAATAGACTGTGATTCAGAGGGCAACTGCCCCCCTCAGTTCTCCCCTGAACCACAGCACTCCCATTAGCTTGAGCCTTTTGCTTTGCTGCTCTGGTCAGAGTCATGATTCCAATTTAATTCAATAAAATTTAAAACAAAAATTAAATCCTTAAGTTATATCCCAAACAGTTATGTTTTATATATATATATACATGTATATATATATATATATATATATATATTTTTTTTTTTTTCGGTATCTAGTGTTCCCTTTATACAACTTCCGTGTCACGTGTACCACTATAGTTATGTATTAATTATTTGTTACGATTAAGTCGTTATATATATTTATAGAGTTAAAAATACAATTTAATTGACAATAAAGTTTATCAAGATTAATAGATTTACTGATTAATTGACAATATTATATTATGAACTTTACTACACTAAGCTTATGCTATCGTGTAAAAATGGCGGGAAATCACGAACGGTATTTCTACTCGTAAGTATTGATTAGCTTCGAAATCTCGCTATCTCAATTTAAAATAAACTAAGGATCCTGACTAGGTCTATAATCTACTTATAGAAGATAATTGATATAACAATTGGTTAATAAATCGACTAAATTTGGTTAAAAAAAAAAAAAAGACCTCTCGTTCAAATTGTGACACGTGGATTTGATACCGTTACCGATACTAAGTAATATCTACAGAATCTCTGTCTAAGTTAAACTTTAAACTAAGTATGGTAACTAGGAATATAAAGCTACTCTAGAAAAAAGTTAATATGACAATTTAAACTAATAAAGCAGAAAATAAATCAGGAAAAACTTCTCTGTTTGAAGAGCTTTAAGGAGAACGTCTGCACAGGCTAACCTCGCACCCGGACTCCGAGTAGGATTGTGCTATAGGCCTAATGACTCTGATGAGTATAATACGAAACTGTACAGGGAAATAGAATGGGCCAATAAATCAGAGAGTCTTATAATGGGGATTTTAATTTCCCAGATATTGACTAGAATTTGTGGGTTGGTCACTTACACACTAGCAAGGCTTTTGTGGATTTATTGCATGATTGTTTTCTACATCAGCATGTTCGGGAGGCAACTAGAGGGAGTAATACTCTTGATTTGATTATTAGTAGTGATTCTTCATGCATTAAGAATCTGCAGATAAAAGGAACCACTTCTTTCTTGAATCGATTAAAATTCTATTCAAGAACGATACCACTTATTCATATCCATTGTGTATAACTCTGCCAGGGGCAAAGGTTGATGACGTTGTAGAGCGAATATCATCTTTTAAGGGCACAAAAGGTGATATAGTTGTACACGTTGGCACTAATAATATTAAGAGTAGGAGACCGGCAGAATTACTTAACAAGTACAGGTCACTGTTGAACAAAAGCCGAGAATTAGGGTTGAATTTGAAAGTGTCTGCAATTCTGCCCAGACACGATAGGAGGGAGTATATGATGAGAGGCTTGTCGATCAATTCGGCCCTGGAAAGATTGTGCAAGGCTCAAGGGGTAGAATTTTTTTCAGCCTGGACTGTACTTGTTAACAGGAGAGATTGCTTCTACAGGGATGGGATACACTTAAGTAGAAAGGGTGCAAGAATATTTGCTGATGCTATCGAGGCAGTGTTAGGTGGGTCGAAAACTGCTAGCTTGGGGGGAGACAAAGACCAATAGATTGACAGTAGCCACTGGCAGAGGTGAAAGAGATTCTTGCACTGCTTCTATTAGAATGAGCAGAAGCCTGAAAAACAAGATGCATGGTATTTCAGAGACTGCTGGGAGCCATTGCGGTACAAGTAAACACATGGGTTGTGTTAGGGTAGCTAAGAATAGAAACAGGTGCAGGTATACTTGCGTGTACACCAATGCTAGGAGTTTAGTAAATAAATTTGATGAATTTGAGGTTTTGCTCAAAACATCAAAGGCAGATATTGTTGGGATATCAGAGACGTGGTGTCACACAGATATAAGGGATGCAGAAATGCAATTTGGGGAGTACAACGTCTACAGAAAGGATAGACAGGATAGGAAGGGGGGAGGGGTTATGCTATTAGTTAAGAAACACATAAAATCCAAGGAAGTGAAGCCAGTCGACATCGCTGGACAGTGCAGTGTTGAGTCAGGTTGGTGTGACATAAGCATTGGGAGATCAAAATTGAGAGTAGGAGTGTGCTATAGGCCTAATGACTCTGATGAGTATAATAAGGAACTGTACAGGGAAATAGAGTGGGCCAGTAAATCAGAGAGTCTTATAATGGGAGATTTTAATTTCCCAGATATTGACTGGAATTTGGGGGCTGGTTACTCACACACTAGCAGGGCTTTTGTGGATTTATTGGATGATTGTTTTCTACATCAGCATGTTCGGGCGGCAACTAGAGGGAGTAATACTCTTGATTTGATTATCAGCAGTGATTCTTCATGCATTAAGAATCTGCAGATAAATGAACCACTAGGTGGCAGTGATCACAGTGTGCTGATGTGGGATTTACTGAAAGAGGTAACTACCATTAGGGGTAAAGGGAAGGGTTATTGCTTCCGTAAAGGCGACTACGATGGACTGAGACAGTATTTAAATTCTATACAGTGGGACCAACTGATGATGTTACCAACAGCAAATTCAAAATGGGAAGCATTCAAAGAACTTATCTTGGAAGCTACTAGGCTTTCCATACCAACTAAGAAATATTGTTCAAGGTTTAGGCCAAAATGGATGTCAGATGAACTAATGAGGCATATGGCAGAGAAGAAAAATGCATGGGATACTTACAAATTAACACATGACACAGAAGCCTATGATAGATACAAGTTGATATGCAACCAAGTTACAAAGGAGGTTAGGCAGGCGAAGGCAGATTACGAGAAATCCTTGGCAAGGGATGCAAAGAAAAACAGCAAAGAGTTCTTTACTTATGTAAACTCTAGAAGGAAGGGGATGAATCAGATTGGTCCACTTGATATTGATCGGTCAACTGTTGATGATCCTGCTCAGGTAGCTAACAACCTAAATGAATATTTTGCATCGACATTCACACATGAGGAGTTATTCAGCAAGGGGAATGCCAGAGGTGTATTCAACTCTAGCAGTAAGCTACAGAATCTTGAAATAACTGGGAATAAAGTGGAGGAGAAACTGTTGAAGATAAACACAAGAAAGGCACCCGGGGTGGATGGGATCTATCCAGTTATATTAAAGGAGGCAGCAAAGGAAGTAAGCAAACCCTTAGCCATAATTATGAGAGCTTCCTTGGACTCAGGGGAGGTACCCATAGACTGGAAATGTGCAAATGTGACCCCAATTCACAAAGGAGGATCAAAGGCTGACACAAGTAATTATAGACCTGTGAGCTTAACTTCTGTTCCAGGAAAATTAATGAAGGCACTGGTTAAAGAAGCACTGCAGGATCATTTAGACAAGACTTCAGTTATAGCTCAGACACAGCATGGTTTTGTTAAGGGGAAGTCTTGCCTGACCAACTTGATTGGATACTATGATGCAGTCACAAAAGAACTGGATGCAGGGAATAACTTTGATATTATATACTTGGATCTTAGAAAGGCTTTTGATACTGTTGCACATGGAAGACTGCTACACAAATTGGAGCAGTGTGACATTGGAGGCAAATTGCTGCTATGGATAAAGGGGTGGTTGAGGGGGAGAAGACAGAGAGTGGTAATCAATGGACACTGCTCATCGTGGACTAATGTTATTAGTGGAGTCCCTCAGGGCTCAGTGTTGGGTCCATTATTGTTTTCTGTATTTATAAATGATATTGATGATGGTATATCAAGCTTAATGTCCAAGTTTGCAGATGATACAAAGGTTGGCAGGGTTGTCAAGGACACTACTGACACTATGCTGCTGCAACAGGATCTGGAAAGGTTGAGCAGATGGGCTGAGAGGTGGCAAATTAAGTTTAACATTGACAAATGTAAAGTACTACACATGGGAAAAAGCAACCCCAGAGCAACGTATCAACTCTGTGGTACTACACTGACAGTGGTAGAGAATGAAAGGGACTTGGGGGTGATTGTGCAGGCAGATATGAAGTTCTCTGAGCAGTGCAGACGGGCTGCAAGAGTAGCTCATGGAGTATTGTCAATGATATACAGGAATTTTTCCAGCAGGGATAAGGAGGTGATTATTCCATTGTATAAGGCAATGGTCAGGCCACACCTAGAGTACTGTATACAGGTCTGGAGGCCTCATTTCAAGAAGGATGTAGAGCTGCTGGAACGAGTACAGAGAAGGGCAACAAGATTAGTGAATGGAACAAAGGGGTGCTCTTACGAAGAAAGGCTTAAGTTTTGCAAATTACAGTGTCTGGAGACTAGGCACCAGCGAGGTGATCTGATAGAGGTGTATAAAGCCTTGAATGGTTTAAGCATGCTCAATGCTGATGGGATTCTTCCTCTAGCTCAGAAAAATCACCTGAGAGGGCATAAATTCAAATTGAGGAAAGACAGATGTAGGATAGACGTGCGGAAATTTGCCTTTAGCCAGCGGGTGGTTTGTGGTGGAACAGACTGCCATCCCTTGTGGTGGAGGTTGATAGCCTAAATAAGTTTAAGGCTCAGCTGGACAGGTATTTTGAACGAACAGAGGGGTGAAGTGGGAGTGGGTTTTTTTTTTTTTTTTTTTGGCTGATGCTGCATAAGCTTGCTTTCTTGCATCAAATGCCTCTACTAATGCTAATGCTAATGCTAAAAACTCGTTATACAGCTTAAAAATAAAAATCTTCATAGAAAAGCTTTTAACACGTAGGTTCTCCCGTTGAGATTTGAGAATGCTGTGATTGTTAATGCGATGGTTTTTTTTTTTTTTTTTTTTTTTTCAATGGCATCCTGCTACTTAGGGGCAGTCACTCGTAGATCTCTTTCGACTACACCCCAAGCACAGGGCTGTACGCAAAGAATTCTTTTGTGCTTGGCCATAAATATAAGGAGTTCTTTGCAAAATCATGCCCAATATCATTTGCTTAATCCTTAGTAAATATTTCGTAAACTGGATTAAATTTTCTGCACCATTAGATACTGTAAATGAATTAATAAAAAATGAGCGCAATGCCATTTATGCTGATACACAGTGGTGCGTTATACCTTCATGGGGCCTCAATCTAAAGAAAAAACTAATACAGAACATTTTCAATGACATTTTATTTTGACAACAAAACAAATTATATAACATAAAAACTAAATATAAAATTTCATCAAAATCAGTAAAACCGTTTATGAAAAAACGAAATTTTCAAATTAATCTCCAAGTAAATTTCGCTGACCTTTGCAGGTAGAAGGTTCGGTTCCCGATAAAAAAAAAAATCACTTAAAAATATTAGTAAAAAAACAGCAATGAGTTTTTGAAACAAAGTTTGGGCTCCCCTCTGATCGGGGCCCTAGCCAGACGTCTTTTTTGCCTTTAGGATAACGCGCCACTACTTATACATTATTCCTACGCATGTATTTCATTTTTAGTATGTGTTTTCCTTGGTTTTTCTGACCTTACTAAGTCTAGCGAAGATTGCATGGTCATTCCCTCCCTTCCGGAAATTGATTTTTAGATAAGTCGAATATAGAATGGAAATTTTATTTTCTATTCCCCATAGAAATGATAAACAAACTGGTCACTAGAACATGGCATGATTAAACCCAAAGAGGTGGCAATTCTATCAGGGATGCCCTTTGAAGTTAAAATGTATATTTTTACCGTTAAATGAAATTGTTATTATTTTATTTAACTACAATTATAGTTGCAATAACTACAATTGCTGAGCATTCTGCTGTGCTCTCACACATACACGACTCCTCCACCAACTGCTCAGAATAAGACATTAAATAAATAATCTCTATTCCCATCACGGCAGGTTGCCAAGGGTTCACTTATTATTATTATTATTTTATTATTATTAGCCATATGGTGCAAGGAAGCCTGAGGCTTATGTTGGACCAGCCAAAAAAAAATTTCAGAGTTACCCAGAGAGAGAGATAAGTAGAAAGGCATCATCAAGAAAGAGAAGAATGATGGTATCCAGCTCAGGACCCTGGGTGTGCCAAGCCCATACTTACCAGATGTGAGCCCCTGGGGGTAAAACTTCCGCTGGCAGGGGTGGGATCCGAACCCACGCTTCCGAAGAGACTGGTGTCTTAAACCAGCGCCTTAGACCGCTCGGCCACTCTATCACCACATATTTAGGCATTAAAATTGTTTTTTTTTTTTGCTTTGTCATCAATAAACAAGTTTCGTTGTGCTATTATTATTATTATTCTTATTAGTGTTGAACAGGTTCTCTTTTTTTTTTTTTTTTTTGTTTCGGCAACCAAAATCTCCCGGATGGAAATTTCATATTCTTATTTCATTTACTGTATTATAAAAATTAATTCAATCTAATGTTACAAAATAGTTTCGTATAAATTGATTTTTGGGTGATTTGTAGTAGGTGGCGCTAAATGCAATCAAGTATTGTGTACTTATATTGTGATGTTCTGTCGGTTTATAGTAATGGGGAGAGTGTTTTCTCTACTTATACGTCCTGTTCGGACGTATAATGTCGGAAATAGAGCGCAGAAAATTATTTCTGCTGATAAAGCGAAAGTAGCACCTCGACATCAAACCACTATTAAGAAATATGAAGAGTTAATTCAAAGTAAGCTTCAAGTTGATTACTATGTTTACTTTAAATATTTATTACATTTATGAGAAGAGTAGCAATATACGTGCAGGAATTACTCAGCATTGAATTGGAATGAAAGCAGCGTAGTGTAAAATACATATTATCATTATTAGTATTAGCTACATGGTGCAAGGAAGCCTGAGACCTATGCTGCACTAGTCAAAAAAAAAAAAAAAAAAAAAAAATTCCCGAGTTGCCCAGAGAGAGAGTCAAAAGTAGAAGGGAATCACCAAGAAGAGAATAATGATTATATCCAGCTCAGGACACTGGGTGTGCCAACATTTATTATTATTATTAGCCATATGGTGCAAGGAAGCCTGAGGCTTATGCTGCACACCAGCCAAAAAAAAAAAAAAAAAAAAAAAAAATTCTGAGTTACCCTGAGAGAGAGAGAAGGAAATCACCAAGAAAGAGAAGAATGATGATATTCAGCTCAGGACCCTGGGTGTGCCAAGCCCATACTCACCAGATGTGAGCCCCTGGGGTTATATTATTATTATTTTTTTTTTTTAATTTTTTTTCATTAAAACTAGGATTTAGCAAACCTGAATGAAGTATTGTAAATGTATTTGCAGATTATATAAATTAAGAAGATATATAAAGTTCAAGACTTTTAAAGAGAAAGTTTTGTTTTCAGAGTATGCAATGTTTTATGAGATATGATGCCTATTGTACAAACTTTGGTTTTTAGTAAAATTCAACTATGTAGTAATGATACATTTGCAGTAAACATTAACCCATGAAGTCCTCTCTGCATCATTCGGAGATCATCGAACTACCAATATATGTAAAACTTTAAAATTGCAGAAAACATTTTGGAAACGGCTGTTTCACAACCTTTCTGGTTCCTTTTTAAGCCACTGACTGCAGGAGTATATTATTCCACTTTGACATTCTGCTGGTTCTTTTGCAGAGGAGACACTTCACCCCCCCTCCCCGTTTATGACTACTCTACAATGATGAACCAACCATCGAGCCACCATGCTGTGACTGGTGGTATAATAGGCTGCTGTTCTTTTATCTCTTAACCTAAAGCTGATACATTTACGATTTGCTTTCCTCTAAACTCTTGCACCGATCTTGGTAAATTATGCACCATAGCCAATACACTTCAGCTCAGTGTCACTATTGATTTCCCAACAGAAAGATTAAATAACCCTGAAAAAAATGTTATTGTGTGAAATATGTTTGCAATAGATATTTCCAAGACATTCGATTGAGTTTTGCATAAAGGCATTAGAAGTTCATATATCCCATAGTGCATATTCAAATACCCTTGTACCCCTTAAAAGTTATTCAAAAATTCCCATATTTGTGATATATTCTAAAGTTAAACAAAAACACTCTACATGTTTGTTTTCACTAATTATATTAAACTACAGGCTTATCCATTGATCTGTCAACAGTGTGTACTGAGGTAACTATGGCAACAGCACATGATACCACCAGGTATCATGTGCTCATCAGGTATTCTGTGGTGCCATTTTGGCTAGGGACATCTGAGGATGTCACTTTCACCTGATCCACAGCAAAGTATACAGGTCAAGACAAGCATTGTAAGGGTTTGAGTGAATCCCACATCCTAGGAGGGTGCCATCCAGACGGGATGTTAGTGATATGCCACCGACAGTTGAGAGCGATCCGGCATCCAATGTTGGATGCAAACAGTCATGTCCTTGAGTATTGGTGAAAGTTTCAGTATCTGGTAGTGGTTGAGAGTCTCATAAAGGAGTGAGCGATCGTGGGTTTGATCGTTAGTTGTTGCTTATCTGTTGTGGCAGATTGGCTTTTCCGATGGCAAATCTGCTTGTGTGAAATTCTTTTTAATGCAAGTCGTCTGTGAGAAATAGGTGTTCTTCACCTCGAGGAAGGGTGAAGTGTGTCAACATAACACTTCTGGGAGGATGGCAGAGATGGCAGTCATAGAGGATGTGCACCCAGTCTGCTGAAGCACCGCATACACATTGTGGGTTTTAGGTCAGCATGAGTTCAGCCAGCCTTTTTTGGGAGCAATGATTCTGTATGCTTTCATTGCATGGTGACTAGCTGTGAAAAAAACTGCTTTTCCTGACATGTTGACATTTCATGTCCACATTGTGCCCTTTCCTTAAGTAAGGGGTCAAGAAGTGTGAGAACCCACCTAGCAGAGACGTTACCCACATGCAACTGTTGATGGATGATGTTTTCCACGGACCCTACACTAATTTGGAGCTCTGAAGCTAGTTCTTTGATATGGCAATCTTACAGGATTAATGCCTCAATTTTTGCAACTCTCTTCTGTTACAGCAGTTTTTGGGCATCCTGTGATTTTTTAATCATGCACTGAGGTTCTTCCACATTTGAACTGTTTACACCAATGTGCAACAACACTAACCTGGACAGTTTTCTCTATAAACAGTGCCCATTTCTTCATGGATTGTTTCTGCTTGCAGAAAGAGCAACCGAATTGCTGCTCTGCGTTCCACTTTGTCTATTGGGATACTTCACTTCGTTTAGTGCTGCAAAAAAAAAAAAAAATGAACCGTTAGGTCTAAATCAAAATTGGTTTGGTTTGCTATATAGATTTCAAGATACAAAAAAAAAAATATATATATCTTTCTATCAAAACTACTTCTGGGTGAATACATATCTTTTTTTGACCCCCCTCCTCCAGTATATCAAGTTAAGTTCAAGGTATAATGAAAAATTGGGAAGTATTTTCGAAGTACTGTATTTTAAATGACAAGACAACTTGGATGTCATCCAAGTTAAGTGTCTTGTATATAAGTGTCTTTAATAATTTTATTAAAACATACTAGAAGGTACAAAACCCTTGACCTAGTTACTTTAAATTTGCTGAAACTTTATAGGCTAGTTTTAGATCCTTTATGGAATCCTCTGATCCAAAACTTCATTCCCCACACCTCTGTCCATTTGGCCTCAAGAAGGTGCAATAAAATTAAAATTTGTACCAACTCTGGAATAGTGTCTCCTTGTTTAAAATAATCCTGTGGTATTTTTTTTTTTTATATACCTTTTTAACCCATTTTCAAAGACCTTTGTGACCCCTAAAATATCTGTAGAAACTATACTATGCTTCACTTTCCAATTTGAGAAATCTTGTTCCATATAGTTTCTCAGGCTGAAGAAGGCAAATATTAATATTATATTTGTTGTTGTTATTTGGTTTTCAGGAGCATTAGCAACTAAGGCCATATTGCTCCGGGGATATGCGGCGGTCATTCCCTGACCTTTCCGCATCTTCCGTATTTGGTGGTCACGGACTCGAACCCCGGTCTAATCAAGAAGCATGTGCTACTCACTGCTGCTCCTGCCCACCTGGCTACGGAGGTGCCTGCAAATATTAATGGGCAATCCTCAGCTCTGTATGCAAATATTCTATTTTTTGTAAACCGTTGAGCCGGATATCATCATGCTTCTCTTTCTTGGTGATTCTTTTCTACTTCTCTCTCTCTCACTCTCTCAGGTAACTCAGGAATTTTTTTTTTTTTTTTTTTGGCTGGTGCAGCATAAGCCTTAGGCTTCCTTTCACCATATGGCTAATAATAAGTTCAGATTCAAATTGCCCCAAAATTCTATCTTGGTACTTTTAAATTAGATTTATCAATTTTTATCATTTGCTTTTATTTTAAACTTGAATTTATCTTTACAATATTTTGAGTAAGCAAATAACTATATATATTATATGATAGGATTTTTGCTCATTTTTATAGAGACGGCAAAATTTGAAAGAAAGGGCAAGTGTTTTCAAAGACACTGATTTCTCAGATTGTGAGGCTGCAGCCATGCGTTGGCTAATTGTTATATTATGTTAAAAAAAAGAAGTACATATGATGATAGAATCAATAGATAAAATATGAAGATCTTATTTTTAAACCTTTTGGCATCTCATTTTGGAGCTTAAATTGTCAGTTACAAAACTGATGCAATAAGCACTGAAATGGCTGTCTTAGGGTGGAATCGCATTATGAATAAGTGCTTTCCCTTTTGTAAGAGGGTGGTGCTACATTATTCATACTATAACATTTAGGCAAATGATGGTGGTTGATGCCTTTGAAAAGACTCGTCTTTTCATTCAAATTTTGCTTTTTCTCTAAAGAAATGGGTGTAGCTCTATTAGTATTAGTAGTGGCAAATAATGCAAGAAAGCTTATACATCAACCAAAAAAAAAAAAAAAAAAAAGCCAACACTCTCCCATATCACCTATCCATCCATTCTTATTGGTATATGTTAAAATACAGACAGGCCAGAGAAATTTAACATTGCACAATAAAGAAAGCTTATCTTACTTGCTGCACCATATGCATGTAGTTACTGTATAGCAATCAACTTTAGCAGCATATTCTTGTGCAATTTTATGGCTATTAAATGCCTGATAAACGAAAGTAGCAAATTTGGTAGTGATGTTTTTTTTTTAATGTTGCATGAGGAGCAACTTAATTTTCATTTAGAATTCATTTTTGAACCATGAAGGTGTGGGAACTACTTAGGCTTTTACTATTACATATAAATCTGTGGCTGGTATATCTAGAATGATTGTGGAAGAGCCTCTGTGTGCCTTACCTTTATCTGATCACTGCTTTTTTTTTTTTTTTTTTTTCTCTCTCCAGTTCTGGAATGCCTATTTCTTTCTCCATTTATGGTAGTATTTCTGCTTTATGTTATAGTATCTATTGTTCATCTCCATGTACTAGCTGGCTGTTTTTCAAATGATGATTCAGCCAAACACTGAGCTAGTCTGATTGTTGCTGTACTGAAATTTGAAATGATTCTTTTCTTGGCAAAAGTGCTAATAAAAGATAGTAATCAGATCTCACTTTGTATTAATGGGCAATCAATTATTATTAATGGGCAGTGCATTATTATGTTAATTATAAATTACATAATAATGCATCTAAAAAAATAAACTGACTAGATGTTAAAAAAAGCACAGCTGCCAGATTTATGCACTATGTTCTGTTAATTTTGAATCAACAATTTCCTTCTGTTTTACATATTTCCTAGACAGTGTCATTGTTACTATGTACTTACAACATATGAAATTATTCATTTTGTGAGACATCTAGTACTAGTTCATAGTATAGTACTAAACAGTACAGTAGTATGTATTTAGTTTTTAAGGCAATTTGATTGTTGAAATCATATCACATATTTATACCTCTTATTAAAAAACTCTGAACAATCACAATGCTCGTAACTGGAGGCAGCATTTGAACCTGACCTTTATTCCTTAGGTAAGTATGTTACCCACTGGACCAATCCAGCAAATACAGGATAACATTTTGGCTTAATGCTGGCAACAGTTTTTCTGTGAAGATTATAGAGATCAGATCTACTGCATTATCTAACAAATAAAAAAAACCAAAAAACCCCCCTAAATACTTAGCTATATGCATAAAATCCAGAACACGTTATGTTCCCGAGGGTGCACAATTTATGAAGTTCTACTGTGTTCAGTATACATGAATCTAGGTATACTACTGCAGCAAGACCTAGAAAAGGGCCGAGAAATGGCAATTGAGGTTTAACATTGATAAATGCAGGGTGCTACATATGGGCAGCTGTAATCCCAGTATAACATACCAGTTAGGTGGCACCTCAAGGTGGTGGAGACTTATGGAGAATTGATACGAAGCTCTCTGAGGAGTACAGATAGGCCGCTAGAGCAGCTTGTGGGGTCTGTCAATGAAAAACACAAATTTTGCTAACAGGGACAAGGAAATGATCGAGATATTGTATAAAGCGACAATTAGTTCACATTTTCAATACTGCATATGGGTCTGGAAGTCTTATTTTAAGAAGGAAGTAGATCTCTTGGAACTTGAAATGGATATAGAGGAGAGCGGCCAGATTATTCAAGGATACAAAAGATAGTCTTACCATAAAAGACTCGAGTTCTGCAAATTATAGTACAGTCAGTACTGGCCACAAGCATGTCCAGCCGGTTCTGTTGAACAGGGCTCCATGCTCAAAACAATATTGTTGATTAATGTATTAAATATTATTCGTATTTAAAATTTTTGTTCAGTATAATACAAAATTATTTAATTGTCTTAGTTATTGTAAAATTTGAAAAATTAAAAAAAAATCACTATTACAAAAACACCCCACAAGTTTTGCACAGGACCCTAGGGCCCCTGCAAATAATTCTTGAACAGGACCTGCAAATTTTGGGGCTGTCTCTGAGTACAGTAGAGCGTTGATAATCTGAACTAATTGGGACCGGGAATAGTTCAGACTTCTGATTTGTTTAGATTTTTGAACTTATCAAAATACTGTTCTGTATACTACAAAACAAGGTTTAGTAAGTTTAGAAATATAAACACATTTGTTTTGTTGCCTATGAATAAATATACGTAAGTTGCACTTACGTATATTTATTCATATACGTAAGTTGTACTTATGTATATTTATTCATAAGTAACAAAACAAATGGAACTTTCAGCAACAATAACATATGTATAGGCCTTTAACTAAAATAATTTTATTTTTTGCTGCACCATTTTCGAACTTTGTTTCCATATCACTCTTTTTCAGCATGAGTAGATGAGTTGTTGTTGTTATTTGGTTTTTAGGAGCATTAGCAACTGAGGCCATATTGCTCCGGGGATATGCAGTAGTCATCATTTGACCTTTCCGCATTTGGTGGTCACGAGCTCGAACCCTGGTCTAATCAAGAAGCGTGTGCTATGCACTACTGCTCCAGCCCACCCGGCTATGGAGGCGCTGAGTAGATGAGTTGGACAGCATTTAGTTTGTTACTCGTACGTAGCCCTCATGGGTAGCACAGTTTGGTCAATCACCATCCTCCTCTCGCCCCAGGTGAAAAGACCCGAGTTCATGCCCCTTCGATGACGAGATGAATTGTTACGGGCCTTTTTTCACAACGTGGCTGAGTTAGCCAGCCCTTCTCCCGGAAGCTTGGGTTTTTCATCCAGCAAACAGAAAATCAACCACAGAACATGCAATTTACAGACAGTGTATATTATGGAGCAATATGGCCTTAGTCACTGATGCTCCCAGAGCTCAATTACCACAACAAACAGTATATTCAAGGAATGGGTCATTAGTTTTTCTCTTTTTTTGCACCATTATCTGAATAAAGTTTCGATGCGAACTTTAAAATTTTTTCGTTGTTTTTTTTATTTCTGTTATGGTGACTACCAACCTCGTAAAATCTTGCTAACGAAGACCCGCTATCTCCCTTTGAAAGTCTATGTAAAATCTCAAACTTCGATTTAATCGTTAAAAATTTCTGCTTTCTTTGAAAAGACGAAGAAGGCCATAACTATAGTATGGCAAAATAAAACTGTAACTGTTCAGAATCTCTTCATTCCTACACTGATGCGCAAAACTTAAGGACCAACACTATTTCTAACAGTTACAACCACAAAATCAAACGAAACAGCCCGTGGCCATTCAGTAGAAAGCTGGTGAACATGCAAAAATTTAAATCGTGATGAGAGGGCTCACATAAACAGATAAAAGCAGCAGTTCAGTAGTTATGTGCAAATTACCGAATGGCGAGCACGACTGTTACAGACGTTCCATTGGTTTCATAGTGCTACAGACAACAAAATGGCCAGTAGACAACATCTGGATGACTTTACCCGGGGTCGAATAATTGGGAAGGTCGAAGTGCAAGGAGTATCTTCATTTTTATAGCCTGTTGCAATTGCAACTTGTTGCAATTGTTGTTTAATAGAATCAAAATTCAATTCCCAAACGCAATCACAATAACTGGCACTTACTGAGACTTGATATGGCACCAGCATAAGAAAAATAATAAATGCTGCCTCGTTCAGATTTTCAACACTCTACTGTACAGGCAGTTCTCGCTTTACGAGTTTCCAGGTTTATGAGTTTTTTTTTTTTTTTTTCAAAGTATCAAGTATCAGCAAAATCGAAAATATGAACATTAATTGCAAAAAATGAATGTTAAACGTTTATAAATACTGCATTTCAAACCACGCGTGTAGCTACACAATACAGTGTACCCAGCTTTACGATATTAATCCGTTCCAGAGACACCATCGTAATGTGAACCCAATAACACATTGTTTTTTGGTAATTTGTTCCACGACCTCGGAAGTTGAAATTTTTGCTATATAACTCTCAAATGTCGTTTTTATAGGGTAAATTGTATTACAGTAGTTACCAACTCAAATCATTAAAATGCACTACACTTTCATTGGTATCATATGTTCTGTTATAAGAATCAATTTTGAACGCCTTTGTTTTCTAAAACACATTTCTAGAGGTCATTACCATAAAACAGTAAAAACAATTTGCACTTTCCAGTTTATTGGGCTTTTCTGTTAATGCAAGCAATTATAAACGGGTAGTAAATTCGATGTTATTGCATTTGTGAAAATACCGATAGCTGGAATTGTGTGGTTTTTTGCGTTACTATGGTGAAATGTATTTACCCTTTACTGAAATCTTCAATTGTATAAATAACAAATAAATTTTCAGAATCTTCTCTTCATTCCTTTTTTTTTTTTTTTAAGCTTCGTAAACTTGTTACTCCACACAAATCGTGTTAGTTGCAGTTTGTGCGTTCTATTAAAAAATGCTTATGCATCTATTGAAATTTATAAAGATAAGACAAGATTATCTTGGAAACAAAAGCCTCTTGAAGCATTTCTGAAGAAGACGACTCCTTGTGCAACAAACCAATTGAGTGCCGAGCCAATAATGAGTGATCAACGAGTGTGCATTTAGTCAATAATGAAGAATAAACAGCCTTTAAAATCTGTAAGTCATAAATAATTTCTGTATTATTATAATTTGCTTGATGTTACAGGCTGCGTTTTAATTTTTTATTTGGATAAATCAATCATAGTTTAAACAAACTTAATTAGTTAACTAATTTCATTGTTGAAAACATAACCCCTATTTTTAACATTATGTCTATGGGATTTAATTCCTGCTTTACAAGTTTTTGCTTTACGAGAGCGTGCTAGGAATGAATTAACTCGTAAAGTCGAGAACTACCTGTACTTTGAACCTAGTCACTTGCAAGGAGACTTGGTTGAAGTATTTAAGTCTTTGGATGGATTGAGTAAACTTAATGATGAAGTTTTTCCAACTCTTCCTCATACAATATACACATAAGGGGATATAAACTTAGATTGAAAGGGGTGGCTGCAGGATAGATACCAAAAGTTTGCTTTCCGCCAGGGAGTGATTGTGGGACTACTATCATCTGGTGTTGTGGAAGTGGGTAGTTTTAAGGAATAAATTTAAGGAAGAGTTAGACAAATTATGAGTAGGGATGGACAGTTTTTTTTGCTGATGCTTTGCTTCCTTGCATCATTTACTAACACTACATATTAGTGTATTGCTATTATGTAAAGGCAGTTGAAGAAAGAAGTGGGTAACAATAGACCAGTCAGTCTGATGGAGGCAATTAGAGTGCAATACAGGGACATTTAGATAAAAATAAATTCTGAACGATACACAATACTTGTTTATTAAGGGAATATCATGTTTAGCTATTTTCACCCAGTTATTCTTTAGCCGGAAATAATTTTTACATTAAGTTTATTTGGATTTTAGCAAAGTATGTGATCCCCTCATTAGAGGTTACTGTATAACCTGGAACGTTGCAATTATGGGTGAGATTCTAAGATGGATCGCAGAGTGGCAGCAGGCAGAAGGTTGTGTTTAATGGCTATTCTACATATTTATCTAAAGTAAGAAGTGGGGCACCCTCCCCAAGGATCAGTTGTGGGCCCCACTGCTGTGTCTGATTTTCATAAATGTCATTGATAAAATGATAAAGGGTGTGATGTGAAGATTGGGTGAGTGCTTAATGATCACAGCCAAGCAGTGCTCTTTCAAGATGACAGAGGTTTCAAGGATGGTCAGAAAAGTGGCAGCATGTTTTAATTCAGAAAAATGCAGGTCATACAATGGAGAATAGTTGTCTGTGACAGTATAGTAATTTTGTCATTTGTCACTCTTTTTTGAAAGATCTGGATTCAAATAACACTGTCGACTGGAGAAATGTTTTAAGGCTTTTTCATTTGGGGCTCTATTTAGCTGATTCTCTGGTGGAGGGAATATGATTTTTTTTTTTCACAAGAGTTATTTAAAGGTTTTCAGCTCTCAATCTGCAAACCAGCCCATGAACACTTGAAGCAATTTGATGTCATTTTAAGTTGCTGATGCACTTAAAGCCTAACAACAACTTGAGATTAGCAACCTTGAAATAATGTATCCACTTGGTGGGAGTGAATTAAAAGCAGTAGAGGAAGAAAGGGATTTGGGAGCTATGAAACAGGTGGCAAGGAAGGCAAATGGTGTTCTGTTCTGTTGATGTTTTATTCTGTGTAGAGATACGGAAGTCATAATCCCACTGTATAAGGCAAGCATAAGACTGCATGAAAAAAACCCCATCAAACTTCTTGAATGGGTCCAAATGCAGGTATCACTTGGGGAGATCTGGAAAATCATAAAACCTTTGGATGCAAAAAGTTTCACTGTTATAAATAATTCCAGAACTAGAGGCCATAAATTCATATTTTGGAGAAAGATGGTTAGTCTGAGTTGTAGGAAGGTTTCTTTTAGTCAGCAAGTTGTTAATTACTGGAATAAATTACTTCCATTGGTGGTTGAGGTTGACATCTTGTGTAAATTCAAAAGTCAGCTGGATAATTTCCTATGTGAAAAGGGAATCACAAATTTAATTTTTAGTTTTATATATTTAATTTTTTTATTTTATTTAAAAATGTTCTTGTTTATACTCTGGCATGACCACCAGTTTACAATAAATCTTAAATATGATCATTAATCATGTTTAGCAGACCTGTAGGCTCGAACCACAGTTCCCTCAAAGAGTGTGTGTTACTGCACTCTTTCTCCTGACCACTTAGCTACGTCATGCCAGTATTAGCATATGATACAAGAAAGCAAGCTTATACAGCATCAGCCGAAAAAAAAAAAAAAAAAAAACCTTTCCATTTCACCCATCCATTCACTCCAAATGTATGTCTAGTTCTGCCTTGAATTTATTTAAGTTGTAAACTTCCACAATAACAGATGGAAGTTTGTTACAGCAATCAACCTCTCGTTGGCTAAAGGCAAATTTCCAGACATCTATTCTACAACTATCTTTTCTCAATTTGAATTCACATCCCCTCGGGTGCGTAATCTGAAGAGGAAGAATTCCATCAGCATTGAGCTTGCTAAAACAATTAAAGGCCTTAACACCTGTCAGTATGGCTGGTGCAGCAAAAGACCATGGCTCATAGTAATATTTCTGTTAATGACAGTATTTGGAGGTGATTGCTTAATGGTGTGGGCTGGAATCACTGTCACTAGCTCTACAGTTCTGTGTGTCTGGGAGCAGCTGTAACAACTCTAAAGTATCAAGATGAGATCCTTAATCCTTATGTTTGCTGTTTTGTAGGAGGATTCGGTCAGGATATTTCTTTTAATGGCTGATAATGCAACCGGTAGTTCCATACAACCCCACGTTTAGTTCTCTTTTGTTCAATACAGTACCCTGTAAAGGCCAGATAGCTTAAGTTATATATGGTGTATGTAGGATTGTTGTTCAACTGACCTTTTAGTCTAGGGTCTGGTACAGAACCACCAATCCCTAGTTACTGTTCTGGGTGCAGGGAGCTGGACCAGGTAGTAGGGATTATATTGTCTAATGCAGTTCTGCCCCCAATCAGTGTGCCGCCACAAGATGACAGGTGTGCCGCAAACTTTGCTGAAGCTGTAATTACTTTACTGATATCTATAAATAATACTATATGTATTATGATTAGAAATTGATAACTGAGAATTTTACCTATTTTAAGAAATTAACTGTACATTATTTACGCCCAATTATAGTTTTTATATATGTTTGTAATGCTACTCATTGTAATTTTTCACAATATGCCATTTTTACCGAAACATTCCAAACTTCCATCAGTTCAAGGAGGCGAAGACCAGCTGGCTTTACTATGCTAGGTTTATTTCTGAAGAGGTTTTCTAATGGTGGATTGAACAAGTATGACTGAATGGGATGCGAGGCACAACTTTGTATCTTAACAGCATACTTTAGTAATTGTGTTTTCCTACGTAACTAACGTTACGTAGGAAAACGTTAGTGGGGGCTTGTGAGCATCAAGTAGAGACTATGTGTGGGCGATGTTCTGAAAGCACCAAGTGCAATCCTCAAAGCACTGTATTGAATGGGATCAAGCCAGTGTAATGCATTCATTCTGGCAGAATCATAGATGGGAGCTCCATAATCAAGGCGGGATCTGATTAATGCCCTGTATAGCCAAAGCAGAAAGGTACGATCTGCATCCCATGTTTTGGCGGATAAAGCTCTGAGTATGTTTAACTTTTTTAGAGGGAAGTACGTACATTTTTAATATGGTCTATAAAATTTAGCTTCTATAAAATTTAACTTGTTATCAAGGGTTAATCTTAGAAATCTGGTGTTATTGGTGACCGGGATGGAGACATTAGAGATTTGAAGTTCAGGATCCGGATGAAGTTTGCATTGCCTACAAAAATGGATAGCAACTGTTTTCTGTTGCGAGAGCCGATAGCCATCGAGGCTGGCCCACTGTCTTATTTTAACAAGTGATATCTGAAGCTGCCGTTCAATAGATCTCATATTTTGGGAATGGCAGGAAATGGAAAGGTTATCTGCATAAAGATAAGTCTCGACTGTATTTGGAAGCTGTCTGGTAATAGAATCTATTCTAAGAGCAAACAGAGTGACACTCAGTACTGATCCCTGTGGAACATCTTCTTCCTGCATGAACATTGCAGAGAGGACATGTTGGTACTGAACTTGAAACGATCTAGTATGTAGGAAGCTCTGAATAAATATAGGAAGGTTGCCACATAGACCAAGAGAGTACAGATCACTAAGTATGCCATGCCGCCAGGTGGTGTCAAAAGCCTTCTTTATATCTATCGAAACCATTACAAGATGTTTACGTTTAACAAAGGCATTTCAAATGGTGAATTCAACCTTGACCATAAGAGCTAAGCACGACCTATTTTTACGAAAGCCATATTGACTATGGCTCATTAGATGTTCTGACTCAATGATCCAGACAAGCCTTCTGTGGACAATTTTTTTCTAGGATTTTGCTGAGGCAGCTTGAGAGAGATATCAGTCTATAGCTATGGGGGTTGGTTGGATCTTTCCCAGGCTTTCAGAATGCCAAAACAGTAGAGTGATGTCAAGAAGCTGGAAAAACATTTTCTAAAAATATACAATTGTAAAAAACCAGGAGCAGGCACAAAGCTTTGTCATCAAGATGTTGTAGCATGACATAATAAATCCCATCTGGCCTGGCAGCACCATTGTGGGCTGTTATAATGGCATGCAAAAGTTCAGGGTATTGCAGAGGTTTGTTATATGAAAGAAGGACAGGCAGTTTGAAAGTTAATGGCATGCTTTTCTCTAGTGTTTTTAATTCGTTGGAATAATGTAGAATAGGCTGATGCTGCTGAGATTTCAGCAGAAGTATTGCCCAAAGCAGTAGCAATATCTAAGGAACTGGATAGGTCTTGTCCTTTCCAGGAGAGGATTGGAAAAGGTATAGTAGGAAACTTCCATATAGTTTTTGGCTCAGTGTTTCTGTTAAAGGTCAATGCAAAACAGGGCCAGGATTCTTTCTTGGCTTGCCTTTGTATAAATCGTGCTTTTGCCCTTAGCTTCTTATAATTAATGAGGTTGGTTGTGGTTAGACATTGCCAAAATAAATTCCAGGCTTTAATTTTTGTTTTCTTTGCTTTTGTGCATTCCTTATTCCACCAGTAATTATAATGCTTGCAACCAGGGGGATTTGATAATGGTATTGTGTCCTTGGCCACCTTTAGAAGATGTGACGTGATGTAATCTTTTATATTATCAATATTCTGGAGCTGGATTTTTTCCTCATCAAGAAAGATTGGTGATCGAAATTTTGCCCAGTCTGCCTGAACAAATTTCCATTTCCTGCGGGGTTTGTTTGAAAGAGTCTTTGATATTAAAAAATTGCATATGATTGGAAAGTGATCAGTCACTTCCCACAGGATCATTTGAAACATACCACTCTATGCTCAGGACCAGCACTGGAGAACAAATTGAGAGATCTATTGCTGAGGTGTGTCCAGTTGGGAGTTGTATGTGAGTGTGTGTGTGCACCAGTATTGAGTATGGTAAGGTTTTGGGACTCTAGAAAGCTTTCAATGAGTCGATCACGTCTGTCTAGTTTAGGATCGCCCCATAAGGGGTGGTGCTCATTAAAATCCCCTAATATACAGAGAGGTGGAGGCATCTGTATGAAAAGATTTTCAAGATCTTTTAAAGAGTAAGTATGGTTTGGTGGTAGGTAAATTGAGACAATTGTCATTGAAATGCAGAGAGTTATATGAACAGCAACAGTCTCTATTTCAGTTTGAAGTGGAATATGCTTAGTTGGGATATTTGAATTTATTAGGATTGCTACACCACCATGGACAGCATTTGCTCTATTACGATCTCTTCGATAAAGGCAATAATTTTTTATCGAAGGAGAAATTTGCAAGGTTAGGTAAGTTTCCTGAAGACAAAGAGCAACTGGAGAATACTGGTTAATTAGATCATGGATATCATCTGTGTTGCAACAAAAGCCTCTGCAGTTCCATTGTAAAATACAGGCCATTATTTGTGTTTAATTGATGGAGCTGTATCATTTGTCTTTTTTGAAAACTGGTCGACCAATGTCCATTTCTTCTTCAGCATAATTTCTAAAATTGGATCTTCATGTATAGATGTGTCATCTGTGTCCATAGTTATGTCCTGGGTGTTTTTCTTTGCATTTGAGTTTGTAATATCGGATGTATTAGCACACATTTGAGGATGAGATGCCGCTGGTATTGTCAGAGGAGTGTTATTTGCCTGGTCAGAGTGTTTGGGTTGTTTATGCACACTTGGTTGTTGCTCAGAGAGGACAGTTCTTACCCAATAAGAAATTGACTTGTTAATGGGAACTGTGACATCTGTTTGAGTGGAGACAGTTTGGTATTTTTTTATTACATTAGCATAGGTAATATTTCTGTGTTTATGGTAGGTGAAACTAGTTTTCTTGCTTCTTGGTAGCTGACTTTATTCTTGACCTTGTATTTAACTATTTTTTTCTGAGTTTTCCATTTTTTGCAGTTCAAGTTACCTTTGCAGTTCGGGCACGTCATTTTTGTAGCCGAACAGTCACTCTGATTGTGATCTGAGGACCCGCAATTGCGGCAGACAGGAACTCCTCTGCATAGTTTGCAAATGGCCAAATTTTTGGCACTTAAAGCACCAGACTGGGTTCGGAATATAAGGTCTTACCTGACACCTAAGGTAACAAGCTTTTATGGTGGTAGGTAGGTTTGGTATTTTAAATGTGAGTATCACTGTCCGAGTAGGGAAAGGCTCTCCATCTTTTTTGATGATGATTCTTTTTGCGTGTACCACATTTTGATCTCGTAGTTTGTGGACCAGTTCATCCTCCGATATGTTTAACAGATCTCACTCTGATATTACTCCCTTTAGAGGAGTTTAAGGTGGCATGTGGGGGTAACCTTCATGGGAATTCCACCAAAGGTAGATACTTTTAATAGTCTCTCAGCGTGTCTACATTCAGTCATTTCAACTAATAAATCTCCAGATCTTAATTGCTTAACCATTTTTGGAGGGTCAGCCACATTTTCAAGACATTTTTGTATCAAAAACGGAGAAAGCTTACTCAATGATTGGTCTGTGGAGGAGTGTAGTATTAAAAAGAGAGGTACGGTATTATCCATTCTTTGTTTTGCCTCTTAGCACGGGATGTGTCATCATGATGTGGATCATGTTTATCTAGGTCGGGATCAAAAGATCCATAAGCGGACTGTTTAATTTTGTCCATCTTTGCTCCTTTTTGTCCTGTGAGGGTGGCTTTCTTCTCCCAGGTTTCCAGCCCCGCCACGTATAGGCAGGAGTGGTGCCACCAGTGACCAAGCGATAAGAAGTTAGTGATTAGTGTGTTACAGGAGTTAGTTATATATACAAAAGAAAGGTGTCTTTTCTTTCTTATAGGCGACTTCCTTCTTTATTATATCTTAGTGCACTTGCATCATTTATACACAGCCAATTATAGATTAGCAAATTTGCAATAACGGCATCGTTTAAGTTACATCTCATATTGTGAATACCTTCACGACGAGTTGCCATGACATTGCACTACTTCAAAAATTAACATTGGTGAGTTAACGCTTCACCTGAAGGAGGAGAAGTCTTCTCCTTCTTCAGGTGAAGGAGAAGAAGGACAACAGTCTTCTCCTTTGGGTGAAGCGTTACTTATTCGAAGTAGTGCAATGTCATGCCAACTCATCGTGAAGGTATTCGCAATATGAGATGTAACTTAAACGATGCTGCTATTGCAAATTTGCTAATCCATAATTGGCTGTGTATAAATGATGCAAGTGCACTAAGATATACATAGTCTAACTCTTTCGCAGCTTGAGGTATAAGCCCTTAATGCATTAGAGTCCTTCCTTCTTTATTTAAAAAGAGCCAGAAAATAAATAACTTTGAAAGTAAAAAGACTCTAGAAATCTTCAACCACTTCTTTATGGTAAATACGCTTTGGAAATCGCTAGATCACTCGCATGGCACTCGGGGCCCCAACACTTGCTTTCTAAAGTTTGTGTGTTTGCCCATCCAATATTTCTTGTTTTGTCGCTGTGCTGACTGAAATAAGATGCTGCTTGTTAAAGTTAGATACTTACATGCTGTTCCTTAAAAGTGATTAGCAAAACATCTCCCGTCTTTTATTATTTTATTGACTTGTTTTGATATTTGTCTCTGTTTGTCCGTGCTATTTCAACTTTATTATTTTGTTCCTGTGCAGATGCACCCACCCTTTGTTATAAGACTATGTTTTAAAGCGATAGATGTGCCCTCTCTCTGTTCGAAGAGTATTGGTCCTGCATCTATTCCTTTCAGTTTCCTCACAGCTGCGCTCTGAAATAGTCAGGAAACTGTGATCGCAACCTACAACATTGTTGATTTTCTTTTTTTAACAATGAACAAGTTCCAGGTAAGGAGTATTCCGTCCAAGAGTACAAGTATTGAAAGTGCCAAACCTGAAAAAAAGAAACAAAAATTAGTGTGCAGACAATATAGTGATATTTATCTTTTGGATTTTTCTGGTTTGGTGATAAAACAAGCCCAAGTGTCTTGTGTTATGGGCAAAACCAAGCAATGCTGCTACGGTTCCCAGTAAACTGAAACGGCATTTTTCAACAAAACATTCTTCTCTGGCATGCAAAGATATCAATTATTTTCAGCAGTTGTTGCTATTTGGTTGGTGCCTCCATAGCCAGGTGGGCAGGAGCAGCAGTGCATAGCACACGCTTCTTGATTAGACCGGGGTTCGAGCCCGTGACCACCAAATACGGAGGATGCGGAAAGGTCAGGGAATGATCACCGCATATGGCCTTAGTTGCTAATGCACCTAAAACCCAAATAACAACAGCTATTTGGGTTTTTTTTTTTTTAGGAGCATTAGCAACTAAGGCCATATTGCTCTGGGGATATGCAGTGGTCATTCCCTGACCTTTCCACATCCTCCGTATTTGGTGATCACGAGCTTGAACCCCGGTCTAATCAAGAAGCGTGTGCTACGCACTGCTGCTTCAGCCTGCCGACCGGGCTAGCCGAGTGGGTAAAGTACCTGCCCGGCAACCCAAAGGTCGCGGGTTCGATTCCCGCCTCGGGCTTGGATCAAAGTACTGCAAAAACCTTGGGAGGTGCAATATGGCCACAGAAGCCGATGCGCCAATAACTACCAAATCAAAAAAAAAAAAAAAAAGCTGCTTCAGCCCACCTGGCTACGGAGGCACTGGCAGTTGTTGCAACAAAACAAAAAACAGGCAACATCCATGACTTCGTCAGTACATATTTCAGAAAAAGAACAGGAAGCTAGCTATAAAGTATCCAAACTTATTGTAAAGGCCAAGGAGCCATACACAATAGCCAAAACTTTGTTAATGCCGGCTTGTAAAGAGATGGTGAAAATAGTCCTGGGACCAGAAGCTGTTAATGAAATTTCAAAAATTCTATTCTCAGCTGACACAATCAGTTGCCGAGTCAGTGATATGTCCAGTGACATTGAAGACATGAAGGAGAAAATCAACAGCAGTCAGAAGTTCTCACTTCAGATCAACGAGTCCACAGATGTTAGCGGTCACGCTCAACTTTTTGCCAACATTCAGTTCATCGATGGAGATGTAATTGCAACAAATTTCTTTTTTTGCAAAGTACTATCCAAGCGATCCACCGGTGAAGAAATATTTCATGTTACTAATGAATATATGCTCCAAAATGAATTAAATTGGATGGATTGTGTTAGTGTTTGCACAGATGGAGCTGTTTCCGTGACAGGTCAAGTTAAAGGCTTTGTAGCTGAAGTGTGCGTAGTGAATCCTGACATACAATGTGACCATTGTTTTATTCACCATGAAGCCATTGTTGCCAAGTCTTTGCCATCTGCTCTGAAAGTTGTGCTGGACGAAGTAGTAAAAGTCATTAACTTCATCAATTCGCAGCTTTTTTCCATTTTGTGTCAGGAAATGGGATCTGAACACACCACACTCCTGCTACATACGGAAATACAGTGGTTGTAGTGTGGTAAAGTGCTAACATGCCTTTTTGAACTTGAGGAGGCACAGAGATTTTTAACAGTTGAGGGGCACGAGTATGCAGAGTTATTTGCAGATGATAAATGGGTGACTAAGTTGGCATATTTTTCCAATATTTTCATTCACTTGAATGATCTGAACCAAAAAATGCAAGCCATGAATGAAAATCTTTTTATGAGTATGGATAAGATTCAAGGCTTTCAGAATAAGCTGGATTTGTGGATACAACGCATTACAAATGGGTTGTTTGAGATGTTCCCAACTGTATGGCCACTTGCTGCTGGTAATAAAGTGGTGATGACTTCATTAAACAACGTGTAGATAACTTGCAGCAGAAGTTCAAGGATTATTCTGAAGAGAGCGTTGAAGATTTCAGCTGGATTCACGATCCATTTGTTGCAGATACAAAATCTCTTCCAATGAATGTACAAGAGGAACTAACAGATCTGAAGGCGGACAGAACATTGCTATTAAAACATCATGAAGTGCAACTGAACACATTTTGGTTGTCAATAAGGAAAGAATACCCGGCTAGCTCTGAGATGGCAATTAATCTGTTATTACCATTTCAACTACATATTTGTGTGAACTGGGCTTCTCGACCTTGAATGAAATTAAAACATCAAAGAGGGAGAGACTCAGATCCATTGATGAAGAAATCAGGCTTGCATTGTCAACAATTCCACCACGCATCAGCTGTCTGTGTTCAGCAAAGCTGCACAAATATCACATTGAAGGTATGCGCAGTTATTTGGCTTAATACTAATAGAATTTTTATTATTATTATAATAATAATAAAAATTTGTGCAGTGATTTAGGGTTCATAAAATGTTGATATATGCAGGTACCAATTTGGATTGTAGGAACAATAATAATTGATTCTATTGTGACTTATAGCATATTCATATTAACATTGCCATGAACTATTCTTTTTTTGGGGATTAAGATTTTGATGTGTCGTGTTGTGTCATGGATTGATAGGTGAAGATGAAAAACGTGGATGATAGAGAGGCTTCTACCAGGAAATGGAAGAATGGGGGACAGAAGGGGTCACACCTGCAGTGGCAACCCACCCTTCACAGAGGGGGTTGAAGGAGGGCCTGTTAAGAACAGCGAAAAATATTTAAGGTGGTAGGGCCCCATCAGGTGAAAGTTTGGGTAGGGAGATGGGCAGTGCCCTGGGAATGAAGTGGGGGACTTAAGTCTTAGAGCCAGGGTGCACTATGTGGGATCCTGGTTGTCATCCTGGCTAGTTGTGTCTGAAAAGAGTGACAATCCCACACTAGTCAGACCAACTAAAACCAGTGTCAGCATTCCACCTAAGAAGAGCAATCAGCATGTGTCAGCAAGGCGAATGTGGTGGCTTTTAAAATTGGTTGGTCTCCCAACTACAGTCATGATTATTTGGGGTGGGGGAGTCTCCTGTCATTCACAGGGAACACATTCACTGCAGTCATTAGCATTAGCATTAGTAGAGGCATATGATAGCATCAGCCAAAAAAAAAAAAAAAAAAAAAAAACCACTACTCCCATTTCACCCCTCCGTTCGTTCGAAATACCTGTCCAGCTGAGCCTTAAATTTATTTAGGCTATCAACTTCAACAACAAGCGATGGGAGTCTATTCCACAAACCAACTGCCCGCTGGCTAAAGGCAAATTTCCGCACATCTATCCGACATCCGTCCTTCCTCAATTTGAATTTATGCCCTCTCAGGTGATTATTCTGAGCAAGAGGAAGAATCCCATCGGCATTGAGCATGCTCAAGCCATTCAAAGCCTTATACACCTCTATCAGATCACCTCGCCGATGCCTAGTCTCCAGGCTCTGTAATTTGCAAAACTTAAGCCTTTCTTCGTAAGAGCAACCCTTTGTTCCATTCACTAATCTTGTTGCCCTTCTCTGTACTCGTTCGAGCAGCTCTACATCCTTCTTGAAATGAGGCCTCCAGACCTGTATACAGTACTCAAGGTGTGGCCTGACCAATGCCTTATACAAGGGAATAATCACATCCTTATCCCTGCTAGAAAAATTCCTGTATATCATTGACAAGACACCATGAGCTACTCTTGCAGCTCGTCTGCACTGCTCAGAGAACTTCATATCTGCCTGCACAATTACCCCCAGGTCCTTTTCATTCTCTACCACTGTCAGCGTAGTACCACAGAGTTGATACATTGATCTGGGGTTACTGTTTCCCATATGTAGTACTTTACATTTGTCAATGTTAAACTTCATTTGCCACCTCTCAGCCCTTCCAGATCCTGTTGCAGCAGCATAGTATCAGTAGTGTCCTTAGCAACCCTGCCAACCTTGGTATCGTCTGCAAACTTGGACATTAAGCCTGATACACCATCATCAATATCATTTATAAATACAGAAAACAACAATGGACCCAACACTGAACCCTGAGGAACTCCACTAATAACATTAGTCCACGTTGAGCAGTGTCCATTGATTACCACTCTCTGTCTTCTGCCACTCAACCATCCCTTTATCCATAGCAGCAATTTGCCTCCAATGCCACACTTCTCCAATTTGTGCAGCAGTCTTCCATGCGCAACAGTATCAAAAGCCTTTATAAGATACAAATATATAATATCAGTCAGTTGTACTCCTATCATACCTACATGCACACAAGATGTTTTAGGATTTTTTTTATAACATATATTCAGGATGCACACACAACAATAGGACTGTTGACAATGCTTAGCATTCACCCTCCATTTGCCCTCTTTCACTCATTCATTTCACTCATTTCAAGTGGAGTACAAACACAGCACCTTAAATATGAAATGCCACACAACTTTAATTTTTATTTTTTATTATTTTTTTAATGGATAGCCTATGTGATACGGATAAATCAAAATAGTAATAATTTCTGGATTTCCATTTGTCCAGTTTTAATGAAATTTGTCATGAAAATCTGTCCACTGGGAGTAGAATGGACATGGTAAAGGCAATAGGTGTAATATGTATATATGCAAATGTCCCTAATGAGTAGCCCATATATGATGTCTTATTAAGTAAATTGTTACGGCATTCACATATTAATTTTACACAGTAACAGACTAGTTCTTGTGAAGTTTACCTTTGCACAGAATACTGCAGATAACTGAATTGTTTACCTTCCAGGGCGGCTGGAAGGCAAACTGGCTGGTTCCTGGACAAGTTTTGCAACATTCAAGGTGAAATTGGATGGGCACTTTCTGGCATCAGAAATAATATAAGCAGTTAGGGATTCATCCCCCCACCCTACTTTTTATCTATGGTTGATGCGTAATAAGTTTGCATCTTTTGGCTACTGTAATACTAATACTATTTGGGGAATATAGCAGTTTTGCTTTTCCATCAGTTATTATATAACATTATTTTGTGTTAATCTTGTCATTTGTAATTTTTTTAGAGTTGACTCTGAGAAATAATGATGGTTTTATCATTTGATTTAATTATAGCACATCCAGAATTGAAGACGGTTCTTAAAGAGGAAAAACCAGAACATTTGTTGGATAAGATGAAATTTTTTAAAATAACATCTGAAAACCCTTCAGTAATGCGTTCTTTTTATTTTTATGCATGTTTAATTCTCTCTCTGTGTGTGTGTGTGTGGTGTTTATTTATTTAAATATTTTAATTAAACATAGTATGTGTAAATTCTCTTTTATACTTTTTTTTGTTTTTAAAGTATAAAATCCACAACAAATCCATGATTTCCTGGCATGTCTTATTGTTTCAGCTGCCTTCAAAATGCAGTTTGTCTTGTGTGGTAATACACGTAGAATAAACACCATGGCTTTTGTGCGAACCCACACAAAGTAATCCAAGGATGTGAGATCAGGTGATCACTGTGGCCATTATACAAGGCCTTTCTGACAAATCCGTTAGCTATTTGTACTCAGCATTTAAAAAGTCAGAAACCTCATGGGAAAGGTGGGCTGGTGCATTGTTAGGCATAAACTACATTATCTGCTGATAATCAGGGAATACGTGTTACAGTAATCTCCCACATTTTTTTCTGCATAAAATGTAAAACCTATAAATTAAACTGAAACTGCTGGAGGTGGGAAATAAGACCAATAAGATTGTCTGCCCCCAGACATTAAAGGAAAATGTTTTACAGTGAAACCACTCTAAAGAAGACACCATTTGGTCAAAAGAAAGCGTGTGCTTTGCAGAGGCCAATGTAGCCAGTATCAATATTTGGCAAAATGAAATTTGCTGCAACTGGTTTCTTACTCAGATTTTTTATTTTTAATTTATTATCATTACACATATGCATTTTAACTAATTAACTTGTAAAAACAACAGAACTTTTAGTAAACATAATTAACTTTTAGTAAAAATGAATATAAATGGCCTTGTTTAGAGCATTTCATTATGAATAATTAGAACACTTATTAGTTCATATTCATCATTTTTAGCTCACATAGAATTTTTTTTTAATGTAATCGGATACTCCCCTCCCTTCTAAATTTTTGCATACAGTCCTACTGCAAACAGCAAAAAATTAATTAAATTTCAAGTAATCAAGCATCGCATATCATTTTTATCAAATGTAGAGGAATATCAACTGCGTACAGGGTATCCACCTGTTTTACAAAACTAATGTTATTGCATGAATAGGGTACATATTACAAATTATAAACCATTTCCAAGTGATAGAGGATATCTTCAAGTTTTTATTCACCAATTGGAAAATGTGCATGCTGCAGTGGATGGCATCATAATTGCAAAACTGTAGTCACAGAGAAATTTACCAACAAAATTCTTCCCTTTTTGGTTTTGTTATCAATCTATGACTTGTGTACAAGCTGCAGCTTGTGTGGATCATCCTCAGACAGCAAGTAATACATTTACACATTGGTAACTTTAATATTGTTAAGCTTAAGCTCACAACTTGCTGTTGTTATTTGGTTTTTAGGAGCATTAGCAACTAAGGCCATATTGCTCCGGGGATATGTGGTGGTCATTTCCTGACCTTTCCGCATCCTCACAACTTGCATGACATATGGATTTCCTTGGACTTTGTGTAAAACTTCCTTGAACTGCTCCACTTTGCTTTCACTGACTTTTGTTCAGCCACCACCTCTGCCAGGATGATGGCAGAGGTCGTGGTGGCCAAACCAGAGTGTGCACTGCACCTTCTTAGGGTAGGTAAATTCTGCTGTGATGACAGTTATATGATTATGCTGCCATCTACTAGATAGTATGAACCAGAGCTGTAATGTTCAATATGTTCTATGTTGATATCAATATTTGTAAAATAATACAAGTTTACCTCAATATAATACGTAGAACACTTCCGTATGATACTCTCCAGCAGTTAAAACGAAAATCTTACATTACAGTAAAGAATAATTAAAAATCAATTGAACACAAAAATCAAATGAACACAAAATTAAATAAATTAATTAAAAGAAATTTAATGAGAAAATTGTAAAAAAATTTTCCTTCCTGAAGCTGACAACACTTTGACCATATGTTGTGATCACAGGAACGAAAATTACTGAATAGGGGCGAGCATGAAACTTAAATAGGGATTATTTGTCTTTGCGCATGCGCTTTTTAAAAGCCCACGAATCAGAGATTAGAAATGGCCAGCGAACATTAACAGAATTGTTGTGTAATTTAATTTCAACAGTTTCTGCAATTAATAGTCTGGTATAATTACGTTGGACACAAAGTATTTTGGCCTCGTTAAATAAAAAAGTATATTTTTCTTAACGGCATGAAAGGCTAATTCTGAAGCTGCTGAACGAGAAGCACAAACTGAGGCCGCGTGTTGATTAACATGAAAATTCAGAGGAAAACGCGTAGAACCTTGGTATGACAAGTTGCAATCACTGCAAGAAATGTATACCAGGTCATTTATGTTGCGAACGAGGAAAGAACTGAGCGATTTTTCAGTATGGTGTGTAGTTTCCGTATTGGCCTGGCCACAATTTTAAATTCGGCATCTTTAAAGAATCTTCTGGTCACAGTTTTAAATTCAGTATCTTTAAAGAATCTTCTGGTCAGTTTTAAATTCAGTATCTTCTGCCATCTACTGTAGGGCACACTTTCTGGTTGGTGTATAGAAACTTGAAGATATTCTCTATCATGTGGAAGTGGTTTCAGATTTGTATAATGTACCCTACTCGTGCATGTGGAAAATCATCATGGGCTGCAGATCAAAATTATTAATACCCTTTTTCTCTAAATCCTCTTTCCACAACAGCAGATGTTTCATAATTTGGTACTTGTGAAGTAGGAAATATTTTGGCAAGTTTGTGAAAAGTGGCTATAGAATTCTTATGAACCTCATCATAAATTAAAATTATATCAGTTAACTTGGCAAAAGTACACAGATTTTCTGTCTCCCATGGCATCAGTTTAGCAAATGCCTTACTGTAAACAGTAAGGCAGTTGTCATGGAATTCGAAACTCAAGTAACAGACATGTTGACACTGCTAATATGTATTCCACACTGGTTACTCGCAAATGAGTAACTGGTGTGATTCACATAGTAGAAACAACGGTGTTCACATCATTGTTAGTATACTGGTGTGCAAAACTTAAGGAACAATGCTATTTCTAAAGGTTACAACCACACAATCTTTACTTAAGGTACTCTTTACCGATGAGAGTAGATTCAGTCTCAGCAGTGATTCTGGACGTCAGCTAATCTGGCAAGAGATTGGCACACGGTATCACCCCGCAAACATCACTGAAAGGGATTGATATGGTGGTCGAGGTGTTCTCGTCTGGGGAAGCGTTATCTTGGATGGATGTACACAACTCCAGATACTGGAAGGCGGTACTGTAACCAGTGCATGCTACTGTACTGAGGTAATCCTTCCGCATGTGCATCTGTTCCGAGGTGCCATTGGCCCCAATTTCATGTTTATGGATGATAATGCCACACCCCATTGCACTGCAGCTGTTGATATGCTTTTGGAAAGTGAGGACATTGTTCATATGGATTGGCCTGCCCGTTCTGCCAATCTAAATCCCATCGAACACATATGGGACGCTCTGGGGACACTCCTAGTGGCACATCCACACCCACCAGAAAATGTTCACCAACTGAAGATGGTGCTGACAGAAGAATGGACGATGTTACCTGTTACCGCAAGAACTTATCAACAACATTGTTCTAAGTATGGACAGGCGGTGCAAAGCCTGCATCGACATTAGGGGTGGCCATATCTCCTCTGAGGACCACCTCTTCCCTTTGTTCCATCTTTGGCAGTGATGCATCTGTATCATGGCAGCCAGTGCTGTGTTGCCATTTTTGAATAAAGTCCCTCTGTACCAGTTGTCATGTTGGTGTTGTTTCCTTCATCGTTTCTGGACCTCACGAGGTTCCTTTGGTATGCTTTTCCCATATCCAGGCCACTCCTATGAGAAGTTACAGGTGAAAACCTGACTGGTCCTTAAATTTTGCACACCAGTGTATATGCATTTTGTATTTAAAGCCAGTTTTACAGTAATTTTTATAACATAAAGATATGAGAGTTTGTGGTAGTTTGTTAGTTTACTTTCCTTACCATAGTTGAAGATCATGAAAGAGAATTGAATATTTTTAATTTAAAATTTAATGAACATTTGTTAGTAACCACAGTGAACTGTTTCCCTTACTCTATTAAGAATTATTATTAGTGATATTTATAAAAATACTGCAAGTGTTTAACTTGCCAGTAATACAAATAAGACATCACTCCTACTTGCACATGCAACTGCAAGAGAAAGGAATGCTCACTTAAGTTTTACGAGGTCTGTTCAATAAAGAATGATCATAATTTTTCATTAAGAAGTGTACTGCTTGCTCATTTCTAGCTTAGTAGGAATTTAAGACTAAAGCAAGCTGCATCATGTAGTAACTGTTCAGTTGGCTCATGTGCACAGTGTGACCTTGGCAGTCAGTCAAGTTTATGCTTATTCAAGTTTTGCTTACATAGCAATGGCAGTGATGCTCAAGGAACAGTATGCTGCACTCAGATTTTGTTTCCATCTCAAGAAAACATCAGCTGAAGTGTGTGAAATGTTAAAAGAGGCTTATAGTGTATCTACACTTCTATATAGCAAAGCTCAAAGGTGGTTTAGAATGCTTAAAGATGGATACAATTCAGTTACAAAAATTGGTGGTCCTAGAGCTCCAACCACTGCTGTCACCACAGCAACTATAACTGGCAGAGATGTTGAGGATATCAGTAGGAAAAGCATGCATGGTATTCTCCATGACCATATGCACACTAGGTTCCGAGACTGCTCACACCTGAGCAATAGCAAGTTTGCATGGAGATTTGTTAGGAGCTGCAATGAATGGTTATGAAGATGGTGAGGTTCTGCACAAGGTGGTAAATGCAGATGACACTCGGCTTCATCATTTCGACCCAGAGAGTAAGCAACAAAATTCTGATTGGAAGTCTACGCCATTGTCAACACCAAAAAAAAAGCAAAAGTTGTGGCTTCTGCAGGAAAGGTTATGGTCATCTCTTTTTTTGACATTCAAGGAATGATTTGCTAGCTTGTTGTGTCACATCATATGACTGGTGCAAGACCTTACTACAAAACTGTACTGCACAATATGCAAAATCACATTTATTGCAAATGACTGCAATTGCACGCAGGTGGGTAGATGTTGCATCATGGACAATGCGAGACTCACATTGCTCATTGTCATTGAGTACTTAGTCAGCATTAACCTGAAATGTGTTCCTCATGTGCCCTATAGCCCTGACCTTGCACTCGGTGATTTTTTATTTTTTTCCTTCCTTATTTCCAAAGTTAAAGAAGGAGCTGTGGGGAAAACATTCACAGAGTTGTCATCAGAAGAAGTTATAAAGACATCGGAGGCGATTCTCAAACACTTGTCAAAAAATGGCTTCCATCATGTTTTGGAAGAATGGCAGAAATGTTTGAGTAAGTGCTATTTCATTAAATAGGGACTACTTTTTGAAAAGGATCATTAAAATATGGATGATTAATAAAGTATGTTGTGAAAAAAAAAAAAATATATGATTATTCTTTATTGAACAGCTCTTGTATCCCAGCCTTTTTGATATAACAAATGGTTGATTCATTACCACCATACTTAGGGGCAATATGCTGGATATAAGATATACTAATTATGTGGGAATTTCTGTAGTAGAGACAAAATTATTTTATTATATGAAGCAATGGTTTGGTTCGACCATATCTTGAATATTGCAAACAGTCTTGGGGTAGCTGTTGACCTGTTGGAGAAGATACAGAGAACTACAAGACTTTTTAAGGGTACACAAGAGTATTCCCATTTCACTGGTTGAGGTATTCAAGCTGTTAAAAGGGATGAGTGAAATAATTGCCAAGACACTCTACATTTAGTCATGCGACTAAATGTAATCTTATATTTTCTAGTTAACATATGGCAGCAGTGTTTCTGTGTTACAAGTTATATTTTCTTAAATGGAACCCGCATCTTTGAACAGTTAGTTTAATGATGTACAGTCATTCAGTTTCTAATTATTGAATGCCATTATTGTCAAAATAACATTATTAAATATTATTGTGACTGGAGATGAATCCTCTATTCACTACAATGGTTTGGAAAATGAGACAATCCAAGAAATTTCGTCTTTAAAAAACCACCAACAAAGTGATGTTGGATGCAAAGTGATACTGACTGTTTTTGGGAATCTTTTTGTGTCTACACGAAATTTTTGGGTAAGGGACCATTAAAACCTATACGATTCCTTTGGATCAAGGAATCGTAAAGATTTTAAAAACATTGTGCAGGAGTGCAATGCAACAAAAAATAATTGAAGAAAGTGTGATGCCCAAACTAAGGACACAGCAAAAAGAATTAACTTATTAGATGCAGTGCATATGATGGCTGCTGCTTAGGATTTAATTTCCAAAAAATAAAAACCTGTTTTTGTAAAGCCACATCTATTCAGCCAGGTAAAGACTTATGTTAGCCCTGGGCGGAATATTAATCTAGGACACCCCCCTCACAAAAATTTAAGGTGGAATTCTTAAAATAAAAGAAATATTCAAAAATTATTCAAATCATAATTATTTATTTAAATTTTAACTAATGACTAGTACATTATTTCTATTAATTTAAAAGTTTTCAGTGATGTATCATTCAGTTTCTAATTCATAATGGCCAATCCATTAATTCTTCTTTGGCCAATTGTTGCTCGTGAATATGTTTTTATCATTTTGATTCTTAAAAAACTCACCTCTCCAGATGCAACCGTAATTGGCAATTTTAATAATATCCGAAGAGAAATGGTGATGTTGGCATATAATTCAACTTAGTTTTTTCTTAAATAAATGTCAATAATTCTAAGCAACCAAAATTTTTTCATTTTAAAACATGCTACAAAGATTGGATTTTTTAACGCAACTCTTTGGCACTGGTGTCGCTGCTCCCATCTTCACCATTAAAATTCCTTCAAGGTGTTGACATTTCGTTTCTATCACATTTTCAAATAAATTCATGAAGTTTTCTGATTTTGGAATAAGGTGAAAAGCTGAAGTTTTCTTATTTTGGAATAAGATGAACAGTATTTCCAACTTAGTTGCAATGTCTATAGCTTTATCCATACACAATTTAAATCCTGATGTTCTAAATTCATTTAGTTGACTAAGAACACCTTCTAACAATTTAATTGCAGTGTTCATATCAATTTTACTACTTTGCATGGCTTTATTACTTTATTTATAATACTCAATATTTCATACCAAACAAATACTTTTAATAAATTTAATAGAATTGCTGTTAACAAACTTTGTATTTCAGACTGTAATTTTGCATCTTTTCCATTGGTCTGTTCCTTGATTTCATTTAATGCAGTTGTAATATCCCGTAACTGATATCGTACTGCTTTAACAGCTTTTATCTTTCCCACCCATCTTGTTTCTGGTAGAGATTTCACAGTAATTTTTATATGCCTTTTTAAAATATCCTACCTACTTGGTGAAGAAATGCAAATCACGTATAACCTTTGTAATGTTCTAAAAAATAATTCTGAAGTTGTTGAAGAATGTGGTGTATCAGATACAACTAAATTTAAATTATGCATGACACATGGAACATAAAAAGCTCTTCTATTTTCTTGTAAAATTCTTGCTTGTACCGTCTCAAAAAAATTTCCAATGTTTGGTTCAAATAATTTTTCATTGTTTCCTCTGTGCCAAATTTCGTGAAGCTAAAAATTTAATCATCTCAATTACTTGTTCCAAAATCATTCTCCAGTATTTTTTTTTTTGATTTGTCTATCAAATTTGATTTACAACATCCATAATTTTATTGAATTTTAGCCAGAGCTCTAATTCCTTCCACTGTTGCAACAATGCATATTTTATGACTTTGAGAGTTCTCATGCAAGCTTAAACCATCTTGTGAATGATGCCAAGAACAGAACCCAGTAGTTTCAAAGCAAATATTTGCATGACAAAATAATTTTCAGCAAAAATCCTAAGGAATGGTGTTCTTTTTTTCTGTACATATCAACCAAGTCCTTTCAAGCTTTTTGACATTTTTTAAGGTCCAGAAACGATGCTCAGTTGATGAAAACCATCGGTGATAAGCATCAATCGGATAGCATTTTGATGAAAGCGAACAGTTTTAAATGTGAATCTGCATTAGTATGGGATTTTGTTGCATTAAAATTAGGTTTAATTAAAAAAAATAGGCAAAAATTATTTTCTTTTACATATGATTATAAAATAAATTTACTGTAATATAAATAAGCCAATATTGAATTTTTTTTATTTAAAAAAATTAAAGAAGAGTTTTCTTATTATTATAAACACACTGACCTATTTAAAAAAGTTCTCATTGGAGAAGTTTTTTAAATAGGTCAGTGTGTTTATAATATGTTTATATTGTAGTTACATATGTAGAGTACTGTACATACTGTATTGGATAATAAATAAAGATTGGTAAGATGAAATTTATAAGAAATATTGAGAAATTCTCAATAGGTACACAAAAAGAACTGATTTAACAGCAACATGACCAAATGTAGTGTGCAGTCTGTGAAGTTGATGACAAGTGGTCAACAGTTCCTGTATAGTTGGAAACTATACGGGTGGCGGTCTATATCTGGTGTTCATTAAAGTTTTTTTTTGGGGGGGGGGGAAATCAGCCCAAGAGGAGGTAACCTGAATTTTTTTTTTAACCATCCTTATCTCCAAAGTATTGTTGGTTTTAGTATTATTACTTGGTGTAATTACTTCATTTATTACATTCCCTATTGTAAAAAAATGAGAAATATAATAATATATGAGTATGAAGAATTAAAAATTATTACAAATTTTAAAAATTTTGTACTTCATTTCTTTTTAAGTTGTTGAATATATATATATATATTTAAATAATTTTAACCATTTTTAGGAAGATACTGTAACTACTTCGAGGTCTTTACCAACATCAACAAGGTCTACTGACGAACCAGAATATGGTTATGTTGAGCCAACTTCAATACCTGAAGGCAAATGTAGTCTGCGACAAGCTTTGGAATTCATAACTAACCACCAAATTTCTCCTGAAACGTGGGGTACAAAGAAAATTGCTGACCACTATAAAATGGACATAGTTCTTGTTGAACAAATAATAAAACATTTTAGTGCTTTTGAATTGCGCCTTCCAAAAGAGAAAGAAGGAAAAGAGAAATATCATGCATTAAAAAAATATTTTCCTACTCTAGGTACAAGAGAACAATTACTTTCAAGTAAGGAGCATGGTAATTTGGATAAAGGATCCTAAGCCATCAACAAAATAATTATCATATAGAGATGTAGAAAGTAAATTATGTAATATCCTTTGCAAATAGGTGAAGTGAGATTAGATGTAGCAGCAACTCAAAGCTTTGGTTTGTAAATATTCAAAAATGATATTAAATGAGAATGGGTGTTCAAAGCTGTTTCCTATTAGTATAATGTTGTTTAAATATTTGTTTAAAATTGCCTGTAATTTGTTATCTGCTTAATTGTTAAATACACATTATAAGCTGAATAAAATAATGATAGAGTTGATAAAGGCTGATCCCCCTTCCCACAATGGGAGACCATAAAATAGTGATATTTTTAAATGCAGTTCTGCTGTAAATATATAGAATGCTCCTAACATCCCTTGGGAGAATATTTGCTATTACTTAAATTTTGGTTTTATTGATTTTTTAATACCTCTTCTGTGACATGTTGTCTGTCCTTTTGAAAGTCAGGTGATTCTTACAATGCATGTGAACAGGGGTGATCCCAAGATAATAATAGAGGCTACAGTCCCCTCCCCATATGATCAAAATAAGGTGGATTTTTTTATTGCTACATAATAATTAAACCTTAATTATTCCTTGAAATATTACCTTAACTGCTTTAGTCTCTCCTTTCATAAAATCCAGGACTGCCCCTACATGAGGGTATTTATTATTAATATCTGTTTATTGCTCTGCTTTAGAGCCATCCTCTGGACAGCACTAAGCTAAGGGGGTGATTATTACATTCAAAGGTTAAGGCAGGGACATATGTCTGGGGTTGTTACATAGAGCCACGTGTGCTTAACCTGAAAGGAACAGCATTTACAGAACTCTTTAATTACAGTGAAACTTCCCTTTAACGGACAGCCATGGGGAACGAGAATGTGTCCATTAGAGAGAAGTGTCCGCTAACAAGAAGTCTGAGGGAGAGAGAAAGAAAAATCGTTAAACATTTAATGTAAAATTAAATTAAAATATATACAGATTTTGAACAATATTTTTGTAAATAATATGCATACAATTGTGCTATGCATATTATGACTTTATCTAAAGAAAAATACATACAGTAATCACTTATTTTCTTCTGCACCTTCTTTCGGCTGATAATTTTGTTTTCAACATTTGTTTGGAGTGAAGAAACCATCGAAAGTCCTTCAGTATCTTCTTCAGCGGCGAAAAACATTTTTAAATGATTGATTTGTATGAGCACTTCTTCTATTTTCATTGGTGGTTCGTTGTTAATATGTTCTTCGACAGAATGACCTCCTTCCATTTCTTCATCCTCATGAGGAACTTCTTGAAAAATATCGATGATAATGTCGTTGATATCTAGAGCACCATCTTCTGTAGTGAGGTTCGAGTCTATATCTTTGTAGCCAGGGTCACTTGTAGCGGAAGTATCGTATATTATCAATAGATGTTGAAGTTCTTGTTCTTCTTGGTGCACCACATTGCTGTTCACAACTTCAATTTTTGCGTTTGAGAAGCCAGACTTTACAAAACAGTTCACGACAGTTTTTCTAATTGCGTTTACTGAAGAGGTACTGAAGAGGAAACCCATTGAATTGCATCTAGGATGCTGAGTTTCTTTGCAAGGTCACTTGCACATGTTACATCGTTCATGTTTGCAATGAGATGTCTTAAAACAAGTTTTCTGTAGTGAAGTTTAAAATTTTTTATTATCCCTTGATCCAAGGGCTGACACTGCAGATGTGTTTGGTGGCAGAAAAACGATTTTAATGATACAATTCAATGTGCGGGTGAGATGCAGCATTATCCACGAAAAGAATAATTTTTCTGTTTTGACGAATCATGTTTTGGTTAAAGTGACTTATCCATTCGCTCATGATATCTTGTGTCATCCACGCTTTTTTATTAGACTTCCAGTCAACATTCAAAAGATTGAACTTTATGCCCTTGAAACAATGAGGATTTTGTGGTTCTCCTATAACAAGAGGTTGTTCAAAGTCTCCCAGCATATTTGTACACAATAGTACAGTCAAGCATTCCTTAGAAATTTTTCTGCCCTGGCACTTTTCGTTTTTTAGACTCATTGTTTTTTCAGGAAGAGCTTTAAAAAACAACCCTGTTTCGTCACAGTTGTAAATATCCTTAGCTTCAAAATCACAACATAACTCTTCCAATTTGACGGTCCACTCTGTTACAACCCCAGTTTCAACAGATCCACCTTCGCCACTTACAGTTTTCCAAGAAATTTTATGCCGAGTTTTGAACACTTGTCTAGCCATTCCACAGAAGCTTTGAACTCATTTACTCCCATAGATTTCGCAACTTCCAAAGCCTTTCCCCTAATAATAGGCCCATTAATGGGAATTTTTTTTAGCGTGACAAAAACCACTCATATGTAACATTGTCAATTTGAAGTCCCACAGTTTTCGGGAATGATTTTTGAACCTGATCATTTCTGTGTTGCCAAAATTGTTTGAGCAGTTAATTTTTTTTCTTTAGAATGTCACTTACCTGCGTCTTCCTGATTTTGAATTTTGCAGCGAGATTGGGAACGCTATTTTTTTGCCGATCATACGCATTAATGAGTTCGACTTTATCTTTTAAAGTTAAATGTTTACGAGAAGACATTGTGCACTTCACACGACACTGAACAAAACTGAAAACTGAAACCCAAAAGATGAAAGGCCGACCAAATCCCCCCCCCCCCTGCACACACCGAATTCATCAGAAGTTTTACACGTGCCTTAAAATTCTTGAAAAAGGGTTTAGAACTGCGACGTAAACCTTGATAAAATTCAGAGAATCGGAAATAGAAAATAAACACACGATTGAGGCAATACGTGGAAGAAACGTTCCTAGAAAAATGGCCGTGAGCTCGCCCGCTGTCCGTTATTGGGAGATCAAATTAAGTGCTAATCTAAACGAAACAGTGCAGATTGCCTGTCCGCGTCCATTACAGAGAATGTCCGCTAGACAGAAGTGGCAAACACGTTAAAACCAATGGAGGTGAGTTGGGGAATTTGAAAATGTCCGTTGTAGAGAGATGTCCGTTAGGAGAAGTTTCACTGTACATACTTGAACAGTGAAAATTGTAGAATACCATAGTATCCAAAACTAAGCAAGACAATATTTGATCAAAAGTGCTGGACAAAAAATGTGAAATATGTACAAAAAGGTATTTCCTTGGTTGAGGCAGTCCTTATTTTCTTTCTGGTGGTATTCCTGTGAGTCATAATGGTAGGTTTATATATGTGTCTATTAGCTTCTGGCATCTGTAGGTGTGCTGCAGAATTTATCCAGGTTGATGGTTAGACTGTTTATCAAATCAACCATGTTTCCTGGGAACATGCGTCTCAGGCCTTCGAGGTTGCTGAAACTGATACTCAGCGGGAGCCTTCTGTCCACTTGACTTCTTCCGGCAATACGGGGAGTTTTTATTAGGTCACTGATATCAGGGACATCAAGTCGTCCTGTGATTAGTCTTGCCAGTACAAGAAGGTTAGCTGCCACAATTCGTTTCTTCCATGGTGTGACTTCAAGATTGATGTAGAGTTGGGCCCTAGAAATAGTGTACTAGTTGCCAGTCCACCAGTTGAGCCATTTTAGGAGCCAGTATTCCAGGCTGAGGAACTTGAAGTGTGTTGTAGGGGCCAATGACTAAATAGTTGCTGCATAAAGAGGAATGGGGTAGAGACATTGAAAGATGTATTTCTTGACCAATTCAGCATAGTGTATCTCCGTTAGTTCCTGGCAGATGGCCAACATAACAGAATACATTTTCGTTTTCAGGAGGTGTGTCTAGAAAGTCAGACCTTCATCCGATACTAACCACCGATCCTTGTGCATTTTAACTTTTTTAATGGGTGATCCATTGATGGTAATGTTGATATTATTGTGTGACTTCTTCCAGGTGAATGACATTTGGGCTGTCTTTGCTTGGTTAATCTGGAAGCTAATCGAGGCCAGAAATTGTTCAAGTTGATGGATTTTTTTATTTGCCTGCAGAGTAGTTGTAAGAATCTGCTTTTTTGTTAGAAAACATAAGGTAAAATTTCAGGTCACCAGTGTATGACTGGAAATTAGTTTGGGATGCCAGGAAGGGCTGCAGCAAACAGGGTTGATGATAGGACTCCCCCCCCTCTTGTGGGATACCCCTATTAGTCGTGCATGTTGTCTGGAAGCTACGATGTGGGATGATGACATGTCTCTGCTTCAGGATTGATTTAATTATGCTTGAGAGCATTTCCTGTAATGTTGAAGTAATGCTGGAGAATGGTGATTAGAGCTGTTATATCTACTTTATCATAGGCCACTTTAATATATCAAAAAAAAAAAAATAACAATAATAAATAACATCAAGCTGTGTCCTGTCATTGAGGGATTTCTGGATTCTGATAAGGGGTTGCTATTTGTAGATCTCCCCTTAATCACAGTATGGAGGCCGGTGATTGAAACAGTGGTCTGCAATGGAGGGCTGAATTGCTTTTTCAAATATCTTAAGGAATCCACAGCTGGTGGCTATAGGCCCGAAATCTCGTGGCTGCTTGGGGTCTCTGCATTTAGGGACTGGACGGACAAAATACGTGTTCCAGATCTTTTGGGATCTTTCCACTTTCAATGATTTTATTGAAAATATGTACCAGGGGGTCTATAATATATGTACTACAGATTTTTATTAGAAACAGAAAATCGGTCAGGGCTGACTACGGCTTTCAGTGGTAGTTTTTTGACAATCTCCATAATCATTTATTATGTACTGTTCACTGTTCTCCTTATATACATATATAAGTAGAAATGAGTGCATGGGAGTAATTTTGAAATTTCATGCATTTAATGAAGTTGTCAATTCTAAAAATGGAAGGGCATAATAGTTTTACATTTATGTTTTATATTTATACTGTTATTTTTTTTATTTTGAGCAAACTAATAAAAGTTTCTGGATATTTCTACTTCTACATGTAATATATAAGCAGAAATAAGGGTGCAAAATTGAAAAGTTAAATTTCATGCCCTTAACAATTTTATAAACTGGAAAAAGGAAGTAATTAACACTTTCATGCTTATATTTTGTTCATGACGATTTTCATTTATTTTTAGCAGAACTAATAAAAGTTTTGTTTCATTGATAATGATGTGTACAAAAAAAAAGAAAAAAAAAATCCCAAGATTTTTAAATGTAAAAGGTTTTAATTAAAAAATAAAAATAAATTAATAATAATGTAATCCATTCACAAAGTCCAGCATTGGTATATAAACAGATTTTATGGGAAAAATAAAGTTTTTCCTTAAATAAAGAACAAATTTGGGAACTTGTCATGTTTCTTGCACCCTTTTTTGTCACTCCTGGGGGCATGCCAGCTGCTGTTTAAAGGCCTCTCACATGGGTTATTCTCGGTTTTTTTTTTTTCCAGTCAGAACAAAGTACAAATCAGTTCTAGACATATATTTGTATGAATATAATATATCACATGAGCCATCATACTGCCCAAAGTAGTCAGTGTCCCCAAACAAACTTATGTAACTTGATAAAATTTCTGAGTAACTGATTTCCAGTGTTTTAAATATCCTGCTTTTCATAAGGCTATCCTACAGTATAAACATTTTTTAAATTATTTCTATAATGCCCCAAAATGGTTGCACCAACAGTAACAATACCATGGTGAAAGGTTTAGTAGCTCCAACGAAATATGGCCCCAGCTGCCAAGCGATTTTGTGATCAAGTGTCTTTGCCTGTGAATTTGCACTCTTTCTTGAAAAGCTAAATTGTTTCTTTATTTATAGCATTACACTAAACTCAATTATATAGCCAATAGTAAAGAAAGTACTTTACTATATCAGGAAGGAAAGTAACCTTTTCCTATTATAATTACTAACTCATTACCACTCGGCCACAAAAGTGGCACTGCTCCTGCCTCCATGCGGCAGGGCCAGTAATATGGAGGGGAAAAGTTCTCCCTCCCAGGGCAAAACGGAGCAAAAATTCCAATCCCCAGAAAGTCATTGGGTTCAGAGGCCAAAATGTAACAGGTTGTAAACATGAGGAGCCTGGCTGTCTCAGCAAAATGTATTGGAAAACTTTCCTCTTTTCTAGTGAAGAAATGGCTAAAAGATGCAATAGGAACTCCAAAGACAGTTTGTTGCATGAGATCAGGGGACTTACTAGTCGAAGTTACCACTTCTTGACAATCTAAGAAATTACAAAACTCACAATTTTCAATGGAACATCTATCACTGTTTCCTCACATTGCTCCCTTAATATATCAAAAGGCATCATTACTGAGTGGGACCTGATCACTCTATCAGACGAGAACTGAGCAAGAATTTCAAGGCCAGGGAGTGATAAAAATAAGGCAAATCATGAGAAAACAAGAAAGTACATTCCCACACTTTTTTTTATGAAAACCCCAAACACAAGAGGTATTAGAACCTATAGTACTTAGTACCGTGCTTGGGTTGGAGGTTGAGAAGATGAAAGAAGATATTTGTTGACATTGGACTTGAACTTCTGTAGACTGTAATTTTCAGGAAATATGTATGAAGGAAGGTTGTTCCAGAAAACAGCAGTTGAATGAATAAACAAGGAAGATGAAAAGTTGGTTCTGTGAGTTTGAAGTTGGACAGTAAATGGACGTTGGCTGGTGACCGTCATGTGTTCGGACTGTTTTAAGAGAGAGAGCGAGAATTATAGAAGCCAATTCAGAAGAATTGGATGTAGGAACAATATTCCATGGTAGGGCAGATTTGCGATTTGTACAGAGTGAACAGTGTTTGGAAGAAAAGTAACGCCGAGAGTGAAAGAGAAAACCAAGTTTTTAGATGCAGAGGAAGCAATATTTGTAATTGTGCTTGTGCCAAGAGAGATCAGAAGTCAGGGTCCCCAAAACAGATATATCATTTTGCCTAGAAATCAGAGTGTCACCAAAGATAAGCATAGCAGCAGAAGGATCCTTTTTGCGAGATATAAGACAGGACTGAGTTTTAGAAGGATTGAAATCAACTAGGGTGTCTTTGCGCCACTGGAGATCGGCATTTAAGGAATTGGTAGTGGATATTCGAGACGTTGTAGCTGATTGAGCAGGACAAGGTTTCTCAAACTGGAAAGTGAAATGCAATGTGCTATCATCAGCAAAACTATGGATAGGATTTCCAGTCAATGGAAGGTCATTACCTTGGGGAACACCAGCATTAGTGGAGAAGTTAGAAGACAGAGCCATCTAGCATCACCCTCAGTGAGCGGTCAGAGAGAAAACTGGATAACCAATTACAAAAAACAGTTGGCAAACCATAAGAGGGAAGCTTGTTTAGAAGACCTTTATGGTAAACACAATCGAAAGCCCTTGAGATGTCAAGAGCAACTGCTTGTGTTTCACCGAACTTTTCCATTGAATTTGTCCATAGATGGGATTTATCCACTGGTAATTATCACCAGTGGATCAACACTGACAGAAACCATACTGGAAATTGTTGATCAGACGGAAGGTTTCTAGGTAGTTTAAGAGTTGGCAGTTAATTCATTTCTCCATTACTTTAGAAAGAGTAAAAGTAATTGAAATGCGACAATAATTGGATGGGAGGGATGTGTCACCCTTTTTAGGAACTGGCTGGATATGAGCAAATTTACAAAAAACACCTTTGGAATAAGAAAGTGAAAAAAGGTGGCAAAGAAGAGGAGTAAGTTTAGGAGCAGAGGTTTTGAGAACAAGTGGAGAAATACCATCAGGACCTGGAGCTTTCTTAGCATCAAGATTCGTCTAAATCTTTCTGACATTCTTTTGGTGGAAGACCACAGGAGGCATTGAATGCAGTGTATTGGGAATGGTGGGAGGTGTTTTACGAAGATCATTAATATATGAGTTGGAAGGAAAATGAGATGTTAGCAGGTCAGCTTTACCCTTGGTGAAGTGACAATAGAACCATTTGGTTTTGACAGAGGCGGGAGCAGAGATGGGCAAAAGTTGCGGCCAATAGCTTTGGCAAGAGACCAGAATGCTCAGCTACCATTAGGGCAGGAAGCAAGTTTTCTACTCTTAGCCAGTTCAAAATCTAGTTTGGACTGATTAATAACTGCTTTACAATTGTTGCAAGCTTTGGTGTAGGCAGAGATTGAAACTGAAGAATTGGAAACAAGCCAATTACAATATGCAACATTCTTCTCGTGAACAGCCTTAGCACATTTATTGGAAAACCAAGGTTTAGATAAAGGACGAGATTTTAAAGTGGAATGTGGAATAAAGGATTCCATTCCTACAAGAATAATTTCACTGACATGATCTGAGCAAATGTTGACATCAGAAGTTTTGAAACAGTAATCCGACTAAGGAAAATAAATCTCGCAGGTCATCCCACTTTGCATTTTTGTAATGCCAAACAACATGAGATTGGGAATAGCCATTAGATAAAGGCTCATTGAAGAAGAGACAATCAATCACCAAGTTGTGATCTGAGGTGCCTAAAGGACCACTCACTTCGACCGTGTACTTAGAAGGGTTATTTGTGAGAGAAAGATCAAACGTGTTGACTGTATGGTTAGGATTGTCCAGTATTCTAGTAGGCAGTGCTTTTTTTTTGTAAAAAAAAATAGGCACCAGTGCTCATTCTTTGCTATCAGGAAAAATTGAAAATTAAAAGGATATGAAAAGTACTCTTAAATTTTTTTTCCCCCTGATACTGTTACTTTAGTAGTAATGTTTTTAGAATAAGAACAAGTAAATTAAGTATATTAACACAGTTTATTAAGCATAAATTTATTATTAAAGTATATAAAAAAATGAGTAAAATAAGTAAAAAATAATAAAATAAGTAACGTAGCCGAGTGGTCAGGAGCGAGAGTGCATAGCACACGTTCCTTGAGTGGACTGGCCTTCAAGCCCGTGACTACTAAATATGATAAATATTTGCATTGACGATTTATCGTAAACTCTAATGACTTGGTTGTTGTGCCTGAGTATAAACAGAAAATTTAAAAATAACTTCATAATAAAGTTTTGTAGAATATTCCAAATTTTTATTAAGTTCTCATCGGACACCCTATGCCAGGGGTTGGCAACCTTTTTTGAGTGAAGAGCCATTTATTTATCTAATTTTTTTAAAAAAGAGAATCTGAAGAGCCGCACCTCATCTCAAGCTGGGAGGTAGGGACCAGGGATGCCAGATGTCCCGCAATGCACGGGACAGCCTCCTACAAAAGTGATTTGTCCCGTGCCCCGCAGGTAAAAAATTAACAGATTTTGACTGTAAAATAATAAAATAATGCCATAAAAAGTGATGGATGCTGTTATTAAATGTATTCCTTTCCTAATATGTATGAATTTTGGACATTGGCGGGTGAGTTGCACGCTAATGCTCACGGGACGCGTTAGATGTCCGGGAATCCCCTCAAGCCCTTCGGGGATTTTTAGGCGTAAAAGTCTGCATAAATAGTGCGATCAACGATACCAGTGCTGTCTGGTGGTCTAAGCTGGTGTATCTCGAGTGTGTGTTTATCTTTCATTATAAAAAGAATAAAAATTATTTTGACATCTGTCTAATCAGTTCAGCTGCTGTAGGAATTGTTACCTACAATTAAGGTAAATTTCATTTAATTTTTGTTTGAATTTGTCTTATTAAATTAAAAGTTAAAACGAACGGGTTGTATTTAAAATATCAATTTATCTAGCCTTCAAAATGTCAGATGGTGAAAGTAGTTTGAAAATTCCGGAAAAGAAAAGAAGACGGTTGGTTCACTGTAATGCAGATTGGAAAAAAAAAGTATAATTGGATTAGTCACGGAAGAGATGATCATAGTGCAAAATGCTCTACATGCAACAATTTCATTTTCACAGTTAGTCACGGTGGTGAAAACGACATAAGTAGACATTTGCAATCTAAAAACCACATTGCAAATGTTCAAGCAGTAGCAACTACATCAAAAATTTCTAAGTTTTTTATACCAAAGCAAAGCAAGGCTCATGAAGATGTCGCATTTGCAGGAGTATCGTTTTGTTACCATTCTGTTATGCATTCTCATAGTTATGTCTCAGCTGGTTGTGCTAGCGCAATTTTAAAAAAAAATGTTTCCCGACTCTGGAATTGCAGCAAAATATTCTTGTGGGAAAACAAGTTTCTACCATTATTACAAAAATTCTTGGAAAGCACTCAAAAAATTACATATTGAAACAACTGGAGAATAATAAGCCCTTTTCTATAAGCACGGACGCTTTTAATAAAGAAAACGTAAAAACGTTTCCTTTGGTTGTGAGATATTTTGACCAAAACCATGGTGTAAAAACTGGTTTGATATCATTCATTTGGTTAGAAGCAGAAGATACTGAAACTATTTCAAATGCTCTCATCCAACAGCTTACATTTAATGAATTATCTCCGAAAAACATTACTACATATGGAGCAGATAATGCCAATATTCATTTTGGCAAGAAAAATAGTGTTTTCGTAGCATTAAAAAAATTTAATGAAAATATATTACCTGCTGGTTGCAATTCACACATTCTGCATAACATTGCTAAGAGAGCTTGCAATTGTTTGAGTATTGATATAGAATCTATTGTTATTAAAAAATTTAATGAATTTAGCTCTTCAACAAAAAAGATGACCGAACTAAAAGACTTTTTCGAATGGACAGAAACAGAATGGAATGAAATGTTACGGCATATACCAACAAGGTGGCTGACTCTTACTGGCTATTGAGCGACTATTGACCAATTTTGCACCTATTAAATTGTATTTTTTGAGCAAGAATAACATAGCACCTATATTGAGACATTTTTTTGAACATGAGCTTCATGAGGCATATGTAAAATTTGTAAAGAATGTATGTTCAATATTTCAACCAGCTCTAATAATGTAAAGCAGTCCTTGATTGAGCATAAGAATGAATGTTATTATGGAGCAAATGTTCATGAAATTATCCAAAATTGTGATAACCTAGATGCTTCAAAACGGTTTAAAATGGAAGCAAATAATTTATTTGACACGGCTATAAAATACAGTAAACCCCCGCGAATAGTGGGGGTTACGTTCCTGAGAAATGCCGCGGATACCGAAAATGCGAATACTGTTATGGCTCCCATAGTAATAAAGGGGTTCCGTTCCAAAGTATGAAATATATAAGAAAAACTAGTCTAAAATTTTGTCTATGTATGTATTATATGTACCTTCATAATATGACTATGTACATAGACAGTACATAGTGAAATGTGAGCATAAGGCATTGAAATGAAAATAAGAAACACTTTAATATTAAACATAATATTTATTAGAAATTTCAAATAAATCTTTCAAACCAGCGCCTTTGCTAGCTAAAACACTTATCCCGCAGTGCTATCACCAGTTTCGCTAAAGTGTTGATAAAGGAGTTTTGCCTTTTCACGAATGATGAGTGAACTTAATGGAATTTTATTTTGAGTTCGGTCTTCTATCCACAGATTTAAAGCCTTTTCCATTTTTTCTAATTTAACATCACGAGTTACAGAGCAAATTTTTGAAGCAATTAGCACATTTTCACGGACATTACGGTGGATTTTTTCTTCCGATTTCTTGATTGATCGTACCGTTGACTCATTGATTTTATGTTTTGCCACTGAGGAGACACTTTCACCATTAGAAATTTTATCTAATAACTCAACTTTAATTCGCTAATGTCATCACCTTCTTTGATCTTTTCACATTTCCCTTGTTATTCGTAGCCATATTTTTGTACGGGTTAGAAAGAACCTGTCCGTAATAAAGTCACTTTCTTCTGTTAACACACTCGAAAAAGTCTGTTTTACACTGCAAAACAGTAGATTTATCACTTTTGTAAGCATATCAATTAAATTAAAAGCAAACAACAAAACCTTCCATGACAAGCGCATAACACATACTGAACAAGGATTAGCCAGAAACATCCACGCTTGCAATTTTGTCACCCCTCTCTCCCCACCCACAGCGCTGTTTTGACCGGGAAAGATAATTTTAGCCACGCCCATATTTTTTATGGCGGAAAATGTTCACGGCGCTTTAAAATTCACATTTTTTTAGGTTTCATTTTATGTTAAATCAGCGACCGCGAATAGCGGGGGTTTACTGTATATAGAGAAATGGTTTAATTTCAATGACTACAAATATAAAATTCTCTCTAACTTATCTTTGCATAGCATACCAGCATTTCATGAAATTGTAGAAATCACTAACGCATTTAAAATAGAAGTAGATCAAGATTTGCTGTTTGTAGAATATATCTTCTTAAAAAGATTTATGGAAAATATAACAGATACTGAAAGGCAATTACTGTGTGATCAAAGATGGGTTTGTTTTTTTAAAAAAAATTCTCCACAATTTTTAAAAATTATCGAATACATTTTCTCTATTCTGCATGCAAATGCAACATCTGAAAGGATTTTTAGTCTAATGATGAGTGCTTGGCGTAAAGATAGAAATAGGTTGATTCTAAAAAATTTGGAGGCCGAGTTGATGATAAAACAGAATTTGGAATGAATTGTTCGGAATTCCAATTTTTTTTAAAAAAAATCAAGGTTTAGTCATTCTTAATGAAGTAAAATCAAGTGATAAACATTGAATAATTTTTAGGATTATAGTATAAATAAAAATTTCACTCTATTATTATTTTTTTTTTATTAGATACATTTTTAAATGGCCAAAATGAAGTTTAGAAATTAAAAATGATATGTCAAAATCATTAATTGTGAAAAAATTTTCTTGAGAAAAATGCTGCAATTTTTTTCATTTTTGTCCCGCGAGACCTAATTTGAAATCTGGCAGCCCTAGTAGGGGAAGGTGAGAGTTTTTTTAAGAAATGGAATAGTGGGAAGGTGTTTATTAAAAATATATATATATTTTTTGAAATATTATTTATTAATACTGAAAAAACATAACAAACATTAGTTAGGTACAAATTAATGTGACTTTTGGTGATGAACTTCTCTCAAACATCATGCCAGTATGTCGTAATTAAACATGCTGAGCTTTAAACATTCTCACATTGTTCAGATGATGGTTTCTTGATTTATTTTTAATATAGTTCATGTTCAAAAATATTTGCTTGCAGAAATATGTCGAACCAGAAACTGAGAGAAGTCCAAACGTAAATATTTTCAAATTTATATATGGATCCAGTAAGCTACTCCACGCATCGCATCGAACACAATTTGATCTGCATTTTAAACTCATCTATCGCCATCCATTTGTGTAGAATTGCAAGGACAGCCTTTTGCCTCCCCAAATCTTCAGTTTCAGTTTTAAGACATTTTAGTCTTGCACTCCACATCCTTGATTTTTAAGTCCCCTAACTCCATTTCAAATTGCGCTTCACGTGAGCTGTAAAGTTAAAGAACCGCAGTTACATGTTAAAAGAGCTGCATGTGGCTCGTGAGCCACAGGTTGCTGACCCCTGTTTGTTTCTTATTTGATTTTTAGGAGCATTAGCAACTAAGGCCATATTGCTCCGGGGATATGCTGTGGTCATTCCCTGACCTTTCCGCATCCTCTGTATTTGGTGGGCACGGGCTCGAACCCCGTTATAATCAAGAAGCGTGTGCTATGCACTGCTGCTCCTGGCTATGGAGGCACCCCCCCCGTCCTATGCCAACTTCTTTTCTTCCTCTTTGTGTCGGTTGCTGAATGATGTTTCCGAAGCAGCCATGAATTGACATATTTTGCTGGATCGAAGCGGGTCAGTGGTGGGCCTACAATTTTTAGAAATTGTTTTTCTCATCAACAAAGTGCTAGTTGGGCTGGCGATCAGATTCATTTGTAAAAATTCTCGTCACATTCACTTGATGAAATTGGTATTGTACTCAGAGCGTTCCTCAATTCTTCCGAACCTTCTTATCAATTAGGTATCCACGAATTGCATCTCTTTCATTTAACTTAACCTAACTGAGAATTTTCTAACTTAATTTTCACCAAATGCCAACAGTTTATGTTTAGAAGGATTAATACCTTCGTTGTCCTCATTTTCCGTCTCTCGTCATCGGTATTGTCACTGGTTCTTAAATTTGAATTTTTTCTTTTCTTTTTTTTTGAAACTGTCCAAAATGTCGGTGTCATTCGGATATTCAGGTACTGTGACCATGTAAACAGAGGTAGGGAAAATTTACAGAAAAATGTGGATAACGCACTTCCACGAAACAGATGATTATTTGTCGGGGTAAAAGAAAATCGCTTTTCTATTTCTCGAACGGGGCCCTTACAGTTGATTCACAAAGGTGTCCAACCAAAATTTAAAACAGCATTTTAAATTTTGTTAATTATTAAAAAATTTTCTAATTAAATGTTTTGTTCAGTAGATGTAATTGTGTATTGTACTTAAAATTTTCGAATATTTTCAATTTTACTTTTACATGCAACAAGATATGGAAAATATAACACACTAAAGAAATCTAACTTTGAATATCGCCCCTGTAAGGGAAAAGGTTGGACACCACTGCAGTAGAAGGTGGACCAGGGCCCACACCTCGATCTGCTCACTCTTAACTAGCATGACGACTCCGCATGTGGGACAGGTAGTCAGATAGGTTTTACCAGGTACCACTAAGTTGTAGAATGCTTCAGCTCTCTTAATTGGTGCAGCGGCACTAATTGCCTAAAGGCCAGAATTGCAAACAGTGTGTACCGAGTTAATTCGCTCCTAATCCATTCGCTATATGAAAATTTTCTTCACTCAATGGAAACTATTTTAAATGTAATTTCCAAGGGAAATTCAAAATAATTCACTATAAAAGGACTTCGTTAAACAGAGGTCTGACTGAGTAATTTAGAATTATAAAAATGGTTATACAGTTTTATACAGAAAATATCTTAACAATAGACAGTGAAAAATGCAAATATAGTTAAATAATTTTAAGCTTATTTGAATAGTAGGTAAAGATGTGAAAAAAAATTACGGAATATTACAAATTTCGAAGTGCACTGCATCGAAATGTCACATGCCACTGTTAATAAAGGTGCCAGTATGCCGTACCATTGCATACCGTCCCAAAAAAAGCACTGCTGGTAGGTAAATGAACAATCTGTGTGAGGTCATTAGTAATTGGAAAAGCCTCAGCATCTTGAACAGCTGGGTCAAGATGCTGAGGAAGCATCTTGACCCAGAAAACGGAAACCACGTGGAGTTGTGAACATTAAAATCACCAAGGAAAATTACTTCACTGTTAGGAAAGTTGGACTGGAGAAAGTCAAGTTGCAAAGAGAGGAAGTCAGAGAGTCCCAAGTGATTAGTGGAATTGGGAGAATGGTAGAGACAAGAGATGAATTTGACAGAATGAAGTAGAGAGATTTTAAGCCAGAGAAGATAGAAAAGAGGAGATTCCAAATTACCAAGTCTCTGATAAGGAATATCAGAATGGACATATGCACAAGCACTACCTTTGAGGCGAAAGGAATCATACAGCAAATAATTTGGGCAACCAAAATGAGAAGAGGGTTGAATCGACCGATAACTGAGATTTTGTCAGAAAAAGTACATGGGGTTTGGCAGACTGTAAGTGGAAATGGACATTGTTGAGATTACAACTGAGACCTGAGATTAGAATTTCTAGCGTCCACCTCCTAGGTATAATTTTTGATTAAAAAAAAACAAACAAAAAAAAAAAAAACGCAACTTTCTTCGACCATATTAAAAACCTCCAGATAGTAAGCCTAAAAAAAACTAAACATCTTAAGAGTGCTATCTGCAACAACACAGGGCGCCGACAAGTTTATGCTGCTGCATCCGTACCACGACTAGGTTTTGGCCCTGTAGCATACAGCTCTGCCAGAGAAAGCACACTACAATGGCTTGATCCTATACATCACAGTGGTCTTCGCCTTGCACTTGGTGTGTACCATACATCTCCAATCCAGAGCCTTTGTGCTGAAGCCAATGAACTTTCCTTACATTTATGCAGAAAAACGCTCCAAGTAAGCTATGTGGCAAAACTCAAAAGACAACCAAATCACCCAACATGGAAACTTTTCTCTCCAAAATGGGAAAACCTTTACAGAGATATGTCTTCAGTCTACACTTATGAGTGGCAACTTGACTTAAATGATATAAAACCTACTGTCCTTTCTACAGTATCCCCCTGGATGTACCACGCCCCAACCATGCAATTTATTAATCTTAACATGGGAAAAAATTTCCACTCCTGACAGAATATATTACACCACTGGACCACACTCCAGTGTACATGGATGGATCGAAAAGTGACAGTCATGTTGGTGCATCTGCAGTTTTTCCCAATATCACCATAGGCTAAGAAACTTCCAATTGAATGTAGCAGCTTCACTGCAGAACTCTATGTAATTATTATAGCTTTAAATTTCACATGGGCAACAACCATACCACTCACTACCATATACACTGATTCAATCAGTGCAATTCAAGCTATACAGTGGAAGAAAAAGCATGACAATCCATTACTCATACAGATCTGGGATATTCTAACCAAATTAAACAGAAACACCCAGAGCATCCTGGATCCCTGGTCACAGTGGTTTCCTGGGAAATGAGTGTGCAGGTTTAACTGCCAAAATGGCAATTAACACTATCGATCCTTCCTTTAATATACCATTCTCAGATTACAAGTCTAGCATTAAGCAGCAATGTGCAAGAAATCTAGGAAAAAACAAACAAACAAAAAAAAAAAAAAAAAACCCTAAAAAGTTATTCGATACAAAAGAAGGACCTGAAAGCATGGAAATTCAGTATCAGAAATAACAGACAAGAAGTTATACTCACTAAACTATAAATAGGACATACCCACCTAACATTTGCTTAATGCCACCGATCCTCCAGAATCTCCAAACTGTAATGCATAGCCAACAGTTCAACATTACTTAGAGATTGTCCCTCATATAACAGAGACAGACAGGATGTCTTTGGCCCATTTACTACCATTAGTACAACTCTTACTTTGCCCGACTGTTAGCAGATACACTGGACATAGCCAGCATTTTTACCTATGTCAAATGTATTAGCTATTGGCAGACTGTAAGTGGAAATGGCATACAGTAAACTGTATGCCATTTCTCACTTGAGATTAGGTGCATTAGGCCTATCTGCCCTTGCATTGTTTAAACCCAAAGAAACAACCAACTAAATTTGTAATGAAATTTAGTTTATAAAATTTACATAAAATAATAATAAAATTACAATGTAGTTGTCATTATTTTAATTTTATGACAATAAATTTCATTACAAATCAGTTGGTGGCTGAAAGAATTTATATATATCCTCTTCCTGACCACACAGGATTCTTTACTTAGCTCAAACTAATACAAGTATTTACGTTGTAAAAGAATGATGCCAATAGTTTAACATCTGTAATAGTCCATTTTATAGCACCTTTGTGGAAAGTTGTATCATCATTTGCAAGATGCAATCAGAAACAAATTCAGCATTCAACTTCTGTTGCAAGATTCATATGGTAATATCAGGCACCACAGCAACCTGGGATCTTCAAGTCTGGTTATAAACTGATATCTGCTTTTGATGGATAATAAAACTATTTGCTCAGTTTAGATTAAAAGTGAACTTCTAAAAATAAAGTTATAATGAAGCAGGACACTATATATATCAAAAGCCAGGTCACCTATATATTTTCTGCAGTGTTCTAGTTTTTTTGTTTTTACATAATGAATCATTTTTAAATCTGCACCTTTCCTGATGTCTCAATATTAGTCATGACAAATGATACAAGGAAGCAAGCTTGTATTTTTAGAAATAAAAAAAAATAATAATAAATAAATTTTATTCACACTGCTCACTTTCACAAGAGCAGATGGAAGGTTGTTCTAACAATCAATTAATCTCTGGCTGAAATTTTTTTTTTTTTTTCACAAATCTAATCTGCAACCATCTTTTCAATTTAAATCTTCCTTATATGTGTTGTCTGAGAAAGAATGATGCCATCAGCATTTATTTTACTCAATCCATTCAAAGCCATAAACACTACGATCAGACCTCCTCACAGGTACGCACTACAAGTTGCAGACTGAAGTCGGTAAGAGTACCTTTTTGTGCCCTTGACTTATCTTGTAGCCCTTTTCTATACCCATTCCAACAGTTCCAGATGCTTCTTAAAATGAGGCTTCCAGACATATATATAAGTGCTAAAGAAACAGCCTAATCAATACTTTATTTTTCCTTGCTGAAAAGATTCCTATCAATGATGCCCCATAAGCTGTATACTAGCAGTCTATCTACAATGCTCAGTGTGTGTGGACTGTACATTTATTATTAGTCATATGGTGCTAGGAAGTCAGACTTTTGCTACACCAGCTGAAAAAAATAAAATTAATTCATTAAAAAATAAAATAAACTACCTAATTGACTCCCTCCTTGTGTAGGTATCTATCAAGCTGACCTCTGAATTTCCCCAAGCTGTCTGCCTCAACCACCCTTAACCTATCCCAATAATTAACAATTCACTGGATAAAACAAAACTTTCTGAGATCCGATCTGCAACCTCTTTCTCTTCAGTTTGAATTTATAGCCTCTCTTTCTGGGATCAGAGGCATATGTCTCCCCTTAATGTATACCATGTGTATAAATGTATGTGTTCCTAGGTCCATCTAAAAAAAACCTCAAAAACTTGGTCGTCATGTGTCCCCGCTTACGCGATACCTGGATACAATAATTCTGGGATCATTTATAACAGTGAAAATTTCACCCTCATTCATTTTACTTTCAATTCTCAGAGCCTTATACACATTAGCCTCAATCAAGTCTCTTCTAAGGTCTTTGGTTTCCATGCACTGTAATTGACATATTTTATGGCCATCCTTTTGCCTATATCACCAGGTGCATTCCTCATTTTTGGACATTTTCAAAAAGCTCAATGTCTTTTTTTAGGTGCCGGTCTCCATACTTCAAAACACTATTCCAAATATGGTCTTACAATTGCCTTATACAGTGAAATTATGGTCACCCTATCTTTACAAGCAAATGTTTGTTAAACTTCATGTCCAATTGTATCGTAACACCAAAATTCCTTCTTTCCTCCCTCTACTGTTTTTAGTTTGACCTAGCCAAGTCTGTATGTTGTGTGGAGTTATTATTTCCCAGCAGCAAGACCTAGCACTTTGCTGCATAAAAGATGTGGCAATAAAGTTCCTGGACTGGTGCAATAAAAAAACAAAGTGAAGGAGCTCAAAAATGGTTTTATTTTTATTCAAAGTAATTACCATCTGATTGAATGCACTGATTACACTGTTCTGAAAATTTCTGGAGAGTCAGTGAGGGCATCCAAAGAGATGATGTTCAGTTCGGTAGTTACGTTTTTCTTCATCCTCAACATCCTGAAATCTCTTTCCTTTGAGGAAAATTTTCACCCTGGGAAGAAGTCTATTGGTAAAAGATCGGGAGAGTAGAATGGATGGTTTATCTGTATAATGGTATGTTTGTCAGAAATGTCTTCATAAGTGCAGAATGTGTGGGAGCACTGTCTGCAACAAGAACCAGCCGCTTTTCTTTCAAAAATTCTGGGATACTTCAATAGTCTTTGAAGTAACTGTACATAAAATGCAGCATTGACACCCTTCCCTTCAGGTAAAAATTCCTTGTGAGTCACACTGTTTGTCAAAAAATATTATCAGCATAGTCTTGATCCTGGACTTCTGCAAACATAACTTTTTGGGCCTAGCGATAATTTTGAAGTCGACTGAATGCTCTGATGCTTTGTCTCTAGATCGTACTGAAACACCCAACACTCATTTCCAGTGACAATACACTTGAAGAAATTAGGAATGTCTTCAAGTCTGGATGAAGTCTTTGCATGATAATACTTGGTTGGTTCTGATCATCCATAAGACTGAGCTGCACAAATTTTGCACAGACCTTCCTATTCCCTAAATTATCATGCAGAATTTTAAGATTGCCTCCTTATTCATATCCATCCCATCATTCTGAAGGTCAAACAACGATCTCTTGTCACAATTCCCTGAGCTTTTACAACCCTGTCCATGTTTCAAGAGGTTTATGGATGCCCACTTCTTGAGTCATCACAAACGTCCTGGTCTGACTTAATGTTTCATCACCATAAACAGTTTTTAACATTTCATGTTTCTGTTGCAGATTTTCCCTGTTTAAAGTGCCCTTGTGGGTAGCACAATTGGTAGAATTACACCGGGTAGAAAAGGCCTGAGTTTGAGTCCTGTCAACGATGTGAGGAATTTTTATGGGTCTTTTTCACAATGTGGCCGAGTTAGTTAGTCTCAGGCAAGTGTAGTGTGGTTTTTTTCTCCTGGAAACTTAGGTTTTTCGTCCAGCAAAACAGAAAATTGACCACAGAACACACAATTTACAGACCATATATACGGAGCAACATGGACTTAGCAGCTTATGCTCCTAAAACCCTACTACTACTACCCAGTTTAAAGCAAAATTTCATATTCATTCACTGCTCTGTTGCAAAATCGTGACATGGAACATTAATGCTACTAACGAAACTGATTGTTACTTTCAACCTGTTAGCCTAATGGGCAATTTGGGCAATTTGTACCACCATCTGTTGGAGGAAATGTGAACAACATACCACTTCTGTTTATTTTCAAACTCATCAAACGTGACAACAGCACCAGTCCAGGAACTTTATTGCCATACCTCATAGCTGCAACTTTTCTTATCATCCCTGAAATCGTTCGAAGTCATCCTGCTTGATGCCAATCAGTAACTACTCTACTGATCTAGAAATCATCTGCAAATTTTGACATCATGCCCTCTATCCCTTCATCAATGTCATTTCATAAAATCAAAAACAGTGGTCCTAGTATGATCCTTGGGGAACTTCCCCACTTCTTACATTGAATTACCCCAATCTGAATAACCATTAATCACAACTCTGTCTCCTGCTCAACAGCCATCCTGCAGTCCATCTAAGGATTTTCCCTCTGATTCCAACACATTCCAGCTTATAAAGTACTTAATTATTTTCCAAGAAATTATTTTCTACATCCAGCTCATGAGTGACTATCAAAATAACTAATCAAGTTGGTTAAACATGATTTTTCCTATACAAAACCATGTTTGTTTTCTCCAAAATTCCATTTCTATCTAGAACCTGTAATGTATTTGTGATCGCTGTCCCCATTATTTTCCCTACCACTGAAGTCAGACTGACTGACTCTGACTGGTTGGCAGCTTCTCTCTTAGAAGTGCCATTACATATTGGCAAAACACTGGTACTTCTCCAACAAAGGGAACTTCTTCTGAAACCACCGACACCATTGCAGTTAACTTTAATGGTTCAATGCACTCTCTTGCTGCCTCTGTCAAACTTACAGGGTATATGACTTCAGTTTCAGCAGCCTCACTTGCCTTTAGGCTCAAAAGTTTTTCTAATAAATAATCTGAAATTTCAATATCACTAATTTCGCACTTTCCAGCAACACTCACACATTTCTCCTCACCATGAAGTCTTTCTTTTGTAAATATTGTTCAAAGTACCTGTTGTTCAATTCATCTGAAACATCAACTGGGTTATCTAAGACTTTCCCTGCACCCATTATATAAGGGTGCAATTTGATTCATTCTTCTCTTTGTTTTCATTCCTTGTCTTCTCTCTTAGTCAATGCATTCTCATAATTTGCCTCTACCAGAGAACCTTCCTTTTTTTGGTACTATTGCAGACCAGTTTGTAGCTGTTATGTGCTTCAGTACTTTTTATCACTCTTAACTTTTAAGTGCCATCTTTTCTGCTCTATTAGCATTAGCAGAGGCATATGATGCAAGAAAGCAAGCTTATGCAGCATCAGCCAAAAAAAAAAAAAAAAAAACTCTCCCATTTCACTTATCTACTCACTCCAAATGCTTGTCCAGCCCAGCCTTAAATTTATTTAAGCTATCAACTTCCACAAGAAGAATGGAAGTCGGTTCCAGCAATCAACTACCCACTGGCTAAAGGCCAATTTCTGCACGTTTATTCTACAACTGTCTCCTCAGGTTGAATCTATGCCTCCCCAGGTTCTTAATCCAAGCAAGAGGAAGAATCCCATCAACACTGAGCTTGCTCAACCCGTTCAAGGCCTTATACACCTCAATCAGATCACCTCGCATGTGCCTAGTCTCCAGGTGCTGCAATTTGCAGAACTTAAGCCTATCTTGGTAAGAGCACTCCTTTGTTCCCCTCACCAATCTTGTTGCCCTTCTTTGTACTCATTCTAGCAACTCTACATCCTTCCTAAAATGAGGCCTCCAGACCTGTACACAATACTCCAGGTGTAGCCTGACCATTGCCTTGTACAATGGAATAATCACCTCCTTGTCCCTGCTAGCAATATTCCTACATACCATGGCAGCCCGTTTGCACTGTTCAGCAAACTTCATATCTGACTGCACAATTACCTCCAGGTCCTTTTCACTCTCTACTTCCCTGAGTGTAGTACCACACAGTTGGTACGTTTCTCTTGGGTTACTGCTACCCATATGCAGTACTTTGCGCATTTGTCAATGTTAAACTTCAGTTGCCACTTCTCAGCCCATTTGCCCAACTTATCTAGATCCAGTTGCGGTACCATACTGTCTTTACTGGCTAGTTCGTTATTCGTCCATCTTAGAATCCATCTCATGCTGCATTTCCTTAATAGGATACACACATTCAAAGCTTCTGTGATTATAATTTAAAGGTACACCATAATTCTATTGTATTCACACTCTGTAAGCTATCTCCCCAGATGATAGAAGCCATTTAGCACCTTAAGCCATCAACGGTTTTACCACACCTCGAATGTGGTACAACCCAAGTGGCAGGTTATTCTGGGATTATTGCTGTCCATATGCAGTAACTTGCATTTATCAATGTTACACCTCAAATGCTAGCTCAGTCCATCTGTCCAATTTTTCTAAGTCTTTTTGCAGTTATATGCCTTGAACCACCTTTCCAACCTTTGTTTCATCTGAAAACTTGAAAATAAACTTTGTCTTTATCAATGTCATTAATATTGAAAACATTAAAGTGCCCACCACTGATAGCATTAGTCCAAGAAGAGCAGTATCCATTAATAACCACCTTTGTCTTCTGCCAATCAGCCATCCCTTCATCCAAAGCAATAACATCTCCCTAATGTGTGCTCCAATTTGCACAGCAGTCTTTCAGGTGGTAAAATGTCAAAAGCTTTACTGAAATCTAAGTATATGATATCAATATTATTTGTTGTTTCTAGTTCCTTTATTGCTGTCATAGTAGCTCATCAGTCAAGATCTCCCCTTACCAAATCCATACCTCGATTTTCAATAACTGAATTCCTGTCAAGATACTGTGGATTTTAGTGTTTTGCACCAACCTTGCGTAGAAATAAAAACAAAGGAAACTGGACTTTTAATAACTGTGTTTATAATAAATTATAATAACCTGTATTTACAATTAATTTAACTTTACGATAAACTATACATATAAAATATTAAAATCTGCTACATTATGAACAATAAAATGCATTAAAATATACTAAGTTAAAAGTGATAAAAAACCATAGCTTTCAAAGGTTCCAGCCTTCTTCTTCAGCGGTGAAGAAGAAGGCTGGAGCCTTTGAAAGCTATGGTTTTTTATCGCTTTTAACTTAGTATATTTTAATGCATTTTATTGTTCATAATGTAGCAGATTTTAATATTTTATATGTATAGTTTATCGTAAAGTTAAATTAATTGTAAATACAGGTTATTATAATTTATTATAAACACAGTTATTAAAAGTCCAGTTTCCTTTGTTTTTATTTCTATGCAAGGTTGGTGCAAAACACTAAAATCCACAGTATGAATATACCCAACCTCAGAGGCCTATTTGAAGAATCCTGTCAAGATGATCTTGCAATACTTCTTTACCCAATGACTCCATTATTTTTCCTGAAACAGACATCAGGTTGACCCACTTCACTCCTTGTGAATAGGAGAGACATTTGCACATCTCCAGTTTACATGTACTTCCTCTAAATCCAAGGATGCTCTCATAATTATGGCCAAAGGTTTACTCATCTCTTTTTCTACTGCTTTTAATACAATTGATAGATTCTGTCAACCCTAGTGCCTTGTTTTCTTTTACCTTCAAAAATTTCTCTTTCACTTTCTTCTTGTTTACAACAAAATCATTTAGTTCCCAGTTATAACTCAGCATACTTCTGGTAGTCTCATCCCTAAAATATTCTTTGTGCTTGAATGTAAATGCAAAATATTTATTCAGTTTGTCAGAGTCTGAACAGGATAATCAATAGTTGTGCCATTCTAGTGGGTCAATGTGGTTCATCCCTTTCCTTTAGTGTTAACATAAGAAAAGAATTCTTTGCTACTTTTTTCATATTCTTAGCCAAAGACCTCATATTCAGCCTTAGCTTGTGTAACCTGCTTAGTAACTTTGTTGCTGACTAGTTTGTACCTACTGTATGTTTCTACCCCTGATAATTTATAATTATCCCATCCATTTTTTTTTTTTGTTTGCCACATTTAGGTCTAAACCTTGAACAATATCTTTTAGTTGGTATAAAAAGCTTAGTAGCTTCTTGATTACTTCACCAAACATTTTCCATTTAGAATTTGCAATTGATAACTTCACTGCTTTGTCCCACTGAAAACTGTCTAAGGCCATTGTAGTCACCTTATGGGAGAAAATCCCTTTCCTTTACTCTTGACGGCAGTTTCATTCTTAAGTAAATCCCACATAAATATATTATGATCACTGCCACCTACTGGTTCTTTTATTTAGAGATTCTCAATGCATGAAGTGTCACTTATGGTTATGAGTACATACTTGGGAGGGAAGGCATTAATACCAATCTCTTAAATTTATACATAGGTAATAATAAACTTAAAAGGCCCAGTAACACTTCATACTCAATCCTACATTTTTCCTATTTTAAGTGATAACAGATTTTCAATCAAAGAAAACGCTTTTGTTGAAAAGTACTGGAATTTCCAGTACTTCAACTGCTCCATCCAAAATGAATGGAGCAGCTGAAGAGCATAAAATGCTGAAATTTGTACATGGTCAAAAAGACCGTCTGATTACATCTGAAAATTGAAATTACATTGGAGAGAAAAAAAAAAAAAAAAAAAACCAGCAATTATGCATTAAATATGACCACTGGAAACTTGGCAAAGTAGCATGTGTCCCAATGGATTTATCTAGCCATATAAAAATGCCTGACTGGCACAATTTACTTAGTGAGGCAATCAACCTGGAAGACGCTGTCACCAAAAGTAATGTTATTTATCACTGGAGTTCTTGTGAGGAACTGCTGTAAATATGGTGCCCGACTTTCTTGTTGCTAGCAGAGCTGTTGGGAGCATGCTTTGACAGCAGATAACATACTGAATAGATGTAACACTATGTAGCACTTTGAACCAAACCAGTGACAATTTGTTTATTCAAAGTGTATTTCTTGGAGCTATTTATCTCAAGATATAATATTAGCTTTCTAACTCAAAAGATCAGCCCAACTGTTCTCTCCAGAGGAAAACCAAAGCAAAGACAAACATATTAGTAGTATGCTCTGTAAAGTCATGTTGTGCCCCTGTTTTATCTTATTCATTACTTTAGCCAATTTTCCAATCCTAATCAAATACAAGTTTCAGTATGTTAGGTTAGGGAAATTTCAAAAATGAACAGGCTTTTGGTATCACAAAAATGCCAAAATCTGATTGTCACAATGAAGAAATGCATATGCAGACTTGGTGTTTGTTTGACAAAACAGGCTACTGGCATGTTTTACATTTACTTCTGCTTGGATTTTATTAAAATTCATTTTATGTGTATAAGTGTCATACATGGCTCTACACACAGATTTTTTTAAAATTTGCACTTGCATATTCTTTGAAGCTGTTTAAAACCATACAAAAGCCACTATTTGTAATCAACAAACATAATACAGAGTCGGACAATGTGAAACAACACTTGGTCTCTGACTGACATCAGGAAATGCTGCTTTGGGATGTTATAGAAAGTTTTCAGGATTTTTACATAATTTACAATTGCTTTAAAATCAAGCTGCCTTATTACTCCTGGTTGGTTTTGGCAGCATACATTGCCGTGGTACATGGAAATTATTTTAATGACTTCCAGCACTGTTTGTTATGAAGAGTCTTCCCAGTATTTTAAGTTTTGCAAATGATGCCTATGGCTGCAACAAATATTTTAATTCTCTTAAGAAGTATTTATTGAACTCCAGAATTATGTTTCATAAAAACTTAAACCCTTTCATTCTGAAAACTACATATGCATGTAGGCAGGTGCACACATACACACAAAATAGCAGTAGTGGCTATTTAAAGAATATTGAAAAATTTTCTATTTCTAATCATATTTTAAATACTGATTTGGAATCTAAATCTATGGTATAATATAAAATCTCATTTCCAAGAGCCATGTACAAGCCAGGACCAATTTTTGATTTTGAATACCAAGAGTCACAATACCATACCCATGGCTGAGGTACATCAGTTGAAGCACTTTGAAAATACTGTACAGGAGGGGGAACTGATGCAATAAGTTTTCCATCAGAAAGTGTCCACAACCTTGTTACTTGATCTTGACCACACGAACAGATGACATTTGCCTTTTCATCAAAACTAAAAGGAATCTTCATATGCTTATTACAATGTTCAGGATAATGTAAAACTGGCTTCCACATTCTCAAATCAATCTAAAAAAAAGAATAATTAATTTTGCAACAACATTTTTTGTAAAAATATGTAACAGAAATAAAACCCACAATACAGCCCTGGTCAAAATCATTTGGCACACACTATTCTTAATGGCTTTAGATAAATATTATTTTATAAAAATATTAATAAAGACAGACCACATGTATCACAATTTAACATTTGCAAATCAATTAATGCTTTATAATGTTCTTATTTCTAGACATTGGTAAAACAGCTATTTACCTGCAGCAGAGATCCAAAATCTGTTTTAACATTCACTGCATACTAAATTTGCAAGACATGAAGATACACCATGCATTCAGGGATGGGGGAAGAAATACACAATGTAATGCATTTTCAGTCTTCAAAGTCAATATAAGCATTAAACATGATTAATTCATCCATGTTGCTATTCACGACAATCAAAGTAAAAACATTATCATTCACAACTGCTTGGTGACTTTCAATTAATAACCACTGTTGACTCTTTCAATTAAACTTTTTTTTTTTTTTTTTTTTTTTGTAAAATACAGTTAAAAAAGTAAATTCTACAAATAATTCCACTAAGCTGTTTCCATATAAACTTGTTTGCATATTATTTTCTCATCTGTTTTTCTATGTCTAATCTCATTTCTTCATCATTTAAGGTCATATTTGGTCTTCTAATCTCTACCCCCCCATCCAAAAAAAAACCTAAAATGTAAGTAAACCACAGTTTCATGCTAATATACAGAACCTTATTTCCATCTATGAACAATGTTCTCACTTTAACTATATTCAGAATGAATCTGTAAAATGAGAAGATGCACCATCTTAATGAAACCACGGCTTCTGTCTAGCATCTAAGAAAATGTAATTTGACAGCACTCCTTCAGTACAAAGTATAAAGCTGTGTCCACACTTAAGCATTCTGACATAACATTTACACAAAATATACAATGAATGTTCAAGTGTGAATGGTGTTATTATATCATTTCACACTCTATCCACATTGTTAGTTTTTTTAATGAAACATCAAAGGATGTTACATAAACACGTATTCTAGTGTGCAGCTATTGCCAGCTTTTAATTGAACTCGACAATTATTTTTATTTAATAAACTTTTTCATACTGCAGTTAAATAATTAAAATGGAGTGGAGTGGGGCAATGAAATTTTTCATTTTGTTGAACTATATAAAAGTTGCACTAGCTACTTGTAAGGACATCATATCTGATAAACAACTGATGGATCACAAGTATGCATTCCAATCTTTGAATGCTCATAGTATTGGTACACTTCAATCTTGATCCTCATAATGCATCTTCCACCTAATGCAGTTTCTTTGGTTCCAGTAGCTATAATGACAATTGGTTCCATTAAGATGAAAGCAAGCTTCCTTGGTATAAAAAGTACTAGACAAAGCATTATTATAGCTTTGTTATTATTATAGTAAAGTGGACCACGTTACTAGTATATTCATAGATTCTGACTTTTTGCACACTGTCACACTGCTATTTAATCCTTGAACCATTGCTACTTTATACATATGTACACAGCCTGTAACATGTAACAACTGCTCTTTAAGGGAATTTTCATGTTATCTATGTGGTGTGTTTACTTAACGTCCTTTGTATGTATACGTAACCATCCATTCAACTACCAGCCTCTAAACTGCTTTAGTAAATCTAAAGCAACTGACCTTGACTCAATCCTTAAAGAAACTATCAAGAAATTCCTCATGTATTATATTAATATTATACTGCTTCCACTGACTTGACAGTTTATTAAAACAACAGACTAGTTACATGGATGTTAAAATGGTAAAATATCTAAAATTAAAACTGAAAATATGTACAATTAAGAACATAAAATAGTAGAATACAATAAAATATACCTTAAAAACTGAAAATATACACAATTAAAAGCGATAAATGTAAGATAACATAAAATAAATTATGCGAAAAGAAGCTTTCAAGGCAACGAGCCTCTTTCTGAACTTAGATGAGATGAACGACAGTGAACGTAATGTACTCTAGAGAGAAAACCCACAAATGCATAAATAGCCAACTGTGAATCGGTTACGGAAAATGGAGGGAGGAGGAGGAAATGACAACGAAGCATTTATTCATCAGATGTGGGAGTATATTGCAGTGCCTGTTACTTGTATTATCGATTCACCATCTTTCATTGTGGTGTAAGACAATGGCCTCCATAATAGGGTGCACGTGGGCCCCAGCATTACGATCATGATGGGACCTGCTACCGCTATATGGAAGGCCTCCCACCACATGAGATGGCTCGAGTCTGGAACATAATATAATATCTCAATATTAGATTGGGGGTTACAATTAAAATTCTGTCACCCCAATAATAATGTTCGGCGACAGCTGAGTCATCAAAATCAGCACAGTAAATATTCTCCTTGTTTAGACTTACCAATATAGCAAACCCCACAATATGGGCAAGTAATACAATATACCACTTTCACACAGTGTAATTTAGGAACAATCAATTTCAACCTAGGCAACATCAACTATAACTTCTTGCCAGGAAGCTGCAAACAACCAATATGGTAGTGACAACACCCTGGCAATAGGTGCAGAAATGACTGAATACAGTAGTGGGGATTCATCTTGATGGGAAATAAAACTGTCATCCTGTAGCCGAAATTTATCCAGAACATGAGGAGGATAACCACATTTAGACAAATCTGACCTGGTCCAGAAAAACTCAACTTCCCAGGCAATAGCATAGTCAGAATGCAAGCGTGCACAGTTGAACAATGCTCCAGCCGTACTGTCTAGGTGCCCTGGGGCATGTGAAGATTTATAATTTGTGAACTGTCCCCAGCATGTGTGTTTTTAGGGTCCATAGTCTAACAAAGGACCCTTATAATGTTACTCAGTTGTCTGTCTATCTGTCCCTCTGTCACAGCATTGTATATCTGGAACCACTCAACCTCCTATTGACTTGAAATTTTGCATGGGTTTGTACATGATGTAAGCCAACATAATGCCATATTGATCGTTGTTGACAAAAATTTGTCTGAGAAATGGGGGAGGGGAAAAAAAAATGTTGTTGACAACCTATAGGTTATTATACACTGTTGGAATGAGCTCAAGGAGTAGGTTTAAAATATAATTTTAAGATATTTTTTAAATTAAAACTGGCGGCACCAGACAGGAAAATGTAATTTGTGTCCCCCCCCCTCTATTTCCATTGCTAATGGAGCTAAAAATTAAAAAATCACATTAGCTATGCATTATTCGATGCTTATCAAGCAAAAACTATTCCAATTGAAATCTATCATTTACTTTCTGTGCTAAAATTAAAAAAACAATTTTTTATTGCACTTCGATAGCGCTTCTTTGTACTAAGTAACTCTCCTTTTGGTATATAGGCACCGCAACACACTCCCAGGGTTTCATGAACGAATGTCTTATATTATCATTCCCCCCCCCCACCCACTGGCCATAACCAATTCACAGTTGGCTATTTACATATGTCTGGCTTTTCTCTCTATTGTACATTATGTTCACTGTCATCAATCTCATCTAAGTTGAGAAAGAGGCTCGTTGCCTTGAAAGCTTCTTGTCGCATATATTTTATGTTTTAATTTTATTTATTTTATATATATATTTTTTTTTCAGCTTTAATTTTATATATTTTAAATCTGTTTTGTACCATACTTATCTGTTTTGTACCATACTTTTTCAGATTGTGCATATTACTGAAATTACTCTTGTAGGGACTGAATGCTTTGTTGCTTGTTCCACTCTCTACTCTCATTTGCCGTGGTTTTGCAAAAACTATGCTAAGACTGGTCAGGATAAGAATATAGCATATTGTATTGTATAGCATAGCAGTATAAGAATATAGAATATACCATATTTCCTAGGTGGTAGACGACTCTCATCAACCGGTGTAATACCACCACTTTGCTTATTGGAGGCTTGAAGTGATGGAACCCATGTTTAGTCTCCAGAGCTAAGTTCCAGTCAACCCTTTCCCATCTCTTTCATCGTGCAGTATGACTGATGACTTTTGAGGTTATGTGGACATCATGGCGAGATCCAATCTTCCTTACATTTCGAGGGTACTGCTCTAAAACGGTGTTCATAGGCCAGCCACTAGTTAGTACACTGGATCAAACCTATTGGTAACTCTTTAGAAGGCTTCAGGATCAGCTAGTGTACAATCTTGCTACCCCTACTCTGCCAGATAGTGACTGGAGGGAGTCCGAGTAGCGTGTATGTGGGTGGCATTGTCGAGGCCACGTTATGTCAGGGATCTCGGTATATTCTTACCATGTGTACACCATATCCAAAAATTTCATTACTTCATACAGCATGTCTCCCCCACTTTTTCTTACTATTGAATACACCATGAATTGTCAAATTAATAGAGTAAGCTTATTTGTGAAAAGATCTTAACCTCCCAAACACTTCCTAGTTCATTTCACAAATATATGTGGTCTCAATTCTAATCTTAATGATGTCCATTTCCACTTGCAGTCTGCCAAACTCCATGTACTTTTTCTGACAGAATCTCAGTTATCAGTTGATTCAACTACTGCTCATCTCAGTTGCCCAAATTATTCGCTGTATGATTCCTTTTGCCTCAATGGTGGTACATGTGCATATGTCTGTTCTGATATTCCTGTCAGAGACCTGGTAATTTGGAATCTCTTCTTTTCGATCTTCTCTGGCTTAAAATCTCTTACCTCATTCTGTCAAATTCATCTCTTGTCTCTACCGTTCTCCCAACTCCACTAATCACTTGGAGCTCTTCGACTTCCTCTCTTTGCAACTTTCCTAACAGTGAGAATTTTCCTTGGTGATTTTAATGTTCACAATTCCAGGTGGCTTCCGTTTTCTAGTCACATCGACCCAGCTGGTTGAGATGCTGAGGCTTTTGCAATTTCTAATCACCTTGCACAGATTGTTCATTTACATACAAGAATACTGGACAATCCTAACCATACAGCCAACACGCTTGATCTTTTTCTCACAAACAACCCTTCTAAGTACATGGTCAAAGTGAGTGGTCCTTTAGGCATCTCATCACAACTTGGTGATTGCCTTTTCTCCAACGGAGCCTTTATCTCATGACTATTCCCAACCTTGTGTTGTTTGGCATTACAAGAATGCAAAAGGCAATGACTTGCAAGATTTCTTTTCTTCTTTTCCTTTGTTGGACTACTGTTTCAAAATTTCTGATGTCAATGTTTGCTCAGATCGTGTCAGTGAAATTATTCTTGTAGGAATGGAATCCTTTATCTCACATTCCACTTTAAAATCTCATCCTTTATCTAACCCTTGGTTTTCCAATAAATGTGCTAAGGCCATTCAGGAGAAGAATGTTGCATATCGTAATTGGTTCATTTCCAATTCTTCAGTTTCATTTTCTGCCTACACCAAAACTCGCAACAATTGTAAAGCAGTTATTAATCAGTCCAAACTAGATTTTGAACAGGCTAAGAGTAGAAAACTTGCTTCTTGCCCTAATGGTAGCCGAGCATTCTGGTCTCTTGGCAAAGCTATTGGCCACAACTTTTCCCCATCTCTGCTCTCACCTCTGTCAAAATCAGATGGTTCTGTTGTCACTTTGGCCAAGGATAAAGCTTACCTGCTAGCATCCCATTTTTCTTCCAACTCATGTATTAATAATCTTGGTAAAACACCTCCCACCATTCCCAACACGCTCCATTCAATGCCTCCTGTGGTCTTTCGTCAAAAGGATGTCAGAAGGATTTTGACGATTGATGCTAAGAAAGCTCCAGGTCCTGATGGCATTTCTCCACTTGTTCTCAAAACCTGTGCTCCTGAACTTACACCTGTTCTTTGCCGCCTTTTTTTTCCCTTTCTTGTTCCAAAGATGTTTTTTGGATATTTGCTCATATCCAGCCAGTTCCTAAAAAGGGTGACAAATCCCTCCAATCCAACTATTGTTCCAGTGCAATTATTATTTTTTTTTTTTTTTTATGTAAACCCCAAACACGAGAGGTATTAGAACCTATAGTACTTAGTACCGTGCTTGGGTTGGAGGTTGAGAAGACGAAAGAAGATATTTGTTGACATTGGACTTGAACTTCTGTAGACTGTAATTTTCAGGAAATACGTATGAAGGAAGATTGTTCCAGAAAACGGCAGTTGAATGAATAAACGAGGAAGATGAAAAGTTGGTTCTGTGAGTTTGAAGTTGGACAATAAATGGATGTGGACTGGTGGCGGCACGTATTCGGACTGTTTTGAGAGAGAGAGAGTGGGAATTATAGAAGCCAATTCAGAAAAACAATGTCCATGGAAGTATCTGTAGAAGAGGCATGCAGCAGAAACAGTACGTCTATGAGACAGCGAGTGTAGAGACTCTTTTAGAGATGAATCATTAATTAACCTAACTGCCCTCTTCTGAATGGAATCAAGAAGCCTGAGAGAAGTTTTGGGGGCACCACCCCAGATGTTTGAACAATATTCCATGGCAGGGCGGATTTGCGATTTATACAGAGTGAGCAGCTGTTTGGAAGAAAAGTAACACCAAGAGCGAAAGAGAAAACCAAGTTTTTTAGATGCAGAGGAAGCAATATTTGTAATGTGCTTGTGCCAAGAGAGATTAGAAGTCAGGGTAATCCCCAAAAGAGATATATCATTTTGCCTAGAAATCGGAGTGTCACTAAAGATAAGCATAGGAGCAGAAGAATCCTTTTTGCGAGATATAAGACAAGACTGAGTTTTAGAAGGGTTGAAATCAACTAAGTTGGCTTTGTCCCACTGGAGAATTACCTGAAGATTGGCATTTAAGGAATTGGTAGCATATTTTCGAGAATTTGAAGCTGATTGAACAGGGCAAGGTTTCTCAAAATGTAAAGTGGAATGCAATGCGCTATCATCGGCAAAACTATGGATAGGATTTCCAGTCAATGGAAGAAGGTCATTAATATACAAGAAAAAAAGAGTGGGAGAAAGAACTGAACCTTGGGGTACACTGGCATTAGTGGAGTAGTTAGAAGACAGAGAGCCATCTACCATCACCCTCAGTGAACGATTAGAGAGAAAACTGGATAACCAATTACAAAAAACAGTTGGCAAACCACAAGATGGAAGCTTGTTTAGAAGACCTTTATGCCAAACACAATCGAAAGCCTTTGAGATGTCAAGAGCAACTACTTGTGTTTCACCAAACCTCTCCATTGAATTAGTCCATAAATGGATAACATAAGCCAGAACATCACTAGTGGATCGACACTGACGGAATCCATACTGGCGATCATTGATCAGACAGAAGGTTTCTAGGTAGTTTAAGAGTTGGCGGTTAATTTATTTCTCCATTACTTTAGAAAAAATAGAAGTAATTGCAATGGGAGGGATTTGTCACCCTTTTTAGGAACTGGCTGGATATGAGCAAATATGAGCATTCTACTTCCTATCAGATGCTCAGTTTCTGCTGTAAGCTTTTTCAGTGAATATTCCGTGGGCAGTGTTTCCTGCAATTTAACCTTTCTTTCAACCCAGTTTAAATCACAATGGCTCAATTAGCCAATATCCATTCACAGTTCAACTTCAAAATCATGAAACTTTGTTTCCCTCTCGCTTATTTATCCTTTCTACTTCTATTCTTCAGAGAGACTTTCCTTAGCATGCATTTCCTGAAAATTAGTCTAGAAAAATTGGAGTCCAGTGCCAACAAGTGCCTCTGTCTTTTTGATGTTCAACTCACAGTGCTAGAGTACTATGGGTTCCAATAACATTAACAACAACAACAAAAAAAAAAAAAAAGAAAAAAAGGCCAATTTGTGCACCAGACAGATTAAACTGGTTCTGTTCCATCTGTCTTTATTACAAAAAAAAAAAAAAAAAAAAAACAATCCTCGTTTCCACAGCAATTGTTACATCAAAAATTGTTAGCACAAAAGTTACAACATTTCAACCCAAAACAATCAGTCCTGATGATCCACCCAGGAAGCTAAATCTTACAGGAGGGCATCACTTGGCAAAGTACTAAACATCTGAACTCGTAAGCCAACAGACTTATTACCTTCCCAAGGTACTTCAACTGTACATCAAGTTTCAACTTAAGATAACCACATTCCCTACACCTAGCACACAGAAATGCTTCACCTTATCCCCAATCAGGATGTGCCACCCCCCCCCCCAGGATGAAGTCTCAAAACATATCTTGGAAGATCACAATGTACCATAATAAAATTAAAAACACAACGAATTAAGCTACTTATGGCTAGTTTTTTTGGGGGAGGGGACTGCAGTATAATCACTAATATTGTTTTGTTTAATAATAATAAAAAAAATGTACTGTTGCAATTTCCTCAAATTTACTTTTTCTACTTTTATGTTTACCTTTTCTATTGGAAACCATATTTACTGCTAGATAAAATTAAACTGTAATTGCAAATATTACCATAAAAATTCTATAAGACACTAGTAATAATGACTTTAAATACTTTTAAAAATACTACCTTACAGTTTTATGTAAAAAAAGCTATAGAAATACATGTGTAGCCAAACAGCAACTTTCTATATATCCTTAATTAATACTTACCATTTGCAAATTATCATCAAAGGCACTTACGAGAATGCTGTTTTCATCAGTAAGAAGTTGTAAAGATGAAATACCTCTCCCAAAATATTTACATGTATTCCTTGAACTGGTTCTTAAATCATGACACCTAAGATTACCAGTATTAGTTCCACAATAAATAATGTATCCATCTTTATTAAACAGAAGAGAAAAAGGATTTTCTTTGCCAAATTGTAAATTTAACAAATTATTGTGCTCAATGCTTCGTGTGTAGACACAGCCTTCCATACCAATTGCTATACTTTTTTCCTGTTGGTTAAATGCACAACTCCAAACAGTTGTATTGGCAAACTCATAGGTTTGAGTCAACCTGTCAAGCCGTTCTTGGTTTTCTGCAGTTGTGTCACACAATCTTCTACAGGGCGCAAGATGCACTATGCTGCTCACAGTATTAGTAAACGCAGAACTGTTACATGAATACAAAGCAAAATTTAATTGAGGATATACCTCGGCCCAACACATGTCGGACACTGTATGTTGTGGATGGATATTTACAATACTACTACCTGCGATATTTAGATCTACGGAATCGGCATCTTGTGACAGGCTGCTAATTTTTTCACATGACAATGCCTGAACTACTGCACCCAACTGCTCTGTCAACTGCCACGAACCCAATAAATGAGGTAATTCTGTAGATGAAATTAAATACTTGCAGTCTTGATAATGATGACTCAGACAAGAACTACTAATAGACTTTTTAAAAACACATTTCAATTGCGACATTTTTTGTTTTAGGGTGTATGTTGAAAACTGAAGCAAAGGCACATTACCTAACTGGCGTGATGAAAGATAACTAGGCATGAACTCTGAACCCAAACGTTTTCTGGTAGTACCGCGGATGTAAAGTACGTCACCTTTATTCAGTGATTTCCATTTTTCCAGTTTTGCTTTCAACTCAAGAGTTTCTTTGGTAAGTGGATTATAATTATTATGGCCAGGAAGGAGTCGATAATACCGTTTCTTTTCAGGATCATAATAAAATCCAGGAATGTCACAAGAATCGTCGGTATTACTTGTTTGAGCTGAATTAGCTCGCACACGACGGCATTTGCGATAAACATTTCTCTCATGGCAATGGCTGTTTAAATTATGCCTATAATGATTATGCTTTGTACGTTTACAATTTGGTTTCCTGTCGCACGACATACCAATTAATATTCGGTACTTGTCATAAATATACAACTCAAACCACAGAGCAGTAACATACTACTCAAACAACTAACTCAGATAATTCTTTGATTGTTACAAGAGGGAGCTGTAAGTAACATGCCATTTCACAATAAATAATTAATATAGTATAAGACTCAATAGATTCGAGGACTGCATAAAAATACAGTAGAACGTCGGTTATTTGGAATAATTTGAAAGTTTGGTCTTTCTTCTTTTTTTATTAACGGTAGTACAGTAAGCTGTGGTTAGAGTAGTGACATTTGAAAATTGAATTTTGATTATAATAAGAGAAAAGATCGAATTTACTACCTGTTTGTAACAGATTGTACAAACAAAAAGCCGAAAACTGCAAATTGTTTTCATTGTTTTATGGTTGTAATCAGTGGTGGGATTCAAATAATTTAACAACCGGTTCGCTGCCCTAATGACCGTTCTAAGTATAAAAAAACTATATACCGAAAGGTAGTTTATTATTTCATGCAGTTGATACTTAAATAAGAACAATAAAAGAGGTCCACAAAACTAGATTATGTTATGTTTCTTATGTTATAAGAAAGAGTTTTAAAATATTAATGAAAAAATATTAAATAATACCTGACAAAAAACAATAAAACTGTTATTTAAGATATTTCCATATTGTTTCTTGATTGGCGTCTTCGCTTGCAATTTTCTTCGCTTTTATCCGAGCATCATCGGCTGAGTGATTTATCCTTAACCACTGTAGGAGTAGGGTCCCATTCCTTTAGAGGTAGATCGATTAGACTAATAGTCATTGTGTTTGATATATTAGAAACAGTTAGGCGACTTCTCTTCTCTGAACATATTATGTTCATCTTTGAAAAACCCCTTTCCGCTTCTGCTGAACTTACAGCAATTGTTCTGACAATATTTTTAGCTCTTTGAACACTTTCAGGATAATTCTGAAATTGCATAATTCTGGGAATTTTTTAAAACGTTTTCCAAGAAATCTCGATAATCATTAATATCAATTTGGTAATTAAAAATGTCATTAAATACGAGCAATTGTTCTTCAGCTGCTTTCCATGGAACTAGTACTTCTTCAATATTCCAGTAATCTGGCTCCAAAAAATTGAGAAATTGTAATTTATTCCTATCTTGAAATTAGCTACAACTTGCTTTTAAATGTTTACAATCCATTAGTCTTTTTTTTTTTTTTGGTATGGACCCTTTTCCTTTCCAAGCATTTGAAATGCTTTAGTAGATCTTATCACGAGTTTTTCAGCCTTTACTATGTCTATATTTCTTGCTTGCAGTGCATTTGAAAGAAGAGAAATTTCGTTTAAAATATCAATCATCAATGCCAAATTAGTTATAAAATATATATTTTCAAGACGGGTAGCCATACCTAAGTACTTTTTATTTGAATAAAAATAGTGATGTAGCGCTGGATAAGCGGGCCACACAGCTAGGGTTGACAAACCACAGGCAGCCCATCTTGGTCCCAAAACTCTTCCAATCTTTATAATTTCAATTCCAAGTTGTTCGGATATTTTGGAAAGTTCAGTTTGGTTCTTATTGGATTGATGAAAAATAGTATATATCTTAACAATAAATATTTTAAAATGATTTACTTGCTTTGTTTCCTTTATCGAATCATCTAAAACAAGATGGAGGAGATGATTTAAACAGTGCCATATTATTATGTTTGGAAACTCTTTTGCAATCCTAGTACTCACTCAAGATTTTCTTCCAAGCATAACGCTGGCACCATCGGACCAAAATCCTATTAAATTTTTTTCTAGGTAGTTCTTAGTAAGCCCAACATTATTTAAACTTTCCATAACTGAAGAACGTATTGTCTCTGCATCTTGTTTTTCTAATTCAACTAGTTCAACGAAAATTGTTGGTGATGTAACTGAATCCAAGGCCAATTCTAATACAACAAATTCTGATTTTGGTTTCTTATTGAAAAAAATCTGTCAAACTCTGTTGCCTTTTCATCCTTTTAAGGGCTACTGCAAAAAAATTTTAAAAATGTTTTATTTTAATATATTATAGAGCAGGAGCGGATATGTGCCAATATATTTGAATATTTTTACTGGTTCTGTACACGAGTGGTCATAAACTTTTATAAACAAAGCACTATGCTTAACCTGGTTGTAACCCCTTAGAATTCTACGTGACCTTCAGAAATGTGCTTTAGAAAAATATCACAGAGGCTCGGTTTTCTCGGAATCCATGAGTGAATTTCAGATTAGTTTAACTCCAGATTCGGTAAGAATAATATCAGCCCGAATCTGTGTCATTTATTAATTTTCTAAAAATTTTTAAGGTAAAATGTGTACGAAAAGAGAAAGTGTAGTTTTAACATTGCAAATAAAAAAAAAAAAAACGGAAATTATTAATAGAATTAGAAATGGCGAAAATTTAGGAAATCTCACCGAAAAGTTTAATGTGGGGACTTCAACAATTTACGACATCAAGAAAAATTCCGATGCTAAAACAGAATTTTTGTAGATTATGGACAGTGGAGGAGGATGTAGCAGGAAAAAGACGATGTCGAAACCTGAAAACGGCCTAACTTTATTTATTTTTTGTTTTCTTCAGAGCGAAATTAAGATGAACCAGTGTCTGGTCCAATGTTGTGTGAAAAAGCGTTGGATTTTAATCGAAAATTAATAGGTAATGAAGATTTTAATGCAAGCACAGGTTGGCTGAAAAACTTTAAACTGAGACACGGTATACTAGATATTCAAGAATTTAGACACGTGAACTAGATATTTAAGGCGAGAAACTTTCTGAAGACGAATCGGCAGCGGTGTCCTTTAAAAGTAAGTTTGCTTCAGTCAGTTAAGCAAATTACGAGAAAGAAAACGTTTATAATGTAGATGAGACGGGATTGTTATGGAAATCATTACCGAGAAAAGCCCTAGCCATTAAAAGAAAAATGCCTGCACTAAGTTTTAAGATGAGAAAAGAGCGAGTTACAATTGCTATGTATGCAAATACCACTGGGACACACACACATTGCCGGGCTCGTTATCGGTAAGTCGAAAAAACTGAGAAGATTTAAAAATCTTTCTTTCTAATTGTCCTGTTTTGTATAAAAATCACAAATGCCTGCATGAATATTTCTGTTTTCCTAGATTGGTTTATAATTTTTTTATATTTAATTTAACCGTAAGGTAAGATTAAATTTATTTAATCTTACTTTACGATTAAATTAATTATGATTAAATAAATAGATTAAATAAACCTTACCTTAAATTTATTTAATCTTACCAGAAAAATTATCCGGAAGAGATCTGACATCAATTATTCCGGATAACTGATGCTTTACTGTATATGCAACTGTGAAGCAGTAATTCTTAACTTTTGCGCTGATAAGGCAACTTTTCAATTGAAAAAAATCTTATGGCGATCAAAAATATCTTTTATACTTTCATTTTTATTAAAACAATATCAATAATCTTAACTTATTATTAGAATAAATTGTAGAACTAGACTTCCATTTTCTTTTCTTTTTTTTTTTTTAGCAAATACAAGGCTTACTTAAAAATTTATCTACTTTGATGATAAAGAAAAAAAGTCAGCTATTATAGATATATCCCTTAAAATATCAATAAATGCCCTCCATTTTGAGGTGAAGAAAAATTAAAAGGAAAATACGTTAAAAAATAGTAATTCGTTTATTGTTTCATTGTATCAATGAATACTTAGCAGAGACTAATGCAAGAAAGGCATGATGCCGTAGCATGATTTTTTTTGGCCTTAGCCAACAAAAAAAACAACCCCATCTATTCACTCCAAACGTTTGTCCTGTTCTTCCCTGAATTTATTTAAGCTATCAACTTCCACGACAGATGGAAGTTTGTTCAAGCAATCAACTACCCGCTGGTTAAAGGCAAATTTCCGCACATCTATTCTACAACTGTCTTTCTTCAATTTGAATTTTTGCCCCCTCAGGTTAGTTATCTGAGCAAGAGGAAGAATCCCATCAGCACTGAGCCTGCTCAACCCATTCAAGGCCTTATACACCTCAGTCTGATCACCTTGCAGGTGCCTAGTCTTCAGGTGCTGCAATTTTCAAACTTAACGAAATTGGTAAGAGAATTTACCAGCCTTTTTTGGTAAGAGAATCCCTTCGTTCCACTAACCAATCTTGTTGCCCTTCTCTGTACTCGCTCCAGCAACTCAACATCCTTCCTAAAATGAGGCTTCCAGACGTGTACGCAGTACTCAAGGTGCGGCCTGATCATTGCCTTATACAAAAGGGTAATCTCCCTACTAGCAAAATTCCTGTATATCATTGACAGGACCCCATGACCTGCTCTGGCAGCCTGTCTGCACTGATCAGAAAACTTCACATCGGACTGCCCAATTATCCTCAGATATTTTTCATTCTCTACCACCCTGAGAGTCGTACCACACAGTTGGTACGTTTCTCTGGGATTACTTCTACCCATATGCAATTCTTTGCATTTGTCAATATTGAATTTCAGTTTCCACTTCGGCCCATCTGCTCAACTTTTCTAGATCCTGTTGCAGTATGCTGCTGTTCTTAATTTTTTAATAACAGCAGCATAGGCGTCCCCAGGATTGCGTTATTATTCAGCAAGTGGTCTATCAAAAGTCTTCCTTCCATATTCCAAAAATAGCGTCTGATATTTCCTCCCCGGAGTTCTGAATGTTTTGGGTTGTGAGAACCATGATGGAGAAAACATTGAATGAGAAACCATGAGTTCTAATGCAATGGAAACATTGCATGAACTCCTGTTTTATTTTCAGATCTTGGTGATGAATAAAAGTTTCAATACCAGTTACATTTCTTGAAAGATCCCTTGTGGACCTGCATCATGCATGTGTAAATAAATTTCCCACACAAAATTGAGCCCTGCGCTGTTTCTAGTGATGAGAGCACCCACGTTGGCATCCAGCGAAAATGGAAAAATGGACATTTGACCTTTGACAGTTCTCCACGAACATTTTTTCAAGTGTTTATGGAGAATGGTCAGTACCGAGTGACCCTTAAAAACATTACAACCTACAGTAATCATAAACATTTTGATAAGTCAATCGTGCCAGTTTTTTTTTTTTTTTTTGACACATTTCTAGGGGTTATCACTTCTGTTGGTCATCCCGAGTGGGGATAATTTTCTATTGATTCTCGACCCCAAACTGCTTAGACCAAAATTTCGCCTGGTGCTCAGGTGCAGGATAACCATATACAGTTTCACGTGTTCTCGAATGGCTTTTTGTCCATTATATTGTTTTCAAATTCAAATTATTATATTGCAGTGTTCTCTGGTTCTTTTGCTGGACGAAAAAATCCCAGCTTCTTGGGTAAAAAACCTTGCGATCTACACCTGAGATCGACTAACTCAGCCAGAGAGTGAAAAAGGCCCACTAAAGTTCCTCGCGCTGTCGACGCGATTCGAACCCGGGCCTTTTCCACCCGGTGTGGGGAGGACAGTGGCAATACCACTGTGCTACACGCCATTGTTTTGTCAAAATTTGATGTGAAGGCCTGGTGTGTCAAATACACCGATGAGCCTAAACATTATGACCATCTACCTCATATGATGTTGGTCCTCCGCGTGCAGCCAAAACAGCTCGTACCCAGCGAGGCATGGACGCTACAAGATTTCTAAATTCGTCTTGAGGTATCTGGTACCAACACGTAATCAGCAGATTCTATAACTCCTCTAAGGTCCGTGGATGAGACGCTGCAGATCGGAGTTGCTGTTCCAACACAAACCACAGATGATCGATGGGATTGATGTCTGGGAAATTTGAAGGCCAGGGCAATAACTGGAAGTCTTCCTCATGTTTCGTGAACCAGTCTCGAACAATCCAGGAGGTGTGACGTGGCACATTATCCTCCTGAAAGACAGCACAGCCAGAGGGATAGACCGTTGCCATGAAAGGGTGTACCTGGTCAGCAATGATGTTTAGGTATTATTATGTCTAAGGTGACACTGAGACTCCCGTCTATCTCCACCTGATAAACTGAATTTGTGCAGAACCTCTGTGAAAAGGGCCTGTATGGCAGGCCTCTTCGCCACCAGGGAGCAGCTGGCACCTGGACAGCTGCTCCCTAATGGCTAACCCTAGTCATGTAGTACTGGGCCTGGTCTACTATTTTAACAGTGCCTCCTGCACCAAAATCCCGCACCCACCAGAAGTAGTGCTATGCAGGTGGGTGCCAGCGATCCCGCTCCCAGGCTGCCCACACTTGAGAGCTAGCAAAAAACATATATATAAAAATATACTGTATATATATACAGTATATAATAAAAGAAAAATAATAAATATTAAAAAAATATATATATAATAAAAAAAAAACATAGATAATCAAAATGTATATAACAAAATCTTAATTAGTAAGCATTAAATTATTCCAATCTCTTCTCCGTTGAAAAACAGTTACATAAAACTCTTGCAGTACTTGAAATTTAGCCTGAGTAGCAATAAGAAACATTTCATATAATAAATGACTCCAAGTCTCAGGTTGACAGCAAGTACATAAAGGAGAGCTGACCAGACCAAAGTAATGTACTGTAGTTTAAAATTCAATTACTCATGGCCAGTTAAAATAAACGACGTTACCATAGAAGGAAAACACCATTTTTGTTACTATCATAAGTAAATTTAACCGTTGGAATGAACAATCTAGTCACCTCCCCAGTTAAACCAAGATCCTATCTCTGTTGCCACATACCAATCAACTGTGTTAGAACATTTTTCTTAGCTTTAGATATCTCTATAGTGACACCAGATGTAATATTCATGAAAGAAACAACTATGCCCTTTTTATTTAATAACAAAAGGCCCGATCACAATATACAAGTCCAGAGGCAAATGTCCGGCCAAAACCTGCATAGCATTCGTTGAGACTGTTCTGCACAAACTAGAAATAACATAAAACATTGAGCGCTGAATCGATAAAAATTTCTGTCTAAATTTAACGTTAGTAACTCTGAACTATCATGCTGATGCTCTCCGTACGCAGCTATGGGTAAGAAGACTGCCTTGTAGTATAAATTTAAAACCCTCCTTTTCAAACCCCAATCTGACCTAGTTTTTTTTTTTTTTTTTTTTTATGAAAACCCCAAACACGAAAGGTATCAAAACCCATAGTACCGTGCATGGGTTGAAGGAGAAGTATGGGGGAGGGGGAGGATGGCGGTTAATCGAATTATTGTTGCACTAAATTTTTTAACTTTTTCGTTTAAGTAATTTAAATGAGGATAAAACGATAATCTATGGTCAATTCTTATACCTAGATATTTCACCTCAGATTCTAGGGGAATCTGCCTCCCCTTAATTAAAGGTTTTGGCGGTCGCGCATAATTTAGTTTCCGCTTAAGCAGCATCATAACAGTTTTAGTAGTAGATATCAATAACTTATGCAGATCAGCCCATAACACTAGACTTTCTATTACCTGGGCCACTCTTATTTCAACCTTATTCCACTCTCATCACAGACCTGGATTTACCAGTATAAATCGGAGAATTTTTTTTCCAAGAGAAAATAATTAGGAGAATTAAAATATTTTAGAAAAAACTAGATAAGTTTTAAATATTTTAGAAAAAACTAGATAACAGATGAATTACAGAAAACCTCTAGAAAGATTCCTATTAAACTGTAGATGCTTTAAGTATAATTTTCCTACCATACAAATAACTGTGTATCGTTCTATACAATAATTCTGGACGTTGCATACTCCTTAATGCAGACAGAATACTCTCATGCCACACCATGTCAAAAGCTCCAGTAAAATCTATAAAGACGGCTAACACATTCTCTGCCTGGTTGGTGAAATTCATGAGATCATTAATGGCATCCTCTGTAGAATGCCCACTCTTGAAACCATACTGATAAGGCAGGGTCCAACCATTTTTATCCATGACTTGGTTCAGTCTTAAAAAATAACAATCTTTCAAAAATTTTGCCAAGATTGGCCAATAACGAAATTGGTCTATACCCTCTTGGGTCATTCGATTTTTTGTTGTTTAGGTATATGTATATCTGTCTCACAGTGGCACCAGGACTATTCGTCCATCTCCAGCAATTAACATGTAGAGAAAAAAACAAAAGAACCTTAATCACATCGGCCTGAAGTGTAAATGTGTATTTACCAGGCTTCTGCCACTAAGTGGCAGCCACCAATGGGCAAATACCACTCGTTGCTCGCCCTAGCACAAGGCGCTAACCTGTCTACTCCTGTCAGTACTAACATAGCACCAGAAATCCCGCACCAACCAGTGGCCGTGAGAAACCGGCAGGTGCCCGCAAAATCCCCCTCCCAGGTCGCCCACATCCGAGGGCCAGCACAAAAAAAAAAAAAAAAAAAAAAAAATTTCTGCATCTGAGGGGAAAATTAAAATAAAAAAAAAAAAAAAAAATCAGATGACAGCAATCCCGTTCATCAATTGCAATGTGCACATATTAGCCAACATGCAGATTGCAATTGAGAGCCAGCAAAAGAAAAAATAAAATAAAAAAATATATAAAAATAAAAATAGTAAAAAAATAAAAAAAGTCACATCCCCTGGAATATAGATCCAAAACTGGAGATACATAATATCCCACCTGCAGTTACCCTGAAACTACAGGCCAGCAAAAAAAAAAAAAAAAAATAAATAAATAAATATATACTTTTTTACTGCTCAGCAAGACCAGTTGATGTTACAAGGAAAAACATCTGTCTCTGCTTATTAAAGATCAATCTTGCAAAATCTTGTAAGGCATTAAAATACCTCCTATTTGCGAGGTATAATTTTTCATTTCCAGGACATAACTCGACAATAGTATTTCTTAAATTTTGTGTGTACTACTCATAAATAATGCAATCATACAGTACATGATCCCAGGTTCCAACACACGTACAGTAGCAAAACAGGTCAGGTTTTAACCCAAAATAATGCAGCTTATAATTAAAAGATCCATGTCCTGTCACAAAATACACTTGTTTAGGTAGGTGGTAGACATCAGAGTGCCTGGCACATGGATGAATGGACCCAGGGTATCCCAGCAGAACATCGCCCAAAGCATGACACCACTGCCACCGGCTTATTTTCATCCCATGGTGCATCCAGGTGCCATCACTTCTCCAGATAAACGATGCACACGTACCCGGCTGTCCACATGGTGCAACAGGAAATGTGATTCATCAGACCAGATGACCTTCTTCCAACCATTCAAGGTCCAATTTCCATGTTCGCGTGCTCACTGTAGGCGCTGTCACCAGTGAACCATGGTTAGCTTGGGCACTCGGAGCAGCCTGCAGTTACGCAGCATTTTCAGCAGGGTTCAATGTACTGTGTGTTGACATATTACTCCCGTCACCAGCATTCCAATTACCGGCGAGTTGCGCCACAGTCGCCCTTCTGTTGCCATGTACCATATGGGAGAGCTTCACCTCGAGCATCGATGAGCCATGGTTGTCCACATATCGCCTGCAGTTCGTTGGTTCCCCCTCCTCGGACCACTTTTGGTAGGTACTAACCACGACTGACTGTGATCATCCCATCTGTGCCATTTCGGATATGCTCTGACCTAGTTGTCTGGTCTTTACAATTTGGCCTTTGTCAAACTCGCTTAAGTCCACTGCCTTTCCCATCTGAACAAGAGTAACATTGATTAACAGAGCTCAGTATCAGGAGTTTTTTTTATACCGTGTCCCAACCCGAGCCGTAGTTCACCTGCGGTCTGCGCAGGTAACACAGTGGTATCGTCACCATCCTCCTCACACCGGGTGGAAAAGGCCCGGGTTCGAATCCCGTTGATGATGCGAGGAACTTTAATGGTTTTTTTTTCGCTCCGTGGCTGAGTTAGTCGGTCTCAGGCGTAGATAGCAAGGTTTCCCCCCAGAAACTGGGGTTTTTCGTCCAGCAAAACAGACAAATCGACCATAGAACACATGCAATTAACAGACATAAGTACACAATATGGCAGATGTATTTCATTATTCGGGTGGCCTAAAAATAATAGTTTAGTTTGTAGTTCACCTGCAGTTGCTTCGATTTGCATAACGATTCGTTGGTCATAACGTTTTGGCTCATCAGTGTACATGACCTTAATGTTTTTCTTTAGACTGGTTACTTTAAAATTCTAGGCCACAAATAAAAATTTAACCATTAACATATATGCAAGTTGTTGTTGCCCTGTTATCAGTTACTTATTCCTCCCATAAATATGGTTATATAAATAAATCAGCCTAGATTATGGAAGTGATATTGCTCAGTACTGACTACATGCATGCATGCATACACATAGCCAATTGAGTTTCATGCCGAGAACAGTAAATATGTAGAAGCAAAACAAAAAAAAAAAAAAAAAAAAAAAAAAGAACAATAAAAACACTTCGTTATTTGCATCTTTTCTCGGTCATCATTATGGTTACCAGCAGTGACCCAGGAACCAGGGTTCAGTTTCACTAAAAATGTGCCATTTTTTAAATAAAGGTCTCACCAAAAAGTTTCAAAATAGGATTCTTTTAAAAAGAAATATCACATATATAATTAATCTAGCCCAACTCCTTTAACTGTGAAGTTAGCAGTGATAGCATACTTGGGAGCAATTCTGGTACTGTTGTTTTTTATATTGGTGGCATACCATCCTATAGAGTCTAAGAAAATTGTAGTCACCGTTTTGGATATAAACAAACATAAAAAAATCCTTTACCTCTGACAGTAGCTAAATCTTTAATTAAATCAATACACTATGATCACTGCCGCCAAGTTGTTCCATTACATGAGAATTCTTAATTCATAAAGCGTCAGCAATGATAACCATATCAAAATTATTATATTCACTTATTGCATCTCTAACATAGTAGTATGGAACAGTTATCCAATAAATCCAAAAATGCTCAGCTGCTATCTGAGTGACTAAACCACAAGTTCCAATCAACATTTGGAAGGGGAAAATTCCACCCAAATAAGACATCTGATTTACTAACCAACCCTATTTTTCTGTATACTTGTTCGTTATAAGCAATACTGCTTATATCACTCCAAACTCATTTGACTCATCATGCTGGAAACCCAGGAAAACTGGCTGCAATCCTTAAGATTCTATATGCATCTTAAACAAGAGCATAACTCCTCTCCAATATTTTCTTTCTGCCTATGCACCCCATATTTAAACACTGCATCTATTTATGAGGAGCCCATGTCTGTATTTGATGACAATCAATACTTTGAATTCATAAAATTTATTAACTATGCTCCTAACATTATTTTTCAAGTATGTGTATGCTTGATTTAGCTTAGTTGCTCCAACACAGCACACACATATTTGCTTGTGCCATGAGGGTCCCCAGAAGGCTTTGTAATCCCCCCAGACCTAGCTTTAGAGGCTCTTGCACTTTCTAAGACAAGCAGTGTAAGAATAAAATTCGCATCTGCTTGTGAGTGACTATCATAAACTTAATCGTCGTGGATCTCTGTTCTGAAGTGTAAGTTCCATCTACTTCCAGATTAGATTGAGATCTGGTGAGCTCAAGTCATCACAGTAGGACGAATTCACTCACGTACCAAAAACCATTTCTGTACAATTCAGTTCTTGACATGGGGCATTGTCCTGTTGACAGAATCCATTTGTAGAGGAATACACTGTAAAGAATGGATGCACTTGGTTGTAAAGCATATTCAGATAACTAGTTTTTTTTTTTATGGTGTTAAAATGTTTTCATTGGCATTAAGGGACACACTGTGCCGAAGGTGCAGGAAGTGTACTGTATCCGGGTGCCAACGTTCAAGGGGCGCCTGAAAACCTAAAACTCACATAAACATACGAAGAAAATTTTAAAGGTCACCAAATTTCAATTGGCACCCAGGCACCACATAGCCTAGGAACACCCTCTGGTGGGAGCAATATGTACCATAAAAGCACTCTGCTTTGTTGCCACCTGCAGGAAGAACCCACAGACTGATACTATTATCGGAATATTCTAATTCTCCATCAGTCTGAAGCAGCTGGTTCTTGGATTCGTCAAACAAGGTAACTGCCTAATCTTCTACTATCCAGTGTGAATACTCTTTATCTAACAAAAAAACATGGTTCTAACTGTAACATGAAGCTGTTTTTTGCTGACAGCAATGGAACTGGGCTCAGTGATATCCTATTCATGACAAGCAACAGCAAGTTACTGTATTAGCATTCATAATAGCAAATGAGGCAAGCACACTTGGAAAACGGAAGTTAAAGGGACACCTGAGGGGCATCGCCATCTCCAGTGGGAACACTGTTAAGAGAAGGAAAGTTTTCTAGTGGCAGAGTTCACAAGGCAAAAAGAGGTTTGGATGGGCGGTGGGATTGTTGGGTCTTAGGAGCAATGGCGACTAAGGCCGTGTAGCTTCGTGTATATTGTCGTAAATTGTATGTGTTCTGAGGTCGAATTTCCGTTTGCTGGGCGAAGACTGTTTCCGGGAGAAAAAGACCATGCTACCTTCAACCGAGATCAACTAACTCAGCCACGTTGTGAAAAAGCCCTAAAAATCCCTCCCATTATCGACTTGGTCCGAACTCGTCTTTTCCACTTGGTTTGGGAAGGAATGTCATACTCTCGGCTGTGCTACCCATGAAGGGGGTGGGATAAGGAAACTGGTATTAAAGAGGGTAAATTTATAGGGCCAGGGCACCCTATGTAGAGGGAAATGCACTGCAGACATACACTGAGTGTTCACTGAATTATGACCACCCCTCTGAAAACTGAATGCGATCCGTTGACCATGTGAGGTACAAGAGTGCGGAGTTAGTTGACCTACATAGCATAGATAAGGTGTTAGTGGTTCAGTAGGTAGTAAAGTTCCAAGCGTGATGGGTATAAGGATGTATTGGAATTTGATAAAGGACAGATTGCGGGAACTTGATGAGATGGTGCCTCAATTTCACAAATAGCCGAACTGGTGGGGTGTTCGAAAGCCACCGTTGTTGGTGTACCAGGACTGGCATCAAAATGGTCAAACGACCTGAGGGCACATCTCCAAAGGTCAGTGAAATGTTGATGTTAGAGGTTAGTGCCGGGTCTGACAACTTATGTAAGCAAACAGGCAGAGGGCTATTGAAGAGTTGACTAGCCAATACATCGGCCAACCCGGAACAATATCTGGCATGACCATCTATTGTACACTTGCACGTATGGGCTATACCAGCAGACAACCCCTACGACATCCTCTCCTAAACAAGGTTCATCGGTATAAAAGACTTGCCTGCTGCAAAGAGCATGCAAGTTGGATGTTAGAAGACTGGAAGGTGTGCTGGTCAGATGTCACGTTATTTATTCCACACTGTGGATGGTCATGCCAATCCAGCAGGGGAACTGCCCAGATCTAATGCTGAATTTAGTGTCAACAACATGAGGCTCTTGATCCATCATGCATGGTATCAAAAGTGCAGGCGGTTGTAGTGTTTTACTGGCAGGAATTTGGGTCCCTGTTACACGTAGAATAATGTATCAGTGGTCTCCGTTATTGTCAACTGTTTGCTGTGTACACCCCACTGTTACTTTTTCCGAATGGCAATGGTGTCAATGTTCCAAGATGACAATGTACCGAGCCATCAGACACTTGATGTGCAAGAATGGTTTGAGGAACACAGTTCTGACTTCTGGCATATTGATTGGCCTCCGGACTTGCCTGATATGGAAAGGCATATCAGGCATCTGGATACCCCAATCACCTCTATACCTGCATTGCTAGCCGCATTACACAGCTTGGTTGACCATACCCCCTGAACACTTCCGACATCTTGTTGAATCAATGCCAGGTCGGATAGCTGTCGTACTGAAGGCAAAAGGACCTATGAAGTATTAGGTAGGCGGTCATAATTCAGTGATCACTCAGCATACAATACTTGTTTCAGTTCCTGCACTCACTAGGCCAGCTAAAGCTAGTGTCTGCAGATCCTATGCAGGGCCGTTTTAAGAACTCTCTGATCCCATGGCCAATTTCCAAATGTGGCCCCTATTCAGTTTAAATTTTGTTTTAATTTTTTTCTGGGTCTCTCTTAGTCGCATTCCTAACCCTATGTATTAAAAGAGCTACTGGAAACTATGCTCCATATGGAGCGTAGCGGAAACTTCAAAATTATAATTACATAATATATATAATTAATACACTGAGTGATAACTGAATTAATGCCACCCCTATGTAAACTGGATGTGACCCGTTGATGTGAGGAGTCAGTCAATCTATGTAGCATAGATAAGGTGTCAGTGGTTCAGTATGTAGTAAAATTCCGAGCGTGATGGGTAAAAGGATCCATCGGACTTTAATAAAGGACAGTTTGTGAGTGCTCGATGAGCTGGTGCCTCAATTTCCTAAACCGCCAAACTGGTCGAGAGCTGCCATAGTTAAAGTGTAGCAGGACTAGCATCAAAATGGCCAAACAAGAACCCAATGGCAAAAGTCAGTGCAAGATTGATGTTAGAGGTGAGTGCCATGTCTGACGATCATACAGGCGCAGCACTGTTGAAGAGTTGACTGCCCAATATAACATGGGCCAACCCAGAACAATATCTGGCATGACCAGATTTATCATCATGGGCAACACCAGCAGACTACCCCATACAGCATCCTCTCCTAACACCAAGGTTCATTGGCATAAAAGACTCGCCTGGTGCACAGTGCATGAAAGTTGGACGGGAGAAGAGTGTAAGGTGTGCTGGTCAGATAAAGACGTTATTTACTCCACACGACGGGTGGTCGTGTACGGATTTACTACCAGGGTGGCCGAGTGGTTAAGGTGCCAGAACCTGCCAAATCTGTGATTTGGCATCAACAACATGAGGTTCTTCATCCACCATGCATGGTAAGAAACTTGCAGACCGGTGGAGGTGGCTGAATGGTGTGGGGCATGTTTCACTGGCAGGAATTTGGACTCCTGGTGCATGTGGAACGTATCAGTGGTCTCTGCTATTGTCAACTGCTTGCTGACTGTGTACACCCCGCTATGTTACACTCTTTCCCGAATGGCAATGATGTCTTCCAAGATGACAATGCGCCAGCCATCAGGCACTTGTTGTGCAGGGATGGTTTGAGAAACACAGTTCTGACTTCCAGCATATCAATTGGCCTCCAAACTCTCCCGATATCAATCCCATAGTGGGACAATTGTGGCACTTGTGGGACAATATGGAAAAGGCATCTGGACACACCAATCACCTCCATTCCCACATTACACACAGCTTGGTTGGCCATAGCTCCCAAATACTTCCGACATCTCGTTGAATCAATGCCATGTCGGATAGCTGCTGTACTGAGGGCAAAAGGAGGACCTACGAAGTATTAGGTAGGTGGTCATAATTCAGTGATCACTCATTGTATATTATTAATTTATAATCATAAGTGAGAATTAAATTTGCTAATTATTTTTCTTAAATATTAATATTTTCGGCACAAACTATTTAAAGAAAGCGAAAAACATTATTTGTGTATCACGTTCCGTGTTTGTGGTGCTTTAGACTGCAACATAACATATGGGACAGAGGATCCTTTAAAAAATTATTAAAGATCAACAAGTGAGGCTCCTGTAGGCGGAGGCCCCTGGTGTTTGCAGGTGTGCCCATGCATTAAAATTGCCCAGATAGCATGACTCAGAACAGTGGTAATGTCAGCAAGGCAATAGGGGGTTTCCTGGTATGTTCCCCACTACATCTAATTGGTAGCTTGTCACAATAACACACATGTACTCAGCACTGCACAGCTGCCATGCTTAAACAAATGCACCTTTTTACGACAAGTTTAGGGAACACAGATTTACAACACATAGAGCTACACTCTGTCACACATTTGCCCTCTTCCATTTATCATGCATCTAGACAGGGCATAGATGTCACCTAAATATGAAGTATCAAGGCAAAGAGAGGACAGAAGGAAGAGGGAGGGGTTATGCTCTTAGTTAAGAAGCACATAAAAGCTAAGGCAGTGCATCCAATTGACATAGGCAGACCAATGTAATGCTAAGTCAATTTGGTGACATAAGCACTGGGAAATCAAAAACGAGAATAGAGTGTGTCATATGCCTGATGACTATAATGAACAGCTAGAGAGAATAGTGAGCCAGTAAATCAGAATGTCTTATAACGGGGGGGAGGGGGGTTAACTTTCCAGGTATCGACTAGAATTTGTGGGTTAGTCACAAACTGACAAACTTTTGTTTAGATTACTGTGTTCTACAGTACCATGTTAGAGGCAACAAGACAAGAATATTTTTGATTGATTACGAGCAGTGATTATTCATGCATTAAGAATATAGGCGCCTCCGGAGCCAGGTGGGAAGGAGCAGCAGTGCGTAGCACACGTTTCTTGATTAGACCGGGGTTCGAGCCCGTCGCCACCAAATACGGAGGATGCGGAAAGGTCAGGGAATGACCACCGCATATTCCCGGAGCAATATGGCCTTAGTTGCTAATGCTCCTAAAACCAAATAACAACAGCATTAAGAATCTGCAGATAAAGAACCACTAGTTGGCAGTGATCACAGTGTATTGATATAGGATTTACTCAAAGATGTATCTACCATCAGGGGCTAAAGGGAAGGAATTTTGCTTTTGTAAATATGACTACAGTGGTCTCAGTTTATAAAATCTATGCACTGGGACCAACTGATGATGATGTTACCATCAGAAAATTCTAAATGGGAAGCATTCAAGGAAATAATCACAGAAACTACTAGGCTTTTCATACCGACTAAGAAACATTGTTCAAGGCCTAGACCTAAATGGATGTCAGGTGAACTAAAAAGCATTTGACAGAGAATAAAAATGCATAGGATGCATAAATATTATCAGGGGATATGGAAACCTTTGGTAGATGTAAACTAGTGTGACATCAAGCCACAAAGAAGGTTAATCACTAAGGCAGATTATGAATTGGCAAATGAAGCAAAGAAAAACAGCAAGAATTCTTTACTTGTGGAAAGACTAGAAGGGAAGTGATGAATTACGTTCTTTCAGTTGATGTGGATGGTTCAACTGTCAATGATCCTGCACGGGTTGCTGACAGACTGAATAAGTATTCTGCATTTATATTTGCACATGAGGAATTGTTCAGGGAAGTGGTGCCAGAAGTTTATTGAACTCTAACAGGAAGCTAAATGACTGTAATAACTGAGAGGAAAGTGGAAGAGAAATTGTTAGAACTGAAAAAAAAAAAAAAAAAAAAAGCACCTGTTGTGTATAGAATCTAGCCACTTATATTAAGGGAGGTACAGCTAATGAGGTAAATAAACACCATCAGCCATAATTATGAGAGCTTCTCTGGATTCAGGAGAAATTCCTGCAGATTGGAGATATGCATATGTATCCCGAATTCACAAAGCTGGATCAAAGGTTGACAACAGCAATTACAGACCAATTAGTTTAACTAGACTCCTCCTAGGCCCACTGTTGTTTTCTATATTTATTGATGATATTGTACATCAAGCTGAATTGTTTTTTTTAAAGCTTGCTTTCTTGCAAAAAAAAAAAAAACCCACAACACCAGCCACTGGGGGAAGGGGGGAATAATTATTCAGTCAGATATGAAGATCTCTGAGCAGTGCTGACCGGCTGCCAGGACAGCTCATGGTGTTTTGTGAATGATGTTCAGGTATTTTGCTAGCAGGCTGAGGTGATTTTTCCATTGTAAAAGGGAATGGGCAGGCCACACCTTGACTACTGCATACAGATCTGAAGTCCTCATTTCAGGAAGGATGTACAGGTACTGGAATGGGTACAGAGAACAGTAATGGGATTGGGGGGGGGGGGGCAAAGCTGCTCTTAACAAGAAAGGCTTCAGTTCTGCAAATTGCAGCAACTGGAGACTGTATACCTGCTAGGTGATTTTATTGGCGTTTAAGGCTTTGAATGGATTGAGCAAGCTCAATACTGATGGGATTCTTCCTCTTGATCAGACTATGCACATGAGTGGGCATAAATTCCAATTGAGGAAGGACGGTTGCAGCAATTTGCCTTTAGCTAGGGTTGAACCCTGGAGAAAATGTCCATCTTGTGTTGTGTTGTGGAAGTGGACAATTTAAAGAAATTGAAGAAAAAACTACAAACTATTGGAGGGAACGCCCCTCCAATTTTGATGCAAGAAAGCTTGCTTTCTTGCATCAACTAATACCAAATTTCTCTTCCACTATCATCTCAGTTATCACAAATTCATTTAGCTCCCTGTTACAGTTTGATAAACTCATCCCCCTTCCCTAAAGAAATCCTCATGTAAATTGAGATGCAAAATTCAGTTTGTCAGCAACCTGAGCAGAATAGTCCAGTGAAACCATTGACATTATGCCATTGACACAGACCAATGAGATTCGATCACTTTCTTCTACTGGTAAGCTAAGTAAATAAATCTTTGCTGCTTTCCTTTGCAGTCCCAGGAACTTTCCTTAGCCTTCCTACATCTACCATAGGCTACTGCATCACCTGATAATTTATATACATCCCATTCATTTTCTCTGCCAAAATTCTAATTTTTTAATTAATTTTTAGGAGCATCGGCAAGTAAGAACAAGTTGCTTTGTGTTCATTGTCTTTAAATTATGTTGCAAAGTTGATTTTCTGTTTGTTGAATGAGAAATCCGAGTTTCGTGGAGAGAAAACCATGCTACCCTCGCCTGATACTGACTAACTCAGTCACATTGTGAAAAAGTTCAATAAAAATTCCTCACGTCACCGACGGGACTCAAATTCAGGTCTTTTCTGCGTGGCGTGGGGAGGATGGTGATTCTACCAACTGTGCTACTCACGAGGGCATGGAACAAGATCACTCCGATCAAAGTGTTCACTATTGACACGATAGCAAAGAGCCTATATAAAGGTGCGTCCTGTGTGGACGGAAAACATGGGTGAGAAAGTTGAACTAACAAACCAATGTATATATATGGCAGTGGCCTAGGTGGCGGGAGTGAGGCGTTGCAAGCAAGAGACCGTTGCTCACCCACCCTTACTGGCTTGAAAATGAAATCAGTTTGATTTTTTGCGAGATGCCAGCGGGAATGAGAGGGCGTAGCGAGCACAGGACCATTGCCCGCATCTTATCAGGGCCTAATTTGAGGATATGCAGGATCTAGGCTAGTTTTTTTGGGGTCCCTGTAAATATTTCATTATGAACAAGTCTATCTTTGTAGTATTTTGTCCCTAGGCAAAATATTTTCCGGGACTTTAAGCCCTACTTTAATAGTAATTTTTAATTAATTTTTATGCAGACCAATGGGATGTACAGCTACTACAACTACCAATCAATATAAAAATGTAAATCTGCATATATTTCTAAGGAAATATATATAAATCTGAACATATCGGTGACACATGCATTTTGACTAGAAGTTGCATTACAATTTGAAAGTATATTTTATTTGCAAATTTTATGAGGAACACAAGCACTCATGGTCGTCGTTATGCTACTGGATATCGCAGATTTTGGCTGTGTCCACTGCCATTTTACTAATCCCCTCAAAGTACGGGCACTTGACGCATGCCTAGTTTGCCTAGGCCTAAGATAGGCCCAGCATCTTGTGCAATAGAACAGCTCAGTTCTGAATTACAAATAGGCCAGTTCTTTGGAACAAAAGTAATAAAATAATATAGGAATCAATTGGATAAAAACTGGGATGCTTGTAGCAGAAAATACTAGGTTATCATTAATTTAAAACAACAAAAATGTGTACAATTGTGAATTAGAATTATATTAATTTTCTGCATAATATAAAATGTATAGAATATATTGTAAATGACTTAAGAGTGTAGTTAAATTTAATAAATATGAGTTAACATAATAAGTTTCAGGAAAATATTATTACTTTAAAATATTTATTATGTTGATACCATGAATATAATTGATGTGGTTTCAGAATAAATATTTTTTTGAGTTAATACAACTAATGAGATTGGGATAGTGGAATCTACATTTACACAATAACAGTAAAAAGTTAGTTCAATATTTTTTCCCTAGCTAGCACAAGTGTCGTTATGCCATTTGAGTTTTTATTGCATCGAGAAGCATCAACAGTGGCACTTCTTCATTGTGCCCCCCAACCTTGGGACTGTATGGAGAGGGGTCTTTGTGCAACAGTGACCCTTTTTGAGTTGTGCCAGTATTGAAGTGTAATGCAACCTTTCTGTTTATATCAGTTGGCATTATTTTAGTTGAGCCGCTATTGTACTCAAAATTTATTATAATAACCGATTTGTATGCCGTGGCGAATTTGCGAATCAAGAGGATCCTGAGCTGGATATCATCATTCTTCCCTTTCTTGGCGATTCCCTTCTGCCTTTCTTTCTCTCTCTCTCTGGGTAACTCAAATTTTTTTTTTGGCTGGTGCAGCATAAGCCTCACGCTCCCTTGCTAATAATAAATATGGCTAATAATAATAATAATAATAAAACCATTACACACAAATTTCTTGTTGTAGATCATACGCAAAACGAGGGTGACTGTGCACACTCATTAAGAAAGAAAAATATTAAAAGATCACTAAAGTCTGGTCCTGTATTCGCCCAGTCACAATACATTACATTAGCTAAAATTGCCTAACGGACAAGAAACCCTTTTGAGGTGACAGTGATGAGACATTACAATTTTTACGACCTGAAAGAGTTAGCTCAATGAACTTCTATGAAATTTAATGAAAATACTGATGAAGTGAAGTTCAACTTTAATGACATTGACATCTTTAAAGTAGAAAAGCAGTATTTAGACTCTTTCTTTTATAAAACATCATACAAACAGGGGCGATTATAAATCGGTTAATATACAAGAAAACCTTTCGAGTCATTTGCAGATTTCGAATTGAAAAAAGCCTACAGGAGTTCATTCCGATTTTGAAAAAGAAGCACAGTGACCTCCAATGTTTGTTGAACAATAATACAATTCCCAAATGCCATGCCCGTTTTTATAAGTCTAAAAGATAATTTGTGGAATGATTAAATTTTTCTAAGGATGACAATGGTTCCAAATTTTTGCTTGTTTGTACATCAATAATTTCGTACTAACTTCTTGTTCTTATTTATGCTTTACCACATGTTCTCAAAGATTAAAATGTAGTTCATATATGTTCCTGAGTTTGTGAATGTAATGTTTAATGTTTTTTTTTTTTTTTTTTGTTCTTCATCCTAATTACCTTCGATCTTTAGGAGAATCAAGTCACAAATTTTGAGTGTTGTGCAATAGTGGCACAACTCAAAAGGGGGAGTTAAATTTTCGAAATTCTGGTTACCCATAAGGGAATGTTGATCAAGCCAGCCTAATTTTGGGTACCACTGGGTATGATGAGATGAATCACAATGTATTTCAACAATCATATAATTTCTTCAATTCTAAAGGAACTAATTTTTAAAGTCAATTTTTCTCTCGATTATCTAAGAATTACGATTTTTGAGTTATGCCACTATTTCAGCCAGTGAGCGATATGTACTGTTCACTTGAGGTATGTACATCAGGATTTGATAGTATACAAGAGTTTAAAATATGAATTTGATAGTATAAACCAGAGCTAATCTTGAGGTAAATTTCTCTTATTCTTCTTCAAGTACACCGGGATTAAACTGTTCCCCATTAATTTTGCTTACAATGCTTAATTTTTTGTATTAAAATACCGATAAAAGTTGTTGCAAGTGTTTACTGCTGTATTGAAAGAAGTTATTTCTAGAAGGCTGTAAGTTTCGTAGTAATCACATTTGTGTTGTGAAGGGTCGATATATTTTTTTTTTATGAAACCCAAAACATGAGAGGTATTAGAACCTATAGTACTTAGTACCGTGCTTGGGTTGGAGGTTGAAAAGATGAAAGAAGATATCGCAACAAAATACACAGCATTTTCAACTTTTGTTTCAATTGCCTTGCTTAAAATGTGGAATTTGGCAGTAGCAATTCCAAACAAACATTCAAGCCATAGATAAGCAATAATTAAAAACTGACATTTCATTAAGTTACTTTCTAGGAAATGGTGGTATGAGAAAAGTTTGTAGGGTAAAGTCTTCATCTCCCAAAAAGACACAAGGCGGTTTTATATCAGTTTGGTAAGTCTCAACCCCCCCCCCCCAGATAAAGTTTGTTTGTTATTTGGTTTTTAGGAGCATTAGCAACTAAGGCCATATTGCTCCGGGGATATGCAGTGGTCATTCCCTGACCTTTCCACATCCTCCGTATTTGGTGGCTCACGGGCTCGAACCCCGGTCTAATCAACAAGCGTATGCTACATACTGCTGCTCCTGCCCACCTGGCCATGAAGGCGCCCCCAGATAAAGTAGTCTAACAAAGTTCAAGACAAAATTAGTTATTTTCTTATGGCAGATGCAGATGTTTGGTCCTCTGCATCATTTTGACTTCAGCAAATCTTTTGATCCAGTCTCACACAAGGATCACTATATAAGCTGGTACACTTGGATCATGAGTAATATTACAGGATAGCTACATGACACAAGAAAAAGGATTGTAATAGAAATGCTCCTTCCACAGGGATTGGTGGTGAACTGCTCCTGAGTTTGATTTTCTTAAATAACATTGGTGAAGGAACACAGGGCATGTTAAACTTAGACAATGTGAAGACTGTGAGAGAGGATAGTGATCAGTGACAGACAGCACTCCTTGACAGGCTTTAGGGTTGATAAGTGGCAGCTATGTTTCAGTACTGCAAAATGCAAGGTTTTACTCTTGGGTAAATAACAGTTCCAAGATAAATATATATAAACTGAGGAGCTGAATTAAAAACAAGAAGTAGAAAAGAATTTGGGAATTACATTGCAGGAAGACATGAATTTCTATGCAGTACAGACAGGCAATAAGGACAGATCACTACGTCCTACCGATGATTTTTTCAACTACATGAGGCACTTGGAATACTGTGTCCAGGTATAAAACCCACACACCAAAAAAAAAGATGAACTTCTTGAAAAAAGTCCAAAGACGGGCAATTTGCTTGGGGTGATTTAAGTGTATAAAGCTCTGAGAGAAGATAGTAAAATGGTGAAATTTTCACGGCAAATAATGCTAGAACCAGTAGACATATTCGTACCAAGGAGAAAGATTGTATTGTAGTTGAGGCAGACAACTTTGAAAATTCAAAGGCCAGTCAGTCATTATCTGGCATGAAGGGAGGAGGGGGAGGGAGAGAAGAATCATGCTTTTACTTGGATGGAGCAACAAAATCTTGCTTTTCCTGGAACGTCCAACATTAATGCTAATAATTTATTGAAAGAATATTAATTATATTAATTTTAATTAAATCATATCACTACTGAATCTAGACAAAAAAAAATAAATAAAATAAAAATAAAATTAAATAAAATTAATGAAAAGCAAAGGCACCATTCTAACAGTAGTAGTAGTGGCATGTGATGCAAGAAAGCAAGTGTATGAGCTTATGCATCAGCCAAAAAAAAAAAAAAAATTACAAAACAATTCCCTCTAAATGTTTGTCCAGTTCCTCCTTAAATTTATTTAACCTATCAACTTCCACAATGACAGATGGAAGTTAGTTCCAGCAATTAACCACCCGCTGGCTAAGGGCAAATTTCCGCACATCTATTCTACATCTGTCTTTTCTGAAGTTGAATTTATGCCCCGTTAGGTTTGTAATCTGAACAAGTGGAAGAATCCCATCAGAATTCAGCGTGCTCAATCCATTCAAGGCCTTATACACCTCAATCAGATCACCTTGCAGGTACCTAGTCTCTAGCTGCTGCAACCTGTAGAACTCAAGCCTCTCTTGGTAAGAGGTCCCTTCATTCCCCTCAGCAACTTGTTACCCTTCTCTGTACATGCTCAAGTAAATCTACATCCTTCCAAAAATTAGGCCTCCAGACCTGTACGCAGTTCTTGAGGCTGCCGTAGCCTAGTGGTCAGGCGCGCGGGTGCATAAGTACACGTGCCTTGAGTGACAGGGATTCTAGCCCACGACTGCTGAATACGGTGCTGTTTCTTGTATTCTGGCTATCTTGGAACTTCTCTGACCGTTTGGTCGTCCTGGAGTATAAACAGAAAATTTATTTATTTATTTACTCAAGGTGTGGCCTGACCATTGCCTTATACAGAGGGACAATCACCTCCTTTTTCCTGCTAGCAAAATTCCTGTATATCGTTGACAAAACCCCATGACCTGCCCTGGCAGAATGTCTGCATTGCTCAGACAATTTCATATCTGATTGCACAATTACCTCCAGGTCTTTTTCATTTTCTACCAGCTTAAGTGTAGTACCACACAGTTGGTTTCGCTGGGGTTACTTCTACCCATATGTAGTACTTTGCATTTGTCAATGTTAAATTTCAGTTGCCACTTCTCAGCCCATTTGCCCAAATTTTCTAGATCCTGTTGCAGTAGCACACTGTCATTACTGTCATTAACAATCCTGCCAACTTTGTATCATCTGCAAACTTCGACACTAAACCTGATATACCTTCATCAATATCATTGATAAATAAAATTAATGAAAAGCAAAAATGATTTTACAAAACAAGTGGACCCAACACCGAACCCTGTGGGACTCCACTAATAACATTAGTCCACGAAGAGCAGCACCCATTGATTACCACCCTCTGTCTTCTTCCACTCATATCCATTGTAGAAACTTACCCTTAATACCATTCTGCTCCAATTTGTACAGTAGTCTTCCATGCGCAACAGTGTCAAAAGCTTTCTGAAATCCAAGTATATGATATCAAAATTATTTTTTACACTCAGTTCCTTTGTAACAACATTATAATATCCAATCAAATTTGTCAGACAAGACTTTCCCTTAACAAACCCATGCTGTGTCTGAATTATTGCTGCAGTCTTGTCTAGATGAGCCTGCAATGCATCTTTAACCAGTGACACCATTATTTTACCCGAAACAGATGTTTAAACTAACTGGTCTTTAATTACTCATGTCACCTTTGAATTCCCCTTTGTGAATTGGTGATACATTTGCACATCTCCAGTCCGTGGGGACCTCCCCTGAGTCCAAGGATGCTCTCATAATTATGGCTAAGGGTTTGCTTACTTCCTTTGCCGCCTCCTTTAATATAACTGGATAGATCCCATCCACCCTTTCTTATGTTTAATTTCAACATATTCTCCTCTACTTTGCTCTCGGTTATTAAAAAATCATTAAGCGCCCTGCTAAAATTTGATAACCTTCTCCCATTTTCAAACCTCAATAACTCGTGTGAATGTAGATGAAAAATGAAATGCTCATTCAGTTTGTTTGCTATCTGAGCAGGTTCATAAACAGTCAAACCATCGATATCAAGTGGACCAATCAGATTCCTCCCCTTCTTTTTAGAGTTTATATAAGTAAAGAAATCCTTGCTGTTTTTCTTAGCATCCTTTGCCACAGATTTCTCATAATCTGCCTTCGCCTGCCTAACCTCCTTTGTGACTTGATTACAGACTAGGTTATATCTGCCACAGGCTTCTGTGTCGCCTGATAATTTATATGCATCCCATGCATTTTTCTTCTCTGGTACGAGTCTCATTAGTTCATTTGATAACCATTTAGGCCTAAGCCTTGAACAATATTTCTTAATAGGTATGAAACTTTTAGTAGCTTCCATGATTAATTCCTTGAATGCTTCCCACTTAGAATTTGCTGTTGGTAACATCATCAGTTGATCCCACTATACAGAATTTAAAAACTGTCTGAGACCACTGTCTCAGACAGTTTTTAAATTAACCTTAACAACCTTAACGGAAGCAAAAGCATTTTCCTTTACTCCTGATGGTAATTATATCTTTAAGTAAATCCCACATCAGTACACTGTGATCACTGCCACCTAGTGGTTCCTTTATCTGAAAATTCTTAATACACGAATGATCACTGCTGATAACCAGATCAAGAGTATTACCCTCTCTGGTTGCCTCTCGAACATGCTGCAGAAAACAATCATCCAATAAATCCACAAAAGTCTTACTAGTGTGTGAGTGACTAACTCAACAAGTTCCAGTCAATATCTGGGAAGTTAAAATCCCCTTTATAAGACATTCTGATTTACTAGCCTACTCTATTTCTCTGTACAATTGTTCATTGTAATCATTCGAGTCATTAGGCCTATAACACACTTCTATTCTTATTTTTGCTTTCGCAGTGCTTATTATTTATTTTTTTTAGTTGTTGACGCATCGGTTTCTGTGGCCATAATGCACCTCCCAAGGTTTTTGCACTACTCTGATCCAAGCCCGGGGCGGGATTGGAACCTGCGACCTTTGGATTGCCAGGCAGGCACTTTACCCACCTGGCTAGCCCGGTCAGCAGCAGTGCTTATGTCGCACCAAGCTGAATCGACAGTGCACTGTTCATCTATATCAACTGGATGCACATTTCGTGATTGATGATAAAACACATGGGTACGTCACCGTTCATATGTCATATTGCTGCTAAATAGAAACTGAGAACATGTGCTAGCAGGTGTTCATACCCAAGGTGATGGAAAAACTTGCTAACGTTAGAGGATGGTAAAACAATGCTTCTGGTTAACAAATTCACATATAAAAGTTACTAATGAAAAATAATCAAGTTTGGGGGGTGTGCAATTTTTGTGACTGCTATTACACAGGAAGGTTTGTGTGCAGGTCAGAGGTGTTCCTTGTTTGATAATATATAAATATGACCAACAAAAAAGATATACATTTGTTTGATTTATATCATTATGAATTACAGTAAATCATCACTTTAATGACCTCTGAAATAAGATCCATTGAATCAGGGTTAATCTTTTATCTTTATGAGACCTGCAGTCTCAGGCTGATGGTACTTACCATTAGTTAAAAATTCCAGGGAGCCATGATTTTCCTCACCATCATCTCCTCCAGCATGCTAAGTGGATCAGACATCAGCAGGATGTCATATGAACACCCAGCAAGGTACTCGAGAGCTCTTCAGACTCTTAAATATTAGTCAGTTTCCACTGCCACTATAATAAGGCAAAATTTCAAGCTATTCTATTCAACACAATGTAAATCCAATAAAACACAGTATTATAACATTTAATATTTTCATTGCGTAGCACTTCATCAATAACATTATAGACTCTTTGATTACTGTATGTTCTTTTAAAATTTAAGAATATCCCCCCATACATCAAACAAGGTCTTACAGCATATAAATTATTTTATCAATACTAAGGATGACACAGGGCCAAAACTTGAGATTAAAAAAGCTTTAATAGTCTGATAAAGGAGCTGGAGGAGTTGTTCATTATAACTGCATGTGGCAGCTGATAAACCAGTGTCACAATAAAGGGAAGGCAATTTTTGTGGCAGCACACAGAATCAGTCACGCAATATATACATTAAGGAGACCAAGGCTCTTAGTTTATACCCTGCAACAACAATACAAGTCACTGCACTTGCTGTGGCTCTGAAAATTTGCCATTCCTTCAACGTTAATACATCACTGTGAATATATAAACTTTTTGTATGTTGTTGTGGTTGGTTTAATGATGCATCAGCATCTTAAGCCATACTGCAACAGTGTATTATGTCTATAAGGTGTGTTCATGGGCTGGTCTGCAAACTGTGAAGGCCAAAAAACTCAAAATAACTCATAGGGGAATCCTCCCTGAGCTTGACTTACTGCTGACCTGACCAAAGGATTTGACGTTTAAGGATTCTGCAGGCTCTGACATGATTCAAACCCAAATCAGTAACAAGTAGTAAAACTGCTATACTATCATATGCTCCTCTATGTTAATTCAGGACTATTACTAGATTACAATCTAAGGTCACATAATGGTCAACTTTGCAATACTCTTCACTCTAAAATTTTAATTTTTATATTAGATAATTTAAGACAGAGGAAACATAACCATGCCAAGAGCTAACCATGCAATAGCTTGAAGGAACAATGTTTTATACAATATTAACATATTCATTGAATCACTTATATTTAAATTAAAGGATTAAAACATATTAATAATTTATAACACCATTTATTTAACCTTTGAAGTTAATTTTAATGTAACACTGTAAGGAAATTTAGAGGTCAAAAGAATTCAGGAAAATAGCTAAAAGAGGTCAAGCAACAGTGCAACTTACCATGTCCGATAGCCCAGATCTGAAAGTAACTGTGTAGATTGTTGTATGCTATAATTTGTCACTCTTACCATGATTTCACTTGTTCTGCCACCAATTCCTGTGATGTGGAAGCAGAAGTGACAAAATCACATAACCCACCGCTTTAGATACACCATATCTAAAGTGAGATATTAGTAAGGCCAAATGATGTAAGGAAGCGACTTTTTCTGCAACAGCCAGGTAGCAAGACACTTCCAGAGCAGATTATTATAGTTATTAGTTATAATTATTATTAGATTATTAGTTATAAGTATGACAATGGAACAACAGCCATTAGTAAGAGAAAGACTGTGATTGACGTAGAGCCATCTTTCCACATGGGCCTACCCAGCACTTGCTCAAAAAAGTGCAGTTTACAGTTTTATGGACACCCTGAAGTTATGTATAAGAGTTAATGTCTATTATTATTAGATAGTACTAATAATAATAGTATCCAAATTAGTATTATTGTTATTATTATAATAACAATAATATTTTACTGAAAATAAAAAAAATGCATACATATTAACACAGCAGAGAGCTTTTTACAAACAAAATTATAAATATTAATTGCTAAAAAGAGGGCCCCCTCAAAAGTTCCAAGTGCTGGCAGCTTCCAATGGGATAAACACAAATGTGACTGAATATAGAAGTATGAAAAATTATATTAAACACCACAAAATCATAATAAAAAATGCAGCTATATGTTACTGTTCATACAAATATGTAACTTGTTTGAAATAAAATCAAATTATTAGTGTTCCTATACATAGTGTTTAATAAATCGTAAGTTCACTGATATTCATTTCAAAGAAATGAAATGCTACTAATAATCTGGAATAGATGCCTTTATCTTTGTGAAGAATATACATATTATTTACATATATACATATGATTTTATAAAACACTAATCCCAGAAGACAAATATGAAGACTTCACATTCTTATCAATCAACATCTTTATTTCAAGGCAACTAATGATAAAATCCAATGACAATGGCTTACATTCAACATTGCATAACTATTGCACTTAAGTGCATGAATTCTACAATGAACATGAAAATGAACTAGATATTATGTGTTGTGCATGGAGATGTTGTGACTAATAATTACACAGCTTACTCTACAAGAGAAACTGTGAAAGCTGGTTGCACATAAAACACTCAATTAATGATGAACTAGCTTAAATGAAATGTATTGTTGTAGTTATTTTCTCCCTCATGGAAAAAAAAAAAAAAAAAAAAAAAGTAATTATAGTGAAATAAACCTAAAAACTGCACAGAATTAAGAAGAAAAAAAATAGGAGGGAGAAAGAGTGAAAAAAAATTTATTTCCAGGGAAGAAAAGAACACATAAAACGTTTATTTCAGGACCAATATAGTCTTAAAAATATATAATGAATGCTGATGATATACACATTTGAAATCGATATTATGAAACTCTAGTACAAGTGAAATCCTTTTTGTTTGTTTTTATAAAATACATTGTAGGATAAGTCCACTTGATATTTCATCAACAATACCAGTTTTTAAACAAATTTTTTTTCATTTTTTCATTTTTTTTTTTTTTTTGCTGGAATGCTGAGTAACATCATTATTTTTATAATTACGTTCAACAATTTACATTTGAATGACACTACAACACCTGAATTACAAACAGTTGGCAAATTAACTGTTTGAAAAATATCACTGCTGGTTAGTAATTCAAATAGCATAGTACAAATTTCTGATATCTGCTGTGACAATTAGAAACATTTTCTTTATTGCTTCTGAAAAAAAAATTTCACAGCAGTTGACATGTCTCTACAAATTGTACGTGAAGTAAGTACCTCTTCTTAATTTCTGCATATATTACAGTAAATTGTTAAAACTATTTCCTAGTTAAACTACAAAGCTATATTAAACTTGTATACTGAATAAAATGACAATAAAATATTTCTGCAGAATTCCATTTGATTTTTAAAAGATGAATGAAACTAACTTTTTAGGTAATTAAAAATTCTGCTGATGGCACAGCTTATATAAAACAAGTCGAACAGAATTTGGGAGCATTTATCCTTAAATATTATACAAAGAAAATAAATACATCATCTTTAAAGTTATAGTGAATTAATCTGCATGGTGGATTCTAATTCTACACACAAAAAAATTAAGTAAGCAAACTAATACCAAAAGATTTAACAGATGCCATTTTACAGAATGAAACAAATGACAGAGAATTCTGCTTGCAGAAAAATTAATTTCATGACAAAATCAGCATTATAAAACAAAAAAACAAAAAAAAAAAAAAAAAAAACTTATGAAATAAAACAATAGGTGCATTCCAGTGAGGGAGGGAAACAATTATTGACTTTAATTTTATTATTATTGTAATTTATTCCTGAACTGCAATTACAAAAAAAAAAAAAAAAACTCGAAAAGAGGGGGAAAATAATCAATAAAATGGATGAATTAGTGTTTTGTGTGAATATTTTAAAAACAATACACTGTGCTTCTTTTTCACATTTTTTCTAAAAATGTTAATATATTTTTTTAAATCCAAAGTTTTAGTTGTTTTAAAACAACCTCAAAATGTGAATCTCATTCTAGACAGTCTTTTCATGTGCCTTACTTAAAAACATTTAAAACTTCTATATTTTTATAGTTTCTCATCCTCATTTTCTGAATATTTGCAACATAAATCAAGGGTTGCCTGGAAAGCAAGGTAAACAATATGCTTAAGCAGTACACTGTAAAGAGAAAAATTACAAATGCCTGTTGCAATCTTATTCTTACTCTGTAATGGGACTTCTCCCTTTAAATTCATCTGAATTAAAAGAAAGAATTCATCTGCAGCTGGTTTAACATGATGAGTTTTCCAAATACACCAATCTCAACAGCTAAGCAATTTTAAACAGTTGTCCAGTACACTTTTTTTTTTTTTATTTTTTATGTGAACCCCAAACACGAGAGGTATTAGAACCTATAGTACTTAGTACCGTGCTTATCTGACACTACTGACAAAGTCAGTATTTATTTAGTCTATAGCATGAAGTCAAAATAGGTACATTATAGAATTTGATATGCATAATGTTTTATTATTATTATTATTAGTTTTCTTTATTTTAGTATATCCACCTACATCTGAATTTTCTCAGTGTGTTATTTTTTCCAATGTTTAAAAAATGTTATCTTATCTGACAGGAGCAGAATATGAATCCATAATTTACCATTTATTTCTACAAGTTGCTTATACATGTTTTACTTATTATATAAAATTAATTCCAAATCTTTTAAAACCTACCAGCCCTTGAATATGCTTAAAAACATCAAACTGATCAATGAATTTATAATGCAATGCAATTCAAAATAGCATTAAACTGCATAACATTATTTTTAACTATGCATTAATTCTTTTAACTCATCACAATTCATGCAAAAAACTCATGGGTGCACAAGGGTCAGGTCACTGGCCCTATTCAATGGTGAAACCAAAGAAAAAAATATCTTCTTGAAATGTATTGCAAGCTACAGTACCTTTCAAGAAAAATAAAGTGGTTTTGAAATACCAAACAAAAGAAGGGGGGAAGAGAGAGACCAAAATGACCCTACACGTGTGCCAAAAATGTTAAGAAAATAAATATGAAGTCCAGTCTGATAAGGCACTAGATAGATGCAGCACACAATCATGAATGCATAATTTATCATTAATAAGATATGCTTTGAACAACATAAAGAAGTTTTTATATTAATTTATTTAAAATTATAAAAGGGAAAAAATTTTTTTACCCTATCTACTTAACTAGGTAAAGAATACATGGAATTCTTCCAGATGGAATATAGACTTGTGACTAAAAGAAAGAAGTAAGAGCTGATACTATTACATAATTTGGTACAATAACAGTAGCTATTATATAAATTTAAAGTAGTTTTAGAAGCATGCTATTTTTCCATTTAATACAAAAAGTCTATCTTTCCCTAGCAAGATCTATCTATCATTAAAAGTTTGCACCACAATTAAAGATTCACTTATCACTACTACTGGTATATCAACTTTCATAATGAAAGCAGAGAACTAACCAAAGGGCAAGCAATTGCAATTTTAATTTAATGTGGACATGGGAATAAAATGAACTAACCTAAAAATTACTACAGCAGTGATAACTTGTAGTGTAATTAATAATATTTGATTATATAAAGGTGTAACAACATCTTGTACTCTTGAGGAAATATTAAACTATTGTTCTAATTTATTGCATGTTTCCCTTGGAACTATCCTCTCTGTCGATTTAAAAATTATTTGGAATAAATGGATATTGTTCCAATCACTGGTGCAACATGACTGAGTATTAATGAACCCACTAACTTTTAAAAGTTATTACAAGAAACAAAACTATTGCCAAAGTGCTCATATTTAATTATGTATACGAATATCTTACAACATTTGAAAAAGTATTATGAGTAGCCACAAGTTGTGAATACTCTTAAATTATTCACAGTTACAATACTGTACCCAAAATTACAATGCTATTATTTTATAATTAATATTTATTAAATACATATTTATTTTCTTACAACTATTTACACATTTAAACAACATAATATTCTGTTCTCTCAAATGGATATGGCATAATAGTTACAGCAATGGTTAAGTTGCCAAAATATCACCAAGAACAATTCACTGTCTTTTTCAGTGCTCAACAGACCACAAGAAATGCATATTACAGAGCAGACAACTATTACCAAAATAAATTTGCAGTTTCATGTCTTAGCAAATATAATGGCAAGCTACAATGAAAAAGAAACTGTCTTGTCATTATCATATTATAAAATGAAAATGTCCCTTAAAATTACATAAATTATCTATGTTTAACTGCAACAAATTAGGATAAATTATGTGAAATGGCATATTTTACCCTGTGATTTATTTCATCTGAATGATACAAGAAAGCTGTTTTTCCAGTGCTTATTTCCAATGCATTCCTGTAACATTACACAAAATATATCATTTAACAAGAATGCAACAAGAAAAAAGCTTAAAATATTTCCACCTTTCTCTCACTATTTATCTACATATATATAAATGCATGTCTTGTAATGGGTGTAGTATACATGTGTATGAACAGCAGTAAATTAAACTAATAGACTAATTAATATCTAAAAGAAACTTTTGAAGACTACACCAAACTGCATGTCTATTTAATATGAATTAAAGTGTAACACACACACACACACACACACACACACACACACACACACACACACACACCCCTAATCATCTTGTCCTTGCCCTTTCAGTGAAATTTTGTTTCTCTTAAGTATAACGACTTAAATTCATGAAATAATACTTTATTACTAATTACTATACTATGTTCAAAGCTATTAGTTTGGCCACTGTATGAAATATATATATTTTTTGCTATTCTGAAAACGGCATAATCTTACAAATATGCACAACTGCATGCATGCATATATGCACACATCAAACAGAACATTAGCCTAAAAAAAACAAACTTTAATTTCTATTTTTAGTATATTTTACATCTTTTAAAATACTGTGCTGGCATTTATACCATGGGATAAAAGAAAATACATTTTTCTGGATTTAAGGCCTGTTATCTAGAAATGGCAATGTTTAATTTAAAGTATAAGAATTATTTGAAAAAAAAAAAAAAAAAAAAAAGGACAAAATATGGCATTACCATATAACAGCATGATACTTGAAGTTCACAAAAATGAGAAAAAAAGTTGTTTACATTTTGAAAGAAAGAAAAAAAAAAAAAAAAAAAAAACACACCAGAAGAGAAAGGAATATATTTCTGAAAATTTATACAGCTATTTTATTGTACAGGAATATATAAGCTTTAACACTAATCACTTTTTTTATTTTTAAAAATAGTTTCTTCAGCTCAAAAATATCTAAAGGGATATAGCAGTTTTGCTAAACATTTTTAAATTTGAAAATTAAACTGAACTACATATGATTTTTTAAGGGTATTTATCAATCAAAGAATTACCCCATCCAATTTTCATAAGCTTTCTTTAGATAGCACCACATAATATAGCAGAAAATGCAACCACCTGCATTATAACTGTGGTGTACTCTATCAAAACAAAGTTTTTTTTTTTTTTTTTTTTTACAAAAATAGAAAATATAAACTATGATTTTACTATAAATAAGTATGAATTAATATATAACAATGCATGTAAGTTACTTCATTTCAGAAGCACAATTTTTGTAGCTGTCATGGAAATAATTATTTAAAATAATTATATATATATATATGTTAATTTTTGTTCCAGTTACAAAAATCTTTAGCACTGCTGGCCATGGCTAATGATATTTATTTTTGATTTTCATCATCAGCTGCCTTGTAAATGGAGCAATTTACTTAATCAAATCATTCTGATGGTATTCCAACTGAATTGATTCATTCAAATCTGATATATTGTACTCCATTTCTAAACATTAGCATAATAGCCAGACATATATACTTTCTGAAATAAATCTTGAGGAAACCAATACCTGATGATATAAAAAGCTTTGTTTTGAGATTAACTGGTATGTCCTGAAGTCTGCCCACCCCCAATCATTCCATATATAATGTTTGTTCCTGATGAAACTTAGCTAATACTTGATGAAAATGCATTATCATGGTGATTAATATCACCATCACACACCACAAATTTTATGGTGCCTATCAATACACACCAAAATTGCAACTATCAGCAAAACTTCTTTAGAAATCCCACAGAAATTCTTTACTATTATGAAATATGACCTGCCTAGATATAACTACAACATAACTTCACACTGAATAATGTGATCACTTGTTTTGAAATGCATTTCCCAAGCTTTCTTTTTCTTTAGCTAATTCAACAGCTATTTAGTATAATTCATTAGATATCTTGTCTTGAATCCAGTTATAAGCCATTACCTTTACATAGTAGTTACTGTATTAATTATCTAGGTTATTCTGTCATCCTATTTTGGCATTAACAACTTTCTGCCATCAGCTATGTAGTTATTCTTTCTATTTGTAAATGGGAACAATTAATAGTATCTAATGGGAGAAATAATAAAATCCATTAGTTCATCTAGAATGCATTTTCTACAGTCAAAAATACCTCCCATATTAAAATCAAATAATGAAAATGGAATAGAAAGGCCCAATGTGCTCCAACTATGCTTTCTAGATAATTTTATTGCAAAACTTCAATGAACCTTTTGTATCTTTACACCTCAGGTAATCAAATATAATAAAATTCCATCAAGTAATTTGTCTTTTTTTTCTTTTTTCTTCACCCCTCCCAAAAAAACACGCTTGCAATGACTGCATTAATCAAATGTACTGGTTATTATCTACCAGTTAAGAACATATTTTATCACAATTGCACATATAAAATAACCGCATCTTCAGGAATTGGTTAATATAAACTCAGGTTTATTTTTGTATTTTTACTGCTCTAATAGTTAACTACAATATTTAATCCAAGACAGCACTACTTTTAAAAAAACTTATATTAAAAAAAATCTTAACTATCTAGCAGTCACCCCGGTGCATTTATATCAAAATAGAAACATTTAAAAATTTAAATGTCTAATTAGAATTACACCAGTGCGAATTTTAGTTTTTCTCAAGTATCATATTTACTTTTGATCTTAGGTTTTATTTTTAAATTGGGAAAATACAGCAGTAAACAAATTCTTTATGGCTATGTGTTTGTACAAAACGTACATCATACACTCATTCTCATATTAAATTTCAACAGAGCTTTGTTTCAGCTTCAATTTTGCTTACATCACTACTCCAAGATTTGGCCACTGATAGGCAGGAAACTTTTTTTTTTTTTTTTTTTGATAACAAAACTGATGTTACTAAAGATATTATTTGTTCATATTATCAATATAGTGTTCAGAATTAATAATAAAACTTTGAGCTATTCCATTTTAAATTATTTCTTTCCTTTTTGCTCAAAAAACTGATCGATGAAGAAAATACACCAGCATTGCCTACTCTTTTAATTTCAATTTGGCATACCTGCTGGGAAGTTGAATAGCTTTCTAATATAATTAGTACTGTTTACAATAAGAAAGACCAACAATCCCTGTATCATTTAAAAAAAAAAAAAAAAAAACTAAAAGAATCTGAAAACTTGAAAAAATTCATTAACAGCCAGTTTTCTCAATTTTAAGGCATGACTCATTTAATGAAATTTTCAAGCTCGGAAGAAAACCAATTGGTTGAAAAAGAAACTCAATCGAAAGCAACTCATTCAGAAGAAAATCAATCTGATTGAATTAAACCAAAATTTCACCAGGATGGATATACTTAATGAAAGCAATACCCTTAATAACTAAAATATTGAAAGCAACACAAAAAATAAAAGTATTTCATTTGTATACTTTAAAGGCTATTCCTTACTTCAAATTTTTTGTATATATAAAAGCTATACCATCTAATGATCCTTTATATGGAATACCTGAGATGCCAATGACTATCAAAAATTAAAGTCTTAAGGTAGTCAAAGATAGCAAAACAATATTATAAATATTCCATTAAATCTATAGTTTCACAGTATAGAGTATAAATTTTGAATGCAACATATCTTAATTTCATAAATATTGCGATATCAGCTAAACAATTATGGTTAACAGTTATTTGTAACCTTAAAAGAAAGACCAAAAGTATCAAAGCAGTCTGAACTCTTGGGCATAAAACAAAGCTAGTGTATCATGAGATAACTGGCTTTGTTTAAATATGAGACTAATTTTTAATATGTGCATATTAATTAGATAAAAATGTCCAATTGTTTATAAAAATATAAAAAGCAGAATTCAAAAAAATTAAAATTAGCTTAAGTGACCAAAACAAAACTAAACTTTCTATCTTATATAATTTTTGAAACACTTATTAAATTGGATAAATTTGCATATTTTATTATAAATTATAACAATAATGAATTAAATAGAATCCTACTGAAATCTACTATGCAAACTTCCTTTCATAATGGCCAGATGTTTGTTAAAAACAGTATTTTTTATGCAAGATACACTATATATTTTATTAGGAAAAGTTTAAATTACAAACTGTTCTTTAAAAGTTAGCTGAAATTATGTGAACTGTTTTATTAAGCAACTCTTTACTTAACCCTTTCATGAGTGAATTACTGTGCATGGACTGGATCCTTATGGTGAATTTCCAATAGCAGCATGCCATGGAGTGTTTTTGGAATTTTATGAAACTTAAAACTGATCAAAGCAATGTATTATAAACTGTCTACACTTAGCTGTAAGCAAAGGAAATGGCAGTGCACACTGTAAAAATTTAAAGACAATTCGTACATTAATGGACACATTGTTTAAAACACAGACCATGAACATACTCCTGAAAGGGTTAAGCATTCTTTCAAAGGTAAACAAATGACAATAATTCAGTAGGTTTACTATTAATTTGCATTCACAGCTATCGAAAATTTTACAAATTAACCAAACTTTTTAAAATTAATTTTAGGTGATTTTTTAATACTAATTGTCAATACTTCATTCATTTGAATCAGGATTAGTATATACTGAAAGGACATTACACATATAAAATTAAAATGGTAAGTCAATGGCGATTTACAAAATGTTCAATATATATATAGTATCATGTGACTCTAACATAGAAATGAGCCCTTGAGAAAAGATTATCAATACATCATTCACCACATAAACTAAAAGAAGTGAAATCAACAAATTTTGTTCTTTTGAAATTATCAAGATTTTAAAACATATTTGTTTACAATGAGGCAACAACATGCATCAATAAATAAAGTTCTTAATTTCATTCCAACTGCTATCAATTACAAGGAAGCAATGTCAGTAATAACAACAAAATGCCAATGAGGCAGTATATATTTAAAACCAAAATATACTGTAAAAATAATTTTATAATCAAATTTCAATAGTTAAATGATGGACATATGGTAATCCTTAAATTCTTCACATTATACTACTCAAATTAGTATAATTTGAATTTATGATGTTTTATATACTGAGTGATCCATAAAAATTTTAGTACTGGAATTGAAACATTGGATTATTCCTGTATTTCCCATATTAAAATTACTTTCACATAAGAAATAAAGTTCCTAAGGAAAACATAAGATGGACTAGAAAATAACTCCTATTTAAATATTGTATTATATGCACCCATTAAAATGTTCTGTATCATATTTATGCCATTGTAAAAAGGAAAATTACTTTATGAATGTGACCTGTACAGCCAGTAATAATTTTGCTTCAGTTTTATTAAGAGCTAGGGGGGAAGGGGTGACACACAGTGAGCTACATACAAGTTTGCATGATTGATCCCAATGTGGGGGGGGGAAAAGAGATAATAAAAGATAACTATTTGAAACATCATAAAACTCTTCCACCTTCCAACTCCTTGGAACCGAAGTAAGCCAAAATTACAAATTTTATTATATAAGTCAATTTTCATAATTTATTAAAAGTATTCTTATTTATATGAGACTGAAAGAAAATTGCCTTTATTAAGATGAAGCTTTACACACAGTCTAAAATTCTCTAAATAAATTAATAATGAAATAATGTAACTGTTTTTTCAAGGTTTTATTAAAAACAACAAATCCCACAAGTTATATGAAAATATTTAGAGTGCTTATTTTGAATGGAAAACTTTGTATGCACAGTTATTATTCTGGAAATAACAACTGTTCATTTTAATTTTAGGAGATAATGCAACAAAAACCTACTACACTCCAACTGTTTTACTAAGGAATTTTTTTGACTTGATTATTATCAGATTCAAAAATCTGGCAGTTTCAAAAAAAAAAAAAAAAAAAAAAAAGGGTAATATTATAAGTATCAGTCTACTAATTTTTAAAAATGCAAGCTTAAAAGAGAAGCATTTCACTTTCAAATATTGTTTGTTCATAGACCACAACTTGACTTGATCATAACTGCATGATTAAAACAAATTTTTCACTTTTATTCATCAGAAAAGTAAGACAACCAAAATAATAAGAAAAAATTTAGGCAAGGTTGTTGAGATGGACTTCAGTCCAACTATTATAATAATAGTGGGACTACTACCATATGCTATTAATTTAATCTAAAAAAAAAAAAAAAAAAAAAAAAATTGGCAACATGCCAAAAAACATCAAATTTTATATCCAGGAAAATAGTTCTTTTGTTTGAATAGTTTCATCTGCCTGCTAAACACCAGAAAAAAATTCTTCCCATGATGCAATATACATATACAGTTGAACTCTGCTATAACAAAATTTTCTGGTAAAACAATTCTCAATTCCAGAAAAAAATTACTTGTAATTTTACCTACACATAACAAAATAACAGCTCTCTATAATGAAGTTTTGGCTAGGAGTGTTGTTCAATGTTTTTAATAGTACATTCATTACTGTAGCAAGTAGATAAACCAAGTACAGTCAAGTCCAGGGAGTACTGTCCCTTTGTTCAACGAGTCCACACAAATCTGCAACTAGAAATAAATTCAGCAAAGGCTATGAAAGAGAATATAAAAAACTAGTGGAAATTCACTTTCCACAACACATATGTCAGTGAATTAGTTTAATTTGTGATTTTATAGTCTTTTATGCCCATCTGCCAATCAGTCAACTCAGCTGGGTTTTAATCTTACTGAGTGATATATGACATGACAGATTACACACTACAGAACTGAATGCAATCTACCAATGAAAGAATGAATCACTGCCACGAATGGATGTGTAAATTATTGAAAGTAACTAAATTTAATCTGCCACCAGAGCTTTTCTTTATTTTATATAAAGCTACAGATGGTCATGCAGATATTCTGTTTGTTGCTTAGTCATACTGCCCAATGGAAAGCACTTCATCAATGTCCTCAATTATAAATTGCATTTACTCATACCTACTAAGATCCCCAAAGGAATATCATATACAAGACTTCACAGAACTGTTTTATTAATATTACTAGACAAGGGGAATCCACTGGGCTACTGTCAAAAATTTGAAGTGTTTAAGCAGTGAGTACTTAAATAAATGTGAAAAGTTTACTAAAACAAGAGTAGTTTTCTATTATATACCATCCAGCAAAATAAGACAATTTTTAAATGTCTTATTCTGCTATGTAAGCATACAATGTATCTATGTAACTTAAAAAAAAATAAATAAATAATACGACACTGATGATATGCATATAATTTTTCAAAAAACAGTACTCCTTGTCCTATAAATGTTCAGAAAATCAAGTTTTTCTACAGCAAAATTATTGTAGTAATTTAGGTATTTCATTATAGAGGGATTCAACTGTGTGTGCATGTATGTGTACTGAATACCTTATGTATGAAAATAAGAGAAATATACAATTCAATACAGTTCAAGATATAAATACTGAAAAAAAAAAGAAAGACACATATATATGTATTTTTCAATTGAATTTATCATCTAAGAACAACTTTCTACTTCAACTCTTAACTTTTTTTTTTTAATATAATGAAAATAAACTTAATAACAATGCATAACAACCAACCTTCAGATATGTTAGTTTTATTTATTAAGTATTAAAGTTCCAGGTTCAAGAAGGTGTATCGTATTGTATCTTATAAAGTCAAGAGAATAAAAAGCAAAGAGAATTAAAATTGCACAAGTTGTTGGAAGAAGCATGGCATCTCAACTGTTGTGCGTAAATTTTAGTCAACAGGAACTTCATCGTGGTTGCTACCAGCATTGGTTATGTTGCTTTTCAGAGACACAAACTGGCTATACTTTATTACACCGATGCTATCAGGACAAATAAAAGTGCTGTTAGGTACTGAGTGGATGTGCCTGATTCAACGTTTTAGAAGATTCCTTGAGTAATTTTGCAAATATTTCACATGGAATGCTGCAAAAAAGGGTATAGCAAAAAACACTTCCAATCAGTAACATACCTCTTGACATGACCTGAAGCAAAGAAAGGTGTCCTGTTTTTTAAAAAAAAAAAAATTTTTTTTTTTTTTTTTTTGGAAATGTAAATATGTAATATTGTGCCAGAAATAACATGTTGTGTGGTTCTAAGGTGAATAATGAATGAACATAAAAACATAAGTGATGTGAGTACTAACTGCAATAGTAGGTATCCTGCACTATGATTAAAACTACTAATCAAATTAGTACAAAATAAGTCTAGATGAGTGCAGGATTAAGGTATGGGCTAGCAGGGCTCTTGCCAGGGGGGGGGCAGAATCCTTTAATGGGGCGCCAAATTTTACAAATCATAATATATATATACATACATGGATTACGCTTATTTGGCCACCGGTTAATCGGGGCAGCCGTTTATTTGGGACAAATCTTAAAGAACAGAACCCAATTGAGAAAATAGCAAGGGTTTACTTCGGTTAATTGGGACAACATGCCGTTTAATCGGGGCAGGAGACCGCAGCACTCGAGATTACCCTATAATTGTCTCCAACCATACCAAGTGGTTCAGTCAGATTTCTGGAGATCACAACCATAAAACAATAAGCAGTCCCCTGTTTACTGGGCTTTTCTGTTAGTGCTTCAATCATATAAAAAAAATTAATTTTCAGAATCTGTTCTTCATTCCTATTTTTTAAGCTTTGTAACTTGTTACTCCATTCTCACTTGCACGTATCGTGTTACTTGCAATTTGTGTGTGCCGTGTTCTTTGTTATTGATTGCTTATCTTTTTTACTGTTTTAAATTTTAACCCCCATCCACAAATGGCAGTGAACAGAAATGTCAACTAGCTAGTATGTACATATTACAGTACGTATTAATGAAGCTATGCACGTAAGTGTAAATTTATTTTTATTTTGCTAACCTGTGGAAAATATTCTCCCGATTTTCATGTATCATTTAATTTTTTAATTGGTAATAAAGTGTAAATTTGTACTTAATACAGTATATCTTTACTTTTATAGCCTGTGGATAATATTCCTCCTATTTTTGCTAATTAGAATCGCTGTTTAATAGAATTAAACTTTAATTCACAAATGTGATCACAATGACTGGTGCTTACTACATATCGTACAGTGAACTGTACTTTACTATGGTGAGTCCAATGTAGTGATTTTATCGTATAGAACATCAAGCGTAAAGCTGTATTTTTAACCATTTATGTGAAACTTGCCATAATTGGGGCAGCCACTTAATCGGGCCAAAATGCACTAGTCCTGATGTGTCCCAAATAACCGGATTCAACTATATTTCTGCCTGTGGAGTGAAAGTACCTTGGTGCCTGGTCTAGATGACCAGTAATCAAAATTCTCCCAAGCAACTCTATGCAGTTTCAGTTTCTTGCATTGTAGACAGTTTGAGATGCACTTTGTTGAACCTGTAAATTGCTGTATTATCAACTGTATTTTGCCATTTCAGTTAAAAATATCTATTCACATTATTCTAAGTATGTCTAGTTACTCATGATAATATACCAATGCAGCCTGTTTTCAATCAAAATATTCCACAACGTTGGTATTTACTTTAGTTGCAATCCTGATTTACAATTTTCTGTTCATGTCACATTTTATCATCACCCCCCCCCCCCGCCAAAAAAAAAAAAAAAAAAAAAAAAGATACTGCAAATAACCATTGCAAACAACAAAACAGAATTGGGGAAGCAGCACCATTCCTGGACTAATATATATATATATATATATATCCATTAAAAATCAGTTTCAGTACTATTAAAAACAATACACAATTCCTTTGATATTTCCTGTTTTTTCCTTCTTTTTTTCCAAATTAAATATCCTAATGCTAAATTAATCTTAAGCAAAAGTGATGTATTGTATTCCCCATCTTTTCTTATATTTAAATTACAGCATGTATTCATGCTGTAATTTAAACATGACTCAGAATAATTTACTGATTAATTGAGTGATTAGGGCATTCCATTTTTTTCAAATTTCCTTTATTAAAGAGACTAAAATGCACAAACTTTCAGAGTAAGTATGTCCTTTTCTTTATAATCTGCTTGATAAGAGCTAGAGGCTTATCTAGGAAAATCAGTTGAGTTATACTGTTTGTAATAAAGTGATCAATGGAAAATTGATATTTTTTGGGATTTTAGAAATGACATACAATTTTAAAATGAATAATGTTAATTCTCCCGATTAAATATTTATATATGCATGAATCAGCATAATCTCTGGCACAATCACATGGAAATACAGCTATAATGTACTGAAAGCAGGAAGCTGAGTTAACTTACCACAGTAGCTATTATATTTTTAAAAAGCTGCTTAGTAAGGTGGTGGGAAAGAAAACTATTGTGGATACTTGCAATTGGAAAGAAGAATCTTCAATTCATAAGTGTCATTACATAAGAAAAATGATCAAAGCAAATAAATGTAAGTAGTGTATACGCTTTTGTCTACCACTGGAAGTTTATCTTAAATTTAATGTATATCAACAGTTTCAGTATTATTTCTGGATATAGGAATCTATATTGTTATCTACAGTTTTACACTTTTCCTTAAAATAAAAATTTACTTGATAACAGTGAATAAGTTTCATTACAGCGAATCAAAAGAATTAAACAGAATTAATATATTTATATAATAAACTGTCAGCTGATCAGAAAACAGTTTTCTATACTTAAATATTAATTTTCTAACTGTATAATTAAACTGCTATCCAGCTTAGAAATGTTAAGTTGAGCATCAGTTAATAATGAAACTATCAATGAAGTTTTTTTAATGACAGCTCACATGATCACATATTTACAGAATGGGAAGGAGGAAGAGTTCTACTAGTTATTGTAGTAATGTTCCATAAAAACATTTTCATTTTGTGGCCCACAAAAAAAAAAAATATATATATATATATATATATATATATATATATATATACACACACACACACACACACACACATACATGTGTGCATGTATATATAAACAGTCATTCGGTATGGCAGAGATTAGTGGAAAGTTGCTCTCGCTCTCGCGTTGCTTAAAACATTCTTTAGGTTATATGACTAGCATTTTAAATATTATCATAGCATTTAAAGTTAACTGCAAAAAGTGGTGAATAACTTTCTCACCAACAAAAGTGAGCACTTCAGCAGTTATAGAGATAACAGTATCGCCCCCTGAAGATTTTCTTGTGGCAGTCGGACAACATATGCTTCAAGAACGTATGACAAATGATTTGTTATAATATTCTAGTTCTTCCCAAGAACACAATGAATTTTTCATTATAAACATTTGAAAGAGACTGAACATTTTACCTGGTATATTCCAGCAAGAGCTTCCCCTTTCCAGTTCTTTATTACCTAATATTTTCACAAATTGTTTAGTAAAATGTATCAGGATCTGGTAATGTTTTTAAAGGACCATGTTCCAAAATACTTCCAGTTTCAAAGACACAATGTCCCTCATCCATGCCATTATAAGCATTTTGTTCATGACAACTAGTAGTTTTAAAACAGTCTAAGGTACTCTGACTGGGCTGCTGCTTGTAAGATTCAAGCGAATCAAACAAATTATCGTTCTCACTTTCAGTAGGTGTTAATAATAAGTCTACATTTGGCATTATTCCCGATTCTACATGATTGTGAATAGCTCCATTTTCAGAAAATGGAAGATATGGTGGTTCAGAAGGTCCAGCAGAGAAAGTGCAAAAGGGATTAATGTCTTCATTTCTAGTATCCAGTTCTTCAGTGTTCCTTTCCACAAAAGACCACATATCAGAAGGAAAATCTTCAAGAATTCTAGTAGTTTCACCACTACAATCTCTATTTTCTGTTTCTGTAATACTGTTGAAGTCCTCAGGAAATTTCATTGCACTACATAGAGGCTTATCTTTTATATTACTGCAGATCTTATTATTAAATAGCTGCTGCTGCATACTTTCACTGCAATCTGAAGTTTCTGAAATTCCTGGTTGTTGATGGTGTGGTTCCAGTATAGAGGAATTTGACTGAAAGGCATTATCAAAAGTGCTAGTGAAGTCTAGGTTCTCAAAGGCACACTGAGAGGCACTTATTTCAGGTTTATCAAAAGTGGATTCTTCTTCAATTCTATGCGGGACTGGAGATGAGGAACTAGGAGGTGAGTCAATATCGTGAGATTTATGAGGAGCTGGAGATAAGTAAGACATCTTCCACATCACATCATGGCTATCCTGAAATGTGTCCCCATCCAAATCTGATACTAGAAGAGAAGAAACATCTGAAGAGCCATTTTTGCCATTAACTTTAAGAGAATCAGAGTGTTCATTTTCTGCACTGTATTCCTCAGCAATTTGTTCTGTGCTGGATCTAGAATTCCTCTTTAAAGTCTGTTCTGCACTGCAATTGAAACTAGTACATACCCCTTGAACAACTGTGCTACACTTAATACTTTTACTAATTTCTTGAATTTCCATGCTGCACTTGAAACTGTTAAGAAGCTCCTGGGTTTCTACAACATTTTCAGATCTTTTGTCTATTTCTGAGAGTTCTATTTTGCAACGTGAAATTTTGTCTATTTCTTCAACTTCTGCATCACACTCGAAAAGTTTATTTATTTCCTGAATATCTGTGCTACATTCAGTACAGTCATTTGGTTCTTGAATTTCTATACAATGGTCAGATATTTTATTTATATTTTGCAATTCTAAACTGCATTCACTTATTTCCTGGAATTCTACACTATAATCAGCATTTTCATTATTTTCTTTTTGAATTTCAGACTGGGGAGACTTGTACTGTGTCACATAAGCAGAAAATTCCTCTAAAGCTTTATCTGGTTCATTGTATTCTGAAACAGTATCTCCTGTTACTATTGGAATTTCATTTGGTTTAGAAGCATTATCAAAGTCATCGTTTTCTTCTTTCAAATTCTGCTCTGCAGACTTTTCAATTTCATCCTTTAAGCTGGAAGGTGTTTGGTTAAATTTTTCTTCCTCTTTTAAATGCATAGTTAATTCAGCAGGATCACAATTTAAATCATTCACATTTAGCCTTTCAATCCTAATTTCACAAGTTTTGCAATTTTTTATTTGTTCCTCAAGAATCATGCGCCTATTCTGAATTTGTCTCCTCTTTTTTTCACGCATTCTCCTCTTCAGTAAATTTTTGATTGGAGGATCATCATATTTAAATAAGTGCTTGAAAGCATCTGGTCTGTAATTCACATTTTTACGTTTTGAACGAGATAATGCTAAATTATCTTTTTTATTTTTTCGTGGTGGCAGTTTTGGTATAGTCCTAGATATCTTCTTCACTGAACCAGTTGCCCACTTACTTGGTTGCTTAATTTTTATTTTAAGCGACAAATTCAATGTAGAATTTGTATTAGATAATGTTTTATTTTGTTCAGCACTTGCTTTAGATCTGTGGCGGCCTTTTTTTCTGGCATTGTTTGATTGTGATTTAGTGGACTTCAAATTATCAATCTGTTTCGAACTGGTACAAGACAGTGCTGATTTAATACATTGACCATGAATTCTGGAAATAGATCTTCGAGTTTGTTTTGAAATTGTGCTTTGCAATACTGTATTGCTTTGCTCTGTACAATTTTTAGAAAGGAATTTGGCATTCTGTTTCAGATTTGCACTTAGCAGTTCTGGTTTATCATGCTGGGTGTTAGTTTTAGAAACAGATTTAGTATTTTTTTTGGTATGTGATTTAGACACCACAGATTTACTATGCTGAGTATTAGATTTAGAGCCACTTCCAACACTTGGCTTTTGGTATGCATTGCACAATTCCGTCTTTTTGCATTCAATGCTGGGTTTAGAAGCAGACTTAGCTTTTTGTTTTGGGAATACAGTAGATGGTTCTCTGTTGGGACATTCAGTGCTACTTTTAGAAACAGATCTAGTTTGCTTTGTACCTATACTAGAAGACAGAACTTTACTTTGCTCAGTCAAATTTTTATAAACAGACCTAGAAGTCGGTTTTGAATTTGCATTAGATGAAACAGGTGCATTAGGTTGTTCAGTAATATTTGTATCAGAAAACTGTTTCTGGTTTGCAGGAGATATAAGTCTACTGTTATCAGTTGTAGATTCTAAAGCAGATCTGGCAAGTGACTTTGTATTTATATTAGATTCTATATCAGCAATTTCTTTATTTACTTTAAAAGTTGTTTTAAGGGTACTTTCAGAGTTTACAACATGCATCAAAGATCTATCAGAAGTAGATTTGGAAACAGACCTGACGTGTTTTGATCTTGTATTAGATACACACACTTTATTTCGCTTAGAACCTTTGGAAAGAGAACTGGTAGCACGACGTGCACTTATATCAGATACTAAAGTTTTATTCTGATCAGCACTGCATTTAGAAATAGATATAACTCTGTGTCTTGAGTTTACACTTGACACTGCAGTTTTATCTTGTTCAGCAGTGCATGCAGGAATGGATGGATTCATGCATTTTACAGCAACACCAGATGCATCTTTATTTTGATCAGCATTAAATGTGGCAATGTGTTTGGAACCAGTTTTTGGTAACGCCCTTTTTTTATGGTCCACATTTAGCTCAGTTTTTCTTTTTTTTGAATGAGGAAATGGCTGCTTCTTTCCTCGTTTTACTCCTTTTTTCAACTGTAAAGTAGTTTCGGATGGCAGAAGCAGACAATGATTGTGCTCTGTATTATTCTCAAGTACAACCGGTGCACTTTCCTTTTTAGTCTTTTTCTTAATACATTTTCCTTTCTGTTCCAAAACTGGACTTGGGGCATATTTTAAAGTTCTTCTAGTCGCATTCAAATAACGTTTTATTACCTCTGAAGGTAGTCGTTTTATTGTAACCAATTCCTTACCAATTTTTCCATCAGTGAACTTATCAAAATATGATGATGATATTTCAATATGTGATTTTATGGAATATCTGTTGGCAGACCTTGTTTCTGATTTTTGCTTTTTATGATGTGAATTGTCATGTAAGATTTCTTTATTTAAGTCTGTCAATCCACTGCAAGTTTTGTTTTTTGTAATATTTGGTTTAAAATGCTTTCTACGGCTTCCTCCAGAAAGAATCTTACGTTTTCTCCTATTCTTTAATTTCCCTAGGTTCCTACATGTATCTGAAGGTTCCAAATTAGGCATTTCTCTTTCAAGTATAGGCATATCATTGGCATCTATACTTGGTGGAATCACTGTAAGTATTTTATTTAAATTTTCTGTTATATAAACACTACATAACCGTACCTTGGATGAATCTGCTCTTTCTAAAGTAGGCATTGGAGAATCTTTTGATAAAACTGACGTTAAGAACTTATTATTTTCTTGATCTACTACGTCAGCAGATTTCTCTTGATATACTTTCAAAACTTCTTTACTCAAATTACAAGCTTGTTTCTTGTCATGTTCTAATAATTCTTTTTTAGTAAAATCTTTTCTAGGCAAATCAAGAGTTTTACATTCATTTCTTCTTTTAAAATCAGAATGATCCTGCATATTTTGTAAATTATCTACAGAATTAAGAGCACTGTTCTCCTTTAGATTATTAGCAGTTATGGTTTCTATGCATTTTTCTGTACACAATGCACTGTTTAACAGAATATAACTGTCTTTTGTAGTGTTATGTAAGGCTTCTAAATTTTCATCAGATGTTCTGTGAGGGGCTTCTATTTTAATAGTACTATCTCTCTTATGATCACCAGAATTACAGAGTATACTTAATGTTTCTTCCATTAACAACTTAATATCTGTACATATGGGTATACCTGTACTATCATTTTCCATGCTTGATTTTCACTGTTCCCAACAGTTAATTCAGCAAGAGCAGTAACCTGTTGAGAACAGGATTAATACTTCCATATCTGAACTGAAATGGCCCCATGAAGACACATTTAAAGTTGTAAAGAATAATTTCACTGATAGTGATAATTCACCTGCAAAAGACAAACAAAAACTAAATAAATTACCATCATACACAAATTTCAAATATGGGCAATTTTTTAAAAAAAAAGTCTGTACATGATTAATATTAATGTAAAAATAATTTCCTGTAGGAATTAGATTAAATAAATGGTAAACACCATTATCAATTATTATCGTTACTGTATTATGACATGAATTTGAAGTTGAAGGAATACAAAATTGTAATAAAACTACAATAAAAATATTTCAATTTAATATTTTCAGTCTCTCAAAACCTAGCCCCATGGCAGGGTTTGGAAGTTATTGAAATGTTACATCCTTTATTCCATAATTCTTTGTTCACCAAAGAATTATGGCTTCTGAAAAGATGTGGCCTCAGTAGATGAAAACACCTTTGTATAATTTATGGTTAGTTGGAAATTTGTTTAATTACACATTGATTTTGGCTTTCACACTAATCAAGGGTTCCTAAGTGAGTGATAAAGGTAATGGTGAATGCCTTGAGAAGTTGAAATATTCTTTAATAATGACTTTTCATTTCATTTTATAAAGTTTTGTACTCCTCAACCATGCAAGTAGTGGAGAAGACAAGAATAGGTCTCATCAAGGTTATATTATGTGTCTTCTCATCATCATCATCATTCCGTTATTCCATGGGTTGACGTATGAAGCCTCGCCACCATGCCCTGTCCATGTACCTCTCTCCATCATTGATTTCCTCCTCTCTTAATGACATTGGTCTTTATCATGTCCTGCCATCTCATTCTTGGTCTTTTGTCCCTTAATTGTAAATCAAACATTTTTTCTTGGCAAACGCCTCACATTTATCCTCTTGACATGTCCAAACCATTTCAAACGGGACCTTTCAATCCTATTCTGGAGTTTTTCAACCTGAATTCTCTCCCTTTTCATCAGTGCTTTCCAAATCAATGCAAAGTGTATAACAAACAGATGCAGTAAAATCACACTGCAATGAATACCATCTAAATGAAAATTTCACTCTAATGAAAATATATTTCCAGGTCATGGATGACTTTACTTATTAACAGTGCTTTGTTAGCCATGTTTGGATGAAAATTTTGGTGAAAAATTCGGTATAACAAATTATTTTCATCAAACTAAAATATCTATAACTAAAATACATTTTTACAACAAAATAAAACTTTATATGAAAATTATGAATGACACTATGTACCCCATATTGTAAATATGACTATGAGAGGATATGCTTAGGGGAAAAAAAGTCTTTTAAAAGATGTGCAAAAGAATCCAGTGTCTTCACACCCTCTATATGTTTCAGACACTTATTTGAATGAGTACCTGCAAATCCAATCCTCCCACAGATATGCAGTAGTACGCACGCTGGAATCTTGTCACAAAAGGAGTGGTGGTGGTGGTGGAGTGGACAGACATGATGATGATGATGATGATGATGCAATCTGTAAGGCAAATTCACATACTAGTAGCTTTTCTTTCTCCTATCCCTCCCAAAGTTTCCAGACCTTTCTGAATGTAGTGGACTGTTTTCTGCATCAGCATGTAAGAAAGGCAATGGGAGAAGGTTTGTTTGTTTGTTATTTGGTTTTTAGGAGCATTAGCAACTAAGGCCATATTGATCCGAATGGGAGAAGGCAATATGCTTGATTTCATTATTACTAGTGGCTCTTCATGCATTAAGAATCTCCAGATAAAGGAACCGCTACGCAGCAGTAATCATAATATACTGATATGCGACTTACTTAAAGATATAACTACTGTCAAGGGTAAAGGGAAAGTATTTTTCTTTTGTAAAGGTGACTACAATGGCCTTAGACAGTTTTTAAATTATTTTTCAGTAGGACCAACTGATGACGTTATCAAATGCCAATTTTAAATGAGAGTCATTTAGGGAAGCAATCATAGATGATATTAAGTTTTTTATTCTAAATAAGGAACACTGTTCAAGGTTTAGTCTTAAATGGACGTCAGATGAATTCACAAGACTAGTGACAGGCAAGAAAAATGGACAGTATAATTAGAAGTTATCAAGAGACACAAAAATCTACAGTAAGTACAAATTAGTTATTTGGTTTTTAGGAGCATTAGCAACTAAGGCCATATTGCTCCGGGGATATGCAGTGGTCATTCCCTGACCTTCCTGCATCCTCCATATTTGGTGGTCACGGGCTCGAACCCGGTCTAATCAAGAAGCGTGTGCTACGCACTGCTGCTCCTGCCCGCCTGGCTACAAAGGTGCCTCTACAAACTAGTCTGCAAAACCAAGTCACTAAGGAGATTGGATAAGCCAAAACAGGTTATGAAGGGCTAAGAATGCAAAGAAAAGTAGCAAAGAATTATCATTATCTGCTTATGTTAATGCCAGAAAAAAAAAATGGATAAACCACAATGGCCCACTGATATGAATGGCATAACTATTGATGATCCTGTTCAGATTTCTGAAAAACTGAATAAATATTTTGCATCTACGTTCCCACATGAAGTTTTCAGGAATGGGAATATCAGAAGCATACTAAATTATACCTGGAAGTTAAATGATTTTGTGATAGCTGAGAAGGTGTAAGAGAAATTGTTGAAGCTAAAAGTAAATAAAGCACCTGGGGGTTATAGAATTTATTCAATTACATCTAAAGAAGTATGTATGTTATGGGTGTTTAGTGGTGCATAAGCTGCAGTGGCTATAGTGCACCTATTCATGGGAATGTGCTAGGAAATATTTAAGAAGTGTAACCACTTCATTTTCATTTCAGAACTGATGATGTACTCTAATTTGTTTCAGAAAAGGAAAATTTCGTTAATGTTTGCCTCATTGCCAATAATATGCTGTAATATTATCAGTTCTTAGAGATTAGTCACAGAATGGACTGAAGTTCTGTCTTGTTGACAGAGGACAGTCAATCAGAATATATTTAATTGTCAGATGTACTGAAGAATGTGGCCACTGAGGAGGATCATTGCCTGTGAGTAGATGGAGTTGAGTCAGATCAGTATATCCTATTCTTGTCCATACAAGAATTCTTGTCATACTGTCCGAATGCTAGAGGGCCAAAGTTTTGGTTTCTGTTTTAACTGATAAAGTTTATTATTGCTTTGGATGTGTCATAGCTCTTTCCACTGTGCAAGGCATGTTGCATGTATAATGAGATTATAGTTCAGAGACTGCAATAGAGATAGAAGTTAAATCTAGTTGGATTTTTAGCTAATGGATTTTTAGCAGCTTTATTGGCTAGTTCATTCCCCTTTATCCCTGAATATGCTGAGATCCAACAAAAGCTCACTAACTGATGATGTTCTTTAATTTGCAATACCATGCTCCTGATTTGATTTAAAAACAGGGTGAACTTTATAGGAAGAATTTTGAATTGCCATAATTGAGCTGAGAGAGTCAGTGTAAGCCATAAATTTTGAAGATAGGTAAAGAGTCTGATTTTCTAAAGCTAATTTTATTGCATGTAGTTCTGCTGAAAAGCACTACAGGCACTTCCCGACTTACGTATGGGTTGCGTTCCGCGGAACTCTATGTAAGTCGGAATTTCCCTAAATGCTTATGCAGCACTCACAGCTATGCTTGCTGAATTTGATTGAAGCAAAAAAGAAATGTTTGACAAACATGTAAATAGAATTATTTATTCAATTTTTTTTATCTCATGTGTAGTTAAAATTACAAAAGTTTGCAATTACAAAAAAAGGGAGGGGACAGGCATAACGTCAGCAAGTTTTACCTTTCGAGCATCATTGCCAGAATCAACGTCTCTAGCTGATAAGTACATCACTGCAGAGGTTGAGCGCTATGGAAATTTAGAAAAGGGTTTTTTTCAAACGCATCACAAAATTTCTCTGCTGCTGCAGAATCAGCACTGGCAACTTCACTCCATACTTTAACATTGTGGAAACCAGCGTGATGCTTGGAACCTATTAAATCACCCATTGCTTGCCACGAATTTGACTTGGGGTTCGCCTACTTACCCTTAATATCGTCATAAATGCTTTTTGCTTTTGCTGGAATGGCCATTAGACTCAGGGGGACTTGCTTCTGAATCTGATTTTCCATTAATATTATTAATAGCTTGTCCATCTTCGATATAGCACCTGAAAGCTGCTTTGTGATCACTGGTGATCTTAAATGCGTTGATTCTTTAACATGATCTTTTACTTTTATATGTGTACTGTCCTTCAAAATAGTATTCACTGTTGAAGCAGCGAAACCTAATTCCCATGCAATAGATGACAAACTTTGTCCAGCTTCGTGCTTCTTAATCATCTTCATTTCTAAATCAATTTTGTTTCGTTTCCTAGCAATGCCACCACTTGCATTTTCCGTTGGTCCCTTTCCCTTCATCATTGTAATAAGCAAATAGGAATGAAGACAAGATTCCAAAAATTTATTTTTTTTTTAAAATATGATTGAAGATTTCAGTGATAACATAATAACATAAAAATCCACACAATTCCAATTAACGGGATTATCGCAAATGAAATAAGGTCGAGTTTACTACCCATTTATAATAGATTGCACTAACACAAAAGCCCAATAAACCGGAAAGTGCAAATTGGTTTTATTGTTTTATGGTCGTGAACTCCAAAAATGTTCTTTAGAAAAATGAAGGCATTCAAAATTGATTCTTATAATGGAACATATCATAATGATGAAAGGGTAGTGCTCCATTATAAAAATGACCTTTTTGGAGAGATAAATAGCTTAGTTATACATGTATAGGGAAAATTTCAACTTCTGAGGTCTTGGAACGAATTACAAAAAAAAAAAAAAAAAAAAAAAAAGCCCCAATGTGTTATTGGGTTCACATTATGATATTTTTACAGTACTCCATTTATTCCTACGAGATGAGAAATATGTTTCCACGATTTTTTTAAGTTTGCACCAGCCAGCAAAAAACTTAAGTAAAGTCGATTATTATGTAAGTGGGAAGTGCCTGTATACTCAGGTGGAAGGGAAGCCCAAGTGATAGCAGAAGGAGATACTGCCACTGCTCCAACAGATGTGAATTGAAGCCATCCGTATATATTGGCAAGAAATCAACACAGTTCTGAAAAAGGCGTACACACAGCTTTCACGCTGAGTGTCAATAGAAGATTTCAATGACAAAAATAAGTAACACAGATCATTTGAGGGAGAGTCCAAGGTGAGCAAGTAATTCATTAACTGTTGTTTATTGAGAATAGGAACATTCCAACTCTGCATTATTCCAGGAAGACGTAGACCTGAAATAACACAGAGTTGGAATGCTCCTTTTCTCATAGGATCGAGTCAACATAATACACACCTTCGGGCAGAATCATAGATTGGAGCACTATAATCCAAACGGGATCTAATCTGTGCTCTACATAAGAGCAGCAGCAAAGTGGTATGATCTGCTCCCCAAGACAGCACAGATACACTCTTAGTATGTTCAGCTTTTTGAGACAGGTGGTACTTTCAAATTTAACGTGCTCAAAAAAGTTTAAGTCACTGTCAAGGATTAATTTCAAAAATCTGATGTTGTTGGCAATTGGGATGGTAAGGTTTGACATTTGAAGTTCATGATCTGCATGAAATTTATGCTGCCTGCAAAAGTGGGTTGCAACAGTTTTCTGCTGTGAAAGATGATAACCATTGAGCACTGCCCACTTTTGCAATTTATTCAAGGATATCTGCAGCGGCTGTTATATCCGAGAATAGCAAGAAATAAAGAGATGATCAGCACAAAGGTAAGAGATGATCAGCATAAAGGTAAGCCTCAACAGTATTTGGGAGTTATTTTGTTATAAAATCAATTCTAAAGGCAAAAAAGGGTGCACTCAGTGTAAGAGATGATCAGCATTGCAGTACTCCTTCCTGCAAGAATGTCATAGAAAGGGAGTTTTGATAGCAAACCTGAAAAGAATAACTAAACAGGAAATTTTTAATGAATACAAGCAGGGTGCTTCACACCCTGCTTGTATTCATTCTATGGGTCCTTAGATCTCATGATCAAGATCTAAGGACCCATTTTGGCAAAAGTCATGCTAACTATTATTCATTAGACACTGTTTCAATGATCCAAATTTTTTCAAGGATTTTACCAAAGCAATGAGAGAGAGAGAGAGAGAGAGAGAGAGAGAGAGATTGGCCTGTGGGATCTTTTCCAGGCTTTAAAAAAGGCCAGGACTTGGCATGATACGGAGAAGCAGGATAAATGGATTACAAAAGCCAGCAGCAGTTGTAAATTTTGGTCATCAAGGTGCTGTAACATGACATAATATATTCCATCTAGCCCAGCAGCACTATCGTGTGCCCTTTTGTGAGCTTGTAGAAGTTCAGAATATTGAAGACTGGTTATACATGGAAAGAGGAGAACGGTTCGAAAATTGACAGTTTGCTGTTCAGTGGTGGTCTTAATTTTCTGGAATGCCGAAAAGTAAGTCGATACTGCTGAGACTTGGGCAAAGGTCTTACCCAAGGCATATGCTATATCCAGAGGAGCAGAGAATGCTTGCCCATTCCAGGAAAGAACTGGGGAAGTGATGGTTGGACACTTGTCAGAATGCTGCTTAATTTTCCTCCATATCAATTTGGAGACAGTGTTTCTATTAACAGTAGATACAAACTGAGTCCAGGATTTCTTCTTGGCTTATCTTCGAATGAGACACATTTTGCCCTAAGCTTCTTGTAGTTAATAAGGTTAACTGTGGCTGTGTTTTGAAGGGCGCCTCCGTAGCCAGGTGGGCAGGAGCGGCAGTGCGTAGCACACGCTTCTTGATTAAACGGGGTTCGAGCCCGTGACCACCAAATATGGAGGATGCGGAAAGGTCAGGGAATGACCACCGCATATCCCCAGAGCAATATGGCCTTAGTTACTAATGCTCCTAAATAACAACATAACAATAACAGCTGTGTTTTGAAAAAATAAATTCCACGCTTTATTTTTTTCTTCCTTCGCTTTTGTGCATTCTTCATTCCACCAATAATCAAAATGCATCAGGCATGGGGATTCGATAATGGAATTCAGCATCTTGCTGTAGATAAGAGATGCAACATGATATAACCCGTGACTTTATCTATGGGCTGTAGACAATTTTTTCATCCAGTGTGATAGGTGACGGAAATTTGGCCCAATTGGCTTGAGAGAATTTCCATTTTTTACAGATTACAAACAATTGGAAAATGGTCATTGGCCATAGGATCATCCATAACATACCATTCTATGGCTGGAAATAGTATTGGGGAACAAACCGAGAGATCAATTGCAGAAGTTTGTCTAGTTGGCAATTGCACATGAGTATCCAGAAAGGTTTCAATCAGTCGGACATGTCTAATTTAGGGTATCCCAATAAGGAGTAATGGCCACTGAAATCAAGTAGCAGACAAGACAGGGGAAGTAGCCACTTTAAAAGCTCTTCAAGATCTTTGTAAGAGTAGGTATGATTTGGTGGGAGATAGACTAAAGCTAGTGTTAACCCAATATGAGTAATCAGAAGCACAGCAATAGCTTCAATTTGAGTTCGAAGAGCGATTTGCTTGCTTGGGATCTGTGAGTTGACCACGATGGCATCCAATGTATTGCGATTTTGTCGATAGTTGCTTATGGAAGCAGAAATTTGAGAAGTTAAATAGGTTTCCTGCAGACAGAAACCAACTGGAGAATAGTACACTGGCGTGCAAAACTTAAGGACCAACACTATTTCTAAAGGTTACAACCGCAAAATCTTTACCTAAGGTACTCTTTACCGATGAGAGTAGATTGTCTCAGCAGTGATTCTGGATGACAGCTAATCTGGCAAGAGTTAACATATGGTATCACCCCGCAAACATCACTGAAAGGGATCGATATGGTGGTTGAGGTGTTCTTGTCTGGGGAGGCGTTATCTTGGATAGACGTACACAACTCTAGATAAGATACAGGAAGGCGGTACTGTAACCGGTGCACGCTACTGTATTGAGGTAATCTTTCCCCATATGCCTCTGTTCCGAGGTGCCATTGGTCCCGAGTTCATATTTACCCATTGCACTGCAGCTGTAGATATGCTTTTGGAAAGTGAGGACATTGTTCGTATGGACTGGCCTGCCCGTTCCACTGATCTTAATCCCATCGAACACATATGGGATGCTCTGGGAAGATGCCTAGCGGCACGTGCACACGCACTAGAAAATGTTCACCAGCTGAAGATGGAGCTCACAGAGGAATGGACAATGTTACCTCAAGAACTTAACAACATTGTTCTAAGTAATGACAGACAGTGCATCGACAGCCTGCATCGACATTAGGGGTGGCCATATCTCCTGAGGACCACCTCTTCCCTTTGTTCCATCTTTGGCAGTGATGCATCTGTATCATGGCAGCCAGTGCTATGTTGCCATTTTTGAATAAAGTCCCTCTGTACCGTTTTGTTTCCTTCATCATTTCTGTACCTCACGAGGTTCCTTTGGTACGCTTTTCCCATATCTGGGCAACTCCTATGAGAAGCTACAGGTGAAAACCTGACTGGCACTTAAATTTTGCACACCAGTGTAATTAATTAAGTCTTGAACATTGTCAATGTTGCCACAAAAGCCTCTGCAATTTCACCATAAAATAAAAGGCATTACTTGAATTTAGTAGTAGAAGCTGTATCTGATTGCTTTTTCAGTGTTCCAAGGTAATAAATGGAATCAGTGAATCCATTAAGGGAAAGACCTTGTCTGATCAGCTACTATGATGCAGTAACAAAGGAACTGGATGCAAAAAATAATTTTGGTAACATATACTCAGAATTCAGCAAAGCATTTTGATATTGTTCCATATGAAAGACTACTACATAAACTTGAGCACTGTGGCATTAGGAGCAAGTTACTGATATGAATAAAGGAACAGTTGAGTAGCAGAAGACAGAGTAATTATTAATGGGCACTGTTCTTCTTAGATCAATGTTATTAGTGGTATCCCTCAGGATTCAGTGCTAGGCCCTTTACTGTTTTGAATATTTATTAACAAATTTATGAAGACATCAAACTTATTTTTTAAGTTTATAGGCAATACAGAGGTTGGAAGGGCAGTTAGTGACAGGAATCAAGGCATACAAATGCAACAAGACTTAGAAAAATTAGGACAGAAGGGCTGAGAAGTAGCAATTAAAGTTTAAGATTGATAAATGAAGGTACAGGTCGACCATCACTAATCCGGTTCCATAATTTCAAATTTCCTGGGTTGGCGCACCGACCTGCCACTACTGTTGGTGGTTGGTTACAGCATCAGCTGTTGGCGCGAACTCGTAAACACTGGCATGCCATTTCTACTTGTTTTTCTGCATTTATTATTATAACTTGCTCACATTTGGCCCCAGCCATGGTCCCAATTCATAAAGGAAGTGCAAACACCGTACATTGTCCATAACAGATAAAGTCGAACTTCTGAAAAAACTTGACAGCGGTGTGTCTGTGAGAAGTTGAACTCTGCTTAGTTGTAAATTCCAGCAATTTCTCTCAGTTCCTCTTATTTTAATAATTTTCTTTTAGCCATCCCTTTTTAGATTTTTTTTTTTTTTACAACACACTTGTACAAACTTGCGGAAAAACACAACACAATATGATGGATAATACAGTGCGCTAACGAACTTGTTTTCATTTTAATGAAATTAATGTTTAATGTTTTTAATGTTCTTATTTTAATAATTTTCTTTTAGCCATTCCTTTTTAGATTTTTTTTTTTTTACAACACACTTGTACAAACTTCTGGAAAAACTTGATAGTGGTGTGCCTGTGAGAAGTTTATCTCTGCTTAGTTGTAAATTCCAGCAATTTCTCTCAGTTCCTCTTATTTTAATAATTTTCTTTTAGCCATTCCTTTTCAGATTTTTTTTTTTTTACAACACACTTGTACAAACTTGCGGAAAAACACAACACAATATGATGGATAATACAGTGCACTAACGAACTTGTTTTCACAAAATCTCTAACAATACTGACAAACTTATTGTGACGTTTGAGTTTATTTTATCGCAATTAGTTTTATTGCAGCGCTCGCCACACGTGCACAAACCAATCACAAACGACCCTCATATGTATGCCGCAATAGCGTCACAAGTATGTGGCCGACACGACACGGCTTCTCAATAAATAAAGTAACCTACCGGGTCACATATATGCAACATAAAAAAAAAAAACTTTTTCTGACATTTTAAGTGAAAAAACGACAACACTGACATTACAATATTTATTTTAGAATTACTAATCAAATTATTTGCTAAATATTTTTTTGGCCCCTAGGGAATTTTTTTCTTAAACTAACTTGGCAGTCAACACGTCAAAGGTAGGATGAGGTGGTTAACTGTTGGGTAAACTGTATGTGCTAAAATAACCACCGGTGATCTGCAAGCTCACTAATCCGGAACCCCACAGGTCCCAACGCTGCCGGATTAGTGACGGTCAACCTGTATTGTATACGAGCAGCAGTAATCCCAGAATAACATACCAATTGGGTGGTACCACATCCAAAGTAGTGGAGAATGAAAGAGATCTAGGGATAACTGTACAGTCCAACATGAAGTTCTCTAAGCAGTGCAGATAGGATTCGAGGCCAACTTATGTGGTTCTGTCAATGATATACAGAAATTTTGCAAGCAAGGATAAGGAGGTGATTATCCCATGGTATAAGGCACTGGTTAGGCTGCATCTTGAGTACTACATACAGGTCTCAAAGTTATCTTAGAAATGATAAGGATCTGTTGGAATGGGTGCAGAAGAGCAACAAGATTAGTCAAGGACACAAAAGGGTACTCTTAGCACAAAACATTTCAGTTCTGCAAACTGCAGCACTTGGAAACTAAGCATCTGTAAGGAGATCTGATTGGAGTCTAAGGCTTTGAATGAATTGAGTTACCTAAATGTCAATATGCTTAAAGATTTCAACATAGGAGATAGCTTTTTTTTTTTTTTTTCTTTAAATCCTGTTGCTGTATAAACTTGCTTTCTTGCACCATTTGGCACTATTAATATTAATATTAAAAAAGTAAGCCTAAAATTGAAGAAAATAATATACAGGAACTCCCCGACTTCGTAATACTCGCCTTAAGAAAATTCAACTTACGTTTTTGCAGGCCAGTAAATATTGAAAAAAATATGGAAACGTATTTTGCATCTATAGGGATAAATGGAGGTATTGTGAATAATATCATAATGTAAACCCAATAATGTTTTTTTTTTTTTTTTTTTTTTTTGTAATTTGTTCCAAGTCCTTGGAAGTAGAAAATTTCACTATATTACTAAGCTATTTATCTCTCTAAAAGGTCATATTTATAATGGAAATTGCACCACACTTTCATTGTTATCATATGTTCCATTATATGATTCAATTTTGAACGCCTTTGTGATATTTTTATAAAACACATTTCTGTAGGTCACTACCAAAAAACAATTAGCACTTTCCAGTTTACTGAGTTTTTCTGTTAGTGCAATCTATTATAAACGCGTAGTAAACTCGATCTTATTGCATTTGCGATAATACCAATAATTGGAATTCTGTAGGATTTTACGCTACAATATTATGGTGAAATGAGTTCCCCTTCACTGAAATCACAATCACAGAAAAAAACAAATTTTCAGAAACTTCTCTTCATTCCTATTTACATATTACAATGATGAAGGGAAAGGGACCAATGGAAAGTGCAAGTGCTGGCAGTGCCAGGAAATGAAACAAAATCGATTTAGAAATGAAGATGAAAAAAAAAAAATGATTAAGTATGAAGCAGGAAAAAGTTTATCATCTATTGCAAGGGAATTAGGTTTTGTTTGTTTGTTTGTTATTTGGTTTTTAGGAGCATTAGCAACTAAGGACATATTGCTATGGGGATATGCGGTGGTCACTGGCTCGAACCCCGGTCTAATCAAGAAGCGTGTGCTACGCACTCCTGCTCCTGCCCAACTGGCTACGGAGGCGCCGGGGGAATTAGGTCTTGCTGCTTCAACAGTGAATACTATTTTAAAGGACAGTGCGCATATAAAAGAACATGTCAAAGGATCAACACACTTAAGATCAACAGTGATCACAAAACAGTGTTCAGGTGCTATATCAAAGATGGAACAGCTATTAATAATATGGATAGAAAATCAGATTCAGAAGCAAGTGCCCCTGAGTCCAATGGTTATTCAAGCAAAAAGTATTTATGAAGATATTAAGGATAAGTACGGCGAACTCCAAGCCAAGTTCGTGACAAGCAACGGGTGGTTTAATAGGTTCAAGCATCGTGTTGGTTTCCAAAACATTAAAGTCTGTGGTGAAGTTGCCAGTGCCGATTCTGCAGCTGCAGAAGAAATTTTGTGATGTGTTGAAAAAAATTATTGACGAAGGCGGCTATTCAACGCAGCAAATTTTTAACGTTGACGAGACTGCTCTGTATTGGGGAAAAATGTCGGATCAAACATACATTGCCAAAGAGGAAAAGATAATGCCAGGTTTCAAGGCTTCAAAAGATAGGGCCATGCTCTTGCTTGGGGCTAATGCAGCGGGTGATTACAGATTAAAACCACTGCTTGTGTACCATTCTGGAAATCCTCGTGCATTTAAGGGCGTCAATAAAGCCATCCGTGCATTTAACCGATCAAACCAGAGAGCTTGGATAACAATATCTCTCTTTAAAGATTGGTTTAAATGCTGCTTCATTCCCGAGGTTGAAAAATATTGCAAAGACAATGATGTTCCTTTCAAGATTTTGCTTCTATTAGATAATGCTCCTGGACATCCTATGCATCTAGATGATTTCAATTTGAACATGACAGTCATATTTTTATTGCCAAACACAACTTCACCCATCCAACCTATGGATCAGGTTGTTATTTCGAATTTAAAAGCATACTATTTAAGCACAACATTTGGTCAGGCATTGTCTGCAGTAGATGGCAAGAAAAATTTTACGTTCAGAGACTTTTGGAAATCTTACAATATTTACCACGCCATCTTAAACATTAATAAGGCCACGGCACGTAAAAGGCTTCGAAGGGTTTGAAAAAGACAAATCATATGAAGAGGTTACAGATAAGATTGTAAAGGTTGCAGAGCTACTTCAGTTGGAGGTTGTTGCCAAAGACGTGGAGGAGATAGTAGAGGAAGAAAAGATGGAATTATCTAACAAAGAACTCATTGATTTTCAGGCAGCGATAGTGAAAAAAAAAAAATGCTGATGAGGCTCAAGATGAACCAAAAGAGAAACCAAGACGCTTCATCATCAGAGAGTTGGCAATGGCATGGTTGGCAATTTTTTATTGCATGGTTTTTACTTTCAAACTATACACTAAATAATATATGGTGAACAGTTCAGACGGTATAGGTAAATCACACTATCTGAACATATACCTCAAATTATTGTGCTACTTTTCCATTACAATGCTGTAATCTCTCTCTCTGAATCTCATGAAGGGATGAAGAAACAAAATAAATAAATAGCCTTATGTTTTGTTGGTCCCTGGAAAGCTTTTTAGCATTAGCACTAGCATTGGTAGAGGCATATGATGCAAGAAAGCAAGCTTATGCAGCACCAGCCAAAAAAAAAAAAAAAAAAAAAAACACTTCCACTTCACCCCTCTTTTCGATTGAAATACCTGTCCAACTGAGCCTTAGGTTTATTTAGGTTATCAACTTCCACAACAAGGGGTGGAAGTCTGTTCCACCAACCAACTACCAGCTGGCTAAAGGCAAATTTCCGCACATCTATCCTACATCTGTCTTTACTCAATTTGAATTTATGCCCTCTCAGGTGATTATCCTGAGCAAGAGGAAGAATCCCATCGGCATTGAGCATGTTCAAACCATTCAAGGCTTTATACACCTCTATCAGATCACTTCGCCGGTGCTTAGTCTCCAGACACTGCAATTTGCAAAACTTAAACATTTCTTCGTAAGAGCAACCCTTTGTTCCATTCTCTACTCTTGTTGCCCTTCTCTGTACTCGTTCCAGCAGCTCTACATCATTCTTGAAATGAGGCCTTCAGACCTGTATACAGTACTCAAGGTGTGGTCTGACCATTGCCTTATACAAGGGAAAAATCACCTCCTTATCCCTGCTAGAAAAATTCCTGTATATCATTGACAAGACACCATAAGCTACTCTTGCAGCCCGTCCACACTGCTCAGAGAACTTCATATCTGCCTGCACAATCAGTGTAGTACCACAGAGTTGATATGTTGCTCTGGGGTTGCTGTTTCCCATATGCAGTACTTTACATTTGTTAATGTTAAACTTCATTTGCCATCTCTCAGCCCATCTGTTAAACCTTTCCAGATCCTGTTGCAGCAGCAAAGCATCAGTGGGGTCCTTAACAACCCTGCCAACCTTTGTATCGTCAACAAATTTGGACATTAAGCTTGATATACCATCATCAGTGTCATTTATAAATACAGAAAACAACAATGGACCAAACACTGAACCCTGAGGGACTCCACTAATAACATTAGTCCACGATGAGCAGTGTCCATTGATTACCACTCTCTGTCTTCTCCCCCTCAACCACCCCTTTATACATAGCAGCAATTTGCCTCCAATGCCACACTGCTCCAATTTGTGCAGCAGTCTTCCATGTGCAAAAGTATCAAAAGCCTTTCTAAGATCCAAGTATATAATATCAAAGTTATTCTCTGCATCCAGTTCTTTTGTGACTGCATCATAGTATCCAATCAAATTGGTCACGCAAGACTTTCCCTTAACAAAACCATGCTGTGTCTGAGCTATAACTGAAGTCTTGTCTAGATTATCCTGCAGTGCTTCTTTAACCAGTGCCTCCATTAATTTTCCTGGAACAGAAGTTAAATTTACAGGTCTATAATTACTTGTGTCAGCCTTTGATCCTCCTTTGTGAATTGGGGTCACATTTGCACATCTCCAGTCTATGGGTACGTCCCCCGAGTCCAATGAAGCTCTCATAATTATGACTAAGGGTTTGCTTACTTCCTTTGTTGCCTCCTTTAATATAACTGGATAGATCCCATCCACCCCAAGTGCCTTTCTTGTGTTTATCTTCAACAATTTCTCCTCCACTTTACTCTCAGTTATTACAAGATTATCTAGCTTACTGCCAGAGTTGAATACACATCTGGCATTCCCCTCGCTGAATAACTCCTGATCTGTGAATGTCGATGCAAAATATTCATTTGGTTTGTTAGCTACCTGAGCAGGATCATCAACAGTTGAACCATCGATATCAAGTGGACCAATCTGATTCATCCCCTTCCTTCTAGAGCTTACATAAGTAAAGAACTCTTTGCTGTTTTTCTTTGCATCCTTTGCCAAAGATTTCTCGTAATCTGCCTTCGCCTGCCTAACCTCCTTTGTAACTTGGTTACAGATCAACTTATATCTATCATAGGTTTCTGTGTCACATGTTAGTTTATATGTATCCCATGCATTTTTCTACTCTTCCATATGTCTCATTAGTTCATCTGACATCCATTTAAGCCTAAACCTTGAACAATATTTCTTAGTTGGTATGTAAAGCCTAGTAGCTTCCAAGATAAGTTCTTTGAATGCTTCCCATTTTGAATTTGCTGTTGGTAACATCATCAGTTGGTCCCACTGTGTAGAATTTAAATACTCTCTAAGACCATCGTAGTCACCTTTATGAAAGCAAAAACCCTTCCCTTTACCCCTGATGGTAGTTACCTCTTTGAGTAAATCCCACTTCAGCACACTGTGATCACTGCCACCTAGTGATTCCTTTATCTGCGGATTCTTAATGCATGAAGAATCACTACTGATAATCAAATCAAGAGTATTACTCCCTCTAGTTGCCTCCCAAACATGCTGATATAGAAAACAATTCATCATCATCATCAGCCATTTTCAATCCACTGCAGGATGAAGGCCTCTCCAGCAACTTTCCAGTTCCTTCTGTTTTGAGCACTGGTCATCCATTTACTACTCAAAAACTCATGAATTTCATCTATCCATCTCCGCCTTTGTCTTCCAGGTTTTCTTCTAGCTCCTCTTGGGTACCATTCTGTTATTTTCTTTGTCCATCTGTCATCATGTCTTCGAGCTATGTGTCCTGCCCAAGACCATTTTAGTTCTTTAGTTTTGATAAGAATGTCCTTTACTTGAGTTTGCTGCCTAATCCATGTGTTTCTCTTCTTATCTAACAGTCTGATTCCCAATATAATTCGTTCCATTCTTCGCTGTGTAGTTCTTAGCTTCTCTTCCATTCTTTTGGTGAGTGCCCAAGTTTCACTTCCATAAGTCATGGTGGGGAGTATACATTGATTCATTATTTTACGTTTCAGACAAACTGGGATATTGCTCTTCAGTATGTGACTATATTTCCTGAATGCTATCCATCCAAAATTTATTCTTCTCTTGACTTCCAGCCATTTATCATTATTACAGCTAATAACTTGTCCCAGATAAGTATATGACTCCACCTTTTCAATTACTGCTCCTTCAATCATTATTTCCCTTTCCGTGGCATACTTGTTCATCATTACTTTTGTTTTAGCCATATTCATCTTTAGTCCAAAATCCTTACTAACTGTGCATAACTGATTAAGATTTTCCTCTAATTCTTTGGGATCATGGCTTATGACCACAATGTCATCTGCAAATCGTAAATGGTTTAGGTACTCTTCGTTCACATTGACTCCTTTCTGCGACCAGTCTAATCTTCTGAAAGCTTCCTCAAGGGCAGCAGTAAACAGCTTCGGAGATATTGTGTCTCCTTGTCGAACTCCTTTCTCGATTTTAAATTTGCTACTGTCTTTGTCTAGTCTAATAAAGGATGTAGCACTCTCATATATTTTCTTCAAAATCATAATATATGGAGTATCTATGCCTTGTCTTTCCAGTGCCCGAAACATTGCCTTATGCTGTATGGAGTCAAATGCCTTTTCATAATCCACAAATGCCAGGCATAATGGTGTTTTATATTCATTTGCTTTCTCCATTAGCTGTGATATTACGTGAAGGTGATCCATAGTTGAGAATCCTGTCCTAAAGCCAGCTTGCTCTTTCGGTTGATTCTCATCAAGTATTCTTTCTAATCTGTTAGTAATGACCCTTGTGAACAACTTGTAGATATGGGATAACAAGCTAATTGGTCTATAATTTCCAATTTCTGATTTATCTCCTTTCTTATGCAGCAAAACTATGATTGCATTATTCCACTGCTTAGGCATCGCACCGTTTCTAATGAACTTTGTGAAGAGCCTTGCCAGTATTTGTGTTATGTCTCTTCCTCCCAATTTTAACAACTCTACAGTAACTTCATCTTCCCCCGGGGCTTTCCGATTCTTCATTTTCTTCAATGCATGTTCTACCTCATTAGGAAGAATATCGGGTATGTTGTATGTGTTGCTACTTTGCAATCCATCTTCCCCACTGCTGGTATCATTCCCTCGCTCCTTGTATAATTCTCTATAGTAGTTTTCTGCTATTTGAATTATGCCTTCTCTGCTGTTTATAAGTACACCATCGCTATTCTTCAGTTTCAGTATCATTTGTCTTTCTGTATTACTGCTCATGGCTGCTGATTTAAATCCTTTGTTTTCCCTTAATGCTTGTTCTACTTTTCTTGTGTTAAATCTTCTTATGTCCTCTCTGAGTCTCTTTCTAATGGCTTTGCATAACTCAGTATACTCAATTTTCTCCCTGTCAGTGTTTTTCTTGCTCTTCATTTGTCGTCTTTGGTTCATCATGTAAAGTGTTTCTTGACTAATTTTTTCTTCTTTGGATTTCTGTTTCCCTATACGTTTCTTGGGCTTTATCACTTTCAAAAAGTTGTAATATTCCTCGTCGATATCTTGGTCCTCAGCAGTCTGCAGAAGCTCATACTTGTTCTTAAGTTCCAGTACATACTGCTTTTTCTCCTCTTCTGTTATCTCAAAGAGCTTTGTATTATTTACTCGAGTCAGTTTTTTCCTTTCCTTTCCTACATCTATATCAAGTGTACATCTTACCATTCTGTGATCACTTCCAACATTTACCTTATTCAGGACGGTAACATCAGTCACAATATATCTTCTGTTAGTGAGGATGAAGTCGATTTCATTAGTTGTTAATCCATTTGGACTCTTCCATGTCCACTTTCTGTTCACCCTTTTCTTGAAAAAAGTGTTCATTACTGACATTCCTTGAGATTCTGCAAATTCCACAAGTCTTTCACCTCTTTTATTTCTTTCACCAATTCCAAAATTTCCTATAGTTCCTCTTTCTGCGCTGTTTTGCCTTTTTCCAACCTTAGCATTGAAGTCCCCCATAATAATAGTGTAGTGGGTTTTCTGCTCATCTAGAAGACTCTCAATTTCAGTGTACATTTCTTCAACCTCTTCATCATCATGGCTCGATGTTGGTGCATAAATCATTATAATCTTTAGCTTGTACCTCTTAGAAATCTTGAGTATTAGTCTTGACACCCTTGGTGATGTACTTTTGAATTCCAAAATGTTGTTTTTAAAATCTTTATGGACCAGAAACCCAACTCCACCTTCACTCCTTTCACTGTTTCCATTGGTGTACAGCAGATTTCCACTTGATAAACTTATAAGTGATTCATTTCTTCTTCTTGTTTCAGCCAAACCGATGATATTCCAATTCACATTTTCTAATTCCTTTTCCAGCTCTAATATCCTGTCTTCACTGATGAGTGATCGTACGTTATAACAGGCCAAGTTCAATTTCCGTGCATAGCAGCCTGGTCGTACCCAGAGATTCTTAGCACCCTCTGCTTCCACTCTGATTCTCTCGCTGCCGTAAGAGGGAGAGTGAAAGCTGCTGGGGACTGAGGGCCATTTGTATTGTTGTGCTCTCATTGCTGGAGGGTTTGGTCTTTTCCTCTTCACGCTGACCAGGCGTCTTGAAGAGAACCACTCTACACGTTCGTTGCCACCTAAGTGACGTAACAGGGCTTACCATCGAGAAGGTGTGCATGAGTGGATTTTAGGGAGGCAGGCCAACCGGACTTCTTCTAAATCTTCTGTAATAGAGAGATATTGGATCCATCAGTGTTTTAGGCTGAGTGTCTGATAACACACAGGATACCTGTTCCCCTCTAAGCCCCAGAAAACAATTATACAATCAATTCACAAAAGCCTTGCTAGTATGTGAGTGACCAACCCACAAATTCCAGTCAATATCTGGGAAATTAAAATCCCCCATTATAAGACTCTCTGATTTACTGGCACATTATTTCCCTGTACAGTTTCTTATTATACTCATCAGAGTCATTAGGAGTATAGCACACTCCTACTCTCAATTTTGATCTCCAAATGCTTAAGTCACACCAAACTGACTAGACACTGCACTGTCCAGCGATATCGACTGGCTTCACTTCCTTGGATTTTATGTGTTTCTTAACTAATAGCATAACCCCTCCTCTCTTCCTATCCTGTCTATCCTTTCTGTAAACATTGTACTCCCCAAATTCCAGTTCTGCATTCCTTATATCTGTGTGACACCACGTCTCTGATATCCCAACAATATCCGTGTTTGATGCTTTGAGCAATACCTCAAATTCGTCAAATTTATTTACCAAACTCCTAGCATTGGTGTACACGCAAGTATACATGCACCTGTTCCTATTCTTAGCTACCCTAACACAACCCATGTGTTTACTTGTACCGCAATGATTCCCAGCAGTCTCTGAAATATCCTGCATCTTGTTTTCCAGGCTTCTGCTCATTCCAATAGAAGCAGTGCAAGAATCACTTTCACCTCTGCCAGTGGCTACTGTTAATCTATTAGTCCTTGTATCCCCCCAAGCTAGCAGTTTTCCGACCCACCTAACACTGCCTCGATAGCATCAGCAAATATTCTTGCACCCTTTCTATTTAAGTGTATCCCATCCCTGTAGAAGCAGTCTCTCCTGTTAACAAGTACAGACCAGGCGGAAAAAAATTCTACTCCTTGAGCCTTGCACAATCTTTCCAGGGCCGAATTGATCGACAAGGCGCTCATTATATACTCCCTCCTATCGTGTCTGGGCAGAATTGCAGACACTTTCAAATTCAACCCTAATTCACTGCTTTTTTTTCAACAGTGACCTGTACTTGTTAAGTAATTCTGCCGGCCTCCTACTCTTAATATCATTTGTGCCAATGTGTACAATTGTATCACCTTTTGTGCCCTTAAAAGATGATATCCGCTCTACAATGTCATCAACCTTTGCCCCTGGCAGACATACCCTGGTCCTGTTCCACCTATCCTTTTTACAAAGCATGTACCCCGTTTCCCTGACAATAGAGTCACCAACAACTACTAGTTCCTGTGGGACCAGTGCATTCTGCCTTGGGGGTTGCTGCTGTGTTGCGTGATGACCAAGTGCATGCTCTGGCATTGATGTGGGCAGCTGAGAGCTTGATGGGGCCCCTCAATTTAGATCCTTCGAGGGCATCCACCCTGTCCTTCAAGCTCTCATATAGGCCTATAACAACACTGAGTTGTCGCCTGATTTTATTACACTCCTTGCATCGCGCACCCACAAGGACATCCCCCATGGCAATATAATGCCCGTACCTGATTGCTCCTCAAACATCATGCAAGCAGTGCATTTTAAAAGGCTGTGATTCAGAGGGCAACTGCCCCCCTCAGTTCTTCCTTGAGCCACAGCACTCCCATTAGCTTGAGCCTTTTGCTTTGCTGCTCTGGTCTGAGTTATGATTTCGATTTAATTCCAATAAAATTTCAATTTCAGTACAAAATTATAACCCTAAACTTGTAACCAAACACAGTTATAAAACTATATATATTTTTCAGTATCTAGTATTATCTACAAGTTCCGTTTATATAACTTCCGTATAAAGTTATGTATTAATTATGTTACGTTTGTAATCTAAGTCGTTATATGTATTTAGTTAAAAGTACAATTTAATTGACAACGAAGTTTAACAAAATTAATAGATTTTGCTGATTTATTTACAATATTATATTATATACTGTACTACAGTAAGCTTAAGCTATCTAGTTCGGGATATAATGTTGTCGTATAATAATGGCGGCAAGTTACGAATGGTAAATCTACGGACACTTAAGTATTAATTAACTTCCAAATCTCGCTGTCTCAATTCAGAATAAACCAAGGATCCTGACTAGGTCTATAAGCTACTTATAGAAAATAATTTGATGTAACAATTGGTCAATAAAGTGGCTAAATATGGCTAAAAAACTTCTCTTTCAGCAGAGCTGCAACTTGTAACACGTTTTAGGACCAACTGTGATCCCACAGCCATCCTCTCAGTTCTCCCCATCAAAATTCTTAACCCAGAGGTATATTATTTGATAACAAACATGTCTAAAATGTAACAGAATGCATACATTATTAAACTTGTTAAAATTTATACTGCATTTTCATATTAATCATGGAGTTTTAAGTCAAATGACATTTTCTAACCATTACTCTTGTAAATTCACATACGAGGAGTTATTCAATGAGGGGAATGCCAGAAGTTTATCAAACTCTAACAGGGAGCTAAGCGATTTTGTAATAACTGAGAGCAAAGTGGAGGAGAAATTGTTGAAGTTAAACATAAAGAAAGGAAGTAAGCAAACCCTCAGCCATGATTATGAGAGCTTCCTTGGACTCAGGGGAGGTCCCCAATTCACAAAGAGGGTTCAAAAAGTGACACAAGTAACTATAGAACTGTTAGTTTAACTTGTGTTCCAGGGAAAATAATGGAGTCACTGGTTAAAGAAGCATTGCAGGATCATCTAGACAAGACTGCAGTAATAGTTAAGAAACAGCATAGGTTTTTTAAAGGGAGGTCTTGTCTGACCAATTTGATTGGATACTATGATGTGGTCAGAAAGGAACTGAATGTCAAAAACAATTCTGATATCATATACTTGGATTTCAGGAAAGCTTTTGATACTGTTGCACATGGAAGACTGCTGTACAATTTTTCTTTTTTTTTTTTTTAAATGAAAACCCCAAACATGAAAGGTATCAAAACCTATAGTACTTAGTACTGTGCATGGGTTGAAAGAGAAGTATGGGGTGGGGTATTTGCCGGAAACTTTGCTCTAGAGACTAAACATGGGTTTCACCACTTCAATGGTAGATGGTTTCACCATCTACCATTGAAGGTTGATGGTGAATGATGATATCCAGCCCAGGGTCCTGAGCTGGATATCATCATTCTTCTCTTTCTTGGTGATTCTCCCCCCCCCCCAGGTAACTCAGAATTTTTTTTTTTGGCTGGTGCAGCAAAAGTCCCAGGCTTCCTTGCACCATATGGCTAATTGTAACAATAACAACAACAACAATAATAATAAAAATGTACTGAAAGAGGCCTCTGAGGTGAGGAAAATTCATGTCTAGGAATAAATAAACTCATACGCTGACCATTAAATAAAATTTTTACTGTAACTGAAGTTTATACAAATAATATAAAAAAAAAAAAAAAAAAAATTATTTACAATAAACTGATGGTTGTATATTACGGAATGCTAAAAGCTAAAATAAAATAAAATCATTTACTATAAAATGATTACTATAAAATTCTAGCTTGGGGGGAGACAAAGACCAATAGATTGACAGTAGCCACTGGCAGAGGTGAAAGAGATTCTTCCGCTGCTTCTATTAGAATGAGCAGAAGCCTGAAAAACAAGATGCATGATATTTCAGAGACTGCTGGGAGCCATTGCGGTACAAGTAAACACATGGGTTGTGTTAGGGTAGCTAAGAATAGAAACAGGTGCAGGTATACTTGCGTGTACACCAATGCTAGGAGTTTAGTAAATAAATTTGATGAATTTGAGGTATTGCTCAAAACATCAAAGGCAGATATTGTTGGGATATCAGAGATGTGGTGTCACACAGATATAAGGGATCACGCAGAACTGCAATTTGGGGAGTACAAAGTCTACAGAATGGATAGACAGGATAGGAAGGGGGGAGGGGTTATGCTATTAGTTAAGAAACACATAAAAACCAAGGAAGTGAAGCCAGTCGGCATCGCTGGACAGTGCAGTGTTGAGTCAGTTTGGTGTGACATAAGCTTGTTATTTGTTTGTTATTTGGTTTTTAGGAGCATTAGCAACTAAGGCCATATTGCTCCGGGATATACGGTGGTCATTCCCTGAATGACCTTTCCGCATCCTCCGTATTTGGTGGTGACGGGCTCGAACCCCGGTCTAATCAAGAAGCGTGTGCTACGCACTGCTGTTCCTTCCCACCTGGCTACGGAGGCACCCTGTGACATAAGCATTGGGAGAAGGAGTGTGCTATAGGCCTAATGACTCTGATGAGTATAATAAGAAACTGTACAGGGAAATAGAGTGGGCCAGTAAATCAGAGAGTCTTATAATGGAGGATTTTAATTTCCCAGATATTGACTGGAATTTGTGGGTTGGTCACTCACACACTAGCAAGGCTTTTGTGGATTTATTGGATGATTGTTTTCTACATCAGCATGTTCGGGAGGCAACTAGAGGGAGTAATACTCTTGATTTGATTATCAGCAGTGATTCTTCATGCATTAAGAATCTGCAGATAAATGAACCACTAGGTGGCAGTGATCACAGTGTGCTGAAGTGGGATTTACTCAAAGAGGTAACTACCATTAGGGGTAAAGGGAAGGGTTATTGCTTCCGTAAAGGCGACTACGATGGACTGAGACAGTATTTAAATTCTATACAGTGGGACCAACTGATGATGTTACCAACAGCAAATTCAAAATGGGAAGCATTCAAAGAACTTATCTTGGAAGCTACTAGGCTTTACATACCAACAAAAAATATTGTTCAAGGTTTAGGCCAAAATGGATGTCAGATGAACTAATGAGGGATATGGCAGGGAAGAAAAATGCATGGGATACTTACAAATTAACACATGACACAGAAGCCTATGATAGATACAAGTTGATATGCAACCAAGTTACAAAGGAGGTTAGGCAGGCGAAGGCAGATTACGAGAAATCCTTGGCAAGGGATGCAAAGAAAAACAGCAAAGCGTTCTTTACTTATGTAAACTCTAGAAGGAAGGGGATGAATCAGATTGGTCCACTTGGTATTGATGGGTCAACTGTTGATGATCCTGCTCAGGTAGCTAACAAACTAAATGAATATTCTGCATCGACATTCACACATGAGGAGTTATTCAGCGAGGGGAATGCCAGAGGTGTATTCAACTCTAGCAGTAAGCTACAGAATCTTGAAATAACTGGGAGTAAAGTGGAGGAGAAACTGTTGAAGATAAATACAAGAAAGGCACCCGGGGTGGATGGGATCTATCCAGTTATATTAAAGGAGGCAGCAAAGGAAGTAAGCAAACCCTTAGCCATAATTATGAGAGCTTCCTTGGACTCAGGGGAGGTAACCATAGACTGGAAATGTGCAAATGTGACCCCAATTCACAAAGGAGGATCAAAGGCTGACACAAGTAATTATAGACCTGTGAGCTTAACTTCTGTTCCAGGAAAATTAATGAAGGCATTGGTTAAAGAAGCACTGCAGGATCATTTAGACAAGACTTCAGTTATAGCTCGGACACAGCATGGTTTTGTTAAGGGGAAGTCTTGCCTGACCAATTTGATTGGATACTATGATGCAGTCACAAAAGAACTGGATGCAACGAATAGCTTTGATATTATATACTTGGGTCTTAGAAAGGCTTTTGATACTGTTGCACAATGAAGACTGCTACACAAATTGGAGCAGTGTGACATTGGAGGCAAATTGCTGCTATGGATAAAGGGGTGGTTGAGGGGGAGAAGACAGAGAGTGGTAATCAATGGACACTGCTCATCGTGGACTAATGTTATTAGTGGAATCCCTCAGGGCTCAGTGTTGGGTCCATTATTGTTTTCTGTATTTATAAATGATATTGATGATGGTATATCAAGCTTAATGTCCAAGTTTGCAGACGATACAAAGGTTGGCAGGGTTGTCAAGGACACTACTGACACTATGCTACTGCAACAGGATCTGGAAAGGTTAAGCAGATGGGCTGAGAGGTGGCAAATGAAGTTTAACATTGACAAATGTAAAGTGCTACACATGGGAAACAGCAACCCCAGAGCAACGTATCAACTCTGTGGTACTACACTGACAGTGGTAGAGAATGAAAGGGACTTGGGGGTGGTTGTGCAGGCAGATATGAAGTTCTCTGAGCAGTGCAGACGGGCTGCAAGAGTAGCTCATGGAGTATTGTCAATGATATACAGGAATTTTTCCAGCAGGGATAAGGAAGTGATTATTCCCTTGTATAAGGCAATGGTCAGGCCACACCTAGAGTACTGTATACAGGTCTGGAGGCCTCATTTCAAGAATGATGTAGAGCTGCTGGAACGAGTACAGAGAAGGGCAACAAGATTAGTGAATGGAACAAAGGGGTGCTCTTACAAAGAAAGGCTTAAGTTTTGCAAATTACAGTGTCTGGAGACTAGGCACCAGCGAGGTGATCTGATAGAGGTGTATAAAGCCTTGAATGGTTTGAGCATGCTCAATGCTGATGGGATTCTTCCTCTAGCTCAGAAAAATCACCTGAGAGGGCATAAATTCAAATTGAGGAAAGACAGATGTAGGATAGACGTGCGGAAATTTGCCTTTAGCCAGCGGGTGGTTGGTTGGTGGAACAGACTTCCATCCGTTGTAGTGGAGGTTGATAGCCTAAATAAGTTTAAGGCTCACAGCTGGACAGGTATTTTGAACGAACAGAGGGGTGAAGAGGAAGTGGGGTTTTTTTTTTGGCTGATGCTGCATAAGCTTGCTTTCTTGCATCAAATGCCTCTACTAATGCTAATTCTAATTCTAAAATATGCTAAAATATAAAAGTTAAAAGCGCTAAAAAACCTGAAGCTTTCGAGAGCATCAGCTCCCTTCCTCAACAGTAATAAGACTTCTTGCAACATCTCTTTATATAGCAAGCTCATCATAATAGTGTCCCCAGGAGGACACTATTATTATGGATGATGCACATGGATACTGGGAGCGTAAATGGCTCGAGGGTTTACGGATTGGCTCATCCAGTAAGAATACTATGGATAGAGACAGAGGTGTGCGTATTCATCCTATTTTCGAAGCAATTGTATTAAGGTTGGATGAACGATTTTGTTTGCAACGTACCCAAACCATTTCCACTTCTGGTTCTGCCCATGTGCCGATAGAACTACGTGTGGATGTACCGTGAGCCTGCTATATAAAGAGATGTTGCAAGAAGTCTTATTACTGTTGAGGAAGGGAGCTGACGCTCTCGAAAGCTTCAGGTTTTTTAGCACTTTTAACTTTTATATTTTAGCATATTTTATAGTAAATGATTTTATTTTATTTTAGCTTTTAGCATTCCGTAATATACAACCATCCGTTTATTGTAAATAATTTGGTTGTTTTTTTTTTTTTTTTTTTTGATATTATTTGTATAAACTTCAGTTACAGTAAAAAAAAAAAAAAAAATTATTTAATGGTCGGCGTTATGAGTTTATTTATTCCTAGAAATAAAAATGTTATTAGTGGAATTCCCCAGGGTTCGGGTGTGGGCCCATTCTTGTTTTGTGTATTCATCAATGATACTGATGAAAGTATATCAGGATTCATATCCAAGTTTGCGGATGATACAAAAGTTAGTAGGGTTGTTAACGATGGTATGCTACTCCAACTGGATCTAGACAAGTTGGGCAAATAGACTGAGAAGTGGCAACTGAAGTTTAACACTGACAAATGCAAAGTACTGCACATGGGTAGCAATAACCCAAGAGAAACATACTAACTGTGTGGTACTGCACTCAGGGAAGTGAAAAAGATCTGGGGGTAATTGTGCAGTGCAGTCAAATATGAAGTTTGTTGAGCAGTGCAGATGGGCTACCAGGACAGGGTCATGGAGTCTTGTCAATTTTATATAGGAATTTTACTAACAGGGACAGGGAGGTGATTATCCCATTGTACAAGGCAATGGTCAGGCCAATCCTAGAGTACTGCATACAGGTCTGCAGGCTACATTTTAGGAAGGATGTAGAGTTGCTAGAACGAGTACAAAGAAGGGCAACAAGATTGGTGAGGGGAACAAAGAGGGTGCTCCTACCAAGAAAGGCTTAAGTTCTGAAAATTTCAGTGCCCGGAGAGTAGGCACCTGATGGGATTCTTCCTCTTGCTCAGATTAAGAACCTGAGGAGGCACAGATTCAAATTGAGAAAAGACAGTTGTAGAATAGATGTGCGGAACTTTGCATTTAGCCAGCTGGTAGTTGATTGCTGGAACAGACTTTCATCTGATGTAGAAGTTGATAGCCTAAATAAATTTAAGGCTGAGCTGGACAGGCATTTGGAACGAATGGAGAGGTGAAATGGGAAGGTTTTTTTGGCTGATGCTGCATAAGCTTGCTTTCTTGCATCGTATGCCTCTACTAATGCTAAATTTAACTATAACACAAAGGTTAGAAAATGTCATATGCACTTCTTCCTATCAGTGTTTTATATGCATTTATTTTATATTTTAATTGTATTCTAATTAAAAATGCTCACAAAAAAAAAAAAAAAAAATACTGATATTAAGAAGTGCATATTTGGGGAGGGGGACCTGACAGCCTTACAAAGAATATAATTTAGTCTTGTTAACATTATTTTCTACTGGAAAATTGTTTCAGGGACACATGTTTTTATCTTATTCAAAGATTTCCAGAAATGCACTAATCATGTAAATTTAAGGTATATCTGTATAATGCAACAGACAGACTAAATTTAATAAATACAGTAGAACTTCAAATATCTGATGTGAATAGGACCAAGACTATATCAAGTGACAGAAACCCAATCTTTTCACCTTTTTCAATAGAGTTTGAAACTTATTTATTACTGTATTTATGATATACAGTAACTGAAATGACATGTTCATACATACACAGTATTGAAATTTAAAAAGTATTTTTTATTAACCCAAGAGCACACATTTGGGTAAAAAACAATTACCCAATGAATCCTGAAAACAGCACAAATTTGAAATATGCACACACAGCCTTCCTCTCTCTTCAATACTTTTCAAGATCATTTATATTTGACATACTTGGTGGGGGGGGGGAGTTGCCCTGAAAACTTCTCTGTAAATGTGTTTGTTTAGTGCCTGCACTGGTAAAATTTACTCCAATTGTGTATTATTGTTTCCAATATTTTTCAAATAAATAAAAAGTAGAGAAAGAAACTGAGACAGTGCTTGAAAATGATTTGCAAAGAGCACTACTGCTGCTTTTTTTTTTTTTTTTCTTTTTGTGTAGCCTGTACATTTCTGTTTTTTATCATAATCATATTTTTTCTTTTTTGATTTTTGTAATTCACAACTGACTGTGTGCATCTAATTTTAAGATTTATGCATTTTTAAAAAAGTCCTATCAAATTCCATTATTTGTTGCTTATTTCTGTATCAATGCCTACTCCTTCCAACCCACAACAGGCATACATATACTTGCTTATATATTAATACAAGAAGCATTGTAAATAAAGTAGTTGAACTTGAAGTATTAGTTAAGTCATCAAATGCAGAATTATAAGAATTTTCAAGATCATTTATATTTGACATACTTGGTGGGGGGGGGGGAGTCTTGTGTGATCAAGTTCTTCAAATTCCCTGTGCCAGATGTACACCAATGGTGTACATCTGGCACAGGGAATTTGAATATGAGAGTGTATCAGAAAGTTTGTACCCTGACCTAGATAAAACATCAGTAGGAAGATGCTGTTTTTAATATAAGTTGTCTACATATTCAATAACTAACATGTAAAATTTCATTTTCGTGATCGTACACCGGAGGTGGAGCCTGGAATCTGGGGAAAGATGCTATCGTTGACAAAGTGGAGTATTGAGCAGTGATCAAGTTCTTGCATTTGCAGGGCAAGAAAGCTCAGGAAATTGATGAAGAAATGAAAGCTGTCTATGGGCAGAATTGTCCATCCTATGACACTGTAAAAAAGTGGAAACAGGAGTTCCAGTGTGGTTGTACAAGTATCTTTGATGAGACAAGAGAAGGAATGCCATCAACATCCACAGACAGTGAGACGGTTGCAAAGGTTGAGCAGCTGGTGCTGAGTAATAGACGTGTGACAATTCATTTCATCACAAATGCAGTGGGAATTAGTTATGGGTCTGGCCACAGCATTTTACACGACCATCTGCACATGTCTAAGGTGGGTTCGATGGGTTCCAAGATTGCTGATGCTTTTGCAGAAGCAATGTCGAATTCAATGTTCTCACCAACTGTTGCATTTGTTTAATGCGTATGTTGAGAACGTTTTTGATCTGTTGGTGACAAATGACAAATGCTGGGGGTACCAGTATGATCTGGAGACTAAAGACATGTCAAAGCAGTGGAAGAACACCTCCTTCCCACCTCCCAAAAAGGCAAAGACCACCCCATCTGCAAAAAAGGGGTTATCCTGACAGATTATCTACCTTGTGGTTCCACGCTTACCGGAGAATACTACAGAAATCTTTTGAAAAAGTTATGCAATGCTTTGAAGGTGAAAAGGTGTGGAATGTTAACCAAAGGTGTCTGTCTTCTGTCAGATAATGCACCGGCTCACACGGCTGTTACCACCATCAAACTTTGTTGCCCAGTGCGGCTTCGAACTACTGCAGCACCCACCCTATTCTCCTGACCTAGCACCATCAGACTTCTTGTTTTGAGAAACGCAGAAACCGTTGCATGGATGCTACTTTGTTTTGTCTCAGGAAGTCATCAATGAAGTGAAATCTTGGTTCCAGGTCAAAAGTGCAGACTTCTATGATCAAGGCATTAAACTACTGATCCATTGATAGGAGAAATGTGTTACTATGAAAAGGATTAAAGTTCCTGTGAAGTTTCACCTTTCTAGGGCTATTATTTCTAGGTAAGGGTACAAACGTTTTCATGCCTCCTCGTATGTGCACAGAAAGGACAGACATGAGAGGGGCAATATGGCCTTAGTTGCTAATGCTCCTAAAAACCAAAAATAACAAATAACCATGAGAGGGAGGGAATTATGCTCTTTGTTAAAAAGCAATCTAAAGCAGTACACCCAATGTAATGTTGATTACCGCTCATGTGACAGTCCTGAGAAAATAAAAATGAGAGCAGAAGTATGTTGTAGGCTAAATGACAGTGATGAGGATAATGAACAATTATGCTGACAACATAGATCATGCCAGTAAATCAAAATGTCTTATAATGGGAGATTTTAACTTTCCAGATATTGACAGAATTTGTGGGTAAGTCAATCACTCAGTAGCATTCTGAATTTACTGAATAACTGCTATAACAGGCATTAGCGAGGCAACAAGAGAAAGCAATACTCACAAATATAAGATTTTGTCCAAATATTCCAAAGATAATTTAATAATCGAAAGATTCAAGGTGTGAACCAAATGCTAAGAGAGAAGCCAGGAATCAACTAAACAAATCATAGGTTCTGCCAATACACTCCTCCTTTCCCTTGATGAGAATCCTCAGAAGGAAGTATTTATAGAAAAAATAAAATTACACAAACTCAATCACTGTTTCTAAAAGTAGGAGGGGGGGGGAGAAAGTAGTGTTAGGTTTCCTGACTTGGAAACATAGTCCAGACAGCTGATACTTCTGTTCTGTGCTGACTGCATTAGTGAACATTTTAAAAATCTGAAAGAAATGACTTGTCTAAAAAAAAAAAAAAAAAATTAAATAAAAAAACAGAAAAAAGTTTATATTTTGCCTTTCAAACAAAATAATATAAGTCACAGTTTCTCATTTACCAGATAATCTATAGTATGCAAAACTCCTAATGTTTTATGCTAAATGGATGGGCCATTGCACAAAACAGAAGAAACTGGAAAGTTGCTGGAGAGGCCTTCATCCTGCAGTGAATTGAAAATGGCTGATGATGATGATGATGCAAAACTCTTGTCTAGAGCATAAAATCTTAAGTTTTAGGCCACTGTAGTTAACTATATTTTTTCTTATTGCTAAAACTTTGGCAGATTTTTTTTAATACCAGCAAGTTCCTAAAATAAATCTCATTTTTCTCAAAAAATTATCAAGTTGCAAATCATTCTTTTTTAATCTCTGTTCCTTAAGTTTTTATTGTTAGACTTGTTTGCCTTGTGGTCCACTTTTCAGTTACTAATAAAAAAAAATAAAATATTTCGATAAAGAAACTTTTGATAATTTTCATTACTAACAACACATAGGTTCTACACGCTGCTTTAGTTCTTTAACATTGACAATAATGATTTTTCATTTCTAACAGTGGTTGCTGTTATAAAATTAGAAATTTTACCTTGTCTTTTTTTTTTTCAGAATGACTCTTTAAACATTCCATAACTACCTGTGAATTAACTTTATTAGGGCTTTTCGTCACTAGCAATTTTCCTTTGTTTGCTATTTTTTTTTTTTTTTGGCAAATTAAATAATATTCTAGTTTCAGCAGATAAATTTTAGGCTGCAACTTCATAATTAACTTTTTTCATAAAACTAATTTATTGTGATGCATTTATTTCTATAACCCAGTCATCTTTATCCAGAACAAAGTCAGTATATTCTTAAACCCAGTTAGTAAAATAGCTGGCTTAGTTTCTTAAACTTGGCAAGGCAGCTTCCATTATTTTTCACATTAGTTAATTAATAGTTAACAGAGCAGCAATGGCTCGATACATTCTACGTTATAAGTAAATTAGTTTAGAAATGGAATATTTACCTCTCGTAGAACCCTTCAGTGCTGATACTCTCCATAGTTGAATAATTATACAAATAGATTACATGTATTCTGCTCCCTTGTAGACAAGATCAGCGATCCAATGCACCCCGGAATCGGAGACCCGTGGACCCCAAAATACATCAAATCACCACCCCAATCTTTGAGCGAGAGAATACAATATGTCCGTATTTTAAAACCAATTTAAATGATTTCAGACCAAATAAATACATAGTGAATCCATACTCTTGATACTTTAAAAACTAATATTAAAAACATAAAAAAATTAAGAATCCTATAGAACATTAAGAGACTGAAGAATTTTGTACTTCCCTGAAGTGGATGGGACTTTTTTGACCAGGGTAATGATAACAGGAAAGTGAAACCGCAGGTATTGTGGGGGAATTTTATAGCATGGAGATTAGTTGCAATCACGGTGCACGCGCACAAAGGACCATAAATCTGAGATGGGGTAGAGACAACATACATTGACTGAATTTTGATGTAATTTAATTTCAAGTGTCTCCGAAATTAATAGTTTAGTGTAATCAAGTTGGATGCTGAGAATTTTTGTTTCATTGAATAGAAAGGTGTGGCCTTCATTGATCGCATGGAATGTAAGTTCCAAAGCCAAGGAGCGGGATGAGAGGGCAGATTTTGAATGTTGTCTCATTCTCGTATTGAGTGTACAATGAGGGGATCCCTGGTACGAGGAGTTGCAATCCGAAACTACATGCTGCCCTAAAAAACCACGAAGTCCAATCCTCTTCCACATTCCAATTAAATGACCTAGTCTACAATGTATCTTGCAAGGATTATAACTCCTCATACCAGGGATCCACTCGTTATACACTCAATACAAGAATGAGACAAGGTTCAACATCTGTCCTCTCATCCTGCTCCTCGGATCTGGAACTCGCATTCCATGCGATCAACGAAGGCCACACCTTTCTATTCAACAAAGCAAAAATTCTCAGCATCCAACACGATTACATCAAACTATAGTGGAATCTCGTTAATACAAAGTTCAAGGGACCTAAATTTTCACATTTTGTAATAATGAGGTCCCCCAAAAGTGTCAAAATTTTATCGTTTTTTTTTTTTTTTTTGTACATACTGTATATCTAAGAATAATAATAATAATATCAAAAATAAATTACTAAAATAAAATAAAATAAAAACAAAAGCCTTGTATAACAATACAGTAATAGAAATAACATATTTTTAAAGATTTTATTTTATTTGTAAGATAAACTAAGAGAAAAGCAATATTAACAGAAATGAAAATATTGTACAGTACATATTTTGATATATACAATATTTTAGTATTACAGTAACAAGAATTACAATCTTAATATAAAAAGAGACATACAAACCATTAACTTTTTAATAAATTAATCTAATTTAAAGAAAGAATCCAATGTTGTTTGCACAGTGTTTATCCTATATGCATTATTAACTACAGCACAGACGTTATCAAATGCAATAGTTGTTTCTTTATCAACGTTACTGCAGGCCAACACATTCTCATTATCAGCCATATGGTGCAAGGAAGCCTGAGGTTTTTGCTGCACCAGGCAAAACAAATTTCTGATTTACCCTGTGTGTGTGTGTGTGTGTGTGTGTGTGTGTGTGTGTGTGTGTGTGTGTGTGTGTGTGTGTGTGTGTGTGTGTGTGTGAGTGAGTGAGTGAGTGAGTGAGAGTGAGAGAGAGAGAGAGAGAGAGAGAGAGAGAAGGGAATCACCAAGAAAGAGAAGAATGATGATATCTAGCTCAGGACCCTGGGTGTGCCAAGCCCATACTCACCAGATGTGAGCCCCTATTTTGGGCATCTTTTTTAGATGGCAGTGTGTGCGCTTCTTCACTTTCGCTGTTGCTGGTAACAAAAACATCATCGTTTTGTTCGGTACCCAGCAGCTCTTCTGGTGTTGGCATTGCAGTGGTAGCAACTTCATCATCCACTTTCACAAACTCTTCAAATTTGCCAACAAAATCCATATGCTCCTTCAAATTCCTCCATTCCTCACTGTGGCTATCACATTCGTCTGCTGGACCATGTTTTTCAATGATGTTCTCTCCAAAGCCACTCTTTCTAAAGCAGTTGATTATTACACTTGATGTAATACTTTCCCAAGCAATAACAAGATTACGGATAGCATCCAAGACATTCCAATTTGGCTGAAAATTGTTCCCTCCTTTTATGTTGCAGATCAAGTACCTTATCAGGCGGGCTCTATATGCTCTCTTGAAGTTATAAATAATGCCTTGATCCAGTGGTTGCATTAAACTGGTAGTATTGGGGGGTAAGAATGTGCTGTACAACGGTCTAGAATCATCAGAATGTTCCTTTTTTCTGAAGCCATTCTTCTGTCCAATTTTGATAACCAAGACTGAAAAATTTTGACCGTAAGCCAAGCACTTCCATTGGTCTCATAATCACAGGGAAGTTGGTTAACTGCTTTAAAACATCTTGTTTTGGAAAACTTACCAATCACAAGCGGGCGTAGTTTTGTACTGCCATCTGAATTGCAGCATTACAGAACAGTGAGTCTTTGTTTACTTAATGCCTTGATCCAGTGGTTGACAAGACGCTCCTCGAACAGCAAATGTTTTGTTTGGCAGCAAATTATAAAATAAACCTGTTTATTTTATAATTTGCTCCATTTAATAAGATTAAAAATATCCTTTGCCTCATATTTTTCAAGGATGGACCGTACAGAACACAACCAGTCTGTAGCTTTTTCTTTGTCGACTAATCCAGACTCACCGCAAACCAAGTTATTCCTTTCTTTATATCTTTGGAGCCAGCCACTGCTGCATTTGAAGTCGCTAATCCCATGTTGCTGAGCTAGATAATTTGCCTTTTCTTGCAAATTCAGACCTGATATTGGCAAATTAGATACACATATTTGTTGGTACCACTCGAAAAGTTTTGTTTCAAGCGCCTCGTGTTTTGCACCACGAATTTGTTTCATGTTTTTCTTCAAGTCTTTTTCAGTTTTTCAGTATTATAGATAAAGCAGGTAAAGGGATGTTGTATTCCTTTGCAATGTCCGTTTTGCATCTTTCCATCCTATCAGCCTCTTGTATAATTTTTAGTTTAATTTCCAGGCTTAATCCTGTCCGTCTACATTTTGTCACCACAAAACTGCTAGATATTTAATATAAACAAATTTTAAATTAATTTAAAGACACAAGTTCCAAAAAAAACATCAGATCAGATAAAATGGCACAAAAAATAGATTGCTGTATACGATAGCAAAAGACTCTTTGAACTGGGGTAACAATTGCAACTGACCTTATTCCCGTGGAGAGCGAGGGAGTGGATGCAAACCAATTAGAAAAACTTTTTATTCTTTTGTTAATTTAACAACTCATCCTTCAGAAAGATGTTTTTCAGAGTGCACTTGACGTTGTAGCTACCATAAACTGCTTTTGTTTACACAAAACTAATTTCTAACAAGTCAGTGCTATCCTTTGGGAAGTAGGGAGCCAGGTGGCTGGGGGCAATAATTGGATCACTCTGCCAAGATTTGCATTAAACATACAAAATGACAATATTTATTTCTCACAGGGTGAAAAAGAACTTTGTAATACATATTAACCGAATTTTGTAATAAACAAATATATTTACATAGAAAAGCCTATCCTTTCGCAGGGGGATGGTATGTGCTTCATATAAGAGTACTTTGTATAAACCGAGTTTGTATTAACGAGATTTTACTGTATTAATTTTAAAGACACTTGAAATTAAATTACATCAAAATTCAGTCAATGTATGTCATCCCTACCGCATCTCAGATTCATGGTCCTTCATGCACATGCGCCAGGATCGCCTTCTTGAATTGGGTAACATGCTGTTCTTGAGAAATCTTTTCCACATAACTGAACTATAGACCTTGTCATATGGCATTAACAATACCTTTACATACTGCAATCCAGAATACTTACAAAAGCATGCCTTTGCCTCAATCTTGACACGATTTCTATTACAGAGCAGTTATGTGAGAAACAACACTTACCCTCTAGCAGATTCACGTACTTGGGGAACTGGCCAAACCAAAAAAGGAAAAACTTGAGTTTTTCACCAGTGTTAAATTCAAGGGTATCCAGACAAGGTTAAATTTATTTCAATATTCATTTTCAATAATTATAATATATTGTGTTCCCTAGGATTACTGCATGTAATTTTAATTTAAGTGTTAAAGATAATTCTTCAACTTTCGATCATCTATAATGTGAATTACACGAATTGCAAAGACACTGAATATTCATAGTATAATCGGGCATATTATCACAAGGGCGAAGCCATGTTTGACTGCATGTTTTCTAATTTTACAGATACAAGTAAGATCATTCAGAGTGCTGTTTTATTTCCAATCAAAAACAATTGGTGCTTGATGATATTTTTGGTGTTGAAACAAATGTTCAATGCATTAGGAAGTATAAGAGGATTTTTGTCCATAGTTTATTGATCAAAAGAGAGAGAGAGAGATTTATATTTTATGCAAGTTTTCCCCTGGAATGTTTTTACTTCTCTCCCATTTTTAGATGCTTGGTATTGTTTGCAGCGGTGGCTTAGGCTGATTGCTCTGAAGACAATGTTAAAGGTATGTTGTATTTCAAGTTAGTAAAAACTCAGGTGGACAAAATAAAATAATTAATGTTGAAGCAAAAACTACATAATATTGTATGTTTCAACTCATTTTAACTTTAATGAAGTTAAATAAATTGTATTAGAACAATTTATTAAACATAAGGAATTTTTGGGAAAGTGTTTTTTTTTCCCCACAGGCCATGTGTATGATAATTATGTTGTATATAATGTGAATAATGATTTGTTTTTCCAGACTACCTACATGCCACATTTATTTCACAACGCATGTAACAGTCAATGAATTATTGTGAAAGAGGTAATTAAGAAGTCTCCCTAATCAATCAGCATTACTGTTTTCTGAAATTCCAATTTTGGTTTTAAAGCAGTATTTTATTTATTTTTTTTTTGTTGTTGTTGGTAAGTCATAGTATGCTTATTTCAGAGAATTCTGAAGGAAGGAGTAGTTCAGGTTGAATGGTTATGCAACTTGAACCACTCTTTGGGAATTGGTGCCATCCTTCATATAGGATGGCACTAATTCCCAAGGCTTCTAAGGGCACTGAACAATCAGATGTAAATATAGTCGGACCTCCATATAATGAAATCAATCATTCACTTGAAAAAATTCATTATACAGAAATTTCGTTATAAAGAAATATGACCTTTTCGACAATGAAAAATACTGTAATTCAACTCAGAAATACAGCAAAATATGGGTAATATCAGAAAAGAGTAGGAATGAAAAAATTTTCTAACATTTTAAAACAAAATTAATTTATTAATACAAACATATTAAGAAATGACTACTTACATGATGCACACAATATATTAAGAATTATGTTGTAAAATATTTGGTTATTTTTTGTTGTATACTGGATTTTACTGTACATCGTTCATAAAAATATTTGCATTTGTTTAAGTACTCAAATATATTTTTTGGCACATTTTCTTCACACTGAAGGTCTCGATATAAAGTTTCAAATGTTGCCAACATTTCATGTTTGGAAGGTTTAATATTGCCCTCATTGCCTTCGTTGCCATCAATTTTATATAACTCATTGTCGATATTCTCACTAGTTCTTTGAATACTCGCCAAAATGTTTTGAATCACTCGGATATTCAGCTACTATGACATTGCTATCAACTCCTAAAAATTCTACAAGAATAATTTCTCCACTGATCAAACCTCTTGCTTGGAGTTCTTCCCAAGATTGCTCAATGTCTTGTCCCTCTCATTGCTATTAATTGGCATTTTAGCAAAACCTGCTTTTGTGAAACAATTCTGAATTGTTATTTCCATCACATCCTGACTCCAAAATTTGCGGATATGCAACTCAGATATGCACATCCCGCAAATCTATAACAGAATCTATAGGTTGGTTGGTTTCTGTTCTCAGCATAATTTTTTTCAGTATGCACCTTTGGTAATGCATTTTCAAATTCTTGTTAATGCCTTGGTTCATCGGCTGCAGTTTAGACGAAGTATTCGGAGGGAAGTAAACACTTTTAAGTTTTGAAATTACCAAGTGAAGGTGGGCAGGGCAGTTGCCGACAATCAAAATGATTCTTCTGTTTTCTTTCGTCATCTTTCTATCGAATTTTAAAATCCACTGTTCAAAAATTTCACTTGTCATCCAAGTTTTTTTTGTTGTAGTCCAACTCTACGACTTTACCTCTTTGAAATTTTGCGGTTGTTTACTTTTGCCTATTACCAAAAGCTTCAGTTTTTCATTACCAGCCATATTTGCAACAACCAAGACTGTAATTCTCTCCTTACTATTTTTACCACCTACACATTTATCACCTTTAAAAGTCGGTGTCTTGTTCGTTAACATTTAAAAAATAGACCTGTTTCATCCACATTGAATATGTCTTTGGGCTAGCAGTCCTCCATAATTTTTTTTCAAAACTGTTTCTTTCCAATGGGTACAGTTTTCTTCAATTACAACCCCACTTTCACCAGAAATATATTTTCGAGTAAGCCATGCCGCTTTTTAAATTTGTCCAGCCAATCAGAGCTGGCTTGGAAAGTTTTATGCCTGAGAAAAGATGCGCACTCCTAGCCTTTCCTTTTATTAATGGCCCTGATATCGGCATGTTTTGGTCTCGAATCAACTTCACTCACTTAAAAACAGCTTCATCTACACCTTCATACAGGCATAATTTCCTATTTCCTCAAACAGTTTCATAATTGAAACAGTTTTTCAGAATGGTTGACACACTACTGGCAGAGCCAACAAATTTTAAAGCAATCTACACTATTAAGCACTTCCACTTTTTCCACTACACTCAAGGATTTCCTCTTAGACATTGTAAGGTTACTTGCACAGCAGCTAAAACAAAACTGATTTAGGGACAACTTGTACCTACCATACAGTGACAGGTGAAATTTAGTGAAAGTGTATATGACTCATTTCTGCGAAACAACAGATGAATTTCTGGGATAAAGGAAAATCACTCTCTCATAATTCTCTAATAGGGTGCTTACAATAGAAAACAGGATGACCAGAGCCAATGTCCTTGTTGGGAACATTCCTTAATCTTTGCCAATGACTGTGGACACATAGATATCAGTTGACCAGTGCAACTTCTCGGTACAGTAAATGCTTTACAGGCAACACTAAATTGTGGAATGCTCTTAAGAATTAAACCCTTCAGCTATTAAAAGCTAAAGTGATTAATTCTTAATCCTTTTAGCTCTTAATTTGTGCTTTCTACAGTGTAAGCTCTATTGCCTAAAGGCCAGAGGTGCAAATAATGTATACCCAGGTCTCTTGAAATCAGGTCATTACATGGAAATTTTCTTCGTTATATGGAAACTATTTTCAATTTAATGACCAAAGGGAAATCAAAAAAAGTTCGCTACATAGAAAAATTCACTATATGGAAGTTTGTTAAAGAGAGGTCCGACGGTATCCGAAATAGTATTAAAAAATAATAATTACTATAAAAACTTATTCTGTTTAATCCAGTTTTTTGGAACCAAACTGAAACCTCCTGTTATTGTTGTAGATCAACCGTTACTTTCCAAATCAGTTTACAGCTCAGATTCATCAAGCATAGCAAAACAAAAATGATTCAAACATCATTTTTTAAAAAAATATACATTCCACTGAAAGCAATTTTACTTAATTAATGTATCCTTTTTTGACCTCTTAAAGTCTAATTTATTTATTTTTTTTTTTTTATGTAGCAAGAAAGCTGATATTCTTCAAGATGGGGGCTCTGTCTACAGCACTGTTTAGATATTCTTGTACCATTTTTGAGTGAACATCCGTGTTTTCTCTCCCAACATATGCAAAAAAAGGTCAATTTTGATTTATCAAACCAAAACGATGGCTTTTATTATTTGTATTTAAAATGTTAATATCATTAAAGGTGATAAAGTAAAATTCTTGGGGTTAGAGTTTTAAATTCATTTCTTTTCTGAAACATGGCATTACTGTGGTATCATCAAAGAGATGATGCTTCACTCATCACTCAGATCAAATTTATTTACAATTTCAGTGACAACACCAGTAATATTGTCTATTTGGAAAAGAGGTGAAATGGTGCTGTTTGTGGCATTCAGTTGTCTAATACTGCTGCTTATTACTGTATCTGGAAGTTGGGGGTCTCTGAGAGACAACAGATCTTAATGTGGCTGGAGCCTGACAAACACTGTTTAACATTGAAGTTTTCTTGTAGGCACATTCCTTGAAGTTACAGGTAGTACCTATTATATCTTACCAAATTTTCTTTCTATTTGATAAAGGTTACATCTAGCAGGATAACACATCACATCACAAAACGCTGATTACATAGAAAATTTATCCTTTTGTATTCTGGTGAAATTTTATAGTGACAACTTATGAGTAAATTTATGATGTTGATATATTCCTTCTGTTCATCATGAATTTGTAATGCAGAAGGAATATATCAACATCATATATTTACTCATAATTTATCATTACAGAATTTCACCCCAGCTCAGCAAAAACATTATCATTAACTGCATCCACCTTTTTACATCAAAACATAATAATTAGTGAGAGTCAGGTTACACAGCTGAACATGTAAATAAAAATTTGTATATATAACGTGAAAATTGCAAAATACAAACCACTAGATGTTTTCAATGGAATATGCTGCTTTCTCGGGATAATACTAAGTGTCAGTGCTACAACGTAAGTAGATAAATCAAATTGAGTGCCTTGCTAAATGATATATATGCCAATCACAAAACAGACTCCTGTTTTCTGGAAGAGCTATTACTCTTCATCATACACAACAGTTGCTTCAATCAACAAGAAGTCACATAGTAACAGGGTACTACTGATAATTTAATGTTCGTAATGGTTGTCCAGTTAATTGGCATCTGACACTTGTCAAAACATTGTATAAAGCATGAATTTCAAAATATTTCATATTAATTATTTAAAAAAGTAATTAATTTGTTATCTCTTCAAATTGCACTCTTTTTAAGAATAGAGACCTGCTTCTAAAAAATATCCAACTCCATATAATTATTGGAGTAATGGAAAATTATTTATATAATGCTAATGAATGATATACTTAATGCACTTACCAGGAAAAATGAAGAGTCAACCAAGACAAAGAGTCTTCAAGGTAAATCTGTTGGCAATTTAATGAACCTGATACCTTCATATTGAAAGCGTGCTAAGCCTAATGAACCAAGAAACAAAAAAAAAAAAAAAAAAAAAACAACGAAGAGCTGTTAATAAACAAGGCATCCCTAAAACAATTTTTAATAAATCTTAAAATAAAAAGCTAATTACACAACTTCTTAAAAAAAAAAAAAACATCTAACAGAAATAACTCATGAATAAAATACGCATGTAAAATTTCTGTGCTCAGTCACCTAGTCCCCTTTGAGAACAGTCACAGATATCCTCAGTGAATATCAGATGACACATGAAACACCACACCACATTCTTAAACAAAAAGGAAGTTAACTGACATCATGAAGTTTTGAGATATATATATATACATATATATTTGTGGACCTCAGTAAAACCCAAAATTGGCACACAAAAAAGAAACAGAAAAGGAAGGAAGAAAGAAAGAAAGAAAGAAAAAAAAAAATAAATAAAAAAAAAAGAATGCAAATGAGAATTTGAATTGGGTTTCTTATGTAAAGATGGAAAAACTTGAGAGCAACACTTCAGAAAATGCCAGGCCCCTGTGATAGAAATTTTGGGCCACCATAGTGACCTGGTGCTTGTGATTTGTTGTGCTCTGGTATTACTAACCAATAAGAAAAAAATTGAATAATTTTCATATGTGGCTACTAGGGTTTACAATACTGGTCAAAATCTTAATACCGGTATTTCGGTAATTTTAATTTATGAAACAGGGATACCGGTATTCCAAAAACAAATGTTTTTCTCAATTAATTCTGATGACAATTAGGTGCAATAAAGTAAGGAAAAAACAAGTACTGTAATTACTCGAATTCATGTTTTAAATTAACCTTTATTGCAATGATAAATATTCTGAAAAAAATCGTTAAAATACAGTTATTCTAAAAACAAAAAATACATATTGTTACTGCAAAGTTTAGTTATGTTTAAGCATCCACACTACCTGTCCAAATAAAGTGAGCTCTTAAGAAACATAAGCAATCAATAGTATGATCGTTTAAAATGGATCTAATATTGGTACATATTTGATTAACGGCAGAAAATGCCCTTTCGGATTTTATTCTGGTACTGAGATAATCGTAGATGATCTCAGTCCATATTTTCTAGGCTTTGAACTCTTTTAGCAAAAACAGTTAAAAGTATTTCATTAATTTCTGACTCAAGTTCATCTTTTAAAATCTCACTGGAGTCAGGCAATTTCTTATTTTGGAAAGAATTTGTGGAACACTGATGTTCTGTTCCACGTTGGTCTTCTGTGGTTGAATTATGTTCATCATTTTCTGAAGGAGAAAGACGTTTTATTTAGCAAAGTATAATTTTCACTATAGTATCTTTACTGAGTCTGGCAGAGAGCAAAGAGTGGGGATAAGGAATAAAGAAGAGAGCAAAGAGTGCAGGTTAAGGAATTCTTCACATATATAAATGTAAAGAACAGAAGGACAAATCAGATTGGACCTTTATGTAATGGATGTGGGGTAGTATTAGAAGAATTACATAGCTGAAGTTGCAGATGAACTCAACAGTTACTTTGTATCGATATTTATATTAAAAAATCCATTGTGTCAATGAGATATTATGGAAGTGAACTTGAAAAAAAAATGTAATTAATGATGTTGAAATTTCAAATGATTATTTAATGAGAACTTTCATGCCTACAGGCGAGTAAGGCTCCTGTGGTTGATGGCATATACCCTATAATCTTAAAGGATACAGCAAGTGAGTGCATTGAACCATTAAGGCTAGTTATGAGAGCATCACTGGACAGGAGAGATTCCGTTGGATTGGTGTAAATTGGAACATAAAGGTGGTTCTAGGAGTGTAATGGGAAATTACCAACCTGCCAGTCTAACTTCAGTAGTAGGGAAAATCATGGAGGCAATGATCAAGGGTGGAATTCAGGATCATTTAGATGGAAATGGAATTCTGTAGGATACACAGCATGGTTTTGTAAAGGGAAAATCATGTTTAACAAATCTGGTTAGGCATTTTGACAGGTCACTCGTGAACTGGCTTTAGGGAATAATTTCAACATTGTTTATTTGGATTTCAGCAAAGCATTTGACTCAGTCCCACATGAGCAGTTACTTTATAAGCTGGAACAGGTTGGAATCACAGGGTAGTGATAAATGGTTATTCCTCAAATTGGGTTAATGTAAGTAGTACGAGTTCCCCAAGGATCAGTATTGCGACTATTATTGTTTTTGATTATCTTAAATGACATCTATGAAGGAATGGAGGGGATGAGGTCTAAATTTGCAGATGATGTAAAGATCAGTAGGGTAGTTAATGACCGCCGCCAAGCACAGCTTCTTCAGAGTGATCTAGATAGACTTCTGGGATTGCCAGAAAAGTGGCAGCTATGTTTTAATTCAGCAAAATGCAGAGTCTTACACCTGGGGAACAGCAACCCCAAAATAAATTATACACTTGGTGGAGTTGAACTAAAGCCAGTAGGGGAAGAACGGGACTTAGGGGTTACGATACGGTCAGACATGAAGTTGTTCGTGTTGCATGGTGTCCTATCGATGATTTATCGAACATTTGCTAGTAGAGATAAGGACGTCATAATCACGTAAAGGTGATTTTATAACTTTTATGTGATTAAATTATAAACAATTATTTTTTAAAATTTGTACTGAAAAACCGGCATTTTTTGTATCAATACCGATATTTCAATACCGGAAAAAAATGACCGGGATCCTGGTATTGTAAGCCCTAGTGGCTACACAATGGATATAACTACTCTATACACTGTCTTATATTATGAAGGTTAAATAATAATAATAATAAAAATATTTCTGATATGTATACAATGAAAATCTACTGACGGCAGTATTTTCTTCAGCAAGTTGAGGCCAAAAATCATTGAGTATGATGACAATATATATACATATATTTTTTTATTTTTTAAAACAGTTATTGATGTTATCCATGTGGCATTTTATTTATATGTCCACAGCTTAAAAAAAGTGATGGTTAGGTATTTGTTGGTAGAGGAACACAAGAGGGTTATTTTTTTTAATTATTATTTTTTTAATTTTTCTATAAAGTTTTTTTACTATAAAGTCTGCACTGCACTAGAAATTTCACTGAAAAATTACACATTTTTTTTAAAAAAAACACCTTAGGCTTGTTTACCAGTAGTATGCTTTAAGCATTTGCTTAACTAACATTTTTCTGTGTGGACTGCTATTTGGATTGTCTTTTAGACATCAACTGATTACGACTGCTTAAAGAGAGACACTATAGTAAACTTTGTGCAGCTCTTCCAAAATGTTGAGTCAAAGTTTTGTTTATAACAATAGTACTAATGTTCAGACTTGGCTATCAAGAGCATTTCCAAAACTGAGTCAGGGAAAAGACCTGAATCCAATTTTTCTGTTCACTTGGTTGATTATCATCTGCAGCAAATGGAACAGGTTTCCATCTGTTGTAGTGAAAGTGGATGGGTTGAATAAATTCAAGGGAGAACTAGACAAAGTCTTGGAGGTATGGATGTATGTGTGTGTCTGTGGTTTTTGGCTGATGCTATATAACAGGGATGGCCAACTTAATTTGTGATGCGATCTACTTTTTTTTTTTTTTTCAAAATGTGCTGCGATCTACCAATCTCAAGAATTTCATTGCACATGGTTACAAAAGTTAAATCAACACATACTGAAAAATGTTTATAAATTTGAAAATTAAATACAAATCAGAATTCTTATTTTAAATTCATATGTATTTAAATTTTTAATTTATGTGAAGTTTGTGTCCTCGTGTCATCTGCCAAGCTTTCAAAATTGGGGATATACTGTGATAAGGCCAACTATAAAGAATCTTCAGTATGCAAGTCCATAAGAGTAGAGCGACTCTTCGTCTTTGTTTGTTTCAAATACAAAAAGGCCGATTCACATAGATATGCAGAACCAATACAGGAATTTAAAAGTTCATTGCATTTGATAATTTGATGAATTTGAGGTATTGCTCAAAACATCGAAGGCAGATATTGTGGGGATTTCAGAGACGTGGTGTCACACAGATATAAGGAATGCAGAACTGGAATTTGGGGAGTACAATGTCTACAGAAAGGATAGACAGGGTAGGAAGGGAGGAGGGGTTATGCTATTAGTTAAGAAATACATAAAATCCAAGGAAGTGAAGCCAGTCGACATTGCTGGACAGTGCAGTGTCGAGTCAGTTTGGTGTGACATAAGCACTGGGAGATCAAAATTGAGAGTAGGAGTGTGCTATAGGCCTAATGACTCTGATGAGTATAATAAGAAACTGTACGGGGAAATAGAGTGGGCCAGTAAATCAGAGAGTCTTATAATGGGGGATTTTAATTTCCCAGATATTGACTGGAATTTGGGGCTGGTCACTCACACACTAGTAAGGTTTTTGTGGATTTATTGGATGATTGTTTTCTACATCAGCATGTTCGGGAGGCAACTAGAGGGAGTAATACTCTTGATTTGATTATCACTAGTGATTCTTCATGCATTAAGAATCTGCAGGTAAATGAACCACTATGTGGCAGTGATCACAGTGTGCTGAAGTGGGATTTACTCAAAGAGGTAACTACCATTAGGGGTAAAGGGAAGGGTTATTGCTTTTGTAAACGCGACTACGATGGACTGAGACAGTATTTAAATTCTATACAGTGGGACCAACTGATGATGTTACCAAAAGCAAATTCAAAATGGGAAGCATTCAAAGAACTTATCTCGGAAGCTACTAGGCTTTACATACCAACTAAAAAATATTGTTCAAGGTTTAGGCCTAAGTGGATGTCAGATGAACTAATGAGACATATGGCAGAGAAGAAAAATGCATGGGATACATACAAATTAACACGTGACACAGAAGCCTATGATAGATACAAGTTGATCTGTAACCAAGTTACAAAGGAGGTTAGGCAGGCAAAGGCAGATTATGAGAAATCTTTGGCAAGGGATGCAAAGAAAAACAGCAAAGAGTTCTTTACTTATGTAAACTCTAGAAGGAAGGGGATGAATCAGATTGGTCCACTTGATATCGATGGGTCAACTGTTGATGATCCTGCTCAGGTAGCTAACAACCTAAATGAATATTTTGCATCGACATTCACACATGAGAAGTTATTCAGCGAGGGGAATATACGCCAGAGTTATACGCCAGAGGTATATTCAACTCTGGTAGTAAGCTAGAGAATCTTGTAATAACTGAGAGCAAAGTGGAGGAGAAATTGTTGAAGATAAACACAAGAAAGGCACCTGGGGTGGATGGGATATATCTATTTATATTAAAGGAGGCAGCAAAGGAAGTAAGCAAACCCTTAGCCATAATTATGAGAGCTTCCTTGGACACAGGGGAAATACCCATGGACTGGAGATGTGCAAATGTGATCCCAATTCACAAAGGAGGATCAAAGGGCGACACAAATAATTATAGACCTGTTAGTTTAACTTCTGTTCCTGGAAAATTAATGGAGGCACTGGTTAAAGGAGCACTGCAGGATCATCTAGACAAGACTTCAGTCATAGCTCAGACACCGCATGGTTTTGTTAAGGGGAAGTCTTGCCTGACCAATTTGATTGGATACTATGATGCAGTCACAAAAGAACTGGATGCAGGGAATAATTTTGATATTATATTCTTGGATCTTAGAAAGGCTTTTGATACTGTTGCACATGGAAGACTGCTGCACAAATTGGAGCAGTGTGGCACTGGAGGCAAACTGCTGCTATGGTGTCATTAGCATTAGAATTAGCAGAGGCATTTGATGCAAGAAAGCAAGCTTATGCAGCATCAGCCAAAAAAAAAAAAAAAAACACTTCCACTTCACCCCTCTGTTCGTTCAAAATACCTGTCCAGCTGAGCCTTAAACTTATTTAGGCTGTCAACCTCCACCACAAGGGATGGAAGTCTGTCCCACCAACCAACCACCCGCTGGCTAAAGGCAAATTTCCGCACGTCTATCCTACATCTGTCTTTCCTCAATTTGAATTTACGCCCTCTCAGGTGATTTTTCTGAGGTAGAGGAAGAATCCCATCAGCATTGAGCATGCTCAAACCATTCAAGGCTTTATACACCTCTATCAGATCACCTCGCTGGTGCCTAGTCTCCAGACACTGTAATTTGCAAAACTTAAGCCTTTCTTCGTAAGAGCACCCCTTTGTTCCATTCACTAATCTTGTTGCCCTTCTCTGTACTCGTTCCAGCAGCTCTACATCCTTATTGAAATGAGGCCTCCAGACCTGTATACAGTACTCTAGGTGTGGCCTAACCATTGCCTTATACAAGGGAATAATCAGCTCCTTATCCCTGCTGGAAAAATTCCTGTATATCATTGACAATACTCCATGAGGTACTCTGCAGCCCGTCTGCACTGCTCAGAGAACTTCATATCTGCCTGCACAACCACCCCCAAGTCCCTTTCATTCTCTACCACTGTCAGTGTAGTACCACAGAGTTGATACGTTGCTCTGGGGTTGCTGTTTCCCATGTGTAGTACTTTACATTTGTCAATGTTAAACTTCATTTGCCACCTCTCAGCCCATCTGCTCAACCTTTCCAGATCCTGTTGCAGCAGCACAGTGTCAGTAGTGTCCTTGACAACCCTGCCAACCTTTGTATCGTCTGCAAACTTGGACATTAAGCTTGATATACCATCATCAATATCATTTATAAATACAGAAAACAATAATGGACCCAACACTGAGCCCTGAGGGACTCCACTAATAACATTAGTCCACGATGAGCAGTGTCCATTGATTACCACTCTCTGTCTTCTCCCCCTCAACCACCCCTTTATTCATAGCAGCAATTTGCCTCCAATGTCACACTGCTCCAATTTGTGTAGCAGTCTTCCATGTGCAACAGTATCAAAAGCCTTTCTAAGATCCAAGTACAGTCTGTCCTCGTATAGCACGATAGTTGCGTTCCTAGAAACCCTCGTGCAATGCAAAATCGTGCAATATAAACAACAGCCCCTATGGGAAAAGTAGGGTTAGGTGCCGACCACCCAAGATTGAACACACATTTGGAACCAAAACATTACCAAACACAATAAATAATCAGGTAATTTTAATCGTAAGTATTTTATAACGATTAAAATACGTAATAAAAATAATATTATATTATAATAAAGTATTTTTAGTATTTTTTAATACTAAAAAAGTATTTTTTACGGATAAAATACGTATTTTATTCGTAAAAAATTTATTATATTAAATAAAATAGTCGTAATAAAATACTTACGTATTTTATAATACGTAAGTATAAATTATAATACGTAAGTCGTAATAAAATATTGCTAATGCTTTTGCTTCTATCGTAAGCAAACTTGCTTTTTGTTTGATTTTCTATCCAAAGAGATGACAGCCGTTCCATCTCTTCCAATTCTTTGTGTCTTAATCTAATGGATTTTAATTACACTTTGAGTTGTTCCCGCTATGAAAATTGTTTTTATTTTCTCTGCATTCTTTGTAATTCTCGGCGTTGCCTCATTTAGGTCTGTAGCACGTGCAATATCACATGGTCTTTCATTTCGCTCAAAGCGTTTCACAATTTCATATTTTTTCTCTATCGACAGAAGCGGACTGGCCATAAGCCTTACGGGGGAAACCACGGTGGGCCGGAGGCCGGTGTAATTTTGGCCATAAACCGTAGTATGAGGCCACTACAAATTTTCCCGGGTAAGAATTTTTGATCCAGTCCGCCTCTGTTTATCGATATTGCTTCTTCTTTTTTTCTCTCTGAATCTGCAGTGTCTTAGCCAGGACGCTTCCTTTTCACACCTTTTAATTTTACTCATTTTTAGGGAATAAAGCGCAATTACACAACGAGGAGGCACGCTTGATACACATAAACAAAGCTGCGCGCGTATAGCAACTGAATAAACAACACCGTAAAGGCCGAGATACACTATTAACACCTCACATTTTACTAAAGCACATTTCTGGGGGTTACTACCATAAAACAATAAAAACAATTTCCAGTTGCGTTTCTGCTAGTGGAATCTGTTATAAACTGGTAGTAAACTCCATCTAATTGCATTTGCGATTATATCGATAGCTGGAATTGTGTTGCTTTTTACGTTATTATGGTGAAATGTGTTTCCCCTTCACTGATATAAAACACATAAATACATTTTCAGAATCTTCTTCGTTCCTATCGTGTTGCGTTCAGTTGGGGTGATTCCGCATTCGACTGACATTTCTTGTAAACACAAAGGCGAATCGTGTATAAGCGAATTCGGTTCGTGTTATATAAGATAACGTTCCCCTATTTATAAATCGTGTATGATCGAATTCGTGTAATGCAAACACGTGTTATACGAGGACCGACTGTATATAATATCAAAGCTATTCCCTGCATCCAGTTCTTTTGTGACTGCATCATAGTATCCAATCAAATTGGTCAGGCAAGACTTCCCCTTAACAAAACCATGCTGTGTCCGAGCTATAACTGAAGTCTTGTCTAAATGATCCTTCAGTGCTTCTTTAACCAGTGCCTCCATTAATTTTCCTGGAACAGAAGTTAAGCTAACAGGTCTATAATTACTTGTGTCAGCCTTTGATCCTCCTTTGTGAATTGGGATCACATTTGCACATTTCCAGTCTATGGGTACCTCCCCTGAGTCCAAGGAAGCTCTCATAATTATGGCTAAGGGTTTGCTTACTTCCTTTGCTGCCTCCTTTAATATAACTGGATAGATCCCATCCACCCCGGGTGCCTTTCTTGTGTTTATCTTCAACAATTTCTCCTCCACTTTACTCCCAGTTATTTCAAGATTCTGTAGCTTACTGCTAGAGTAGAATACACCTCTGGCATTCCCCTCACTGAATAACTCCTCATGTGTGAATGTCGATGCAAAATATTCATTTAGTTTGTTAGCTACCTGAGCAGAATCATCAACAGTTGACCCATCGATATCAAGTGGACCAATCTGATTCATCCCCTTCCTTCTAGAGTTTACATAAGTAAAGAACTCTTTGCTGTTTTTCTTTGCATCCCTTGCCAAAGATTTCTCATAATCTGCCTTCGCCTGCCTAACCTCCTTTGTAACTTGGTTACAGATCAACTTGTATCTATCATAGGCTTCTGTGTCATGTGTTAATTTGTAAGTATCCCATGCATTTTTCTTCTCTGCCATATGCCTCATTAGTTCATCTGACATCCATTTTGGCCTAAACCTTGAACAATATTTCTTAGTTGGTATGTAAAGCCTAGTAGCTTCCAAGATAAGTTCTTTGAATGCTTCCCATTTTGAATTTGCTGTTGGTAACATCATCAGTTGGTCCCACTGTATAGAATTTAAATACTGTCTCAGTCCATCGTAGTCCCCTTTACGGAAGCAATAACCCTTCCCTTTACCCCTAATGGTAGTTACCTCTTTGAGTAAATCCCACTTCGGCACACTGTGATCACTGCCACCTAGTGGTTCATTTATCTGCAGATTCTTAATGCATGAAGAATCACTGCTGATAATCAAATCAAGAGTATTACTCCCTCTAGTTGCCTCCCGAACATGCTGATGTAGAAAACAATCATCCGATAAATCCACAAAAGCCCTGCTAGTGTGTGAGTGACCAGCCCCCAAATTCCAGTCAATATCTGGGAAATTAAAATCTCCCATTATAAGACTCTCTGATTTACTGGCCCACTCTATTTCCCTCTACAGTTTCTTATTATACTCATCAGAGTCATTAGGCCTATAGCACAATCCTACTCTCAATTTTGATCTCCCAATGCTTATGTCACACCAAACTGACTAGACACTGCACTGTCCAGCGATATCGACTGGCTTCACTTCCTTGGATTTTATGTGTTTCTTAACTAATAGCATAACCCCTCCTCCCTTCCTATCCTGTCTATCCTTTCTGTAAACATTGTACTCCCCAAATTCCAGTTCTGCATTCCTTATATCTGTGTGACACCACGTCTCTGATATCCCAACAATATCTGCCTTTGATGTTTTGAGCAATACCTCAAATTCATCAAATTTGTTTACTAAACTCCTAGCATTGGTGTACACGCAAGTATACCTGCACCTGTTTCTATTCTTAGCTACCCTAACACAACCCATGTGTTTACTTGTACCGCAATGGCTCCCAGCAGTCTCTGAAATATCATGCATCTTGTTTTCCAGGCTTCTGCTCATTCTAATAGAAGCAGTGCAAGAATCTCTTTCACCTCTGCCAGTGGCTACTGTCAATCTATTGGTCTTTGTCTCCCCCCAAGCTAGCAGTTTTCCAACCCACCTAACACTGCCTCGATAGCATCAGCAAATATTCTTGCACCCTTTCTATTTAAGTGTATCCCATCCCTGTAGAAGCAATCTCTCCTGTTAACAAGTACAGTCCAGGCTGAAAAAAATTCTACTAAACATTGTACTCCCCAAATTCCAGTTCTGCATTCCTTATATCTGTGTGACACCACGTCTCTGATATCCCAACAATATCTGCCTTTGATGTTTTGAGCAATACCTCAAATTCATCAAATTTGTTTACTAAACTCCTAGCATTGGTGTACACGCAAGTATACCTGCACCTGTTTCTATTCTTAGCTACCCTAACACAACCCATGTGTTTACTTGTACCGCAATGGCTCCCAGCAGTCTCTGAAATATCATGCATCTTGTTTTCCAGGCTTCTGCTCATTCTAATAGAAGCAGTGCAAGAATCTCTTTCACCTCTGCCAGTGGCTACTGTCAATCTATTGGTCTTTGTCTCCCCCCAAGCTAGCAGTTTTCCAACCCACCTAACACTGCCTCGATAGCATCAGCAAATATTCTTGCACCCTTTCTATTTAAGTGTATCCCATCCCTGTAGAAGCAATCTCTCCTGTTAACAAGTACAGTCCAGGCTGAAAAAAATTCTACCCCTTGAGCCTTGCACAATCTTTCCAGGGCCGAATTGATCAACAAGGCTCTCATCATATACTCCCTCCTATCGTGTCTGGGCAGAATTGCAGACACTTTCAAATTCAACCCTAATTCTCGGCTTTTGTTCAACAGTGACCTGTACTTGTTAAGTAATTCTGCCGGTCTCCTACTCTTAATATCATTAGTGCCAACGTGTACAACTATATCACCTTTTGTGCCCTTAAAAGATGATATTCGCTCTACAATGTCATCAACCTTTGCCCCTGGCAGACATACCCTGGTCCTGTGTCTGGAGACTAGGCACCGGCGAGGTGATTTGATAGAGGTGTATAAAGCCTTGAATGGTTTGAGCATGCTCAATGCTGATGGGATTCTTCCTCTTGCTCAGAATAATCACCTCAGAGGGCATAAATTCAAATTGAGAAAAGACAGATGTAGGATAGATGTGAGGAAATTTGCCTTTAGCCAGCGGGTGGTTGGTTGGTGGAATAGACTTCCATCCCTTCTCGTGGAAGTTGATAGCCTAAATAAGTTTAAGGCTCAGCTGGACAGGTATTTCGAACGAACAGAGGGGTGAAGTGAAAGTGGTTATTTTTTTTTTATTTATTTTTTTTTATTTATTTATTTATTTATTATTATTTTTTTTTGGCTTATGCTGCATAAGCTTGCTTTCTTGCATCTAATGCTAATGCTAATGCATTTTTTTACATTTGGGTACTTTTTCTCGGCAAACATATTCCCAAAAGTCTTTTTCTGATGATCTGGCTTTTAGGAAGGTATCGCTTTGCAATGTAATAATTTCATTTTCAAGTAATATTTTCCTCATGTGAAAAATCTCTGCGATTTTTTCTGCAATTTGTTTTGTATCTAGGTCAACATTAAATGGATAAGAAATATATTGAACCATGTCTTCAATTGTTTTAAAACCACTGAATGTGGTTTCTGAAACATATTTCTTGCTATCAAATTCAAAAACAGGTTTTTGCAAATGATCTTGCATATTTGTAAAATGATCGAAATTTTTTTTCTTTGAGATTCTTAGCCATTAGCAAAAATTAATATTTATATGCAGAAATACTAGTAATCATGTCAACCACATTTTTATATGCGAATTTATATGTCACCCACATTTTTATATACATAAAAGAAACGCGACTTCCTAAATTGAATACACATGACAGTTCAGCTTTACGAGAACTTCGGGGAAATAAGGACATTATTATACAGAGGGCAGATAAAGGAGATACAGTGGTAATACTAGATAAAACTGATTATAATAATAAGTTAGATTCAGTTGTTTCAGATACCTCCACTTATCTTGAAGTAGACCCGGCACCGTTTACTAATTTGGTCAATCAATACAATAAAACGTTAACCACGTATCGAAAAAAACGACTACATTACTATGGCCCAGTTAAAGGAATTGAAGGCCAGAACATACAATATTCCTGCACTTTTCGGTCAGGTAAATAAAATTACACAAGACTGGATTTCCTATTCGACCTATTGTTTCCTAGGAACTCGGCATTTTCATCCTTAGCCACACGTGTATATAGCATTTAACACCAGGGGCTCACATCTGGTGAGTATGGGCCTGGCACACCCAGGGTCTTGAGCCGGATATCATCATTCTTCTCTGTCTTGGTGATTTCCTTTTACCTCTCTCTCTCTCTGGGTCACAGGGTAAATCAAATTTTTTTTTTTTTTGCTGGTGCAGTATAAGCCTCAGGCTTCCTTGCACCTTATGGCTAATAATAATAATAATTATAAAACCCACTAGATGTTACCTCGTTATATACGAATGTAAATGTTGAATACACATTAGATATTATTTGGGATATGTTAAATAAAAACTCGACACCGATTAATTATACAAAGCTACCTATTAAGGAAATTTTTCACTTAATTAAACTGTTAGTTGAGGTCAACTATATCACCTTTCGAGACAAGGTGTTTAAACAAATTTTTGGATTGCCAGTGGGTTTGAGCCTCAGCGGCTTAATGTCAGAGATCTATCTCTCAACGATTGAGCATATACATTTGACACCTTTCTGACCTTGTATCACATACTATGGGAGGTATTTAGACGGAATAGTTATTACTGATAGTATTACTATCCAAGACATTTTACATTTGTTTAATAATATTCATTCTAGACTGAAATTTACATTGGAAAGGGAGGATACGGATACAAAGTCATTAAACTTTCAAAATTTCACGCTTACTCGGGACTCGAATAAAATCCAATTTAGCATCTATCGAAAACCTACAAACACCGGTATGCTTCTACATTATAATAGCTATCAGCCGTTCACCTACAAAAGATCGATTATCTTTAATCAATTTCTAAATGCCTATAAATATTCAACAACGGGATCTGCTTTGGACTCAGATATACAAATATTAACTAGCAGGTTCTTAAACAGCGGTTATCCCCTTGTCACAATAAACCGAATTAGGGTACAGGCTAAGGATAGGATACAAAATACTACACCAAAAAACAACAGTAATATCAAAAAATACTTTATTTCTGTCCCATATGTTGGACAGTGGCACAAACAGCTTAATAGATTCTTTAAAGATGCCAAATTTAAAATTGTATCCAGGCCAATACAGAAATTACACACTATACTGAACAATCACTCGGTTCTTTCCGTGTTCACAACACAAATTAATGATCTGGTATACGACATTTCTTGCGGTGATTGCGACTCATTTTACCAAGAATATTCAGATTTTCTCTGAATATTCCTGTAAACCAACATGAAGCCTCAGTTCGTGATTCTTGTTCAGCAGTGTCAGAATTAGCCTTTCATGCCATTAACGAAAAAAATACTTTATTTAACGAGGCCAAAATGCTTAATGTTCAACGTAATTATACGTGACTATTAATTGCAGAAACCGTGGAAATTAAATTACGCGAGAATTCTGTTAATGTTCGGCGGCCATATTTGATCTCCGATGCGTGGACCTTTACACGCATGTGCCAAGACAAATAATCACTGTTTAAGTTTTAGGTTCAACCCTATTCGTTAATTTTCATTCCTGTGATCATGACATACGGTCGAAAAGCGTTGTCAGCTTCAGGAAGGAAAATTGTTTTGAATATTTTCATTAGATTCTTTTTAATTTTTAATTGTGTTAAATTGATTTGAATTGTGTTAAATTGGTTTTTAATTATTTATTTTTTACTCTAATGTAAGTTTTCGATTTTTTATTTTTAATTTCTGGAGAGTATCATACAGAAGTGTTCTACATACTATATCGAAGTAAACTCCTCTTATTATTTTACAAATAATAATAATAATAATAATAACAGTTAGATTTTGACTAATCTATTTTTTATATATATTTAAAATTCGTCGTGATTGACTCGTTGGCCACCCCTGCTATATAACCTTCAGACAAAAATTGCTCCCTTGCATCATTTTCCACTGCTCCTCCAGACAGAATTAATCTACAAAATATCTATTTTTATATATCTTCATAACACTGAGTAGTACTGGAAATGTTTTTTTTTTTTTTTTTTGCAAAATTGATTCTTTTCAATTTGTTATGTTTGTAATGTGGAATAAAAAGTACATAATACTGTTAATTCTATTATGCTATAAAAATAGAAATCCAGAGTAAAAAAATTAAATAAAAGAATCACATCTAACTTGGCTTAAAAATAGATGTTTAAATCGTGTGTGTGCATGTGTGTATGTGTGTGCTCACGTCTTGTTGTTATTTGGTTTTTAGGAGCATTAGTAACTAAGGTCATATTGCTCCGGGGATATGCAGTGGTCATTCCCTTACCTTTCCACACTCTCCGTATTTGGTGGTCACGGGCTCGAACCCCGGTCTAATCAAGAAGAGTGTGCTATGCACTGCTGCTCCTGCCCACCTGGCTACGGAGGCACCTCACATCTCATATATCATTAGATAGAAATTAAAATTTTATCTAGTGGCATGCAGATGCTTATAACATGATTATTACTAGCAATACTGCATATTAAACTATCAATATGCACCATATCACCATGGGAATTCTTGTTGAATGACTGTCTGACACACTGATCAAGTTAAAGAAATGCATATTTCATTAATTTGATCAGTTTTTTCAGATTTAAATTTGGGAATGTGATTTCCAAGTTAGTTAAAACATCAAAATATTACAATAATGTGAGCATTGAAAAATATTTCAGCTACCATGGAAAACAAGTCGATTTGGTTTGCTTTAATTCTCGTGCTGTCAGTGATGCTAAATGAAAGTACATTATTTGCATGTGTATACAGTTCAGTTTTGTTATAAAAACTTTACAGAATAGGTTATTGGAGCTTTCAATAAAAATGCTAAAAATAAAATTTTCTTATAGAAAAGTTTATTATAATATAAAAAATTTTAATATAGATGTCTCTGTATTGTCCCTTGTGTTGTTTGTGAAGAGAATGTTCCATGCAGAAAACAAATTTAGGATCAACCAATGCCACACACTATGACCGAGGGGTGAAGCACAGAAAAATTGCCAGATCAGTCACTTTTCAAAGGATCTATGCTTTGCCTTGGTAAGTAGCAATATCCCTTTCAACAAGTTAAGCAATTCGGTTTTAAAATTATTAAAAAATAATAATAATAATTAAATGAATAAATAATAATAATATATATATACAAACAAAGGGTACTAGGAAAGTTTTGCAATATGACGCAACAATGAATCACAGGAAGCTGCTTGTTGCTGCATGTTGAGACATGTTCATACGTGCATAGTAACCGCCGCGCCAAGTCGATGGGCTCAGTTATTCATTAGTAGTGAGAGTGTAAAGTGCTTGCGATGGCATCGTGGTCACGAAATGAGATAAGGACAGTTTTGCGGTATAATTTCGTGCGTGGTTTAACCATAGACCAGTGCTTAGAAGAAATGACTCTTGCACTAGATGATGATTGTCCACATCGTACAACGATATTCAGGTGGTATAGAGAATTCCAAAGGGGAAATTTCACTCTGGAGGATTCTGAGAGGCCGGGAAGGCCACGAACGTCAGTTACGGAGGAAAACGTTACTGCTGTGAGGAAAATGCTTGACGAAAACAGGCGAGTGACCTATCAACAGATAGAGGATACTTTGGGCCTAAATGCACCAGCAATTCGTTCGATTCTGCAAGATCATTTGCACGTGAAGAAACTTTGTTCTCTCTGGGTGCCGCATCAACTGACTGAAGAGCAGATGACACGACGTGTGACTTGGTGCCGGGAGATGTTAAAAAAGTTTGATAAGGGACAATCTCGGTATGTGAACAACATCGTGACAGGTGACGAGACTTGGCTGTACTATTACGATCTGCCGACCAAGGCTCAAAACAAAGTTTGGGTCTTTGATGTTGACAACACACCCGTAATTGTCAGAAAATACCGATCTGTAAAGAAGAAAATGATAGCTGTATTTTTCAAATCGAGTGGAATTGTGGAACGTGTCGTTTTGGACACGCAGAAGACAGTCACAGCTAAGTGGTATACTGAACAATGCCTGCCTAAAGTCATTGGATCTATGAAGAACCTGCGGCCAAAGTCAAGAATGGACACCTGGTACCTCCATCACGATAACGCTGCAGCTCACCGTGCCAAAGCCTGCACTGAATATTTGACCACGACAGGACTGAAACTTCTCGAGCACCCTCCCTACAGTCCAGACCTTGCTGCCTGCGACTTTGCACTGTTCCCGCATGTGAAAATGAAGCTAAAAGGGAGGCGGTTTTCCAGTGATGAGGACCTTCTACGGGCTTGGGACAACGAGTGTGCTTTACTCCCTAGTGAAACTTGGCAGAACTGGTTTAAAGATTGGTTTCGGAGGATGGAGAGGTGTATTGAATGTAGAGGAAATTACTTTGAAAAAATTAAATAAACAAAGCTGTATTGCAAAACTTTCCTAGTACCCTTTGTATATATAAATCAAAACATTCCAAGCAAATTTACCACAAGGAAGAATTATCTTACTGCTATTATCTATGATGATATAATTCAAAACATTTGTCAAGATATTGAAGAAAATGCATCTGGATATGGTCTGATGAAATGCCAGATGCTTGGCAGTAACAATACTGTCTATTTGGTATGTGACAAATTAGAACCTTCTTGTCCGCAGTTTTTGAAAATGTGAGTTACTCTGCAATTGTCAATTTGTGATCGATGCACTGTAGTTCTTATAGCCAGATGGAGAATCTACCCATGGTGAAAATAAAAGTATACATTGTTAATAATAATGCTCCATATATGATAAAAGCAGCTTCTGAATTACAAGTTTTTTACTCAAACATGATACACATTCCTTGCATGGCCCACTGCTTACATACGTTTTCAGAAACAATATGGGAGAATTTTGCTAATGTCATTTCTTGTAAGAAGATCTGTCATACAAGCATAACTATTTATAGAGGTATGTTACATGGCCCTCTCTTTTCTAAAGCTTATTTTTCACAATGTGGGATAAAGAGTCAATTGCAGCACTGTTTTATGATAAAAATTTTGATTCTATAAAAGATGATGTCAATGCTTTGGATACTGCAGCAACTAGTACTGCTAAAGAAATTACTTCCAATTTTTTAGTTAGAAAGCATTTACTATTCTTTGAGACTCATTTTTTCTTGGTTAACTAATTCTGTAACTGAGCCATGGGGATTTTCTTTGAGCAGTGCAATTGAAGAGGTATAGAACTAAGTCAGAAGAAATTTCAACTATCTCTGGAGATATAAGAAGGATGGTTGCAGGATAGATGTGCAGAGGTTTGCCTGCAGCCTAGTTGATTGTTGGAACAAACCTCCATCTGTTGTGGAAGTGGGTAGTTTGAACAAATTCGAGGAAGAACTAGGCAAATTATTGGAGGGGATGGACAGGTGATGTGCAAGTTTTTTTTTATTCCACTATTTTAATTTTTTGGCTGATGCTTTATAGCAAGGGTGACTTAATTTGTGTTGCGATCTACTTTTTTTTCTTCAAAATGTGCCGCGATTTATCATTTCAAGAATTTCATAGCACACGGTTAAAAATGGTAATCAACACATATTGAAAAATGCTGTTTATAAATTTTAAAATTAAATATAATTCAGAATTCTTATTTTAAATTCATACATATTAAATTTTTAATTTATGTAAAGTTTGTGTCTTAATGTCATCTGCCAAGCTTTAAAAATCGAGGCTATACTGTGATAAGGCCAACCGTAAAGAATCTTCTGTATGCAAGTCCGTAAGGGTAGAGCGATTCTTCATCTATTTGTTTGTTTCAAATACGAAAAGCTGATTCATATACAGCGAAACTTCCCTTTAACGGACAGCCACGGGGAACGAAAATGTATCTGTTAGAGAGAAGTGTCCGCTAACAAGAAGTCCGAGGGAGAAAAAAAAAAAAAAGAAAGAAAGAAAAATCGTTAAACGTTTAACGGAAAATTAAATTAAAATATATATAGATTTTGAACAATATTTTTGTAAATAATATACAATTACATACACAAGAGATAAAGAAAAATCGTTAAACGTTTAATGTAAAATTAAATTAAATTATACACAGATTTTGCACAATATTTTTGTAAATAATATACATACAATTGTGCTATGCATATTATAACTTTATCTGAAGAAAAATACATACAGTAATCACTTATTTTCTTCTGCACCTTCTTCAGGCTGATAATTTTGTTTTCAACATTTGTTTGGAGTGAAGAAACCATCGAAAGTCCTTCAGTATCTTCTTCAGCGGTGAAAAACATTTTTAAACGATTGATTTGTACGAGCGCTTCTTCTATTTTCATTGGTGGTTCGTCGTTAATATGTTCTTCGACAGAATAACCTTCTTCCATTTCTTCATCCTCATGAGGAACTTCTTGAAAAATATCGATGATAATGTCGTTGATATCTAGAGCACCATGTTCTGTAGTGAGGTTTGAGTCTATATCTTTGTAGCCAGGGTCACTTGTAGCGGAAGTATCGTACATTATCAATAGATGTTGAAGTTCTTGATCTTCTTGGTGCTCCACACTGCTGTTCACAACTTCAATTTTTGTGTTTGAGAAGCCAGACTTTACAAAACAGTTCACGACAGTTTGTTTTCTAATTGCGTTTACTGAAGAGGAAATCCACTGAATCGCATCTAGGATGCTGATTTTCTTTGCAAGGTTACTCGCACATGTTACATCGTTCACGTTTGCAATGAGATGTCTTAAAACACGTTTTCTGTAGTGAAATTTAAAATTTTTTATTATCCCTTGATCCAGGGGCTGACACTCTGCAGATGTGTTTGGTGGCAGAAAAATGATTTAAATGTTGGACAATTCAACGTGCGGGTGAGATGCAGCATTATCCACGAAAAGAATAATTTTTCTGTTTTGACGAATCATGTTTTGGTTAAATTGACTTATCCATTCGCTCATGATATCTTGTGTCATCCACGCTTTTTTATTAGACTTCCAGTCAACATCTAAAAGATTCAACTTTATGCCCTTGAAACAACGAGGATTTTGTGGGTTTCCTATAACAAGAGGTTGTTCAAAGTCTCCCAGCATATTTGTACGCAATAGTACAGTCAAGCGTTCCTTAGAAATTTTTCCGCCCTGGCACTTTTCGTTTTTTAGACTCATTGTTTTTTCAGGAAGAGCTTTAAAAAAACAACCCTGTTTCGTCATAGTTGTAAATATCCTTAGCTTCAAAATCACGACATAAATCTTCCAATTTGATGGTCCACTCTGTTACAACCCCAGTATCAACAGATCCACCTTCACCACTTACGGTTTTCCAAGAAATTTTATGCCGAGTTTTGAACTTGTCTAGCCATCCCACAGAAGCTTTGAACTCATTTACTCCCATAGATTTCACAACCTTCAAAGCTTTTTCCCTAATAATAGGTCCATTCATGAGAATTTTTTTAGCACGTGCGCGACAAATTTGAAGTCCAACAGTTTTCGGGAATGATTTTTGAACCTGATCATTTCCATGTTGCCAAAATTGTTTGAGCAGTTCATTTTTTTTCTTTAGAATGTCACTTACCTGCGTCTTCCCGATTTTGAATTTTGCAGCGAGATTGCAAACACTATATTTTTGCCGATCATACACATTAATGAGTTCGACTTTATCTTTTAAAGTTAAATGTTTACGAGAAGACATTGTGCACTTCACACGACACTGAACAAAACTGAAAACTGAAACCCAAAAGACGAAAGGCCGACCAAATTCCCCCCCCCCCTGCACACACCGAATTCATCAGAAGTTTTACATGTGCCTTAAAATTCTTGAAAAAAGGGTTTAGAACCGCGACGTAAGCCTCGATAAAATTCAGAGAATCATACACACGATTGAGGCAATATGTGGAAGAAACGTTCCTAGAAAAAGGGCCGTGAGCTCGCCCGCTGTCCGTTATGGGGAGATCTAATTAAGTGCTAATCTAAACGAAACAGTGTAGATTGCCTGTCTGCGTCCGTTACAGAGAATGTCCGCTAGACAGAAGCTGCAAACACGTTAAAACCAATGGAGGTGAGTTGGGGAATTTGAAAACGTCCGTTGTAGAGAGATGTCCGTTAACGAGAGGTGTCCGTTAGGAGAAGTTTCACTGTATATGTGTGGAACAAAAACAGGAATTTAAAAGTTCACTGCATTTTTTTACATTTGGGCACTTTTCTCAGCAAACATATTTCCAAAAGTCTTTTTTCTGATGAACTAGCTTTTAGGAAGATACCGTTTCGCAATGTAATAATTCCATTTTCAAGTAACATTTTCTCCATGTGAAAAATCTCAGCGATTTTTTTCTGCAATTTGTTTCGTATCTAAGTTGACATTAAATGGATAAGAAATATGCTGAACAATGTCTTCAATTGTTTTAAAATCACCGAATCTGGTTTCAAAATCATCCACAACTTTCTAAATTTCAGAAACATATTTCTCACTATTAAATTCAAAAACAGGATATCACATCTGACGAGTATTGGCACACCCAGGGTTCTGAGCTGAATATCATCATTCTTCTCTTTCTTGGTGATTTCCTTCCTTCTACTTCTCTCTCTCTCTCTGGGTAACTCGGAAAATTTTTTTGGCTGGTGCAGCATAAGCTTCAGGCTTCCTTGCACCATACATTATTTATTATTATTATAATAATAATAATAAATAATATTTTTGCAAATGATCTTGCATATTTGCAAAACGATCGAAATTTGTTTTCTTTGAGATTCTTAGCCATTACCAAAAATTGATATTTATATGCAGAAATACTACTAATCATGTCACCCACATTTTTATTTTTTCCTTGTAATTCCAAATTCAGATCACTTAATTTATTGGTAAAATGTGCCAAAAAAGCCAGATCACACAACCACTCTGTACCTTGTAGCTGCTGATAATTATCTTCCCTTTGATCAACAATTTTTTAAATTTCATTCAGCAAATTTCGAAATCTCTGTGAAACTTACTCTGACTCGGCTACCTCACGTCTGTGTGTAATTATCAGATCTGGTTCACTTTCATCGAGTTGCATTCTGATAAGTCTCCTTTGAAGAGATTGTCCTCTGATGGAATTCACGATTTTGAAAGCATGTCCACAACACTTTTAGTATTTAATCTTTTGCTTGCTAACACTTGTTGGTGGATGATACAGTGGTAACTCAAAAAATCTGGGAATTCGTTATCCTTTTGGCACAATGTGATGAATTTGTTAAGATGCCCCGTTATTGCTTTAGTTCCATCTGTTGTTACTGATACGAGCTTAAATAGTGGTAATTTCATTTTTTCAATAAAATTTTTGAATGTGTTAAATATACTGTATCAACACCTCTAGTTCCTTCTTTTAACGAGACCATACCTAGCAGTTCATCTCTAGTGGCAGAATCATCGAAAACCATACAAATAAAAACGAGCAATTGAACCGTGTTGACTTGTCTGTAGATTCATCCAGTTGTAAAGAAAAGGACACACAATTAGCAATATGAGCACGCAATTGTTCACTCACATTTTTACTCATTTTTTTGATGCATCACATCACACTATTTCAAGATACAACAAAGGTTATTCCACATCCAAATTATAAAATTATCCTTATTCTAAAACTTCTCATTAACAGTTTTGTTACTCTTAAACCCAAAAAAAAAAAAAAAAAAAAAAAGAAATTGCAATTCACTCATCAACTGCAATGTAAAAATGTTATTCCATACGTTTTGGTGCATATTTTCATATATTTTAATGCATAATTTTCCCAATTTTTATTTTATGTATTAAATAGACATTGCATGTTATCCACTGTCTATTTATTATGTTACAATCTGTATAAATCAAGTAGCAAATTACAATTTTCTACAAACTGTAATTTGCTACTTGATTTATATAGATTGTAACACAATAAGGAGGTGATTATTCCATTGTATAAGGCGATGGTCAGGCCACACCTAGAGTACTGTATACAGGTCTGGAGGCCTCATTTCAAGAAGGATGTAGAGCTGCTGGAACGAGTACAGAGAAGGGCAACAAGATTAGTGAATGGAACAAAGGGGTGCTCTTACGAAGAAAGGCTTAAGTTTTGCAAATTACAGTGTCTGGAGACTAGGCACCAGCGAGGTGATCTGATAGAGGTGTATAAAGCCTTGAATGGTTTAAGCATGCTCAATGCTGATGGGATTTTTCCTCTAGCTCAGAAAAATCACGTGAGAGGGCATAAATTCAAATTGAGGAAAGACAGATGTAGGATAGACATGCGGAAATTTGCCTTTAGCCAGCGGGTGGTTGGTTGGTGGAACAGACTTCCATCCCTTGTGGTGGAGGTTGACAGCCTAAATAAGTTTAAGGCTCAGCTGGACAGGTATTTTGAACGAACAGAGGGGTGAAGTGGAAGTGGGTTTTTTTTTTTTTTTTTGTCTGATGCTGCATAAGCTTGCTTTCTTGCATCAAATGCCTCTACTAATGCTAATGCTAATAAACAGATATTGGATAACATGCAATGTCTATTTAATGTATAAAATAAGAATTGGGAAAAATATGCACCAAAACATATAGAATAACATTTTTACATTGCAGTTGAGTGAACTACAATTTATTTTTATTCAGGATTTAATCGCAATATACGAATTACACAAAAGTTCAGTTAGAAGCAAAGAAGTAACAGGAGATACCCTAAAACATTTACTATTCCAAAATCATCACCACTGAGTTTCTGCCTAAATAAATAAATATAAAAATAAAAAATAACTGAACTGTCAACGTCTTAAAGTTCACATCAAACATAAAATTTTTAGCAAATGACTTACCCTAACTTTCAAAATTGATCCAAATCTTCTAGAACATTAGCCCTTCTAGGTAATGTTCTGCTATTTTTTTTCCTTTTTTTTGGCCTTGTCCTGTTTATTTTCTTATATTGTTTTCCAGCTTGAAAACTTGACATTAACTATGAGTGTGATATGCAGACTAGTAACTTCCTCCTAATGAAAAATATATAAATTTCAATATCAAGTTCCTGATATATTACAAAGGCCATGTTTATCAATATACTACACATTATCAATTAATAAACAATTTGAACAATTCTCCTTTAACTTATTTTTCCATCTAAATTAATCACAACATTATAGTAATAAAAGGTGAGCTCATAAAGGAATAACATTAACAAATATTACCAAGCAATCAGGCACCTGCTTGAGATTTATAACGCAATGGGAGGAATTAGTAAAATGAATGAAGGTGGAATTCTCACTGTTCTAAAGAATTCCAGAATTGGGGGTCATAAATTCAAATCACAGGGTTTAGATCAGATTGTAGGAAGTTTTCTTTTGGCCAGCGAGTCGTTGATAGCTGGAACAAGTTGCCCTCACAGGTAGTTGAGGCTGACAGTTTGAATAAATTTAAAGCTCAACTGGATACTCCTGTGTGAAGAGTGAAGCATATAATGTGTTTTCTTATCTACTTGGTTGGGGATTTTTTTTTGCCCGTACAGCAAAAGCCTGTGGCTTCCTTGCACTTTACGGCCAATACTATTACTATTACTATAATATAATAAATTATCCTTATTTTATCTTTTTATTTTCAAAGCAATCCCCATCTAAAGGTGTCTACTTCTGAAAACATTTCTGGAATTCTTCTGAAATACAACATGCATCTTAAAAGTTTTAGGATTACATTCACAAAAAATCAAAATGTCAAGGTAAAAAAATTTATTACAATTTAATTTTCAAAGGACATCCCTCATAACTTTATACACCTCTTTGCATGATCATACAGCTTCTGGATGGCTCTGTGGAACTGATCTTGTGAAATTCTGTTTAACCCCATTGTCAAAATGGTTCCCCTTCAGGTGGAATTTTGCTTTGGGTAATAGAAATTAATCAGCAGGTGCAAAATTTGGTGAATATAGGGATGGGGAAGAACTGTAACATCCTTCCATGCAAGAAATTAGTTGGTGATGGTTGTGAAGCAAGAACCACTCACCTGATTTAACAGCGTCTGGCCTACCATGCAGAATTCTTTTCAACAGTCTGTCCATCTGGTACAAATTCTTTGTGCACAATTCCCTGCCAATCAAAAAAATCATTAACAATTTTGGCTTGAGATTTTTGGAACCAGAGTGTCTTCAACCCATGCAGTTGTCTTTTTGTTTCAGGTTCGTACACAAAACACCAGGATTCATCACCAGTAAATGTTAAAAAAAAAAAAAAAAATGGATCATCGTCTGACCCCTCAATAAATCTCGAAACGCAACAACTCATTCCTCCACCTTTTCTGCAGTCGATGCCTGCAGTACGAAGTGAGAACACACTTTCCTTTTTTTTCAAATCTTCAACAAAAATTGAACGTATGGTATCTTTGCTGATGTGAAGCTGGTCTGCTATTGGAGGGACAGCCACTGATCTTCCATTAACATCTGCCGAACTTTTTCGATGGTCGAGTCCATACTAGACTGGGATGGGCAACCATTTTTTGTACCATCCTGAACACCTTCCCACCCTTCACAGAACTATCCATACCAGCAAAAAAAAACATTGGATTGTGATAGTACTTCAATGTGTGTACCCATAGGAAATACCCCCAAACTGCTAGCTTAGGGGGGGATTCACAGACTAAAAGATTAACAGTAGCCGCAGGCAGAGGTGAAAGCAATTCTTGCACTGTTTCTTTTGTAATGAGCAGCAGCAGCCTAGAGAGCAAGTTGCTACGGATTTCAAGAGCTGCTGGGAGTCACCATGGAACAAGCAAATACATGGGCTGTGTCAGGGTAACTAAGAGTAAGAACAGGTGCATATATACTTGCATGTACACCAATGCTAGAAGTATAGTATATAAATTTGATCAATTTGATGTGTTGATCAAAGCACCAAAGGCAGATATTGTTGGGATATCAGAGACATGGTGTCACATGGATATAAGCAGTGCAGAATTCGAATTTGGGGAGTATAATGTGTACAGAAAGGATAGACAGGGATGAGGGGTTATGCTGTTAGTTAAGAAACACAAAATCTAAGGAAGTGCAATGTTGAGTCAGTTTGTTGTGACAAACACTGGGAAAGGGAAAATGAGAGTAGGAGTGTGTTATAGGCCTAATGACTCTGATGGGTACAAAAACATTTGTGCAGAGAAACAGAGTGGGCCAGTAAATCAGAATGTCTTGTAATGGGGGATTTTAACTTTCCAGATATTGCCTAAAACTTGTAGATTGGTCACTTGCACACTAGCAAGACTTTTGTGGCTTTATTGGAGGATTGTTTTCTACAGCAACATGTTCGAGGGGCAACCAGAGGGGGTAATACTCTTGATCTGATTATCAGTGGTGATGACTCATGCATTAGGAATGTGCAGATAAAGGAAAAACTAGGTGACAGTGATCGCAGTGTACTGATGTGGGATTTACTTAAAGATGTAACTACCATCAAGGGTAAAGGGAAGGGACTTTGTTTCTGTAAAGGTGACTACAGTGGTCTCAGGCAGTTTTTAAATTCTATACAGTGGGATCAACTGATGATGTTAAAAAAGTGAATTCCAATTGGGAAGCCTTCAAAGAATTAATCTTGGAAGCTACTAGGCTTTTCATACCAGCTAAGAAATACTGCTCAAGATTTAGGCCTAAATGAATGTCAGATGAACTAATGAGGCTCATGGCAGAGAAGAAAAATGTGTAGGATGCATATAAATTAGCAGGTGACACAGAAGACTATGGAAGATATAAGCTAGTCTGCAATCAAGTCATAAAGGAGGTTAGGCAAGAGAAGGCTGATTACGAGAAATATTTGGCAAAGGATGCAAAGAAAAACAACAAGGACTTCTTTACTTATGTAAACACTAGAAGGAAGAGGATGAATCAGATTGGTCGGCTTAACATAGATGGTTCGACTACTGATTATCCTGCTCAAGTAGCTGATAAACTGAATGAGTATTTTGCATCTACATTCACACATGTGGAGTTATGCAACGAGGCGAATACCAGAAGTTTATCAAACTCTAACAGGGAGCTAAATTATTTTGTAATAATGGAGAGTAAAGGGAAGAAGAAATTGTTGAAATTAAACACAAAAAAGGCAATTGGGCAGATGGAATCTATCCAGTTATATTAGAGTATGCAGCGAAGGAAGTAAGCAAACCCTTAGCCATAATTATGAGAGCATCCTTAGATTCAGGGGAACTCCCCATGGACTGGAGATGTGCAAATGTATCCCTAATTCACAAAGGGTGACACAAGTAATTACAGACCTGTTAGTTTAACTTGTGTTCCAGGGAAAATAATGGAGTCACTGGTTAAATAAGTGATGCAGGTTACCTAGACAAGACTACAGTAACAGTTCAGACACAGCATGAGTTTGTTAAGGGGAAGTCTTGTCTGACCAATTCGACTGGATACTACGATGTGGTTACAAAGGAACTGGATGCAAAGAATAATTTTGATATCATATACTTGGATTTCAGGAAAGCTTTTGATACTGTTGCATAGGGAAGACTGCTGTACAAATTCGAGCAGTATGGCATTAAGGGAAAGTTGCTGCAATGGATAAAGGGATAGTTGAGTGGGAGAAGACAGAGAGCGGTAATAAATGGACACTATTTCACGTGGACTAACATTATTAGTGGAGTCCCTCAGGCTTTGGTGCTGGGCCCACTGTTGTTTTGCATATTTATTAATGATATCGATGAAGGTATATCAGGCTAAATATCCAGGTTTGCAGATGATACAAAGCTTGGCAGGGTTGTTAATGATAGTAAAGACGGTATGCTACTGCAATAGGATCTAGAAAGTTAGGTGGAGGGGGCTGAGAAGTGGCAACTGAAGTTTAACATTGACCAATCCAAAGTACTGCATATAGGTAGCAGTAACCCCACAGAAATTAACCAACTGTGTGGTACTACACTTAGGGAGATGGAGAATGAAAAAGACCTGGGGGTAATTGTGCAGTTGGGTTTGAAGTTCTCTGGGCAGTGCAGACGGGCTGCCAGAGCGGGTCATGGTTGTCGTTTGGTTTTTAGGAGCATTAGCAACTAAGGCCATATTGCTCCGGGTATATGCGGTAGTCATTCCCTGACCTTTCCGCATCCTCCATATTTGGTGGTCACAAGCCCGAACCCCGGTCTAATCAAGAAGCGTGTGCTACGCACTGCTGCTCCTGCCCACCTGGCTACGGAGGTGCCAGCAGGTCATGAAGTTTTGTCAATGATATATATGAATTTTGCTAGCAGAGACAAGGAGATAATAATACCTCTGTACAAAGTAATGGCCAGACCACACCTTGAGTACTGCATACAGGTCTGGCAGCCTCATTTTAGGAAGGATGTAGAGTTCCTATAATGAGTACAGAGAAGGGCAACAAGATTGGTGAGAGGAAAAATGGGGTTTTCTCACCAGGAGAGGCTTAAATTCTGTAAGTTGAAGCATCTGGAGACTAGGCACCTGCAAGGTGATCTGATTGAGGTGTGCAAGGTCTTGAATGGTTTGAGCAGGCTCAATGCTGATGGGATACTTCTGCTTGCTCAGACTAAGAACCTGAGGGGACATAGATTCAAACCGAGGAAAGACAGTTGTAGAATAGATGTGCGGAACTTAATAGATGTAGCAGGATACTTAATGATTTTGTAATAACTGAGAGCAAAGTGGAAGAGAAACTGTTGAAGTTAAACGTAAGAAAAGCACCTGGGGTGGATGAGATCTATCCAGTTATATTAAAGGAGGTGGCAAAGCAACTAAGCAAACCCTTAGCCATAATTATGAGAGCATCCTTGGACTCAGGGGAGGTTCCCACGGACTGGAGATGTGCAAATGTATCCCCAATTCACAAAGGGGGATCGAAGGGTGACACGAGTAATTACAGACCAGTTAGTTTAACTTCTGTTCCGGGTAAAATAATGGAGTCACTGGTTAAAGATGCATTGCAGGATCATCTAGACAAGACTGCAGCAATAATTCAGACACAGCATGGGTTTGTTAAGGGAAAGTCTTGTCTGACAAATTTGATAGGATATTATGATGTGGTTACAAAGGAACTGGATGCAAAAAATAATTTTGATATCATATATTTGGATTTCAGGAAAGCTTTTGACACTTGCGCATGGAAGACTTTTGTACAAATTGGAGCAGAATGGTATTGAGGGTAAGTTGCTACAATGGATAAAAGGATGGTTAAGTGCGAGAAGACAGAGAGTGGTAATCCATGGGTGCTGCTCTTCTTGGACTAATGTTATTAGTGGAGTCCCACAGGGTTCGGTGTTGGGCCCACTGTTGTTTTGTATATTTATCAATGATATTGATGAAGGTATATCAGGCTTAGTGTCGAAGTTTGCAGAGGATACAAAGGTTGGCAGGGTTGTTAATGACAATAATGGCAGTGTGCTACTGCAACAGGATCTAGATAATTTGGGCAGATGGGCTAAGAAGTGGCAACTGAAGTTTAACCTCGATAAATGCAAAGTACTGCATATGGGTAGAAGTAACCCCAGAGAAACGTACCAACTGTGTGGTACTACACTTAAGGTGGTAGAAAATGAAAAAGACCTGGGATTATGTAATTGTGCAGGCAGATATGAAGTTTTCTGAGCAATGCAGACAGGCTGCCAGGGCAGGTCATGGGGTTTTGTCAATGATATATAGGAATTTTGCTAGCAGGGAAAAGGAGGTGATTATCCCTCTGTATAAGGCAATGGTCAGGCCACGGCTTGAGTACTGCGTACAGGTCTGGAGGCCTCATTTTAGGAAGGATGTAGATTTACTTGAGCGTGTACAGAGAAGGGCAACAAGATTGGTGAGGGGAATGAAGGGATCTTCTTATCAAAAGAGGCTTAAGTTCTGCAAATTGCAGTGGCTGGAGACTAGGCACCTGCGCGGTGATCTGATTGAGGTGTATAAGGCGTTGAATGGGTTCAGCACGCTGAATTCTGATGGGATCCTTCCACTTGTTCAGATTACGAACCTAAGGGGGCATAAATTCAAATTAAGAAAGGACAGGTGTAGAATAGATATGCGGAAATTTGCCTTTAGCCAGCGGGTGGTTAATTGCTGGAACAAACTTCCATCTGTCGTTGTGGAAGTTGATAGGTTGAATAAATTTAAGGAGGAACTGGACAGGCATTTGGAGGGAATGGTGTGATTTTTTTTTTTTTTTTTTGGCTGATGCTGCATAAGCTCATACATTTGCTTTCTTGCATCACATGCCACTACTACTACTACTACTTCTGCTTGCTCAGATTAAGAACCTGAGGGGACATAGATTCAAACCGAAGAAAGACAGTTGTAGAATGGATGTGCGGAACTTTGCCTTTAGCCAACGGGTAGTTGATTGCTGGAACAGACTTTCATGTTGTTGTGGAAGTTGATAGCTTAATTAATTTAAAGCTGAACTAGACAAACATTTGGAGTGACCAGATGGGAAAGTTTATTTATTTATTTATTTTTTGGCTGATGCTCTATAAGTTTGCTTTCTTGTATCATATGCCTCAACTAATGCTAATGTCCATAAGTGATCGTGATCTACACTCACCATTGCAGCTGTTTCAGTTGCAGTTTTTCTGGCTTTCAAACAAAATTTTATTGCCACTCTGCTTGGTCCTTGAATCCATGACAACATGATTTTACTGCACCAACTTAAACACAACTTTCCATTGAACACCCTTTGTGCACAATGATGAAATTTGGCACAGAGTCAGTTCAGACATGATAGTGAATAGTTTCAACAGTGGCTACTCGTATAATGTTAATAGTATTGTTTAAAAAAATCAGTCTAAAAGTTTTCAGACACCTTGTACAAGGGTTACTTAAAAAGTCATCCATCTCAGTAACAAAGAAATAGCATAGCAAATACAAAGACTATCAGATTAACAGCAGCACAAGCATAGTTGCGATTCTTGCACTGCTTGTACTGGACCTAGAGGTCTGCTGACCTGAGGGCCAGGCCGGGTAACATGAAGGATGTTCGAACTCAGGCTGGATAACACGAACAATGTTTGGGCTCAGTTCGGGTACAAATAATCGTAATGAATTGTTATTTCCAAACATTTCGGGCTATTTCCTACAAATTTTTTAAAATATTTTTTTATGTATTTAAATTCTTAAAAGATTTTTTAGAAAAAATGTTTTTATTAGTTGTCTGTTGACACTTTTAATTGACCAATAAGGCGAACTTTGCCAATGTCTCCAAAATTCACCAAAATTTGTACCCTTTCGTGGAAATGACCTAGTCTGTGTCTGTACAGTGGTACCTTGCTTTGCGAGCATAATTCGTTCCGGAAACGTGCTCATAATCCAAAGCACTCGTATATCAAAGCGAATTTCTCCATAAGAAATAATGGAAACCCAGATGATTTGTTCCAAAACTCAAAAATATTCATATACTGTAAAAATGATTAATACAAAATACATACATACCTTTTTATATTTTTAATATTTAAATTTAATATACATAAAGCAATCGAATTTATTAATTATTGGGTAGGACGACTTTCACTGTCACTAACGGAATCACTGCTATCTGTTGACTTTTTCTTTTTGTGCGCCTTTAACAAGGAACCTATCCAATGACACTTGCTTTTGCCTCCTTTTGAGGATTTCATGGTTGATACACATAAACAAAGCTGCGCGCGTGTAGCAACTGAATAAACAACACCGTAAAGGCAGAGATACACTATTAACACCTCACATTTTACTAAAGCACATTTCTAGGGGTTACTACCATAAAACAATAAAAACAATTTCCAGTTGCGTTCCTGCTAGTGGAATCTGTTATAAACTGGTAATAAACTCGATCTAATTGCATTTGCGATTATACTGATAGCTGGAATTGTGTTGGTTTTTACGTTATTATGGTGAAATGCCCTTCACTGATATAAAAAACATAAATAAATTTTCAGAATCTTCTCTTCATTCCTATCGTGTTGCATTCGGTTGGGGTGATTCTGTGTTCGACTGCCATTTCTTGTAAACACAAAGGCGAATCGTGCAAAAGCGAATTCGGTTCGTGTTATACAAGATATTGTTCCCCTATTTATAAATCGTGTATGATCGAATTCGTGTAGTGTAAACACGTGTTATACGAGGACTGACTGTACTCGTATTGCAAGACCTCGCTCGTTTATCGAGTTAAAATTTATTAAAAATTTTTGCTTGTCTTGCAAAACACTCGCAGACCAAGTTACTCACAATCCAAGGTACCACTGTATTTTGGCTCAGTAAAAGCCTTTACCCTTAAGCGGGCATTAAAAGTTGCAATTTACGTTACATCTAGAGTATGATATGAGTCATTATGTCCCCCCAGCAATGGGTTCCTTTTTAGTTGTATGTGTACAGTATACAGTATTTATTAAAAGTATGATATCGTTAATCTCTAGTTCTACTACATCCGAGATTTTGGGTTGACTTACTTTCAATTCTAAGAACATTCCCTTGTAACACTTTCTAACTGCTTCTTTGCTATATCCAATACTGACCAATAATTTAGAAATATAGGTAAGGGGAATGCTTACACATCATTCGTACAGTGAGTCAGTTCTAATTTTTTAATTTAAGTAGAGATGGATATCGATATTCATTTTGGAATTATATTAAATATAGTAAATTGAAAATTTATTACATTTTCTTTTTTATATAATTAATATTGATAATTATTTTGGATAATTATTGCTATATAATTATTAATATTGAATTTTGAATCTGAAAGTTTATTTTTTTTATTATTATGAAACTTCAAAGTAATGCTAGCAATTTTATTTATAGAAAACGTTTCAATCGGGGTGGGATAAAAATCGGTTCTGAATTTGAAATGAATTCAAGTTCGGGCCATCTAGAGTTTGGGCCGTGTAAAAATAAAAAATTTAGGCCCATGCAGGCCTCTAACTGGACCACAGCAAGGTAGCAGTGATTTCAAGGCCTGCTAGGAGTGCCCATGGAAAAAGTGGAAGTTAATCACTCATACACAAACTGTGTTAGGATTATTAAGAGTAAAAACAGGTGAATGCATACTAATGCTAGGAGAACAGTAAATAAATTTGATGAATTGGAAGTACTAAGTCAAGTCATCAAAGACAGACATTGTGGGGATATTAGAGGCATGGTATAACTCAGACATAAAGGATAATAATTTGAATATGGCGAGTACAATACATAAAGAAAAGGAAGCCAGGACAGAAAATGGGGTGGGGTTATGCTTAGTTAAAAAGCACATAAAATCTAAGGTTGTGCGACTAGTTGCCATCGGTGGCCAGTACAATGTGAAGTCAATTTGGTATGAAATAAACACTAGGAAAACAAAGGCCTAATGATTGTGATGAGTATAATTAGCAATTATATAGCTACATAGATTGGACCAGTAAATCTGAATATCTTATAACAGGAGATTTTAACTTTCCAGATATTACTGGAACTTGAGTTAATCACTCACACAGCAGCAGCAAGACCATCTATGGATTTATTGAATGACTGTTTCCTACATCAGGATATTTAGAGAGGTAACAAGAGAAAGCAATACACTTGATCTGATTATGAGCAGCGACTCTTCATGCATTAAGAATCTCCAGATAAAAGACCCACTGGGTGGCAGTTATCACAGTTTATTGATGTACGATTTAATTAAAGACATACATACTGTCAAGGGAAAAGGGAAGGGCTTTTGCTTTTGTAAGGGTACCTATAGTGGCCTCAGACAGTTTTTAAATTCTATGGTGTGGGACCAAGTATTGATGCTACAACAGCAAATTTTAAATGGAAAGTAATCAAAAAAGCTACTAGGTTTTCAAGTTCTGTTTAAAGCTTAGACCTAGAGGGATTTCAGATATACTGATGAGACTCGCAGCAAAGAAGAAAAGTGCATGGAATGCACATAAATTACCATGTGATACAGAAGCCTACAGTAGATATAAACTAGTCTGCAATCAATTTGCAAAGGAGGGTAAAATATATATAATATAATATCTTTATTGCAGGCAGTGAATAGTTACATGGATGTCTGATGCAATAATACCCATAACAGTGACAATGTTAGGAGTTAAGCTAACACAAAAGGTAGGAAAGTCAATGCAAATTATGAGAAGTCCATGGCAAAGAAAAGTAGCAGATTTCTTTACTTATGTAAACACTAAGGAGGGGGATGAATCACGGATGCAGATATGATGGATGAATGATTTAATTGCTGATGATTCTGCTCAGGTTGCTGACAAACTGAATAAGTATATTGTGTCTACAATTCACACAGGAGGCATTTTTTAGGGATGTGGATGCTAGAAATTTATCGCATTCTAGCAAGGAACTAAATGATTTTGTGAAAACTCACAGGAGAATAGAAGAGAAATTGTTTAAGTTAAATATACAAAAAGGCACGGGGGGAAAGAACAGGATCTATCCAATTATACTGAAGGAGGCAGCAAAGGAGGTCCCTATGGTCTGGATATGTGCAAATGTATTCCAATTCATATATGGGGTGATAGTATTGGTATTAATAATGGCCATATGGTGCAAGGAAACTTCAGGCTTATGCTGCCCCAGCAAAAAAAAAAAAAAAAAAAAGGAGAGTAAAATAACAATAATAAAAAAATAAAATAAATAATTAATAAAAAAAAAGCAAACAGACAAACTGCTTCCTTCCTCCTGTAGACAACTATTCAGGTGACCTTTAAATTTCCCCAAACTGTTAACCATGTAGGTTACTTATTCTAGTAATTTATAACACTGACTAAAATAAAACTTCCTGCAATCCAGTCTAAACATTCCCCACACTTCAACTTGAATTTATGGGCCCTAATTCTAGAATCATTTATAACCATGAAAATTTCATCCTCATTCATTTTACTTTTGCCTCTCAGAACCTTAAACACCTCAATCAAGTCTCCTCTAAAGTGTCTAATTTCTAAGCTCTGCAACCCACATATTCGAAGTCTTTCCTCATATGGACACCCTTTTGCCAATCTCACCAAGCGAGTTACCAGTCTATGGAACCATTCAAGAAGCTCAATGTCTTTTTTCAGATGCAGTCTCCATTCTTGAACATGGTATTCCAAGTGTGGTCTAACAATAACCTTATACAATGGGATTATGATGTCCTTATCTCTACTAGCAAATGTTTGATAAATCATCGAACTCACGTTGCAAGGAAGGCCCATGGTGAGTCACTTATGAGTGACTCGCCATGGACCTTCCTTGCAACCTGTCTACAATGCTCGGAGAACATGTCTGATTGTATTGTAACACCCAAAGTACCTTTACTCCACTATGGGGTTTAGTTCCACTCCACCAAGTGTAGTTAGTCCAACTCCACCAAATACCTTACACTTTGCTGGATTAAAGCATAGCTGCCATTTTTCTGGCCATCCCTGAAGTCTACTTAGGTCACTCTGAAGACGCTCTGATTAGTGGTGATCATTAACTACTCTACCAATCTATATATCATCTGCAAACTTAGACATCACATCCTCTATCTCTCCATCAATGTCATTTAAGAAAATCAAAAACAACAGTAGTCTCAATACTGATCCCTAGGGAACCCCACTTCTTACATTAACCCAATTTGAGGAACCATTTATTACTATTTATCACAACCCTCTGCCTCCTGCCCTGAAGCCATCCTGCTATCCATCTTATAAAGTAACTGCTCATGTGGGACTGAGTCAAATGCTTTGCTAAAATTTAAATAAACAGTGTCAAAATTATTCCCTAAATCCAGCTCATGAGCGACTCTGTCAACATAGCTAACCAGATTTGTTAAACATGATTTTCCCTTTACAAAACCATGCTGTGTATCCTTCAGAATTCCATTTCTATCTAAATGATCCCAAATTCCACCCTTGATCATTGCCTCCATGATTTTCCCTACTACTAAAGTTAGACTGCCCGGTTGGAAATTTCCCACTACACTCTTAGAACCACCCTTATGTACTGGAGATACATTGGCACTTTTCCAATCCAATGGAATCTCTCCTGAGTCCATTGATGCTCTCATAATTAGCCTCAATGGTTCAATGCACTCACTTGCCGACTCTCTTAAAATTATAGGGTATATGCCATCAACCTCAGGAGCCTTACTCACATGTAGGCCTGAATGTTTTTTTCATTAAATAATCATGTGAGAGTTCAATAATCATTAATTACAGATTTTTCAATTTCACTCCCATAATTTCTCATTGACATAAAGGGTTTTTCTTCTGTAAATATCAATGCAAAGTAACCATTGAGTTCATCTGCAACATCAGTGGGGGTATCTAATACTATCCCACATCCATTACACAAGGGTCCGATATCTGGTTTTTCCTCTTCTTTGCATTTATAAATGCGAAGAATTTCTTACCCCCACTCTTTGCCAACGATTTCTCATAATATGCCTTTGCCAGCCTAACATTTTCTGTGGCACTATTACAGATCAATTTGAAGATGTTATAGCTTCAGTACTTTTTATTGCTCTGTAACTTTTTCATGCTATCATTTTCTGCTCAAGTAACTTCATTATTCATCCAACTTTGAATCTGCCTTGTGGAGTATTTTTTTTAATGATATATATGCATTCAAGGCTTCTGTGATTAATGTTTTAAAGGTATACCATAATTCAATTGTATTTGCTCTCTGTAAGATATCTACCTGAAATTAATTTCTTTTCCTGAAATTATAATCAATTCCTTTGCCTTTAACCAATGCTACAGTTCTCTTCATCATCCACTGTAGAACTCCGTGATCACTTCCTGCTACCGGTTCCTGTACTATCAGCCCGATTATGTCATCTGGTTCATGGGTGATGATCAGGTCTAGAATATTCTTTTCCCTAGTACTTTCCCTGACATGTTAATGCAATAACAATCTAGTTCAGAGGTTCCCAAACTATTGAGATTTATGGACCCCTTCAAAAAATCAAAACAAGTTTGCAGACCCCACTTCAAAAAAGAAAACCCAGTGTTAACACTGAGTTTTCTGAAAAGAAAATTAAGTTTAATGTGTGAAACAACTCAACTTTATTTATCATCAATTTGCTATTCATAGAACAAATAATTTGAAATATGGATACAATTATATACACTAATTGTATTGAAAATAAGTAACATTTTATGATGAAGTTCGTTGTGATTCTGTTAGTATATTTTTTAAGAAAATAAACGCACATTACTTGATACCTCCTAAATGTTTTGTGGACTCCCTGGAACTGGTCTATGGACCCCTAGGGGTCTGCAGACCTCAGTTTGGGAAATGCTGATCTAGTTGATTTAAAAATTTTGTCCCCCATGTGGAGTTTCCTGCCCATTTGCTCCAATCAATTAGAGGCAAATTAAAATTACCCATAATAAGACATTGATGCTTACTTGCCCATTCCATTTGCATGTAGATTACTCCCACTTTCATTACATCATTATATCTCACACCATACAGATTCTATACTAGCATACGAAATGTCTGAATCCAGGAAAGCTTTCATTGTGCACAGGCTCCTTTTGATAAGAAGCATGACCCCATCACCCTCTTCTATCTACCCTATTCTTCCTAAATACATTGTACATACCGTACTGAAACTCATCATCCCCTATCTCAGGGTGGCACCACATTTCTGTAAGCCCTATTATGTTAACATTACTTGTCCTAACCAGCAGTTCGAATTCACTCATTTTATTGACGACACTTTTGACATTACTGTATAAACAACTAAGAATTAGTTTAGTGTTCTTGTATAGTTACGAGGGTAATTGTTCTTGTATAGTTACGAGGGTAATTGTTCTTGTATAGTTACGAGGGTAATTCAAAAAATAAGTTACACCTGACCATTATAGCCCAAGAGACATTTATTGAGTTATGTAACATTATGCAACAGAAAGCACACACCTTGAACTACTTTTCCACATAGCCACAGCCACTGAGTTGGTGTAAACATTTCTCAGAAAGTGTGACTAAATGTTTGATTCCCTGATGACAGAAATCCACTTCTTAGTCATTCAGCCACCATCGAACTGCTGTTTGCACCTGCTCAACGTTTGCAAATTGTTGTCCCCCTAGATGTTCTTTCAGCTTGCTGTTTGTTTGTTTGTTGTTTGGTTTTTAGGAGCATTAGCAACTAAGGCCATATTGCTCCGGGATATGCGGTGGTCATTCCCTAGGAGCATTAGCAACTAAGGCCATATTGCTCCGGGATATGCGGTGGTCATTCCCTGACCTTTCCGCATCCTCCGTATTTGGTGGTGACGAGCTCGAACCTCGGTCTAATCAAGAAGCGTGTGCTACGCACTGCTGCTCCTTCCCACCTGGCTACGGAGGCGCCTTGTTTCAGCTTGCCGAAGATGTGATAGTCACAAGGCGAAAGATCGGGGACTGTACGGCAGATGTTGCCATACCTCCCATCAAAAACTTTGGAGCAAGTGTCATGTTGTGCGTGCATTGTGTGGCGTGGTGTTGTCCTGAACGAGAACAACACCTTTGCTTAACTTTCCAGGCCTCTTGTTTTTCAGGCCCAGAGTGCCAAGCATTTCTAGTGATCAGGCGATATCTCTGCGATATTAAAGTGATTTCTAAAGTGATAGTGATACACATTTATAGAGTTTAAAGCAAATTCTCTATTGTATATATATAGTTGCTGAAAGGTATCAGCACAAAGGATACTAAGAAAGGAAAGTCACCTTTCTTTTATTTATTTTCTAGTTCTACTAACCACTAATCAACTTCCAATTGGTCACTAGGTGGCACCGCTCCTGCCTCCCCGTGGGGCCAGAAACCTGGGAGGAAAAGCTCTCACCCCCAGGGCTAAAAGGAGCAAACACGAATGATCCAAATATCACAACCACAGATCCCAAAGATCCGACTCCTTTGAGTCGGAAAAATGAGGATAACGAGAAGAATGTTACCAAAAGACAAAAAAAAGACATAACATCGCTTCATGCACCTACCTTTCTAGTCCTTCATTCAACATCAGAACAGCCATTGGGAAAACTGTCGCCATTTGTAATCCAAAAATGTCTAGAAAGTGTAGCTGGAACGCCAAAAAATGTTAAGAGACTGAAATCAGGTGACATTTTAGTCGAGACAGCCAATGCAAAACATGCAGAAAGACTGCTTCAGATGAGAACTTTTGGAGAGATCCCAGTAGCAGTCTCTCCCCATAATAGCCTAAATACATCAAAAGGAGTAATTTCTGAATGGGACCTTATTAGTGTGTCAGAAGAAGAAATTAAAAATGAGCTAGAAGGTCAAGGTGTCATAGCGGTGAGAAGGATTAAAGTTACTATGGATGGTATACTTACTCCAACTAGAAATCTGATACTGACCTTTAACACTCCCAAACCACCTACATCGGTGAAGGACGGATATCTAAATTGTAACATCAGACCATACATTCTGAATCCTCTCCGCTGCTTTAAATGCCAAAAGTATGCCATTCACAAATGGCATGCTGTGGAGTTCCTATCTGTTCCAACTGTGGATATGAAGATCATACCAATCAGAACTGTCCAGCCGAGCAACCGAAGTGTCCAAACTGTAAGGGGGACCATTACGCTCATTCTAAAAACTTTGAATTCTGGAAAAGAGAAAAGCAGATTCAACGATATAAAGTAGAGTACTCCGTCACATACCAAGAAGCTAAGAGAACTGTATTCCAGACTATTTTAAACAGACCTTCCTATGCACAGGTCATAAAGAATCGGCGTACAATAGAGACCCCAAACAGATTTCATGATTCCTCCAAAGAAGTCTATTTCAGAATGGGCACGAGGTCTACTTATCACATCCCAGCCAAAACAAAAAGAGAAAGTCACAAACACACCACTATCTGTACCTCCCAATGCAAAACACTCAGAAACAAAAGCCACAGAAAACCGTAATATCATAAGCCAGAAGCCAACGGAACAAATGGATACAGAAGTGACTAATTCCAGTGTTGGCATTCTAGGTGAGTGGATGCACTTCGTCAAGGCTCCTCAGTTAAGTGGATTACTGTTGGTTAGTGCTTTTAAATATTTGATTTATTTCGATATTGTTGGATTATTTTGTTATAGGTTTTCCTGTAACAGTTTTATTTTAATGATATTATAGATATAATTTTTTAAAGTTAACTTTCATTGATATTTATTTAATTTTATAATGGTAGTTACGAGATCTGCCTTAAACACATCACAGGGTATCGTGACACATGGAAATAGCCGATGCCGATTTATGGGTGAGTCATGATTTAATCTTGTGGAACCTGTGGAATGTTTTCCAAGGTCGACCTGGTGACTAATCCTAGCTCACCTGGGGATTCTTTTCTTTGTGATCGATGTAAGGAGTGCATCAATCTTAAATTACAATTTGGTGCACTGATGGAACAATTTGAGTCCCTGAAAAAACGGGTGCTTGCCCTTGAGAATAATGCATCTGGGAGTTCGTCAGGAACTCAAGACTCCAGCAGTCTACCAAGTGATGCACACCCGATTCGGGCCTCAAAACAGAAAAACCAAGCGCAAACTACTCTGGTTAAAGAGGATATTGTTTTATTAGGAGACTCCATTGTCAGGGAAACGGGAAATATGTTTTGTAATAAGGATAGGTGGAGTAGAACCAGGGTATGTCTGCCGGGAGAAACTATTAATGATATCACCAACAGATTGTCAGATTTTAAGGGGGGGGGGGGGGTAAAAAGAATATTATTATTCATGCGGGGACTAATGATATTAAACGTACATGATCTGACGATTTGTTGGAAAAATACAGCACCATGCTGAGGAAATGCTGCGAGCTAGGCCACAATGTCTATGTGTCTGCAATTCTGCCCAGACATGATAGGAGGGATTATATGTTAAAAGCCTTGTGGATTAACTCAAGACTTGAAGGACTCTGCAAGGCTTTAGGGGGGGGGGAATTTCTATCAGCATGGCCCACACTTGTAGGTAGAAGGAACTGGTTTGGTAGAGACAGGATACACTTAAACAAAGGTGGTGCAAAAGTTTTTGCCAATATTATTGAGGATACCTTAAAGGTTCAGGGAAACTGCTAGTTAGGGGGGATGTGGGTAATACTGAATATTTATTTATCGGATATTATTGGTCAAAGTAACTCCTGCACATACCTTAAGAGTTCTTATCTGTTACCACAACTGGACGTATTATCTAGATGTTCTGGAGGCAGAAACGTTTCACGTGAGTGGGTAGCTAATGCCAGGGAAGAGAGCCTAAAAAACTTCAAGGGTTGTGTTAGGGTTGTTAAATATACAAGAATAGTAAGTCTTAATTGTTTATACAGTAATGTTAGAAGTGTCGTCAATAAAATGAGCGAATTCGAACTGCTGATTAAAACAAGTAACACGGACGTAAGAAGGCTTACAGAGACGTGGTGCCACCCAGAAATTGGGGATGATGAGTTTCATCATCCTGAAACTCATCATCCCCAATGAGATGATGAGTTTCATCTTCCTAAATACGTTATACGGCTTGTATAACGTATTTAGGAAGGATAGGGTAGATAGAAGGTATGGTGGGGTAATGCTTCTTATCAGAAGCAGAGTGAGTGCGTTGATAGCTTTCCCGGATTCAGACATTTCACATTTTAATATAGAATCTGTATGGTGTGAGATAGTTGGAAACAAAGGTATAATGCGAGTAGGAGTAATCTACAGACCAGGTGATTGTGAAGATTATGACGAAAGCCTCTACATGCAAATGGAATGGGCAAGTAAGCGTCAATGTCTTATTATGGGTGATTTCAATTTGCCTCTAATTGATTGGGGTAAATGGGAAGGAAACACGACACGGAGAACAAAATTTTTAAATCAACTAGATGACTGTTATCTGTATCAACATGTCAGGGAAAGTACTAGAGAAAAGAATATCCTAGACCTCATCATCACCCATGAATCAATGACATAACAGGGCTGACAGTATAGGAACCAGTAGCAGGAAGTGATCACGGAGTTCTACGGTGGATGATAATGAGAGAGGTAGCAGCAGTAAAAGGCAAAGGAATGGGTTTTAATTTCAGAAAAGGAAATTACGATGCCTTAAGGTACTACATGGCCTCTATTAACTGGGTAAATATCACGCAGAGAATGAACACATTTGAACTGTGGTATGCTTTTAAAACATTAATCGATGCCTTGAATGCGTATATACCATTAAAAAAATAATCCACGAGGAGGGTTCCAAGTTGGATGAATAGTGAAGTTGCCACATTACTTGAGTAGAAAAGGTGGCATGGAAAGGTTACAGAGCAATAAAAAGTACTGAAGCCTATAACAGCTACAAGGTGATCTGTAATAGAGCCACAGAAAGGGTTCAACAGGCAAAGGCAGTTTATGAGAAATCACTAGCAAACAGACAAAGAGGGTGGGGGGGGGGATAAGGAATTCTCCACATATATAAATGCCAAGAAGAGCAGGACAAACCAGATCGGACCTTTACGTAAGGGAAAGGGGATAGTAATAAATACACCAGCTGCCGTTGCAGATGAACTCAACAGTTATTTTGCATCGATATTTACAAATGAAAAGCCTTTTGTGACAATGGGAAATTGTGGGTGCGAAGTTAAAAAATATGTAATTAATGATATTGAAATTTTGCAAGATTATTTAATGAAAAAAACTTTCGAGCCTACAGACCAGTAAGGCTCCTGGAGTTGATGGAATATACCCTATAATCTTAAGAGAGGCGGCAAGCGAGTGCATTGAACCATTGAGGCTAATTATGCGAGCATCGCTAGACCCTGGGGAGATTCCCTTGGATTGGAAAAGTGCCAATGTATCTCCCATACATAAGGGTGGCTCTAAAAGTGAAGTGGGACATTATCGACCTGTCAGTCTGACTTCAGTGGTAGGGAAAATCATGGAGGCAATGATCAAGGGTGGAATTCAGGATCATTTGGATCGAATTGAAATTCTCAAGGATACTCAGCATGGTTTTGTAAAGGGAAAATGATGTTTAACAAATCTGGTTCGCTATTTCAAAAGGGTCACTCACGAGCTGGATTTAGGGAATAATTTCGACATTGTTTATTTAGATTTCAGCAAAGCTTTTGACTCAGTCCCACATGAGCGGTTGCTTTACAAGCTGGAACAGGTTGGAATCACTGGGTAAATCCTTAGATGGATAGCAGGATGGCTTCAGGGCAGGAGGCAGAGGGTTGTAATAAATGGCTATTCCTCAGATTGGGTTGATGTAAGAAGTGGGGTTCCCCAAGGATCAGTATTAGGACCACTGTTGTTTGTAATTTTCATAAACGACATCGATGAAGGGATAGAGGGCGTGATGTCTAAATTTACAGATGATGTTAAAATTGGTAGAGTAGTTAATGATCACTGTCAAGCTGAGCTTCTTCAGAGAGACCTAGACAGACTTCAGGAATGGTCAGAAAAATGGCAGCTATGCTTTAATACAACAAAGTGTAAGGTTAATTACACCTGGGAAACAGTAATCCCAAAATAACTTATTCACTTGGTGGAGTTCAACTAAACCCAGTACTGGAGGAAAGGGACTTGGGTGTTATGATACGGTCAGACATGAAATTCTCTGAGCATTGTAAACAAGTTGCAAGGAAGGCCCATGGTATCCTATCGATGATCTATCGAACTTTTGCAAGTAGAGATAGGGATGTGATAATCCCATTATATAAGGCTTTTGTTAGACTGCACTTGGAATACTGTGTTCAAGTATGGAGACCGCACCTAAAGAAAGATATCGAGCTTCTTGAAAGGTGCAAAGACGGGTCACTTGCCTGGTGAGATCGGCAAAAGGGCGTCCTTATGAAGAAAGACTTCGAATATGTGGTTTGCAGAGTTTGGAAATTAGACAACTTAGAGGAGATTTGATTGAGGTGTTTAAGGCTCTGAGAGGCATCAGTAAAATGAATGAGGATGAAATTTTCAAGATTATAAATGATGCTAGAACTAGGGGACATAAATTCAAGTTATGGGAGGAAATGTTTAGATTGGACTGCAGGAAGTTTTATTTTAGCCAGCGAGTTAAAAATTACTGGAATAAGTTGCCTGCATGGGTGGTTTGGGGAAATTCAAAGGTCATCTGGATAGTACCTTCGGGTCAGGGAAGTGCATAGGATGATAGGTTTAATTTCCTTTTTTTCATTAATTATTATTATTTATTTATTATTATTTTTTTTATCATTGTTTTGTTCGGTTTTTTTTTTTTTTTTTTTTTTGCTGGTGCAGCCATAGGCTTTCTTGCACCATGCGGCCATTACTAATACTAATCCTCCCGACTATTTTGAACAGACCTTCCTATGCATAGGTCATAAAGAATCGGCGTACAATAGAGACCCAAACAGATTTCACGATTCCTCCAAAGAAGTCTATTTCAGACTGGGCACGAGGTCTACTTATCACATCCCAGGCAAAAGAAAAGAGAAAGTCACAAACACACCACAATCTGTACCTCCCAATGCAAAACACTCAGAAACAAAAGCCACAGAAAAACGTAATATCATAAGCCAGAAGCCAACGGAACAAATGGATACAGAAGTGACCAATCAAGCAGAGGAATCAGTACTAGAGATTTTTGCGGAAGAAGAGAGGGATACCGGCAAACCATATTTTCAAAAGGAAAAACATAAACTTGAAAAGCTTAAAGCAACGTCTAAGAAACAGTCTGACACTTTCTCCAAAACCAAATAATGGGGATTATAATCGAATGGAACTGCAGAGGTTTCCGCACTAATATATATGATATACATGATCTGATTGCACAGCATACCCCGCGGTATCTTTGCCTGCAAGAAACATATCTCAGACCTCAAGACTCTCCCACAGTAAAGAAATATATCACATACTGTAGAGACAGAGTAACAGGCGCCACGACCCATGGTGGTGTGGCAATTTTGGTAAATTCACACATTCCTTCCCAAGTTCTTGCACTAAACACAACCCTTGAGGTGGTTGCACTACGCATAGCCATTAAATCTCTCATAACCATTATAACAATTTACATTCCCCCAAACCAAGAATTACAACAAGAAGACTTAGAAGATATACTAACTCAGTTATCTCCACCCTTCTGTATACTGGGAGACCTCAACGGACACAGTCCTGTGTGGAGTTGTTTGTTTGTTATTTGGTTTTTAGGAGCATTAGCAACTAAGGCCATATTGCTCCGGGATATGCAGTGGTCATTTCGTGACCTTTCCGCATCCTCCGTATTTGGTGGTGACGGGCTCGAACCCCGGTCTAATCAAGAAGCGTGTACTACGCACTGCTGCTCCTTCCCACCTGGCTACGGAGGCGCGCCTGTGTGGGGTAACACAGCCGTAGATTGGAGAGGAAAACAGATCGAAAAATGGATAGAACAGAATGACTTAACCCTGTTGAATGATGGCACACATACATACACACATCTCCATTTTCCATTGGGAAACAGCACAGCTATCGACCCATCATTATGCTCTCAAACGTTATTTCCAATACTTGATTGGTCTGTACACAGAGATCCTCTCAGCAGCGATCACTATCCAATAATCATTACCATGATATCAGGAACCACATGTCAGTCACGTAGAAATCCCAGATGGAAAGTAAATGAAGCGGATTGGGTAAAGTATAAATCCATTGCAAAATTAGATGCAGATATTATCAAGCAAAAACCATTAGATGCAGCAGTACAATATGTAACAAATAAACTAATCCAAGCTGCTGAGCAGACTATTCCAAAAACATCATCACACCTTCCAGCACATCCAAAATCATGGTGGAATGAAGAATGTTTACATGCTTAAAAGAGAGAGAAATAAAACCTGGAATAATTTCTGAAGATGTCCCACTACAGAGAACCTCGTTTTTATTCAAAAAGGCACGAGCGCAAGCCAGATATGTTAGAAGAGCCAGTAGCAAAGCATCCTGGATAAAATTTGCATCCATTTTAACAAGTTCCACACCATCTCAAACTGTCTGGAATAAAATCAGCAAAATGAATGGCAGATACCAGATTAATCCACCTCCAATCCTAAATTGGAATGGACAAATCACCGCACAGCCTTCAGAAATAGCCAATGCACTGGGCGAAACCTTTGCCAAAACATCAGCAACCACATCATATACTCCTAATTTTCAAATATACAAGGCAAGAATAGAAAAACACAAACTGAATTTTTCCACAAGAAATGATGAACAGTACAACCTTCCGTTAACCTTTTATGAATTAAAAGCAGCTCTGTCGCAGACAAAGCAAAGTGCTGTAGGACCAGACCAAATTCACTACATGATGATAAAGGAACTTGACCACCAATCCCAAATGGCATCACTTGAACTGTTTAACAAAATCTTTCAAGAAAACCAGTTTCCAGATAGTTGGCATCATGCAATAATTCTGGCTTTCCCAAAACCGGAAAAGGATATTTGTAATCCATGCAACTACTGTCCAATTGCTCTAACAAGTTGCCTAGGCAAAGTTATGGAAAAATCATCAATGCTCATTTAATGTGGTATTTGAACAGTAATAATCTTCTCGACCCAGCACAGCATGGTTTTAGGAAAAATCACTCAACACTAGACCTACTTATAAAATTAGAAAACAGTATACGGAATGCCTTCATCCGAAAGGAACATCACGTCATGATCTGCTTTGATATAGAAAAAGCTTACGATATGGCATGGTGTTATGGAATCCTACAAAACCTATACCTCCTCGGTTTATGTGGACATCTTCCTAAATATATCCAATATCCTGTGCAAACACAGGACATTTCAAGTTAGGCTGCAGACAATCCTTTCAAAGGTTATCATCCAAGAAGAAGGCGTGCCTCAGGGGTCTGTGCTTAGCACTACCCTTTTTGCTATTAAAATAAATACAATAACCGAGCACATTCCAAGAATTGTTGACGCAGCTTTATATGTTGATGATTTCAGCATTTCCTATCACTCTCAGAATATGCGAAGAATAGAACGGCAGCTACAAGGAACAATAAACAAAATAAGCAAATGAGCTCAAACAAATGGCTTCCGGATTTCCACACAAAAAACTGCGTGTATACACTTCTGTAGAAAGCGAAACCTACACTCTGATCCTGAATTGAAACTTGACGGACATATTAACCCAGTTAATATGTCCGTCAAGCATAAGTGTACCAAGCATAAGATTCTTAGGACTTCTCTTGGATAAGAAACTAACATTCCTTGATCACATTAAACAACTCAGACTTTCTTGCTTAAAGAAATTAAACATTCTCAGAGTTCTTTCCGCAACAACTTGGGGAGCAGATCGATACACACTTTTCAAACTTTATCGATCTATAGTTCGTGCCAAACTAGATTATGGAGCAGCTGTTTATGACTCAGCGAAACCAAGTGCTTTGAGATCGTTAGACCCCATACACCATAGTGCACGCCGTATAGCACTCGGAGCTTTTCGAATTTCACCTTTACAAAGCCTTTATGGGGAAGCCCATGAACCTTCATTAGAGCTTAGACGACAGAACTTGTTATTACACTATGCCATCAAGATAAAATCTATCAGTGATCATCCAAATAGAGATTTTCTGTTTTTATATAACTGGGAAAACATATACCAAGCCCATCCACGGATGAATCGAAATCCCAACATCCATCTGAAAGATTTACTACTAAGCCGAGAGCTTGATTACGACAACGTAGCTACTGCAATTGCACAGACCATTCCACAATGGTGCATAGTTCAACCCATATATGATATGTATTTTCAAACCTGGGGGAAAAACACTATCAAGAAAAAACTACCAGCAGTTATTTTAATTTAAATACTGAGACAGTATTTAAATTCTATACAGTGGGACCAACTGATGACGTTACCAACAGCAAATTCAAAATGGGAAGCATTCAAAGAACTTATCTTGGAAGCTACTAGGCTTTACATACCAACTAAGAAATATTATTCAAGGTTTAGGCTTAAATGGATGTCAGATGAACTAATGAGACATATGGCAGAGAAGAAAAATGCATGGGATACATACAAATTAACACGTGACACAGAAGCCTATGATAGATACAAGTTGATCTGTAACCAAGTTACAAAGAAGGTTAGGCAGGCGAAGGCAGATTACGAGATATCTTTGGCAAGGGATGCAAAGAAAAACAGCAAAGAGTTCTTTACTTATGTAAACTCTAGAAGGAAGGGGATGAATCCGATTGGTCCACTTGATATCAATGGGTCAACTGTTGATGATCCTGCTCAGGTAGCTAACAAACTAAATGAATATTTTGCATCGACATTCACACATGAGGAGTTATTCAGCGAGGGGAATGCCAGAGGTGTATTCAACTCTGGCAGTAAGCTAGAGAATCTTGTAATCTCTGAGAGTAAAGTGGAGGAGAAATTGTTGAAGATAAACACAAGAAAGGCACCTGGGGTGGATGGGATCTATCCAGTTATATTAAAGGAGGCAGCAAAGGAAGTAAGCAAACCCTTAGCCATAATTATGAGAGCTTCCTTGGACTCGGGAGGGGTACCCATGGACTGAGATGTGCATAACAAAAAAAAAAAAAGGGTAAAGTGCAGCCATTATCAACCCACTGCAGGATGGAAGCCTCCTCAACAATTCATGCTGACGGAAATGGACCATAATCTGCCACGCTGGTCCAGTGCGGGTTGGCAGATCGACCGTATTCAGCGGTCAGGGGCTTGAACCCCGACAGAGATGTGCAAATGTGACCCCAATTCACAAAGGAAGATCAAAGGCTGACAAGTAATTATAGACCTGTGAGTTTAACTTCTGTTCCCGGAAAATTAATGGAGGCACTGGTTAAAGAACCACTGCAGGATCATCTAGACAAGACTTCAGTTATAGCTCGGACACAGCATGGTTTTGTTAAGGGGAAGCCTTGCCTGACCAATTTGATTGGATACTATGATGCAGTCACAAAAGAACTAGATGCAGGGAATAACTTTGATATTATATACTTGGATCTTATAAAGGCTTTTGATACTGTTGCACATGGAAGACTGCTGCACAAATTGGAGCAGTGTGGCATTGGAGGCAAATTGCTGCTATGGATAAAGGGGTGGTTGAGGGGGAGAAGACAGAGAGTGGTAATCAATGGACACTACCCATCGTGGACTAATGTTATTAGTGGAGTCCCTCAGGGTTCAGTATTGGATCCATTATTGTTTTCTGTATTTATAAATGATATTGATGATGGTATATCAAGCTTAATGTCCAAGTTTGCAGATGATACGAAGGTTGGCAGGGTTGTCAAGCACACTACTGACACTATGCTGCTGCAACAGGATCTGGAAAGGTTGAACAGATGGGCTGAGAGGTGGCAAATGAAGTTTAACATTGACAAATGTAAAGTACTACATATGGGAAACAGCAACCCCAGAGCAACGTATCAATTCTGTGGTACTACACTGACAGTGGTAGAGAATGAAAAAGGACCTGGGAGTAATTGTGCAGGCAGATATGAAGTTCTCTGAGCAGTGCAGATGGGCTGCAAGAGTAGCTCATGGTGTATTGTCAATGATACATAGGAATTTTTCTAGCAGGGATAAGGAGGTGATTATTCCCTTGTATAAGGCAATGGTCAGACCACACCTTGAGTACTGTATACAGGTCTGGAGGCGTCATTTCAAGAAGGATGTAGAGCTGCTGGAACGAGTACAGAGAAGGGCAACAAGAGTAGTGAATGGAACAAAGGGGTGCTCTTACGAAGAAAGGCTTAAGTTTTACAAATTACAGTGTCTGGAGACTAGGCACCGGCGAGGTGATCTGATAGAGGTGTATAAAGCCTTGAATGGTTTGAGCATGCTCAATGCTGATGGGATTCTTCCTCTTGCTCAGAATAATCACCTGAGAGGGCATAAATTCAAATTGAGGAAAGACAGATGTAGGATAGATGTGCGGAAATTTGCCTTTAGCCAGCGGGTGGTTGGTTGGTGGAACAGACTTCCATCCCTTGTCGTGGAAGTTGATAGCCTAAATAAGTTTAAGGCTCAGCTGGACAGGTATTTTGAACGAACAGAGGGGTGAAGTGGTTATTTTTTTTTTTTAGTTATTTATTTATTTATTATTTTTTTATTTTTTTGGCTGATGCTGCTTAAGCTTGCTTTCTTGCATCAAATGCCTCTACTAATGATAATGCTAATATCCACATCACACTTTCACATATACAGATGGATCTAAATGAGACACTTGTGTAGGAGCTGCAATTCATTTTGAGGATCATACCTTCATCCAACAACTCCCAAAAGAATGAAGTATTTTTACTGCCGAATTACAAGCCATTTCAATGGCTATACACCAAATCAAACATAAACAGACAGCAAACTGCATTATTTTCACGGACTCGCTTAGCTCTGTTACTGCCTTTCAGAACGCAAATACCAAAGGACACCCAATCCTACAACATATCCAATTTTCATGATCAAAGCTATTACAAAGAAATCACAATATCAGATTTTGCTGGATCCTAGGCCACACAGGAATAACTGGAAACGAAAGAGCAGACAAAGCAGCAAAAGAAGCTTCCACCTCTGATTATGCCTTTCACACAATGCCATATACAGATTACAAGTCCTTGATCCGCCAAAGCAGTATAAAACAATGGGAACAACACTGGCTAGATCAGACTAACAACAAACTTCGTCTAATTAAAGAAACACTTTGACCCTGGCCTACTAACTTCCGATCGAATAGACAGGAAGAAGTGATCCTCGGTCGATTGCGAATCGGGCATACACATATGACTCACTCTTACCTACTCAGAGGTGAAGACCTCCCTCAATGCCAAAACTGTCAGTTCCGCTGACAGTTTTATCACTTCATGGTGAACTGTCTAAAATTTCATAGCGAACGTCAAAGAGCCTTTCAATCAATAATGAATAAACAAGACAACCTAATTCTTAAAACAATTTTAGATGACCAGCCAAATATTACCGAAGTTTTCTTCTTCCTTAAGTTAACTGGATACTTTCAAAACATATAAAATTAATAGTATATCATTTATAGAGAAGCTACACAAATATATACAGCAGAATCTTGATATATATATTTGGTTCTGCCATAAACGACAAGGAAAGTGAAAAAATACTGATATACGAAACTCTCCTACCTAGGCTAAGCGCATTATAGCCTAAGCTGCTCTTGTGCCAATAGCTTTCAAATAACAACAACTTGTTTTTCATGGCTGTTCACAAAGACCGTAATGTTTGGCAGTATGAGGCAGCATTAATTGTTGTACCTCTTGCCATAAATTCTGTGTACACTCCTTCACATTCGAAAAACACAGTAGCCATGATCTTTCCTGCTGATGGTGTAACTTTGAATTTCTTCGGCACAGGCGATGTCGTGCGTCTCCATTCCACAGATGCTCTCTTCGTTTCTGGAGTGAAATGGTGCAACCACATGTCATCACCAGTGATGATGTGGCATAAGAAGTCATGGCCTTCCACAGAATAGCATTGAAGGAAGGCTAGAGAAGACAAAAAACGTTGACCTTTGTGTTCGTCTGTCAGTGAATGAGGAACCCATCGTGCACACAATTTGCAATAGTCAAGGTGTTCACGAATGATAGAATGAACACTGCCTATCGAAATATCCAACTCCTTTGCCATTTCTGCGACTGTCATCTTCGATTATTGCAAATCATTTCATCAACCTGCATCATGTTGTCTGCAGTGGTCGACACTGATGGCCTTCCTTTTTGATCAGCATCCATCAGTTCTGTGCGACCACTTTCAAACTGCTGGCACCACTTCACCATGGCTGGAAGCGACATTGCATTTTTATTTCACTGTTATTTCACGATGAATCTCAGAACAATTCAGACGCTTCGCCTGCAAAAATCGTATTGTTCCGCGTACCTGAAACTTGGAGTAACATTCTAGCTGATGTGGCGTTATGAATGCTTGCTCCTACACAACTGTTACCGCTACGTCAATGAAACTCACCTACCATGGGGTGCATGATATGAACTCCATTCCATGCAGGTGCCACATTTGTTGCAAATTATACCAGGAGATGGTGGCAAGTGTAACTTATTTTTTGAATGCACCTCGTACCTACCATGACACACCCCTTGAAGTTATTTAAGCTTGCTTCCCTAGATTAGCTACCTGCTCATTTGAAATGTTTCTGCCCTCAGAATATCTTGCTAATATGATCTGTTGTGATAACAAACAAGGTGTGTGCGTGTTACTTTGACCAATATTATCAGATAAATGCATATCTACTGATGATTACGTGCATCTACTGAATATAACACTTCCTTTTCCCAAAAAATAGAAGTTTCTCTGAACCTTTAAGGTATCCTCAATGATACAAGCAAAAACTCTTGCACCACCTTTGTGATGAGTAATTACAGACCTGTTAGCCTGACTATATTTCCAGGGAAAATGGAGTTACTGAAAGAATGTTGGATCATCTAGTAATAGTATTTGCTATAGAGTGCCAAGAAGTCACAGGTTATTGCTACACTGGCAAAAAAAAAAAAAAAAAAAAAAAAACCAACCAAGCAGATAAGAAAACACAAATTATATGCTTCCTCCCCCACACACACACACACACATAAGTATCCAGTTGACCTTTGAATTATTCAAATTGTCAGCCTCAACTACCTGAGAGGGCAACTTGTTCCTTCCAGCTATCAATGATTCGCTGGCTAAAAGAAACTTCCTACAATCTAATCTAAACCTCAAGCCCTGTAGTTTGAATTCATCACCCCCCCTAATTCTGGAATTCTTTAGAACATAGTGTATAATGTTAATTGTAATGTGGCTCCAGGGGTTTCCCCCAACTCCTCATCAGGCAATGTGATGAATACAAAACTATGTAAAGGCCAGATTTATGTACGTTAGTGAGTGTTCGTGTGGGTTGTGTTGTTTATCCAGCCTCTTAGCCTAGGGACCTGTGTTTTCACACAAAAACCTATAGTTTACCATCAGTGCCACGAGGAGGCGGGCCAGGCTGTAGGGAGTGTAAAGCACTGGTGAGGCAAACCCTGTGATAGCCAAAGCTGTAGACAGGGAGAGCCTAGTAAAAAAAAAAAAAAGTGAAAGATTGAAGGTAGCAGTGGGAGGAGGTTAAAGTGGCAAATAGAAAGGGGGGACAGTAGTAAAGGCACCCATCTGTTTGAATTGGATGGGGGGACAGTAGAGGGGCCCCAGGACAGAATGCCCATCCTACCCTGTGGTGGGGAGTGAGAGAACAACCAACCAATGTGGCAGGAATTAAGGATCATAAGGAAAGGGATCCCTGTGTCGGAGTGCCTGTGTGGTGCTCTGTCCACACTGGTCACGGTTTAGTCCTTCTGACCAGTATCAGCATCCCACACCTCACCGGCTGAGTAGCAACGACATTGCTTGGAGGGGCAGGGGTGCCATAATGAGCCATTTGCCCATCATCCTATCTGGGGGGGGGATGGAAGAGAGAGACAATTTACTTCACTCATAATCTACATTCACACTCAACTCTCAACTCCCATTTTATATATTTTATACTATTTTGTGCTTTTTTCTTGCATTTTCTCTTAGGTTTAAATCCCTCCCCCCACAAATCCATCATCCATCTCACATGGGGGCACAATGGTGTGTAGTGTAATTTAACATAATGAAATTAAGTTTAGTTAAATGAGGTAAATTAAAGTATAAGGACAATTAAAATAAGGGTTAGTATTTATGTAACTTATTAACTAAGGTGATTATTTTGCATAAAGCATGGGACTATGTGCAAGATTTACTAGTGAACGGGTTAGTGCCATTGCACCATGTTTTGTTCATAGTGAACTGAAGTAGATAATTGGCATTGTTTTAATTGTATCTCACATTGTGAATACCTTCACAACGAGTTGCCATGGTATTGCACTACCTCGAAAAAGTAAAGCTTCACCAATGGAGAAGACTAATGTTACTTATTCTCGGCAGATACCACCACCACCCAGATGGCACCATTTCAAGGCTTGTTGGGCTCTCCTCAGTGGGTAGGTAGGTACCTTGGTGTTGCAGTCATGACAATCCAGTTATGAAGTTTAACTCTACAATATGAGAGATGCCTGATGGTGTGCAATAGTATAAACTAGTGAATCTTACACGTAGTCTCATGCTTTATGCAAAATAATCACCTTAGTTTATACTATTGCAAACATTTCTCATATTGTGGAGTTAAACTTCATAACTGGATTGTCATGACTGCAACACCAGAGTACACACATACCCACCAACTCAGGAGAGGCCAAAAAAACTTGAAACGGTGCCGTATGGGTGGTGGTATTTGCCAAGAATAAGTAACATCAGTCTTCTCCACTGGTGAAGCATTACTTATTCGAGGTAGTGTAATACCATAGCAACTTATAAATTTAAGGCTCAGCTGGACAGGTATTTCGAACGAACGGAGGGGTGAAATGGAAGTGTTTTTTTTTTTTTTGTTTTTTTTGGGCTGATGCTGCATAAGCTTGCTTTCTTGCATCATATGCCTCTACTAATGCTAACTTGTTGTGAAGGTATTCACAATAGCATAAGCCACAGTCTTCCTTGCACAATGTGGCTTTTTTTTTTTTTTTTTTTTTTTTGTAGTTGTTGGCGCATAGTCTTCTGTGGCCATAATGCACCTCCCAAGGTTTTTGCAGTACTCTGATCCAAGCCCGAGGCGGGAATCGAACCCGCAACCTTTGGGTTGCCAGGCAGGCACTTTACCCACCTGGCTAGCCCGGTCGGCTACACCATGTGGCTAATACTAATATGAGAACAATTAAAGTGATGCCAATTATCTACTTCGGCAGTTCACTATGAACAAAAAATGGTGCAATGGCACTAACCAGTTCACTAGTAGCTTATTAAAGATTTTAATGATATGTTCTTTCTCAGTTACACTAATACTTCCATTCATTCTTATTAGCATTCTTTTCACATTCTATTTCATTCTCACTGCACTGCTACCTCAGGCCTCACAACTTACTATTATTTTTCAGTTGGGGTGCAGTCCCAGCTATATATCTTGCATGCCAGGGAGGTATGCAGTGGGTGTGTTGATGTTGTTAGTAGTTAACTTAATGTGCTAGTGTTATTCTCTAATCATCTATACTAAACAAATATGTATTTTGTGTTCTCAATCTCATTCATACCTTCATTCTCTCTTGCTTAACTGATGAGTCACTCTCTTTTACTGGCGCCTCCGTAGCCAGGTGAGAAGGAGCAGCAGTGCGTAGCACACTCTTCTTGATTAGACCAGGGTTCGAGCCCATCACCACCAATTACGGAGGATGCGGAAAGGTCAGGGAATGACCACCGCATATCCTGGAGCAATATGGCCTTAGTTGCTAATGCTCTTAAAAACCAAATAACAAACAAACTCTCTTTTACTGTAACATCACATTTTCAGCCTTTCACCAAAATCTCAGTTTTACTCAACCACATTCATTCAATGCCCAGCACATTCACTCACTCTCTCACATTCTTTCATTTACTCATCTTTCTTTCATTCTGCATTGCATTGCACCCCCTTACTAATGTCTTTCAGCTAAGTTGCTTCCCCGGCTACCTGTACATCTCCCTCCTCTTTACGTTTTCTTAATAGGTATGGGGACTCTGCAGGTCCCTACACAAGGCATGGTAAGTCTGGTGGGGGGAACCCTGGTCACAAAATGTTTTAGTCAAAATCTGGTGTCTGTTAGGGTGTTGGATACAGCCACCCTGTCAGTTTTTAAATGTCATCATCTGGGGGTGATGGGAAACACTGGCATTTTAGCTATTGGTTATTGTTCGGATGCTGGGAGGGCTGAATTGCTCTTCTTTGGATATTTCTTCGCATTTCAAATATTTTTTGTGTGAAATTTGTGAAAGCTCTATATTTGTCCTCTTCTATTATGAATAAATGTTCTAGTCCCCTGGGGAGGGGGCCAATTTCTGCTATTAACTGAGTTCTGGGGGATGTCATAAATTACACATTCATAAAGAATGTGTGCCCAGTCCTCACTCTTGCCACAGGTATAATTTGGGTCATCAGTCAGTCCCAAGGAAGTTAATGTAGTCTTTAGTAAGCCATGACCTATCAATATAAATGTTGTGAAAAGTCCAGTGGCATACCACTTCAGTGGCTTTGGGTTAACCATTGCCACCTGTGGCAGAAACCTTTTGGTAACCAGACCTCTGGTTTCCTGCTCCCAATTTGTTTGCCATAGCTCGTGAAGCCTTGGGGCTATTCTTTTCTGTTCAGCCTTGATGTTATTGGCTGTGTCAAGGACCATCCCCAGAATTTCTGTGGGTATGCCCTTCTTAATTCTGTAGTATAAATCTCGTTTTGCTATTTCCAAGTAAAGTGGGAGAGCAACAGGCAGCCAACACCTGCAGTGCCAGTGTGCTCACAGTGCAAAATGCTCTGGTGATAGTGAGAAGTATTGTTCTTTGAACTGTCTCTAAATTGTTCCTGTTTCTGACTATGGCCATGCGGGTAACAACGTACAGGCTCCATAGGTGATGACAGGCAAGAACACTGTTCGGTATATGATTGCTGGGGTCCTTCTTTCGAGCCCCCAGTCAGCCTAACTGATCCTGGCAATCATGCCTGCATAGTTTCTCATATTTTTGCCAAATATGCCAAATGGGGATAAAAAATTAATTCTGAGTCAAAAACAACCCCTAGGTATTTTAATTCTGATACCATTTTTATGTTTTTTACATTAATTTTAATTTGAGGGAGTTTCCTTAGGTTTCCTTTCAAAAGTACGGATTTAGTTTTTTCAAGTATCCTGAGCATGTGCATTTGTGCCCACTCCTACAGTTGCAAGAGGGCAGCATTTGATCTTTGTTCTACAACCACTCTTGTGTTTCCTTTTACAAGGAGGATCAAATCATCCGCAAAGGTCAGGTTTTCCACTGGGGCCAGAAATTCATTTAGAACTATTGTCTGGAAGAAAGGGCCAAGGACTGAGCCCCATGGGCAACCTTTGTTCATAGGATGTGTTAATTTCTGGAACGTTATGTGAACTGAGACACTTCTGTCTTTAATGTAGCCGTTTATTATCTTATAGAGGTTTTATGTGACATTTGTCTGGTGGAGTCTCCTAAGGACACTATGCCACCAGAGTGAATGAAATGTTCCAGCAAAGTCTATAGAAATTGTCAACATGTTACTTTTCCTCTGTATTTTTTACTGTTGTAGTCTACACCCTCTAACTGCTAAAAACACTACTAATGCGAGTAGTGTTTTTAGCAGTTAGAGAGTGTAGACGTGTTTGCTATCGCTCTTGAATTAGCGATCATGTATTTGGTTTGTCCACCAATGATTTTGGGAAGAATTAACAGTGTTTAATAACTTTAACAAAAGTTAATTTTGTGTTCTTCTTTGACTAACCTGTGGGTTGGCTGCCATTCTGGATCAGTATATCACTGTTGAGTGTTTTAATGTCATATGGTGTGCTGAGTTATTGCTTATAGAGGTTTTATGGGACATTTGTCTGGTGGAGTCTCCTAAGGACACTATGCCACCAGAGTGAATGAAATGTCCCAGCAAAGTCTATAGAAATTGTCAACATGTACTTTTCCTCTGTATTTTTTACTGTTGTAGTATCTCATGCGAGTAGTGTTTTTAGCAGTTAGAGAGTGTAGACGTGTTTGCTATCGCTCTTGAATTAGTGATCGTGTATTTGGTTTGTCCACCAATGATTTTGGGAAGAATCAACAGTGTTTAATAACTTTAACAAAAGTTAATTTTGTGTTCTTCTTTGACTAACCTGTGGGTTGGCTGCCAATCTGGATCAGTATCTCACTGTTGAGTGTTTTAATGTTATATGGTGTGCTGAGTTATTGCTAGAAATTTCTTGGTAATTGCTGTTTGTGCCAGGTTGGATATAGTTAGTTGTAGAAGTGACTGCTGTTTATGTTTGGATTAAAGGATAAACTATGGATCAGCATGTGTGATAAGTTGATTTACAAAGTAAATCAACTTATCACGTTTCTTCTGTTTCTAGAATATATGAGTTATTCAGTGTTGTATTCATTTATATTGCCTATAATGGAATTGTTATTGTTGTTATTTGGTTTTTTTAGGAGCATTAGCAACTAAGGCCATATTGCTCCGGGGATATGCAGTGGTCATTCCCTGACCTTTCCACATCTTCCGTATTTGGTGGTCACTGGCTCAAACCCCGGTCTAATCAAGAAGCGTGTGCTACGCACTGCTGCTCCTGCCCACCTGGCTATGGAGGCACCTAGTTAATGGAAAGCAAAATTCATAGTAAGAAGGCTGGTAAAGGAGGGGGGAAAGAATAGGAGACTGGAGCTTTCCTCCACCCTTCCTTCTACAGTTCCCAGGTTGTACAATACTGATTCTGTAAAGAAGGTGTCTGTGAAACCATCGAAAGGTAAAAATATTAAAGCAAGTAGTGTTGTAAGTAGTGGAGGTAGTGGTGCAATGAGTACTGTTAGTGTGAATACTAATCCTGGGACTTTCTGGAAAATTTTGATTCTCATATTCAGGTAGCTGGTGTGGAAAATGCAGTCAATGTTGGCTGCAGAGCTGAACAGGTGGTGAAGTTTGAGGAAGAAAATGTTGTAACAGATTTGACAAATGTTTTGTCAAATGTTAAGATAACTGATTTTCCTGATATTCAGCCTGAGGATATAGTTTTTATTTGGAATCAGGGAGAAGTATAGGCACAAATGTGTGTGAGAGTGAGATAATTGTTGCTAGCATACAGGAGCAAAGGCAGAAATACCCTGATGTGTCTATTTTTGAGCTCGTAATGAAGTTTAAGAAAAAAGTCATTAACTATATGACTAGTGAAAATAATAAAGTGACTAAAGTTGCAACTAATTTTTTACTTTGTGTATGGATTGACATGGAGACTATATTTACAGCATTAGTCATTGACAATGAGTGTCTTAAAACAAGGGTAGAGGAAATGGAGCTACATTTTTTTTTTTTTTTTTTTTTTGGTAGTTGTTGGCGCATCGGCTTCTGTGGCCATAATGTACCTCCCAAGGTTTTTGCAGTACTTTGATCCAAGCCCGAAGCAGGATTCAAACCCGCGACCACTGGGTTGCCAGGCAGGCACTTTACCCACCCGGCTAGCCCGGTCGGCATGGAGCTACATGCCAGTCTATTTGATGACATTGTAAGGGGGCAGCCTTTCTTACCTAATGTTGCAGAACAAAAGAGGACTTGTCTGGATAAAGTTAGAGCTGGATTCAGTCAGCCCCAATTAGGTGAACAGGTAATATTAAATGATATTTGTATGGTTGATAATAACAGAAAGCTGAGCAAAGTGGCAAGATTAAATAAGGTTATTTTCAGAGTTGAGGAGTTCTCACAGCAGTACACGTCAAGGCAGGAAATTAAAGAGGCTATTGTTAACACTTTAAAGGAAAAGTTTGAAGAGATAAAAATTAGAAATTTAAGAACTATACAAAATAAAGGAGTCATAGTCGAGACAGATAATGATAAGGATTTGGATAAACTGAGTAAGGCAGAGGTATTTTTTCAAAAGGGTTAAAGCAGGATAAAGTTAAGTTACAGAACCCTACATTCTTAGTGTATGATGTACCTAAGGAATTGACTCAGGAGGATATTATTAGGGATTTTTAGATTTAGTAACAGTTCCAAAGCAAAGTTTAATAATTGGGTAATTGGGGTAGCTCCTCACATGTTGAAAAATTTGATGGGTAATGACAAGTTGTATATTGGATATATGTCACAAATACAGGCATTTTACAGCCGTGACTAAATGTTTGGGGTATGGCCACTCTGCACAATCTCCACAAGACCATGTCGTGTGGTCACTGTACTCAGGGTGGCTATCTTTTTGATGATTGCCCAAATAAAAATAAGGATCCATGCTGCGTGAACTACAAGCGTAGAGGTAGAGCTTACAATCATTCATTAAGAAGTAGACGTTGTCTTGAGTATAAAAAAGCTCTAGAGTTTGCAAGTACGCATACTTATGATGGATAACTGTAGTACTTTCAATGCGAATGGTAGATTTCAATATAATGATGAAGGTAGGGTGCTTAAGTTGGTTCAACTCAATGCTCAAACATGTAGAGTGGTTACTGATGAAATAGAACAGTGGTTGGGTTGTGCAATATAGTATTGACATTTTGTATATGCAAAAGACGTATGTTGGTTCCTTTGCACATGGGCATAAAATTGTTGGTTTCCTTGCTCATGCTAGAGTTATAAGTGTAGTTGATGTGAAACCTAAAACAGCAATTGTGATCTTTAATAAGTTAAAGAAGCATTGCAGTATCATCTAGACAAGACTTCAGTTACAGCTCGGACACAGCATGGATTTGTTAAGGGGAAGTCTTGTCTGACCAATTTGATTGGATACTATGATGTGGTCACAAAGGAACTGGATGCAAAGAATAATTTTGATATCATATATTTGGATCTTAGAAAGGCTTTTGATACTGTTGCACATGGAAGACTGCTGAACAAATTGGAGCAGTGTGGCATTGGAGGCAAATTGCTGCTATGGATAAAGGGATGGTTGCGTGGGAGAAGACAGGCATGGTAATCAATGGACACTGCTCTTCATGGACTGTTATTAGTTGAGTTACCAGGGTTCAGTGTTGGGTCCATTGTTGTTTTCTGTATTTATTAATAATATTGATGATGGTATATCAGGCTTAATGTCCAAGTTTGCAGACGATACGAAGGTTGGCAGGATTGTTAATGACATTAATGACAGTATGCTGCTGCAACAGGATCTAGAGGAGTTGAGCAGGTGGGCTGAGAGGTGGTAACTGAAGTTTAACGTTGACAAATGTAAAGTACTGCACATGGGAAGCAGTAACCCCAGAGTAACGTATCAACTGTGTGGTACTACACTGACAGTGGTAGAGAATGAAAAGGACCTGGGGGTAATTGTGCAGTCAGATATGAAGTTTTCTGAACAGTGCAGACAGTCTGCAAGAGTAGTTCATGGTGCATTGTCAATGATATACAGGAATTTTTCTAGCAGGGATAAGGAGATGATTATCCCCTTGTATAAGGCAATGGTCAGACCACACCTTGAGTACTGTATACAGGTCTGGAGGCCTCATTTTAAGAAGGATGCAGAGCTATTGGAACAAGTACAGAGAAGGGCAACATAGTGAATGGAACAAAGGGTTGCTCTTATGAAGAAAGGCTTAAGTTTTCCAAATTAGTGTCTGGAGATTAGGCACCTGCATGGTGACCCGATCGAGGTGTGTAAAGCCTTGAATAGTTTGTGCATGCTCAATGCTGATGGGATTCTTTCTCTTGCTCAGAATAAGAGCAAGGGGGCATAAATTCAAATTGAGGAAAAACAGTTGTAGAATAGAAGTGCAGAAGTTTGCCTTTAGCCAGCAGGTGGTTGATTGCTGGAACAAACTTCCATCTGTTGTTGTAGAAGTTGACAGCTTAAATAGATTCAAGGCAGAACTAGAGAGACATTTAGAGGGAGTGGATGGGTGAAATGAGAAGAGTGCTTTTTTTTTTTTTTTTTTTGGCTGATGCTATATAAGTTTGCTTTCATGTGCCTTTACTAATGCTAACACAAGTAACAAGATTTAATCATACCTCCATTAAGGGCTACGAACTTTAAATGCATGCAGAAAGAGTCAAATGATCACATAGACCAGCCTAGAACTGAAGTTGAAACACAATGTAATGGCATTGTTTAGCGAATGTGTTTCATTTAAAATGGATAAACCTGTAAATTATTAGACAAGATAAATAGTTTACAATGTACATTTCACCTATGGATAAAGGAAAGCGGAAAAAGTGAGTCTGCTATTATAAAAGAGAAATTTTTTGTAAAAGTTGCAGAATATTGTACTCGATAGTTTAATGAATTTTCCATAAGACAATATATCTTGTCATTATGTTTACATTCTAGTGAGATCAATGCACTCCAGGAATACCTGCACCCACCTTTTCCAGTTTATAGTTTATGACTAAGGAAGTTTTTGCATGCATCATTTTAGTTACATCTACTTGTTCAACTTTTGTGTTGGAGAGTATAGAGATGTGAAGACACATTTTGAATGTGTATACATAATTAGAACTAATTATCAGCTACCTTTGTGTGATAGGCTTTTTACAATGCATATATCTTTTCCAGATTTTTTCAAAAAATATGAAAAAGTGCATGCACTGTAATTCAACAATAACAAAATTTACACAACATTTAAACAACAAATTTTTTTTTTAATATATCAATTTCTTGTTTATATTCCAAGACAACCACACACAATAGCAGAGTTCACAAAATAGAGAAATACAAGAACATCATTGTATTTAACAGTCCTGCGTGATTTATTATTGTTATCCAAATTGAAATAGTACACATTAAAGACATCACAGAACACATTTTTAATGCAATTAAATGACCCCATAGGAAAAATGACAACTTAGAAATTTGTAATCCTGATAAAAAGCTACTTGAAAATAACAAATAAATGAAGATACATTATGCACTAGTTATAAATACAGTCACATTTATGTTCAGTCTTGTATGGTGCACCAAAAACAGATTTATTTATTGGATAAGCCTGCTGGACCACACAGGACTCATAGCTGCAGATAAATTTCTGTGAGCTTATGACTGCATGCTTTTCATTTGTCCATGTGGGCAGCCCTTTTATATTCTGTAACAAGAAATATATATGTAACAATTTACTAATGGTAAAGGCAGGATTAGCCCCAAGAAAAACAACTTACCATCCTTTTCAAATAGCCCCCTTTTTTTTTTTTTTTTTTTTTTAAATAGCCTTTGTCTATCAAGTTCTGTTATTTTCAAAAGAATTATACAGTTAATAGTGGGGGAGAGGAGGGAATGCAGGCATCTGAAAATGTCTGCATGCCATATTCAATGCACAGTCTAGAATTACAAATTACCTTTGGGAAGCCATTATTCTGTTAATAATTCCTCAAGAAATCTATGATTTTTCCCATTATAGGTAGCTGCCAGGTGAAATTGGGGGTTAATTCCATGATATTCTGCAGAAAAGTTTCCTAAAACCAGTTGAACTTAACATGGAATGACCTAATACATAAATTAAAATAATATTCTATGAAATATTATAAAATAAATATTGCAGTCACATAAATGAAAAGAAAAAAAGAATCTTTAAAATAATATCCATTAAATTCTAATGAAAGACTTGAAGTACTGCAGTAGGGTACAGTAAATTAGGAAAGACAAAAATAACCCTGGCTCTATGTTGTACATTAATACTGTTAATTAACGAGAAATAAGACATCAATAAAAAATAACTAAATGAAAATATATGTATATCATCCACTGTACTATAATCATCTTTTTTGTAGATAAAGAGTAATAGCAATTAAAATAACGTTCACTGTTGTTACTTATGTACAGGTGCTCATTAAGTACAGTACCCCACCATTCACCCACATAACCATAAAACATTATATGCAGGGTGTTTCGAAATTACACAGGACAAATGTAGGAGCCTATGCTACAGATAAAAATAAGGGAGAAAAAATCTCCTACAAACATGTCTAAGTCTATTTTCAAGATATTAAACAATCATAAAAATATGACTATGTCAAATGAGTTTTAAATAGTACAAAACATATGCACCAACCATGATGCGAATTAAGGTTGCTATGTTCTATCATAACAATTATTCAGTACATACTGTTACAGTATGAGCATGACCCTGTGGGCAGTATCAACATGTCTTGTTTCAGGTTCCACGACTGCCTTGTTGTTTACAGTACAGTACTTATTAAACTGATATTATGGTAGACATTAAAAATTAGTTTACTTTTGTCAAGCTAACTGATATGATTTTAATTTACGATGAGATTCCTAAGTATACCTGAAAAATTTCCAACTTGACAAGAACTATCTTTTCAAGGGACACAAGCACTTCAAACAGGGATCATATTTCAGGGTTTTAGTGTTTCTGGACTCTGCTTCTGTTATTTCTGTAGTATTTCTTAAGTGGTGCTTATTCTTTGGGGATGGGGATGTCTTTGGGTGAAGAGCCAAGAAAGACCAAAATAAACTTCTCCTCCTCCAGGGGTGACGTTTATTTTGGTCTTTCTCTTTTCTATTTTTATATTTATTTATTGTTGTTTTGATATACGGTGGTTAGGTTCACAGGTGCAGAATAGCACCTTGCCTTACCGATAACCTAGCTAACAGCATTAATTTGTTGTTTATTTTGTGGTTCAAGTGTTTCCCAAACACTACTTGCCAACAATTGCATATGGAGAACTCCCTAAGTGACTGCTTTTATACTGAATAGAATAGGATGTCCCCTAGTGAAAGTAACTAGAGCTGACTGTTAACTCGTAATATTCTTGGGTGGAGGGTATGTAAATTTGTATTTATGTTATACCTATTTAACTTGAAATTAAATAAAATATGGGTTAAATTCGGTTATTATGCAAGAAACTACCGAAACATTAATGGTTTCATATACAGACTAGTTGACTGAAATATCGAAATGTGGCACACTGAGAAGATATCATTTCCCACATATTGATTGGCTGCCATTATTATAGTAAATTCAGCAAAATAAAATAATACAGTAAATTAATCCATTCCTCTATGGGTCATTTTTGATACAATACAATATACAATATTCAGGGCCATCACTAGCAAAACTAATGCTGGAATAACAAAGTGGTTGTACAGTCATCATTATCATCAGCCATTCTTAATCCACTGCAGGATGAAGGCTCTCCAGCAACTTTCCAGTTCCTTCTGTTTTGTGCTGTGGCCATCCATTAACTGCCCACGAACTCTTGAATTTCATCTGTCCATCTCTGTTTTTGTCTTCCGGGTTTTCTTTTAGCTCCTTTTGGGTACCATTCCGTTATTTTCTAAGTCCATCTCCTGTCATCATGTCTTCAAGCTATGTGTCCTGCCCAAGTCCATTTCAATTCTTTAGTTTTGATAAGAATGTCCTTTACTTGAGTTTGCTGCCTAATCCAAGTGTTTCTCTTCTAATCCAACAGTCTGATTCCTGATGTAATTCATGCCATTCTTCACTGTGTAGTTTTCAGCTTCTCTTCCATTCTTTTGGTGAGTGCCCAAATTTCACTTCCATATGTCATGGTGGGGAGTATACATTGGTTCATTATTTAAAGTTTCAGACAAATTGGGATATTGCTCCTCAGTATGCGAATATATTTCCTGAATTTATTTATTTTTATTACACAGAGCATTAAAACTATGATAAATGAATTAGCTTTCGGCTGGGTGGCAGCCTTCAACAGTGACGAGTCTTCCACGAGGGCATTCATCCCATACTACCCCAACCTGTCACAGCAGATCGGTAGAATCCTAAGATCGCATGGGGTAAAGTGCATCCAACTCCCAGGCAAGAAACTGCGTTCTCTCCTTTCCAACATAAAAACACCCGTCCCCACCCTTCTACAGAGTGGTGTGGTCTATCGCATCTCTTGCCGTGACTGCACGAGCTGCTACTTTGGAGAGACTGGTCGTCGTCTCGAGAAACGCCTCTCAGAACATAAAAGGGCGATCCGTTTGGTGGATGTAGAACACTCAGCTATTGCCGAGCATGTCTGGACAACCCACCACGACATCGACCCACACTGCGATGTCGTGGTTGTAGACAAGTCCCACCATTACCTAAGGCGCACCTGGTTGGAATCGTTAAGTATAAAATGCTCGGATACCTCGTTGAACAGGAACAGTGGTTGTCAACTTAACCCCATCACAGAAACAGTAATTCTGTCCATGGACAAACGCTGGCCACGTCACCACCATACGTCACAGCCACAAACATCAACAAACAATTAACCACGTGTCTCACGCACCATCCTGGCAGTGCATCTCTATTCTAACTGCCATTCAAAGTATTTTAATCTGATGAAGGCTGCCACCCAGCCGAAAGCTAATTCATTTATCATAGTTTTAATGCTCTGTGTAATAAAAATAAATAAATTATGAATCCAGAGCACGCAGGCGTGTTTTATTATATATTTCCTGAATGCTATCCACCCGAAATCTTTTTTTTTCTCAAGACTTCCAGCCATTTATTATTATTACAGCTAATGACTTATCCAAGATAAGCATGAATATACCTTTTCAATTTATGCTCCTACAATGATTATATCCCTTTCTGTGGCATACTTGTTCATCATTACTTTTGCTTTAATCATATTCATCTTTAGTCCAAAATCCTTACCAGCTCTGCATAACTGATTAAGATTTTCTTCTAATTTTTTGAGATCATGGTTTATAATCACAATGTCATCTGCAAATCATAAATGGTTTAGGTACTCTCCATTCAATTACATGTGCTGTTTTCTTTTGTCGGCAATGCAAGACATCTGCGCTGTATATAGACATCCGATCTTGATGTGCCGTTAGCTTGAATGTTCCATTATTTCGACAGTCTACTCTATTGCTTAGGAAGGGGTTTATGCCATACAAACATCATAGCTTCAAAGATTTTTGCAATGACTAGAAAGCATATTTCTCTATTATATTCATGTTGCTACCAAAAATGTGAATTAAACATTTTTTACTATTTTTATCTCTATGGCACAAATTGTCTTTAAAAACCATTATTTTATCAGACAAAAAAATTTTTTCTACAGTCATTACATCAATAGCATATAATACTTTAGAATTTCAGATAAATTTTTACAACATTCATTATAGGTCTATCAAACTAACACTTTATCCACAAATATTTCTAAAAATGATACCAAATACACTTTATGCACACACTAACAGATTAATAGCAGGTGCAAGCAGAGGTTAAAGTTATTTTTGCACTGCTTCTATTGATACATGCAGCATCCTGGAAAGCAAGGTGTTGGAAGTTACAATGCCTACTGGGTGTTTTCATGTGACAAACAAATACACTGGCTGTGCTGGAGTGGTTAACATGTTAACCACCATTTTATGCAATTTCAAGCTATTAGTTATGTAACGATGACATCTACATTACGTTACCAATCAAAATGATTATATAAAATTTTTGCTCTTTACTAAGAGCAAAAACAGGTGCATACGAGGGGGTATCAAAAAGTTCGTACCCTTACCTAGAAATAATAGCCCTAGAAAGGTGAAACTTCACAGGAACTTTAATCCTTTTTTTATGTACTCTCCATGTATAGTAACACATTTCTCCCATCTATGGATCAGTTGTTTAATGCCTTGATCATAGAAGTCTGCACTTTTTGTCTGAAAACACGATTCAACTTCATTGATGACTTCCTGAGATGAAACAAAGCGGCATCCACACGATGGTTTCTTCATTTTGCAAAACAAGAAGTCTGATGGCGTTAGGTCAGGAGAATAGGGTGGGTGCTGCAGTATTACAAATCCAACAGTTGGCGAGAACATTGCATTAGACATTGCTTTTGCAAAGGCCTCGGCAATCAAGGAATGCACTGTGCGGAGACTTCGGAAATGCTGTGGGCAGACCCATAACTAAATCCCATTGTATTTGCAATGAAATGAATCGTCACACGTCTGTCACTCAGTACCAGCTGCTCAACCTTTGCAACCATCTCGCTGTCTGTGGATGCTGATGGCCTTCATTCTTTTGGCTTGTCAAAGACATTTGTACGACTGCACTAGAACCTCCATTTCCACTTTTTTACAGTGTCACAGGATTGGCAATTCTGCCCATACACAGCTCTCACTTCATCAATTTGCTAAGTTTTCTTGCCCTGCAAATGCAGGAACTTGATCATTGCTCAATACTCCACTTTGTCAATCAAAGCGTCCTTCCTCATATACCGGGCTCCACCTATGGTGTACGATCACCTACAAGAATGAAATTTCACATGTTAGTTAATGAATATATAGACAACTTATATTAAAAATGGCATCTTCCTATTGATGTTTTATATAGGTCAGAGTACGACTTTCTGATATCCCCTCGTATATACTCAGAATATAATCAGGTTATACACTAATGCAAACAAATTTAAACCAATGTAAACAAACTTGATTAATTTAAAATACAGGTTAAGTCCTTCAACCCATGCACGGTACTGAGTACTATAGGTTTTGATGCCTTTTGTGTTTGGGGTTTTCATAAAAAAAAAAAAAAAAAAAAAGTCATCAAATATGGATATTTTAGGGATATCTGAAAAATGGTACCATTTCAAGCAATGGAATGAATTTGAATATGGTGGATACAAATGTGTATAAACAGGACAGGAAGAAGAGCAATGCTCTTGGTTAAGAAGCCCATAGAATCAAAGGCAGCACACCCAGTTGATGTAGATGGCCAGTGTAATGTTAAGTCAGTTTGGAGTGACATAAGCAATGGAAAAAACAAAAATTTTTGTGGATTTATTGAATGACCCTTTTCTACAACATCATGTCAAAGAGGCAACAAGAGAAAGTAATATCACTGATCTGATTATCAGCATGATTATTCATGCAATAAGAATTTACCAATAAAGGAACAACTAGGTGGCAGTAATCACAATATGTTAATGTAGGATTTACTTAAAGATGTTAACTGCTATCAAAAGTAAAGGGAAAAAACTTTGCTTTTGCAAAGGTGACTATAATAGTCTTAATCTGTTCGTAAATATTTTTCAGGCGGACTAACTACAAATTCTAATGGGAAGAATTCAAGGAAGTAATAGTAAAAGCTACTACTTGTTATGTCACAACTAAGAGATATTGTTCAAAGTTCAGACTAATTAGATGTGAGATGGAGTAGTAACACTAGTGGCAGTGAAGAAAAATGCATGGGATGATTATAAATTATTAGAGGGCACAGATACATACAGTAAGTACAAACTAGTTTGTAATCAAGTCACCCCAGGGGCTCACATCTGGTGAGTACATGGGCTTGGCACACCCAGGGTCCTGAGCTGGATATCATCATTCTTCTCTTTCTTGGTGATTCCCTTCTACTTCTGACTCTTGTTCTCTCTCTCTCTCTCTCTCTCTCTCTCTCTCTCTCTCTCTCTCTCTCTCTCAGGGTAATTCAAATTTTTTTTTTTTTGGGCTGGTGCAGCATAAGCCTCAGGCTTCCTTGCACCTTATGACTAATAACAATAATAATAAAAAATAATAAGTCATTAAGGGGTTTAAACAAGTTAAGGAAAATTACAAGAATTCTTTGCTTACGTTAACACTAGCAGGAAAGGGATGAACCACACTGACCCACTAGATATGGATGGCATAACTACTGATGATCCTGTTCAGGCTGCTGACAGACTGAATAAATATTTTGCACGTACATTCATTCCTCATTAAAAACTTTACAAAACTGTTCGGCCTTTTTATGGACGTTCTTTTTTTTTTCTTACAAAAACACTCAAATTAAAAAACAACAACAACAACAACAACAAAAAAAAAAGGCTTGAATTTAAGTATAAGTTACATTTTTCATCTCTCTTCTGCTGCTAAGGGATTGGGCATGTTCTAACTGCTTCAAAATTGTATCCTTATTTTCCAGGACAAAATTGTATCCTTATGTGGAGAGCATATTAGGAAGAAATCAAAATCCAACAGCAAATTATGACTTCTTCAAAATCAAAACCAAAACAAACTAAATATAAAAGGAACTGGCGGTGATGTTCACTGCATCAAATTACATGGCAATATCATGCAGCCTTTTCCTGCACATGTTGTACAGTAATAACTGTCATCTTAACACTAGAAAATTGTGAAACAGCTCATTCTAAACAACCACAATAACTACTTTTTACTAATACTACATACATTTCATGTTTACTGATTGCCAGACCATACAATTTTGTCAGAGAGAGAATGACATCAATTTACATAATGCACATGCCATTAACACACTCTGCCTACTTCTGTTTGGATTTAACCCAGAAACAATATGTTTGCCTAGTTTCATGGAAACCTTTGCCTAGTATTATGACAAAAGGTCACATTATTCAGAAATGCTACAAATAAAGACAATTTTTTGGTATTATTCCTATGAACATTCTGAGAAGCTGAAAGAGTGTGAAAAGTTGAAAATTCAATTATCAATGTTCATATTATTGACAGTCTACGATATTATGCAGTTCAGAGCTTTTCATTACTTAAGAACTACCCTCTGCTATCTTTTTTTTGCTTTATTCATCCAGTTATGGTTCAATTCAAAGTACTACAGGTGGTAATAATCTGTCTACTAGGGTGACACCTTGGATTATACAAAATAGTTTTTCCATGTCACAGCTCTATTCATTATGGCTTGAACAAACATTCATATCTGTTTGCAGCATTTTATCACACCTACCTATTTTGCTTGTAATGTCACAGGAAATTTAAATGTTGCATTTTTTTTAATGTCATATCTGTCTTTGATGCCAATATGTATTTCTTCTATTCTATGGATTTTGCATTCCATATATGAACTTTTTGGTTCTGTTTTTAATCTTCTAAAGGATATTTCAACCTCAGACAGGGCTTATTTTCTTTAATGATGAGTGGCAAAAACTCCTCAGAAAACACGGTATAAGGCAATAGTCAAGTCGCACCTTGAGTACTGCACACAGGTCTGGAGACCTCATTTTAGGAAACATGTAGAGCTGCTGGAATGAGTAGGAAGGGCAACGAGACTGGTGAGGGGAACAATGGGTTGCTCTCACCAAGAAAAGCACTTAAGTTCTACAAATTGCAGTTCCTACAATTTGTAGAACTGATTGAGAACTGATGGTGAGCTGATTGAGATGTATAAGACCTTGAATAGCTTCAGAAAGCTCAGTGCTGATGCGATTCTTCCTCTTGCTTAAATTCTAAGCAAGAGGAAGCAATTTGAATTTAAGTTCCCCTCAGGGGGCACCTGAGGGGGATTTAAATTCAAATTGTAGAAAGACAGTTGTAGAACAGATGTGTGGAAATTTGCCTTTAGCCAGCGGATGGTTGATTGCTGGAACAAACTTCCATCTGTCATTGTAGAAGTTGATAGCTTAAATAGATTCAAGGTAGAACTACACAAACATTTGGACCGAATGGATGGGTGAAATGAGAAGGCTTTTTTTTTTTTTGGCTGATGCTGTATAAGCTTGCTTTCTTGCATCATATGCCACTACTAATGCTAATATTCCTCGAAGCAGCACTCTTTTTTTCTCATCTTTATAGAAATATCCTGGGGTTTATTACTTACGACAATGACACCATCCTGACAGTTCAAAATTTTAGCAAGCAGTATGAATAACTTCCTGTCATTTTGGTGCCAGAGAATAAAGATTTACAAAGCTCTATAGAATTTTAAATTAGACACATCCAAAGTTTCAGATTCCATGGTTATCATGAAATATTCCTTTCTTTATGTATGTAGCCACTATCTATACATCTTTGGCTTCTACAAATTTGAGGGCCATTAAGCTTGAAATACTGGATTTCATGTTGGTGCCAGGCAAACTAAAGCAGTCAGTGTTACATTTCGACTTCTGCATCTCCAGAATCTCCATATTCCTACAATTTTCAAAAGCTTTGTGAGGCTTCAGATGAACTATTTAATGGCAGATAAAATCATAGTGGTTGACAGTTTCAATCACTATGATTTTATTTTTTGATGTGTTCCATATCCAGCTCTTTGATTGTCTCCTACCTTATGTTCTATGATCAACAGATGCAAAGAGTATGAGAAATTCTTCTTGAATAATGCATTTAACCATTTCAGATACAGATCCTGATTTGTGGAGTCACAATCTGAAAGAATGCCTTAACATCAAGAATGGAATTTTATAATCTAAGCATTCAGAGTCAGTTGCTTTAGATTTAGAAAGACTATAAAATTCTGTGAGTCACCAACTATCAATCATTATAATTTATTCCAGTGATAGTCCAATTGGTGAAAGCAGAATGCTTTGCTGATTTTCCAGTTTGAGGCCAAGTGGGGATCCTCTTCAATTCTCTTTGTTCAGTAGACACCTTGAATTTTATTTGTTCAAGCAACGCACAGTTCTATTTTTGTGATCTATATGGAATTTTCATGCCTGTATGCCTGGACTAAATTATAGCTGATGACTATTTTAATTTTGTTCTTATATTTCTATTTTTAGAATTGCACAAAACCTGTGCTATGTATTTTTTTCTTTATTTATAGAGCCCTCTACATTCTTTGTACTGGGGGATCACCTCTCGCAGTTTTTCTATATACAGTAAACCCCCGCTATTCGCGGGGGTTACGTTCCTGAGAAATTCCGCGAATACTGAAAACGCGAATACTGAGTTATGGCGCCCATGGTAATAAAAGGGTTCCGTTCCAAAGTATGAAATATATAACAAAAATTAGTCTAAAATTTTGTCTGTACGTATTATGTGTATTTACCTACATAATATGACTATGTACATAGACAAACGTAGAGAGTAAGTACATAAAAAAAAAAAAAAGCATAAGGTATCGAAATGAAAATAAGAAACAATTTATTAAATGTAATACTGTACATATTTATTAGACATTTTAAAGAAACTTTTCAAAAACATATCAAGAACATGGGTTGCTGGGCGAAAAATAACCATATCGATTTTTAAATCTTTCAAACCAGCCTTTGCTGGCTAAAAAACTTATCCCGCGAGTGCTATCACCAGTTTCACTAAAGTGTAGTGTTGATAAAGGTGTTTTGCCTTTTCACGAATGATAAGTGAACTTAACGGAATTTTATTTTGAGTTCGGTCTTCTATCCACAGATTTAAAGCCTTTTCCATTTTTTCTAATTTCACATCACGAGTTATAGAGCAAATTTTTGATGCAATTAGCGCGTTTTCACGGACACTACGGCGGATTTTTTCTTCCGATTTCTTGATTGATCGTACCGTTGACTCATTGATTTTATAATGTTTTGCCACTGAGGAGACACTTTCACCATTAGAAATTTTGTCTAACAATTCAATTTTACTCGCTAATGTCATCACCTTCTTTGATCTTTTCACAGTTCCCTTTTTATTCGCGGCCATATTTTTGTAGGATTAGAAAAGAACTTGTCCACAATAAAATCACTTTCTTTTAACTTTAACACGCTCGAAAAAGTCTGTTTACATCAACACACTGCAAAATGGTAGATTTTTCACTTTTGTAAACGTATCAATTAAAAGCAAGAGATGAAACCTTCTATGACAAGCGCATTACACATACTGAACAAGGATTAGCTTGAAACATCCGCGCTCGCGATTTTGTCACCCCCCACCCATTGAGCGCAGGACACTTCCTTTTTACACCTTTTAAGTTATTTTTACTCATTTTTAGAGAATAAAGCACAATTACAAAATGAGGAGGCACACTTGATACACATAAAGCTGTGAGCGTGTAGCAAAACGAATAAACAACACCATAAAGGCAGAGACAACTCTATTAACACCTCACTAGCTCACATTTTACATTTCTGGGGGTTACTACCATAAAACAATAAAAACAATTTCCAGTTGCGTTCCTGCTAGTGGAATCTGTTATAAACTGGTAGTGAACTCTATCTAATTGCATTTGCGATAATACCGATAGCTGTAATTGTGTTGGTTTTTAAGTTATTATGGTGAAATGTGTTTCCCCTTCACTGCTATAAAAAAATAAATACATTTTCAGAATCTTCTCTTCATTTCTATCGTGTTGCGTTCAGTTGGGGTGATTCCGCGTTCGACTGCCATTTCTTGTAAACACAAAGGCGAATCGTGCATATGCGAATTCAGTTGGTGTTATATACAATATCGTTCCCCTAAATTGTGTAAGATTGAATTAGTGTAGTGTAAACACGTGTTATAAGACGACTGACTGTACTACTCTGTGGACTGGGCAAAATGATTTTAGCCACACCCATGTTTTTTTCATGGCGGAAAATGTTCCGGCGCTTTAAAATTCACATTTTTTTAGGTTTAAATCAGCGACTGCGAATACGCGAAACCGCGAATACAGATACCGCGAATAGCGGGGGTTTACTGTATATTATATTTTTTGAATCAATAAATTAAGTTTATATATATATTTGCAGCTTCCATTCAGCAATTTTAAGGTTGTTTCAAAATTTACTTGCTTTCAAATTCTCCAACCTCCCAGTACAGATCATGCAACATCTTACTGTCATAGTCCCATTTCTTAAAATTAATACCTAAAATTAAAATTAACAAACTTCATTTTAATTATATTTTAGCATGGTCATTAGTAGCACTTTATATGTGAACAGAAGGTTGTTGCAGAAAATGGCAGTATAAGGATAAATGAGGAAGAGGAAAAATTGATTCTGTGAATTTTTTGAGTTAGACAGTGAATGGATGCTGACATTGGGGCATGTGCTTGGTCTGGTTTTGAAGACAGTGGAGAAATTACAGATGACAATTCAGAAATACAGTGTCCAGGGAAGTATCGTTAATTAACCTCACTATTCTCTTTTGAATAGAGTCTAGAAGCTTATGAAAGAGATCTTGGCATAAAGGCGCCTCCGTAGCCAGGTGGGCAGGAGCAGCAGTGCGTAGCACATGCTTCTTGATTAGACCGGGGTTCGAGCCTGTGACCACCAAATACGGAGGATGTGGAAAGGTCAGGGAATGACCACCGCATATCCCCGAAGCAATATGGCCTTAGTTGCTAATGCTCCAAATAACAAACAAATCTTGGCATAAACACATCACATCTCTCCAGATGTGATGTGTTTATGCCAAGACAGATTAAAAATAAGGGTAATCCCTAATAAACATATGTGATCTTATTTAGAAATCTGTCATCGACATGGGCATAGGAGCAATAGACTTTTTTTCTTTTCTTTTTTTTTTTGAGAGACATAAGACAGGACTGGATTTTAGAAGAGCTTAAATTAACTAAGTTTTCTTCATCCTCATTGGAGAATTACCAAGACTTGGCATTTAAGGAATTGATGGTGGATATTAAAGCAGTTGAGGTTTTTTGTGCAGGGCAAAGTTACTCATAAACTAGAAGGTGAAATGTAGTGTGTTATCATCAGCAAAACTATGAATAGGATTTCTAATCAACAGAAGAAAGTCATTAATATACAAGAGTAAAATAGTGGAAGAAAGAGCTTACCCTGAAGAATACCAGCATTACTTACTGGAAAAGTTAGAAGACAGAGCTGTCTATCATCAACTGCAATGAGCAGGCAGGGAGAAAAATTGATACCAAATTACAAAACACAGTTGGTAATCCATAAAATGGTGCTTGTTTAAATTGTTTTTCCAAGCATGATCACATGAAATGTCAAGAGCAATTGCTAGTTTCACAAAACCTTTCCACTGAATTTATTTAAAGTAATATAAGCCAATATATCAAAAGTGGATCAACAGTGATAGAATCAATATCGGCAATCATCAGATTGCCGATATTGATTTCATACTGATCAGATGAAAAGTTTTGAGACAGTAGCTTCAGAGTTGCAGTTCACGGATTTCTCCATTATTTTGGAAAGAATACAAGAAGATTATTTTGGGGTAATACAAGAAGACAACAATTGGGAGGATGGGATTTGTCGCACTCTTTAGGAACTGGCTGGATGTGATCAAATTTCCATGCAAAAATAAAATACCAGTCGAATAAAAAAGCATAAAAAGGTGACAGAACAGGAGCAAGCTCATGGGCAGAGGTTTCAAGAACAAGTGAAGATATGCTATCAGAAGCTTTCTTGGCATAAAGATTGTTCAGAATTCTTGTAATATCCTTGTGTTGGAAATGACAGGAGGTGATTTACCAAGATTGCTCGTAAACTACCTCGGGCTGGTTTACCAATCTGTTGCCAATAGCTTTCACAAGAGACCACAATGCTCAACTATTGTTTTGACAAGAAGCAGTGTAGGCAGAAAATGAAACTGGAGATTTGTATGCAAGCTAATTGCAATATGCTACATTCTCATCTTGAACAGCCTTAGCAAATTTATCGGAACACAAGGTTTAGAAAAAGGATAACATTTTAGAGTGAAATGAAGAATAAACAATTTCACCCCTACAAGAATAATTTCACTGACACAATTTGAACAAACACAGGGATCAGAAGATTTAAGATATAAAAGCATGCAGAATATCATCTGAGTGAGTTCGATTCCTTTTTTTCTTCAGAAAAAGCAGAATAGAAATCATATGGATATCATGTTTGCACTGTTGTAATGCCAGATGACACAATGCTGAGAAGGGTCATGAGAAGGAGTTTCCACTGGAGAAGAGGCCATCACTAAATTGTGATTTTAGGTGTCTAGAAGATCACTAACATTAACTGTGTACGTACTTTAAAGTGAGGAAAAGATCAAGAGTATTGAAATGGTTAGAATTATCAGGTATTCTGGTAGGCAAATAAACAAGTCAGCATTAGTAGTGGCATATGATGCAAGAAAGCAAGCTTATACAGCATCAGCCAAGTTGTGCAAGGTCATTAGTAATCATAAAAGCCTAAAAATCTCAATCAGCTGGGCCTGCATAACTAGAAAATTGAAGATAGCTGGAGTTGTGAACATTAAAATCAAGAAGGAAAATTATCTGATCTTTAGGAAAGTTGGACTAAAGAAAGCAAAGTTTCAGGTTTGCTGAGTTGAGAACTATAGAGAGAGAGAAGCCATTTTCACCATTTATGGTTATCTGAACTAAATCTAGTATGTAATAATACTATAGTTTCTAACATCTTTCATGTTTGAATTTACATAAAAAAATGAACCTCTCAAAGACTCTCTAATTTATTTTATAAATATATGTCAGTCTCAGATCTAATTACAGCAATGTCCATTTCTATTTCTGTCTGCTATTTTCTCAGTTCACTTAGTTGTTCTAACAGAATCTCAACTATCAGTTTGTGACTACCACTCATCTCATTTGTTATAATTAATCATGATACGATACCCTCTACTAGGAGGTGTTTATGCATATGCTTGCTCTGATATTCATTATCAGACTTCTATTTGAAATCTTATTTTTCTGATCTCTTTTGGCTAGAAACATCTTCACCTAAATTATGTAAAATTTATTTTCTGCTTCTGCTGCTCTCCCAACTCAACCAATCACTCAGAACCTTTTTACTTTGTTTCCTTTATTCATTCTAAATTTCTTTACAGTTAAATTGTCAATTTAAATATTACAAAACACCAACTGGTTTCTATTGTCTAGTTGAAAATTAGATGTGCCAAGGCCTTTGACATTACTAAAGACCTAACATATGTTCATTTACCTACAAGAATACCACATAATTCAAGATACATACCCAACATTCTCTCTTTTACCTACCAATCCTGAGTATGCAATGTTGGGTGTCCTCCATATACATCAGAACACAACTTGGTGATGGTTTCTTTTCCCAGTTGAGTTCCACTCCCATGGCCATACAATGATAAATGGGATTGTGTGTGATTTCTATTCCTGTTTTTCCTGGTTGAAATACTGTTTTAAATCTTTTTATCTTAATACTTGGTCACATCACATCAATGAAATTGCTCTTATAGGAAAGAAAGCCTGTATCAAAATCACAGTTTTCTAGATGTGCTAAGAATAAACACAATACACATTATGTTGGGTATACAAAATGTTAATGCACTAACATTTCAAAAATTATAACGCAAATTAGTTTAATCTACTATAAAGGGTTTTATAGGTAACATCAGACCTTCAGAAACTCGTGTAACCAAACTCTTTTGATAAAATGTGGTTATTTCTTCTGTTCAGCATGGAGTTAAGATGAATTACTGAAACCTTATTAGGATGAAAAGTGGAGACAATAACAATTCTGTCATTTTGCTATTTTTGCCAGTCCCCCCCCCCACCAACTAGGGCTCAAGTTGGTTGTATTAACTCCATGCTGGATAGGGCAGACTTCAGCACATGGAGGTCCAATGACATCACTTACAAAACCCTTTATAGCAGATGAAACTCTGTAAACTCCATTGAATCATTCTAATAGGGAATCTGCATTATAATTATTGAAACTTTAGACATTAAAATTTTATGTATACCCAGAGCTATGTCTATTGTATTTATTCTTAGTATGCGCCTGCATGTGTTTTTTTAATGATATTCCCAAACACAAAAGGTATAAGAACTTACAGTATTTTAATACTGTACATGGGTTAATGCTACAGTTAGCAGTTTCTATTTAATATCAATAAAAACTGATATAACTGCTAAGGCTATTTACAATAAGAATAAAGCATAGCGCAAGTGGCTTGTGTCAAAATCTCTGCATTCATTGTATGCCAACTCTAAAGTTTGCACCAACTATAAACAAGGTACTTGAATTAATAAATCCAGATAAGTACATCATTTGATTTTCATAGCCCTTTGGGAAGTTTAGAGGTAAATGAAGTTCTATGTTCCTGACAAGATTAGGTCCCAGTATATGAATCTTCTATTGCATCATATATTACTAATTATCAATATGTATTTAATCAATTATCTTTTGCAGAGTTAGCTCACAAATCCAACAACTTGAACACATGTTCCACAAAGAAAACAAGATCATTTTGGCAAGCTATGTGTATCCTCTGTGATACCAAAAATCATTTCTTTCTATCTCAATGTAGTGCATTGTTATGCGAGTAGACTATATTTCCTGCATAATCATTTCCTTCGCTCACACCACACTTAGGAAATCTTGCTCTCCCTTCTATTTATCAGCCTCCAATGACTGTCAACATAGATTTGATTAGTGAAGAGATGCACTGCTGATTCTTCAGCTTATGTCTGTAGACAAATTCTATGAAACATCTGAAGAAGAATTTAGTTGCTCTTGGCATTTCTAAGGTTTTTATGAGTGTTTATCATTAAAAAGGGTTTTCAAGCAGGATTTCATCTTATAGTCTTCCTTCAAATGTTTACACAAATGGCTTACTGGTATTCTCTTTGACCACTCACTATGTCTAATGGTAGAGAACATATGTCTTTTAACTTCTCAGCTAATGCTGGCGTTTCCACAAGTTCCATTCTTTCATCTACTCTTTTTCCTTTGTGTATTAATGAAAGTGCTCTGCTGATGAAAGTACTCTCTACTTCAACAACAATTTTGCAAACACCCACCAACAGTGATATGCTGGATGCTGGGTAATTCTCTATTAATGAGAAAAATTAACTTCAGTTTTTCTAAAATTAACTCCTGTCTTTATTTCTCACAAAAAGAGAATCTGCTACTCCCATGCTAATGACCTCTAATCTCTCTTGGCATAAGCATATTGTAATTAACTGCTTCCTCTCCTGCTCTTGACATTACTTTTCTTCTGAGCAGCTACTAACCCAACCAAATCTGCCAAGGCTATTGTTCCTACATCTAGGATGATACTCAAAGAACCTCCCTTAAACTATCAAAAAGAGAGCAGTCATTAATTAACTTTTCTCTTACAAGCTCACTTCACATCTTAACACACAGACAGTTTCTGCTACATGCCTTTAATATAGATTTTATTATGAACTATTATTCAGAATTAGTATCTGTAGTCTCCCCTCTTTCTTCCAAACCAGTCTGAACACATTCAACTAATCAATATCTATTTACTTTTCAACTTAGCAAACTAATTTTTCATTTGTTCATAACTTCCACTTTTGTTCTTTGGAACAACCTTTCTTCTTATGTATTTCCTGAAATAATTTACAAAAATTCAGGTCCAATGTCAACAATTATCTTAATCATTCATGATGCCAGATAATACTATAGATTCCAATGACTTCAACAACTCAAGCATGTACAGCATATTTTGAGAAGTATGGTATTTTGAGAAACATTCACTTAAGGTGGCAACACTACCAGACAAATGGTGGTAGTGTTGCCACACCTTGAGTGAATGTTTCAACATGCACTGGGTTAGCCAATACACTGTTCATTGATATTTTTCAAACGATGTAAAATGATTACTTTACTGACTGACCTAATAAAATTTGTAGAAAAAACTGATGGGCTTTCACAGAAAATTATAACATAGTGCATGCAATGAGCAGGGTGGGGGATGCAAAATCGGTGTAATGCACTTTTGACACTGGAATTGGTTTTAGGAGATAAGCTGCTGACTGGGATCAAAAATATATCCACTGCAATGCAATAAGACTTTGATCTTTTAGCCGATACTACTTTTCAATTATTGCCATATCTCAAAACATTAGTTGACACATATAGAATTTATAAAAAACTAGGTATCTAAAAATCAGCAGTCAATCTGATTGTGTTTGAGATAAATGATTTTTTCTCAACACAAAACCCAAAAGTATATACTTTCAGTGGAATACCTGCACTCCTCACTGTTAAAACTTCTTCACTAAAAAGAATGGACCCATGTACCCAACAATTTGCATTTCAAACTGATCAGCATAGTAGACCTGTCCAATAATGTGCCTGTTATAGTCCGACAGAGGAAACTGAAGGTGCTCTAAAAATGTGTGTAAATGTTAGCAGCAAACAGAACAGTAAGTGAATGACCACCTAAGCGTGTGCAGTGCATTCAAAATGCCCACACAGCTGATTAACTTTGAAAGAGGTCGCATCATTAGACTGCCAAAAGCAGGATGGTCAATATAACAACTCAAATTTTGATGGTTAGAAACCACTGGTAACAATGGATACAGGATGGCACATTGATTTTCACCAGAACTCTAGTTATATCAGAATGCCATCTCTGGCTGTGACTGAGTTGGGGAGCAGGATTAGCAGACAACTACATGAAGATGTGATGCACTGATTCTTGACGTCTTGCCTTATCTGCCATCCCATTATCATCGGCATCTACAGGAATAAGGCTGCTCAGGAAGAGCAATAGTACTGTGTTGTCTTTAGCGACAAATAATCTTTCTCTTTGGGATCCAGTAATGGATGCATGCACATCTGGAGACATGAGAGGGACAGAAGTGATCCAGTGAGAAAGCATTGACTAAGAGCAAAATATGGGACAAGGAATTTTTCATGTATGCTAATACAACAAAGAAGAAAGGCTAATCAGATCAGGCCTTTATACACTGGCTCTGAGAAAGTCTTGGATAACACAGGTGATGTTGTGGATGAACTGAATAAGTACTTTGCATCGGTCTTCACTGATGAAAGATCCTTCATGCTGAGAAGAGGCTGTACGAGTGAGGCTGAGCCATATGAAATTAGTGATGTCGTAATTATAGATGATTGTTTATTAGAAAAACTTTTGAGCATAAAGGCAAGTAAGGCTCCCGGAGTTGCTACTATACCCTGTAGTTTTGAGGAAGAGCGTAAGGGAGTGTATTGAACCACTGAGGTTAATTGAGGGCATCTTTGGACTCAGAGAAGATTCCTTTGAATTGGAGAAGTGCCAATGTATTGCCAATACATAAAAGCGGTTCTAAGAGTGAAGTTGATAACTACAGACCAGTTAGTCTGGCTTCAGTGGTAGTTACAATATTAGAAGCAATGATTAACAGTACAATTTAGGAATATTTAGATAGACATATCATTCTGAAGGACACATAACATGGCTTTGTTAATGGTAAATTGTGCTTAACTAACTTAGTAGGCTATTTTTACACAGTTACTCATGAGCTGGATTTACGGAACAATTTTGACATTTATTTGGATTTTAGCAAAGAATTTGACTCATTCCTTCATGAGAGGTTACTATATAAGCTTTGAATACGTTGGGATTACTGGTAAAGTTCTACGATGGATTGCTGGATATTCACCTTTATATTGACATCAGTCACGCAGCCCTCTAATACTGTTGCCCAACTCATATTACTACAAGTATGTATGACTCGATGTTCACGAAGACAATTTTCATCTTTTCGACTACCTGCCACAAAGTTTGGACACTTCTGTTGCTGTTCACAGAGACCATACTTCAAACTGATGCACACTTTATTTTTGTCAGTAAACACTGCTAAATTAATAAACAAACTTAAACATTTCTTTTCTACAATAATAGCTGTCCCTTCACTTACTTTGCATTCAAAGCACACATCCTTTTAAGTGTGGGCCATTTTATCCTTTTAGACCATTTCAAATTTCAATGACAAGCAAGAGTATAATTTATTCAATGTGCTACATTTCTTCAGACGAACAAATATGCATAATACATATATTCCATCAAAAATATGTATTTGTAAATTTAGTGTCAACAAAGATTCACTTAAATCTTTAACTTCTTTTAACACATCATACCAACTCTCAATTTCATTCATTAATAGATATGTAGGAGATTTACACATTTTGGAGATAAAAAAGCATTTTGAAAATTTCAATGTACTACTAAGAAGGCTTGTTAGATATAAATTCTACATCAGAGACATCCAATGATTTTGGCTAAATGCCAAAAAAAAAAAAAAAAAAAAAATGCTAATTTGTGATAAAGAGCTGTTATTGTGGCCTGTTTTTATGTCTGAAAATTTCTTCTGGTAATTTTTTTAATTCACTTGTATAATTCTTTTTGTGTAAAAGGAGATCTACCACTTGATTAGAATGTTGAGTTTTCTTCCTCCTCCCAGTTCCCTATTTACTTTATATAAGGATAGACTTCATTTATCTCCTTTAAATTTGGTATTACTGATTTTAAAATAAATTTTAGCCTCCCTCCACAGTTTCTGAAATTCTTGGAGTCAGTGACTGCAAGAATTTCACATTAATTTTTAAACAACTTACTTTAAGTTTGCATATGGTTCAATAGCCTTTCTCTGTATTAATATTATTTGCTATGAATGGCTACATATCACCTCATTTCAAATAAAACGTGAGATGTTTATTGAATAATATTAATACATGCAAAATTTACATACCCATACCATTAACATTAGTATAATTATCATTACCATTCTTTCTCCAACAGGATTTAAACTCAGAATTCTCCAAAAGATACATTCAAAATTTGAACTGCATTGCAGAAACTAAAGAAAAGGTTTACAGATGGTGTGACGCTGCTTATTATTTTTTTTTTGAGTACTTCAACTACTTTGATCAGTGCATACATACAGTCACGAGCCAATCTGCATGTAGGGCAGGCAGAAAATAACACAATAACTCATGAGGAGGAGAACCCACTTCACTTCAAAAGGCCTTTAAGAATTTCTCCATTTTCCAACAGTATCATTTTTTAAGGGCACAAAGGGTGATACTGTTGTACATGTTAGCACTAATGACAAGGGTAGGAGACTGCAGACTTACTTAACAAGTACGGGTCAATGTTAAAAAAAAAGTCACGAGTTAGGGCTAAATTTGAAAGTGTCTGCAATTCTGCCTAGACATGATAGGAGGGAGTATACAATCAGAGCCTTGTTAAATGAATTTGGCCCTGGAGAGATTGTGCAAGGCTCACGGGATAGAATTTTTCTCAATGTGGTCTGTGCTCGTTAACAGGAGAGATTGTTTCTACAGTGATGGAATACACTTAAATAGAAAGGGTGCAAGAATTGCCAATGCTCTCGACGCAGTGTTAGGTGGGTCAGAAAACTGCTAGCTTGGGGGAATCACAGACTAATAGAAGCCGTAAGCAGAGGTGAAAGTGATTCTTGAACTGCTTCTACTGAAATGAGCAGCAGCCAGGAAAGCAAGGTGCTGGGGGGGTCATCATAGAACAAGTAAATACATGGGCTGTAGTATGGTAACCAACAGTAAGAATAGGTGCATGTACACCAATGCTATAAGTACAGCAGCGGTTCCCAACCGGTGGTTCGCGAAAGTGTTCCAGGGGGTTCGCACTATAAATTTTGTAATGGCGGCTGCTTAGTTTACATAGATAAATTATTGTAAACTACAAAATATAACTAATAATAAACAATAAAGTACAGAATTGGCAAAGAAAGAAACCATGTCTCTCACAATTCTTTACTATCTTACAGTATATCATGTAGAATAAATGTTTTCCATACTAATTTTTTTTTCATTCTCAAGGATCATTGTTATGTATAGGTCCCTTTTTTTTTTAGAACTTATAGTACTTAGTAATGTGCATGGTTTGAAGGTTGAAAAGATGAAAGAAGATACTTATTGACTTGAACTTCTGTAGATTGCAATTTTCAGGAAATACATATGAAGGAAGGTTGTTTCAGAAAACAGAAGTTGAATAAATAAATGAAGAAGAAAAGTTGATTCTGTGAGTCTGAACTAGGACAGTAAAAGGATGTTGACTGGTTGTGGCACATGTTCGGACTACTTTGAAAGAGAGAGTGGGAATTGTAGAAGCCAATTCAGAAGAACAGTGCCCGTGTAAGTATCTATAGAAAAGGCATGCAACAGAAACAAAGTCTTTTTGAGACAGAGAGTGGAAAGACTTTGTTAGAGATGAGAGATTAATCTGAATGGAATCTAGAAGCCTGAGAAAGGTTTTGGGGGCACACCCCAGATGTGGGAACAATATTCCATGGTAGGCCGGATTTGCGATTTCTACAGTCAACAACTGTTTGGAAGAAAAGTAACACCGAGAGTGAAAGAGAAAACCCAGTTTTTTTAGATGCAGAGGAAACAGTATTTGTAATGTGCTTTATGCCAATAGAAATTAGGAGTCAGGGTAATCTCCAAGATCTTGCATAGAAATAGTCATCGAAGATAAGCATAGAAGCACAAGAATCCTTTTTGCGAGATATAGGACAGGACTGAGTTTTAGGATTGAAATTAAGTTGTCTTTGCCCCACTGGAGAATTACCTGGAGATCAGAATTTAAGGATTTGGCAGTGGATACTCGAGAAGTTGAAGCTGATTGAGCAGGGCAAGGTTTCTCAAACTGGAAGGTGGAATGACCTTCCAGTTTGAATTATTTTCAAATTCCACCTATAATGTACAAAAATGTACAGCAAAAGACCACCTGGAAAATTATGAATGGCACTGTGGAGTCCATATTGTAAACATGGCCATGGACACATTTGCTTGAAGGGGAGGGGAAGGAAGTTTTAAGATGGGGGGAAAAAGAATTCATTACCAAATCTTTTATTATGTTTTCTGCCTTTCTGAATGTTTTTTTCTTATTTTTATGTCTGCAGTAGCCACCTATTTTGAATAATGTTAAAGCTGAAGTTTTGCATTAGTGGGGGGGGGTTAACATTAAAAAACAAATCTAATGTATTCATATATGAAAAGTAATGTTTTATCTACTGAATGTGTGATTTTATACTCCCCAATCACAATATTTTTACTTTTGTAGTAATCAATTTTCATTTTATTTAATTATTACCTCTATATATTAAAAGTATAACAGAATTCATTAATACAAAAAAAAAAAAAAAAAAAATTTTTGAAATAATTTTCAGCAATACTTAACACAGCACAATGAAATAATTTTTATACCCCAGAGAAAATTTATTGACATGGGATTTTACTTTACTTCATACTGAAAATTATTTATAGGCAAATGTATGCCTCCACTCATTCAAAGCTACTATGAGATAAATGAAGAACAACATTATGAAACAGCAATGGAATTGGAATTTGTTTAAAAAAGATGCAATTCAGAACTGTCTGTAACTGATTAAATTAATAATTATTAACATTAACAAAATTATTGGTTTGCTGTTTTTAAAAAATACTGTATTAGTGTTGGCAACATGATGTAAGGAAGCAAAGCTTATATAGCACCAGCCAAAAATAAAACCTACCCATTTCATTTGTTAATAATCCGAATAAACATTCTTTAAATTTATTCACACTACCTACTTCTACAGCACCATGTGAAAATTTGTTCCAATTATTCTTTGGCTGGATGCAAATTTCTGTACATATATTCTGCAACCATCCTTTTACAATTTACATCTTGTTGTGTACAAATCAAGATGCCAGTGGCATTTAGTTTACTTAACCTGGAGCTGGGATTGCAGGATCTTCATGTTTTCTGTGATTTCTCCAATGAAACTTTCAGAAATATCTGTTAGTTATTGTGCAAACAGGAAAATGTAGGATAAATTTAAGGCTATTCCTGATACTCTCTATACCTTTTGTGTGTTTGCCATTTGCATAATAATTAAGATGTCATCAGCACTTAGTTTACTAACCTTTAAACCCAGTTGTGGGAGTGCAGATCAGCATGTTTTCTTTGATGAAAATTCCAGAAATCCCTATTAGTTATCATTCAAACAGGAAAAAATTGTAGGATCGAGTTAAGACTATTCCCAATACTTGCTGAAAAATATAAGACCTTAAAATTAGCAGCAGCTCTCATGTCCAGCTATTGAAGTGTGTGTTTTACATTCTATGGCAGTACTTCCAATTGTTACTCCCCGGTTGCATTGAAACTAGACATAGTAACAGAGTATAGTATAGTAACATATAGAGCAATGTTTTTCAACCTTTTTTAATAATGGCACCCCTAAGTAATTTATTTTATTTTGTGGCACCCCTACTCAATTTTCTGCCTGTTAGATCCAATTCTCTCTCTCTCTCTCTCTCTGCATATATATATATGTCATATGATATTTATTATAATAATATAATTATAAAAATTACATTTCATAATACAAATTATATATATATACAGTATATAATTTTATTCTTTATATAGAGGTACTAAGTAAACATCAATTATAGATCACCACAAAATTAAAAAGATACTATACGGTACACCTTTTTATAATGAAATAAATATATAAATTAAAAAATAATTAGCATTAGCATTAGAAGAGGCATATGATGCAAGAAAGCAAGCTTATGCAGCATCATCCAAAAAAAAAAAAAAAAAAACACTTCCATTTCACCCCTCCATTCGAAACACCTGTCCAGCCGAGCCTTAAATTTATTTAGGCTATCAACTTCCACAACAAGGGATGGAAGTCTGTTCCACCAACCAACTATCCACTGGCTAAAGGTAAATTTCCACACATCTGTCTTTCCTCAATCTGAATTTATGCCTTCTCAGGTGATTATTCTGAGCAAGAGGAAGAATCCCATCAGCATTGAGCATGCTCAAACCATTCAAGGCTTTATATACCTCTATCAGATCACCTCACCGGTACCTAGTCTCCAGACACTGTAATTTGTAAAACTTAAGCCTTTCTTCATAAGAGCAACCCTTTGTTCCATTCATTAATCTTGTTGCCCTTCTCTGTACTCATTCCAGCAGCTCTACATCCTTGAAATGAGGCCTCGAGACCTGTATACAGTACTCAAGGTGTGGAATGACCATTGTATACAGGTCTGGAGGCCTCATTAATAAGTTTAAGTAACTTAAACCCAAATTACATGGTACCCCGGTTGAAAACCACTGGTATAGTATAGTACAGCATAGTAACAGTTTTTCGACTGGCATTTCACTTACTATCGGTCAAGATAAAAAGGGAGATAATATTCAAAACTCCCATATAAAGCGATGATAAAAAAAACATATATAAAGTGCTACAGAGAGAAGTTTTATTTTTAAAAAATTCAAAATATGTTTTTAATATAAAAAAATTCATTTTTTTACTTGTGTTCATAATTGATTGAAAATAAAGTGACATCAAAAAGTAAACATTTTTTTATTATTTCTTTCCAATTTCTAAGGTCATAAATGGGGTACATTTTTTGAGTATGCATGTGATCCTCAAAAAATATTAACACAGCCAGTTAAGGGTTAAATATACAATTGCAATTTACAAAAGCCCATTCTTTCTTCATAAGAATATTCTTTTGTTCTCCCTAATCTTGTTGTTTCTCTGCCCCCTTTATAACAGATCTATACTGTACTTAAAAAAAATGGTTTCCAAACCTGCATGCAGAAATAAGCTATGCTCTTTACCCAAAAGCAGAAGAATTTCAATTCTTTTCTTCACATGTGAGCTTCCCTTAAGGCTAATAGATATTTAACCATGGAACTATACAATACAGAAAGCAACTTATTTAGATACACTGGGGCATTAACAACATTAAAGGGCAAAAAAAATATTGAGTCAATAATTATTGGCAGAAAAATTAAATATTTATTGACATGTAGAAAGTATAAGTTTATGTAAAGAGATGTTTTCATTAATTGCATTAAGCCCTTATTATGCATTAAATTGGGATGGTCACAGCAAATAAACTGTTGACAATTTGTGCTGCTGTTTGACGATAGTATGTTCGTCAAAATCTGGTTCATTCAACGTGCCCCGTGGTTTTTCACCTATTTGTTTTGCAAAAAAAAAAAAAAAAAAAAAAAACCAGATAATTTTGAGAACTAAACAAAACAATACTGGCATAATGGGGAATTAACCCAAAGGCACATTGTAAAAGCAGTGTGTAAACAATAACATGATGAACAATGGTGACTGATGGAACCCTAAAAGAAAGATATTCGTATTTGGCTCCATTCCGTATTTATATACATAAAAAAAAAAAAAAAAAAAAACTTTATCAGGCAGAAAATTATGCAGTGTACCTTTTCACGTTGAGTTCACCATAATATATCTCACAATGCTTTTCAAGAAAAGCTTATTCTTTATTAAAAATTTTGGAACTCTCTGTTGAATAATGTCAAAAATTAAACCTCAAAAGTAATCCCTCCTCCATCCACTTAAAAATTTTGATACAACTACTTATAGATTAATATAACTTTAGCTAATCATTAGCTACAGTAATATATTAATTGTTATAGTTTTAAAGATCAATTTACCTTAACAAACAATGGTTAGGTTTCAGTGTATTAAGAAAGCTGACTGACAGGTGTCAATTACATTAAATGTAACAATAAAAAGCAGAACCTTTACTACACTCACAGAACACCAAATTATTAGCATTAGCATACCCTCAAGCTGGCTATTTTCTGACCCACCTATCTCTGCTTCGATAGCATGGGCAAATATTCTTGCACTCCTTCTATTTAAGGGTATCCCATCCCTGTAAAAACAGGGTCTCTGTTAACAAGCACAGACCACACTGCGAAAAATTTTACTCCATGAGCCTTGCACATTCTCTCCTGGGCCAAACTGATTGACATGGTTCTCAACATGTACTCTCTCCTGGCAGAATTGCAGACACTTTCAAATTCAATCCTAACTCTCAACTTTTTCCCAACATTGCCTTATACGTGTTATGTCCTCAGATCTTCACTCTTAATATCATTGGTGCCGTGTAAAACAATAACACCTTTTGTGCCCTTAGAATGTGATATCTGCTCTTCAACATTATCTACTTTTGTCCTGGCAGAACGACTCTGGTCCTATTTCACCTATCCTTCTTGCACAATACACTTCCTATTTCCCTGACAATAGTTGCCAACAATAACTGTCTTGGGGAATGCCACTGTATTGTTTGATGTACAAGTGTGAGCCTTATTAAAATGGGTGGCCAATCAAGCTGAGAGCTTGATTGGCCACCCATTTTAATTCCTTAGAGAGCATCAATCCTACTCTTCAAGCTCTCATAAACACCCATTAGAACGTTGAATTGGCACCTAATTTCTTCACACCAAATTGAAGATTTGCTTTCCATAACTAATGAAAATTCTCACTTGATTTTTATAACTGAAGCAAATTAAGCTACATCTGGTTATACAAGGTGTGCTGAAGTTCCCACTTTTTTTTTTTTTTCATTAAAAAATAAATACAAAGTACTTACCAGGTTAGAGCACCACGCTATAATCCTCAAAGTAGTTTCCTTGACTTGATGCGATGAGTCCAACGATTCTGCTACACTGATGAAAACAATTAAAACTCTTTTTTCTTTTTCTTTTAAACCCTTCAAGTATCTGCTACAATTTTCCTGGGTCTCATCATTAAATTTTTTTTCTAGATCTCATCATATCTCTACCCTTTCAGTGCAAGTCTAATTTCAAGAACAAAAAAAAGAAATCACAGAGCAATGTCTGAGGAATACAAACAGGACTCAGCAATGTTGCTCTTAACTGTTATACATTCATGCTTAAGTGAACAGGGCCACTTAAACCTCAAGAACAACATGATCATGTTTTATGATGCACACAGAATTCTGCATTATGAACTTGCTCTACCAAGCAAAACTATAAATCAGTATTTCTATAGTAGGTATTGGAAGATGGACTATGGGAATGTCTGGAGAATGGTTGCTACTCATATCAATCTGAAAATATGATTGGCCAAGAACAACTTGGCTGCAGTTTCCATCAGTTGCATTACTCACATCCAGCCCCTTGATTTCATCTTGTTCCCATAACAAAACATTACCCATTTGTCATTCAAATGGGTAATGTTTCATGACTTTTCATAGATCCTGAAAAACACTGAGAATATGCTGAAGCCAATTATTAATATGGGTTCTTGAAATGTGTTTCAAGTGTGTCAATTGCTGAACTCTGTAAAAATGTTGACATGTAATCCCTCATGCATGTCAACACTTTGAATACAGTCAGTGAACTTTGTTTACACCTACTGGCTGTTAAATAAATTCAATGGCTAACTACAAATTATATGATATATTTAAGAAGAGGCTCAAAAGTGTTAGATTTACATACACTTTGAAATGGAAATAATCTATAAGAGATTAAAAACATTAAATGTAACACTTATGCTGAAAATATGATGGCCCCAACTGACACTTATTTGACTGTATTTCAAATGTCACAATAACTGAAAAAACTTGGAATAATGATTATATGCTATCCCATTATGATATCAGAACCAGTGGTTAAATATTGTATTTTATCATTATTCATTTAATAAATTTCTTAAATTTATTTTAACTTTAATAAATATGTAAACAAAGTTCGTTGGCACAATCAAATGATATAAATAAATAAATACATACACACACACGTATATAAATTAGATGTAATGAAACATGGAAGTCATTTCACACTAGTTTTTTGACAAGTCACATCAGTTTACTATACAGCCAGTTAATACCACGTAAAAATGTGATCCCATTTGATGACTGGTGCCGATCCCAGGAATTCTGTCATTTGTTGACGAAATATATGACGGTTATAATACCAGACACAAACATTTAATTACCACAGCACAAGGCTTTCTTATTTCACATTAAAACACATCCCTGTAGTGCTGTAACTGTACATTAATAAGTAAACTAGTTTAATAAACTAGTTTAATTTCTCTCTAGTTTTTTGTTGGTAATAGTATTATTACACTTCTGCATTGTGATTTAGCACCACTGCTTACATGTCACAGTATTCTGGCAACGAAATAAATGCTACCTAAATATAATGTGAATGAGTTCTTTTTAACAACTCCTAAAACATTGCAAGGGTCATGAGTTTACGATTTTATGCAGACATGGCCAATTGTTATATAGTAATGATTGTTTCGTTAAGATCAGGGATTTAATTAACATGCAAATCGACTGACTTCAAAGTATTTTAATTTAATAAAGTCAGATAACTAAAAGCAAATGACAAAAATGCAACTTTCTTATAAACTGAAACAGTTTTTCTAGCATACATGTCAACATTAGTGAATAGTATAAAAAATCTATCAAATGGCTAAAATATTCACTAACCTACAGTAAATATAATTTTCTCCAGTTATGATGTTAATAAATTTGCATCTTGAATCGCAAAATTATGCTGTTAAAATATATTACTCTCTACAGAAGCAAACAATTAATTCCCCACATCCCAACACTTCAAACATTTCTGTTTTAGCCACATCGTCTGTGGGTTGCGCATTTGTAGTTGTTCACAGAGACATTTTCGCAATACACAAACATTCCGATGTATAATATACCTATCCTGTATAAAATTCATAACAAAAGAAACAAATATAAGATACCATTCTTTACGATTATTTTGACCTACACATAATCTTCAAGAAGATATTCAGTGTCATACGAAACTAACTTTGAGTTGTAAATAAGGAAAGTATTTCAGAAGTGAGGAGCTAGATAGATTCTAGCATCTGTGGTTAGGGCTGTGCTTCAAAAATGGTTGACAAGATGTTAGATTTTCGAATGAAGGAAGATGGTGTGGATCTTTTGCATCCCGAAGTTCTCCCGTTGCAGACTCTCCTTTGTTTATTGAAACAGGTAATAATATTGTTATACCCTTTGCGAACATTTCGCCATTTTGCGATTAAGTGTCAAATATTATTGAAAATGGATTACAAAAATTTTGTAACCTAATATCTATTTCACTGAAAATGTTTTAGAATTGGTTTTATTTGTGATGTTATTATTAATTCTGGCAAATTTAATGAGAATTGATTCTACATGTTCAGTAACTTTATGGATGTGAGTACCATTGATGCGGTACAAACAATTGAAAATTCACCATCAAAGTGTTCGAATATCCGAAAAAGAAGAAATATTTTTTTTGCTGTGTATATTAATGTTTTCAAGTAATGAATGCACGTTTTTACTTTTTCGCGATAATTACCCATGTATGGCGAAAAATGTGAGTGAATACGAACAGCTCAAAAAGTATAAGATATATTTTAATTGATCGAACCGGTTCGAAATATACTAAAATGTTTACAAACATAAAAGAAAAACGTTTTAAAAACTTAATTTAGTATTAGTGTTAAAATGGCTGAACAATGCAAGTAGGCATTGCTTATTCCTCATCTGACATCAATTATATATATATATATATATATATATATATATATATATATATAATTCAAAAATAAAAAGTGATATGAAACAAAATGTTTCTATAGTTTTTTATTTCATAATTTTTTCCCATTTATTTATTTAATCCCACTTGAAAGATTACCAAGAGCAAATTTTATCAGCAAAAAAAAAAAAAAAAAAACCTCCCACACCTCTCCACCCCCTACAGTGGTTTGCGTGGTTCTTTATTGAATTGTTCAAACCATCAATTTTCATAAAAAATATATGAAAGTTTACTCAACCACCGGCTGGCTGAAGGAAAATTTTTTCACATCTATTTTCAAAGAACCTTCCTTGATTTGAATTTATTCCCTATCATGTGTGTAATCTCAGGAAGAATCCATTCAAAACCTCAATCAGATCACCTCTCAGGTGCCCAGGTCTCTAGCTGCTGTTACAATTTGCAGAACTGAAGCCTTTCATAATAAGAGCATCCCTTCTCTGCACCGATTCCAGCAGCTGTATATCCTTCCTGAAATGAGGCCTCCAGACCTGTATGCAGTACTCGAGATGTGACCAAACCATTGCCTTATACAATGGGATAATCACCTCTTATCACTGCTAGCAAAATTTCTGTATATCATTGACAAAACCCCATGAATTTGCCTGGCTGCCTGTTTGTGCTGCTCAGAGAACTTCATATCTGACTTCACAATTACTTACCCCTATTTTTTCATTCTCCACTTCCATGAATGTGGCACCAAACAGTTGGTATGTTAATCTGAGATTACTGTTTTCCATATGAAGTACCTTTCATTTCTCAATGTTAAAATTAACTGCTACATACCAGCCCATCTGCCTAATTTTTATAGATCCTGTTGCAATAGCATACCTTGATCATTTCATTAATCATGCTGCCAATTTTTTCATCACTGCAAACTTAAAAATTAAGCCTGATATGCATTCATCAGTATCATCAATAAATATAGAAAATGGACCCAGAATTGAACCCTGAGGGACTTCGCTAATAATAGTAGTCTGTGAAGAGCAGTGTCCATTGATAACCATTTTCTGTTTTTACCAACTCAACCATCCCTTTATTCATAGCAGTCACTTGCCCTTAATGCCAAACTGCTCCAATTTGTACTGCAGTCTTTTATGTTTAATAGTATCAAAAGCTTTTCTGAAATCCAAGTATATGATATGAAAATTATTTCTTGCATCCAGTTACTGTGTTGCTGCATCATAGTATCCACTGAGATTGGTTAGACAAGATTTCCTCTTAACAAATCCATGTGGCAATTGAAGTATAATGCACTACTGTCTAGATGGTCCTCCATTACTTTAACAAATGACTCCATTATTTTTCCTGGAACAGCAGTTAAGCTGACAGATCTGTAATTACTCATGTCACTTTTTGATACCTCTTTGTGAATTGGGATACACATTTACATATATCTAGACTATAGGAATAGGCTATGGGTATAGGTTTGCTTACCACTTTTTCTGCCTCCAGTAATATAATTGGATAGATCCCATCCACCCCGGGTGCCTTTTTTTTATGTTTTGCTTCAAAAATTTCTCTTCCACTTCCCTCTTAGTTGTTACAAAACCATTTAGCTCCCTGTTAGAATTTGATAAACTTCTGGCATCCCTTTCCCTAAAGAATTCCTCATGTGTGAATGTAGATGCAAAATACCTATTCACCCTGTCAGTAACCTGAGCAGGATCATCAAAAGTAAAACCATTGATATCAAGTGAACCAATGTGATTCTTCCTTCTAGTGTTTACATAAGTAAAGAAGTCTCTAAGACCTTTTAACACCGTAATCAGATCCCCATACATGGTTGCCAATTTTGCTGCTTAAAGAACTCTTGTAGAAATATTTCTTTCCATTCACAACTAGTTTTGTTGCTCCCCTTGTACCTTTCAGGCAAATTATTTTCATTGATACAAGGCCTTCACACTTTATTCAAGACCTGTTCTGACCATGGATTTGTATAGCATGATACTTCTGTACTCTGTTTGCTTTAACTTTAATCCAGACATTATAGGAGAGACTGTTTTTACAGGGATGGGATACACTTGAATTGAAGGGGTGCAAGAATATTTGCTGATGCTATCGAGGCAGTGATAGGTGGGTTGGAAAACTGCTAGCTTGGGGGGATACACAGTCTTATTAGCTTAACTAGTGAGAGAGAGAGAAGCAGAGGTGAAAGTGATTCTTTCACTGCTACTATTGGTACATGCAGCAGCCTGGAAAGTAAGGTGTCTGGGGCTTCAGACCCTGTCCAACGTTACCCCATCTTTGCGCCGTGGAGTCAGACCAGGAACCCAGTAGTTTTAGTGGCTAACATGGAGGAATAAATACATGGGCCATGTTAGGGTAAACTTGCACGTACACTAATGCTAGGAGCATTGTAAATGAATTTGAAGCTGATGAAGTCATCAAATGCAGACATTGTAGGAATACTGGAAACATAGTGTCACTCAGATATAAGTGATGCTGCTGAATTTGAATATGGGAAGTACAATGTATACAGGAAGGACAGGAGAGGTGGAGAGGTTATGCTCTTAGTTAAGAAATGTATTAAATCTAAAGCAGTGCATCCAGTTGACATTAGCAAGGGCACATGGTGCAAGAAAGCAAGCTTATATAGCATCAGCCAAAAAAAAAAACACACCCCCTTCTCATTTCACCCATTCACTCACTCCAAATGTTTGTCCAGTTCTGCCTTGAATCTGTTTAAGCTATCAACTTCAACGACAGATAGAAGTTTGTTCCAGCAATCAACCACCTGCTACAGGCAAACTTCTGCACATCTATCCTACAACTGCCTTTCCTTAATTTGAATTAATGCCCTCTCAGGCGATTATTCTGAGCAAGAGAAGGATCCCATCAGCATGCTCAAACCATTCAAGGCTTTGTACACCTCATTCAGATCACCCCACAGGTGCCTACTCTCCAGACACTGTAATTTGCAAAACTTAAGCCTTTCTTCGTAAGAGCAACCCTTTGTTCCATTCACTAATGGGTGACAGGTGCCATGTTAAGTCAGTTTGGTGTGATATAAATACTGGAAAAACAAAAATTGTGAGTAGGAGTGTGTTATAGGCCTGTTGACTGTGATGAGTATACAAAACAGCTATGAAGAGAAATAGTGGGCCAGCAAATCAGGATATCTCATAATGGGGGAGGATTTTAACATTCCAGATATTGACTGGAATTTGTGGGTTGGTCACTTACACACTAGCAAGACCTTTGTGGATTTCTTGAATGACTTTTCAACAGCAGTATGTTAGAGGGACAACAAAAGGAAGCAGTACTCTTGATCTTTTTATCAGCAGTGATTCTTCATGCATTAAGAATCTGCAGGAAAAAGGCCCACTGGGTGGCAGCAATCACTGTGAATTAATCTGGAATTTAATTAAAGACAACTACTGTAAAGGGAAAGGCTTTTGTTTTCGTAAGGGTGACTACAGAGGTCTCAGACAGTTTTTAAATTCTGTGCAGTGGAACCAACTGATGATGTTACCAACAGCAAATTCGAAATGGGAATTATTGAAAGAAGCTACATTAGTGAAGTTCCCCAGGGTTCAGTGCTGGGCCCATTGTTGTTTTCAATATTTATTATATGAATATCAATATTGATTTGTTTTCGATGACATTGATGAAGGTATATCAGGCTTAATGTCTAAGTTTGCAAATGATATAACGGTTGGAAGGGTGGTTAATGACACTCATCAGGATGAGCAATATCTAGGACAATGGTCGATAGTTGAGAAATGGCAGTTAAAAGTTTAATATTGAAAAATCCAAGCAATGCATATGATTAGCAGTAACCCCAGAGGAACCTATAGACTGTGGGGTACTACTACACAGGGTAGTGGAGAATAAAAAAGACCTGGGGGTAATTGTGCAATCAGACATGAAATTCTCTGAGCATTGCAGACATACTGCCTGAACAGCTCATGGAGTTTTGTCAATGATATATAGAAACTTTGCTAGTAGGGTTAAAGAGGTGATTATTTTATTCCTTTGTATAAAGCCATGGTTAGGCTGTATTTTGAATATCATATATAGGTCTGGAGGCCTCACTTTAAAAAGGATGTAGAACTACTGGAATGGATGCAAAGGGCAACCAGTTGCAGGAAACAAAAGGGTGCTCTTACTAGAAAGACTCCAGTTCTGCCAATTGCAGCAAGTGTCTCAAGACTAGACATCTGCAGGGAGATCTGATTGAGGTGTTTAAAGCCTTGAATGGATTGAATAAGCTGTATATTAATGGCATTCTTTCACTTGCTGAGACTAGACACATGAAGGGGCATAAATTAAAGTCGAGGAAGGATGGTTGCAGGATAGATGTGTGAACTTTTCCTTCAGCCAACAGGTGGTTGATTGTGAGAACCACCAACAATCCACCACCCACTGATTGTTGTGGAAGTGGATGGGTTAAATAAATTCAAGGAAGAACTAGACAAATTCTTGGAGGGTATGGATGGGTGAGCTGCTTAAGTTTTTTTTTTTTTTTTTTTGGCTGATGCTATATAAGCTTGCTTTCTTGCATCATTTGCCATTACTACTATAAACAGATATACATCATAGAGATAAACTCTCATTAGTCAGTTGATGAAGTATCACCATACTGTTTAGCACTAGCCATTGACAGCTATTTTTTGATGATATATATTATCTTATCTGCTCTGACAGATGCAGAAAAGGGAACAAAAGGGCGATTTCAGTTCTGCAAATTGCAGCATCTGGAGGTTAGGCACCTGTGAGGTGATTTGGTTGACATGGATTTGAATGGATTGAGCAAGCTGAATGCTGATGGAATTTTTCCTCTTTGCTCAAACAGCAAATGGGGGGGAGCATAAATTCAAATTGAGGAAAGATGTGTAGAAGTTTGCCTTTACCCAGTGGATGATTTATAGTTAGAACAAACTTCCATTTGTTTTTATGGAAGTGGGTATTTAAATAAATTCAGGGAAGTGCTAGACAATTATTGGATGGGATGGATAGGTTATATGTGAAGTGCGTTGGGTTTTGGTTCTTTTTCTTCTTAGCTTGCCTTGCATCATGTACCACCACTACTACTAATAATAATGTCACCATTAGAGTTTACAGGAGTACAAGGTAAAATCTGTTACACACTATCAAACCATTCTTTAGTGTATGTGTTTGATATTGACCTTCAATTTTGCATCTACAAATAATAATCAAAGTCTTAATGAGGATTTGAGTTTATGATATTTAACTCAAAATTTAATGAGTTAATTTAATACAGTATTAAGTAACTGAGTCACTTGCACAAATGACTAATAGTGTAAATCAGAATATAAACAGCAGTAACAGTTTAACCAGTAGGACAATGGCTAAAAGAATTTCATGTGTGTGTGTTTTCTACTTTGGGTATATGTAGATGATCAAATCCAGATGCAGGTGTTTCCTTCCCTCCACCTCCTAACCGTCCCTTAATTTCTTTTTGCAGAAAAATTGAACAAAGAAATATATGAGAGAAATATATTTAAAAAATGTCACTGGGAAGGGACTTTACTGATGAAATAAAGTAACCACTGAACATTAAACTGAAACCTTATTTTTGACCCTTATGATTAACCTCTATGACATTTAGGTATGACATAGTTTGAGTGGTCAGTGCAAAGGTGCAGTAACACGCAGAGTTTGAGTAGACCATGGTTCAAACCCATATGACTGCTAAATATATTTAATGATTATATTTATTGCCAGAATAATTAATTGTAAACTTCTTGAACCTAGTTGTTAGCTCAGAGTATTAACAAAAAATATTTTGCAATTCAGTTGGATCACAAATATCACGTACAAGTTGATCACAGAATCCAGCATATCTCCAGGTACATGTTTTTACCTCCAGGTGAAAACATTGTATTGTAGATATACTAAATAGCATTAGTAGAGGGATATGATGCAAGAAAGCAAGCTTATACAGCATCAGCCAAAAAAAAAAAACTCCTTCCCATTTCACTGATCCATTCGTTCCAAATGTTTGTTGAGTTCTGCCTTGAATTTATTTAAGCTATCAACTTCCACAATAACAGATGGAAATTTGTTCCAGCAATCAACTACACGCTGACTAAAGGCAAATTTCTGCACATCTCTTCTACAACTGTCTTTCCTCAGTTTGAATCTATGCCTTGATTCTCTTCCTCAGATTTGTAATCTGAGAAATAGGAAGAATTCCATCCACATTGAGCCTGCTTAATCCATTCAAGGCCTTATACACCTCAAACAGATCACATTGCAGGTGCCTAGTCTCCGGAAGCTGCAATTTGCGGAACTTGAGCCTTTTTGTAATAGCACCCCTTTGTTCCCCTCACCAGTCTTGTTGCCTTTCTCTGTACTTGTTCTAGCAACTCTACATCTAATATTTAAGCACATCAGCAATCCTTAACATCAGTAACATTCTTTTTGAAATTTCCTTGAAATACAGTTGACTTCTCAAAAATTTAACCTTTAATCTGACACTTTGCATATTTCTGTTTTTTAAATTTATAAATGAAATCAAATCCTGCCATGTACCCTTTTTTCCCCCCGCCAATGTTCTCTAGACAGACACTATATTTTCTGGTTTCATTTCAATATACTATGAAAACAGAAAATACAGTCTATTTATCTTTCTTCTATGCAGTTTCCATTCTCATGTGGTTCCTGTGCTATGCCAATGACACGTGTCTGATCTTGTTGTAAACCTTGATTTTGCTAGCTGTGAACAGATGACAATTGCATGGCCTTGTATGGTGTCTGGCAGATGGTTTCTGGTTTCATTCGGGAGATCAGTGACCTTAAATTCTAAAAAAATACAAAAACTATTATTAGTTTTTCTTATTTATTTTCATTCAATAGTTTTTAATTAGGTTTAGCAAATCATAATTAACAGATTACTGTTCTGAATTCAATAGAAGAGCTAAAAATTAATTTTTTATAGTAAAAATAGGGATATAACACAGACAAAAAGGGATATAACACAGACACCTGATGGATGTCTTTGCTAAACTGAGGGTGTGAGTGGCAGAAGGTTTTATTTACTATAAAGCATCTGATGCTTTAAATATTACTGTATTTTAAATTTATAAATGAAATTCCATGACCCTTTTTTTCTCCTACAAATATTAGCATTAGTAGAGGCTTATGATGCCAAAAAGCAAGCTTATACAGCATCAGCCAAAAAAAAAAAAATTTCCCATTTCACCCATCCATTTGCTCTAAACATTTGTCCAGTTCTTCCTTGAATTTATTTAAGCTATCAACTTCCAACAATGACAGATGGAAGCTTTTTCTTGCAATCAACTACCTGCTGGCTAAAGGTAAATTTCTGCACATCTGTTCTACAACTGTCTTTCCTCATTTTGAATTTATGCCCCCTCAGGTTTGTAATCTGAGCAAAAGGAAGAATCCCATCAGCATTGAGCTCAACCCATTCAAGGTCTTATACACCTCAATCAGATCACCTCACAGGTGCCTAGTCTCCAGATGCTTCAATTTGCAGAACTTAAGCCTTTCTTGGTAAGAGGATCCCTTTGTTCCCCTCGCCAATCTTGTTGCCCCTCTCTGTACTAGTTCTAGTAACTCTCCATCCTTCCTAAAATGAGGCCTCCAGACGTGTATGCAGTACTCAAGGCTTCTGGCCTGACCATTGCCTTATACAAGGGGATAATCACCTTGGTTTGCCTGCTAGTAAAATTCCTGTATATCATTGACAAGACCCCATGTCCTGCTCTGGCAGCCTGTCTGCACTGCTCAGAAAACTTCATATCTGACTGTACAATTACCTCCAGGTCTTTTTCATTCTACCACACAGATGGTACTACACTCAGGGTGGTAGAGAATGAAAAAGACCTGGAGGTAATTGTACAGTCAGATATGAAGTTTTCTGAGCAGTGCAGACAGGCTGCCACAGAGTTTTCTCTGGGGTTACTGCTACCCATATGCAGTACTTTACATTTGTCAATGTTATAAACTTCAGTTGCCACTTCTCAGCCCATATGCCTAACTTTTCTAGATCCTGTTGCAGTAGCATACTGTTGTCAACAACCCTGCGAACCTTTGTATCATCTGCAAACTTGGACAAAACAACAATGGCCCCAACACTGAATTTGGGGGCTCCACTAATAACATTAGTCCACAAAGAGCAGTGTCCAATGATTACCACTCTCTACCTTCTCCCACTCAACCATCCTTTTATCTATTGAAGCAACTTGCCCTTAATGCCATACTGCTCCCATTTGTGCAGTAGTCTTCCCAGTTTCTACGGTGTCAAACACTTTCCTGAAATACAAGTACAGTTGGGCCCACTCTTATGGCAGGTTAGGTTCCAGATCCCCACTGAAAAGTGAAACATGGTCTTTTTTTCACTTGTGAATGCATATAAAGGCCTAATAACATGTTTACACTATCATATGTTGTAAACAGTCTGAATAACAGACATTAAAATGGCACCCGACACCCTTCTCAGATTCGGTTGCTGAACGTGTCATGCCGAACATAATGAACTTGAATATAATTGAAAACTGCTGCATTTGCAGAACGCTGAAAAGCGAGGCTCTACTGTATATGATGTCAAAATTATTTTTTGCATCCAGTTCTTTTGTCAACACATCGTAGTATCCAATCAAATTGGTCAGACAAGACTTCCTCTTAAAAAAAACCCATTCTGAATTATTACTGCAGTTTTGTCTAGATGATCCTGCAATACATAATTGCTGCAGAAAAGAAGTTAAACCAAGAGGTCTTGTAATTACTCGCATCACCCTTTTCAATCCCCCTTTGTGGATTGGGGATACATTTATACATCTCAGTCTGTGGGGACCTCCCCTGAGTCCAAGGAAGCTCATAATTATGGCTAAGGGTTTCTGTTTTCATTTCAATATATTATGAATTATGAGACATTAATTTTTTTTGTGTGTGGAATTTAACAGATACCAGGCAAGCAAAAGCATCTATCTTTCTTCTCGGCTATTCTATCTTTCAAAAAATAAAGCCTAATCATACTGCAGGGGTTGGCCTTTATTACTAAATTAAAGATAAGTATATAAGTGGCAGACTTGGACACAGCAAGGAACGTTTACAGCAAAAATATTGCTTATTAAGAGTTTTTAAGAATGCACATAAAGGTATTGTGAATTATTTTTAAATAACTGTTTTTCTTATATTTATTAACAGTAATTACTCATCTTTAATATTTTTTAAAATTTGACTTTGTTGAAAGATATTTGAGACAGTGTGCTTATAAATGTTAGGAGTTAGTACTATAGTTACCAGTTTTTTTGGGAGGTGGGGGAAGTGAAATTTGCATCATCTTTTCATTAGTATTCTTTTTTAAAAAAAATTCATATGTAAGGCAGTACATCTGATTTTAGCCACTGTACAACTGGTTAGGTAAACTTGTTCCTATATATCATTGACATCTATACATCATCTATATATAATTGACATTATCTCTGTGCAGCCTTACTATACTGTTGACAGCAACTTTCCTGTTGGACAGTGTTACAGCATCATGCCCTTTACATTTTGAGCAGTGTTGAGTTTGTCAATCCTTAATTGATAACACTGGTTAACAGCTAAAATGTTTTGGTAATAATAAAATACTAATAAAATATTAGTCAATTTTGACTAATATTAATATGACAGTTAAAATGGATTATTACTACTGGTTTTGGTAATACTAGTTTTGATTTTTGGGAAAATTGGGCCTTGACATACAGTTTGTGTAGTGACACTGCAGCCATTGGTGCTGAGTCACCGTTTCTTGTCTAGGTGCATTAGTTAGTCAGTCTGAGCCAGGCGTCTGTTCTTGCTACCCTTGTTATTTTTTGACTGAGCAAAAACTTAAATTTAACATGCTGTGTAAATAGTGCAGATAATTTTTGTTATGTTTGTGGTGAAGTAAAATTTGTATCACAGAAGCATGCCATTACTCCGATAATAAAATAAAAAAAGCATACAACTTTTATTTTTCCTGCAAGGTTGGGGACCAAGATGTGAAAGCTGGGTGCTTCATATTTGCTGCAATACTTGTGTTCTAATCTCTGCAGCTGGTTAAATCACAAAGGTTTCTCGTTGCTTTTTGCTGTATACCTATGATATGGAGAGAGCCTTCAGATCATATAATGGACTGTTATTTTTGTATGGAATTACCTGTTCATCAGGGGATTTCCAAGAGGAAAACGTTAAGCTACCCGAATATACCACCTGCTTTCGACCTGTACCGACTTCCCATTTGTAGGCCACCAGCTGAATACATTTTAGAATCTGATAAAGAGTCAGGTGATTGCCGAGATAAATCAGCTGAACCCTCCACGTCAACAGATCCTGATTTTTATTTCCAATTTCCCCTCTGCAGAGCCACGCAAAATTGCACAAAATGAATTAAATTATCTTATCAGAGAAATTGATTTACCAAAAAATAAGGCAAAACTTTTAGGCCTAAGACTGCAACAGTGGAATCTCCTTCAAGATAATGGTAAAGTGTTACTAGTGCTGCCAAAAGTATTTAACCCAGCTATAAATAAAATGGAAAATAACCTACATTGATATCAATGGTTTAATGGGCTCACTTAATATTGACCACTACCCTCAAGACTGGAGAATCTTCATTCTTTATAGATTCTTCTAAGGCAGTGTTTCTCAACCTTTTTTTAATTATTGCCCCCTCCCCCATAAAAATTTAAACAATAAAATACTTTATACTGACTCTTTTTATTCAATGGCATGCCTGAGCCCGATGCTTCTTAGCTAAAAGTTCAATGTTCAGTATACTTTTAGTAAGTTTAATTCTAGTGTCTCCTCTTGAACACATATCAATTCTGTTTCTTTCCTTTGTTAATATTTTATTTACTGAACTAAAACCACTTTCAACCATATGAGATTAGCATTAGCAAAGGCACATAATGCAAGAAAGCAAGCTTATATAGCATCAGCCAAAAAAAAACCCACCCTTATTTCACCCACCCACTCGTTCCAAACGTTTGTCAAGTTCTGCCTTGAATCTATTTAAGCTATCAACTACAACGACAGATGGAAGTTTGTTCCAGCAATCAACCACCCGCTGGCTAAAGGTAAACTTCCGTACATCTATCCTACAACCGTCTTTCCTCAGTTTGAATTTATGCCCTCTCAAGCGATTATTCTGAGCAAGAGGAAGAATCCCATCAGCATTGAGCATGCTCAAACTATTCAAGGCTTTATACACCTCAATCAGATCACCTCGCAGGTGCCTGGTCTCCAGACACTGTAATTTGCAAAACTTAGATATTGGAAAACAAAGAAGTACTTTGGCCATTTCAGACCACATTGTTGGATAAAGAAGTTTAGTTGTTTTTTATCCCCCACAACTCAGCTGGCGCCTCCGTAGCCAGGTGGGAAGGAGCAGCAGTGCGTAGCACACGCTTCTTGATTAGACCGAGGTTCGAGCCCGTCACCACCAAATACGGAGGATGCGGAAAGGTCAGGGAATGACCACCGCATACCCCGGAGCAATATGGCCCTAGTTGCTAATGCTCCTAAAAAAAAAAAAAAAAAAAAAAACAACAACAACAACTCAGCTATTCCACCCTTTTCGAATTTATATTTGCATTCTTCCTTACATTTTAATTCAATGAGTTCTTGAATTTCTTCACTAGCAGACCAGGCATTGCATCCAATTGGATCTAACATCCATGGCTTCATTTCAAAAGAAAATAAATCTGAAAATCTGTTTTTCATTTCACCTTTTAAAGAACACAAATGATCTGAATAATTCTTAAACTAACTCTTGCATACCATGAAATTGCTTTCAAATATTTCCAGTTTTTCAGTGAAGGCTTTTTTAATAAGCTTTTGCAGTCTATTACCATAATTGATTTCCCTCGAAGTTGAAGTGATAGTTAATTAAGTTTTCGAAAAATCCAAGCCATATAGTATATGTTGTTTTTGTGTTTGGTGATCTCCTTTGCTTTCTAAAAAGGTTTACAAATCTTGTTACAGTTTCCTTTAGAAAGCCATCTGACTTCTGTATGTAAAAGAAACCTCACGTACTGTTCATTATCAACACAAAATTTTCCGAAAAGGTGATCATATTTGCTGTTTGACTTTATTTTATTGATGGTTTTAATAACTATACTGAGAGATTGATAAAGAACTGGACTAATATTTTTTTCAACCAGATGATGTTGGTGCACAATGCAGTGTATTGCAAGAATGTTGGGGCATACTTCATTTAGGTGGGATATAAAACCTTTGTCTTCCAACAATGGAGTTAGCACCATCGGTGGCACAGGATACCAAATTTTCCAATGGTACTTGTTTTTCAACCAACCATATTTTTATAGCAGCAAAAATTGGTGCTCCAGTACAGTCAGTTCTATAAATTTTACAAACAACACTTCTTCTTGCAGTTTACAATCATCATCCAAATAATGAACGTATGTCATTAGAAAGGCTTTTTGTCGTTAACGGTGGATTCACCAATCTGAATAGAAAATTTTCTCATTTTTAGTTTTCAATTAGCTGCTCTTCAATGTTAACTGACATCTTGTCGATTAGTTTTCAAATTGAATTGTTGCTCAATGTGAATGCTTTTAAATACTGGAAGGATTTTGATGCATCATTGTTGAAATTACAGTCTCTAATGTGGGTTGTATAATAGTCTCAGAAACTGTGAGCATTACCAGTTTTTCTGCAATTTTATAAGGTTCGGTCATTCCATCGTCATTTGTTTGTGTGGTCTTCTTAAATAGGGAGGTAACAGTGTTACGTTGCTCAAAATTTCTGTTTTAAATTTTTAAAATATTTGATATGTTCACCAACTTTATCAGGATGTTTCCTTATTAAGTGATCTAAAAGTCTTGATAGTTTCATAGCCTCATTTGAAAATGAACTATTACACCTAAGACACAGGCCGTTTTGAGTCAAATGGGCTTTCAATAAAACCATAAGCTAGAATTCAGTGATCCCAGCACATTGATGTGTCACGTCCCCTTTCAATCGTGCCACGAGATTAGTAAAAACACCATCAAGTTCAGTGGCAGTTACTATTTAGGTGTGCTGTGAATATGCGTCTTTTAACTTCAGGTGTGACTTGAGTGACAAAAGGTAGGGAATCACTGAGCTAGATATTCATCCAGATACTGTTGACACTTTCTTTTCAGTACTTGATGTGATTGTTGATGGGTTGAATAACTACAAAGAATTAAATAGTAAAATATAAACTATTTTTATTTAATTCTCATAGCCCCATGTCACTCACAAAACCACTGTGGATCAAAAATAAACAATAAATCAATACTAATTGTTGCTTAGAAAGTAGAAACAATAGACTGAAATATTCCCTCATCCCATCCATGCCGCTACCAAGGTCGCCACAGTCAGAAACACCAAGGATCACAGAGACATTACCTCTGAGAGCACTTAGGCATTTAATGCCTATGAAAAGCAAAGGTGGTTGAATTAAATCACGCCACACTATCTTCCTTTTATCAAAATTTCTCTCACTGCTAATATAATATACCTATATGTTAAAAATCAGTTGTCTCAGGGGAAAAGAAAATCCAATGAGAGAAATTAAATATTAAGGAATAAGATGTCGTTGGTTAGGGTTGAACTTTGGAGGGCCCAAACCATTGTAATACCCATGATTTTTTTGCCCCCTTGGGGGCGATATCGCCCCTGTTGAGAATCCCTGTTTTAAACTGAGTTTGAAAACAGTGCTACTACATAATGGCAACATGCTACCATCAATTCCAATAAGCCATGTAGTTCATATGAAAGAATCATATGATAACATGAATCTTCTTATTGAATCCATCAACTACAAGGATTACCAATAGCAGAGTTGTGGTGACATGTTATTGCCACCTTGTTAGGAATGCAGCAGGGAAACACAGAATTTTGCTGTTTTCTTTGCAAATGGGAGAGTAGAGCACGGTCTTCTCATTAAAAAAAAAAGACTGGCCTTCAAGGCGGTCACTTAATCCAGTGATAAAATATGTCCCTTACAGTCCACTAGTTGAGGCCAAGCAAAATCCTGTTAGTACCTACACAGAAAATTGGGACTTATGAAACAGTTTAAGATCATGGATACAGATGGATCAGCTTTCAAATACCTCAAGGAAAATAATTCCAAGACTTAGTGAGGCCAAAATAAAGGAAGCCATGTTCATTTGCCCACAGATGCAGGACCTCAAGGACAAACACTTTGACCAGATCCTCCATGGTTATGAGAAAGCAATCTGGAATGCTTTCAAACTTGTAGCAACAAACTTTCTGGGTAATAACAAAGCAGATAACTCTAAGCAGCTTGTGAGAATCTTTCTGTCATAATAATATAAATTAGGCTGCAACATGTCATTAAAAATACACTTTCTTCCCTCCCATTTGGATATTTTCAATTGTGGCCCATTAAGTGATGAACATGACAAGAGATTCCATCAGGACATCTCAGCAATGAAGAAACAATACCAAAGCAAATGGAACTCTGCAATGCTAGCTAACTATTATTTTGTTGTGGGGTACAAACAACAGGCAAAGAAGTGTAAAATATGAATCAAGTGATTTTATTTATTTTGCTGATCAATGTGATTTAATGTGTATTTTTCAATAACTAAAAATGTATCAATCCTCATTATTTTAAATTGTTTTGTAATTTTTTTTTTTTTCTACAATATACCATCTTTTTCAATATAAGATATATTAAAACAGTATAATGAATGTTCTTTATTTATCCTGTTTTTAGGCCTCTGTAGCATATTTTATAGAATAATAAGACAGTCAGGCATTTTCAAAACTTGAGCAAAATATTTTTTTTAATCCAGATTTCTCAACTCTGCACATGCAAAACAATACAGAAAAAATTCTTTCATAAACAAAAAAAAAAAAAATTTAATTTGTTGACCAGTCTAATTTACTGCAACTGAAATGCAGAACCTTGTATTAATCCTTTCACAAGTGATTTTTCAAATCTTACTGGGTTTCAGATAATCAGTTTCTGATATTTGTGGAATTTTTGTAATAATGATAACTCTGTAGATAAATGCTTTTAAATATTAATTTATTTTTAATTTGAATTTTTATACTATCACTTAATAAAATTATTATCAAAAATTAAATTATAATTTTAAATTTCATGAAAAAAACAAACTTGTTATCTGTTCTATGCTGTACATCTCTGCCATCTACATCCATTTCAAGATACTTCCTTTTAGCAAATACATTGGTTAAATGTGACCTTCTAAAAACGTACGTAGATCAATTTGTATACTTGTTAACCCTTACATACTTAATGTATGGGTTAAAGCAGTGGTTTTCAACCTTTTTTTTTTATAACGACACCCCTAAGTAATTTATTTTATTTTGCAGCTCCCCTACTCAATTTTCTGCCTGTTAGATCTGATTCTCTCCATGTGTGTGCGTACGTACATACGTACGTACTCGTATATATCTAATATTAAAAAATATATGTTATATGATAGTTATTACAATAATATATTTATAAAAATTACATTTCATAATACAAATTATATATATATATACAGTATATAATAATTTTATTCTTTATATAGAGGTACTAAGCAAACATCAATTATAGATCACTACAAAATTAAAAAGATGCTGTACACCTTTTTATAATGAAATAAACATTAAATTAAAAAATAATAATAAGTTTAAGTAACCTAAACCCAAATTACATGGCACCCTTGGAATGTTGTTGCGACACACCAGTTGAAAACCACTGGGTTAAAGCTTGGTTATTTTTTAAACTATATAATTTGTCTATCTTGTATCAGCGTTCATCAAAAGGTACATGGTCATATACACACTGATGTGTTTTGCCCATACAGCTACTGTTTTGCTGTGTACAAATTGAAAAAAATATTTTGAAGCTATTCTAAATAATCTCCATGTTTTTTCCTGAAAACTTTTTTTAGGTGTAACAACAGCCACTTAGCAATCTATTTCTTTTTAATGTCCATTCCTATCTAATTGTGCTCAGTATGTTTAAGTTTTTATACTATTTTAATTTATGCCTCTCCTGTATAAATTGATAATGTTTTTCACATCATAACCAAATACTGCTGCTGCTTGTTGACCAACTGTTCCCTACTTATCTTGATATCATCTGTAAATTTTAACATGATACTTGAGTATCATGTTAAAATTTAAAAAGTTTAAAATATTACTGATTAACATCAGTATCATTATAAACAAGAAAATTATAAACAAGGACACTATCATATTGATGAGCCTTACTTATAATACTGGTCCATTCAGAGCATTTCACATTTATAATCACTCTGTCTTCCATCAGTTAACCATCCTTTATCTGCTGCAGCAACCTACACCAATGGAATGCATCAACTTATGCATAAGACATTTGTATGGGCACTGCATCAAAAGTCTGTCTGAAGTATAAGTACAAAAAATTATATCAAAGTTTATAGATATTATAAGTGTTCACATAATCAGTTCACTTCCTTGTGACTATATCACAATACCAGATTGGTCAGACAGGGTTTTCCCTTAACAAAACTCTGTTGTGACTCTTAAAATATTATTATTGAAGCAACTCTTCACTGCATCACTAATTTTGAATTTCATTAATTTTTCTAGATCACACTTAGAACCCCTTTGTATATGTGGGAGAGATCTGCATATTTCCAATCTTCTGGAATTTCACTTCAGTTTAACAATACATCCATTATTGTGTAAATGGTTTTGGTGACCTCTTTAGTCATTGCTTTCAGTGTTACCTCCTTGTGAATGGGTATTTAACATCTGTTTTTACAGATTGATGTTCCCTTGTGAGGAGCAACTGTGCCAGTGAATCTCAGCACTATAAAATCAATGAGGAAATTAAGAGGAGTTACTATAAAAATTTGAGTGTAAAGGCAAGTAAGCATTAACCATATAATGGAAATAATAATCAACTGACATTTAGTGTGTGGATATATAAATTTTATGTGCATCATTATTATTCAGTTAAACATGTCTTAAAACAGTCATTTTATTTAAAAAATGATATTGTAAATAAAATATCAGTATACATGTCAAAATTTGCAGACAATGTAAAGATTGTAGAGTAGTTAATGATCAGTTCAAGTCTAGTAGTTAATGATCAGTTCAACTCATCCTGAAGGAACACTCCTTCAGGATGAGTTGAACAGGCTGCAAGAATGGTCTGAAAAGTGGTAGCTGTGTTCTAATGCAGCGAAATGCAAGATCTTACACTTGGGGAATGCCAACCCCAAAATAAATTATCTACTTGGTTGGTGGGGTTGAATTAAAAACAGTAGAGAAAGAAAGGGATCTGGGAGTTACAGTATTGGCAGATATGAAGTTTTCTGAGCAGTGTAAACAGGCAGCCGGGAAAGCCCGTGGTGTCCTATCGATGATTTATTGGACAGTATCCTGTAGAGATAAAGAGGTCATAATCTAGCTGAATATGGCAATTGTAAGACCGCATTTATAAATTGTCTATGTATGGAGGCTTCATCTGAAAAAAAGACATTGAGCTTCTTGAAAGGGTCCAAAGTGGCAACTTACATGGTGAGATCGGCAAATGGGTGACCATATGAGGAAAGACTCTGAATGGGTGGGCTACTGAGCTTAGCAACCAGGCACCTCAGAGGTGACCCGATTTGGCTTTATGAGGCTCTGAGAGCGGTTGCTAAAATGAACGAAGGCGGAATTTTCACTGTTATAGAGAATTACAGAACTCATGGGTATAAATTCAAATTTCAGGGGAACAAGTTTAGGTTAGATTGTAGGAAGTTTTTGTTTTGCCTTCACAGATAGTGAGGCGGATAGTTTGAATAAATTCGGAGGTCAACTGGGTAGTTACCTATGTGAGGAGAGAAGCAAATAATTTGTATTTTCTTATCTGCTCTCTTTTTTTTTTTTTTTTTTTTTTTTTTTTCTTGCTAGTGCAGCAAAAGCTTATGGCTATTACTATTATTGTAATAATTTTTATTATCATTAGCATTGAAAAATGAAATATTAACGTACTGGGCAAAGTCTCCCCCATTCCTCTCTTCTTGATGCTTTCCACAGAAGGTGCATTTTCAATAGTAACTTCAGATCTTGACTAAATCTCTGGTTTTTCAGCCTGTTTTTTGCCATTTTTGCGTTAGTTTCTTGTAAAGCTATAATGTGAATCTTAAAAATCTGCTGCTAAATGGTATTAATATGTAAACTAAAGTGTGCTACTGGCTGTAATTTATACCTATTTTATTCTAAGAAGTACCACTGCCTGAAGGTGGTTCTTAGAACAAAATAGGTACTATAGTCAGTAAGCCTTTCATTAGTGAGGAAAATTGCAGAGGTGATGATTTAAGAATGCAATGCTAAGCCATCTAGACAGAAATGGCTTATTCAAGGGAACACGCCATAGATTTATTAAAGAGAACCTGTTCAACTAACCTGACATGTTATTATGAAAATGTTGCTCACGAGTTTGATATTGGACATAACTTGGACATTGTTTATTTTGACTTCAGCAAAACGTTTGGCTTGATCCCAATAAGCGATTGCTATGTGTCATGAGTTGACATGCGTCCTGGTAATATCATTTTTTCTGGCAAGTAGATATTCCACTGGACTGAACCTATAAATAACATGCTAGGAGGTATTTGAACCAGCTAATATATATAAACTTTTAACCATTAATCTGCTAGCTGTGAATGGAGGGAGTAGTAGTAGTGTGTGTGTGTGTGTGTGTGTGTGTGTGTGTGTGTGTGTGTGGAAACACTCCTGAGGCAACCTTGTATTAAGAAGCTGGGTGTATCTTGACATGAATTAACAGTCAACCTAATGGAAAAAGCTTATCTGTGAAAAGAACTACTCCTTTAAATAAGCTTTCTAATTAATTCCAAAGAAATATTTGGTCTTACTTCTAATCTCTGACGTCCATTCCTATCTACAACTTACAAAGTATACCACTTACTTTTTCTGATATAATCATTATTAATTGCCTCAGCCACCACTCCTCTCATTTGTTTTAATTATTTTCTCTGATTCCTTATGTTTTAAACATGGTACTTATGCACCTATCTGTTTTGATATTCCTTATCAGACTTACTAAGCTGGTATCTCCTATTTTTTCTTTCTATGAAATATCTTCTGGTGCAGCTTAGTCTGCATAATACATCACCATCTACCACTCATTTAGATCGGTCTTGGTTATGTTTCCATCAGTGACTGAATGAATTTCTGAAGTCCTCTTCATCGGAGGTTGTAGTTAACCAAGTTAGACAGTGGAATTAGGATCTCCCATGAGTTATTCTTGGTTTTTCAGCCTGCGTGACATGCAGATTGGCCTGTGAGCATACACTTCTACAAAAAAAAAAATACATGATACAGATATGAGTAAAAAACTCTGATTCATATTAAAATAATATGAATTTATTTGAAACTCTGTAGTCTTGAAATTCATTTTGATGATTTTTTGTACACTTGCTTATAGAAATAGGAATGTCATAATCCTGATGCGTAAAGCAAAGGCAACTGTAGGACTGCACTTGGAATACTCTGTTCAAGTATGCAGATCACAAGTAAAGAAAGAAAGAAAGACATTGAGCCTCTTGAAATGGTTCAAAGAAAGTTCACTTGGTGAGATCAGCAAAGGGATATCCATGTGAGGAAAACACTTCCAAATATGTGAGCTGCCTAGTTTGTTAACTAGGCAGCTTAGGAGACATCATTAAGGTGTACAAGATTCTGAGAAGAGAAAGTAAAATGAATGAAGGTGAAAATTTTCACTGTTATGAATGATTGAAGAACTAGGGACCATAAATTAAAATTACAGGGGAACAGGCTTATACTGGATTGCAGGAAATTTCCTTTTGGCCAGCAAATTAGCCATTATTCTACTAATAAATGAATTAAAATGTGTTTTAATTCATTGATTAGTAGAATAAGTTGGCTCCATGAGTGGTTGAGGCTAAGGGCTTGTGGAGATTCAAAGGTAAGTTTTAAGTACCCTGTATGACAGGCCTAGCCAACCCAAATCGTTCTGTAGGCCACCTTGACAAATTACAATTTTCCGTGGGCCATACATAAAATAAAACAATCTTTTAAAAATAAAAAATCAAATGCCATAAAAATTTATTTTATTCATTCGTTTTTAATAAGTTTCACAAACATGTGTATGTGTATTCGAAGGTGCTCACAATTTTTTTTGCAAAAAATCTTAATCTGGAATACTTTTCTACTGTCACATACGTGTTGATTTTTGATGTCATGGCATGAATGAGTTTTAATTCATCATTGCACTGTAAATCAATTACTTCCATCTGCAGAGTTTCCGGTTCGAAGAAGGCAAGGAGCAGTGGGGATTTGGGGAAGTACAGCTGGTCTAGTATTATATTTCTTGTTATTTATCGTGCCTAGTGAATGATTTCCCCACTGATGTAGTCAGTAGTACAAAAATCATCTGGCCGGCTGCAAAAAAATGTAGTGTGCCACGGGTTGGCCAAGCCTGCTGTATGAGGTGGGGAGTGAAACAGGTGGTTTGTTTTATTTTCTGGCTGGTGCAGCAAACACTTCAGGCTTCCTTTCACCATATTGCTAATACTGATATTACTTACTACTTCTCAGCTCATCTGCCTGATTTATCTAGGTCTTGTTGCACTAACCCACCCTTATTCCTGTCATTAACCACCCTACCAACCTTTGTATCATCTTCAAATCTAGTCAGTAAGCTTGATATTAATTCATCATTTTGTTACTAAATATTGAAAACAGTAATGGGACCAGCACTGAACACTAAGGGGCTCCATTAATATCATTAGTGTAAGAAGAGAGTGTCCATTTATAACTACCCTCTGTCTTCTGCCACACACACATCTCTTCCTTTTTCCCAGTAAATTACCCCTAATGCTACCCTGCTCCAGTTTGTACAACAACCTTTCATTCAGAATGGTATCAAAAGCTCTACCAAATTTTAAGTATATGATGATGTCAGAATTATTTTTTGCATCCAATTTCCTTTGTTTTTGCATCATAGTAGCTAATCAGATTAATTAAGCACTTAAGATTATTAAATACTTAAAGATACGTTGCATTTTAGGGCAAAAGCCTCAAGTTGCGCAGTTAGTTAACATGCTTACAAGTTAGTGCAAGGCGCCTCCGTAGCCAGGTGGGAAGGAGCAGCAGTGCGTAGCACACGCTTCTTGATTAGACTGGGGTTCGAGCCCGTCACCACCAAATACGGAGAATGCGGAAAGGTCAGGGACTGACCACCGCATATCCCCAAGCAATATGGCCTTAGTTGCTAATGCTCCTAAAAACCAAATAACAAGTTAGTGCAAATGCATCAGATCTGCTCACAGTTAACAACTAAATAGTTATAAAATACTTAAAGGACTTTAAAACGCCAGGAGCTGATGGAACTGCAGAGTTGCTCAAGAACAGTGGAGTGACACTATGGAGAAGAATACATAATCTGATATTGTTAATATGGTCTGAGGAAAAAATCCCAGGTGAATGGACACTTGGAATCATACAGCCGATTCACAAGAAGGGTGATAAACTGCTTTGCTCTTACTATAGAGGTATTACATTGCTGAGTGTTACAAAGTTTTGTCAGGAGTTATTTATAACAGACTGGCAGCATATTCAGAGAAAATCATTGGAGAATATCAGTATGTTTTCAGACCCAGTTTTTCAACAATTGACCAGATTTTCATCTTGTATATACAATATACAAGTGTATATACAATATACACTTATTGTATATTGTACTCAAATACAAAAACACGCTTTTGATTCCCTCAAGAGAGAAAATGATCTCTTGGGCATACCTGCAAAGATTGTTAGGCTCATAAAAGCAACCCTGGCTGGCTTTAAAGCAGTGGTGAGAATTGACAATGAGTTGACGACTCCCTTTGAATTAATGCTGGTGTTAGACAGGCCGATGCACTCTACTGTGTTATTTAACTTGGTTTTAGAGGCGACTGTCAGAAAATTAGAAGTGACTGGACACATAGGCACAAAGACAGTGCAGGTCTGTGCATATGCTGATGTCGCTATTATCGGTAGGACTAAAGGAGCACTGGAAGAAACAGTGGCCAGACTGGATAGTGAAGCACAAAGAAGAGGACTTAGGATAAATGAAGTGAAGACAAAATATATGGAAGTCTGGAGAACGGCAGATAACAAGGAATATTCAAGAACCACCAGCTTCTTGTTTGAGAATGTTCGAAATTTCGCCTATCTAGGTTCGCAGATAAACCAGTCCAATTCTATTATTAATGAAATTAAATCCCTTATCCTGAGTGGAAACAGATGCTTCTATGCACATGAAAAACTAATGAAGTCCAGAATATTGAACAGACATTTAAAATTAAGAATATACAAAAAAGTCTCATTAGACCAGTTGTGACATACGGTTGTGAAGCTTGGACATTAACAAGTAAAGGTGAGCAATTGTTGAGAGTGTTTGAGCATAGAATTTTATGAAAAGTTTTTGGGCCCGTACAAAATGTTGATGGAGCCTGGAAGATCAGAATGAACCATGAACTTGACCATCTTATTAAGGGTGCGGACATTGTCAGATTTGTGAAGAGCCAGAGACTTGCCTGGTTAGGACATGTTATGAGAATGGATAACAGCAAACAAACTAAAAGTATAATGAAATGGAAACCTACTGGTAGGAGGGTGAGAGAAAGACTGCGGAAAAGATGGATGGATGACAAAGAAGAAGACTTAAAAGGTCTTGAGAATAAGAAGTTGGAGAAGTTTGACTTCTGGAAGGGCTTACTGATGGAACATCAGTGAGAAGGCTTAGACCCACCCTAGGTTATAATGCCAGAAGTAGCAGCTAATCAGATTGGTCAGGCAAGGTCCTTAAAAAATCCTACATTATGCTTTCCTCTCAAGATGATCCTGTAATACTTCTTTAGCAGCTGGCTTTATTAATTCTTCAGAACATAAATCAATCTTACAGGCCTGCACTTACTCACTTACCCTTTGATTTCCCTTCTCCTCCAATTTTTTTTAAATTGGAGAGACATTTGCACATCTCCAGTTTTTATAGGTAATTTCCCAAAATCAAAGAATACTCATAATCATGGCCAAAGGTTTGCTTGCCTCTTTTGCTGCTTCTTTTAGTATAATTGAATACATTCTATTGGCTCCAGCTGTCTTATTTTCTTTAAGAGAAATGTGCTTTCTTTAAGCACATTTCTCTTCCACTTGCTTTTCAATTAGCATAAAATCATCTAGCTTCTGGTTATAACCCGTTATCTGATATTCCCATCACTGAAGGCTTCACGTGTGAATGTAGATGCAAAATATTTATCCAGTTTGTCAACAATATGAGCAGGATCATCAAGTGGATATCAGAGTAGGTCAATGTGGTTCATCCTTCTACTTTGAACGTTAACATAAGAAAAGAATGTTTTGCTACTTTTCTTTGCATTTTTAGCCAGACTTCTGTAATCTTCCTCTGATTACCTTCTCCCTTAGTGACTTGACAGCAGGTTTCTGTGTCCTGGTGATTTATAAACATTCTGTGCATTCCTTCTATGCTATTTAGTCTCAGATATCCAGTTAGGTTGAGTCTCGAACGTTATCACTTAGTTGTTATAAAAAGCATAGTAGATTTTGTGATTACTTCTCATTTGGAACTGCATTTTGTAACATCATTGGATGGTCCCAGCAAAAAGAATTAAAAACGGTCTAAGATTATTGCAGTCGCCTTTTTGAAAGCAAAATCCTTTCCTTTTATTCTTGATAGTCATTATATCTTTAAGTAAATCTCATATCACTATACAGTAATCTCTGTAAAATACATCACTTTACAATCTGGAAATATTAAGCTGTCCAGCACACTTGTATCAACGACCACGTTTGTCTTTAAGAATACATGCAAAAATTGGCAAAATTTCTTTCTTTATAAGATGTTTTTAGGACTGTTTTTTGACAAGCAGGATTTCAAGTGCATTGATAATGCAATGGTCTCACAGCCGAACAAACTTGGTTTACGATGAGTTGCCCTGGTATTGTACTTCTTCTAAATACATAGCCTTGCAAAAAAAGGTTACTTGGCTATTTAGTTAAAAGGTGAGACTGCAAGACTAATTGACCCCTTATCAGATAGCAGGTGGTCTCTAGTGACAACATGTAGACAAAATGGTTTACGTTGTTCATTGTTACCTTCCCTGTGATTTACAGTGTTTTCAAAGTTGTAACATGGCCAAAGCTATTTGAAAGTAGTGCAATACCACAGCAACTTGCTACAAAGGTAAATTTGCTTTGCTGTGAGAATTAAGACCATTACATTACCCATGCAGTTTAAATCCTGCTGCCTACAAATACAGATGGAAGGACAAGATAGTTGTAAGAAATGTTTACAGATTTAAATAGGTTCAGTTGTTTGTGCTCAATATTTATTGAAATGTGCTCCTCTAAAACTGCTCATCTACTAGCTTTATGTCTCTAAAACCTGGAAAATTTTTAAAATCTGACACCTATCAATTTTAAAGCATTTACTGTATTACTATTACCGCCACTTAGTAGTTTCTTTATCGAAATATTCTTCATGCACAGTCACTGCTGCTAATCAGATAAAGGAGTATTGCTTTCTCTTGTTTCCTCACTAACATGCTGGTGCAAAAAAGCAGTCCTACAATATATCTAGAAACTCTACTACTGTGTGAGCAGCCAGTCCACAAGTTCCACTCAATATCCCAAAATTTAAAATCCCATTGTGAGACATTTTGACTTACTGTAGAGTTGTTTGGCACAGTCATTTGGCCTATAACATAGTCCTCTAATTTTTGTTTCCTCAGTGGTTATGTCAAACAAAAATGGCCGAACATCACACTGGCCATCCACATTAACTGGGCACGTTACTTTAGATGTACTCACCATATTCAATTTCCACATCCTGTATATCTGACTGGCACTATGTTTACAATATCCCCGAAATGTCTATATTTGATGACTTAACCAATACTTAAAATTTATTTACTATACTCCTATTATTATTGTACAAGCATGTATATGTGTGCCTGTTTTTGTACTTGTTAACACAGTCCATATATTATTTGCTTTTCTCATGAACATCCCCAGCATGTCCTGTAATCCTGCACTCTTTGTTTTTCAGGCTGCCGTGTGAGGTGGGGCAATGAAGTTCCCAGGCTGGTGCTGGTGCAGTTAAAAATGAGTTTGAAAATAAACCAAAGTGGTACGTTGTAGTTCAAACTTCCATCCAACAGATGGTGGTACAGAGATTGTCCATTAGGCTGGGTTGCAAGTAACAACCAGTTTCATTAGTAGCATTAATGTTCTGCATCCCGATTTTGCACTGGAGCAATGAATGAATGTCAAATTTTGCTTTAAACTGGGAAAATCTGCAACAGAAACTTATGAAATGTAAAAAATTGTTTATGGTGATGAAACTTTGTGCCAAACCAGTGTGTTTGAGTGGTATAAGCAGTTCAAAGACATACGTGAGGATGTTTGCAATAACCCAAGAAGTGGGCATCCATCAACCTCTTGAAATGAGAACAGAGTTGCAAAAGTTTGGGAAATTGTGGCAAGAGATTGCTTCACCCTCAGAATGTTGGCTGATGAGATGGATATGAATAAGGAAATGATTCATTAAATTTTGCATGAAGATTTAGGGAAAAGGAAGGTCTGCAAAATTTGTACCTCATAGAGGAGCAGAAGCAACGAAGAGTGTCGTCATGCAATGACTTCATCCAGACATGGTAAGACAGTCCTAATTTCCTTGACTGTATTGTCACTGGAGATGAGTGTTGGGTGTTTCAGTACAACCCAGAGATGAAGCATCAGAGCATGCTTCAAAAGCATCAACAAGCCCAAAAAAGTTTTGTTGACAGGTGTCCAGGATCAAGATGATGCTGATCATGTTTTTTCAATAAACAGGGTGTGATTCATAAGGAGTTTGTACCTGAAGGGGAGAGTCAATGCTGCGTTCTATGTACAGATGCTTCAATTGCCAAACTGAACATCATCTCTTTGGATGTCTTCACTGACTCTTTTCAGAAACTTTTAGAATAGTGTAATAAGTGCTTCGATCAGATGGTGATTACTTTTAATAAAAATAAAATCATTTTTGAGCTCCCTCACTTTGTGTTCTTTTTATTGCAGGATATACAGAATAATAATAATTTAACTGTGGCCACAAGCTACAATTAAATTATTATTTTATATTCTTCCCCCAAGTTACAGGCTTTATTATCAATATTATCAGCAAAGATTCTTGCACCTCTTATTTAAGTGTATCCCATCCCTGTTAAAACAGTCTCTTGTTAACAAGCACAGACTGTGTAAAAAAATTCTATCCCATATGTTTAGCACAATCTTTCCAATGGTGGGTTATTGCACAAGGCTGTCATGTCTGAGCAAAATTACTTAGAAATCCTACCACAAGCTCTTTTGCAACATTGCTCTAATACCACTTAAATAAATCCCCAGATTGCTTATTCTTAAGATCATTAGTTCTAACTTGTACAACATCACCCTCTGTGCCCTTAGAAGAAACTGTTGTAAAACACATCAACTTTGTTCCTTGGCAGATCATGTTGCACCTTTTGCACAATCTATTTCTTATTTTCCTGAGTCATTGCAATAGCTACTTCCTGTGAGACTAGTGCATTTCTACTTACAGAAATGCTGTTGTGTTTTCTGTTATAGGACTGTTGGTTCTACTGTTCAGTTGAGTGCTTGATGGGTTTTAATTCCTTTGAGGGCATCAATCCTGTTCCTCAAGCTCTCCTGTTGGTCCATCAGAAAGCTGAATTTGTGCTAAATCTATTTGCCATCTTTGAATCAAAAACACATCCCATTTGCCTGTATCATGTCTTGCTAAGATTCACAAGCAAGCACCAGGTTGAACACTGTATAAAGCATGATTTGTAAGAGAACTCGGGGGCTCACGTCTGGTGAGTATGGGCTTGACACACCCAGGGTCCTGAGCTGGATACCATCATTCTTCTCTTTCTTGGTGATTCCTTTTTACTTCTGTCAATCTCTCTCTCTCTCACTCTCAGGGTAACTTGGGAATTTTTTTTGGCTGGTGCAGCATAAGCCTCAGGCTTCCTTGCACCATATGGCTAGTAATAATAATAATAATAATAACTTGTCCTTTTATAGCATAATTATATACAGTTACATTATAAAATCATATTCATATTGTTATAAATTTATAGTTTACAGGCTTAATAAAAACAGTTCTAATATTAATTTTACTTCTACAGAATATTAAACATGGGCTTGGCACACCCAGGGTTCTGAGCTGGATATCATCTCTCTCACTCAGGGTAACTCAGAAATTTTTTTTTGTCGGTGCAGCGTAAGCCTCGAGCTTTCTTGCACCATATGGCTATTAATAATAATAAACACTAAACAATAATTGCAGAATTCTCTCTTTGACTCTTATTTTAGAGTATTTTACTTACTTTATCAGATAAATGCAAATAACTGCACCATTAATTTCAAACAATGATAAAAATAGTCTACTTAGCAAGTTTGAAAATTGCACTCACATCTTAGATAGCCTCATATCTAAGGGAGGATAGGAAACTGTGTGATATCTGATTAGTGTCCTTAATGATTGAGGCTGTGTGCACTTTATCATTATTGTGAACCTACGTTCACAATAATGATAAAGCCAGAGATTTTCAGATCGGGTCTTTTCTGGCTCACTTTCTTTAAACTTCACTGTAGTACTGTCGCGACACAGTACATTTTTCCATAGTGCAAGTATAAATCGTGCTGCTCATATATAAAAAAAAAAAGGGTGATGACCATATATGCCTGACTACCAGACTTAATGGATGTGCATTTTTTGGAAGATCTGTTCTGTGCTTTTACTGCAAACTTCATTGTTTTGATCCAGGATTCATCTTCAGTGAATGCTCTGCTTAAAATGATTTTAACCTTTGGCATATGGGGTTGATGAGGACTCCACACAGTATTTTATAAATTTGTTTCATTACCTTTCCATACAGTGAAACTTGATAGAATTAAGATTTGTTTTTCTTTGATTTCTCCACTGAAAATTCCAGAAATCTATTAATTGTTGCACAATTGGAAAAATTTCATGAATTACATGAAACCTATTTATATGTACATGTATCCTCCAATTGGTATCTCTCTCTGGCTTTGACATTGATGGATCATCTGGAATGTTGACGTGCATGCTTTGTTTCATGCAATGGATGCTCCTGTTACTGACAGGCTGTCATTTAATTGCATGCATTGAAGGTGCAGTTTTTAAATTTTCATTACACTTGCTGACAGATCTAAAGGACGTTTTTAATTTCAAAAATTAATTAAAAATGTATTTTTAATATAAAACATGGGTTTTTCACAGTTATATTTGGAAAATAGTGAAAATAAAGATGACATCAAGCAAATTTAACAATTTTCAATTATTTTTGCTGATTTTTCAAATTTCCACAGTGCATAGAGTAATTTCAGTTTTTCACACCATTTATGGGTTAAGCGGAATAATCACTGGAGATGAATCCTTGAATTCAGGAGTAAAGAGTCATAATATCTAATATAATATCTATAGCATTAGCATTAGTAGAGGCATTTGATGCAAGAAAGCAAGCTTATGCAGCATCAGCCAAAAAAAAAAAAAAAAACCACTTCCACTTCACCCCTCTGTTCGTTCAAAATACCTGTCCAGCTGAGCCTTAAACTTATTTAGGCTATCAACCTCCACGACAAGGGATGGAAGTCTGTTCCACCAACCAACCACCCGCTGGCTAAAGGCAAATTTCCGCACGTCTATCCTACATCTGTCTTTCCTCAATTTGAATTTATGCCCTCTCAGGTGATTATTCTGAGCAAGAGGAAGAATCCCATCAGCATTGAGCATGCTCAAACCATTCAAGGCTTTATACACCTCTATCAGATCACCTCGCTGGTGCCTAGTCTCCAGACACTGTAATTTGCAAAACTTAAGCCTTCCTTCGTAAGAGCACCCCTTTGTTCCATTCACTAATCTTGTTGCCCTTCTCTGTACTCGTTCCAGCAGCTCTACATCCTTCTTGAAATGACGCCTCCAGACCTGTATACAGTACTCTAGGTGTGGCCTAACCATTGCCTTATACAAGGGAATAATCACCTCCTTATCCCTGCTAGAAAAATTCCTATATATCATTGACAATACACCATGAGCTACTCTTGCAGCCCGTCTGCACTGCTCAGAGAACTTCATATCTGCCTGCACAACCACCCCCAAGTCCCTTTCATTCTCTACCACTGTCAGTGTAGTACCACAGAGTTGATACGTTGCTCTGGGGTTGCTGTTTCCCATGTGTAGTACTTTACATTTGTCAATGTTGAACTTCATTTGCCACCTCTCAGCCCATCTGCTCAACCTTTCCAGATTCTGTTTGCAGCAGCATAGTGTCAGTAGTGTCCTTGACAACCCTGCCAACCTTTGTATTGTCTGCAAACTTGGACATTAAGCTTGATATACCATCATCAATATCATTTATAAATACAGAAAACAATAATGGACCCAACACTGAGCCCTGAGGGACTCCACTAATAACATTAGTCCACGATGAGCAGTGTCCATTGATTACCACTCTCTGTCTTCTCCCCCTCAACCACCCCTTTATCCATAGCAGCAATTTGCCTCCAATGTCACACTGCTCCAATTTGTGTAGCAGTCTTCCATGTGCAACAGTATCAAAAGCCTTTCTAAGATCCAAGTATATAATATCAAAGCTATTCCCTGCATCCACTTCTTTTGTGACTGCATCATAGTATCCAATCAAATTGGTCAGGCAAGACTTCCCCTTAACAAAACCATGCTGTGTAATGTATAATATCTACTAATATAATATCTATGGCCTTTACAAGTTTTCTGTCTATAAGCATCCATCTTCAAGAATGTACAGACAGTCATCTCAGTTATTGATCTTGATGGATGTCCTAGAGACATGTTCTGTGCTGGTCCTCTGTCTTGAACTGCTTATGCCTTATGAAAATCTATTAATGCAATTTTTTATCTCTGCAGGCCTACAATAACTTCTGAAAACCAGCAAACTAAAATAATGATAATATATAAGGAAAATAATGAATGAATAGAAAAATGCCTATATGGGCTGCCACCCCCCCCCCCCCCCCAGATCCACTGTATTGTAACAGTCCATGTAGGCATTTTTCAAACGTTCTAATGTTTCTTTTGGTGTTTGTTCAGTAGTAGGCCACAATCTCACATTGGCTTTCTAATTATTCGTTATTTTCCTTGTATATTATCATTGTTTTAGTTTGCTGGTTCTCAGAAATTATTGTAGGCCTGCAGAGATAAAAAAAAAATTGCATTAATAGATTTTCATAAGGCATAAGCAGTTCAAGATAGAGGACCAGCACAGAACATATGGATGTCCTAGAGTCATGTTCTGTGCTGGTCCTCTATCTTGAACTGCTTATGCCTTATGAAAATCTATTAATGCAATTTTTTATCTCTGCAGGCCTACAATAACTTCTGAAAACCAGCAAACTAAAACAATGATAATATATAAGGAAAATAATGAATGAATAGAAAGCCAATGTGAGATTGTGGTCTACTGAATAAACACCAAAAGAAATATTAGAACTCTGAAAAATGCTATATGGACTGCCACCCCCAGATCCACTGTATGTAGCAGTCCATTTTTCAAACGTTCTAATGTTTCTTTTGGTGTTTGTTCAGTAGTAGGCCACAATCTCACATTGGCTTTCTAATTATTCTTTATTTTCCTTGTTTTAGTTTACTGGTTTCCTTGAAGTTATTTTAGCCCTGCAGAGAAAAAAATTGTATTAGTGGCTTTTCATATGGATTTCTGTCGGAGTAGACTTCTTAAAGCTTTGTGCACCAATTCCAGGATAACTTCCTCAGTCATTACAAACCTGTGTTTTTTTCAAAGGAGATATAAACTTGGGAAGAAAAAAGGGAAAAAAAATACAGAACTAAATCTGGTGACTGGAAAAAGCAGATCACGATGGAGTGCTTTGCAAGAAATCCTTGTATGGAAAGTGCCATATATGCAGTGGCTTTATGATGTTTTGAGTGGCTTTATGATGCTTTTCTCCAAAATTAGCAAAAATTTTGGAGAAAAGTGGATGGAGAAACCATTTTCTCTAAATAGCATCACAATTGCTATAGAATTTTTTATTTATAGTATTCCTTCTTCTTGTTGGAAATTTTATGGTGCAATGGTAGCTAAAGGCTATTCTCCCCAAACAATGGTAGAAAATAACAAGTATCAGCATTCCTGGCTCACTGATTGACCATGCAGGACATATATTCTTAATAAACGGTGCCCCATGATTTAAAAGTACAATAACATGATCTTCACATTTTATTGAGGATGTCTTGCTTTTTGGTGCCTTACAGATTGACTGAATCATAGCCATGCATGCACAGTTCATCACTAGTAATGTAGGGAGAAACAGTGTTAGTCAGCAGCAGCATCATGTTAATGTCGATCTGACACGACAGTTCTCTGTGGTTATCAATGAAGGTGCATGGCACAGAGGCTGAAAAGAGTCTCACATTTCCAAACCATTCGTTAAAGTCAAAAAAAAAAAGAAAGAAAAATTGGTTCCACTAGCAGCTTCACAGATATTTAAATGGCGAATACCACTAATCACCTCCCAAATGTATACAATTGAATCATTAATTTTTGAAGTTGAGTGCAGCCAGAGCAAGGATCATCCTTAGCAGAAAAGCGACCCTCTTTAAACTTTGCAAACAACTGAAAAGTCTCCAAATGACACAGCATTTTCACTGAAAATTATTTTTAATGTTTTGTGGCTTTCTGCACTTTACCCTAATTAGAGATAAAATTTTTATGCAAATTCACCTCAGTAAAATTACTCATTTTAAAATGCAGTGAAACATAACACCTTTTATCAGCACATGCTAATTCAGACTGGCTGCAAATAAATAGGTGACTTATGCATTACTATATCTAAAGGCCTCCGTAGCCAAGTGGTCAGGAGCGGGACCAGTAGTACACTCTCTTTGCGTAGACTGGGGTTCAAGCCTGACTGCTAAATACGGTTGATCTGCCAACCTGCACTGGACCGGCGTGGCAGATTATGGTCCTTTTCCCTCAACATGAATCATTAAGGAGGCTTCCATCATGCAGTGGATTGATAATGGCTGCAGTTTGTCTAGCTGAGCTGAGTTTGATGCTACCGAATGTGTTGTGATATGTTCTGCTGCATTGGATATGCCACAATACATATTTGGTGCCAACAAACATGTGTTTCACAAGTCTCGATTCACTGTGATGCTGCAATTTCAGGCTGTAGAAAGTCACTTCCTGAACTTTTTAATTACGCATATTTACATTTCTTATATATTTTTTGTGTGGTGAATTAAATGGTGTTGCTGTTTTTTCTGTAGTGTCAGTATTTTGGCAGTAGCCGAAGGATTTATATTTTTGAAAGGTATATTGCATAACTGTGTACTAATAACTAGTGTATTAACTGTGTACTAATAACTAGTGTATTACAGCCTGTAGTATTTTTGTGTGTTTGTATTTGTCCAGTTTGCTATGGCTGCCAAATGAAGGTGTGAGTTATCTCCAAATTTATTCCACTATGTTCGTGGATATTATATTCATCTGAAAGCATGACATTGTTGATAACACAAAGTTTTACAGTGTATGGGAGGCCTATGTGATCAAAACTAGTGGCACTGTGGTAGTTGCAGGTCAAGGTTAGAGAGATGGTTTTGGTGGTAGCCTTAAGTATATGCCTTTTGATTAATTGGAACAGGAGCTCTATGTAATTGTTCATCATTGTGAAATAATTAATTGAGACTAACTAGCACATGGTAGATTTAAGTAATTTTTGAAATGCTACAATTTGGACAATTAAAATGCCTCAATGGCAAACACCTAAAACAATTCTGGCTACCTTTTGGGGACTTGCCATTTCCTGTCTTCGGTCATGTGGAGTTAGCACATTGGTTTGAGGTACAATTTTCTAGAAAGTTTTACAAATTTTTTTAATAATCTAATTACTTTAATTATTTAAAGTTGTAGTGGTTACCAATGGGGATTACAGTTTCTTGAATTCAGCTTTGGGTTACAGAACTCTTATGGGTGATTTGATAAGATTTGACATGAGTCTTAATTATAATATTTTCCAATATACAATTTAAATATTTACAGCATTTTTACAGAAACTATTAGTATATCATAAGTAATTAATTCATATAGTTTAGCTGGAATCCTTAGAGTTACTCTCCTATGCTGTTAAGTTGAAAAAGCTTACATGTTTATACAATCCCAATAACATATATCCTGGTACCCAAAACCGTATCATAGAAAAAAACCTTCCCATTGGCCACAGCAAAATTAACCTCAGCTATGTATGAACCCATTCTCGGCCCACTTCAGGATCACATAAACAGATAAGCCTTTCCAGCTTAATAGCATAGGAGAGTAACTGAGGATTCCAGTTAAGCTATATGATTTTATTAATTACTTATGACATACTAATAGTCTTTGTAGAAATACTGTATATTATATAGTATATATTATAAAATATTGTAATTAAGACTCATAATAAAGTCGAATCTTATCAAATTATCCATAAAAGAATTATTCTGCTACCTGAAGTTGAAATCAAACAACTGTATCCCCATTGGTAACTTCTTTGGCGCCTCCGTAGCCAGGTGGGCAGGAGCAGCAGTGCATAGCACACGCTTCTTGATTAGACTGGGGTTCGAGCCCGTGACCCGGAGAAATATGGCCTTAGTTGCTAATGCTCCAAATAACAAAACATTGGTAACTTCTACAACTTTAATTTTCTAATTATTTAACGTAATTTATAGAAGTTTGTAGAACTTTATAGAAAATTGTAGTTCAAATCAATGTTCTAACCCTACATGCCTGAAGATAGGAAACAGTGCCAGAATTGTTTAAGTATTTGGCATTGAGGCATTTTAATTGTCCAAATTGTAGCATTTCAGTAATAAATTACTTAAATCTACCACATATGTTAGCATTAGTAGTGACATATGATGCAAGAAAGCAAGCTTATACAGCATCAGCCAAAAAAAAAAAAAAAAAAAAAAACTCCTTTCCCATTTCATCTGCCCATTTGCTCAAAAAGTTTGTCTAGTTATTCCTTGAATCTATTTAAAACTGTCTTTCCTCGGTTTGAATTTATGCCCAATCAAGTGCATTATCTGAACAAGAGGAAGAATCTCATGGTTAATTGCTGGAAGAAACTTCCATCTGTTTCTGTTGTGGAAGTTGATAGCTGAACTTGCTCAAACCATTTAGTCTTTAAGTTTTCAGATGCTGCAATTTGCAGAACTTGGTAAGAGCAACCCTCTGTTCCCCTCACCAATCTCTGTTGCCCTTCTCTGTTCTCATTCCATCAGCTCTACATCCTTCCTAAAATGATGTCTCCAGACCTGTATGCCGTATTCAAGATGTGGCCTGACCATTGCCTTATACAAAGGGATAATCACCTCCTTACTCCTTCTAGAAAAGTTCCTGTATACCATTGAAGACCCCATGAACAGCTGTGGCAGCCTGTTTCCACTGCTCTGAATCTTAATATCTGACTGTACAATTACCCCCAGGTCTTTTTCATTCTCCACTGCCCTGGGTGTAGTACTGCACAGTTGGTGTGTTACTCTGGGGATTATGGCTATCCAGTAATTTGCATTTGTCACTATTAAACTTTAATTGCCATCTCTCAGCCCATCTGCCCAACTTCTTTAGATCCTATTGCAGCAGCATACTGTCATTAACAACCCTGCCAACCTTTATACCATCATTATTATCATTGATATGTATTTGTGTAGTCTCAATTAATATGCCTTTTGCTTTACCATGAATATGGAGAGAATCCACAAACAATCATGATGACTACTACTTTTATATGGTGGATATGTGAAAGTTTAAAAATTCTGCAGGTAGAAGGGTTTATCTGTAGTATGCCAACCTCAATCTGGTTCCACACAATAAAGTTCTCCTGTATTACAATCCATTGTCTAGAAAGAGTGTTCTGATGAATTTGTTGAACCAGATAATTGGGTATAAACTTCAGAAGCTTATTCAATAAAGTGCTACATTTCCCTAATCAGCAATAATTAGAGAACTTAGTGAGGAATTGGGTCTAACAAAATCCATTGTAGAGCTCCTGAAGTCTCTGTATAGATAACCAGGATAGTTAAGCAACATTTTTCCCTTTTATGAAACTGCTCTGTGTCCTTGAAAATATAAGGGCGCCTCCGTAGCCAGGTGGGAAGGAGCAGCAGTGCATAGCACACGCTTCTTGATTAGACCGGGGTTCGAGCCCGTCACCACCAAATATGGAGGATGCAGAAAGGTCAGGGAATGACCACCGCATATCCCGGAGCAATATGGCCTTAGTTGCTAATGCTCCTAAAAACCAAAACAACAACAACCTTGAAAATATGGTGCCACATGATCTTTGGGACTAAAAGTTATAGATATGGGACATGTGTAAGTTATTATCAACAAACCCTGTTTTTTTGGGGGAGGGTGTAGTTTATTATAAAAACACAAACTTCGTGTTACCTAGAATTAAATTTTATTTAATTCACTGGGTTTTATTTTATTTTTAATTATGTGTGAATTAAATTTTATTTAATTTGGTTATTCACTATTGCGTTGCATGTTATAATTTGCAACACAATAGTGAATAGCCATGTGAAGCACTTATGCTAGCAGAGAGGAAATATTGAAGGGAAAAAGATAAACATAATATTTAAAAAAACACAAACGGGAGTTTGCTGATTATGTGTGAAAATGGATGTAAAACAAACAATTCTAATGTGAAAACAGTTATGTATCTTTCTTTTGGATTTTAACACAATGATAAGATGGATCAAAAGGAAAGATTGCTGAAAATTGAGAAATTAAGGTAGGAAAAACTGTTGTGCTGAAACAAGTGTTGAAAAATTGCTAAAAAAAAAAAAGAGAGAGAAGCAGGATATACCAGTAAGTGGCAGTTTGCACATAGTTCTTCATGTATTATTGTAGATTTAAATAGTATGTCCACTTATTGATTAATTTTAGCAGATGGACTATGATTTTTTTTTTTTTTTTTTTAGAGATGCGAAAAAAAATATTTTTATTGAAATAAGAGACATGCACTTGTGATCTGTATAGTAAACATTCCATGTATCTTTACAATGATGATTTTAAATAGAAAAAATATAGTGTTCTTTGTTGACTCATTTATGGAAAATGTTAGTGCTCAGTCTTCTGATGAAGTTGGATTTGTGTATAATTAACCTTCCACTTGCGCCCTCAATTTTAACAAGGACACTTTCGAGGCATCTGTATGATGTTTTTTTTTTTTTATATATATATATATATATATATATATATATATATTAATTATAAAAAAATTATTTTTAGCTTTTCAATGAATTGAAAATGGTAATCTATTAATTATGATTTGCTAAATGCAATTAAAAAATATTGACCAAAATAAATGAGAGAAGTCAGTAATAATAATGAAAGTTATCGTATTTTTTTGAATTTAAGGTCACTTGCTGTTCCCACTTTGAAACCCAGGCATACACATATCATCTGGCAGACAATGTGAATGAATGTATTTTTGCTAGCTGTTTGTATTTAGCCAGCGAAATCAAAGCTCTATTGCAAGATTAGAACTTGTCACTGGTGTCTAACTGATGCCATGTGGAAATGGGAGTTGCCGAGAAGAAAGGTAGACACTTTTGCTCACGTGGGTGTCTGTTAAATGCCAAACAAAAATTTAATATCTCATAATTCATACTATATTGTAATGAAAACAGAAAATACTGCATAACCATTTACAGAATATTGGTGAGCAAAGGTACATGAAGAAATTGATTTCATTTTTAAATTTAAAGAAACATAAATAAAATATATATGTTCAAGTGGTTCTTGTCAGATTTCATGATAGCAATGGAAGTTTAAAGAGAAAGCCAAAGACCAAAGGGACAATTGAATATAAGTACAAATCAATGAAAACATTTTTCAAATTAATGAAAACATATTCTTGGTCTTGTTTTTTTTTTTAGCGAGCTGGTTGTTAAAAATTTAACAACCAGGTTGGTATGTTTCTCTTCGGTTATTGCTATCCATATGCAATACTTTCATTTGTCAATGTGAAACTTCAGTTGCCACTTCTCAGCCCATTTGCCCAACTTATCTAAATTCAGTTGGAGTAGCATACTGTCGTTAACAACCCTGCCAACCTTTGTATCATCTGCAAACTTGGACATTAAACCTGATATACCTTCATCAATATCATTGATAAATATACAAAACAACAATGGGCCCAACACCGAACCCTGGGGAACTCCACTAATAACATTTGTCCACAATGCCTGGCAACATAAAGGTCGCAGGTTCGAATCCCGCCTCGAGCTGGGATCAGAGTAAAAATGCAAAAACCTTGGGAGGTGCATTATGGCCACAGAAGCCGATGTGCGAACAACTAACAAAAAAAAAAAAAAAAATTGTCCACAAAGAGAAGTGTCCATTATTACCACTTTCTGTTGTCTCCCACTCAACCATCCCTTTATCCATTGTAGCAACTTACCCTTAATGCCTGGCGCCTCCGTAGCCAGGTGGCAGGAGCAGCATTGCGTTACACACGCTTCTTGATTAAACCAGGGTTCGAGCCCGTGACCACCAAATACGGAGGACGCGGAAAGGTCAGGGAATGACCACTGTATATCCCTGGAGCAATATGGCCTTAGTTGCTAATGCTCCTAAAAACCAAATAACAACAACAACCCCATACCTCTCCAATTTGTATAGCAGTCTTCCATGTGCAACAGTATCAAAAGCTTTCCCGAAATCCAAGTATATGATATCAAAATTATTTTTGGCATTCAGTTCCTTTGTGACCACATCATAGTATCCAATCAAATTGGTCAGACAAGACCTCTCTTTAACAAACTCATGCTGTGTTTTAACTATTACTGCAGTCTTGTCTAGATGATCCTGCAATTCTTCTTTAACCCGTGATTCTATTATTTTCCCTGAAACACATGTTAAACTAACAGCTCTATAGTTGCTTGCGTCAACTTTTGAACCCCCCCCCCCCACTAACATTCATAAAATGTTTCAATAAGTGAATGAATTCATCAGTGACACATGACTTAGTTTTTGCACTGCAAATGCACAAAAGAGATGTTTTACACTTGCATTCTTTGATTGAGTCAGGCTGAAGTGTTATATGATTAATAGAACTACCTGCTCAAAGCGGTAAACTCTTACTCTTGCTTATTAGCATTACATTGAATTTAAATGGAAATCATGCACCAGACTAGATCAGCAAAGCAACAGGCTCAAAAGAGTGCTGTGGCTCAGTGGGAGGTTGGAAGGGAGATGGTTCTCCCATGAATCACAGCCTGATGAGATGTGCTGTTTGTGCACCTTTTTGGAACATACATGATACAACAAGGAGGGTGTTTTCATAGTATTCGATGTAGAGAGTGTGAGGATATTAGGTGCCAATTCAGCCTTCTGAATTGGCACCTAATTTGAGCTTGAATGGGAGTTTGACCAAAACTCCCATTCAAAAATGAAGAACAGGGTGGATGCCCCAAAGGAATTAAGTTGGGAGTACCCACCAAGCTCTCAGCTGCTCACCTCAACACCAGAACTTGCACATTAGCAACACAGTGGCAAACCCCCAAGCAGAATGTGCTGATCCCACAGGAGGTAGCTATTGTCAGTGACTCTGTTGTCAGGGAAATATATTGTGCAAAAAGGATAGGTGGAATAGGACTAGGATATGTCTGCCAGAGGCAAAAGTTGATGACATTGTAGAGCAGATATTATCCTTTGAAGACATAAAGGTTGATAAAGATTAATGATATAGGAGATCTGAGGACCTACTTAACAAGCACAGAGAAATGTTGAGAAAAAAAGTCACGAATTAGGGTTAAATTTGAAAGTACCTGCAATTCTGCCAAGACATGATAGGAGGGTATGACGAGAGCCTTATCGATCAATTCACCCCTGGAGATGTTATGCAAGGCTCATGGGGTAGAATTTTTCCTAGTGTGGTCTGTGCTTGTTAACAGGAGAGACTGCATCCCATTAGTCTTATAATGGGAGATTTTAATTTCCCAGATATTGACTGGAATTTGGGGGCTGGTTACTCACACACTAGCAGGGCTTTTGTGGATTTATTGGATGATTGTTTTCTACATCAGCATGTTCGGGAGGCAACTAGAGGGAGTAATACTCTTGATTTGATTATCAGCAGTGATTCTTCATGCATTAAGAATCTGCAGATAAAGGAACCACTAGGTGGCAGTGATCACAGTGTGCTGAAGTGGGATTTACTCAAAGAGGTAACTACCATTAGGGGTAAAGGGAAGGGTTATTGCTTCCGTAAAGGCGACTACGATGGACTGAGACAGTATTTAAATTCTATACAGTAGGACCAACTGATGATGTTACCAACAGCAAATTCAAAATGGGAAGCATTCAAAGAACTTATCTTGGAAGCTACTAGGCTTTACATACCAACTAAGAAATATTGTTCAGGGTTTAGGCCAAAATGGATGTCAGATGAACTAATGAGGCATATGGCAGAGAAGAAAAATGCATGGGATACATACAAATTAACACATGACACAGAAGCCTATGATAGATACAAGTTGATATGCAACCAAGTTACAAAGGAGGTTAGGCAGGCGAAGGCAGATTACGAGAAATCCTTGGCAAGGGATGCAAAGAAAAACAGCAAAGAGTTCTTTACTTATGTAAACTCTAGAAGGAAGGGGATGAATCAGATTGGTCCACTTGATATTGATGGGTCAAGTGTTGATGATCCTGCTCAGGTAGCTAACACACTAAATGAATATTTTGCATCGACATTCACGCATGAGGAGTTATTCAGCGAGGGGAATGCCAGAGGTATATTCAACTCTAGCAGTAAGCTACAGAATCTTGAAATAACTGGGAGTAAAGTGGAGGAGAAACTGTTGAAGATAAACACAAGAAAGGCACCCGGGGTGGATGGGATCTATCCAGTTATATTAAAGGAGGCAGCAAAGGAAGTAAGCAAACCCTTAGCCATAATTATGAGAGCTTCCTTGGACTCAAGGGAGGTACCCATAGACTGGAAATGTGCAAATGTGACCCCAATTCACAAAGGAGGATCAAAGGCTGACAAGTAATTATAGACCTGTGAGCTTAACTTCTGTTCCAGGAAAATTAATGGAGGCACTGGTTAAAGAAGCACTGCAGGATCATTTAGACAAGACTTCAGTTATAGCTCAGACACAGCATGGTTTTGTTAAGGGGAAGTCTTGCCTGACCAACTTGATTGGATACTATGATGCAGTCACAAAAGAATTGGATGCAGGGAATAACTTTGATATTATATACTTGGATCTTAGAAAGGCTTTTGATACTGTTGCACATGGAAGACTGCTACGCAAATTGGAGCAGTGTGACATTGGAGGCAAATTGCTGCTATGGATAAAGGGGTGGTTGAGGGGGAGAATACAGAGAGTGGTAATCAATGGACACTGCTCATCGTGGACTGATGTTATTAGTGGAGTCCCTCAGGGCTCGGTGTTGGGTCCATTATTGTTTTCTGTATTTATAAATGATATTGATGATGGTATATCGGGCTTAATGTCCAAGTTTGCAGACGATACAAAGGTTGGCAGGGTTGTCAAGGACACTACTGACACTATGCTGCTGCAACAGGATCTGGAAAGGTTGAGCAGATGGGCTGAGAGGTGGCAAATGAAGTTCAACATTGACAAATGTAAAGTACTACACATGGGAAACAGCAACCCCAGAGCAACGTATCCACTCTGTGGTACTACACTGACAGTGGTAGAGAATGAAAGGGACTTGGGGGTGGTTGTGCAGGCAGATATGAAGTTCTCTGAGCAGTGCAGACGGGCTGCAAGAGTAGCTCATGGAGTATTGTCAATGATATACAGGAATTTTTCCAGCAGGGATAAGGAGGTGATTATTCCATTGTATAAGGCAATGGTCAGGCCACACCTAGAGTACTGTATACAGGTCTGGAGGCCTCATTTCAAGAAGGATGTAGAGCTGCTGGAACGAGTACAGAGAAGGGCAACAAGATTAGTGAATGGAACAAAGGGGTGCTCTTACGAAGAAAGGCTTAAGTTTTGCAAATTACAGTGTCTGGAGACTAGGCACCAGCGAGGTGATCTGATAGAGGTGTATAAAGCCTTGAATGGTTTAAGCATGCTCAATGCTGATGGGATTCTTCCTCTAGCTCAGGAAAATCACCTGAGAGGGCATAAATTCAAATTGAGGAAAGACAGATGTAGGATAGACGTGCAGAAATTTGCCTTTAGCCAGCGGGTCGTTGGTTGGTGGAACAGACTTCCATCCCTTGTGGTGGAGATTGATTGCCTAAATAAGTTTAAGGCTCAGCTGGACAGGTATTTTGAACGAACAGAGGGGTGAAGTGGAAGTGTGTTTTTTTTTTTTTTTTTTGGCTGATGCTACATAAGCTTGCTTTCTTGCATCAAATGCCTCTACTAATGCTAATACAGGAATGGGATGCCCTTAAATAGAAAGGGTGCAAGAATATTTGCTGTGAAGCTATTGAGGCAGTGTTAGGTGAGTCGGAAAACTGCTGGCTTAGGGGAAAATACACAGACCAATAGATTAACAATAGCCACAGGCAGAAGTGAAAGTAATTCTTGCACCGCTTCTTTTGTAACGTGCAGTTTCTGGAAAAGTGAGGTGCCAAGGATTTCAATGAGTAAATATGATGAATTTGAAGGGCAAAAAGGATATCCCACAATGTCTGCATTTCAAGTCATGAAATGTAGACATTGTGGGAATATCAGAGATATGGTGTCACTCATATAAAGGATGCAGATTTTGAATATGGGGAGTACAATGTATAGAGAAAAGACAGACGGGGTGGGGAGGGGTTATACTTTTAATTAAGAAGCATATAAAATCTAAGGCAGTGCATTCAGTTGACATGGGTGGGCAGTGCAATGCTGAGTCGGTTTAGTGTGACACAAGCACTGGGAAAACAAAAATGAGAATAGGAGTGGGTTACAGGCCAAATGACTGATGGTACAACAAACTCTACAGGATATATAGGGGGCCATTAAATCAAAATGTTTTATAATGGGGGATTTTAACTTTGCAGATGTTGTCTGAAACTTGTGTGTTGGTCACTCACACACTAGCGAGAACTTGTAAATTTATTGGATGACTGCCGTTTTCTGAAGTAGCATGTTAGAGATAGCAATACTCTTGATCTGATTATCAGTAGCGATTCTTCATGCATTAAGAATCTGCAGCTAGGTGGCAGTGATAGTGTTTTGATGTGGGATTTACTTAAAACTGTAACTATCGTCAAGGGTAAGGGGAATGGTTTTTGCTTTTGTAAAGGAGACTACAGTTGTAAGTTCTGTACAGTTGAACCAACTGATGTTACCAACAACAAATTCTAAATGGGAAGTATTCAGGGAAATAATCATAGATGCTACTCAGCTTTTCATACCAAATAAGAAATACATTATGAAGCTTAGACCAAAGTGGATATCAGATGAACTGTTGAGACACATGGCTGAGGAAAACAATGCATAGGATGTATATAAATTACCAGGTGACAGAAGCCTAACATAGATATAAACTAGTCTGCAGTCAAGTTGCAAAGGAGGTTATGCAAGCCAAGGCAGATTGCAAGAAGTCTCTGGCAAAGAATTCCAAGAAAATCAGTAGACTTCTTTACTTTTATGAACAATAGAAGGAAGTGTTAATCATATTGATCCACTTGATATCAATGGTTCTACTGTTGATGATCCTGCTCAGATTGCCTACAGGCTGAATAGGTATTTTGCATCTACATTCACACATGAGAAATTCTTTGGGTAGGAGGATGCTAAAAGTTTATCAAACTCTAACAGGGAGCCAAATGATTTTGTGATAACTGAGAGGAAAGTTGAAGAGAGATTGAAGTTAAACAAAAAAGGGGGGGGGGAGAAGCATTTGGGCTGGATGGGATCTATCCAATTATATTAAGGGAGGCAGCAGAGGAGGGTAATCAAACCCCTTAGCCATATGTATGAGAACATCTTTGAATTCAGGGAGTACTGCAGATGTGCAGATGTATCCCCAGTTCACAGAGGGATCAAAGGGTGACATCAGTAATTACAAACTTGTTGGCTTAACTTCTGTTCCAGGGAAAATAAAGGAGTCACTGTCTAAAGAAGCAATGTGGGACCAGCTAGGACAGGAGTTCAGTTATACATCAGTCACAGCAGGAGTGTGTTAAGGGGAGACCTTGTCTGACCAGTTTGATTGGGTACTATGATGCAGTGACAGAGGAACTGGATGCAAAAGAAAATAATTTTTATATCATAAAACTTAAATTTCAGGAAAGCTTTTGATACTGTTGCATATAAAAGACTGCTGTACAAATTGTAGCAGTGTGGCATTAAGGGCAAGTTGCTGCTATGGATAAAGGAAGTGGGAGAAGACAGAGAGTGGTAATCAGTGAACACTGCTTTTTGTGGACTAATGTCATTGGTGGATTCCCACTGGGTTCCGGGCGCCTCCGTAGCCAGGTGGGAAGGAGCAGCAGTGCGTAGCACACGCTTCTTGATTAGACCGGGGTTCGAGCCCGTCACCACCAAATACGGAGGATGCGGTAAGGTCAATTAATGACCACCGCATATTCCCAAAGCAATATGGCCTTAGTTGCCAATGCTCCTAAAAACCAAAATAACCCACTGGGTTCGGTGCTGGACCCATTGTTATCATCTGTATTTATTAATTTATTGATGGGGTATACTGGGCTTAATGTTTTCAGATGATAGAAAGGTTGACAGGGTCGTTAATGACAGTTATGAAGGTATGTTGCTGCAACAAGATTTAGAAAAAAATTAGGCAGATGAGATGAGATGGCAATTGAAGTTTAACATTGACAAATGCAAGGTATCGCTTATCTGCTCACTGAAACCCACACCAACAATAACTCAGCCTGCAATTGAAGGAGTTTTGATCCGCTGCATCAAAAAGCAATGAGATCTGGGTACGATCTGATGTGTAAGCTTGCTTTCTTGCATCATTTGTCATTGATTACTACTAATACTAAGCATCAAAGAATGTTTCTTAAAATGTAAACTGGCATACTGGAATCAGTGGTATTGTTCCTTTCTCTAGTTGTCTCTCTAATGTTAATATAGAAAACAGTCATCCAATAATTCCAGAAATGTTTTGCTTCTGAGTGAGCGACTAATCACACAAATTCCAATCAACAACCAGAAAGTTTTAAAATCCACATTACATTCCCAAAAATCTTGTAAGACATTCTGATTTACTACCCTCACTCTGTCTGTTTTTTATACTCTTCCCACTCATTTGGCCTATAACATACTCCTGCTCTTATTTGTTTTCCCAGTGTTTGTCCCACACTAGACAGACTCTGTGTCACACTGTTTAATGGTTGTTATGTTTTAGAGTGTGCTTTTTAACTAGAAGTGTGTCCCATTCCCATCATGTCTCTCCTTTCTGTATACAGTATAATCAACTTATTCAAATTCTGCATCCTGAAGTTACTGAAATTATCAGGTAAAAGTAAACTATGAAATTAAAAAATATATATTAAATGTTGTAATATACTGTACTTCATTACAAATACTCCATTAATTAGTGGCACTTCAAATTTTGCCATCCTATAGTAGCAGTGAAAACTGACTAAACTTATTCAGTGTGATCAGGCTGACAGAAGGTGATGGTGAGAAAAATCTAAATACTCTGTTTTATTTTGAAAATATTTTAGCTGATGGCAAATGCTATCACACTGAGTTATGTTAATAGATCCTATATAGCAAAAACCTTGTCCAGTGGATGTTGTCTTATTTCCAAAGTCAAGTTAAATTCAGGTCCATTGGAATGAGGATTTACTGTAATTTATAAAATGTGCTTAAGAGCTTCACTTTAAAATGAAAATAATGTATGTAAGCACTTTATTGTGAATTTTATAACAGTAACTTATTAGGATAATTAAATGAAATTGTCTTTCATTCTTCAAGTAAACTATGCACGAATATTCAGTTTACTTCTGTAACTTTTTTACTAAATAGTCCTATGCAATTACTAGTTCTACTTTTGAAATTTTTCTAAATTAATAATTTCTTATTCCTGCTGCTCTGAAAGTAATTCTTGTTTCTTTAGAGACATGTAAATGTTGAAGACCAGTCAGGTAAAGTTGGTCTCCTTCAGCTCTACTACAAGACTGTACTGCCATTACCAAGACGAGATTACAGACAGAATAGACGAGGCCGACTCCTTACATGTAAGAGAAAAGTTGAACCACAGGAAACAAAAACAGAAGTTTCACCTGTTGGCAGCAGGTAAGATGTGTGAAATTAATCTTATGAAAAACACACAAATATATAATCAAAGTTTTCACTACTTTGCTGTAATGACTTAACTGGTTTAGAATGGTTAACAGGAGTGTAAGTGGAAGCACCCTTTCTCTAACTAATGCAAGTAATGCATTCTTGGGAAATGGCTGGTAAGTTGAATTGGAACCATACAAATATATATACAGTGGAACCCTATTAATAAGTTTTTCAAGGGAGTGGAGGTTTAGAACATCTTATGAGGGAAAACTTCTTAAAGGGAAAATCACCTAAAGGTGTGAAATATTAACTACACAAATAAAAATGATTTTTAAGTACTATTTCAGAATTTATTGTCATTTAATGCAAACAATATTTATTAGTCATGATTTAATAAGATTTCAAAATTATAAAAAGGATGTAATGAGAAGAAAGGTAATGAGAATGATAAAAATCAATTACAATAATTACAAGTAGTACAAAAAAAACTAAATTTTTCATAATTTTTTCAAGTAGCTATCCAGAGAAGACTGCTTCAAATATTTTGGGGAGAGCTTCGTATAGAAAAAATAAATTTCCCTGACACATTTCAAAACTGACTCAGGACCATTAGCCACACTATGAATGAATTGCTGCAGTGGAGAGAAGCCAATCATTGCATCGCAGAATGTTGGTACAGCAGGCTCATCTTGTTCAGACTTGTTATTAGTTGTTTTGATTTTCATTACAAATGTCTTCAATACTTTGTCACATATGATAACATCATTGTCTACATCAACATGATAATAAAAATTTACTGTGAATCCCAAATTACTCTGTAGGAAATCTCATTTGTCAAAAGGAATATCTTCCTGTTCTTCATCACTTGCAACACTATCAACATTTTCTTGTTTCTATATCATTATAGAACCCAGCCTTTTTAAAGGAATTAATTATAACAGTAGGCCTCCCTGTATCCCATGATGCCGCTAAATAATATATTGCATCTAACAAAGAAATTTTTGACTTCAGTTTTTCCATTCAGTTTTACAAGGGTAAGCAATTTATGTACAAAGTACTAGTACTTAAGAAAATGCATCTTTAAAACAATCGCTCTGGTCCATTGGTTGCACAACTGACGTAGAATCCCCTGGGAAGAACTCCACATGGACATTGTTTAAGTGTTCATTGTTTGACTGATGAGCAAGGCAGTTATTGACAAATAAAAGAATTTTTCTATTCTTTTCTTGGGTTTTCCTATCAAAAGCAATGGTATTAGCCTCCACTCTTCTGTAATTCTCTCCCTACTCGGTTTACTACCATGGCAATTCTGTTCTTTGAGTGCATTAGTCTTATTAGGAAGTAGGTTGTAAAAGACTCCTAATTTCTCAACATTAAAAATATCACACTTTCTATATTGTTTGATCAAAACTTGTAGTTTCCTTTTTCTCCATTAATGAACTTATAACATATTCACACTAGAAATAATAGTTTGCAAATATAATAAAAAAATATATATAATAAAAACAACACTGCAAATAATATAATAAAAAAAATAATACATTACTCTGTAAACTAAACCATATTTTTTCATAAATCTATCAATCCACCCATTAGAAGGAATGAAGTCCACTCCAAGCCTATCAGCAATTTCAGTGCTGATAGGCTTGGAGTGGACTTCTCTCTCAACAAATTACCATTAACTGGAACATTTGCAGCAGATATCTGCTTGAACCAAACCACTAATGCCTTCTCCACATCTTCATATTTTCTATTTCATCTCCTTTTAACTTTACGTGAAACATTAAGGGAATTTGAGTTCAACATGACATAATTCCATTTACTGTAGAAACTGCCATATTAAGTTTTTTTGCCAACTCAACTTGTGTGCGAGAGAGAGAGAGAGAGATTTCATTCTGCCATTTTTATGACATCAAGTTTTTCTTTTAATGCCTTTCTTTTTATTCCTTTGGAGTTCATCCTCCAACTATTACCTTCAAATTAGAAAAATATAATATGATTAGTATAATTAATAAATCACAATCTACTGAATAATTCAGAACTGTTCAGAACTTAACAACAAATGCTTCACATGGTCAGTGCTATCCAGTTATGGATATCAATGAAAACAATTGCAGTATGTCACTTCCATTATATCAACGTGTTTATGTTGTGTAATATTTTTTAATATAAAAAATAAAGAATTTCTATAGAAAAAAGGCCTACGTGCTCTGGATTCATTATGAAAATTTATTTTGTTTCTCAGAGCAAACTAAACATAATTACAATTAATAAGCTTTCGGCTGGGAGGCAGCCTTCTTCAGATTGAATACATGAATGGCAGTTGGAATAGAGATGTGCACTGCCAGGATGGTGCGTGAGGCGCGTGGTTAATTTGTTTGTTGATGTTTGTGGCTGTGACATATGGTGGTGACGTGGCCAGCGTTTGTCTATGGATAGAATTACTGCCTCTGTGATGGGGTTAACTTGGCAACCACTGTTCCTGTTCAAAGAGGCATCCGAGCATTTTATATTTAACGATTCCAACCAGTGCGCTTTAGGTAATGGTGGGACCTGTCCACAACCACAACATCGCGGTGTGGGTCGATGTCGTGGCGGGTTGTCCAGACATGCTCGGCGATAGCTGAGTGTTCTACATCTGCGAAACAGATCACCCTTTTATGTTCTGAGAGACGTTTCTCGAGTCGACGTCCAGTCTCTCCAAAGTAGCAGCTGGTGCAGTCACTGCAAGAGATGCGATAGACCAAACCACTCTGTAGAAGAGAGTGGGGACGGGTGTTTTTACGTTGGATATAAGAGAACGCAGTTTCTTGCCTGGGAGTTGGATGCATTTTATCCCATATGATTTTAGGATTCTACCGATCTGTTGTGACAGGTTGGGGTAGTATAGGATAAATGCCCTCGTGGATGACTCGTCACTGTTGGTCGTCACGTTGTCGCGTGCCTGTAGATCACACCTGTCAAGGACGTCGATGGGATAGCCACACTTCGTAAGGTCTACTTTGACTCTGGTGATCTCTTTACGTTTCTCATCTGCGGAGCTGGAGTGTGTCCAGGCACGAGTTAGCAAGGTTCGGGCAGTGGAGAGGAGGTGGCCCCGCGTGTGTGCTGACCGGAAGTTGGTAAATTGGCCAGCACACATAGGTTTGCGATAAACTGTCGTCTTCAAGCATGTGTCTTCGCGCCGGACAAGTGTATCTACGTATGGTATAGAGTTGTTCGACTCCAGCTCAATCGTAAACTTTATGAAGGGCGATAGTGAGTTGAGGTGGGTTAGGAGTCATTGACCTGAGTCTCTAGGGATGACAACGAACACATCATCTACGTAGCGACACCAAAAGGCGATGTGATCTGGCGCGTGTGTAAACACACGTCCCTCTAACTCCTCCATCACGATGTTTGCTGTGACAGAGCTGACAGAGGAACCCATGGCTGTGCCATGTATCTGCTGGTAGATTGAGTCATTAAACATGATTGCACCCCCTGTTAAGCACAGTCTGAGGGCGGCGGAAATGTCATCAGGCGTCAGCCTAGTTCTGTCGCTAAAGGTTTCATCGTTGTCCAAGAGTTGTTTTGCACAAGAGATGGCATGTTCCACTGGGATGGAGGTAAATAGTGATATTACATCGAACGAAGCCATGACTTGATCCTGTGAGATGGATATAGAGTGGATCCTTTCTATGAACTCAACACTGTTGGAGACGGTGTAGGTGGTCTTGCCAACTAGAGGAGAAAGAAGTCTCGAGACAAACTTGGACAGCTCGTAAGTAGGTGATCCACAGCAGGATACAATTGGTCTTAGTGGTGTGTCTTCTTTGTGCACCTTCGGCAGGCCGTAAAACCGTGGGATCTGACACCCGGAGGCACGGAGGTGATTACGGGTTGACTGTGTGATTTTTTTTTTCGTTTCAGCCAGCTGTTGATGAGGATATTCACCTCTGACTCCCATTGTTCCAAAGCTCTGTTGGGGTTAACGGCTAAGGGTTTGTAGACAGAAGTGTCTCGTAAAAGCAGTAAGGCTTTCGCCATGTAATCAGTGTGGTTCATTACAACCGTACGACGGCCTTTGTCTGCCGGTAGGATGACGATGGACGAATCCTGTTTCAGTGTCTTGAGGGTAGAAATCTGCATACGGCTGAGGTTTGAAGTGACGGGGCGAGCATGGTGTAGAACTGCTGCAGTCTTCAACCGGATAGTGTTGGCTATATCTTCCAGGAGGCGTGATAAGCTCGCTTCCACACCCAAGGTGATGTCGGTGATCGGTGGGTGCTTTGGAAGGACGGCAAATGTCATGCCAAGGGTCAATAAGCTTATTTGTTCTGCAGATAACTGCTTGCTGCTTAGGTTCAGTACAAAGTCTGTACAATTTTTGAGAGGGGTATTATGCTGGCGACGAAATTGTTGGGATTCATTAAATCAAGTATTGAACTTACGTTTCTGTCGGGCACAATAACAATCTGATTCTCTGACGGCCTGGTAACATAAAGTATTGATAACATTCGTGTAGACCGGATCGGGAATCAAAGCCTTAAGGTCGGCTAGTAGGCATGCTTTGCTCGCTGAAGCACGTTGTATGTCATGATGGAGGCAGCCAGTCCATATGCGCAGAATCTTGAAGCCGAAGTTCCGACAGGCACGTCCCATACGCTCATTAGAAAACGGTTGTTTGTACCGAAACCCTTTCGGTATAAATCTTGTTAGCTTTGCATCTGTGTGCAAAGCTAACAAGATTTTGTACTGAACCTAAGCAGCAAGCAGTTATCTGCAGAACAAATAAACTTATTGACCCTTGGCATGACATTTGCCGTCCTTCCAAAGCACCCACCGATCACTGACATCGGGTTGGGTGTGGAAGCGAGCTTATCACGCCTCCCGGAAGATACAGCCAACGCTCAAGTATACGTGCACCTGTTCTTACTCTTAGTTGCCCTAACACAGCCCATGTATTTTTCTTGTTCCGTGATGACTCCCAGCTATCTTTGAAACCATCCAGCACCTTTCCAGGCTGCTGCTAATTCTAATAGAAGCAGTGCAAGAATCACTTTCGCTTCTGTCTGCGGCTACTGTGAACCCCCCAAGCTGTCAGTTTTCCCACCCACCTAACAGTGCCTCAATATCATCGGCAAATATTCTTGCACACTTTCTATTTACGTATATCCCATTCCTGAAAATAGTGCAATTTCAAGGCAACTTGCTACAAAGGAAAGTTCATTTTCTGTGAGAATTAAGACCATTGTATTATCCGTGTACTTTATACCTGCATGGATAAAACCTGCTTGCCTCAAAAATGGGGGGGGATGAAGACAAGATCATTAAGAATGTTTACAGATGTAAATAAGTTCAGTTATTTGTGCTTGATGGTTAGTGAAATGGGCTCTTCTAAAACTGCTGAACTACTAGGTGCACTCCTCAGTATCTGAGAGTCCTGGATTTTAAAGAGTTCCAAATTGCCACTACAACAGTATTAAACTTTAAATACGTTATGAAAGGCTTACAGATGTATTTGATGAGCTCTTTGTTTATATATGATAACAAATTGCATCTTCAAATTATAAGTTGTCTGTGGAATCTCCTGTGAGCACAGAATCAGTATCGTCTAGCTGGCTATTGGAGACTTTGAGAATGTTATGTTGCGTAACTCACATTATCATAGAAAACCCTGGGAACATTATATGGCAATATTTTTGTGGTTATCCCCTGAATTAATGGTGTCCTTTTTCCAATGTCTCAATTCTTAATTAAATTTACTGTTGAAAAAAAAGTGAATCAGGCCCTGACATTTTTGGATGTGCCTGCTGCCAAAGAATATCTGCACACTTAACAACTTCATATTGTAAACCAATGTGCATAGGCCAGTACACAAATAGTGGTTCTTTTTATGCTTGGGGCTGGGATACACTATAGCAATGCAGCTGGGCAGAGTTGGAGTTAGAAGATTAGATGCAATCTTAGTCGATGTGGATTCCTTTCAAATTATTGAGAGATTAAATTCTCAATAATATTTTAGTACAAGAATTTAATATAGCTACAGGTAATAGCCAAACTTTCATGCAAGCCCACACGGCATATTTGCCTTACTGTCCAGATTTAGAGATGCATCTCCCCAAGATGCAGTGTATTTATGATATTTTATACTTGCGACTTCCTGGACAGAAACATAGTAATTTATATTGAGCAGTGAAGATGCCATCCTAAACCTAAAATGTGAAATTACTATTTATAAAATTTCCTGCCTGAATTATGTGGTAGATTTTGAGTAATACCTAGAAGATTGGTTGAAGGATTATTCCATAGCTATCCATGATGCTGAACTTTGATTTGGCAGGCACAGATTATTTTTAACAAGAAATTCATGTCAACTTAGACTTTTCACATTGTTGTTGCTGCTGCTTCCCATACCTAACAGTGCCTTTGGCTTGAAGCTATGTCTGGACAACAAAATAAAATTAATATTGATACAGTGCTTCTGATGCCCTATTTTTTTCCTGTACAGTAAACTCCTGTTATACTGCTTTTTAGGGGACTAGCCCTAAAGAGCATTATAAGCAGGATGGTCTTTTTTGGAACTATTTACATATTTCATCAATATTGGGATAGATTGTGAGACTAGTAGACGCACTGCTAATAGAAATGAGGGCACTAGTATTCATCCAGATTCAGAAACCCTCTTTATGCACTCAGAATAGCACTGAAAATGAGGATTAGGTATAACGAGGTAAACAATCACCTTTCATCTTTAGTCACACGGTTCTGTTTTGTATGCTACATTTAAAGGATTTCCCATGATGCCTTACATATTGTTACAAGCCTACCATTACTGCATGCAAGATTTTCAGACAGAGTCAGCCTGTACTGACTGCCAAAATCGTGTGTGTGTGTTATGTGCATGACAAGCACGGATATAACTAGGCTGCAGCTGCAGTGGGTAATTGCTGTATCTAAGTTAAGATTTCAAGCATTTTCATATAAAAATTTCATGGAAATAAGCAAACTTTGGGCACTTTTTTTTCAAAACATGGATCACTGAGCTGTTGTGTTCTCCTTCTGCAATGTATTCACTCATTTTAGACTATTACATTTTTATAAACAACAGGGACTCATCCAAAAGATATTCAGTTCTCATTATCTCATTCATTTAGAAATGCAACAAAAAAGTACATTAGTGAAACATTAATGGCATGTGGGGAACTTTCAGAAGTAAACATTTATCTCTGAAAGAGGAAAATCAGTTATTGTATTTGTCAATTATAAATTTTGATAAACAGTAACACATGACAAGGAGACACAATATCGCTGAAGTTGTTTACTGCTGCCCTTGAGGAAGCTTTCAGAAGATTGACTCCTTTCTGCGACCAGAATTAATGTGAATGGAGAGTACCTAAACCATTTACGATTTGCAGATGACATTGTGGTCATAAGCCACGATCCCAAAGAATTAGAGGAAAATCTTAATCAGTTATGCAAAGTTGTAAGGATTTTGGACTAAAGATGAATATGGCTGAAACAAAAGTAATGATGAACAAATATGCCACAGTAAGGGATATAATCATTGAAGGATCAGTAATTGAAAAGGTGGAGTCATATACTTATCTGAGACAAGTTATTAGCTGCAATAATGATAAATGGCTGGAAGTCAAGTGAAGAATAAATTTTGGATGGATAGCATTCAGGAAATATAGTCACGTACTGAGGAGCAATATCCCAGTTTGTCTGAAACATAAAATAATGAACCAATGTATACTCCCCACCATGATTTATGGAAGTGAAACTTGGACACTCACCAAAAGAATGGAAGAGAAGCTGAGAACGACACAGCGAAAAATGGAACGAATTATATTGTGAATCTTACTGTTAGATAAGAAGAGAAACACATGGATTTGGCAGCAAACTCAAGTAAAGGACATTCTTATCAAAACTAAAGAACTAAAATGGTCTTGGGCAGGACACACAGCTCGAAGACATGATGACAGATAGACTAAGAAAATAACAGAATGGTACCCAAGAGGAGCTAGAAGAAATCCTGGAAGACAACAACGGAGATGGATAGATGAAATTCATGAGTTTGTCGGTAGTAAATAGATGGCCATTGCACAAAACAGAAGGAAGTGGAAAGTTGGTGGGGAGAGAAACACATGGATTTGGCAGCAAACTCAAGTAAAGGACATTCTTATCAAAACTAAAGAACTAAAATGGTCTTGGGCAGGACACACAGCTCGAAGACATGATGACAGATAGACTAAGAAAATAACAGAATGGTACCCAAGAGGAGCTAGAAGAAATCCTGGAAGACAACAACGGAGATGGATAGATGAAATTCATGAGTTTGTCGGTAGTAAATAGATGGCCATTGCACAAAACAGAAGGAAGTGGAAAGTTGGTGGGGAGGCCTTCATCCTGCAGTGGATTGAAAATGGCTGATGATGATGAACACATGACATTGTTTTAGCAATATCAAGACCAGCAAAAAACATTGGGTTCAATTAAGCGCTTAGTGGAAACCGAACTTGCTGTAGCATATAGTGACAGTACAGTGACAAAAATAGTGGAGTAACAACAATTTCCCTTGAGTAACATGTTGAAGGGCAGAATTGTGAAAGTTGAGATCATTTGAGAGTGTTTGTGGTGAAAAAAATGTTGAGAGGTGCATAAAATTTTATTGGGATTTAACATCATTTTCTGATTTCTCATCTACAAAGTGATTACGTGTGCACTATAAAACAACCTCACTACAAAAAAGAAAATAAAACCTGAAACACCTTTTGGATGAGTCCCTGTTGAGAAACATTGGTTCCCACATTTACGGCTCCATTTTAAAGGTACAAGTAGAAAGATTGCAAAAAAAGAATTAAGGTACAAGAATTACACATGTAACAATAGATGACTTTATCATTTTAAAAATCAGCATAACATGTGGTACTGCAGAAGCCCTGTCAGCAGATTATGAAACAGCAAGTGAATGGGTAAAATATGTTTGAGTAGAATATAAGAAAGGTTACCAGAAGAAGATGTGGGGTTGGTTGAAGAATTATAATGCAGATGAAACCAGAGTGTTTTATAATTTTGGCACCAAATGCAATTTTTAAATTTAAAAGTAAAAAAATGGGTTGGCAACAAAAGAACTAAGAGTAATGGTTTTAATGTGTGTGAACATGAGAAGAAAAAAAAGACTTATTAGAAAATCACAAAAACTGTGCTGTTTCAAAAACATAAAATAGCTGCCTGTTGAATATGCAAATAATATCATGAATGAATGGTCTTTTTTAACGAAACAAGTATTGTTGAAAATGATCATTTGGAACAATGAGTTAAGGGAAAAAAATAGAAAAATTTTACTTCAGGTAGATAACTGTCTAGCACACTCTCAGGTGCAGAATTTATCCAGTTGGTTGGATCTATGTAATTCCCTCAGAAGAAGAAGAGAAAATACAACAGACATGCAGATTAATTTGTTTTATTTAGGTTCATTTAATATCTATATATCAAATAGTAAAGATAAATATTATATTTATAATATGAAGATCTGTGAATTATAACATATATATATACTTTGCAGATCATCTTGTAGAACATTAGCAGAGGCATATGATGCAAGAAAGCAAGCTTATTCAGCATCAGCCAAAAAAAACAAAAAAAAAAAAAAAAAAAACCCACTCCCATTTCACCCCTCCGTTCGTTCGAAATACCTGTCCAGTTGAGCTTTAAATTTGTTTAGGCTATCAACTTCAACAACCAGTGATGGAAGTCGGTTCCACCAACCAACCACCCGCTGGCCAAAGGCAAATTTCCGCACATCTATCTGACATCCGTCCTTCCTCAATTTGAATTTATGCCCTCTGAGGTGATTATTCTGAGAAAGATGAAGAATCCCATTGGCATTGAGCATGCTCAAACCATTCAAAGCCTTATACACCTCTATCAGATCACCTCGCCGGTGCCTAGTCTCCAGACTCTGTAATTTGCAAAACTTAAGCCTTTCTTCGTAAGAGCAACCCTTTGTTCCATTTACTAATCTTGTTGCCCTTCTCTGTACCCGTTCCAGCAGCTCTACATCCTTCTTGAAATGAGGCCTCCAGACCTGTATACAGTACTCAAGATGTGGCCTTACCATTGCCTTATACAAGGGAATAATCACCTCCTTATCCCTGCTAGAAAAATTCCTGTATATCATTGACAAGACACCATGAGCTACTCTTGCAGCTCGTCTGCACTGCTCAGAGAACTTCATATCTGCCTGCACAATTACCCCCAGGTCCTTTTCATTCTCCACCACTGTCAGTGTAGTACCGCAGAGTTGATACGTTGCTCTGGGGTTACTGTTTCCCATATGCAGCACTTTACATTTGTCGATGTTAAACCTCATTTGCCACCTCTCAGCCCATCTGTTCAACCTGTCCAGATCCTGTTGCAGCAGCATAGCGTCAGTATTGTCCTTAACGACCCTGCCAACCTTTGTATCATCTGCAAACTTGCACATTAAACTTGATATCCCATCATCAATATCATTCATAAACACCGAAAACAACAACGGACCCAACACTGAACCTTGAGGAACTCCACTAATAACATTAGTCCACATTGAGCAGTGTCCATTGATTACCACTCTCTGTCTTCTGCCACTCAACCATCCCCTTATCCATAGCAGCAATTTGCCTCCAATGCCACACTGCTCCAATTTGTGCAGCAGTCTTCCATGTGCAACAGTATCAAAAGCCTTTCTAAGATCCAAATATATAATATCAAAGTTATTCCCTGCATCCAGTTCTTTTGTGACTACATCATAGTATCCAATCAAATTGGTCAGGCAAGACCTGCCCTTAACAAAACCATGCTGCGTCTGAGCTATAACTGAATTCTTGTCTAGATGATCCTGCAGTGCTTCTTTAACCAGTGCCTCCATTAATTTACCTGGAACAGAAGTTAAACTAACAGGTCTATAATTACTTGTGTCAGCCTTTGAACCTCCTTTGTGAATTGGGGTCACATTTGCACATCTCCAGTCCATAGGTACCTCCCCTGAGTCCAAGGAAGCTCTCATAATTATGGCTAAGGGTTTGCTTACTTCCTTTGCTGCCTCCTTTAATATAACTGGATAGATCCCATCCACCCCAGGTGCCTTTTTTATGTTTATCCCCAACAATCTCTCCTCCACTTTCCTCTCAGTTATTACAAAATCATCCAGCTCACTGCCAATGTTTACTTTACCTACATCATTCTCCTTCCTGAATAACTCCTCATGCGTGAATGTAGATGCAAAATACTCGTTTAGATTGTTAACCACCTGAGCAGGATCCTCAACTGTTGAACCATCAATATCCAGTGGACCAATCTGATTCATCCCTTTCCTTTTTGAGTTCAAGTATGTAAAGAACTCTTTTCTGTTTTTCTTTGCATCCTTTGCCAAGGATTTTTCATAGTCTGCCTTTGCCTGCCTAATCTCCTTTGTGACTTGGTTACAGACCAACTTATATCTATCATAGGCTTCCATGTCACCCATTAATTTGTATGTATCCCATGCATTTTTCTTCTCTGCCACATGTCTCATTAGTTCATCTGACAACCATTTAGGCCTAAACCTTGAACAATATTTCTTAGTTGGTATGTAAAGCCTGGTAGCCTCCAAGATTAGTTCCTTGAATGCTTCCCATTTTGAGTTTGCTGTTGGTAACATCATCAGTTGGTCCCACTGTATAGAATATAAATACTGTCTCAGACCATCATAGTCGCCTTTACGAAAACAAAAACCCTTCCCTTTACCTCTGATGGTAGTTACCTCCTTGAGTAAATCCCACTTCAACACACTGTGATCACTGCCACCTAGTGGTTCATTTATCTGCAGGTTCTTAATGCATGAGGAATCACTACTGATAATCAGATCAAGAGTATTGCTCCCTCTTGTTGCCTCACGAACATGCTGATGTAGAAAACAATCATCCAATAAATCCACAAAAGCCTTGCTGGTGTGCGAGTGACCAACCCACAAATTCCAGTCAATATCTGGGAAATTAAAGTCCCCCATTATAAGACTCTCTGATTTACTGGCCCTCTATTTCCCTGTACAATATCTTATTATACTCATCAGAGTCATTAGGCCTATAGCACACTCCTACTCTCAATTTTGATTTCCCTATGCTTATGTCACACCAAACTGACTCGACGCTGCCCTGTCCATCGATGTCGACTGGCTTCACTTCCTTGGACTTTATGTGTTTCTTAATTAATAGCATAACCCCTCCTCCCCTCCTGTCCTGTCTATCCTTTCTATACACATTGTATTCCCCAAATTCCAGTTCCACATTACTTATATCTGTGTGACACCACGTCTCTGATATCTCAACAATATCTGCCTTTGATGTTTTGAGCAATACCTCAAATTCATCAAATTTATTTACCAAACTCCTAGCATTGGTGTACACGCAGGTATACATGCACCTGTTTCTATTCTTAGCTACCCTAACACAACCCATGTGTTTACTTGTACCGCAATGACTACCAGCAGTCTCTGAAATATCCTGCATCCTGTTTTTCAGACTTCTGCTCATTTCAATAGAAGCAGTGCAAGAATCACTTCCACCTCTGCCACTGGCTACTGTTAATCTATTAGTCCTTGTATCCCCCCCAACTAGCAGTTTTCCGACCCGCCTAACACTGCCTCGACAGCATCAGCAAAAATTCTTGCACCCTTTCTATTTAAGTGTATCCCATCCCTGTAGAAGCAATCTCTCCTGTTAACAAGTACAGTCCAGGCTGAAAAAATTCTCCCCCTTGAGCCTTGCACAATCCCTCCAGGGCTGAATTGATCGACAAGGCTCTCATCATATACTCCCTCCTATCGTGTCTGGGCAGAATTGCAGACACTTTCAAGTTCAACCCTAATTCACGGCTTTTTTTCAACAGTGACCTGTACTTGCTAAGTAATTCCGCCGGTCTCCTACTCTTAATATCATTAGTGCCAACGTGTACAACTATATCACCTTTTGTGCCCTTAAAAGATGATATCCACTCTACAACGTCATCAACCTTTGCCCCTGGCAGACATACCCTGGTCCTATTCCACCTATCCTTTTTACAAAGCATGTTCCCCGTTTCCCTGACAATAGAGTCACCAACAACTACTAGTTCCTGTGGGACCAGCGCATTCTGCCTAGGGGGCTGCTTCTGTGTTGCCTGATGACCAAGTGCAAGCTCTGGCGTTGATGTGAGCAGCTGAGAGCTTGATGGGCCCCTCAATTTATTTCCTTCGAGGGCATCCACCCTGTCCTTCAGGTCTCATAAAGGCCCATAACAACGCTGAGTTGTCGCCTGATTTCCTTGCACTCCTTACATCGTGCACACACAAAGACATTCCCCTTGGCAATATCATGTCCCGTACCCGACTGCTCCGCAAACATCAAGCAAACAGTGCATTTTAATAGACTGTGATTCAGAGGGCAACTGCCCCCCTCAGTTCTCCCCTGAACCACAGCACTCCCATTAGCTTGAGCCTTTTGCTTTGCTGCTCTGGTCAGAGTCATGATTCCGATTTAATTCAATAAAATTCAAAACAAAAATTAAATCCTTAAGTTATATCCCAAAACAGTTATGTTATATATATATTTTTTTCGGTATCTAGTGTTTTCTACGAGTTCCCTTTATACAACTTCCGTATCACGTGTACCACTATAGTTATGTATTAATTATTTGTTTTAATTAAAACACATAATTTGAAAATGGTCACTCTGCATTAATACTGCTGAAACCTGATGCACGTTAGGGCTACCTGGGTTAGGCTGGAAACCATTTTTAGGAAAACCAGAAAAGAATTAAGTTAATTGTGCTATTTCCTTTGTGACTCAATTACAGACTAGTTTATATCTACCATAGGCTTGTGTATTACCTGATACTTTATATGCATCCCATACATAATTTTCTTCTCTGCCACAAGTCAAGGGGCTCACATCTGGTGAGTATGGGCTTGGCATACCCAGGGTCCTGAGCACTGGATGTCATCAATCTTCTCTTTCTTGGTGATTCCCTTCTACTTCTGACTCTTTCTCTTTCCTCCCTAATCAATAATATTAATTATGAAATGTGGCCATAAATAACAATGCTACATATATAAAACAAGTGAACTTTAGCCTCTCCAAAGTAGTCTCATGAGAAGTTATACACTTTAACAAGAAAACTTGTTTAAAGAAAACTTCATAATTCACGTAGGTGCTGAGTTTTTTTTTGTTTTTTTTTGTCTTCAATGAAATATTTAATCATTTTTAGCATAGGTTGTTATAATACAGCATAAATGAATAATGAATTAAAAAGTGTATATATGTTTATTTATTTATTTTTTTGTGTGTTAACGTTAACACTCACAAAAAATAAATTTTTTTTTTGATGTTAACGTTATTGTGGCAGTGCCATAGTTCATTGGCATTTTATACTTGGCTGCCACTGGTAGGAATACATTGTTTGTCAATCTAACATTACTCATTTCTACACCTTTTCCCAGCAAATCCATATTCCTGAATTGGGATCTCTAAACCAGTACTTGAAATGGCTTTGCCAGTGCTTTATTTAACTGTAGAGTGGTTGCATTATATGGACTTCTTATTAAAAAAAGAAAGAAAAAAGTTATATCTGCTAGGATGATAACTACATGAATTTTAGTATTACTTCAGTATAGGTTATTGACTGTTGAAATTGCTTATTGTTAAAATAATTAATAACTAACAACTGCTGTTATTTCAAATGGAAGGAAGCAAGTTTATATAACACAGACAAAAAATAAATAAAGTTTAAATAAAATTAAATAAAGTAATTAACATCACCTTTTTATTTCTATCACGCTTTTATTCATTCCCTTCTTAAATATAGATAAACTTTCAACCCCTTAATATAATTGGATGCATTATATTAATATAATTTGCATTGCGTAAAGTACAAGTGTAGGTGCATATTGAAAGTTTTATCTAACAGGTTCCAGCATCCCGTCACTTTTTTACTAAAGTTTTTGGATATCTAATTTGCAGTTATTTTCTCTTAATTTAAATTTGTCATGAGATTTACTTAAAAACTCCTTCAACATTTCGTTTACTTAAATTTTTCAGTACCCTTAAACACCTTGATCAGGCTATCCCTGGAACTGACAAACACTGAACACTACTTGCAAATATCTGGTTTCCAAACAGTGTAGCTTACAAAACTCAAATCAAGAAACTTAAGAATTCTATTTACAACAATCATATATATATTTTTTTATTTAACAAACCTTTCAAAGCATTAAATACCTCTGTCAGTTCCACACACAAAACTGATCTCTCCCCTCCCTTCTTGGTTTTGCCACATTTCTGATTTGGAGATGTCTGAGTTTGAGTCCTGTTGGAGACTGGAGGAATTCTTAAAAGTCCTCTACAGTGTAGTTAGTTGATATCAGGTGAAGGGAGTATTATCCACTACCTGAGTTATTCCTGGGTTTTCAGCTAGCAGAACATGCAAATTATCTCATGAACATACATTGTGTACAAACCTGATACACAGTGCAATATGACCTGAGATAACTGATACATTATATAAATACTGGCATAACAGCAGTGTATGTTGTGTAGAAATACATCTTTATGATGTCAGTAGCTAAAATTGTTACGTCTGTCCCTCTTCCAGCAAATCTTCCTGAATTGAGATCTTGTAAACTTGTATTTAAGATATGTCTTCACCAGTGCTGTATTTAACTATAGGTGAATTCATGGTCTTTACAACTAAAAAAAAAATTAAATATCTGTTAGGGATGATGACTATGTGAATTTTAGTATTGCTTCCAGTATAGGCTATCTTTGGTATTAATTATACATGAACATCTGACATCTTAGATTTTTCTGTTGGTTTGGCTGTTAAGAGGCAGCTGAAACACAGATACTTGTAAAACACACACACACACACACACACACACACACACACACACACACACACACACACACACACACACACACACCTGGTACACAGGGGCGCCTCCGTAGCCAGGTGGGAAGGAGCAGCAGTGCGTAGCACACGCTTCTTGATTAGACCGGGGTTCGAGCCCGTCACCACCAAATACGGAGGATGCGGAAAGGTCAGGGAATGACTACCGCATATTCCCGGAGCAATATGGCCTTAGTTGCTAATGCTCATAAAAAAAAAAAAACCAAATAACCAAAATAACCTGGTACACATTCATTGTTGCATACAGTGAAGCTGCTTTTGAAGGGACCAACCAATTATAGACATCTTGAATAGAAAACATGTCATGATAGTTGAACTTTTTTCTCAATAAATTATATGCTGAGGCTCAGAACAGTAGGTAAGTTAGGCTAAACTTCCCAACTACTATGTGGCTGCTGATTTCTGTGGTCACTGGCCATATGCTAATACGATAAGTTGTATTTGTTATATGTTATCTATAGTCTTGGGATGTCTGTTTTACTTTCTGAGATGTTTTCTAGCTACTTTGAAACCTACAAAAAATACATAGATAAAAATATATTTATGCTTTTTTCTTGGACTATATGAACTTTATTTGATAATTCATACTTGGATGGATAATAGGATTTATTGTCCGAAAAACCAGAATAATCCAAAAACAAGCAGCGAGAAACTTTCAAAGTTGTTTTATGTGGGGATTTTATACCTGTGATATTAAATACATAATGAAAATAATTAAACGTAAAAATATCTTTATCAGTTTAACAAAGTAAGTGAAAGTTGAAGATTTTTCATTTATGAGAAAAAACTTTGATGGTTGTTTTGGTTTTTTTAATTGAAGTATGCATTTTTTTTTATCAGGTTATCTTCAGAACCTCCACACAAAATCTCACGAATAGTTAATTTGCCCATATTACCAGTAAATGATATTTTGCCAAAGCCATCGGCAATCAACCTGGAAAGAAAAATAATTAGGTTAAGTTCTCGTCCCTCTAATGGAGCTGATGGAGTGACACAAAAAGCTAGTGACATCAGCAAGTCATCACAAGAAAGTAGCAGAAAAATTATAAGGCTTATAAATGATACCCTCCAATCAAGTAATAAGAATGACAGTGCAAGAAAGCTTTCTATGAAAACTGAAAACTGTAAGGTCTTAGAAGATAAAGGTTTACTGGTAAAGAGAGTAAGTGTTATGTTGTCATTTTATTTAAAATTTAACTGTATTAAGTTATCTGTATCATATTATTGCCATTATGAGCACAACTTTTTTTCTTCATAATACTCCTTGTGTGGATGGGGTGCTGTTGGTAGGTTTCAGTACAACTTTATTGTCAGTTGTATCACCTACTGTCATTGCATAGCATAATACTATGCTACATTTATAATGTTAAAAAAAAAGCTTTCAGCCCGTGGTAATGAATGTATTTAGATACAGGCTGGCCTCGGTTAGCGCAATTAATTCGTCCCACGAGCACATTGCAAAAAACGGAAACACGTTAGTCAAATATAATGATCAATGGGAAAAATTATAATTGGTTCGTGACCTTCAGGAATGTCCATAAAGAATTTTAAAAATACCTTTTTAAATAAATTTTTAACTGCATACCATGTAAAAGATAATAAAAATAATTATAGAATTAAATGTCTATTGCATAAAATACATAATGAAGAAACTAACTATTTGCTATGGAAGTGTTTGAACAGTTTTGGCTTTCTTTTTTTCATCATACAATTTCCGATAGCCGACAACAAGCTTCTCTAGGCCCTGGCGAAATAACATGCTCCTTTCGATGTTAGGATCAACACCCATTACCTTTTGTTTAAGGTTCTCTGCGATACGAAAGATTTCACCTAGTTCTTTTCCCGTTATCTCCTTTGTGGTAACATTTTCATATTTTGAATGAGATCGTTGTCACTTAGCTGTTCTAAATGCGAATTCAGTGATTCTTGAACGTTAGCCGTATCCAAGCCTTTGAAACTAAGGTCATTACCAGTATTAGTTATGTCTTCAATAACTTTTTGAACTGCATCTTTGAAGCCATTAAAATGGGGTAAAAGGAGTTTGCACAATGGGGTAAAAGGTGCTTCCAAACTGCTCTCATATTGCTGGCTGTCACTTCTTCCCATGTTGCATGAATGTTTTCAGTGGCCACTCATATGTTATATTTTTTTCAAAATTCTTGTACAGAAATTGTATTTGTTTCCTGTTGTAGCTTCAAGTGCCTGAGCAAATGTTCTACAGAGATAGTAAGCCTTGAAAGTTGCAATTGTCCCTTGGTCCATGGGTTGCAATAACAAAGTTTTATTCACTGGTAAAAAAGCAACTTTCACATTTTCATTTAAGTTACCAAGTGCAGAAGGATGTCCAGGTGCATTATCTAAAAGCAAGAGAGCTTTTAAAAATAAGATTATTTTCTTGCAATAGGCTTCAACTGTTGGACAGAAATAAGATATAAAGCAATCTTCAAATAGGGCTTTGGTCATCCATGCTTTTTTATTTGAACGCAAAATGACTGGAAGAGTTAAATGGCTGTATCCTTTTATAAAGCCCTAGGATTTTGTGTACTGTACACAAGCATAGGCTTCCATTTAAAATCCCTTCAGCATTACCTCCTAATAAAAGCATTAGTTGACCTTTTGAGACTTTATACCCAGGTTGTGATGCTTCATTTGCAGCCAAATAAGTTTTAATTGGCATCTGTTTCCAAAATAGGCCCGTTTTTGTCTACATTAAATATTTGCCGATCGTCATGTTCACCATCCTGAATGATTTTTTGCAATTCTGCAGAAAATTTGGCCAAAGCATCTTCATCAGCACTAGCAGCTTCCCCTGTTACTTTAACATTATGCAGTCCTGCTCGATTTTTGAAATGTTCAAACCACGCTGAACTAGCAACAAACATTTTAGTCTCCCCTTGATGTTTTGTTTCTTTGAGCTTAGTAAAAATGTTAATAGCTTTGCTCTGAATATTGTCCTTAGATAATGGCATTCTTTTTTGATTGCAATCTTCCATCAAAATTGATAAAAGATTTTCCATTTCAATCATTATTGGAGTTCTGTTTCTGATATTTTGTAAAACAAAAGAAGTTGATAAAACTTTACCTTTTTCTTTATATTCGTCCTTACAGCTCAAGATAGTTCATACGGTGGACTCACTGTATCCTAGATCTCTTACGATTTTTGCATGGTTTGCACCACTTCATGTTTTTTAATAACTTCGTTTTTCAGCTAAGGTAATAACTTTTAAATTTTTTTTTTTTTTAATTGCAACCACGTTGTTTTTCACTCTTTCTTTTATCCATAATTAACAGGGGTAGAAAATTTAGAATTTTTAAATACGTCTACACATGACCTATTTGCAGGAGACAAACAAGTAACATGTCTACTTCCAATGGTTGACGGAACACACTGAGGTGGGCAGCGGGCAAACGCCTGTTTATTGGGTGTCAGACACTTAGTGCGTGATTCGAATCTTTTTCAACTATCACATAAAAAGGATCACATTAACTTGAAATTTGCATTGCATAAAGTAAAAAGTGGTGTCATTTTTTTTCAAATCACGGTAACTGAAAAATGCGTTAATCAAACTCGCGTTATGTGAGGCCTGGCTGTAGTTTTGTCATATTCCTTGGGGAGATAGTGCAAAATTGGGCAAGTTAAACAAATTTCTGCCCAAACCAGCAAAATTCATGTCATTGAAATTACAATATAATCCCATTTATCCAACAATTAGGATTGAAGGTGTTTTAGATTTTCCTGTCATTAATCTCTAAATGAGAGAAAATAGGTCATTTGCATTTTTTATATACATTTTATATGCTGCACATGCTTATACAGCTTTAAAATAATTGCTCATATTCTGCTGCTCAAAAGATGTCATTACCACCATAATCAAACACATTGGTTCTCATTCAGTCAATGCCAGATTACTAAGGTTTAGTGGTGTGGTTGTTCCAGGGCACCAAGATCACAGGGTCTTCAGAATTACAGTTTTTTTTTTTTGTTTTTTTTTTTGTTTTTTTTTATGAAAACCCCAAACACGAGAGGTATTAGAACCTATAGTACTTAGTACCGTGCATGGGTTGGAGGTTGAGAAGATGAAAGAAGATATTTGTTGACATTAGACTTGAACTTCTGAAGACTATAATTTTCAGGAAATACATATGAAGGAAGCTTGTTCCAGAAAACGGCATTAATTAACCTAACTGCCTTCTTCTGAATGGAATCTAGAAGCCTGAGAGAGGTTTTGGGGGTACCGCCCCAGATGTGGGAACAATATTCCATGGTAGGGCAGATTTGCTATTTGTAGAGTGAACAGCTGTTTGGAAGAAAAGTAACACTGAGAGCGAAAGAGAAAACTAAATTTTTTAGATACAGAGGAAGCGATATTTGTAATGTGCTTGTGCCAAGAGAGATTAGAAGTCAGGATAATCCACAAAATAGATATATCGTCTTACCTAGAAATCGGAGTGTCACCAAAGATAAGCATAGCAGCAGAAGAATCCTTTTTGCGAGATATAAGACAAGGCTCAGTTTTAGAAGGATTGAAATCAACTAAGTCGTCTTTGCCCCACTGGAGAATAACCTGAAGATTGGTATTCAAGAAATTGGTAGCGGGTATTCGAGAAGTTGAAGCTGATTGAGCAGGAGGACATTTCTCAAACTGGAAAGTGGAATACAATGTGCTATCATCGGCAAAACTATGGATAGGATTTCTGGTCGTTAAAATGCAAGAGGAAAAGAGTGGGGGAAAGAACTGACCCTTGGGGAAAACCAGCATTAGTGGAGAAGTTAGAAGAAGACAGAGAGCTATCTACCATCACCCTGAGTGAGTGATCAGAGAGAAAACTCAAAGTTTCTTGCGACAACCAACTAATTGGTTAAAATAAATATATTAAAATGAAAATGATTTATACATAAGATGAAATAAAATAAGATAAAAGCATTAAAATACATAGTTGCTTTCGAAGCAAAGTGCCTCTTGATCAGCTAGTCTGTGAATGGGGTATTTCAGTATATATTGACAGTTACAATAGCCCAAGTCGCTGGGCATGATCATGTATCACGAGTCTGGTGTCAGTAAAGCAGAATTACGTACACGTGATGATCACCAGCACTCATCGCACTGCAATACCGTACATTCCATAATAGGGTGTAAGTGTACTCCCCTCATCCGATTCATAGTACTATTATTGGTGGCTATTTGTAGTGCTTCAAGCCATGAGTGCTAGCTGTAATCATGTGAATAGTCGACGATTTCAATATCCCATTGGGGATCAAGATTGTGCTGCTCAACACAATAATGTTCGGTGACTGCGGGGCATTCAGAATTAGTGGTTCGCAGAGCCACCTCATGCTCAGAAACCCGATCTTTCAATCTTCTACCAGACTCACCTACATAACACCCCCCACAATCCGGACACGTAATATTGTATACAGGACCACTCTGTAGGAAAGGAGGAACAGGCGTTTTCACCTTAAAAATAATAGATTGTAATTTCCTCCCTGGAAGTAGCACATTGTATATGATGGAGATGCAAAATCCTAACTAGACGTTCCAATACACCTGAATAATAGCGGATGTAGGCGGTAGACATAAATTGATTGACGTGGGGCAGGTTAGATTTCGTAAGAAATTCGTGAGCCTGAAGCTCACATCTATCTAGAACATGAGGTGGTTCACATCTGTCAAGAACACTGACACTCTATTATAGAATGTATGGTATTGCAGTGTGATGAGCGCTGGCGATCATCACATGTACATAATTCTGCTTTACCGACACCAGACTTGTGATACATGATCATGCCCAGCTGACTTGTGTTATTGAACCATCAATATATACTGAAGTACACCATTCACAGACTAGCTGATAAAGAGGCACTTCGTTTGGAAAGCTACTATTTATTTTAACCCTTTTATTATATTGTATTTTAACTCTTTTATCTTATTGTATTTTAATGCTTTTATCTTATTTTATTTTTGTTTTATCTTATATATATATATTTTTTTTTTTTTTTTTATTTTAATAAATTTATTTTAACCAGTTAGTCGATCATCACAAGAAACTTTGATGATATAATGCAACCCAGTGCACAAGGCCTGTTTTCTAATGTTCATTTAATGTATGGTGTTACTGTCAGTTTGCAGAAATTGTTTGTCTGAAGCCCGTAATAGACAACATTTACACTTTGCCCATCGGTGTAAAGCCCATTGTATTTATTCCCAGAGGTTTTAGATTCAAGGAACCGTTTTCCTGTGACCGTATGAGGCGTGCCTGCTTTGGTTTGAAAACATTGAGAATCTGGATTGGTAGTATTCATTAAGAATTGAAAAGGATCATCATGAACAAATCCAGGCTCATGCAAGAATTAAGAGGTTTGGTCCCTCCTCTTATATTTTCTACAGTGGTTCATGTTTTGTGTTCCCAAACCATGCATGTGACTGAAGCATATTGCAGAATAAATTTAATGCTTTATTACAAGAAGCATATACTGCTAGGAACACACATATGAGAGAACTCGGTTTGTTTTGAACAAACAAACAGTTTTAGCAAACAATTATCTCAGGTGCAACATGATCTCTTGACTCTCAGCATGAGGTTTGCAGTCCTTCCTTGTAAACCTCCATAATCGTGCATTACACATTTGGACAAGCTACCTGAAGAGACTGCTAACATAATTCGCTTTAAAACAGCTTCGATTTTGCAGCACATCTGGCCTATTACTAATAACCTCAGACGATGTCAACGGGAAGCACTTTCTTCTTTGTGGAAAAATGACACTATTGTAGTTTTGTCTGCATATATAAGGGGCGGCGCACTGTTGTCCTGGACAAGTTGGAGTACATTCTTAAAGCCCTCGCTCTATTACAGGATCAGGTGGTTTATGAAACTACAAGACTCCCCTGTGAAAGTGCTGGAGAAGTTGGAAGTTAATAAACTTGTGCATTCTTGGTTTTTAGCTAATAAGATTAGCAAGAATGTCCGCTGGAAGCTTCATGCGACAGGTTGTCAACTCCCGCAGTTTTATGGACTTCCAAAGATCCATAAACCTTGATATTCCTTTACGGCCCATTGTTTCTTGTTGTAATAAACCTACATATGAACTTTCTAAACATGTTGCCAAGTTATTAGCACCTCTTGTTGGGAAAGCTGTTTACACTGTTTCCAGTAGCATGCATTTTCTGCATATTATTAAAGATTTTATTATTTCTGAGAGCGAGGTTATGGTCTCCTTTGATGTGGTTTCTCTGTTCACTTCTGTTCCTGTACAACAGGCTATTAACTGTGTAAGACGTCTTTTGAGCAGGGATACCACATTGGGGATAGAACCTTGCTCTCTACAGATGATATTTGTACTGTTCTCAATCTGTGTTTAATGGGGGGGGGGTATCATGTTCAATGACTCAGTTTTGCCAGATACAGGGCAAAGCTTTGGATGCCCCTGTTAGTCCTATCGTGGCCAATATTGCCATGGAGGAACTTGAGTTAGATTTTCTTGGACTTACCTATTCCTATCACTTTCTGGTGTCGTTATGTTGACGATATTTTTGCAGTTGTACCCCGGGGGTCAAAATCTGGGCAGCTGCAATATCTCAATTCCCTGTCGCCGTCATTCAGTTTATGATTGAACTAGAGGTTGATAATACCCTTCCTTTTTTTGAACGTGTTAGTCCAACGCGTGGATTCACATTTAGTAACTTTCATTTTTAGGAAGCCGATGTGTGCAGGACAATTTACCAATTATGGCTCTACACATGCCCCTGATCACTTACGTAGCACTACTCATACTTTATTCTCCCGCACTCTAGTTCGACTGGTGACAGACAATTGGAGATTTCTGAAATTAGGGCATAGCTTTCAAATTGCGGTTATCCACCTCATGTTCTAGATAGATGTGAGCTTCAGACTTAAGAATTTCTTACGAAATCTAACTCGCCTTGCATCAATCAATTTATCTCTACCGCCTACATCCCTATACACACTGGCCGGGTGTATTGGAAACGTCTTGTTACGATTTTGTGTCTCCATCATATACAATATGTGCAACTTCCGGGGAGGAAATTACAATCTATTATTTCTAAGGTGAAAACACTTGTTCCTCCTTTCCTACGGAATGGTTCTGTATACCGTATTATGTGTCCGGATTGTGGAGGGTGTTATGTAGGTGAGTCTGGTAGAAGATTGAAAGATCGGGTTTCTGAGCGTGAGGTGTCTCTGAAAACCGCTAATTTTGAACGCTCCGCAGTCGCCGAACATTATTGGGTTGAGCAGCATAATCTTGATCCTCAACAGGATATTGAAATCATCGACTATTCATGTGATTACCACCAGCGCTCATGGCTTGAAGTACTACACATAGCCACCAATAATAGTACTATGAATTGGACAAGGGAAGTACACTTACACCTTATTATAGAACGTACGGTATTGCGGTGCGATGAGCGCTGGCAATCACCACATATACGTAATTCTGCTTTACTGACACCAGACTCGTGATACATGATCGTGCCGAGCTGACTTGTGTTATTGTAACCATCAATATATACTGAAGTACACCATTCACAGACTAGCTGATAGAGGCACTTCACTTCGAAAGCTACCATGTATTTTAATGCTTTTGTTATATTATATTTTAACTCTTTTTTTATCTTATTGCATTTTAACACTTTTATCTTATTTTATTTCTGTTTTATCTTATGTATATATATCATTTTTATTTTAATAAATTTATTTTAACCAGTTAGTCGGTTGTCGCAAGAAACTTGGATGATATAATGCAACCCAGTGTACAAGGCCTGTGTTTCTAGAGAGAAAACTAGATAACCAATTACAAAAAACAGTTGGCAAACCATAAGATGGAAGCTTGTTTAGAAGACCTTTATGCCAAACATGATAAAAAGCCTTTGAGATGTCACGAACAGCTGCCTGTGTTTCACCGAACTTTTCCATTGAATTTGTCCATAAATGGGTAACATAAGGTAGAATATCACCAGTGGATCGACACTGGCAGAATCCATTCTGGCAACTGTTGATCAGATGGAAGGTTTCTAGATAGTTTGAGTTGACGGTTAATTTATTTCTCCATTACTTTAGAAAGAGTAGAAGTAATTGGATGGGTGGAATTTGTCATCCTTTTTATGAACTGGCTGGATATGAGCAAATTTCCAAGCAGAAGGAAAAACACCTTTGGAATAAGAAAGTGAAAAGAGGCAGCAAAGAACAGGAGTAAGTTTTGAGAACAAGTGGAGAAATACCATCAGGACCTTTTAGCTTTCTTAGCATCAAAGATTCGTCAAAATCCTTCTGATATCCTTTTGACGGAAGACCACAGGAGGAATTGAATGGAACATTATGGGAATGGTGGGAGGTATTTTACCAAGATTATTAATACATGAGTTGGAAGTAAAATGGGATGCTTTATGGGATAGCAGGTCAGCTTTATGCTTGGCTGAAGTGAGAATAGAACCATCTGGTTTTGACATAGGTGGGAGCAGAGATGGGCAAAAGTTGCGGCCAATAGCTTTGGCAAGAGACCAGAATTCTTGGCTACCATTAGGGCAAGAAGCAAATTTTGTACTCTTAGCCTGTTCAAAATCTAGTTTTGACTGATTAATAACTTCTTTACAATTGTTATGAGGTTTGGTGTGGGCAGAAAATGAAACTGAAGATTGGAAACAAGCCAATTATGATATGCAACATTCTTTTCTTGAACAGCCTTAGCACATTTATTGGAAAACCAAGGTTTAGATAAAAGACGAGATTTTAAAGTGGAGTGTGGAATAAAGGATTCCATTCCTACAAGAATAATTTCACTGACACGATCTGAGCAAATGTTGACATTAGAAGTTTTGAAACAGTAATCCGACCAAGGAAAAGAAGCAAAGAAATCACACAGGTCATCCCATTTTGCATTCTTGTAATGCCAAACAACACGAGGTTGGGAATATCCATGCGATAAAGGCTCCATTGGAGAAGGGACCACTCACTTCAACCATGTACTTAGAAGGGTTATTTATGAGAAAAAGATCAAGTGTGTTGGCTGTATGGTTATAATTGTCTGGTGTGCTGGTAGGTAAATGAACAATCTGTTCAAGGTCATTAGTAATTGCAAAAGCCTCAGCATCTCGACCAGCTGGGTCTGTGTGACTAGAAAATGGAAGCCAGCTGGAGTTGTGAACATTAAAATCACCAAGGAAAATTACCTCACTGTTAGGAAAGTTGGATTGGAGGAAGTCAAAGAGTTCCAAGTGATTAGTGGAGTTGGGAGAACAGTAGAGACAAGAGATGAATTGTGCAGCCAAATATGAAGTTTGCTGAGCAGTGCAAATGGGCTGCCAGGGCAGGTCATGTAGTCTTGTCAATGACATATAGGAATTTTGCTAGCAGGGACAGGGAGGTGATACAAGACAATGGTCAGGCCACACCTACAGTACTACGTACAGGTCTGGAGGCTTCATTTTAGGAAGGATGTAGAGTTGCTAGAACGAGTACAAAGAAGGGCAATAAGATTGGTGAGGGGAACAAAGGGATGCTCTTACCAAGAAAGGCTTAAGTTCTGCAAATTGCAGTGCCTGGAGAGAAGGCACCTGCAAAATGATCTGATTGAGGTGTATAAGGCCTGGAATGGGTTGAGCAAGCTGAATGCTGATGGGATTCTTCATCTTGCTCAGACTAAGAACCTGAAGGGGCACAGTTTCAAATTGAGGAAAGATAGTTGTAGAATAGATGTGCGGAAATTTGCCTTTAGCTAGCAGGTAGTTGATTGGTGGAACAGGCTTCCATCTTTTGTTGTGGAAGTTAATAGCCTAAATAAATTTAAGGCTGAGCTGGACAGGCATTTGTTCCAAATGGAGGAATGAAATGGGAGGGTTTTTTTTTTTTTTTTTTTTGCTGATGCTGCATAAGCTTGCTTTCTTGCATCGTATACCTCTACTAATGCTAATGAATTTTACAGAATGAGGTAGAGAGATTTTAAGCCAGAGAAGATCGAAGAGGAGATTCCGAATTACCAAGTCTCTGACAGGGAATATTGGAATGGACATATGCACAAGTACCACCTTTGAGGCAAAAGGAATCATATAGTGAATAATTTGTGCAATTGAGATGAGCAGTGATTGAATCAACTGATAACTGAGATTCTGTCAGAAAAAATACGAGGTTTGGCAGACTGTAAGTGGAAATGGACATCGTTAAGATTAGAACTAAGACCACGTGTATTTGTGAAATGAACTAGGAAGTGTTTGGGAGGTTTAGATCTTTTTGCAGATAAGTTTGCTCTATTAGTTTGACAATTCGTGGTGTATTCAATAGTAAGAAAAAGTGGAGGCAAGGGGACATGCTGTATGAAGTAATGAAATTTTGGATATGGCGTACATATGGTAAGAATATACCCAATCCCTCAACAATCCCCCACCCCACATACACACTACTCAGACTCCCTCCAGTCACTATCTGGCAGAATAGAGGTAGAAAGATTATATACTAGCTGATCCGGAAGCCTCCTAGAGAGTTACCAATAGGTTCAGTCCAGTGTTCTAACTAGCAGCTGGCCTGCGAACACAGTTTTAGAGCTGTACCCTTGAAATGTAAGGAAGTTTGGATCTCGCCATGGTGTTCATCATAACCTCAAAAGACATCAATCATACTGCATGATGGAAGAGTTGGGAGGGGTTGACTGGAACTTAGCTCTGGAGACTAAACATGGGTTCCACCACTTCAGGCGCCTCTGTCGCCAGGTGGGCAGGAACAGGAGTGCATAGTACACGCTTCTTGATTAGTTTGTTATAGGCTGTTTGTTATTTGGTTTTTAGGAGCATTAGCAACTAAGGCCATATTGCTCCGCGGATATGCGGTGGTCATTCCCTGACCTCTCCGCATCCTCCGTATTTGGTGGTCACGGGCTCGAACCCCGGTCTAATTAAGAAGCATGTGCTACGCACTGCTGCTCCTGCCCACCAGGCTATGGAGGTGCCTTCTTGATTAGATCAGGATTCGAGCCCGTGACTACCAAATACAGAAGATGCGGAAAGGTCAGGGAATGACCACTGCATATCCCCAGAGCAATATGGCCTTACTTGCTAATGCTCCTAAAAAACCAAATAACAACAACAATGCCACCACTTCAAGCCTCCAGTAAGCAAAGTGGTGGTATTGCATCGGTTGCTGAGAGTCATCTACCACCTAGCATTGCCTGGTAACACAGAGGGACAGCATTCCTCCCTGTGTTGTGGACACCACACCTCGACCCCTGCTTGCGTTGGTTCACACCTGGATGTTCACCCATAGTGTGCTTGCGCATGGCATTATACCCAGGATTACTAACAGGATTAATGTCGTTCCTCTCAACCTTATTTTTAGATCCTCCAAATATACAGTGGCATAAAAAAAAAGTAACGTTCGTAGTGAAACATATATTGTTTGATTACATTCATTTTGTTTGTTGCAAAGCAAAGGTATATTGCATCAGACAGTAATTGCAAGGTATTGCATCAGCTGTTTCTATAAGTACAGCATTGGAAAGGTACAGGGTTGTTAAAATTAAAGTATCCCTATGTATAGGGCTCGTCATTGTATGGTGTTGTGTCACTCTGGCTCGTAACTATCTTGGTTACAATTATGCGAATAACTTACATTATTTGCGTATTCTTAAGCTATTGCCACAGCACCACTACTCAGCTGTACTGTACTGTATAAAAGCAAAGCAGTCTCTTCAAAATCATACAGTAGATGTTTGCCTGCACTACAGCAGCAATGCCAACAACATTGCAAAAAAAGGCACTATTAGTGAAGTTGTACTATCAGAACAGCAGCAATTCAGCTGCCGATATTAGAGAATTCCAGCATAAGTCGTGGACCTATGATTGTTTGTGCTGTCTGCAAAGTGATTGCGAAATTTGAAGCAACAGGACATCTTGGTGGTAGAGGTCGAAAACGAGTAGATTCCTCGTGTTGAAGAAGTGGCTATGGCTGTCATGGATTTATCAAGTCAATCGCCATGTGGTAGCGTAAGTGTGCCAGGTGTTTCTTGTGAAGTGGACATGCCATATTCCACTGCAAGACTAGTAATGCGTCAGGTGTTGTGGTGCTACCTTTGCAAGATGCGCATGCTAAAGCATGGTGATACAGATATTCGTTTCACATACGCACTTCATTTCTGGCGCAAATGACAATAGATATCACTTGACCATGGAACATCCTTTGGAGAGATGAAGCCCACTTCTGCTTAAATGGACAAGTGAATACGCACAACTGTCGCATTTGGGCAACAGAAACCCCTCGAGTTATCCAAGTGATCCCGTTGCATTCTCCAAAAGTAACAGTGTGGTGTGGATTTATGGCCAAATTCATGATTGGGCCATATATTTTAGAACGGGTAACACCGACTGGATTCCGCACCTGTTCTGTCACTGGACAGCAATATTATGAAATGTTGGCAAATTTCACAATACCAGAGCTGCAATAACGTGGGTGCCTTCAGGATACCATATTCATGCAAGATGGTGCACCACCTCACATCCACAATCGTGTCCAAAGATTGCTAAGGCAACACTTTACAGACAAACGGGTCATCAGCGTTGTTTCCAGACATCTTGGCCACTCCAATCACCAGACCTCACCCTATGCGACTTCTGGTTGTTGGATTTTTTGAAGAACCATGTGTATCAAGAAGGATATCAAACTCTGGCAGATCTCAGGAACAGCATTAGACATTGTGTGCTAGCTATTCCAGTTGACATGTTGCGTTCTGCTGTGGAAAATGCCATTCTTCGAATGGAAACTGTTGTTGACCAAAATGGAGGACACATTGAACAATTGTAGTGCTGTGAAAGTGATTTGTATTGCCACAACACCATATAGTGACAAATTTTGTAACTAATTTTTTTTTTTTTTTCCAATAAATGGCGAGTGCATTCTTGATTGTACCTGTTGTCCAAATTTCTCTTCAGTACGAGCCTTAGAACTTGCTCCAGAGCCCTCTACATCATCATCAGCCATTTTCAATCCACTGCAGGATGAAGGCCTCTCCAGCAACTTTCCAGTTCCTTCTGTTTTGAGCACTGGCCATCCATTTACTACCCAAAAACTCATGAATTTCATCTATCCATCTCCGCCTTTGTCTTCCAGGTTTTCTTCTAGCTCCTCTTGGGTACCATTCTGTTATTTTCTTAGTCCATCTGTCATCATGTCTTCGAGCTATGTATCCTGCCCCAGGACCATTTTAGTTCTTTAGTTTTGATAAGAATGTCCTTTACTTGAGTTTGCTGCCTAATCCATGTGTTTCTCCTCTTATCTAACAGTCTGATTCCCAGTATGATTCGTTCCATTGTTCGCTGTGTAGTTCTCAGCTTCTCTTCCATTCTTTTGGTGAGTGCCCCAGTTTCACTTCCATAAGTCATGGTGGGGAGTATACATTGGTTCATTATTTTACGTTTCAGACAAACTGGGATATTGCTCTTCAGTATGTGACTATATTTCCTGAATGCTATCCATCCAAAATTTATTCTTCTCTTGACTTCCAGCCATTTATCATTATTACAGCTAATAACTTGTCCCAGATAAGTATATGACTCCACCTTTTCAATTACTGCTCCTTCAATCATTATTTCCCTTTCCGTGGCATACTTGTGCATCATTACTTTTGTTTTAGCCATATTCATCTTTAGTCCAAAATCCTTACTAACTGTGCATAACTGGTTAAGATTTTCCTCTAATTCTTTGGGATTGTGGCTTATGGCCACAATGTCATCTGCAAATCATAAATGGTTTCGGTACTCTCCGTTCACATTGACTCCTTTATGCGACCAGTCTAATCTTCTGAAAGCTTCCTCAAGGGCACTAGTAAACAGCTTCGGAGATATTGTGTCTCCTTGCCGAACTCCTTTCTTGATTTTAAATTTCCTACTGTCTTTGTCTAGTCTAATAAAGGAGGTAGCACTCTCATATATTTTCTTCAAAATCATAATATATGGGGTACTATGCCTTGTCTTTCCAGTGCCCGAAACATTGCTTTATGCTGTATGGAGTCAAATGCCTTTTCATAATCCACAAATGCTAGGCATAATGGTGTTTTATATTCATTTGCTTTCTCCATTAGCTGTGATATTACGTGAAGGTGATCCATAGTTGAGAATCCTGTCCTAAAGCCAGCTTGCTCTTTTGGTTGATTCTCATCAAGTATTCTTTCTAATCTGTTAGTAATGACCCTTGTGAACAACTTGTAGATGTGGGATAACAAGCTAATTGGTCTATAATTTCCAATTTCTGATTTATCTCCTTTCTTATGCAGCAAAACTATGATTGCATTATTCCACTGCTTAGGCGTCACACCTTTTCTAATGCACTTTGTGAAGAGCCTTGCCAGTTTTTGTGTTATGTCTCTTCCTCCCAATTTTAACAACTCTACAGTAACTTCATCTTCCCCCGGAGCTTTCTGATTCTTCATTTTCTTCAATGCATGTTCTACCTCATCAGGAAGAATATCGGGTATGTTGTATGTGTTGCTACTTTGCAATCCATCTTCCCCACTGCTGGTATCATTCCCTCGCTCCTTGTATAATTCTCTATAGTAGTCTTCTGCTATTGGAATTATGCTTTCTCTGCTGTTTATAATCCTCTCTGAGTCTCTTTCTAATGGCTTTGCATAACTCAGTATACTCAATTTTCTCCCTGTCAGTGTTTTTCTTGCTCTTCATTTGTCGTCTTCGGTTCATCATGACAGGTGTTTCTTGACTAATTTTTTCTTCTTTGGATTTCTTTTTCCCTATAGGTTTCTTGGGCTTTATCACTTTCAGAAAGTTGTAATATTCCTCGTCGATATCTTGGTTCTGAGCAGTCTGCAGAAGCTCAAACTTGTTCTTAAGTTCCAGTACATACTACTTTTTCTCTTCCTCTGTTATCTCAAAGACCTTTGTATTATTTACTCGAGTCAGTTTTTTCCTTTCCTACATCTATATCAAGTGTACATCTTACCATTCTGTGATCACTTCCAACATTTACCTTATTCAGGACAGTAACATCATTCACAATATATCTTCTGTTAGTTAGGATGAAGTCGATTTCATTAGTTGTTAATCCATTTGGACTCTTCCATGTCCACTTTCTGTTCACCCTTTTCTCGAAAAAAGTGTTCATTACTGATAGTCCTTGAGATTCTGCAAATTCCACGTCTTTCACCTCTTTTATTTCTTTCATCAATTCCAAAATTTCCTATAGTTCTTTCTGCGCTGTTTTGCCTTTTTCCAACCTTAGCATTGAAGTCCCCCATAATAATAGTGTAGTGGGTTTTCTGCTCATCTAGAAGACTCTCAATTTCGGTGTACATTTCTTCAACCTCTTCATCATCATGGCTCAATGTTGGTGCATAAATCATTATAATCTTTAGCTTGTACCTCTTAGAAATCTTGTGTATTAGTCTTGACACCCTTGGTGATGTACATAGGGATACTTTAATTTTAACAACCTTGTATACACACTAATTAACACTAATTAGTATCCTGTTTTGCAGAGGTGTAAGCATGGCTCCATGTGTTCAGTTGACACCAAGAAAAAAAAAAGTGTAGCTGTTGTTCTGTTCCAGGAAGGGCTTTCTGTGTGTGGTATCGCTGATAAAATAGGCTGCCACTAGTCAACAGTATCCCAGGTGCTGAAATTAAAAGCATGGAACCGGTGATGTGAAGAGAAGACCTGGATCAGGCCGTACAAGAGTTACTATGCCTTCCCAAGATCGATATTTGAAATGGCTATGCCTTTGTAATGGCCATGCTAGTGTTCCTGATCTAAAACTAGACTTTGAGATGCCCTCTGGTGTTGAAACATGTGCATAAACTATCCAAAGATGGCTTTCGGAATGTGGTCTACGTGCCTATCGGGCCAAGAAGAAGCCTTGGTTTTCCCAACAAATGAGGAAGAGGCGACTTGCTTGGGCTAAAACACTTTTCATGGAAAAAAGAGCAATGGGACACCGTCATCTTTTCTGATTAATCGAAATTTAACCTGCATGGCTTGGATGGGAAGCGATATGTCAGAAGACGAAAATCAGAGGCATACCATCCTGACTGCATAACACCGACTGTAAAGTTCCCCACCAGTCAGATGGTCTAGGGTTGTATAACAAGCAAAGAAGTGGGGCAAATTAAGTTTATTAACAGAATGGTGAATGCAGAAATCTACACTGCTACTTGGAGGAGTGCCTGAAACCTGTTATTAGGGATCACCATACAGATGTCCAAAACTGCATTTTTCAACAGGACTCAGCACCTTGCCATAATTGCTATTTAGATTTAATGATGAGTTTGTTTTCTTGTCTCACAAGGCTTAAAACATACTTACACCAATGCTTTCCCTCATTTTTCTCCCTTAACGTTGCAGTCATACCTCAAAAATGCTGGCATTACAGTGTTGGACTGGCTCAGCAACAATGCAGATTTGAACCTTATTAAAAATTACTGGTGCATAATGTTGTCTAAAATTGCTCAGAAGAAGCCAACAAGTAAGATTCAGGTGCAGGAGAGCATTGTAAAGGTGTGGTACCATGAAATTGGGCACCATGATGTCAAGATTCACTGTCTTATTCATTGTGAAGCCATTGCCAAGTCTTTGCCATATGCTCTGAAGGTTGTGCAGGACGAAATAGTAAAAACTTCATCAAATTGCAGCCCCTTTTTCCACAGCTTTTTTCCGTTTTGTGTCAGGAAATGGGATCTGAACACACCACACTCCTGCTACAAACAGAAGTACGGTGGTTGTCATGTGGGAAAATGTTAACGTGCCTTTTTGAACTTAAGGACAGGGTACAGGCATTTTTTACGAGTGTGGATAAGATTCAAGGCTTTCAGAATAAGTGGGATTTGTGGATACAACGCATTGCAAATGGGTCGTTTGAATGTTCCCAACTGTATGGCCGCTTGCTGCTGGTAATAAAGTGGTGATGGACGTCATTAAATAACATTTAGATAATTTGCAGCAGAAGTTCAAGGATTATTTTGGAGAGAGTTTTGAAGATTTCGACTGGGTTTGTGATCCGTTCGTTGCGGATGCAAAATCTCTCCCGATGTACAAGAGGAACTAACAGATCCGAAGGCAGACAGAACATTGTGAAGTGGAGTTGGACACATTTTGGTTGTCAATAAGGAAAGAATACCTGACTAGCTCCAAGATGACAATTAATGTGTTATTACCATTTTCGACTACATATTTGTGTGAACTGGGCTACTCAACCTTTACCGAAATTAAAACATCAAAGAGAGAGAGAGATTCAGATCCATCAGTGAAGAAATGAAGTTTGTATTGTCAATGATTCTGCCACATCACCCATCTGTGTTCAGCAAAATAGGCACAGGTATCACATTGAAGGTCTGCGTAGTTATTTGGTTTAATACTAATAGAATTTTATTTATTATTATTTTTTGCTCTGTTTTTGTATAGTAATATAGGGTTCATAAAAGGTTAATATATGCATGAGCCAATTTCTGTTGGGTTGTTGGAACAATAATAATTGATACTATTGTGACTTAAAGCATATTGATATTAACATTGCCATAAACTGTGCTTTTTGGAGATTAACATTTTGATGTGCCATGTTGTGTCACAGATAACATAAGGTGTGCCATGAAGAAAAAAAGGTTGCAGAACACTGCCTTATACAACAGGACAATCACTTCATTGTCCCCTAGCAAAATTCCTATATATCATTAACAGAATCCTAAGGCAGTCTGGCTACACTATTCAAAAAACTTCATGTAGTTTATACAGTTATCCCCAGGTCATTTTCTTTCTCCAGTAGCTTTTGTAGAGAAAGAAAAATACCACCCCATTGGTATGTTATTCTAGGATTACAATTCAATTCCCATATACAGTACCTTGCATTTTTAAATGTTAAACCTCAATTTACACTTTTCAGCCCATGTGGCAATTTTTCTAGATCTTATTGTAGCATCATACCCTGATTTTTCTTTTAGCCCCCTTGCCAACTTTTGCATCATCCCCAAACCTGGACATTAAACTTGGTACGTTTTCATTAATATCATTAATAAATGTTGAGAACAGTAAAGGGCCTGGCATGGAACCCTGAGAGACTCCGTTAATAACATTAGTCTGGGAAGAGTAGCACTCATTGATAATCATTCTCTGCCACTCAACCATGTATAGCAATAACTTGTGCCACGCTGCTTAAATTTGTATAGCAGTCTCTTCCTCTCAATTGATCACAAAAGCATTTGGCTCCCAGTTTTTCCTCTTTATGTGTAAATGTAGATGCAAAATATTTATCCAGTTTTTCAGCAACCAGAACAGGATCATTAATAGTTGTGACATCATATCTAGAAGACCAATGTGGTTCATTCCATTCCTTCCCCTATTAACATAAATAAAGAACCCTTTGCTCCTTTTGTTCTCCTTCTTAGCCAAAGATTTCTCATGACCTGTCTAATGCCATCCGTGACTTGATTGCGGGCAACTTAATGTTTATGTGTCTCGTATAATTTATAATCAACCCGTACATTTTTATTCTCTGGCACTAGGTTCATCTGTCATCCATTTAGGTTGAAATCCAGAATAGTATTGCTTATTTGATGTGCAAAGCTCTGAAACTTCTACAATTACTTCCCTGAATGCTTTCGTTTCGAATTAGCAGTTGATAATTATATAATCAGTTGGTTCCAAATAAAAGAATGTAAACTGTCTAAGACCATTATAGTTACCTTAACAAAGCAAAATCCCTTCCCCTTACCCCTACAGTAGTTACATCTGTATGCAGATCCCCAGTGAGCTGTGAATATTTTAACAATGGGCTTGCAGTTTTCCTACTTCTACCAAGAAGTAGGAAAACTGCAACCACTGTAACCGATCAAGTAAATTTGATTGGTCACAGAAGTGACGTCATCCGTGACTTCCACCAGAGGCGCTTCCCATGCTTGCACTACTAGTAGTGTGATTAGAGCATGTGATGGATTTTTCGTGACCAGTATGATATCACGAGTCGGGACGGATTCATGGGGGTGGACAGATGGGGCTTATTATCCCCTTAACCATGCGTATAAGTGAATGTATAAAACATTTCTAGGTCTATCTTTAAAAAAAAAACTTAAAAACCTGGTTGCCATGCCTCCCCTTACGATGATAACTGGATATGATAGTGTCGGAATTCTATTTTAGAATCCTTGAATAGTATGACGTCACAGTCATACTTCCTGAAGTTACTACTGCAGTAAGTATGACTGTTACAATACAAATATTTGTCAACAATTTCTTTTTTTCGTCTCGCATTTTCGTTATATTCCATTGTTAGATGCCTCCAACAGCTGTGTATGCCATTTCATCTGCAAGATCAGTACTTCAATCGACGCTGTTTTCCAGAGACATTTAGATATGTTGCAATCGCAAGTATACATCTCTTACTTTGGTTATTATAAATCCATTGTATCTTGTCTTCCAGAAATTATGATAATTTGTGAATGATCAATAAAATATTTACAATAAAAAAGCTCTTTTATTTCATACTCAATATATACAAATCAAAATACCTAAAAGAAACATGAAGGATGTTTCATATAAACCATCTACCGTGCGTGCTCGGCATATGCACAACTTTTTTATTCATCTTTTTTTTTTTTTTAACAACTAGGGAAATATAATGAATGCATTTTTTTTTTTTTTCATGACAAAATTTTAATATTGCGAATAAAAAATAACATGAAATATTTCCCATATAACAAATAACATAAAAACTATCACAAAACATTCCACAATATGTTGTTATTTGGTTTTTTAGGAGCATTAGCAACTAAGGCCATATTGCTCCGGGATATGCGGTGGTCATTCCCTGACCTTTCTGCATCCTCCGTATTTGGTGGTGACGGGCTCGAACCCCGGTCTAATCAAGAAGCATGTGCTATGCACTGCTGCTCCTTCCCACCTGGCTACAGAGGCACCTATTCCACAATATAAAAACAAACTTTCTAGAAAAAGTACACAAAAATCACAGATTACATGAAAAAAAATTATTACACAAATATTCAAGAAACATTTATTCTAAAAATTGCCATGTACAATTTACTTCTTTATTAATATTTGTTGTCAATCTGATTTGCTCAATAGCTGAGCGATGATTACAAAGGAATGATTTGACGTAACGATCCGAATCAAATTGAAGTAATGGTTTTCCATTTAGATGTATGGTCATCATAATCTGCAACGTGTTTAATTGTCAACATTATTTATTTATTCTTTATGATGAAAGCTCACTCAACTTCAGCACTGGTAATCACAATGGTTTCAAAGATATTTCTGGCTTTCTTAATTGAAAAGGGAATTTCATTCGGTTTTAAAGATAAACTGTCTTCGACAAAATTTCTAAAATCATTAATTTTTATTTCATGTTTTATCAGAAATCTTCAATTTCTTATTTGGGTTTCACCATCTTGCTACCGAGACGAAAGTTCTTTCACATTCCACAATTTCAGGTAGCATATGTTTAAAATTTCTTTCAGTCAGGGGCGGCTCGTTGGTAGGCACTGCGGAACTGCAGAACCTCCTGCATTTTAAATCTAAATATACAGTCAATGGAGTTATATGAAGAACAATGCAGCGCAATGAATATTTTTATTAACAGGTCCTGCGTATAGTATACTCATGCTCAATTTCCAATAATCATAACCCCAGGGGCTCACATCTAGTGAGTATGGGCTTGGCACACCCAGGGTCCTGAGCTGGATATCATCATTCTTCTCTTTCTTGGTGATTCCCTTCTCTCTCTCTCAGGGTAACTCAGAAAGAAATTTTTTTTTGGGTGGTGCAGCATAAGCCTCAGGCTTCCTTGCATCATTTGATTAATAATAATAATAATTTCAATAATAAACAAATAAAGACACGAAATAATTTTTAACTTTCAAGTTTAACGATAGGTGGAACTGTGCGCTACGCAGTTCTACCGTCCACGTTTTGGCTCCAGTGTTTGAGTCAATGCCTAGTTGGCAGGTTGCCAATACGCATTTTTTAGAGGTGATAAAATGAGTCAAAGGAACTGTTCAAATTGGCACACAGTGCCAATTTAAACAGTACACCAAACTTGAATAAAAAAGTTATTAATCTATTTTCAACAAATAAAAACCAAATAATGGATTTTATTTTTAAATAAAATTTTGAGATTACCCAAGTCTGTTAATGGTAAGTATCCAGTTAGTCTTGTAGTATTTTTAACTTGCTTATTACCATCTATGTCTATATGTCTTATAACCAGGGCAATTTAATGTAACTTTAAGAAGCAGCACCCCCATACATCAGAGTCATGAGCCGCTACTGCTTTCAATGGTATCGTTATTTTCTTTATTTAATTTAAAATCACTCTGTTGCATTAATAACTTATCCTTTAAGGATAAAACAATGCATTTAATAACTTGTAACAAGGTAATTTTTTTACTTTCGAATTTGATTCCTTATATTCCTTTCCACTTCAACATGCTCTCAATTTTACCTTCAGAATTTTTCAAATTAGTAATAGCATTGATAGTTCAAATAATTAATTTATTTGCTTTTACCATAGCGATTCTGTAAAGCTTCTGAAAGGTAAGAGAGCTCCTGCAGGATGTTGATCATTAGTGCTAAATGGTTAAGAAATTCCAGATTTAAAAGTCGATTTAATAATCCAGAATATTTAACTTCTGATTCAAAATGTTTGTGCAAAGCGGGATAATTCCTCCAACCCACAATTGCTGTCTGCAAGCTACAAGCTGCTCATCGTGCCCCGAATACACGACCTATCTTTATAGTTTCCACATCAAGTTCTTTAGCAATCATCCTTAATTCGCGCTGGTTTTTTGGAGATTGGTGATACTTTTTTTTATTAATTATTGCCTGTATACCATTATATTTTAAAGCATTTTCTACACAGTGAAAGCCTCGACGAAGATTCAAAATCTGCCAAATTTCGTCTTTGTAAAGTTTATATATCTTAGTTGCCTCAATCCCCCACCCCCATTACATTGCTACTGTTGAATATTGTGCAAAATGTCAGAATCACGCGGATATTCAGCTACTGTGACCAAGTAAACATAGGCGGGAGAAATTTACTGGAAGGCGTGGACACTCACTTCTCTGAAAAACATGTGCCTGTTTGTTGGAGTAAGGGGGAACCACAACACAAGTTGACCAGAGGCTATTATCCATGTCGGGAATCTTCTTAATCCTCTGACTGGCTATGGAAAGCATATTGATGAGCGAACTTCTCAGTATGTGACCACATAGGTTTTACAGACACCACTAACATTGTGAAATAGTAATCCATTCCCCCTTAATTCGTGCTTTCTAATTACCTAAATTGCCTAAAGGTCAGAGGTGAGAACAGTGCATACAAAGTTGTCTCTCCTAATCTGTTTGTTACATAGAAATTTTCTTTGTTCAACAGAAACCATTTTAAATGTATTTACCAAGGGGGATTTTTAAAAAAATCGCTATAAAGAAGTTGGTTAAACAGGTCCGATTGTAATTAAATCAACAATGAAGCAATTTTAAAATACATAACTGATTGATTGCGCCATTAAAATGCTGGGGATGTGGCTCTGCTTATCCCACTGTAGTTTCGGCTCTGAATACTCAATAATTGAATTCAGGATTTCATTTGTAAAATAAATGATCATCTCAACAATGGGCTTGCAAATTTTCAAAAAATATAACAATGGGCTCTCGTGAGCCCACCACTGCAAATCCCACATCAGTAGACTGTGATCACTGCCACCTAGTCGTTCTTTATCTGCAGATTCTTAATGCATGAAGAGTCATTGCTGATAATTAGATCAAGAGTATTGCTTTCCCTTGTTGTCTATCTAACATGTTGATGTAGAAAGCAGTCATCCAATAAATACAGAAAGGTTCTGCTGTTGTGTGAGTGACCAACCCATAAGTTCCCCATCTTTGGCCCTTTCAAAAGCTCAATGTCTTTTTCAGACTTGAACACGGTATTCCAAATGTGGTCTTATAATTGCCTTGTACAGTGGGACTATGACCTCCATAAAGGACATGTGGAGTGCAAGGCTAAAATGTCTTAAAATGGAAATTAAGGATTACGAGTGGTAAAGGGCTGCCCTTGCAATTCTACACAAATGGACGGCGATAGATGAGTTGAAAAAACATGACCAAATTGTGTACGATGTGTGGAGTAGCTTACCAGGCATATATATAAATTTGAAAATATTTGTGTTTGGATTTCTCTCTGTTTTTGGTTCAACGAATATCTGTGGGCAAATATTTTTGAAAATGAACTACATTAAAAATAAATCAAGAAACCATCTGAAAAATGAGTCTCTCAGCATGTTTAAAGATGAAAATTACTGCATACATCACCTGATGTTGTGAGACGCACTCGAGAAGTTCAGCAGCAAAAGTCACATTAATTTGTACCTAATTGAATTTTTGTAATGTGTTTTTTTTTTTTTTTTTTTTTCAGTATTAATAAATAATATTTCAAAATATATATTTTTTTAATAAAACACCTTCCCACTATTCCATTTCTTAAACTCCCTCTCCTACCAGATTGAGCTGAGGTGTGGCCCTTCAGATTCCCATTTTTTTTTTTAATTAGTGATACGACACAGTGGGCTTTCCTGGCTGCCTGTTTACACTGCTCAGAAAAGTTCACATTTGCCCATATAGTAACTTCCAGATCCCTTTCTTCTTCCATTGTTTTTAATGCAATCCCATCAAGTGTATAATTTATTTTGGGGTTGCTATTTCCCAACTGTAAGACCTTGCATTTTGCTGCATTAAAACATAGCTGCCACTTTTTGACCATTCTTGCAGCCTGTTCAAGTCATCCTGAAGGAACACTGCTTGTTACTGATCATTAACTATTCTACCAATCTTTATTGTTTGCAAATTTTGACATCAAGCCTTCTATCTATCCCATCATTGATGTCGTTTATAAAAATCATAAACAACAGTGGTCCAAGAACCGATCCTTGGGGAACTCCACCTCTGACTTTACACCAATCTGAAGAATATTCATTAATCAGAACCCTCTGCCTTCTGCCTTGCAGCTACCCAGCAATCCATCTTAGAAATTTTCCAGTAATCCTAACATGTTCCAGCTTATTCTAACCTCCCATGAGGGACTGATTCAAATGCCTTGCTAAATCCAAATAAACTATGTTGGAATTGTTCTCTATGTCAAGCTCACAAGTACCTGTGTCAAAATAGCTTACTAATTTAGTTAAACATGATTTTCCCTTAACGAAACCATGTTTTGTGTTATTCAGAATGCCATATCTATCTAAATGTCCCCGGATTGTACTCTTAATCATTGCTTCTAAGATTTTCTCTACCAATCGTTACATCAGACTAACTGGTCTGTAGTTAGGTAAAGTGCATGAAGTAAAATTTAATTTACACCAGCATATCAGGCAGTATTAGTAAAAACCAATGATAGATGTGTTTTGTGTAGGTTGTACTGGATAATGAACAAATCACAAAGTGCTGGAAAGTTTTCACTAGTATTGCTGAATAGCCTTTCAGTATGATAACAATACCCTGGGTAAGTTTAGAAAGAAAACTATAGTGATTTAAGCTAATTGATGTAACGTCTTTTATTTGATAAATCAGGTATGCAACAAGTTAAAAATAAACACTAACCTTAAGTTGTGGGTGGGAGAGGAATCTGTAGCTGATACTGTGTCTTTCATCATGTAATGATATCATCATCATCAGCCATTTTCAATCCACTGCAGGATGAAAGCCTCTCCAGCAACTTTCCAGTTCCTTCTGTTTGTTTTGAGCACTGGCCATCCATTTACTACCCACAAACTCATGAATTTCATCTATCCATCTCCGCCTTTGTCTTCCAGGTTTTCTTCTAGCTCCTCTTGGGTACCATTCTGTTATTTTCTTAGTCTATCTGTCATCATGTCTTCGAGCTGTGTGTCCTGGCCAAGACCATTTTAGTTCTTTAGTTTTGATAAGAATGTCCTTTACTTGAGTTTGCTGCCAAATCCATGTGTTTCTCTTCTTATCTAACAGTAAGATTCACAATATAATTCGTTCCATTTTTCGCTGTGTCGTTCTCAGCTTCTCTTCCATTCTTTTGGTGAGTGCCCAAGTTTCACTTCCATAAGTCATGGTGGGGAGTATACATTGGTTCATTATTTTACGTTTCAGACAAACTGGGATATTGCTCTTCAGTATGTGACTATATTTCCTGAATGCTATCCATCCAAAATTTATTCTTCTCTTGACTTCCAGCCATTTATCATTATTACAGCTAATAACTTGTCCCAGATAAGTATATGACTCCACCTTTTCAATTACTGCTCCTTCAATCATTATTTCTCTTTCTGTGGCATACTTGTTCATCATTACTTTTGTTTTAGCCATATTCATCTTTAGTCCAAAATCCTTACTAACTGTGCATAACTGATTAAGATTTTCCTCTAATTCTTTGGGATCGTGGCTTATGATGACAATGTCATCTGCAAATCGTAAATGGTTTAGGTACTCTCCGTTCACATTGACTCCTTTCTGCGACCAGTCTAAACTTCTGAAAGCTTCCTCAAGGGCAGCAGTAAACAGCTTCGGAGATATTGTGTCTCCTTGTCGAACTCCTTTCTCGATTTTAAATTTCCTACTGTCTTTGTCTAGTCTAATAAAGGAGGTAGCACTCTCATATATTTTCTTTAAAATCATAATATATGGGGTACTATGCCTTGTCTTTCCAGTGCCCGAAACATTGCTTTATGCTGTATGGAGTCAAATGCCTTTTCATAATTCACAAATGCCAGGCATAATGGTGTTTTATATTCATTTGCTTTCTCCATTAGCTGTGATATTACGTGAAGGTGATCCATAGTTGAGAATCCTGTCCTAAAGCCAGCTTGCTCTTTCGGTTGATTCTCATCAAGTATTCTTTCTAATCTGTTAGTAATAACCCTTGTGAACAACTTGTAGATGTGGGATAACAAGCTAATTGGTCTATAATTTCCAATTTCTGATTTATCTCCTTTCTTATGCAGCAAAACTATGATTGCATTATTCCACTGCTTAGGCGTCACACCTTTTCTAATGCACTTTGTGAAGAGCCTTGCCAGTTTTTGTGTTATGTCTCTTCCTCCCAATTTTAACAACTCTACAGTAACTTCATCTTCCCCCGTGGCTTTCTGATTCTTCATTTTCTTCAATGCATGTTCTACCTCATAAGGAAGAATATCGGGTATGTCGTATGTGTTGCTACTTTGCAATTCATCTTCCCCACTGCTGGCATCATTCCCTCGCTCCTTGTATAATTCTCTATAGTAGTCTTCTGCTATTTGAATTATGCCTTCTCTGCTGTTTATAAGTACACCGTCACTATTCTTCAGTTTCAGTATCATTTGTCTTTCTGTATTACTACTCATGGCTGCCGATTTAAATCCTTTGTTTTCCCTTAATGCTTGTTCTACTTTTCTTGTGTTAAATCTTCTTATGTCCTCTCTGAGTCCTTTCTAATGGCTTTTCATAACTCAGTATACTCAATTTTTTCCCTGTCAGTGTTTTTCTTGCTCTTCATTTGTCGTCTTCGATTCATCATGACAAGTGTTTCTTGACTAATTTTTTCTTCTTTGGATTTCTTTTTCCCTATAGGTTTCTTGGGCTTTATCACTTCCAGAAAGTTGTAATATTCCTCATCGATATCTTGGTCCTGAGCAGTCTGCAGAAGCTCAAACTTGTTCTTAAGTTCCAGTACATACTGCTTTTTCTCCTCTTCTGTTATCTCAGAGACCTTTGTATTATTTACTCGAGTCAGTTTTTTCCTTTCCTTTCCTACATCTATATCAAGTGTACCTCTTACTATTCTGTTATCACTTTCAACATTTACCTTATTCAGGACAGTAACATCATTCACAATATATCTTCTATTAATAAATAAATAAATTTTCTGTTTATACTCCGGGACGACCAAACAGTCAGAGGAGTTAACAAGATAGACAGAATACAAGAAACAGCACCGTATTCAGCAGTCACGGGCTTGAACCCCGGTCACTCAAGGCACATGTACTTATGCACCCGCGCGCCTGACCACTAGGCTACGGCGGCCTTTAGTGAGGATGAAGTCGATTTCATTAGTTGTTAATCCATTTGGACTCTTCCATGTCCACTTTTTGTTCACCCTTTTCTTGAAAAAAGTGTTCATTACTGACAGTCCTTGAGATTCTGCAAATTCCACAAGTCTTTCACCTCTTTCATTTCTTTCACCAATTCCAAAATTTCCTATAGTTCCCCTTTCTGCACTGCTTTGTCTTTTTCCAACCTTAGCATTGAAGTCCCCCATAATAATAGTGTAGTGGGTTTTCTGCTCTATCTAGAAGACTCAATTTCGGTGTACATTTCTTCAACATTTTCATCATCATCATCATGGCTCGATGTTGGTGCATAGATCATTATAACCTTTAGCTTGTATCTCTTAGAAATCTTGAGTATTAGTCTTGACACCCTTGGTGATGTACTTTTGAATTCCAAAATGTTGTTTTTAAAATCTTTATGGACCAGAAACCCAACTCCACCTCCACTCACTTGGTTTCTAGCAGATTTGCACTTTATAAACTTATAAGTGATTCATTTCTTCTTCTTGTTTCAGCCAAACCGATGATATTCCAATTCACGTTTTCTAATTCCTTTTCCAGCTCTAATATCCTGTCTTCACCGATGAGTGATCTTACGTTATAACAGGCCAAGTTCAGTTTCCATGCACTGGCCATCCATTTATCATGAAGATGATTTTAAACTTCATGATATCATGAAGTTTAAAATTTAATTACTGGATAATGTACTTTGATGAGTGGATGGCAAGTAATTATATTTTGTGACTTGATTTAGTTTATGTATAACTGCTGATTTTTTTTTTTTTTCATTGGTAATCCTAATGGCTCTGCTATATTTTGGTAACCCATTAATTTCTGCAGGTTTTGCTGATGAAAATTGAAAAAAATTTCCCATTCATATTAATATTAGAGAAAAAGGCCTTGGGTGTCAGAATTAGACATATTAATAATATACTGCTTCCACTGACGTGACAGTTTATTAAAACAGAGGACTAATTACAAGAATGTTAAAATGGTAAAATATCAATAATTAAATCTGAAAATATGTAAAATTAAGAACAAAATTATCTTCTTAATTATACATTTTATTGCACATCTTAATCATGGACTATAAGATATGCAATAAAATATACCTTAAAAACTGAAAATATATACAGTTCAAAGTGTTAAATGTAAGATAACCTAAAATAAAATGCATGACAAGAAGCTTTCAAGGTGATGAGCCTCTTCCTCAACTTAAAAAATACTATTCAAGGTTTAGGCCTAAATGGATGGTAGATGAACTAATGACACTCATTATTATTATTAGCCATATGGTGCAAGGAAGCCAGAGTCTTATGCTGCACCAGCCAAAAAAAAAAATTCCCGAGTTACCATGTGTGTGAGAGAGAGAGAGAGAGAGAGAGAGAGAGAGAGAGAGAGAGAGAGAGAGAGAGAGAGAGAGAGAGAGAGAGAGAGAGAGGAAGAAGGAATCACCAAGAAAGAGAAGAATGATGATATCCAGCTCAGGACCCTGGGTGTGCCAAGCCCATACTCACCAGATGCATGGTATGCATATAAATTATCAGATGACACAGAAGACTGTGGTAGATATAAGCTAGTCTGTAATCAAGTTGCAAAGGTGGTTCGGCAAGCGAAGGCAGACAATGAGAAATCTTTGGCAAAGGATGCAAAGACTTCTTGAAGGAAGTCCTTGCTGCTTTTCCCCTTCCTTCTAGAGGTCACTTCTTGAACTTTAGAAGGAAAGGGATGAATAAGATTGGTCCACTTGATATCGATGGTTTGATTGTTGATGAACCTGCTCAGGTAGCTGACAAACTAAATGAGTATTTTGTATCTACATTTACACATCAGGAAGTCTGTAGGGAAGTGGATGCCAGAAGCTTATCAAACTCTAGCAGGGAGCTAAAAGATTTTGTAATAACTGAGAGTGAAGTGGAGGAGAAATCGTTGAAATTGAACATAAAGAAGGCCTGGGATGGATGGGATCTATCCAGTTATATTAAAGGAGACAGCAAAGGAAGTAAGCAAACCCTTAACCATAATTGTGAAAGCTTCCTTGGACTCAGAGGAGGTCCCCATGGACTGGAGATGTGCAAATGTGCCCCCAATTCACAAAGGGTGATCAAGGCGTGATACAAGTAATTACAGACCTGTTAGTTTAACTTGTGTTCCGGGAAAAATAATGGAGTCACTGGTTAAAGAAGCATTGCAGAATCAACTAGACAAGACTGCAGTAATAGTTAAAACACAGCATGTGTTTGTTAAATGGAGGTCTTGTCTGACAAATTTGATTGGATACTATGATGTGGTCCTAAAGAAACTGGATACAAAAAATAATTTTGATATCATATACTTGGATTTCAGGAAAGCTTTTGGTACTGTTTCACATGGAAGACTACTGTACCGATTGGAGCAGTATGGAATTAAGGGAAAGGTACTGCAATGGATAAAAGGATGGTTTAGTGGAAGAAGTCAGAGTGGTAAACAATGGACACTGCTCTTCGTGGACTAATATTATTGGTGGAGTGCCCCAAGGTTAGGTATTGGGCCCATTGATGTTTTCTGTATTTATCAATGGTGTTTATGAAGGTTTATCAGGGTTAATGTCCAAGTTTGTAGATGATACAAAGGTTGGCAGAATTGTTAACAACAGTAAAGACATTACTCCAACTGAATCTAGAAAAGTTGAGCAGATGGGCAGAGAGGTGGCAACTGAAGTTTAACATTGACAAATGAAAAGTACTGCATATGAGTAGCAGTAACCCCAGAGTAATGTACCAACTGTGTGGTACTACACTCAGGGTAGTAGAGAATGAAAACGACCTAGGGATAATTGTGCAGTCAGATATGAAGTTTTTTTGAGCAGTGCAGATAGGCTGCAAGAGTACCTCATGGTGTCTTATCAATGATATACAGAAATTTTGCTAGCAGGGATAAGGAGGTGATTGTCCCCTTGTATAAAGCAATGGTCAGGCCACACGTTGAGTACTACATACATGTCCGGAGGCCTCATTTTAAGAACAATATAGAGCTGGAATGTGGAACAGAGAGTGGATAGTGGAACACGTGGGTTGCTCTTACCAAGAAAGACTTAAGTTCTGCAAATTAGCATTAGTAGAGCTGCCTTTTTTCACTTTCTTATTCCAAAGGTGTTCTTCCTTCTGCTTGGAAATTTGCTCATATCCAGCCAGTTCTTAAAAGGGTAACAAATCCCTCCCATCCAATTATCGTCCCATTGCAATTACTTCTACTCTTTCTAAAGTAATGGAGAAATCAATTAACTGCCAACTCTTAAACTACCTAGAAACCTTCTGCCTGATCAATGATCGCCAGTATGGATTCCGCTAGTGTCGATCCACTGGTGATATTCTGGCTTATGTTACCCATTTATGGACTAATTCAATGGAAAGGTTCGGTGAACCACAAGTAGTTGCTCTTGACATCTCAAAGGCTTTTAATCGTGTTTGGCATAAAGGTCTTCTAAACAAGCTTCCATCTTATGGTTTGCCAACTGTTTTTAGTAATTGGTTATCCAGTTTTCTCTCTGATCACTCACTGAGGGTGATGGTAGATGGCTCTCTGTCTTCTAACTTTTCCACTAATGCTGGTGTCCCCCAAGTTTCAGTTCTTTCCCCCACTCTTTTCCTCTTGTATATTAATGACCTTCATCCATTGACTGGAAATCCTATCCATAGTTTTACCGATGATAGCACATTGCATTCCACTTTCCATTTTGAGAAACCTTGTCCTACTCAATCAGCTTCAACTTCTCGAAAATCTGCTACCAATTCTTTAAGTGCCGATCTCCAGTGGGGCAAAGACAACTTAGTTGATTTCAACCCTTCTAAAACTCAGTCTTGTCTTATATCTCACAAAAAGGATTCTTCTGCTCCTATGCTTATCTTTTGTGACACTCCAATTTCTAGGCAAAATGATATATCTCTTTTGGGGATTACCCTGACTTCTAATCTCTCTTGGCACAAGCACATTACAAATATTGCTTCCTCTGCATCTAAAAAACTTGGTTTTGTCTTTCGCTCTCGGCGTTACTTTTCTTCCAAAAAGCTGCTCACTCTGTATAAATCGCAAATCTGCCCTGCCATGGAATATTGTTCCCACATCTGGGGTGATGCCCCCAAAACTTCTCTCAGGCTTCTTGATTCCATTCAGAAGAGGGCAGTTAGGTTAATTAATGATTCATCTCTAACAGAGTCTCTCCACTCGCTTTCTCATAGACGTACTGTTTCTGCTGCATGCCTCTTCTACATATACTTCCATGGGCACTGTTCTTCTGAATTGGCTTCTATAATTCCCGCTCTCTCTCTCTTTCAAAACAGTCCGAACACGTGCCAACATCCATTTACTGTCCAACTTCAAACCCACAGAACCAACTTTTCATCTTCTTCATTTATTCATTCAACTGCCATTTTCTGAAACAACCTTCCTTCATACGTATTTCCTGAAAATTACAATCTACAGAAATTCAAGTCCAATGTCAACAAATATCTTCTTTCGTCTTCTCAATCTCCAACTCAAGCCGGTACTAAGTACTATAGGTTCTAATACCTCTCGTGTTTGGAGTTCACATAAAAAAAAATATATATATATGATGCTAGAAAGCAAGCTTATACAGTATCACCCAAAAAAAAAAAAAAAAACTCTTTCCATTTCACTGATCCATTCATTCCAAATATCTGTCTAGTTTTGCTGTGAATTTATTTAAGCTCTCAACTTACACAAAAACAGATGGAAGTTTGTTCCAGCAATTAACTACCAGCTGTCTAAAGGCAAATTTCTGCACATCTATTCGATAACTGTTTTTCCTCAGTTTGAATCTATGCCCCTTAGGTTCATAATCTGAGCAAAAGGAAGAATCCCATCAGCATTGAGGCCGCTAAATCCATTCAAGGCCTTATACACCTCGATCAGATTGCTTCGCAGGTGCTTAGTTTCCAATTGCTGAAATTTGCAGAACTTAACCCTTTCTTAGTAAGACCACCCCTTTGTTACCCTCACCAATCTTTTTATCCTTCTTTGTACTCGTTCTAGCAACTCTACATCCTTCCTAAAATGAGGCTGCCAGACCTGTATGCAATATTCAAGGTGTGGCCTGACCATTGCCTTGTACAAGGGGATAATCACCTCCTTATCCTTGCTTGCAAATTCCTGTATATCCTTGAGAAGACCCCATGACCTCCTGTGGCAGCCTGTCTTCACTGCTCAAAAAACTCCATATCTGACTGCACAATTACCGTCAGGTCTCTTTCATTCTCCACTACCCTGAGTGTAACACCACCCAGTTGGTACATTTCTCTGGGGTTACTGTGACCCATATGTAGTACTTTGCATTTGCCAGTGTTAAACTTCAGTTCTCAGCCCATCTGCTTAACTTTTCTAGATCCTGTTGCAGTAGCATACTGCAACAACCCTGCCAACCTTTGTATCATCTACAAACTTTGACATTAAGCTTGATATACCTTTATCAATATCATTGATAAATATACAAAACAACAAAATTTGGACAGTAGTCTTCCTTGTGCAATGGTATCAAAAGCTTTATTGAAATCCAAGTATATGATATAAAAATTATTTTTTGCATCCAGTTCCTTTGTGACCGTGTCATAGTATCCCAGATTTGTCAGACAAGACTTCCCCTTAACAAATGTATCAAAATTGCAGCATCTGGAGACTACAAGGTGATCTAATTGAGGTATATAAGGCCTATAAGCTCAATGCTGATGGGATTCTTCCTTTTTCTCAGATTACTCACCTGAGGGAAGTTTATTGTAATGGAGGAGACATAAATTCAAATTTAGGAAAGACAATTGTAGAATAGATGTGTGGAAATTTGCCTTTAGCCAGTGGGTGATTGATAGTTGGAACAAACTTCCATGTGTCATAGTGGATGTCAAAAACTTAAATAAGTTTAAGGCAGAACTAGACAAGAATTTGGATTGAATGGATGGGCGAAAAGGGAAGGATTTTTTTTTTTTTTTTTTTGCTAATGCTATATAAGCTTGCTTTCTTGCATCATATGCCTCTACTAATGCTAAACGAGACCAGTGAGAGTGAACATAGTATATTGTAAAGTGACGGCACCAGAGGTTCCCCCCCCCCCTCTTCGCATTGTATTTTTTGTACATGTGACACAGAATTCTGTGAAGGCCAGAGATTTAAAGGTGTATATGGAGTGGAATGTTGTGTACCATTCTATCTGACCATTTAGCTGTTGGGCCCCTAGTGGGACCCAGCATTATCCACACTTTGCCCTGGGAAGGCAAGTCAGGCACCTAGTAGATTTTTAATGTTCGGATACCCTATCACAGTCTGTTTAGACTTATAACAAACTGCATAATCCAGGCAAGTAATACGATATACCACTTTTGCCCACTGTAATTTAGGAACAGTCGGTTTTGCCCTAGGCAACATTGACTGTAACTTCTTGCCAGGAAGCTGCACACGACCAGTATGGTGGCAATACGTCTGGACAGTGTGGAATGTAAGGTGTAGCAATAAGTCATTCATCTTGATGGGAAATGAAAGATGTCCTCATAGTGAATATTACTGTCGAAGCTCTTGAAGAGTGCATATTTGCAGGTCTTCCTATTTCCATTAGACCATGGCATAGATATGTTGATGTCTTTGCAGTAGTTTCTCGAGGATCAGACATGCCGCTCCTCCAATATCTTAATCCCTTGTGTCTGTTTATTGTAATGGAGGAGGAAAATGCTCTACCATTCTTGGATGTTTTAGTATGTTGTCATTTAGTTACTTTGGTGGTTTGTAGAAAACCCATGCCCAGGGACAGTTAAATAATAAATCTGCACATGCTCCTGGGCATCTACATAGTATAGCTAGGGCATTGTTCAACCATGTATGCTCGCATTGTGACTTTGCTGTTGATAGGGAAGCTGAGTTTGTCAGGGTCAGGTCGGATTTGTCTAAATGTCCCTGTGACTTACATTCTCCACTGTCCAAGTATTTCTGCACATATCACCAGGATGTTGTGTGCCACTACCTGGCAAGAAATTACAGTCAGTGAATGTTGCCTAGAGCAGTTTTAATTGTAACCTCGTGATCTGATATTGGATTATGTTCAAGACACAATATCTCATATGGTGGAAGGCCCTCCATATAGTGGCAGCACCAACAATGAATTGTAATGTATGGAGGCCATTGTCTTACCACGATGAGAGATGCCGAATCAATGGTACAGTAATAGACACCTCAATATACTCCCAGAGTCGATGAATGAATGTCTCGTGTTATCGTTTCCTTCCCCCTCCCCATTCGCCATAACTAATTCACAGTTGTAAGCTGTTTACAATGTGTGAGTTTTCTCTGTGTAGTATATTTTGTTCACTGTCATTGGTCTCATATAAGTTGAGAAAGAGGTTCGTCGCGTTGAAAGGTTCTTGTTTTATAATTATTTTATCGCTTTTAACATCCATGTAATTAGTCTGCCGTTTAATAAACTATGAAGTCAGTGGAAGCAGTATATTATTAATATTCATATTAATGATATAAAAAATATTCTGTAGCTTGTTTTGCTGATGAAAATTTAAAAAATGTATTTAAATACAGTGATATTTAACAGATTTGCTGACCTTTCTTACTAAAAACATGAAGCACATTATTGTGACAGCAATTTAATACATGTAGACATTACCTAAGAATGAAAAATTAGGATTCATCACCATTCTTACAGCATACACAGGGAATGTGTGAAATCAGATCTTTGGCTTCTCACCAGTGAGTTCCAAAGTGGCCAACATTATTGTGGAGTGCTTAAAAATGTTAACCACCCTCCCCATGTCCCACTTGCAGATGTCAAAATATAATGATATCATTCTTATTATTTTTTGAGCTTATGCCAAATATATGCTGCTACAAGTGCAAATAGTGTGTCCTCAAATTGCTCATCAATGTTCCTATTTACATGAAGTCTATATTCTGCCTGGTTGCCAATCAAAAGATAGTTTATTTGTTATTTTCTTTTCGGGAGCATTAGCAAGTAAGGCCATATTGCTCCAGGGATATGCGGTGGTCATTCTCTGACCTTTCCATATCCTCCGTATTTAGTGGGCACAGGCTCGAACCCCGGTCCAATCAAGAAGCGTATGTTACGCACTGCTGCTCCTGCCTACCTGGCTACGGAGGCACCTCAAAAGATAGATGCCATAATCGGGGTACTAGCTAGTCAATGATATTGATGCATTGCAGCAACTCTCATAGGAAACAAGGGATGGGCAGTGTCAAAAAATATTTACACAATGCCATTATCTTTACAGCATCATAAACTAAGCTGTAATATGCCCAGCTCATGTCCTAGCCGTCACCCGGGATTAAGAGAAGAGTGTAATCATTTATGAAGTGGATTATCTGGATTGCAGTGTCTAGCAAACAGGAGAAATGGGCTGCAATCAAAGGACAAGATTACTTAATGTGTCAGCAGTTGGTAGAATGTTACTGAGACTGGCCACCAAAGTAATTCAAGTGGAAATAGTCACTGATAGGAGATGGTTAGAGTCTGTGAAGCATAGCATTCCATAAAATTGGCCCTTGTAACAATATAGTGGGCTTGAATGTTCCCAAACACTGAGGAATTTTTAAAGGCCTCTTTCCCGTCTTATGTGTTACTATATGCCCTCAGAGTTGTAGTTAGCTGATGTCAGGTAGAAGAAGCTTATGTTATAATCTGCCCTTGATACAGCTAAACTACCAAGTTTGGCAACAGTTTTAAATTTGCAGAAGGAAGTACAAACCTCATATTCAGTAATAATCTGATATTAACTTATTCACAGATTTAATGTTATCTCAAACATTTGCCTAACTCGAATCTTTGTTTTGGAGAATTTTTGAACTCGACAGTGATTATTTTGTTTTATTTTTTGATCAAACTTATTTAAAAGGGCAGTGTCAAAAAAGATATTTGTTACAACTACTGAAGTTAATTTATTTGTTCATGCCGAAGACAGTGCATCATTGGAAAATCAGACTTCATTCTTATTTTAAAGGAAGTAGAGTATTATGGTGAATTCTTATTCTGTTTATTTTTTCACGCTGAAGACAGTGCATCATTGGAAAATCAGACATCTCATTCTTAAAAAGTATTTTGGCATCTCGTAAAAATACTTCTTAAGAATGAGGGACTAACTGATGTACCCATGTCAGTTAGTTCCCTCGCTGGCATTGTGTCAAGAATATAGGAAAATTCCTGCAGTAGGTGGAGTCACATCATAGAGCTAGGTTTAAACTCATGGTCTTATGTGTTACTGTATGCACATGGTGATACACAAGTTACATCATTTATAAAGACATACAAATGGATGAAGCAGTATCTGTATCAAAGACAAAAAGAGGAAAATCTGTACATAGCCAAGGTAAGAACATTGTATTCAATGTTATTAAACATTTTGATGAAGCATTAAATGATAAAATGTGTGTATCAACAGGATTTTCAGAAAAAAATCATAAAAAGGATTCAAAGTTAAATAAAAGATAAACATTCTCCAAGTTTCTTATCTCCCACGAAATATTGTAAAAAACTTTTTAAAGTTTTTTCTCTAATCCAGTTTGATTGCAGTGTCATTAAGGTGAACAATCCAGGATTATTTTTTTTATAAAATAAAAAAAAATGTACTGATTATACCTAAATTAATCTGAACAGTATAAAATAAAAAAAAAATGTACTGATTATACCTAAATTAATCTGAACAGTATTAAAATGCAATAAAATTTAATTGGCAAATAGAAACTTTGCCAATTAAAATTAATCCCATCTTGTGGAGAATTATTGGAAGAAACTTGAAAATGGAGAAGGTTTTAATGGGAAAAAAAATATCATACTTAAGAGAACAAAGTATTTACGGGAAATGAAACAAATAACAAATGAAAACCAGACCTGTTCTTTATGTTTGTGAAACCTGGATTGATGTTTAATTTTGATATGCAGATTTACAGTTAATTTGTTTTACATATTAAAGGAATTGTTATGGCTGTATAAAAAGTAAAAGTAAAGTGCAGCCATTATCAACCCACTGCAGGATGGAAGCCCCTCAACAATTCATGCTGAGGGAAATGGACCATAATCTGCCACACTGGTCCAGTGTGGGTTGGCAGATCGACCGTATTCAGCAGTCAGGGCCTTGAACCCCGGTCTACTCAAAGACGTGTGCTACTGCACTTCTGCTCCTGACCACTTGGCTACGGAGCCAACCCACCAAATCAAGACCGCCAATTGAACGTACTACATCTGATTGCATATGGGTAGAAGTAACCCTAGAGAAATGTACCAACTGTGTGATACTACACTTAGGGTGGTAGAAAATAAAAAAGACCTGGGAGTAATTGTGCAGCCAGATATGAAGTTTTCTGAACAATGCAGACAGGCTGCCAGAGTAGGCCAATGATATACAGGAATTTTGCTTGTAGGGAAAAGGCGGTGATTATCCCTTTGTATAAGGTCAGGCCACGGCTTGAGTACTGCATACAGGTCTGGGGGCTTCATTTTAGGAAGGATGTAGAGTTGCTTGAGCGAGTACAGAGAAGGGCAACAGGATTGGTAAGGGGAAATAAGAGGTCCTCTTACCAAGAAAGGCTTAAGTTCTGCAAATTGCGGTGTCTGGTGACTAGGCACCTGCAAGGTACAAGGCCTTGAATGAGTTGAGCAGGCTCAATTCTGTTGGGATTACTAATCTGAGGGGACATAAATTCAAATTGAGGAAAGACAGTTGTAGAATAGATGTGTGGAAATTTGCCTTTAGCCATTGGGTAGTTGATTGCTGGAACGAACTTACAGGTGCCTCCGTAGCCAAGTGGGAAGGAGCAGCAGTGCGTAGCACATGTTTCTTGATTAGACCAGGGTTCGAGCCCATCACCACCAAATACGGAGGATGTGGAAAGGTTATGGAATGACCACCGCATATTCCTGGAGCAATATGGCCTTAGTTGCTAATGCTCCTAAAAACCAAAAAAAAAAAAAAGCAACAACGAACTTACATCTGTCATGGAAGTCGATGGCTTAAATAAATTCAAGGATGAACTGGACAAACTTTTAGAGGGAATGGATGTATGAAACTTTTTTTCTTTTTGGGCTGATGCTACATATGCTCATACACTTGCTTTCTTGCATCACATGCCTCTACTACTATTGGGAAGTGTTCTGACAAGACTGTATGAAAAAATTCAAAGGAAGAGACCTGAATTGTGGAAGAATGGTTGAGTGCTCCATCAAGATGATGTTCCAGTACACAATGCGCTCTTTGTTTGCCAGTTTCTGGCCAAAAACAAATCCCTGTCTGTGAACATGCCCTAGCTGCCTGACTTAGCCCCTTGACATTATTTTTAATTCCTTAAACTAAACAAAAAGTGTACTTAAGGGAACCCATTTTCAGTCCATTGAAGACATTCAGTAAAACACAGCCAGTGTGTTAAAAGGGCTTACAGTAGGTCACATTTAAAAATGTTTCTGTACTTGGAAGAAATGTATGGAACAGCATGTGCAAGCCCAAAACAATTATTTTGAAGGTGATAACTTGTAAGGTATGAAATATTTCATCATATTTATTTTCTTGCAACAGGCTCGTTATTTAATAGCCAAACCTCATATCTCTGAACACCTAACAGTAAAGTTTGTTGTGAATGTTGTACTACTGAACAGTTGCCATCCATCATCCTGTGCATTTATGATATGTTTCTCATTGGCTTAAATAATTGTAATTTAGGAGAGGTAGAGATAGCCACAAAAGTTTAAGGAAATTGTCATACCTCTAACCCTTTTATTTTCTTTGAAAATAAATCTTTATTGCTTTTTCAATTGGAGGGTATTATTTTCATTGCATCAGAAATGAAATCCCACAAAAAATAACTTGCTTGATTGCTAAAATATTGTTAAACGTTTTTTTTTTTCAGGTGTTTATACAGGCTGTATTTGTTACTTTTGACTTTTTATTTCATACTTTATAGCTGTTTAATATTTTGGTAAGTAAAACAAGGAAACTCATACAAATTAAAGTATACAAATACAACGATTGCTACTTCTTGGTGATGTTCAAGCGTGCATTGGGTCAGTGGTACAGTACAAAGGATAAGTATTGTTCTTTTGAAAACTAGCTTGTCTCATATATCAAGAATCTCATCTTGATATATGAGACTAGCTTGTCTCATCAACTAGCTTGCTGGATATATAATGCCTATACTAATGCTAAGAGATAACAACCAAAAGTGCATCCTGAATAAAGCATGCGCATTCTTCCATGGAGGGTCTGTTTTTGTGCAGTAAGTTTAGCGCAATGAGAAGCATTGTTGATGGTCACAGAACACTTTTTCATTGCCACCAAAACAGCAAGAGCGTTCTATGTTGGTAGTGTAGTGGTGGGGGATGGATCTTAAAAATATCTCATGCAGTATTTGTACATCAGTTTTCTTGTTATTCTCATTATTTCACGTTCTTTTGCATGAAACATTATTAAATTGATTTGAAAGGTAAGTATTTCAGTAACCTTCTGCCTGAGTTTCTAGTTTCCAAATGTATAAGTTGGTCATGTGAAGAAATTGGCATAAAGTATGCAGCTGAGCTGAAGACATGTTCTCCATTTACTTCTGTTCAGATTTTGTTCATGCTTTGTTAGATTTATTGTGCAATCTCCAGATCTGGAAAACCAGGTTTTCAGATATTGCACTGTATTAATTTTATGTTATTACTGCACTTAGTTAGTTGAAATTCGACTTAATGAGAATAACAGCTTAACTGACGGTACTCACCTCTATTTAAAGAACTCCTAAGTTCCCATGATGCATTTTAGGACACGTGGGAACTTGACATGTGCAAGGTTCCAGACCTTGCACATGAAAGGTTTGTTGGGGGTTTCAAGTACTGTCACTGACTGACAGTACTTAAGCTGTTATTGTTATTATTCTCATTAAGTCGAGTTATTACTGCATTATTAATAAATGCATTGTGTCTAATACCTACCTACCACCGATGAAGGGCCAAATAGCCTTCATAGGTATCTATCCACCTTCGTAGGTGGATAGGTAAGTATCCCGATGGTATAACAGTTCAGTTGTAAAAATAATTCCACAATGTGAAAGTTGCCAAATGGTGTTTAGTAATTTAATACTTAATAATAATATTTAAAAAAAAAAAAAAAAAAAACAGGGTTAAAGCCTCAGGCTGTGGGAAAATTTACAGACATATAAGTTAGTGCAAATGCATCGTGTCTACTATATTCACTAAATCAACTGAAAAAATTATAGTGCCATTATTAACATACATCTCATATTGTGAAAATCTTCACAGTGAATTGTCTGTTCAGTTTTACTTTGAATAAGTAATGCTTCTTTAATAGAGAAGACTGTTCTTACTTATTCTCAATGGATACCACTACCCAGGCGACCAAACAAGCAACTTGTGAAGGTTTTACACAATATGAGATATAACCCAGTGGTACCACTATAATAGCTTAGGTTAATTCACTGTATATAGACACGATGCATTTGCACTAATTTATGTCTGTAAATTTTCCTGCAGCCTTGAAGCTTTAGCCCTGAATTTTTATTAAGTATTAAATGGTAGCTATTATATTTAATAACTGTGGACTTAATTTTTAGTGTTTGTTAATTATCTAAATATACTTTAATTTTAGCAGAATTAGTGTGGTTTTGTATGATAAATTACAGTTGGAATTTCTTTTATAGGCAAGCACTGAAGACACACCAGATGAAAGCCCACCCAAAAAGAAGAAACACAAACCTATTACATGGCCATGAGTGGATATATAATAGAACTTTCATTTATATCATGCTGTAGTTGTGCCATTCTGTACATACATGGTATGACCATGTTACGTGTTTTAATTTGTATGACCGAGATAAAATGTCAGTTTATACATTATCAGTCCTTTAAAAAATTACTGTTTTTAGCTCTTAAAATGTATGCAAAAATAAGAACATAAAAACAAATTCTGTTATTTTCGACAGGCATATTTTATTCAAATCATTGGAATTTTTTTGCAGTTTTTATAACTTGGTTATCTAAATTCTTAAAGTTTCTCTGGCATTCATTTTAGTTTATTGGAGGATATTGTTCCTAATTGATACATTTTTGTTGTTTAGAGTTAGTGTAATTAATTTTCCAGGACTGGTGGTCTAGAGATATCCATTTTCAAAATTTGTTCATAACTTAAGGATTGCCCACTTGCTGCTCTAATTTTGTGCATATCTTCAAATCCATTTTTCAGAAAGGCATTGCATATGAGTAAACACAAGTATTCAGCTTGTTTATCATTGTTCCATGTTTTGATTTGGCTATAACAGATACTTCAATGATTGGTGAAGATTTATAGGTAGCATTTAAAAATTCATTGGCCAGTTTTGTTTTTTTTTTTTCTCTCTTCCCTTGATGTATATAATTTGAAATTATGGTTGGAAGAAGGTTAAAAGGTTTCTTGCTAACCTGTAGCATATTTTAAATCAACAGATCACATATGGGGATATTCTTTTTTTCATTCTTATGCTGCATTACTCTTGCGATCCTTTCTAAGGGGGATTATTTGGGTTTTTTGTTTTTTTTAAGTAGTATAAAAATTTTCTAATTATTTGTTTCCATTGTTACCTTTTCTAGTAAAGGCATTAGACTTTTTAAACTATCACCATTTTTCTCTCTAAATATGACATTGTTTTACGAACAAATGATTACATAATATCATCTTTGCGGATGCAACAGAATTGCATTTGATCAGCTTAAATCTTTTCACTAACAGGATAATTTAAGAATTATGATAAAAGGAACCATCTTTTACTTTGTAAAGGAAAGTTGCTTTTTTGCCTAGGTGCATCTAGGAGACAAGTTTAATGTTTAAAATTTAGTTGCATATGACGCAATTAATTATTGAATAATTTGTGTTATTGCATATAATTTTTTTTCAATTTAACGTAAAAGGAAAAAGTAGGGAAAAAAAGGTAGAAATGATCACATGGAATTTGAACATTTTCTGAAGATTCATCTTTTGTCAGTTTCAAACCTAAAAAATTATTTTAAATATGATTCTGAAAATGAAGAGATTTGTTTAAGTTGCACCTTCTTATAAGAAAAGCGAATGCGGTGCTAACTTATGATGTAAACTTTGAAAGATATGATCCAAGCAAGTGTAACTAAATGAAGACACATCATTGCATTGATAACAGATTTCTGTTATAATTCACTGCACACACTAGCACATAAAGCTTGATACTGGTACAACAGAAAACTATGATATGATACTGGCTGTTTCAACTAGATATAGGACTAGTCTTTGTCAGCAAATATAAAACATTTTCTTTGTTATGCTGGTTACCTATTCATACTGGAGTCAGGGAAACACAAAAGAACTGAATTCACATGTTTAGAGTGTAGATTTTGGCTGGTGGAGGTCATTGGCTACACTGGATTATGTGAATGACTGATAGTCTCACAAAGGACACATTCTTTCTTTCTTACCATTTTAGCAGAATTACATCAAAATTGCATTTTATTTTTGGCTCGATCTAAGAAATGTGATATGAAGGGGGACCCCAGATATATGATGGATGTTGTGATTTTTGGTTGTTTTTCCTTTTTGTTGTGCTGGGGTGGGGTGCATGACAAGTTGTTGGCTATCCCTATGAAATTTTAGCTGATTGCTCTATTTGTTATTCTGTACCTGAAGATGTCAGTACAGTCCTATTTTATTTGTATGTCTCTTAGTTGTTTATGGAAAGGGGATGGATGCCTTGATATAATAGGCCTGCTTCTACTCTGACTCTGGATGTCATCAGTACAGAGAATATGAGCATGTGTCTACACATGGTTACATTTTCTGAGGTATAAATACTGATCGTTTTTTTCTTACATTTGGCCAAAAAAAAAAAAATGCTTTGTCTTGAATACAGACTGGTATTCAAGACCTGATCATCTCCTTGTTGTGCTCCTTTACTTATTGTAGCGGTGCCTGATTTTTTTTATCATAGAAGAGCAAAAATATGCATCCGTGATTTTAAATCAGAACAAGTGAATGTTATAGGAATGAAGTGATCTATATAAGTCAGTGTTCAAGTGATTGGAAAAACTGTTCATAAGGTTTAGTTAGCACATTTGTGACTTGTGTACTAGAAGGCTAAAGGGAAAAAGAAAATATTTCACAACTTTTAAACAGAATTCGAATTAATATTTATCATACAGATTATATTCAAGAAATTATTAACTTCTTTATCTTCCTCTTCAAAAATTTTTATTAACTTATTTACTAGTTGCTATCTGTGTTATGTTCCAAAATTTTTCACTTTGGCTAAGATGGGGGGGAAAAGGCTATATTAAAAGTTTATTGCTACATGCAAAACTTCCTTCAAAGTATAACTAGGTGTTTTAGAGATAATATGCAAGTAAACAGAGTGTAACTCCATCACTTATGTAGATTGAAAACAAGCAACCTGTTTCCTAAGCGTGGAAAATGCCCTGCTTATTTTTAAACTTGCTTTAATAGAAATTTTATTGAAGTTATTCAGCAATACAACTTGGATTTTTACTGAATCATCTCACAAAAAGTTAATTGCACAATATTCAGCCTGATGGCTAAGTGAAATTTAAATCCAAAATACTTGGTCAGTATTTACAATTTTTGCCTCATAAACATGAAATTATAAATGAAAATATTATTTTTGAAATGATTTTCTACTTATGATTTACATTTGATTATGTAACTTTATTTTCATAGTTTTACTTAGTTTATAAAGAGAAGCACAGAAAAGTTAGTTCATCCTTTGTAAATAAAATTCCTCCCCGTTGGATTTCTCAGCTACTAATCACGTGTCTATCTTATTTCTGCAAGCATTTCATTAAGGTAGGAACACCAAAACTGAGTGAAAAGTTGTTCTTCATTACACAAGCGAAACATTTTAAACTTATAATTTAAAAAATTTATTTTAACTGCTTCATTCCTTCTAAACAATAGAATTAATAATAACCTTTTGGAGTATATATTATCCATCTGTAGGATGTGGACATCACTTCTTCAGTTTGAATTTAGAACTTTAAACAGTATCTTCAGATATCGTTTCTTGATGCTAATGCATTTTCACTAATGAGACAAATGTTAGAGTTTTATTTATCACTGTTTTTGTAAGGAATTTTGACATTGCTGAACGCTCTTAAAGGTTCATATTACCTTTTTGAATTTGGATATTAACTTGATCAGAGTTAGTTCCTTCATTGCTTAGGTATTGAGAATTATAATGAGCTTTGTTCAAATTTTTAGGGACTCTGAATAATTTTTATTCTTTACGCATTAGTCTGCTTTTTTTTTTTTTTTTTTTTTATGATTCACTTAACATTTTCATTTTGTTCAAGAATTGGGTATGATTTAAAATTTTTTCTTTTTCCCTCATCCCTTTTTTTTTTTCTATTTTGCTTTCTTCATTGAATTCTCCCCTTCTCTTTTAGCAGTCTTTGTACATGAATGACTTTTGTATATTATACAACATTTGCTTAAAGTGAGTGACTTTTTTTTTCTTTTTTTTTTTTTGACAAGGTAAGTATGATTTAAACCTAAAGTGAATATTATATCTAAAGGATTATCGTCGTTTTTGGAGATAGAGTTATTTAGAAGTTTTAATTTGGTTACCTTTGGAAAACTTTATCCACATTGAATTTCATCTTGTAGAGCTCCCTCCCTCCTTCTCTCTCTCTCTCATGTTCATGTATTCTAAACAATCCAGATATTTCAAACTTGAAATCACTTTAGAAATGGCTGTTTGTTTTTCAATTTTTAGTTTGCTGTACTCGAGAAATAAAATTTCTCTTTTCTGTGACATCCCTAAGAGCTAACAAACTTTCTATATTTTTATGTTTTGTATTATTTGCTCTGGGTTTCTTTTATTGGTGGCTTAAATATTAATGCAGACAATGTTTCATTGCTAATCAAAGATATTTATCTTGTTTTGTATCCTTTCTTTTCAAGGAGCTGGGGGAAAAAGAAGTATTGCAATGTACTTTTAATAGTGAAGAACTGGTTATTCAAAGAAAGGAAAAATGAGACACACAACTCAAGTAGTTATTACATTTCATTAAATTTTTTAGGCAAGTGGGGATAGCTCATATTTTGAAAATATGTATACTTGTTTTGCAATCTTAGAACTTGATTTTGTGATGTTCTTGCTGCACATTAGAAAAAAGGAGTCATGCTGCAAACAGTAAAGTAAGGTCTATGTGGTGTTTCTCCTCCATTAAATTGCTTTTTTCTGTTTCGATTTTTTTCCTTTTTCTCATGTTATTGCTGTATATTATGCTATAAAGTTTATCTCCTGAATATTTTTATCCATTTCTTCCTCATTTTTGAAATCCATGGAATTGATATTTTTTTTGAAGGTTAAATTGATTTCACATGAAAATTGTCCGTTTTACAGGAGCATTTTTTTTTCTTTTCCACCCCCTTTTTTTGTCCTCATTGCATTTGTCTGGTCACTTCCCTTTCCTTACACTTCTTCAATCCTTGTTGGGTTTTGTCATCATGAAACTAATGTTGCATTTTTCTTTACAGCTACAGAACTGCTACATTTTATTTTAGCACTACAAATGCATCTTACAGGTAATGTATTCATTAATAAAAAAAAGATGTTGAAAAAAATTACAAAAAATATTTATGTATGTATTTAAAAAATAAAAAATTTTTTCATAAACTATTGTTTGGTATTCTTGAATAGTTAAGTGTTTTGAGCAATCAAATAGTCACTAGTAATAATATGGTCAGTGATGCAGGGAAGCAGCCTTTTCCTGCATCGGCTAAAAAATTTAAGTCATTCATGATTTCCAAAAAGTGACCATCAGATTCTACTTTGAACTATAATTGCTGCCTACTGCCATGGGAGTAACTATTGATCTACAACACACTTCCTGAAGACAAACTTAACAAGATCCAGTCTTCTGCTTAAGATTTGTGTCTCTGGTTCTTATCATCTCTGTTGGTGAAAATCTTATTTCTGTTATTTATTGTACTCTTACTCTTTTTGGGATGTTGCTCAAATTAGTTGCTCTTTGATCTCTCTCTCTCTCTCTCTAGGTTCTGTCTTTTTTAGCTGTGGCTGTTCAAACCTGTATACAGTATTCCAAGTGTGGTCTCACCATCCTATTATATAGGGGTGATGAAAACTTTGATAGGATACCATGTGCCTTCCTTGCTACCTCCTTACACTGCATAGTAAACTGCATGTTTTATTTTATCATAATCCCCTCCCCCCATTTGTATATTACATCTGTTCTCTAGGTGTATGATCTGACATTAGAAGCATTTAAAGTTTAATTTCCATTTTTAGAACATATGTATAGTTTGAATATCCTTTTGAAACAGTATTGTGTTTTTTACACCAAAACAGAAATTTGTCTATTAAAAATTGAATAATATGAATTTTAGTATGAATTGGAAATGAATAACATATATTTCACTTCCAATCTGCATTACTATTTTTTTAATTAAAAGGTATAACCATAAAGAAACTTCTTTTACAGCCATCGTTATGTGAAAGGAGCACTATGTAAATTTTTTTTTTTTTTTTTTTTTTGTTCAGATTGTTAATGTTTATATGATAAAGTAGGTGAATTTTATTTTTACTTGAGCTCCGAAATTGCTCAACAAAAAGTGTGCAAGTAAGTATGAAGTATTTTTGGGTCTAACGGCACCAGGGACTTCTCTCATCTCCACGTATGTTCATTGTATTGAGGACAGTACGCTGTCAAAGCCATAGATTTAAAAGTGTGTGGATCATGTGGTGTGTAATATGCTGTTGGTTGGTTTTTTTTTTTTTAGGAGAATTAGCAACTAAGGCCATATTGCTCTGGGATATGCGGTGGTCATTCCCTGACCTTTCCGCATCCTCTGTATTTGGTGGTCACGGGCTCGAACTCCGGTCTAATCAAGAAGCATGTGCTATGCACTGGTGCTCCTTCCCACCTGGCTACGGAGGCGCCTGTAATATGCTGTGCCCATTGTTCATCTGGCTTATTAGCTGCCAGGCCCCTAGTGGGAACCAGCGTTTCCATACTTCGCCACAGGGAGGCTAGCCAGGTGTACCAGTTGTCAATACAGGCAGTTCTCGCTTTAAGAGTTTTTTTTTTTTTTTTTCCCCCAAAGTATCAAGTATCAACAAAATTGAAAATATGAACATTAATTGCAAAAAATGAATATTAAACATTCATAAATACAGCATTTCAAACCACGCGCGTAGTTATACAATATAGTGTACCCAACTTTACGATATTAATCCCTTCCAGAGACACCATGTTGTGAAAATATCGTAACACAAACCCAGTAACACATTGTTTTTGGTAATTTGGTCCACGACCTCGGAAGTTGAAATTTTCACTATATAACTCTCTAAAAGGTCGTTTTTATAGTGCAAATTGTATTAGTTACCAATTCAAATTAATACAATGCACTACACTTTCATCGTTATCATATGTTCTGTTGTTGTTGTTTGGTTTTTAGGAGCATTAGCAACTAAGGCCATATTGCTCCAGGGATATGCGGCGGTCATTCCCTGACCTTTCCGCATCCTCCGTATTTGGTGGTCATGGGCTCGAACTCCGGTCTAATCAAGAAGCGCGTGCTATGCACTGCTGCTCCCTCCCACCTGGCTACGGAGGCACCCATATGTTCTGTTATTTATCCCTAGGGGCTCAAACTGGTGAGTATGGGCTTAGCTCACCCCGGGTCCTGAGCTGGATATCATCATTCTTCTCTTTCTTGGTGATTCCCTTCTACTTTTGACTCTCTCTCTCTCTCTCTCTCTCTCTCTCTGAGGGTAACTCGCGAATTTTGTTTTGGCTGGTGCAGCATAAGCCTTAGGCTTCCTTGCATGCACCATATAGCTAATAATAATAATAATAAAAATATAAGAACCAATTTTGAACGTGACATTTTTCTAAAGCACATTGCTGGAGGTCACTGCCACAAAACAATAAAAACAATTTTCACTTTCCCATTTATTGGGCTTTTCTGTTACTGCAAGCAATTATAAACGGGTAATAAACTCAATCTTCTTGCATTTGCGAAAATACCAATAGCTGCAATTGTGTGGTTTTTTGGGTTATTATGGTGAACTGTGTTTCCCCTTTACCGAAATATTCAATCGTATAAAAAACATAAATAAATTTTCAGAATCTTCCCTTCATTCCTTTTTTTAAGCTTCGTAAACTTGTTATCCGCACAAATCATGTTAGTTGCAATTTGTGTGTGCCGTTAAAAAATGCCTATGCATGCTATTGAAATTTATAAAGAAAATAGAAGATTATCTTGGAAACAAACGCCTCTTGAAGCATTTCTGAAGAAAGCGACTCCTTGTGCAACAAACCGAGTGCCAAGCCAATAATAAGTGATCAGCGAGTGTGTATTTAGTCGATGATGAAGAATAAACATTTGTTAAAATTTGTAAGTCATAAATAATTTCTTTATTATTATAATTTGCTTGATTTTACAGTCTGTTTTCATTTCTTTGGATAAATCAATCATTGTTTAAACAAAGTAATTAGCTAATTAATAAAATGAAATTAATTAGCTAATTAATTTCATTTTTGAGAACGTAACCCCTATTTTTAACATTATGTCTATGGGATTTAATTCCTGCTTTACGAGTGCATGCTAGGAACGAATAAAGTCGAGAACTACCTGTATATATTACTCTGGCAGATCCTGCCACCTATTTTCCTGAGGTTTCTGTGTGGCTAGGACCTAAATAAAATAAAGATAAAATGATCGCGGTTGGGTTTTTTTTTTTTTTTTAGTAAGTAGTTATTAGAAACGCTATACAGGGTTGTACGCTAAAACGATAAATTCTAAGAGCCTAAAAGGTCGGGCAGGAATTTTGATGTTATTTAAATTTGGACTTGTTGGACAATACACTCTGTAAGGAGAAAGTGTTGGGAGGGGAGGCAGAAGAAAGGGGTCGACAGAATAAGACCCTCATGAGGCAGTAGGGCATGCCTCGCCAGAAGGAAAAGTGGGTGGTAGCAAGTGGGGAGAAGACAGATGTCACCTCTCCCCCTGCCAGGGAAAGGAGTGAAAGCAGACTGAGCCAGATGTCTAGCCTTGGGTTGCCTAATGGCTTGCTGCAGTTATGGTCATGTATTGGTCCAGTTTGGTCCTAGTTTGTGACGTTCCATTTTTCTTGCTCTAGGATGGTATTTTGTCTAGCCCCTGGTGATGGCACAATAGCGTCAATGCATGGGCTCTTGTGTACGGCATTCCTCTCATAGGTTGCATTTATATTTGAGGTGATTAAGTTTTAGTCATTGTATTGTCATGTTCCAGTTTCCTTATGTTGAGATGGTCCCAATGATATGCAGGGACATATCCAGAAAGTTAATTTCACCGTTTTGCATTCCTTGATATTAGGATTAGGTGATTTGTCACATTTGAATTTTCTTGCTTCCAGCAGAAGGTAAAGCAGATCCAGATGATGTTTCCATGTTTGCATTTCTTGGTGGAAGGTTCCAGTCTCTTTTGGTCACTGCTGCAGTTGAGGTTGCGGGAATGTCCTCCTTTCAAAGGGATCTTTGGCAAACTGTGCAACGCAAATGCCCAGTATGTGTCCTCCTCTGTTATTACAAGGTGCTCCTGGTCTCGGAGGGAGAGACAGATCCTAGTGATTAGCCTGTGGTGCAGGTCCTCATACAGAGGACAGGTGTAAAGTAAATGTTCCCACATTTTTCAGTGACACGGTGGAGTATCGCTGAGTCCAAAACCCTGAAGCTTGTCTCTAAAGGCCCCATGGCCATTGAGCAGATAGGTGGTATAGAGCCCAGGGATGAGCCATGACGGGTATTTAGGATATACCATTTGTATTGTAGGCAGAAATTTGCACATGATTTGTCCTTTGCTGGATGCTTCCCAGCGGGCTTTCCAAGTCAGCTGGAGGTGAGCAGAGAGGCATTTCCTTTCATTTTTAAGATCATTTGAAAGGGTTGGTTGTAAAGTCAAGGCAAGTGGCCACCTGCCAGCTGATAAAGTAGTCCACGTTGGATGATTTCCAGGTCCATGGGGGAGGGATCCTGTAAGGGCTTTGAGTGAAGAGTGCTGACTGTGTTACAAGCTCTTGAGGTGGTTAGTAATATACACCTTTGTATTATCTACAGCTTTCTCCTGTTTACGGCTGTTGTGGCCTTGTGAAACCAGATTTCAGCTGCGTACGATATTACTGGTAGAAAGATGGCTTTATAGTAGAGGCTAAGGGTTTTTCTCCTCAGACCCCAGTCCTTGCATGCTATTCTTGTAAACAGTGCGGAGTAGACTCTGATTTTCTTGTGTATATACTTGATATGTGGTGTATACGATAGATTTTTATCAAGAATCACTCTGAGGTGTTTCAATTCAGTAGTCATCTTGATAGTTACACCCTGAATCCTGATTTGTGGCGGTTGTCTGATATCCAAGGTTCCTCTGAGCAGAATGGATCTTGTTTTCTCTGATGAAATTTTTAAGTTATTGCTTGCAGCCCAATTCTCAAGGGTGTCAATTGCCCAAGTAGTGGTAGTCTCCAGTTGGCTCTGGAATCCCCAGGAAGCATCAGAATCAAGTCATCTGTATAGGCCAAGGAAATTACGGCACCAAGATCCAGGTTCAGGAAGCTGTCGAGAACCATGTTCCAGAGGAAGGGGCCTAAGACAGAGCCCTGTGGGCAGCCTTTGAACACCTCTTTTGTCACGGACGAATATGGAGCTTGAACTGTTAGATAACTATGATTTCATACACTGGAACAGGTTTTTTGGAAGGTTGGCCTTCCGGAGCTGGCTGAGGATGGTTGGCCACCATAAGGTGTCAAACACCACGGCAAAATCTATTGCAATAACAAGGAAATATTTGTGATTTGTTGAGGTTGGAGCTTCATTGATGTTTTCGAGGACATTTAGGATTGTACAGCTTTTCTTAAAGCGAAACTGATTTTGCAACTGTAGGCCCACTGCATTGTAATGAGTTTCAATCCAGTTTTTCTAAAGTTTTTCAAACAGATTGGTCTGTACAACTCCGGAAGGTCCTGTTTCTTACTGGGATTTTTGAGAATGAGATGTAGTTTGCAGTTTTCGAAGCCTGTGGGAAGAGGCCCTCCCTAAGGCAATGATTGAACAGATTGAGTATCACCTCTGGAATGGCTCCAGCGGCCCTTTTAATGATCTCTGGCTCTAGGAGGTCAGAGCCAGGAGACTTCCTGTTCTTGATCTTCAATGCTGCTATGTCCAGTTCTATTTTGGTGAGTGGGTCTTCATAGGTAGTTGTGTGATAAATGTCATTATCCTGACATAGGATTTTCTGTTCCTGACTGGAAGGAGCTAGGGGTTCCAAAAACAGTGTTTGTCACAGAATCTTGCCAAGTTCGGGTATAAGTTCCTTGCTGCGTTTTTGTAGCAGGGATAGCTTCACCCCTGGGGAGTTTGTTTGTAGTTACCCTATAGACAACACCCTGGGGATCGTTACCAGTTGCAGATACAAAGTTCTCCCAGCAGCTTTGTTTGTGATGGTGGGGGTGGTTGTTTTCTGGCCATGTGGAAATTTTGTCTCAGTACCACTATCTCAGCAGCTGGACAGGAGTGCCATGCTCGCTGAAAGAGTTTTCTTGTCCTAATGACTTCTTTCCTCGGGTGTGTAGGTCCAGGGACCACCAGGGAACAGCTCCCGGGGAAATATTTTTTATTTTTAACAGAGTTGTTTGGAGCTGCCATGATGAGGTCAACCACTGCAATCTGGTGCTGATCTGGGGTTAGTCCAGCAACACATAGGGATTGGGCTGCAGTGGTCAGGGATGTTTGGAATAGAGGCCAATCTGCCTTATCAACAACATATCTAGGTTGGATGTATCTAATCACAAGCTGTCGGGTCAGAGAGCATCTGAGCTTGAATGTAATTGCCCTATGGTCCAACGTAGTCCAGTGTTCTTGGACTGTCCAAGGGGTTAGGTGTCCAGCAATAGATCTTGAAGCCAGGGAGACATCAATAGTAGACTCCCACATCAAGCTGGAAAAAGTGGTTGGGTTATTTGGTTGGTTTAGTATTATGTATGGGCTACTTGCCGGGTAGTTCTCCAGTCGCAGTCCATTGTGTTCTCCGGGGTCTCACTGAACCACGCCGGGGACCGATAGTTGACTTCCGCTCCCACAATGATCTTGCTATTCGGGAAGTCAGTATATAAGCTTTGCAGGTATGATATCCTCTCCCGAGCGACAATATAGCAAAACTGCATAGAAATCTCCCAGGTAGGTGATGATGTGGGCACAAACAGCCCATGGCATGCAGTAATTGGAGATTTTTGTAGCAGTGATAATTGGATTCCTCACTAGAATGCAGGCCCAAGGTGTCTCACTGCTATCCTGAACAATCTTATAGGCCAGGGGATATCCCCCTGACCTCTCTGTTGTATGCATACGGTTCCTGGATAAGGAAGATTTCCAGGTTTTCTTCATTTGCCTTTTTGGTAAGCTGTGTGGCAACTGCTTTAGAATGTTGAGCGTTTAACTGTATGAAGTTTACTCTGTTTAAGTTGAACGGTTTAAGGCGTACTGCCATAGTAGAGTCTCATTTGGTATATTCTCTTTACTTTACAATACACGGGGCATTTGCTATCCCTGTTAGAATGGTCTGCCGGTAGCTTCTGCGCCTTGCAGTTTGCACAGATTGGTGAGGATTCCTTTTTTTGTGCATGAGTTGAAGTCTTGGCCATGTTCTGCACAGTGACCAGACGTGGGCTGGATCTGGGCACCGGTGTGTGTAGTGTGCCCAAACTGGCTGCACTGGAAACATTTGGGGGCAGCCACAGGCTCTCTAAAGCAGTGGCTGCCCCAGTTTATAAATACTCTGTCTTGCTGTTTCAAGGTTTTCTATGCCACTAGTGACAATTCTACTATCCAGTTGTTGGAGTTTCCTGATTTGGCTTTTGTGCTGAATTTGGGGATGACTAAGCTCGCTGGATCCTCTGCTGGATGGGTCAGTTGGAGGTTTCTGCAGTACAGCTCATCTTGGAGGGCAGCTGGGGCGAGATCCTTGTCAATGTCAAAAATTATTATGCTGGGGCCCTTGCATCTGGGAGGCAGGACTTCTAATCCAACCGTTTTTTTACTGCATATTATTTTTGTGGCATCCTCTTTTGTTTGTGTCTATATTCCTGACTGACTTAATTTTGGTTTGTTTAACGTCATCTTCCAAATTGGGTATTACCAGGTTTTTTACTCGTTTGTTAGTGGTGTAGGCGCCTCCCTAGCCAGGTGGGAAGGAGCAGCAGTGCGTAGCACACGCTTCTTGATTAGACTGGAGTTCGAGCCCATCACCACCAAATACGGAGGATGCGGAAAGGCCAGGGAATGACCACCGTATATTCCCGGAGCAATAGGCCTTAGTTGCTAATACTCCTAAAAACCAAATAACAACAGCAACAGCTAGTGGTGTGCTCATCCATGTTGGTAAGGCAGAGTATAACTACATGCGGTGTGGGCAGGAGGGTCTTGCACCCTGTTGAAGTTACCAAGGTTGCAGGTTGGTCCTCCTTAGGCGAGGTCCTTAGCGCTTGTGCATATGAGGGAGCACACTGCTGCATTTGGTTCACTCCCCTTGACTGTAGAACTTCAAGTTTGGCTTTTGAGATTTGTCTGGAGTAGGGCAGTTTCAAGTTTGGTCCAAATGTTCATGATTTTGCCTCTGAGTCCAGTAGTGATCCTATTGCTGGACTCCTTCAGCAGGTCCTCAAAAAAGAACTCCCCCCTCCCCCATACTTCTCCTTCTACCCATGCACGGTACTAAGTACTATAGGTTTTGATACCTTTCGTGTTTGGGGTTTTCATAAAAAAAAAAGAAGCACAGTTCTGGGGGATAAGGTCTTTTCAGGGAGCATTGGGTCTAGTGGCTCTGTGCTGTGTTCCTGTTTATTTTCATCTGTATACTCCACCTGGGTGCTGGGAGTTGCCTGAGTGTCTTGATTCTCTTGTTGACTTCTTGTTTCTCTGTTGTTTTTTTGGGCTGTTTGTTTTTTGGACTTCGGCTTTCACTTCATCTGCAGCCTCAGGTTGGTCTGCACCAAAAGGAGGAAATACCACAGGCACCTGTGCTATAGTGTTCAGCAGAGCTGCATTTTCACTGTCTTGTGGTATTTTCACAAGGTTCAGATCAGAGAACAGTTCTGGATAAGCGGAACTTATAAAATTCCTCCCTGGTTGAGAACCCCTTCCCTAGACTTTTGCTGCATCAGCCAAAAAAAAAAAAAAAAATTAAAATCATAATAATAAATATTTCATAAAATAAACTACCTATTTGACTCCAGCTTATACTACCTGTGGAGGTAACTTATTACAGTAATTAACAACTGACTGGCTAAAAGAGTATACACATGAAATGCAAGAGAGCCACAGGCTTTAGGAGCGTGGACCAAAAGAAAAAGGTAGATAAGAAAATACAAATTATGCGCTTCCCCCCTCATGTACGAGGGGATATCAGAAAGTTCGTACCCTGACCTAGATAAAACATCAGTAGGAAGATGCCGTTTTTAATATACAGTAAATTATCTACATATTCAATAACTAATGTGAAATTTCATTCTCGTAGGTGATCGTACACCAGAGGTGGAGCCCAGAATCTAAGGAAGGATGCTATGGTTGACAAAGTGGAGTTTTGAGCAGTGATCAAGTTCCTGCATTTGCAGGGCACGAAAGCTCAGGAAATTGATGAAGAAGTGAAAGCTGTGTATGGGCAGAATTGTCCATCCTGTGACACTGTAAAAAAGTGGAAACAGAGGTTCCGGTATGGTTGTACAAGTGTCTTTGATAAGCCAAGAGAAAGAAGGCCATCAACATCCACAGACAGTGAGATGGTCGCAAAGGTTCAGCAGCTGGTACTGAGTGACAGACTGGTGACAATTCATTTCATTGCAGATGTAGTGGGAAATAGTTATGGGTCTGCCGACACCATTTTGCATGACCATCTGCACATTAGCATTAGTAAAGACACATGATGCAAGAAAGCAAGTTTATATAACATCAGCCAAAAATAAAAACAAATCTAATTTAAGCTATCAGCATTGAGTATGCTCAAACCACTCAAGGCTTTATACACCTCAATCAGATCACCTCACAGGTGCCTAGTCTCCAGACACTGTAATTTGCAAAACTTAAGCCTTTCTTCGTAAGAGCAACCCTTTGTTCCATTCACTAATCTTGTTGCCCTTCTCTGTCCTCGTTCCAACAGCTCCACATCCTTCTTAAAATGAGGCCTAAAGACCTGTATACAGTACTCAAGGTGTGGCCTGACCATTGCCTTATACAACGGGATAATCACCTCCTTATCCGTTCGAGCCCGTCACCACCAAATACGGAGAATGCGGAAAGGTCAGGGAATGACCACCGCATTTCCTGGAGCAATATGGCCTTAGCTGCTAATGCTCCTTAAAAAAAAAAACCTCATCCCTGCTAGAAAAATTCCTGTATATCATTGACAAGACACAATGAGCTAAAAACTTCTTATCTGCCTGCACAATTACCCCCAGTTCCTTTTCATTCTCTACCACGGTCAGTGTAGTACCACACAGTTGATATATTACTCTGGGGTTACTGCTTCCCATATGTAGTACTTTACATTTGTCAATGTTAAACTTCAGTTACCACCTCTCAGCCCATCTGCTCAACTTTTCTAGATCCTGTTGCAGCAGTGTACTGTTATTAATGTCATTAACAACCCTGCAGACTTGGACATTAAGCTTGATATACCACCATCAGTATCATTAATAAATACAGAAAACAACAATGAACTGAACCCTGAGGGACTCCACTAATAACATTAGCCCACGAAGAGCAGTATCCATTAATTACCACTCTGCCTTCTCCCACTCAACCATCCCTTTATCTGTAGCAGCAATTTTCCTCCAGTGCCACACTGCTTCAATTTGTGCAGCAGTCTTCCATGTGCAACAGTGTCAATAGCCTTTCTAAGATCGAAATATATGATATCAAAGTTATTCTCTGCATCCAGTTACTTTGTCACCACATCATAGTATCCAAATTTGTTAGACAAGACTTCCCCTTAACAAAACCATGCTGTGTCTGAGCTATAACTGAAGTTTTGTCTAGATGATCCTGCAGTGCTTCTTTAACCAGTGCCTCCATTAATTTCCCTGGAACAGAAGTTAAACTAACAGGTCTGTAATTACTTTTGTTGCCCTTTGATCGTTCTTTGTGAATCGGGGTCACATTTGCACATCTCCAGTCCATGGGTAACTCTACTGAGTCCAAGGAAGATCTCATAATTATGGCTAAGGGTTTGCTTACTTCCTTTGCTGCCTCCTTTAATATAACTGGATAGATCCCATCCACCCCAGGTGCCTTTACGTTTATCTTCAACAATTTCTCCTCCACTTTGCTCTCAGTTATTACAAGAAACTAGCTTACTGCCAGAGTTTAATTCACCTCTGGCAATCCCCTCCCTGAATAACTTCTCATGTGTGAATGTAGATGCAAAATACTCATTTAGCTACCTGAGCAGGATCATCAACAGTTGAACCATTGATATCCAGTGGACCAATCTGATTCATCCCCTTCCTTCTAGAGTTTACATAAGTAAAGAAGTCCCTGCTGTTTTTCTTTGCATCCTTTGCCAAAGATTTCTCATAATCTGCCTAACCTCCTTTGTGACTTGGTACAAACCAGCTTATGTCTATCATAGGCTTCCATGTCATCCATTAATTTATATGTATCCCATGCATTTTTCTTCTCTGCCACATGTCTTATTAGTTCATCTGACCTCCATTTAGGCCTAAACCTTGAATAATAGTTCTTAGTTGGTATGAAAAGCCTAGTAGTTTCCGAGATTAATTCTTTGAATGCTTCCCATTTTGAATTTGCTGTTTGTAGCGCCTCCGTAGCCAGGTAGGAAGGAGCAGCAGTGCGTAGCACATGCTTCTTGATTAGACCGGGGTTCGAGCCCGTCACCACCAAATACGGAGGATGCGGAAAGGTCAGGGAAAGACCACCGCATATCCCGGAGTAATATGGCCTTAGTTGCTAATGCTCCCAAAAAAAAAAAAAAAAAAAGTGCTGTTTGTAGCATCATCAGTTTGTCCCACCGTATAGAATTTAAATACATCCCAGACCTCCGTAGTCTCCTTTGCGAAAGCAAAAACCCTTCCCATTATCCTTGATGGTAGTTACCTCTTTGAGTAAATCCCACTTCAGCACACTGTGATCACTGCCACCTAGTGGTTCCTTTATCTGCAGATTCTTAATGCATGAAGAATCACTACGGATAATCAAATCAAGAGTATTACTCCCTCTAGTTGCTTCCGGAACATGCTGCTGTAGAAAACAATCTTCCAATAAATCCACAAAAGCGTTGCTAGTGTGTGAGTGACTAACCCACAAATTCCCATCAATATCTGGGAAATTAAAATTTCCCATTATAAGACTTTCTGATCAGCGGCATTAGTCCTATAACATGCACCTGTTCCTATTCTTAGCTGGCGCACTATGATCTCCGTTGTCGATGCGCCAATAAACACCAAAACAACAACAACCTATTCTTAGCTGCTCTAACACAGCCGATGTGTTTACTTGTACCACAATGACTCCCAGCAGTCTCTTAAATCCCCTGCATCTTGTTTTCTAGGCTGCTGCTCATTCCAATAGAAGCAGTGCAAGAATCACTTTCGCCTCTGCCAGTAGCTAATGTTAATCTATTTGTCCGTGTATCCTCCCCCAAGCTAGCAGTTTGCCGACCCACCTAACACTGCCTTGATAGCATCAGCAAATATTCGTGCACCCATTCTATTTAAGTGTATCCCATCCCTGTAGAAGCAGTCTCTCCTGTTAATAAGCACAGACCATGCTGAGAAAAATTCTACCCTCTTGAGCCTTGCACGATCTCTCCAGAACCAAATTGATTGACAAGGCTCTCATCATATACTCCCTCCTATCGTGTCTGAGCAGAATTGCAGACACTTTCAAATTCAACCCTAATTCACGGCTTTTTTTCAACAGTGACCTGTACTTGTTAAGTAATTCCACCGGTCTACTACTCTTAATATCATTAGTGCCAACGTGTAAAGAATATCACCTTTTGTGCCCTTAAAAGATATCTGCTCTACCACGTCATCAACCTTTGCCCCTAGCAGTCATACCCTGGTCCTGGTCCACCTATCCTTTTTACACAATATGTTCCCCGTTTCCCTGACAATAGAGTCACCAACAACTACTAGTTCCTGTGGGACCAGCGCATTCTGCCTTCGGGGTTGCCTCTATGTTGCGTGATGTTCAAGCTCTGGCATTGATGTGGGCTGCTGAGATCTTGATGGGCCCCTCACTTTAGATCCTTTGAAGGCATTCACCCTGTCCTTCAAGCTCTTATATAAGCCCATAACAATGCTGAGTTGTCACCTGATTTCCTCACACTGCTTACATCATGCACACACAAAGACATTCCTCTTGGCAATATCACGTGCCATCTCTGATTGCTCCACAAACATCAAACAAGCAGTACATTTTAAAAGGCTGTGATTCAGAGGACAACTGCCCCCTGCAGTTCTCTCCTGAGCCACATCATTCCCATTAGCTTGGGTCTTTTGCTTTGCTGCTCTGGTCTGAGTCATGATTTCAATTCAGTTTCAAATAAAATTTCACTACTGATAATTAGATCAATTTCAATGTAAAATTATAACTCTAAACTTATATCCCAATGCAGTTATAACACTATATATATATATATATATATATATATATATATATATATACACCTAATTCTGTTTTTACACGATAGATACGTTCCTGAAAAATACGTGTAAAAAAAAATCGTGTAAAAAAAGACATTGTATTTATGGAAGGAAAGACGATTGGTTCCGGATCTAAAAAATCAGTAAAAATAATTTAAAAAAAAACACATAAAAATATTCGTTTTAAGCTTATTATTTTATTTTAACAAAATACACATGTAATAATATGTAATGAAAATGTATTAAAGTAAATTTGTATGCATATTAAATGAAAAAAATTCTTCATGAACAAAAAAAATCTGTTTTACACATAACAAGATTTTATTTATTTTCACTTTCTGATAATAAACGGCGCATACATTTGCGTACGACTGGAATATCACTAGAAATGTTGTGGACATGGTCTTCTTCCTCTATTATGAAATTCTTTCTGTGATCTCTTGAGCAAAATCAGCACGAGTCTCCTCTGGTGCTGATGTTTCACCGGTTTTTACGAACGAATTCAGTTATTAATCGTTGTGTTCGTGTTTTGGTTAGGCCGTTATATAATTCTCTGTAAGAGGCTGACAACAACTTCAGTTCACGTTGAAACTTCCCAGCGCGTTCTTCATTAGGGTCATGTTTGACAAAATGATTACCTAATTTTCTGGCCAGTTCCAGACCTTCTTTTATTAAATCTGCATTTAGAACAGGATCATTTTCTTCATTATCACTACGTTCTGTGGGATAAGGGGTCCCAAGGACAACCTCTAATATTTCATCTTCGCTTAGGGCTTTGTCGGCTAACAATTCATCAATATCTTCAAACGATAGATCATCGAATCCTTCTCCACCAATTTTGTGTGCCATTGTAATGATGTTGGGAAATTCGGTCGTATTAGGGATGATGGGATCTTTGCTTTTTACACATTGTGGCCAAACTGCTTTCCAACACACATTTAAAGTTGCTGGTTTTAATTCAGTTAACGCTAATCCAACTTGATTGATACAATCCATAATTGAGAATTTCTTCCACACATTAATGACTGTTAGTGTTTCATCATTCAGTTTGTCCAAAACGTGTTGGAATGTTTGTTTTACGTAGTATGTTTTAATTGTCGCAATTATACCTTGGTCTAGCGGTTGTATCAAAGATGTAGTATTAGGTGGCAGAAATAAAATTTGTACGTTTGGGTGTTCCAAGACAGGATGGCCGGGTGCATTGTCAAGAAATCAGAAGAACTTTAAATTCAAGACCTTTCAAATTCATATAACATCTGACTTCTGGGGCGAAACATTTGTTGAACCATTCTGTAAAGAGAGCAGTGGTCACCCAGGCTTTCTTGTTTGACATCCAGTGAACAGGCAGTTTATTGATATCTACACCTTTCATTGAATGTGGGTTTAGGGCTCGATTTACCAGCAGTGGTTTCAACATACGATCTCCTGAAGCGTTGGAGGAAAATAACAAGGTCACACGATCCTTAGCTACCTTAAAACCACCAGCAGTTTTCTGCGATTTGGCTACATACGTTCTGTTCGGCATTCGTTTCCAGAAGAAACCAGTTTCATCTGCATTCCACACTTGGTCAGGAGTGTATCCTCCATCTTCAATAATTTTTGCAAGTTCCTGCGGGAATACTTTAGTGGCCGATTCATCTGCAGATGCAGTTTCACCTTTAATTTTTATATTAGGAAGAGCATTCCTTTTAAGAAACCCTATCATCCAACCTGTACTCGCAGAAAATTCATACTTTCTGTTTAACTGAGATGAAGTGCTTGGCTCCTTTTCTTTAATCTGTCTGTAAATTCTTAGTGTTGTTTGCTTGATGGCATTTCCATCTACTGGTACTCTTTTTTGTGACTGATCTTCTATCCATATTACCAGAGCCTTTTCCATTTTTTCCTTGACAACATCTCTTGTATATGATGATGAATTAACACTTACTTTTGTTCCAGAACATACCGAACTTCCTAATTGCAGCTTCATTTTTCTTAATAGTTCTTACGGTAGCTTCATGTACACCAAAATGCTTTCTTACAGACGTAGGCCATGTCCAGTTGCAAGACGATCTAAAATTTGAATTTTAAGTTCCAAAGAAATCGCTTTCCTTTTCATTTTGGTAATAGGCGAATTATTCGACAATATATAAGGGCTACCGAAAAATATCTCAGTTATAATTAATAAAAAAAGTATGAAAAATTTGTAAAGTTACAATTTATTGACTATCGGCAAAATTAATAAATTTATATGTGCACAAATTTCACTAAAGATTCTTTCACTTTGACTTTGAAATAGAACTTACTACTAAATGTCTTTCGAAGATACAATGAACGAATACCGTAGATGTGCACCAAAATTCAATAAAAACGTTGATGATTCATAGATACCTAGACGTACACAAATTGTAAACAAAAGCCCCCATTTCAAAACGCACACACTAGCTAATCTATCACACTAATAAATAGCTGATAATCACACTAATCTATTGGTGCATGTAATATAGAAATGATACTAATATGCCACAAATAAAAAAAAAATTCTTAGAATTTAGGCAAAAAAAATTCATAGAAATCGTGTTAAATCAAAATGACTCGCGTAAAAAGAGAATGAAATATTTATTTTGAATTCGTGTAAAAAAAGTTCGTGCAAAAACAGAATTAGGTGTATATATTTTTTTTTTTTTTTTTTTTTTTTTCAGTATCAAGTATTATCTCAGAGTTTTGTTATATAACTTCCGTATCTCCTATCAAGTTATATGTTACATTTGTAAAATCTAAGTCGTTATATGTACAGTAATACCCCGAAGTTACGTGATAGGTGGGGCTGACGAAAATCGCTTAAGTCGAATTTGTGCAAGTCGGGGTAAAACTTTGCATACAAATACATATAAATTTTGTTTAATTGGGACCAAGGACTAATAAAAACACTAGTTTAAAAGAAAAATATTTAATAAAATTGCAGTTATTTATACATATTAATACAAATTATGTATTAAAAAAATAAATGAGTTACGTAAATTTTAGATATATTTTTTAAAACTCTTGTGTTTTCGGAGCGATAAATTAAGAGAGGTTTTAACTTGCAGTCACCAGCTGCATTCCCGCCGACCATCATTGTCAATCGGTCTTTGGAAACCTTAAAGCCTGGAAAGTTTTTTTTTTTTTATTCGTGAAAACATAATTTCCAACAAAATTTGAGCATGAATTCGAACGCACACTTATAAATATGACAGTCGGAATGCAAATTCTTGTATTTGTATATGTGTGTGCAGCTCATGCGGCAGCAAAGTTGAATTTTGTTCATCTCACGCTTCGCCGTCGCACCGTATATGGATAGCATATGAAAAACGACCTTGTAGATAGTGGGCGGCAGTGTTGCCAAATGAAAAATCAAGAACTGTGTAACTCCGAGTTCGCGTAAGTCGGGGTATTACTGTATTTAGTTTTAAAAAAAAGTACATTTTAATTGACAATGAAGTTTAACAAGATTAATAAATTTTCTGATTAATCGATAATACTATACTATACTAAGCTAACAGATTTCTAATACCGTGCTATGTGTTTCGCTATCTAGTTTTACCTTAAACCTTACGCTATCTAGTTCGGGATTATGTTGTATCGTATAACAATGACAGCAAGTTACGAACAGTAAATCTATGGACACTAAGTATTAATTAACTTGCAAAATCGCGCTATCTGAATTCAAAATAAACCAAGGAGCTTGACTAGGTCTATAAGCTACTTAGAGAAAATAATTTAATATTACAATTAAGTCAATAAACGGCTAAATATAAATGTACGAGGTCTCTGCTGGGTTCCAAGATTGCTGATGCTTTTGCAGAAGCATGTCGAATGCAATGTTCTCGCCAACTGATGGATTTGTGTAATGCAGATGTTGAAAAGTCTTGGTCGGTTGATGACGAATGCTGGGTGTACCAGTATGATCCAGAGACAAAGCAGTCTCCGTGTCAAATCAGTGGAAGCACACCTCCCAAAAAGGCAAAGACTGCTCAGTCTGTGAAGAAGGTGATGTTGTTCATGTTTTGGGACAGAAAAGGTGTTATCCTGACAGACTACCTACTTCTTCGTGGTTCTACACGTACCGGAGAATGCTACAGAAATCTTTTGAAAAAGTTACACGATGCTTTAAAGGTGAAAAGGCATGGAATGTTAATCAAAGGTGTCTGTCTTCTGTCTGACAATGTACCATCTCACACGGCCGTTGCCATCGCCAACTTTGTTGCCCAGTGTGGCTTTGAAAGACTGCAACACCCACCCTAATATCCTGACCTATCACCGACAGACTTGTTGTTTCAAGAAATGAAGAAACCATTGTGTGGACGCTGCTTTGATTCTTCTCAGGAAGTCATCAATGAAGTGGAATCGTGGTTTCAGGTAAAAAGTGCAGACTTCTATGATCAAGGCATTAAACAACTGATCCAAAAATGGGATAAATGTGTTACTATACATGGACGGAGTACATAGAAAAGGATTAAACTTCCTGTGAAGTTTCACCTTTCTAGAGCTATTATTTCTAGGTAAGGGTACGAACATTTTGATATCCCCTCATAGTTAACTATCCAGTTAACCTTTGAATTTCTTCAAACTGACAGCCTTAACTACCTGCAGAGGCAACTTGTTCAAGTAGTCAAAAACTTGCTGGCTAAAAGAACTTTCTACAATCTAGTCTAAACCTCTTCCCCTATAATTTGAATTTATGGCCCGTCATTCTGGAATTCTTTATAACAGTGAAAATTCTGCCAATTCATTTTACCAATCCCCCTCTAAGGTGCCTGTTTACCAAACTCTGTAGCCTACATAGTCTTTCCTTGTCAGATCTCACCATGTGAGTTGCTCGTCTTTGGCCCTTTCAAGGAGCTTGATGTCTGTTTTTTTAGACAAAGTCTCCATACTTGTACACAGTATTCCAAATGCGCCCCCCCCCATCTCTACAGGATAATGTTCGATAAATCATTAAGAGGACACCGTGGGTTTTTCTGGCTGCCTGTTTATGCTGCCCTTATCATAACTTCCATATCCTTCTCTTCCTCTACAATTTTTAATTGAACCCCACCAAGTGTATAATTTATATTGGGGTTGCTATTCTTTAAATGTAAGACCTTGTATTTTTCTGCATTAAAACACAGCTGCCACTTTTCTGACCATTCTTGAAGCTTGTTCAAATTTTGACATTATGCCCTTTATCCCTTCATCAATGTCATTTATGAAAATAAGAAACAGCAGTACAAGAACCCGTTGGTGGAATCCACTTCTGACATTACACCAATCTAAAGAATAGTCATTGATCACAAACTTCTGCCCCACAGCCACCCTGGAATCTATCTTAGAATCTTTCCAGTCAACATGTTCCAGGTTATAATGGTAACCTCTTGTGAGGGGCTAAGTCAAATGCTTTGCTAAAATCCAAATGAACTATGTCAAAATTGTTCCCCTGCATCCAGTTTATAAATAACTGTCAAAATAGCTTATCAGTTTAGGCAAACAAGATTTTCTCCTAACAAAACCATGTTGTGTTCTTCAGAATGCCATTTCCATCCAAATGTCTCTGGATTGCACTGTTAATTGTTATCTCTTACTCTTAGGGGTGCTCTTATGAAGAAAGGCTCAAGTTGGGTGAAATGGGAAGGGTTTTTTTTTTGGTTTTTTTTTTTTTTGGCTGATACTGTATAAGCTTGCTTTCTTGCATCATATGTCCCTACTAATGCTAATCTCCAAGTTTATCCCTACCACCGAAGTCAGACTAACCAGACTGATATTAAGTACTGGGAAAACAAAAATGAGAGGAGTTGTCTGGTACAGGTCAATTGATTGTAATGAGTGTAATGAACAGTTGCCCAGACAAATAGAATAGGCTGGTAAATCAGAATGTCCTATAATGTGGGATTTTGGCTTTCCAGTTATTAACTGGAACTTGTGGGACAGTCACCTACATAATAGAACTTTTTTGGATTTATTAGATAACTATTTTTCTACATCAACATTATTAGAAAGACAACAAGAGAGAGAGAGAGAGAGAGCAGAAGAGAAACATGGGAGAGAAAGAATCTTGGTTTGATTATCAGCAGTGACTCTGTGCATTAAGAATTTCAGATAAAGGATCCACTATGTGGCAATAATTGTAATATTGATGTGGGATGTACTTAAAGATGTAACTACTGTCAAGGGTAAAGGGGAGGGATTCTGCATTAATAAAGGTAACTACAATTGTCTTTAAATTTTACTTCAGCTGGACCAACTACAAAATTCTAAAACAGAAGTGTTCAGGGAAGTAATAATAGAAGCTACTAAGCTTTTTATCCCAACTAAGAGATATTGTTTATGGTTTAGACCTAAATGGATGTCAAATGAACTGATGAGATTAGTGGCAGAGAATAAAAATGAATGGGATGATTATAAATTATCAGAAGACACAGAATCCTTACTTGTACTTAGAATCCTAAATGAGTAAGGCAAGCTAAGGCATATGATGAAAGTTTTGCCAAAGAATTTAAAAGAAAAGTAGTAAACAATTCTTTGCTTATGGTAATGTTAGGAGAAAAGGAATGAAACACATTAGCCCACTAGATATGAATGGCCTAACTGTTGATGATTCTATTCAGATTGCTAAACTGAATAAATATATTTCACCTTCATTTACACATTAAGTTTTCAGGGTTTTGGGTAACAGAAGTAAAACTAGTTAAAACTGGGAGCTAAATGATTTTGAGATAACTGAGAATAAAGTGGAAGAGAAGTTGAAGCTAAAAGTGATTAAAGCACCCAAGACTGACAGAATCTAACCAGTTATATTAAAAGAAGCAACAAAAGGTAAAGAATCCTTTCCGATAATTTTGAGAACATTCTTGAGTTCATGGGAAATCCCTACAAATTGACAATGTGCAAGCATCTTCCCTATTCCTAAAGGGGATAAAAAAGCTATATGAGTAATTATTGACTTGTAAGCTTGGGTTTTGTTCCAGAGAAATTAACGACATCAGTGGTCAAAGAAGAATGCAGTTATATGCTAATCACAGCACAGCTTTGTTAAGGGGAAATCTTGTCTGACTAATCTGATTAGCAATCTATAGCAACAAAGGAACTAGATACAAAAAATAATTGTAATATATATTGTTCTCAGATTTCAGTAAAGCTATTGCATGAAAGACTGTTGTGCATGGTGTGAGGGACAAGGCATGATTTGGTGGCAGAAGACAGAATGGTTATTAATACACACCGTTCTTGAACTAATGTTATTAGTAGAGTCTCTCAGGGTTGGGTGCCTATTGTTTTCAATATTTATTAACAATATTGATGAAGGAATATCAAGCTTCATGATACAAAAGTGGCAGGGTGGGTAATGACAGGAATCAAGGCTTACTGCTTCAACTAGCCCAGAAAAATTAGGCAGATGGACTGAGAATTGGCAATTGAGGTTTACCATAAAGAAATGCAAGATGCTGTATATGGGCAGTAATACCAATAACATTACCCCTAGATCTCCTTAATTCTCCACCACCTTGAATGTGGTACCACCCAATTGGGTGGTTTTCAAATAGGAAATAGGTGAAAGTCTGATGTGCTAGATGTGGTGAATAAGGGTGATTGTCTAAGATTTCAAAATCACACTCATGCAGGGCAGTGAGAGACTTGTGAGAAGCCACATTGCCCTGTGGGATAAGGTTCCTTTTCTGAGTTTTCCTTATTGTCTTTGTTTTCGTGTAAAAGGTTCACTAAGAGGCTTTTACATGAAAATCCACTAGCAGCACTCCATCAGCATCCCAAAAAACTGATTACAACAGAAGGAATTGACTGCTTTCTTTGAGGGGAGAAGAACCATTTCCATTGTTTGGATTGCTCTTTGTCTCTGGTTTAAAGTGATGGCCCCACATTTCATCCTTGATCACAAACCTTTTAAGAAAATATGCTGGACCTGCTTGAAAACAGTGCACATGTTTACTTGACAACCCTTGTTTTGATCTGCTGTGGTACCCATCATACTGACAACTTCTATGATTATGTGATTAGTAAGTGGAAGAGCATCAAGGCCCCATATGACCACGTTATTAATCAATTTACAAACTAATAAGAGGAATTACTTCAATATAGGTGTGCACTTTAACCTAAGGAGAGTATTAGAGCACTTAGAACACATTCTGCTGCCCACTTCTCAACCATGGAATAGGAAGGGGCATCCTCCTCCAGTGTCATAATCATATCCTCATGAATTGCCTTTGGCATTAGTCCTTCCCCCCTCTAAATATTGGATGACTGCATGTTGACTGATTTTGTCATTCACATAGCTTTGTTATTTGTCATTAACATCTATCGACCAAAATGATTGTTGCAGGATAAATCTAAGAAAAGTTGCTTTCAGCCTGAGAATGATTGATTGTTGGAACAACCTTTTTCCACCTGGTGGTGGTTGTGGAGTTGTTTGATTAAATTTAAAGGGTTAGAGATAGACAGATCATCAGCTGTACAGATTGCATTTTTTTTTTTTTTTGCTGGTGCTGCTGTTTTAGCTTGCTTCTTTGCACTTACCCATACTAATACTCCTTTGTGTAGCACTTTCCATTCAGTTTCGCTTACCTTTCAATTCCAAGATTTGACTGTAAGGTTTCTTTTTTTTAATATACCATTGTCAGTAAAGATAATTTTTATTCTTATTACAAAGTAGTGTTTTATAATATAGAATAAAATTACAAAATGCATCCTTTTCAATTACTTCTTACCTTTTATCCCAGAAAACTAAATGATAATATGATTGATAATATTATCATTTAGTTTTCCTTCCATGAAACTGTACTCTCTGATCTCTTGATGATTCCATTCTTATTGAGGTTTTGTATTGTGTGTCCTGAGCCATAAACCCTGTGACCCTGCCCACTAAATCAAATTGCCAACCTGTAATTTTAGTTTCCCCGTCTGCTATTTGTGTGTCCCCCCCTTACGGATTGGGAGAATAATGTAGATATTATAATTTATATTATAGAACCAAGATTGAAATTAGATCGGAATTAATCCAGTGTATTATTTTTTATACATTAATATGATTACTTTTGTTTAAAATTAATAAAAACCGAAACACCCTAATTATCCCATCACTCCTTTCTTCTAAAATAGGCTGCTTCTGGTGGTAACTTTAAGTTTATTCTCATGGCAGTATGACTATGCTAATGATTTGATATACTCACTTGTCTCTGCTTTTTTTCAGCATATCTGCATGAAATCAGAGATAGTTATTATTAAACTTTTACAGCAAGTTTATTCAAGTTTTCTCCTGATTTAAACACACTTTCAGCCATAAAAATCTTTGCAAAATATCTATATTCAATTCATCTGTGATTTTGTATCCTTGATATTTTTTTGCACCTTTTGTTCTGCTCACTTTATCATGTAAGGATTTATTTCATGTATTCTTTTCTTTCTTGTATTCACATATGTAGAACTCCTTTTCCAAGGATTTCTTTTTTACTTTTGCCTGTGTTACCTCATTTTTGGTGTTGTTACAAATACACTTATAAATGCCATGCAGAATGGTGTCTTGTAGTCTACAACTCTCACATGCTTTTCCTCAATTTAACCTTTCAGCTCTCTCTCTCTCTTTCCCTCCCTCCCTCCCTCCCTCCCTCCATCAGTTTGACGTATTTTTCTGTTGTGGTACTTTGAAACTAGAATGAATGTGTTAGCGGCTTCCAGAATAAATGCTCTGAATATTTCTCATGATGTATTTGTGTCCCACAACATATAGTTCTCTCCAATTAATAGATCCCAAGAAATACTTCAACCACCCATTGTTCCCCTGCTCTTGAAATTAAAGCCCTTGTGCTTTTTTCTGACCTGACTGCTCTGGCTTACTGCTAGACACATGTAAAGGGGAGGGGGGAAGATACAGTTTCCTAGTGTCAAGCATGCTTCCCAAGATTGGCAGAAAGAAAATGGCACCTTGGAAGCATAAGCAAACAATTTGGCAACTTCCTCATCCTCTAATCAGGAGACAGTTATCTCCAAAATGTGTGACATTTGCATGATGGCACTCCACTGAGAATAAGTAACAATGTACTTCTCCCAGAAGTGTTACTTAATTTATTTATTTTTTTTATCGTATGATGTGAGCAATACACGAAGCAACCAGTTTTTTCCTGCTTCCTTTGTGTATCGTGGCCGTGAGGTCTAACTGGAGAGTATGGCACCATCGTACCTGCAACCTTTGGGTTGCCAGGCAGGCACTTTACCCACCCAGCTAGCCCAGTTGGCTGTTACTTAATTGAAATTTAATAATGGATCAACTTATGATGTGATTCACAGTATGAAATGCAATGTAACGATTTCCTTATGCAAACTTTGTTTTGCCTTAAATTGTTATAACTATGTACAAAATAATGCTGGGGTACTAGTTAACTAATTTCCATAGCTTGAGACTTTCTGATTTTTATTCATATTAATGTTATGTAAAAATGCAATAAAAATTGGATTTTGTTGTTAAATTGTAACATCAAAAAGTATTTATTAAAAACGGAAAAAGTTCTGCTTCTCTCTGCTGTTATATGTCATGGATAATTTTGTCTTGGAGAGGAGTTATTGCACTATGTATTAACTACTCTGCCAACAGTTTAGAAAGAGACGGTTGTGAAATCTTTCACAGACCAGAAGAATCCTTTATAAAAAATATATGTTGATGAAATGTTCTAGATAGTAATACAGCTGATATCTGGTTGAGTTTTGTTACAACTGATCAATGTACCTTTGTTGCTTGCCATTTCTTTTTCATAGGAATGAGAAAACTTGGCAATTTACAGCCCACACAAGTTGTTAGACTCTTGAGGCTTGTCACAAACATTCTCTCAGGTATAACAAGCTAGGGCTTGCTACCTGAGACTCTAAAACACTGATGGAATCAATGTTCAGGTGATACTTCAGTTAAGTGGACAAAATTTCATCGAATTTTTGCTGTGTTCTGTAACAACCAAATCCTCCACTTGCAACTTCACATTCGTGTGACTCTTTGTAAGTCCTGAAATACAGCACCTATACTGAAGATGAAATATGGAGATGACCAATCAGATGTGAACTAATGTAGGCAGGGGTCAAGATGTGGTGCCCACACCACACAGAGGAATGTTGCACCCTCTTTGTGTTGTCAGGCAATATCACGACTTTGCTTATTGGCGGGTTGAAGTGCTGAAACCCATGTTTAGTCTCCAGAGCAAAGCTCCAGCTGTTCCATCATGCAGTATGATTGTTGTATTTTGGGGTTATCATGAGCATCATGGTGAGATTCAATCTTCCTTACATTTTGAGGTGTGGCTCTAAAACTGTGTTCGCAAGCCAACCGCTAGATATTTCACTGGCCTGACTTATTGGTAGCTCTCTAGGTGCGTTCAGATCAGCTAGTGTATAAATATAGCTGCCCCTATTCTGCCAGATAGCAATTGGAGGGGATCTGCATGTTGGGGGAGAGGGCATTGTCAAGGCCAAAGATCTGGGTATATTCTATATTCTTACTGTGTGTACCATATCCAAAAATTTCATTTCATTTCTTCATACAACATATCCTTTTCTTTACTACTGAATAGCATTAATTGAGGCATATGATGCAAGAAAGCAAGCTTATACAGCATCAGCCAAAAAAAAAAAAAAAAAACCCTTCCCATTTCACCCATCCGGTCACTCCAAATGTTTGTCTAGTTCAGCCTTAAATTTATTTAAGCTATCAACTTCCACAACAACAGATGGAAGTCTGTTCCAGCAATCAGCTACCTGCTGGCTAAAGGCAAACTTCTGCACATTTATTCTACAGCTATCTTTCCTCAGTTGAATCTATGCCCTCAGGTTCTTAATCTAAGCAAGTGGAAGTATCCTGTCAGCATTGAGCCTGCTCAAATCATTCAAGGCCTTATAAACCTCACAGGTGCCTAGTTGCTGGATGCTTCAACTTGCAGAACTTAAGCCTTTCTTTGTAAGTGCACCCCTTTGTTCCTCTCACCAATCTAGTTGCCCTTCTCTGTAATCATTCTAGCAACTCTACATCCTTCCTAAAATGAGGCCTCCAGATCTGTACACAGTACTCAAGGTGTGGCCTGACCACTGCCTTATACAAAAGGATAAAACTTGTACAAAACTTCATGACTTGCTCTGGCAGCCCATCTGCACTGCTCAGAGAACTTCATATCTGAATGCACAATTACCCCCAGGTCTTTTTTCATTCTTCACCTCCCTGAGTGTAGTACCACACAGCTGGTACGTTTATCTTGGGTTACTGCTACCCATATGCAGTACTTTGCATTTGTCAGTGTTAAACTTCAGTTGCTACTTCTCAGCCCATCTGTCTAAGTTTTCTAGATTCTGTTGCAGTAGCAAACTGTCTTTACTGTCATTAACAATCCTGCGAACCTTTGTTATCGTATGCAAACTTGGACATTAAGCCTGATTTGCCTTCAACAATATCATTGATAAATACACAAAACAACAGTGGGCCCAGCACTGAACCGTCTGTCACTCCACTAATAACATTAGTCCACGTAGAGCAGTGTCCATTTATTACCACTCAACCATCCCTTTATCCATTGCAGCAACTTGCCCTTAATGCCATACTGCTCCAATATGTACAGCAGTCTTCCGTATGCAACAGTATCAAAATCTTTCCTGAAATCCAAGTACATGATATCAGAATTGTTTTTTGCATCCAGTTCCTTTGTGACCAAATCATAGTATCCAATCAAATTGGTCAGACAAGGCTTCCCCTTAACAAACCCATGCTGTGTCTGAACTATTAATTCAGTCTTGTCTAAGTGATCCTGTATCACCTCTTTAACCAGTTACTCTATTATTTTCCCTGGAACAAAAGTTAAACTGAAAGGTCTATAATTATTTGCATCACCCTTTGCATTAGGGATACATTTGCACATCTCCAGTCCATGGGAACCTTCCCTGACTCTAAGGATGCTCTCATAATTATAGCCAAGGGTTTGCTTACTTCCCTTGCTGCCTCCTTCAATATAACTGGATAGATTCCAGGTGCCTTTTTTGTGTTTAACTTCAAAGTTTATGTTTGATAAACTTCTGGCATTCCCCTCCTTGAATAACTTCTCATGTTTGAATGTAGATGCAAAATACTCATTCAGTTTATCAGCTACTTGAGCAGGATCATCAGTAGTTGAACGACATATGTTAATGGACCAATCTGATTCATCCCCTTCCTTCTGGAGTTTACATAAGTAAAGAACACTTTGCATCCTTTGCCAAATATTTCTCGCAATCTGCCTTCGCTTGCCTAACCTCCTTTGTGACTTGATTACAGACTAGCTTATATCTGTAGTAGGCTTTTGTGTCGCCTGATAATTTATATGCATCCCATGCATTTTTGTTCTCTGCCACAAGTCTAATTCATCTGACATCCATTTAGACCTGAACCTTGAACAGTATTTCTTAGTTGGTATGTAAAGCCTAGTAATCTCCAAGATAAATTCCTTTGACGGTTTCCCATTTAGAATTCACTATTGGTAACATCATCAGTTGATCCCCTGTATAGAATTTAAAAACTGTCTGAGACCCCTGTAGTCACCTTTACGAAAACAGAACCCCTTCCCTTGAAGGTAGTTACTTCTATAAAGCGTATGTGCTTAGACTATAAAGCATTTAGGGCTGAAGCCTGAAGTTATGGAAAAGTCTAGACCAGGGGTTGCCAAACTTCTTTGACCGTCGAACCCTTCAAGAGTTTCTTGAGGCGCCTCCGTAGCCAGGTGGAAAGGAGCAGCAGTGCGTAGCACACGCTTCTTGATTAGACCGGGGTTCGAGCCAGTCACCACCAAATACGGAGGATGCGGAAAGGTCAGGGAATGACCACCACATATCCCGGAGCAATATGGCCTTAGTTGATAATGCTCCTAAAAAACCAAATAACAAACAAACGAACAGTTTCTTGACTTTTTATCGACCCCCCCCCCTCCTCTATTTTACTATTACGTAATTATAATAGGACAAGCAAAAAAGACGCTTATGTGAGTTTTTAAATTGTTTATTTTATTTTTGACGTCCTTCTTAGCATTACATATTTGATAGGAGGGATAGTTAACGGCAGCCATTATCGACCCATGCAGGATGGAAGCCTCAATAATTCATGCCGAGGGAAATGGACCACATAATCTGCCACGCTGGTCCAGTGCGGGTTGGCAGATCAACCGTATTTAGCAGTCAGGGGCTTGAACCCCGGTCTACTTAATGAGCGTGTGCTACTGCATTGCCGCTCCTGACCACTCTGCTACGGAGGCTTGTGCTAGGATGGATAAATAATATATAAATTTTAATTTAGATAAAATAACAGTTCGTATATCGATGCATGCTCTTCGTGCGCCGACTACTGCTTGAATGAGTAAACCAGAAATTTTCTCTCTCGCGAACTGATGAACAGCGCCGTGTACCGACTTACGGTAACGTTTCCCGTTATGGGTTCCTATGCGATTCACATTCCTTTAGATGTTACCTACCTCCCCTAAACGTTTGTACTAATATTTTTGAGACACCCTGTATATATGAAAATAAGACTTATGAATTTAGTATACAATTTACCAACGTCAATGTGAAGGGTGTGCTTCGTAACTTGACAAGATTAGTAATGGGTTCAAAATTAGTAAGTTTCAGCCTTAAGTCGCCACAGAATTCTATATCTAGCTTATTTCTTTGTTTTGTTAAAATGGAATTAACATGGCTGAAAACAGCTTCAACCATGTACGGGCTTGGAAATGCAAGCAAAAAGGGGGGTGCCACTTCGGAAAGTTTGATATTTTTCTACATTTATATTCGTCCAAAAGTAATTTAAAGTCCTATATTTAAAAAGCGTCTTAGTTTCAAGATCAACTGATAATTCAATAAGTTCATCTTGTAAGTTACATTCAATATTTTCAATATCTGCAGAAAATGGCATGATAATCCAATCTGCACGTTTTCAAAATCTGCAAAGCTCAATTTAAAATCATTGCTCAAATTTTGAAGATGTTTTTTGTATACTTCTAAGTTTTCATCTTTTACTTCCAATTGCCGTAGATTCGAAAAGTACTGAAAATCTTTTCGTAACAATGATTTAAATAAGGTTAATTTAGCTTGGAAGCCTGACGTATAGTCTGTACGTCATTAAATTTTGGAAATAAGTCCGTCAAATAGAAAATGATTCTTATTTCTCTTCAGTTCATCACTCAAAAACAAATTAACATCTGTAAGAAACTCTAGGGTTGAGTCGAACAACTCAACAAATCTTTGTAGACTTGCACCTCTAGACAACCATCTTACTTCAGTATGCAAGAGTAGTTGGTTTGGTATTTCATTTTTTTCACAAATTTTGGCAAACAATCGCGATTTAAGAGGCTTTAATTTTATTAATAAATTTAATACACACTTAGAGTATCATGCAGTTCGCCACTGAGAGTTTTTGCCACCAAATGGTTTCGGTTCAGCACAGTGAATATTACGTACACTTTGAACTTTTTCTTTCATAAAGGTAGCGAAACCTCGATAACGGCCACCATTGCAGGTGCGCCATCTGTGGCCACTGTTATATTAGTAATTGGAATATCACTTATTTAAATATTCCTCCAATCGCTGAATCGAAATTTTCCTATATCGAGCTCACTCATGCGTGACTGTCAAAGTTTAAAATCGTGTTTAGTATCATATTTAATTAACCTGTTAGCAGTTTTGTTAAACCATGTTGTCTTTCGGAATGCTATTTCTATCTAAATGAACCTTGATTGCACTCTTAATTATTGCGTCCAAGATTGTTCCAACCACTGAAGTCAGACTAATGAAAAAGAGATTTAATTAACTTCAACTTCATTGATCCAGTATACTCTATATCGCCTTTTAAACTTTTTTCGTACTTCTGTTGGTCCGATTTTTATGAAATTATTTACATTCAAAAACTGCAACCGCAAAGCTACTGAAGGCCTAACTCATTGGTACCTCACCCAATGCAGGTCAGGTACCTGGATTTATAGATGCAGAATTTTAACCCCACGTACACAAATAGCATCAATACTCATCGTCACTTTTTTTTTTTTTTTTTATGTAAACCCCAAACACGAGAAGTATTAGAACCCTATAGTACTTAGTACCGTGCTTGGGTTGGAGGTTGAGAAGACGAAGGAAGATATTTGTTGACATTGGACTTGAACTTCTGTAGACTGTAATTTTCAGGAAATACGTATGAAGGAAGGTTGTTCCAGAAAACGGCAGTTGAATGAATAAACGAGGAAGATGAAAAGTTGGTTCTGTAAGTTTGGAGTTGGACAGTAAATGGATGTTGGCGGCACGTGTTCGGCCTGTTTTGAAAGAGAGAGCGGGAATTATAGCAGCCAATTCAGAAGAACAGTGCCCATGGAAGTATCTGTAGAAGAGGCATGCAGCAGAAACAGTACGTCTATGAGACAGCGAGTGGAGAGACTTTGTTGAAGATGAATCATTAATTAACCTAAATGCCCTCTTCTGAATGGAATCAAGAAGCCTGAGAGAAGTTTTGGGGGCATCACCCCAGATGTGGGAACAATATTCCATGGCAGGGCAGATTTGCGATTTATACAGAGTGAGCAGCTGTTTGGAAGAAAAGTAACGCCGAGAGCGAAAGAGAAAACCAAGTTTTTTAGATGCAGAGGAAGCAATATTTGTAATGTGCTTGTGCCAAGAGAGAGATTAGAAGTCAGGGAATCCCCAAAAGAGATATATCATTTTGCCTAGAAATCGGAGTGTCACGAAAGATAAGCATAGGAGCAGAAGAATCCTTTTTGCGAGATATAAGACAAGACTGAGTTTTAGAAGGGTTGAAATCAACTAAGTTGTCTTTTCCCCACTGGAGAACTACCTGAAGATTGGCACTTAAGGAATTGGTAGCAGATTTTCGAGAAGTTGAAGCTGATTGAGCAGGACAAGGTTTCGGAAAGTGGAATGCAATGTGGTATCATCGGCAAAACTATGGATAGGATTTCCAATCAATGGAAGAAGGTCATTAATATACAAGAGGAAAAGAGTGGGGGAAAGAACTGAACCCTGGGGGACACCGGCATTAGTGGAGAAGTTAGAAGACAGAGAGCCATCTACCATCACCCTCAGTAAGCGATCAGAGAGAAAACTGGATAACCAAATACTAAAAACAGTTGGCAAACCGTAAGATGGATGCTTGTTTAGAAGACCTTTATGCCAAACACGATCGAAAGCCTTTGAGATGTCAAGAGCAACTACTTGCGTTTCACCGAACCTTTCCATTGAATTAGTCCATAAATGGGTAACATAAGCCAGAATATCACCAGTGGATCGACACTGACGGAATCCATACTGGCGATCGTTGATCAGACGGAAGGTTTCTAGGTAGTTTAAGAGTTGGTGGTTAATGTCTAGACTTATGTCTAGACATAAACCTATATGTTTATCGCTTTATTTACAGTTATTTTTGCAGTGTAATGAAACGTTGCAATGTAAACTTTTAAAAGAAAAAGTGAATTAAAAGGTTGACAGAATCGTAATGCAACTGTTATTGTAATACACCACCACATGAGAGTTGACTATAAAAAAGGGAGACCCGCAGGAGCGGGCCGTACCGAGGGTGAAAGGGGTGCACTGCACCCGGGCGCCAAATACCCTAGGAACGCCCCTAGAGAGGCGATCGATGTATATCTAACCCCGGGGGCTCACACATTTGGTGAGTATGGGCTTGGCACACCCAGGGTCCTGAGCTGGATATCATCATTCTTCTCTTTCTTGGTGATACCCTTCTACTTTTGTCTCTCTCTCTCTCTCTCTCTCTCTCTCTCTCTCTCTCTCTCTCTCTCTCTCTCTCTCTCTCTCTCTCTCTCTCTCTCTCTCTCTCTCTCTCTCTCTCTCTCAGGGTTACTCGGGAACTTTTTTTCCCCTGGTGCAGCATAAGCCTCAGGCTTCCTTGCATCATATGGATATTAATAATAATATACGGCAATATACGATTAAGCACGAATTTAAAGCAAAACAAGTAATATAAAAAAAAATTTAAGTCAATTCCTACTTAGGTCAACAAAGAAAAATTTTATTTTAGTTACTTTTTATTAAATAATTACAATTAATATAAATATGTATATACATATGACAGAATCACAATATTAAGGTGGCAAAATAGAATGCGAATTTCCTTGCAATTTTCCTTTCTATATATGGTGTTGGACTATTATTTTTATTCACATGTTTCATTTTCCATTTTGTTCCCTTCTTGACTCAGACTAGAACCCAGAATGAAAAAAGAATCTGAAAAAGAAATTTTTTTCCAGCGATCTACACGCTTCGCCACTGACGGTATTTTATTCCTAAATTTATATCCTGCTAAATATGTTATATAAGAGAAATTTTTTTCTCCCATATAAAACTAAAATTAATTAATTAAATTTAATTAATGAATTCATATTTGAAAAAACTGTATTATGTAAAAAAACTGATATTCAGTGGATGAATAAAAAGTATTTTATTAACGATTGAAAATTTGAACAAGATATATAAATATATATAGGGAGAGTGTGAACTAATAGTAGGAATTGAAAAAACAGAAGTCGATTTCTGCGGTATATTTCGGTGTATCATAGTATCTATCCAGATACAAAATTTAAAAGTACAGTGGACTCTCGATTTTCCGGGATAGATGGTAAAAAACAAATTCCGAATAATCGATTTCCCGGTTAATCCAGAAATACAAAAATCCCCGACATACATAAATACATAAGAGATACGTTCTAGGACTTCTTTCTTCGTCGAGTTTTACGTAACTCGAAAATGACTAATAACATTGCTACTGCATTATTATTGACAAATCTGAATTCCGCGCGATACTTGTTAATGTTTTGGCCATTTTGATACATAGTTATTACAATGATTCCTTAGAGATTTAACAGATGCACTGTTTTCACACTTTTGAATAATTTCAAGTTTTTGTTTAACTGAAAACGCATCTCTTTTGTCTTTACCCATCATCTTCGCGATTTCTAAACAAAAAAAAAAAAAAAAAAAAAAATACGTACTATAAAAAAAATTCTGACATCCCTGACATAGATAACGAAACAAAATTAATTTGTCCTTTTGCGCTGCAACGGAACACACCAATCGACGTGACGCACTAAAACAAACTGAACATTTGGGGGTTTTTTTTTTTTTGAGCGGTGGGTGTGAAGACAGCGGGAACTGCAAGATAATAGGTACACTAATCTCCCAATGACGACTTATAATGTCGCTTATTTACGACTTGTAAAATATCTGTTTATACCTATTCTAGTTATTACTTGAATTTTTTTGATTTCTGGTTGATTTTTTTTTTTTAATTGAGAGTCTGCTGTATCTCACTCATAACGATCGAACAGGCATTACATGAATATTAAAGTAATTAAATTTTAAAATATTAAAAAAAAAAAAAAACCTGTCTTTATAAGTACTGTATATTTGTAAATTAAATAGTTTATTGACTGATATCCAAACGTTGAAAGAGTATTTTCTACAAAAAGGAAAATTCAATGTAACTAAATAAAACTTCAACTGATATCAACGAGTTGCAGTACTGTAGAGGAGACTTGACTTTCCTGAAACAGGCTGTAAACTGCCTCAAGTCACCTCTCCAGAATACTAATTTGTCTTTAGAACGGAATCCCAGCGCGAATTCTAAATGGTGAGATTAACTGCGATTCTATTTAATGAATGGAACGTGCCTTTGTATAGGAAATTTTCTTTTCCACCGTTGAGTATCAATCAATAAATCATTTCCTTTGCAAATAGACCTGGAGTCTGCTCTTTTACATATTCAAGCTTAAAATAATTCCACATTTTTTTTTAAAAACGTACACCCTACATTTTTTTATTATTATTTTTTTATTTTTACCATAGTGATGCTCGATTTCTACGGCAGACCATGACACACAATGTAGCGATGTAATTTAAGTAATTACAACCATCTTTAATAATTAAAAATAATAAAGTTTTTCGTTAATGCACACAAACACATATACAAAATCATGGGCTCCTCATACTTGCACCGCGGTCGCGTTTAGTCCTCGATTTCCGGCATCCGATCTATTTCGGATTCCAAACATCTGCAGGGAAGTGCCAGAAACACATCTGAAATTTTTGATCTGCTTGACTATATCACGAAAACTATGTGCGAAGGAAAAGGAGAAGAAAGCGAAGAAGAAGAAACGGAGAAATATATTAAAGAAAGCCAGGTATGTTATTTGAATGTTAATAAATAATGATTAACTCTGGACAAAAATTAGTGACGTGTATAGATCAGCTGGGATGCTAAGGGCCATGCTTCAGAGGATTCGAAACGCCGCGTGTAACACGCTGCAATGTAACCGGTGTATTTCTATGCAAATTGAAATACACCGGTTACATTGCAGCATTGAAAAAGACGCTTTGGTCGGCATTCGTTTCGGTGTCCGCAAGTTGTATGCTGCATGTGACGTCACTATGTCACGACTGGATGGTCTAACACTACGTCAATGGTCCAACAACGCCGTTGAGATTCAAACTTTAGGCGTCGTTGGCGATGGGTAGCCGTAGCCAAGGTACCTTGACCTAGCGCCGACTCTGATGGCCCATACGACGAGGGTCGTAATCTTGGAAACGCCGCTGCTGGTCGTCCCCTGATGGTTAAACTTAGCCAGGGGACGACCTGGTTAAGTTTAACCATTGTCTCTTAAAATTGTCTTTTTGTACTACGGTTAGAGGAGTTCATAAGATAGAGAATACAAGAACCAGCCGTATTCAGCAGTCACTCGAAGCACGTGTACGTGTGTACCCTCACGCCTGCCCACTCTGCTATGGTAGCCACCAAAATCCATGGATATTTAGAGGTAGTGCGGTACCTAGAAACTTTGTTCAAATCCGACTCGTTTCTTCTGTGATGATGTATTATTATTATTATTATTAGCTATATGGTGCAAGGAAACCTGAGGGTTATGCTGCACCATCCAAAAAAAAAAAAAAAAAAAAAAAATTTTGAATTACCCTGAGAGAGAGAAAAAAAACAAGAGTCAGAAGTTTAAGGGATTCACCAAGAAAGAGAATAATGATGACAGGGTCTAGCTCAGAACCCTGAGTGTGCCGAACCCTAATAGACTGCAAAAAAGCTAGCTGCCTGTATAGTGCGGACATCATAAACATCATACTAGGGTCACCCAGAACATTAGTTCAACTACCCATGTGTATTATGTTGGTGAATTGAGTGTATGCGCTGGGCGATTGGACTATTTTGTTATCTACGCCTGAGACCGACTAATTCAGCAACAGAATGAAAGCCCATAAAAGTTCTTCGTGACATTGATGGGATTCGAGCCCGGGCGTTTTCCATCCAGTGTGGAAAAGATGGTGACGATGCTACCCGAGAAGACTAGTGTGAACATCAACCAAAAAAAACCCCAAACTATTATATTTAGGCCATCCGAATAATTAAATTCATCTGCCGTGCTGTATCTTATGTTTGTTAATTGCGTGTGTTCTATGGTCGATTTTTCTGTTTGCTGGACGAAAAACCCCAGTTTCTGTGGAAAAAACATTGCTATCTACGCCTCAGATCGACTAACTCAGCCACGGAGTGAAAAAGTTCCTCGCGGCATACGAACCCGGGCCTATCCACCTGGTGGTGGTGGGGAGGACGGTGACGATACCACTGTGCTACACGCGCAGATAGTGTGAACATCAGCCGTTCCACCATTTTCTGCCTATCGGTTTGCACAAAGCTGGACAGCCTACGTTCACTACGATCGTCGATCAGGCTTGGGCACTTGCCGTTAAGTCGGTGACGGCTGCTCTGTTCACTCTTGGAACACCTTAAAAAAAGCACTCTGCAAACAGTTATCCTTCACCTCTGCACTCAATCCTTTTTCGAGGAGGGCTCTGGTGTCTGTGCAATGCGAGTGTGTGTGCGCGCGCGCTCCTTAGTTTAAGGTATATATTATCGGATAATTTTGATTTTTTTTTTTTTTTTTTTTTTTTTTAGCGTCGTCGATGGTATCATCTGAAAGAAGAACACAAACTGCATCTTCAGGTGACTTTTCAGTAATTTTTGAGCTGTATTTTGTGAAATATTTGTATATACCCCAGCAGCTCACATCAGGTGAGTGTGGGCTTGGCACATACCCAGGGTCCTGAGCTGGATATCATCATTCTTCTCTTTCTTGGTGATTTCCTTCTACTTCTGAGTCACTCTCACACACAGGATAATTCAGAAATTTGTTTTTGGCTGGTGTAGCAAAAGCCTCAAGCTTCCTTGCACCATATGGCTAATAATATGTAACGCCAGGGCAGCCATACTATCGTTGTCACGGCGGTGATATAGGATCGATTTTCGGCAGCAATTTCTCTTAGTATATGAGTTAAAAATTAATATAATTATTCATGTTTATGTATTACAACGTACTTTAACATTTATTGCTGTGTATTATATATGTACTGTTCTTTAAAGACGTCGCGATAGCTCGCTTCGTTGTGTAAACAAAGGCTAACGCCATCTTGGTTAGCAATCGCTTCGCGTTATTGAAGTCCGTTTTCATTTAATCACTGCATATAATTGAGTAAATATTTTCTTCACCCATATATATGTACTTATATCTTAGCAGTAACAATGTTATTTTCTTTGATTTTTATTGTATTCGAGCGGTTTTTTCATGTTCACGATCGCGCCACGTGGCCATCGTAACTTTGTATAGCATTGTGCATATAATGAATTATAGGTGATATTTTCTCTTCTGTAACTCGAGTTTGAGTGATCGGAAAAACACAATCGAGATACCGTTGGATAGAGGAGACACTCCCCTATCCCACACATATAATTTTATTATTTAATATCTTGTATATTTCATATAATTATAATAAATATACAACCGTGCGACACAGCCCACGTGACCGTGTCGCGTGGGCCGCCTGTATCGGCGTATATAGGAACACTTTGATCCGCCATTTCTGGTGAAATATCTAACGCGGCTAAATTCTAAACTCGTGTTGATAGGTAAAAAAAAAAAAGGTAAACTGCAGCCATTATCAACCCACTGCAGGATGGAAGCCTCCAACAATTCATGTTGAGGGAAATGGACCATAATCTGCTACGCACGCTGGTCCACTGCGGGTTGGCAGATCGACCGTATTTAGCAGTCAGGGGCTTGACCCCGGTCTACTCATGGAGCGTGTACTACTGCATTCCCACTCGTGATCACTCGGCTACGGAGGGGGCTCCTTACTCTCTATCAGCATAAAATTGTGGCCTCCTGCATTCTTCACTTCTTAGGAATTAATGTCCAAATTAACCCCAATTCCTATATGGCAACCATGAATATGAAAATGTTAAATTCCCCTGTCCGTCCGCGGCTCTCGGGGGAACCGCTCTGCTTCCCCACAAATTTTTTTGGCTGTTGCACTAAGCCTCAGGCTTCCTTGCATCATATGGCTAATAATAATGATATACCTCTTGAAGCTTGCCTTACTTCGTGCGCCTGGTTTATAGGGTCAGCCTTGTGAAGATGCACGAAAAATTAGGATCCATTCAATGGTCAATGTTGCTCGCCATCTGCCGTACTGTTTCCACCACAACCATCCAAGTAATTGCCGAGACACTACCATTCGACTTATATGTAGCTTTCCGGGTTCTAACCTTCAGGATACGCATGAGAATACCGACGAAAATCTTAGACATTGAACTGAACCTCGACGAAGACCCCAAAGCAGAAATGAAACCATGCTACAAACAACTTGTAAAATCTCGGAGACCCGCTGGGACACCACAAACATCGGGACCGTAACCAGATTTTTACCTGAAGTCATCTACCCTGCTTCGAAATCCGTGCAGAAATGGTTTTTCCTGTCACTTGAGACCACATACCTACTAACTGGCCACAGTTCAATGAATGAAAATTTCACCAATTGGGACTCTACCTCACGGATCTCTGCCACTGTGGCAGTAGAGAGGACTGGTAGTACCTGCACTTTCAATGCCCCCTCTATGACGACCTTGACAGGACTTGATCAACGCTACGCAATTCTCTGAGAATCACCTGGACCTATTCCTCCAAAATTCTGACAATCTTTTGCCACTAGAGAACTTTTCTGCCAAAGTCTTCTCATTCTTGTTACTGTGGCCCGTGTGATGAATGAAGTTTTATTTAATTCTGTTTTCTCTCGCTTAAGCGTTCTGCACTCTGTGAAGCTTCCTTTTTTTTTTTTTTTTTTTTACTTTCACTCGTGTGTGTAGCTGGGTTTGTTTTTTTTACTTCCACTCGTGTGTGTAGCTGGTTTTTTTTTTTTTTTTTTTTGAACCACGGGATTTTTCCCCCTCCTCTGGAGTTGGTCTCCAGAGGAGGTCAGAGTATCGGCATTGGGACTGGCCCACCTTTCCCCTGGTGTGGACGAGTACCTAGCATCATCTCTCCATGTGACTGATTCTTCTGGGTAGCCAAGAATCCAGAACATACACACAAACCTACACCAACACATTTCTGGCCCTTTACAGTTGATTCTGTTCTTCACAGTGTTACGAGGCGGAGTCGAAGTAACGGTCTAGGAGAAAATATTAAGAAATTTTTCTTAATATTTAAAATTAAGACTAAAATTAAGAAATCAATCAGAAAAGAAGATTTAAACAGAGTCAAAAGGTTGTCAACTGACTCTGCCCAGCAAAAAAGAATTAAAAACCCTCATTATTGAGAAAATATACTTAAAAATCTCAGATCTGATGCCTTTCCATCCAAACTTCTTATTCTGGCCCTAACTTTTCTTCTGTCTTTCTGACAGCCCTGGTCTAGGTATCCCCAGGACCACTAAGCTCTCCCGTTTCTAGAAACACCCTTTTCAGCCCTCTACCATCTTTCTTTCAAATGTTATGGGCCAGAAGACACTTTCTATCTCCTACTACCTCCTCATCTCTTCACATGGCAGGGTAACCAACCCCAAATCATCCCCCTAATTACAACGCACACAAAACAAATACATCAATAGATTCGTCTTGCCCTCCCCCCGATTCTCTTAAGCTATCCCCCAACCCATAATTCTAAATAGTTTAAATTTTTGCCCCGTCTCACTTGGTGCACTGCCATTATGGCACACTATTCTGGCCATAACTTCTTTTCTATCGCCCCCAGGGCCCTTGGAGTGGTATTTTCAGAATCAGGGCTCCCATCCGTTATTCAAAATCATCTACCTCCTCTCTTCTTTTAGGCATATTTTCCAATCTATTGGCCAGAATACTTACTTTCACATTCCCCTACCCCCTCCATTCCTATGGCAGGGTAACAAATGCATCTATAGATTTCGTCTCGTCCCCCCTTCTTTTAAGCCATCCTCCAAAACGCAAGTCACAATAGTTTCAATTTTATCCCCACCAACTAATCTACTGGTGCTTTACCACACACAAAGGTCTAAGGCGGTTTCTCCACCCTCCCGAAGCAATATACCACACCCTTGGGTCCAGGTGCCAAAATAAGCAGCACGGTAGCTGGCAGAAGTCAGCCCATTGTATATATTTAGTATAATTGATTATTGTAATAAGTGAGTGACCACCACACTCACTGGAAATGCTAAGAATACTTGGTACCTAATGAAATTGAATGGTTTAAGGCCACTAGTTCTGTATGAATAACATGTTAGAAAATTATTATACTCAGAGTCAAAATGCACAGGATTGTGTTTTGGTAAGAGACCAACACAGAAGCTGGAGGTGCACTGTATACATGAAACATGGTATCCTCTTACACTTTACTTCCCCTCCCTTCTCCTGCGGACCCACACTCATTCTGTCTTGTGGTTGGTATTACCTATTGCAAGACACATTTTTATATATTATGCTAACAATAACTGCTAAAGATACATTACACTGTGCTTTACACTAAGAACTGACGTCATCATGACTAAGAACGTGAACAAAAATTGTCTCACCAAGGAATATAAAGGACAACCTGACGCTCAGTGTCTAAGCAAATAATCTGACCCATCCCAGAGTAGTAGGACGGAAGAGAAACATAACACAACTGAACCATCTATGCTTACGAATCTAACAATAGCTCCTGAGGAAATCAGCGGCGACTTAGTCAATTTCCCAGAGCCATTCATAAAATTTGTGGACACTCCGGGTAAAGAATTGCCTACTAAGACCAAGACGAAACATAAGGAGAGGAGGAGACATTGATCGGGAACTGACTCCCCTACCCTCAAAGAAGTACTAGAAGATGGGTTCAATGAATCCTCCCACTCAGAATCACTAGAGGATTCTAATGATTCTGAGTGGGAGGATCCCAAAAGTCAGGACACCCGTCGAGCAAATCCTAACTATACGAGGTTCCCTTGAGAAGTTTATGGCTAAGAAGTAAAATCCGATCACTGCAGCCATAAGGACTGATGCCCTTGCTGTGTTTAGCAAAATGGAGTCAGTATTGTTGCATCTACGTACTGAGAAGGAAAAATGCAAGCAAATCTTGACGTTCTTTCTCAGTAATGGGAAAATCAAATGCCATAACGCCCCCGTTCCTTTGTCGATGCATTGAGGAGTGGCGTGGGGAAGCCCTTCACTGACCAGCCAAGTAAAGCCCCTACAAACAAGGCAACAAAGAAAAATCTGTAGTCTCGTGTAATACTGGTGAAGCGAACACAGGACGCCCAGCTCAAAACGAGAAGCTGTTAAGGAAGTTCTCATCAAAAACATGGAGCAAATGAAGATAATTAGCATAAGGAATACCAGGAACCCTGGTATAATCATAGAAACTGATACCAGGGAGGTGGTACCAACAATTCTTAAGAACCCAGATATCACAGAGTAGTAACATATCTTATTTCTCTGTGGCAGATATTGCCAGCGATGGGTTAAAAGCAGAAGCCCCAAAACGGAAAGGACCATCGATCGTGCTGTTTGAAGTTGACCAGAGCATAAACCTAGAACAGCTTAAAGAAGAAATATATCTCAAGAAACTGAGTATGTACCTACCAGAAGAACCAACAACAGAAGCCGTCATTCTCAAATATAAAACCATGGCAAGATCGCCAACCAATTGCCATTGGGTAATGGAGTTATCACCTAGAGCACGGCAAATAATAGCATCTCAAAATAGGATCTTTGTGGGCTGAGGCAGCCATAGGTTCAAAGAGTATATCTCTGTCCCGAAGTGCTACAGGTGTCTCCACTTTGGACATACATCCCACACGTGTAACCAGCGTGAGTCCACCTGTGGGCAAGTTTAAAGATTGCCCCTCCAAGGAACAGCCACCAGCATGTGATAATTACAAGGCAGCTAAGGTACTGGACATGTGTATATGTAATGGGCGGCACCTAGAACGTCTGTTCAACTCCGCCTCGTTTCTCTGTGTAGAACAGTATCACTACAAATGGGCCAGATAGGTGAGTGACATAGGTTTGTGTGTGTTCTGTTCTGGCCTCTTGGCTACCCAGAAGCATCAGTCACCTGGACAGATGATTCTGGGTACTCATCCACACCACGGGAAGGTCGGCCAGTCTCAGTAAAACACGTACTGTCTCAAAGAGACGCTGATCCACCTAGTGTTGCCAGAAGGTGGCCAGGATCCAAAGTACAAAGAAACCCACCCGTGGTGCAGGTTATAAAAAAAATAATAAATGAAAAGTAAAAGAAAAAAATAATAATACAATACATAGATAATAATAATAAAAACTAGTGATACTGATTAAAAAAAAAAGAGTAATTAATAAATTTCAATAAGACCATATCTAAATGGCAAATTAGGAGAAAAATGATAATGAAATTAGAGAGAAAAAAACAGCCTCACTAAGGTACTAGTAAAGTGTGTTAGTTGTCTGATGGCACCAGGGGTTTCCCCCATCTCTGCACTGTTTCTTTGTGGGTGACAGAACTCTGTGGAGGTTTAAGATATTTAAAAAGTGTGTGGGGAGTGGTCTGTTCTGTAGCGTTATATTCTGTTGTTTCTCTGACCATTTAGCCGTTGGGACCCACCGTTGCCCACTTTTCCACGAGGAGGCAGGTCAGGCACAGTAGATTATTTAAGTACTCTGGCAGGCTCCACCACCTAATTTCCAAGGATTTCAGTGGTAAGGCCTAAAAAAAAAAAAAAAAAAAAAAAAAAAAGGTGAACACTAGAATTTGGCCGAAAGAGATTTACAAGAAAACGACAGAATTTAGACGTTGATTACAATTTGGCGGCATTGTTAAGGGGTGTACTCGGTCTATTTAGTGAGAGGGGGAAACTGAAGACTGGGGAAAAAACAGATAGAAGAATAGGGACGATAGAGTAGGCAATCCCAAAGAGGTCAAGAGGTCAGTGGAGACGAGCCCCATCAAGCGAAGTATGGGGAGTAGGCAGGGAGGAGAGGAGACAGAGACCTGTCTCCTCCCTCCCCTGCCCGGGGATGGGGTTTTGGGTAGGATACATGTTGGCACCCACTTTAGGGTGCAGGATCACTGCTGGCACTCAACTGGGTGCGAGATCAACATACAGAGCGCTTGGAAAATGGCATTCACACAGGGGCACCTGCTCCTGGGACTTTTTATCCCCTTCCCTATCCCCAATTCGCCTAAATCGTGGTGGACTGCCCACCTTTCTTTCTCTACACAGTCTGACCTCTTCCTCTCTCATTCCCTGTGAACTCTCTTAAATTTTTTTTTTTATTGTGGTCTCTGCCAGGCAATTCAGGCGATCCTGGTAGAGGCCAGCCAGAGTAGATGGGCAGCCTGGTTCACTTCCCAGCAGTGGTGGCGGTAACGTAGAGTCCTGCGGCCAAGTAACCAGAGAAACAACAGAATCCTATACACATAAAACACGCTAAACACACTTTTGGCATTTAGAAACCTCTATATACTTCACAAGAGTACAGATGGCGCCTTACCCTAAAACTTTGTCGAGGATTCTATTACTGCGTGTTCACGGGTTTGCCAACTTCCATCCTTGGGTATACCACCAGCACCGTCAATGACAGCAACACTGAGAAGAAACTAATTGCAAATAAGCTTCTACAAACTTGGTAGGCTAGATGGCCAGACATCGATAAGGATCTAATTACCAAAAAATTTCTTCCCGACGTTTCACTTGTTTTCCCCAAAGCTCCACATTAGTTCTTCACAGGTCTTTACGCAGCGTATCTAATAACTGGGCAAGGTTCCACCACAACAAATTCACTTCAATGGGCGTAATAGACAACCCCTATTGTGGGCAGATCGAGGACTGGAACCATCTACTATACATCTGTCCATTCTATGAAGAACTTTGTAGCATCTTTTATATTAGAATCCAAGACTTGCCACAGGAACATGAATACCTACTCATTACAGAAGAACAGTACTATCACACGTTCACTAAATTTGCCCAAGATTTGTTCTCCAGACCAAAGATCCTCCAGCCTGCTCATACTAGGAATCACGATGATGGCTAGACTTTAGCCAGCTGAATGCCTGCACCATATACTTCACGGGCTCTACTCTGGCGATCAAACTTTCAATATATCTGCTAACCCTGATCTTTTTAGGGTAGAATTTGCTAACCGTGACTTGGACAAAGTCGGATTTTAGTCTTTAACTACTACTATGCCTTTGGCGATCACCACCCGGCTTCCTTGCTCTGCGACTTTCTTTCACCTGGTGGAATAACTTTGCTCTTTTGACCTACCTTCTCGTACTATAATCCCGTGCTCGACTATATATATATATATATATATATATATATATATATATATATATTTTTTTTTTTTTTTTTAAATTAGAACCCTCTATGGAAAGCTTAGGCGACTGTAGCGGGCCTTGCCAGAGTATCATTGCCTCTCCACTGTTTCCTGCCTACTTCCACGTGGTGAGTGACGGGCAACATGGGGTCCCAATAAGGGACCCCTCCGCTAAATGGCCAGAAGAACAACACAACACTATGCTTACACATTCTGACCTTTACAGTGAACTGTAAAAAGTTACTACGCGGAGTTAGAGAAGATCTCTCAGTGCCGGTTGACACTATGTCACTATTTCGATTCGGTTGCTCCGGATACATTAAACACATCAGCAGTTTAGTCACCGATAACCCTGCTAAACGTGCACCAACAATTTGATCTTTTTAGAATTCAGACAAGTCGGTCATTTTTAATATCACCACTAAATAAACATCAGCTTTTATCGTCCTGCCTTTCTTTACAGTACTACACTTCAAGAAACAAAACAAAATCATCAGTACATGTTCATAAATACAGTAATACCCCGACTTACGCTACCCCGACTTACGCGGTTCTTGATTTTTTCGTTTGGCAACGCTGCCGCCCACTATCTTCAAGGTCGTTTTTCATATGTTATCGATATACGGTGCGACGGCGGAGAATGAGAGCGAAAGATGAACAAAATTCAACTTTGCTGCTTTTATGTTTTTTATATCAGTGAAGGGGAAACACATTTCACCATAATAACGTAAAAACCAACACAATTCCAGCTATCGGTATAATCGCAAATGCAATTAGATCGAGTTTACTACCAGTTTATAACAGATTTCACTAGCAGAAACGCAACTGGATTTTTATTGTTTTATATACCCCTAGAAATGTGAGGTGTTAATAGCGTATCTCTGCCTTTATGGTGTTGTTTATTCAGTTGCTACTTGCGCGCAGCTTTGTTTATGCGTATCCAGCGTGCCTCCTCGTTTTGTAATTGTGCTTTATTCCCTAAAAATGAGTAAAATACTTAATTAAAAGGTGTGAAAAGGAAGCGTCCTGGTGAAGACTGCAGATTCAGAGAGAAAAAGAAAAGCAATTATCGATAAACAGAGGCGGACTGGGTCAAAAATTCTTACCCGGGAAAATTTATAGTGGCCTCATACTATGGTTTATGGCCAAAATCACACTGGCCCACCGGGGTTTCCCCGGTAAGGCTTATGGCCAGTCCGCCTCTGTCGATAGAGAAAAAATATGAAATTGTGAAACGCTTTGAGCGAAATGAAAGACCATGTGATATTGCACGTGCTACAGGCCTAAATGAAGCAATGGCGAAAAGCACATGACAATTGCAAACTTGACAGGTTGAAAATTGAAAAGGGCTCAATTGTAAAGGGCTTAAAATTTTTAGAAAACAGACTCCAACGAAGAACGCGTTATAGCTACAAAGCAAGGAATAAAAAAATTATTAGCTTGCTACGAAGAAATTCTGCGTGAAAAAAAGAACGCGCTGTGTCGTCAGACGAATTTGTTAGATTTTATGAAGCCATCGACATCGAAATAACTTTTACGTAAGTCATTTATTTTTTTAATACATATTTTGTATTAATATGTATAAAGAACTGCAATTTTATTAATATTTTTCTTCTAAACTAGTGTTTTTGTTAGTCCTTGGTCCCAATTAAGCAAAATTTATATGTATTTATATGCAAAGTTGTACCCCAACTTACACGAATTCGACTTACGCGATTTTCGTCGGACCCGCCTATCGCGTAACTTCGGGGTATTACTGTACGTCATACAGCCACTAAAAAATTACTTTTATATCATACTTCCATTATTTTGTCCACCTCTGTAGATCAACACTAGTACGTAGGGGTAATTATAAATATTGAACACTAGCTGCTGATTTTGGAGAGGGAGGGGACCACAGAACAGTACAACACTCTTATCTTGTTCAAAACATTGAAATTATTTAAATTAGATTAATAAAATATAGTATACGCCTTCGATTTTCATTTCCTCAATAAGCAAGTGCCAGAATTCATTCCACATTTATCGTTTCTGATTGGCTCTTAATACAATATATAGATTTAATAAATGAGATTAAAAGACACTGTACCATGTGCATATTGAAGTTAAAGGTGGAATGCACAGGAATGTAAATATAAAGATGGACTATCTACCTGTGCTTCATTTAATAAAATTCAAGTATACTTCATTGGTAACTAACAAAATGCTATATCTTAAAACTAAAATAACTTGCATCATTTTCATTTTGTGGCTTCTTATTCATTACCTAAAGACGAAATTCCATCACGAATTTCGAAATGTATCAAATAGTTTTAAGCTGGTTTGAATTTTATTATAATTTTATTTTTAATTGTCATATAAACTGCACTTAAATATACACGTGGTAAGTGTCTGTTTATATATATAAAATGCTTCGTATATTCACCCATAATTATGAATTTGATATTTTCACTCTTCTTGTTTGTTACAAAAAGCAGATCATCTTGACGTTTTTGTACTCTTCACAATCTGACTGTACCATTACTAGTGAACTCATATTCTCTGCATCTATTGCTTAGTTAGGGTTTTACCTTAGCCTGTAGATTCGTAAATAAAATTAGGTATGACAGAATCACTGAAAGTCACATTTCTATTCGTATAGTAAGCAGAAAAACAAAAGCAGGATCCAGGTCACTCAGTGAGTTTCCGTTGATTCACTAACTTACTCTATAGCGTACATATGGAGTGGATAGATCTAGTGAATGATTCTGAGCTGCCCATTTGTTTTTCTCCTTATTATAATAATAAAATGAATCCATTATTCAGATATAGACATTGACATTCCTAATGATAGTTGGGCACCATTTCCGTTTGGGTAGAACAGGGCTGCCTTTCCACGTGGGCGCAATTGGCACGTGCTGAGAACTCCCGGATGGTAAGAGGGCCTTAAAAAGTAGACTTTTTCTTTTTTTTTTTTTTTTTTAACTGCACTAACATTAATAAAGGAGCTTCAAATAGTCTCAGTTTCAGAGGACTATCATCATATGAAGACGACCCAAGAGAGAAGATTAAGAAATTTAAAATAAAATTTCTGTTATAAAGACTGCCCATTTTATCAAGAAAACTTATGCTTAAAGGATTCCAAGGATTCATAACTGAACACAGATTTCGACATGGGAAAAAGCAATTTTTTTTTTTATGTAGAACATGTAAAATTTATTTGGCCATGAAAATTATTCTAAGATGTATTTTGAGCTTTCTTGTCACATGATAAAATCTAAGGAGCAAGCGAATTTCCACATTTGCCTATAAAATGTTGCTATAAGGGGCTTGGTGAACTGTGTGAAATGTGCTAAGAAGAGACATACGAAATTCTAAGACGTGGTATGCAGTGGCCACCCATCTTCTACATCAGTGATACAGAGAAATGTCGTTGTCTGGCTAGGTTGTACTACATGCCACTGCTTGCTGGGAGAAAAAGAAGGAAACTACTCGAATATTGAAAAATTCCTGTGTTCAACCAAAAATGTAACAATTTATAATGAAAATTTCATATTGAAATATTATACCGCAGACAGACTGATGTATTATTAAGTGCTTCTGCGCATTATATCTTACAAAATGAAATAATTTAAAACAAATTATATAGTCAATATTCTGTTTTTAAATATTGTTGTTGTTATTTCATTAAAATATTAATATTTTATACAAAATATAATTTTAAAATTATTTTTTAATTTTTTTTATCTATATAATAATTTGCTTCTGTCCGGAACGCTCTTTGAACTTGAATAACTCAAAGACTAAACAAGCCTTTGACCTGATCCTTTTGCAATAGGTTTTATTTAGCAATAAAATTAAGAGAAAAAAAATATAAAAAAAAATTTCCAACTGATTTTCAAATCTCGAGAATTGATTTAGCTCCCAGTGAAACTAACTTGTCGTTTAAGAGAAGGCAATTTCTTAGCTTTTGTTGTCACTATCATCACATCTCAGGGTCAGACTTTCAAAGAAGTTGGCGTTTTTGCTCATGCACAACTTTATGTAGCAGTTTCCAGGAACAGATAATTTTTGTGCAATTAATTTTAATTTTTTTTAAAGGATGATATAGTCATACATGTAAAAAAAATTATCGAATTGAATATTTGACACCTTATTTGGAAGCCATGAGAAAGATTTTTTGCAATTACTTCGATATTAATCGTTACTTCTTTGAAATAGTTATAGCCAAATATTCGCCACGGGTATTCTAGTTGTTCAATAAATGTGTCAGACAAGATACTTTCAAATGGTGTGTCGTACTGAATTTAAATGGTATGCCACGAAAAATTGAGAAAAAATAGTTTCAATTGTAATAATTTAACTTTATTTTTCCCAACATTTTTGTTGGTGACCACTGCCTTAAACTATCACCATTGTTCAGGATAACAACTCTGGTATAATTTTCCGTTTATTTATTTATTATTATTTCTTTTATTTATCCATCTCTCTTTCCCATCCTTCCACTCGATCTGTAAATTTTCTCTCACACGTTATGAATGCGACAACACAAAAACTGTATACGATTGTCCAGTAGTTAAACTCGAAGAAATTTCGTTGCGTTTCTTTCTCCTTATTTCATTAGCTACTAGCTAGCATGAAATAGAGTCTAAACAGAAAACTTGTTTGTGTTTATACTCAGTCCAAGAGCTGTCAAGCTTCAGTTCTCAGGTGTCGGATAGTCAAGCTTTAGCACGTTGTGCCTCGTGACATGTAATACGTCTCGCGACTTAAGGAACCACGGAATAAAAAAATAAAGAAATAAAAATTACCGCAACCGACAGGCCATTCACACGGCGCAAGGCACTGAGCAGGCCTCAAGGTGGACACTGTCGTAACTCCGACCGAGAGCAACAAGTGGACACCGCTCGCAGGCGCATTTTCGTTTCGTAGTACTCCTCCACATCCTTCGCGTGAGTACCACTAGAATCTGTTCTAAAGTGAGATATTGTAAAGATCCTGGTCTTCAGCAGCGTAATTTAAAATACCACCAGCTACGCGCTGATTTTCCAAACAAATTTCTTATTAAGTTTTTAAAGATAACCGACTTAGTGTCAACCATCTGCTTGCTATGATTCTTTCCTCTGCTTGTGTCTCAGTTATATTTTTGACCACTTGTTTGGGCGATGACTGGCCCCTTCCCGAGAAACATTTTCTACACAGAAAAGGCGCTTCTCAGCCTTCTTTTACACCTGCAGTGTCTCGGTTACTTTTGGACGAAATCAGATCTACTGTTCTTAACCTTCTACTTGGACCTCTGTTCGGAAAAGGAACTTTAAGGCAGACACTTAGAAACTCCACAGAAATCTCGGGTATAAAATCTAATAATCCGAACGAGCTTGCAGAACTGTATTCGTCTCTTCAACCAGGTGATAACAGGCCTATTCCCTACGGCAAAGGGAGTCTTTTCCAACAGTTTCTTTCTACGCCAAAAAGATCTAGTAATCATCGAACTAGACTGAGCGAGAAATCATCGTTACCTCCTCGGAACTTTCGACTCAATTCTGAAAAGTTCTATCGTTTAATGGGGGCTCTAGATCAGGCCGCTGCAATTGCAGCGGGCAGAGAATTGGGAAGACTATCCGAGGGACCATCGTCGTGGGATTTCACCGAAGCTGAAGAATATATGCGACCCTACAGTCCTGGAGATCTCTATCCAGAGGGAGGTAAGTTTCTTAATTGAATCATACTAATTATTTATTTTAATTATTTGCATCTATCGCGATACTGTTTTGTAGATGTAGATAGTGAGAACAGTGTGAAATGAAATGAGTACTGTGTGAAATGCTGAAAAACATATCAAAATCAAATTTTATAGCAATGATGATGCTCCTAGTTGCCTTTTTGTTTTTTCTCTCTTGCTCAAGACGAATGGAATTTAAGTTTTGAAATTTTTCATAGCAGTTAGTGATAATAATATTCATTAAAATCAAAAGATGATATCATTAAGGGGCTATAATTGAGATAGACTGAAATTCGAAAATTATGAACTACAATTTCTCAATCTTTCAGATTTTACTAGTAATTCCAATCATAATTAGCCCAACGTCTTCACTATTGATTTAAGATTTTTCTTATTCTTTATACCTTTAGTTTTATTGTGATTATCTGAAATTACAAAGTCAGTAATATAAGGGAAACACTGACAAAATTTCGAAGTTTTATAAAGTCAAATGCAGTTATATTGACCACGGGAAAATTACGTGGTAAATTTTAATTTCCCCGAAGATATCATTTCAAATAGTACTGTTCAATGTTGGATCCATTAAAAGATGTTCTTGGAGATAACAGGTCTCCCTACTTATTGAAGTTAATATTTCTCTCCACCAAAAATTTAAGGGTTTAAAATGCTACTCCTTTGGTTCTCGCCGAGGATTTTAATTGTCCTCCTTGAGGATGCAATGTTCTGGTATGAGCGGAATGATGATATAACTTGCTCTCCCACTGGAATCAAAAACTGTTTTTCACGCGAGTATCTAGGCGGAATCTTGATAACTGATTACATTTTAAAAATGAGAATATTTAAAAGAGACACTAAGATATCACAACATACTACATTTAATACATAAGATACTGCTAATTTATATAAATTAGCTCTGCTCTTCACAAAAAGTGCAAAAGTAACACGCTTACATATATATAAATTATGACATTATCTGAATGAGAAATTCTCCATTCAGGATTTAATGTACAGAAAAAAATAATACTATAAAGAGTATAAAATCTGTAGTTCAACTTCTCGCTATGGGTAGTACTTAATTCATGAAGTAAAGATGGGATAATGATGTAAAATTTACATAACGGCATATAAAATACGCACAGTATCTGAATAAGAAATTTTCTATGCAAGTCATTTTGCACCGTATTATTAAAAATAATTGAACGAAAACGTTAAAATTTTTAAACATGTTTGCCTGCGTGTAAACGTTATTTTAAAAATAATACCGTATTTATGAATATTTATTTTAAGAAAAACCTTTACACAATACATTTCCAATGTATTGCGTAAAGGACCTTCAGAAGGAAGTAATCAGCGTTACAAACCAAAAACTCCTTGTGTTATAAAGGATGGCTTTGCTAACTCGATCATCCTTTATGCATCCGCAATTTAGACATCTACAGATTTGCCGTCGTGGGTAGCGCAGTTGGTATAATCACCGTCTCCCCACGCCTGGTGGAAAAGACCCGAGTTCGAATCTCGTCAATGACGAGGAATTTTTATGGGAATTTTTCATAACGTGGCTCAGTTAGTAAGTCTCAGGAGAGGGTAACATGGTTTTAGTGTCCAAGAAACATCAATTCGCCCATAGAGCACAATTTACAGACATTATATATGGTACAATATGGCCTAAGCTGCTGATTCTTCAGTCGATTTGCTGGGGGAAAAAACCGGAGTTTCTTAGAGATAAAACCATGCAGCTTTCGCCTTCAACTCAAATCCCGTCTCGGAATTTGAAGCCATTTCTTTTCCATACTCTGTAGGTCGGCAACTGTAACTACTCTGCTATCCGCGAGGATCCTGTACCATAGAAATATATCTTTGTGTCTCTGAATAAAAATATATTGTAGTAATTAATTACGCATCATATAGATACACCTACAGTTGAACCTCTGCATCTTATGATTCAACAAGAAAAGATAACTGCTTTAGAAGCAGGCTTTTAGACTGTACATATATCCAATTTATTATCAAATAACGTTCTCTCATTTCCCATGAATTAATTCACGAAAGTTTATACAGTATATACTGTAGATGATGACTTTAGGAAATCCAACGGTATCAAGATTTTGATCCTGTTACAACCCAGAATTTCTTCACTGACCTCTTTCTTGTCAGTGCATAAATAAGTTGATATGGATGGAGGATTTCTTATTCAAGTAATACGTCCGTATTTTATAATGTATACGGTTACACAAAAAAAAAAAAAAAATCGAGAACAACGTATCCATACAGGTAAGGGCAAGCGGATACAAAAGATCAATATGAACTTAGCACGGGACGAGGGCTTAACCGTTCTCTGATTATATCAAGGCAAAAGCTCTCAGTACTATGATGGCTAAACAGAATTATTTGGCATCAGAAATCCAGACCTAGTAAAACAAAAAAGTACATCTTGAAATATTTCTTCCTATCCAACTCTCTGCTTCACAAATTTGGTCCTCCTTCCCACTAATCACCTCAAAGCTTTCTCATTCTTGAATACTAGCTCTTGGAAAGAATTACAAACCAACCATTTACTATCTCTAGAGCTGTCCCACTTTCCAACCTCACGTAAAGACAGTAAATACAAGGAACATATACACATTATTGGTCTAACTGCTAACAGGAAGATTAGATGCTCCTAGCATAGACTGTTTGATCCCCAGTGCGGCACCCCCACTCCAAGAGTGCTGACACAAGTCTTCTGCACAGAAAAAAAAAAAAAAAAAAAAAAAAAAAACTGGAAAACTTTCCAACGAACAGACTATAACAAAGCTTTCCAAGATGGGTGTTGCAAAACCACGAGGCTTTCTACTTTGGAAAACTCTCATAATAATGCTGATATGGAACAGAGCTTTAGAAAACGCTGTTTTATTTGCATTGTTTTCAGTTTGATTTCCTTTAATTAATTACAATACAGTTATTAATTAATGCATAAAAATTTACAATTTATTTCTTCGCTTGCTTCGTACTTTGTGGCCGCTTAGCTCTGGACACTCACTTTGAAAGCTAATAACCGACAGTTGATTTCAGATGGCTTTGGTTAAGCTTGTGCTTAGCACAATACAATCTCTCTCTCTCTCTCTCTCTCTCTCTCTCTCTCTCTCTCTCTCTCTCTCTGTTATTCTTGTTTACAGGTTTTTGGGCCCGAAACAAAGGAAGTTGCGTACCGTTTCTTTTACATTCAACTTAAAAATAAGGAACAAAAAGGATGGGGTGTCGAATTAATTTTGGCACATGCATAAGCGTATTAGCGTCAAAAGTTTAAAAAGCACTGCCTAAAACGTTATAATCAGTTTATGATTGAACTGGAAAAGCCTTATAACTGGAAAAGCCTTATAACACTGGATAAAAAAACAATCGCCGAGGCCACCAAATGGAGATAGAATTGGACTATTAATGTTTCTTTGTGCAAAGGTGATTGAAAGAAAGTCTATATTGCAACGTAGAATGTACTTCAGATAAAGAACTGAACAGTGAAATAAAGTATAGATCCAAATTAAGAACTTTTATCTTCTAATTATTCCAAATATTAAACAAATACATTAAACTAACGCTAAATAATTTTAAAAGAATATGTACATAACCATTCAGGGTGAATACCTCGTGGGACTATGTAACTTCACGTCCATAGGGTTTGGTTTTACATCTAGACATATAGCATCCATCCTTTAAGCCAATGACTGTTCTAAGGGTGTTGCTGCAAGACAGAAATAGTAATAATGTATGCATATAAACACTTGTACTTTTTATATGTGTACATTATCCTAATTCTACTTATTAATTGTTGGTATTGAACTGTAGTCACATTTAGTGAGGACAAAATGTCAGCTGAACAGTCAGTGGTTTAAAGTAGAACTGATTTATATGGTCCGTGTTAAAACTATTAATGACATCTGATCGATGTTTGTTATTTATGAAAATCTTGCATGCAGAGATGCTTACCTTTAAAAGCAGTTTCTGATTACAACGAAGCAGTAAGTTATGCATCTGCTGAAGTTAATACTACTGTGAAGTCAACTTATTTCTACAGTGATGAGAGAGAGAGTGTCGCTTAAGGAATACTGCGCTGTAACACGATCTTATTAGGACTCTGATACTAGGGGCTAATTCTTGAATCCATGAGCTATAATTTCTCTTTCACATGTTTCCAAAGTGAAATGTATAGCGAATTTTTTCATTACACGGTACGATTATCTCGCTCATAGCTTCAGAACGATTAAAAAAAAAAAAAAATCCTCCGTTGGAAGAGAAATAGCATTTTTTTTTTTTTTTTTAATTTGTAAAAAGAAATTTGGAACTACTGAATTATGCGAGAGAAAAATATTGCTCGTAATTTCGTAAGTAATTGTGCAGTAGGATATAAAGTTCTCTGAGCAGCGCAGACGGGCTGCCAGAGCAGGTCATGGAGTCTTGTCAATGATATACAGGAATTTTGCTAGCAGAGAGAAGGAGGTGATTATCCCTTTGTATAAGGCAATGGTCAGGCCACACCTTGAGTACTGCGTACAGGTCTGAAGGCCTCATTTTAGGAAGGATGTAGAGTTGCTAGAACAAGTACAGAGAAGGGTAACAAGATTGGTGAGAGGAAAAAAGGGGTGCTCTTACCAAGAAAGGCTTAAACCTGAAAGTTGCAGCATCTGGAGACTAGGCACGTGTGAGGTGATCTGATTGAGGTGTATAAGGCCTTGAATGGATTGAGCAGGCTCAATGCTGACAGGATACTTCCGCTTGCTCAGACTAAGAACCTGAGGGGGCATAGATTCAAATTGTGGAAAGACAGTTCTAGAACATATGTGTAGAAGTTTGCCTTTAGCCAGCGGGTACTTCAACCTGTTGTTGTGGAAGTTGATAGCTTAAATAAATTTAAGGCTGAACTATACAAACATTTGGAGTGACTGGGTGGGTGAAATGGGAAGGTTTCTTTTTTCTTTTGGCAGATGCTCTATAAGCTTGCTTTCTTGCATCATATGCCTCAACTAATGCTAAAGTAAGGAGGTGTGTTTGTTTATAGCCACGCCTTCCTGGGTTCAGTTATTCGATACTAAATATTTCTTCAGAGAAACCGAGATTTTGCGACTTTTATATCTTACCAACAGACTGATGCGATGCCACAACTATGGATATGGTATTAGTAAATGATGCAAAGAAACAAGTTTATACAGCATCAGCAAAAAAAAAAAAAAAATCTGTCCATCTCTTCTAATGATTTGTCTAATTTTTTCTTAAATTTATTCTACCCAACCCGCTTCTACAAAACTACCCACTTCCACAAAACCAGATGGAAGTTTGTTCCAACAATTCTTGATTGTTGGAACAAACTAGAGAGTAATTATTTAGAGATTTGCTTCCAGCTATAGAATAATTATTTCTCTCTAGCTGAAAGCAAATTTTCGCACATCTCTCCTGCCTTCACCCTTTTTCAATTTAAATTTATGTCTGTTTGTGTGTATCGTTCAAGAAAGAGTAGTTTCAGATGATTGTTTATAAAACAGGAATCTGCCAGTTGTTTTACTTATATCGATATCTTTTAATTCCTGATTACCAAAACGAACAGCTCTGATAAGAATTACAAATCCAAGACACTTAAAGAATTTGAACTCTGAGTGAATCTGATGTATAATACTGTGTCTGCAATGTAATGGATATATATATATATAAGTTAATTTGCTTAATACAGAAATTATCTTAGATATTTTGCATATTGATTGATTAGGATTGAGAAAGTATTTTTTACCTCTGCCGTTTAGGGGTTTAAAAAACAAATGTACTCTACAAAATTTGATAAAATTCAAATTGGGATTCTACCCTATCATTTAAAGGAAACTTTGTATTCTGTAGTTATCTCCTATCCTGAATGATATTTTCCATTTGCGACAGCCGAATCTGGATATTTCAGTACTTTTAAAAAATTTGAAAACCGACTTAAGAAATATTGAGAAAAGGTTCTGCCAACAGTTCTCTACAAAATGGTCAATTTTAATCATAACAAAACAATAAGGACTGCGTTGTCATCTCCAGACAAATTTCAGACTACTAGACACCACTACTAGACACTGGCTATTTTCAGAAGAGCAGCTCTGAATTTACGACAATAGTAATATGCTGCTTTAATTGAATAACACGCTCTTAGAAGAAACATATGAATAATTTGCACGCAGACTAATTTGAAACCAAGTAATTTATATATTTTGGAAGTACCGTATAATGCGATTATCTCTTTGCTTAACTGATATTTGTGTGGCAGCTGTTATTCTTCGGTCATCTGTGCGAATTCATTTGTTGCCAGTTTCCATCCTCTTCCGAAACTCGAAAAGCTATTACAATACTATAGGGGGAAAAAAGATTATTATTAGCAATTTTTGGACCTTCACATTTGAAGTTCTGCATATTCAAGCAGGATACTGAGCAAACAGTAACTTGATGTAGTAATTGCCTACACTTTTCAGTTAGTTATTAAATTATATTAATATAATTACAGCAGTTGTTTCCAACTGCTCCTGCATTGTGGAAAACCCTAGTCAGAAATATTTTGTTTCCCTAACCTGATATTTTTCGTTAATAACACTTAAGTAGAAAGTAAATATTAGATGATGATAATAACAGAAAAACTCGTAAAAGGCTGCTGCTAAAGATGTTTATTATCCAATATAGTGTGTCGGAATTAAGGAAGAAATTTTAAAATACGCCATCTTGAATTTCATGCCTTTTTCCTACAAAAAAAAAACGTTATTTCCTAGCAGTTACTCTCAAAGTGCCAGAACAGATTGTCACTTTATCCATATACGCATCGCCTTCAACGACCGAATAGGCAAAAGATTTTGGGATTGCATTTTATATTTATGATGGGTCTTTGAAAACTTCATTTCCTACGGTAGAAAGGATCTCTGACTCACAGATCCAAGTTTCGTCCATGGTCACTAACTGGCTGACAACTTTTGTTGAATCCTGAGCAGAATTCTCAAGGACCTGCCTTTTCACAGTTCATCATATTCCTCTTCTGGCATGCACTGAACTCTTTTGGCCTCGATTTCGTTGAAGTTTTTTCATGCTCAGTCCTTTATGGTCCGTAATATTGTCCACAGGACATGTTTAGGGTCTTTTCTTTGTGTGTCGTATCCCAATCGGACGATCTTTCAAAATCGTCATGAACGGCACCAAAGTTTTCTGTGGTTTACGCAATAGGCGCACCCACGGGGGGGGGGGGCAAAATCCCCCAAGAAAATTTTGTTCTTATTGCATAATTATACCGGTATGTACTCGTTAAAGAACGTGGAACGTACGAATACCCCTTTCATCCAAACAAAATTTTGGGCTAAGCGCTGGTTTACACAGTCACACGTTGTCCAGGTCTGTGTTCATCTTTGGTAACTCTATAAACCCCTTTCGAATTCGAACCTAATTCTTCATAGTACTTTATGATGGAAAATCATAGTGTAATATCTCCGTCAGATGCTCATATGGATTTTCTTCCGAGACAGTCCTTCGAAACAAAAAAAAAAAAGAAAAAAAAAAAGAATTTCATTACTGTATGGCTTGACTCTTCTTTTTGTGAAATTATTTGTTTCGATAGACTTGACTCTTTAAATCTGATTAAATACAGTCTATATTTAAGACAGTGCTCCCTGGATATGGTAGAATACACATGCCCTGTATATTTTATTGTCAAATGATGAAATATATGGTAGGATAGAAACTTCTCAAATACTGCTTCTGTATCGTATCACAATAAGGTTAGAATGGTTACAATTTTTATCGAGGCAATTGAAGATATGAAGCGTCGGTGTATATATCTGTAAAAATTTTATGTATTGTTATGACCGGTTTATTCATTTCAAGGGATGAAAAATTCACTTCTTCCAACAATAGAAGCCATGCAAATCTTGCCACACAGATCTAATCACGGTCATAGCAAGTTGGCTAACAGTAAAATACTTATTCAAATGAAATACAGAAAAAAAAATTGGTTTAAAATAAATATGGGAAAAGCAAGAATTTTATAGTTCGTAAGGAAACACAAGTGTCTATGAACTATGAAAAATAATCGTATTTTATCTGGATAATTTCTAGTTTTTGATGCTTTGGGCTGAAACCACGCGGTTTCATCAAGCTACATGCTTTTCTGTTAAAGAGAAAGTTGCTCTTACTCGTATAATGTTCCAAACGCAACAAGAATAACAAATCACCACTTACAAATGGAAGGAGACGCAAATGGGACCACTGCTACAACAACACCGACGTTTCCTTTCATTTACTTCAGAGGCAATAGCCTACCCCGGCCACTTACCACTATTAGCTGACAAGAATCTGAAATACACCAATAACTCTTGTTTAATGCGGGGCTAGAATTTGCCTTGTATTTCGTATTGTAATACGAAATACAAGGAATCAACTATTTCCACTGACTTTTTCTACAGTTGTAGAAAAAGTCCATGGAAATAGTGATAATTTTAGCAACTTTTTCTCGAGAAATGCGATTATAGCAATAACTTTTTTTTTTCAATAATTCCTAGATCAGCTTTTCCAATCTGTTAAGTTGTTTTCACATTTTCAACGGTATTAAAAGAAATTTTTGATTTATTTCATAATAATAAATAATACTTAGAAAAATATGAGATAAAACGTTTTCATATCATATTTTCCTGTTGTTTTGCAGATTGTGCTAATGCTGAAGACGGGGAGCATCGTATGTTTTGTCCGACTCCAGATCACGAAAGCAAATGGCATTGCATCGATGACTTGGATCTCTGTAATGGCATGAAGGATTGTCCACGCGGAGAGGATGAACTGCCTGTTCACTGTTTCTTTTATCAAGCGGTAAGGTTTAGCTGAATAGTACAAATATATGTCAGTTTCCATCGAAACCCATTCGGGGTGTAATTTTGAGAATATCCCATCATTCCACTCCATGCAGCAGAGAAAACCAAAGTGTCAATTAGTGGTGTGACTTTGGAATCGGGTTTCAGTCAGACGCTGAAGTGTAGCATGGTCTGCGACTGGCTTTATCAGCAGCCGGAGGAGTTTTATGAAAAAATATCCTGATTGGTACAGGCAAGTGTTTCCAAATGGGTTTCTGCTGACCCTACCTCATGCATATGCCTTCAGTATCAAATGCCATTCTAAGTCAATCATCTTTATTCAGATCTCTTCCTTTTATTTTTAATTTTATTGTTAATTTTGTTCTGGAGTTTCATATGAACACGAAAGAGAAATTTCTGTTGCCACTATAGTTCTGGGCATAGGTTGACTAAGGGAATCGTCAACTTTGTCATGCATACACCTCATGTGAAATTTGACTCATTTATAATCATGTCAAAATTAAATAGGTCTATGAAGCTTTGCCCTATTCCTCGGTTCTGAAATGGGATAAAGTTTTCGAACCTTTTCTTTGGACTTTGCTGTAGTGTGACTGGATTGATTGAGTTCCAAACAAATCACGCTAATATGATAAATAAAAAATCTACCTATTCATAATTCGTAGTTATATAAAATTTATTACATAAATTACTTCAAATAAAATTTATATAACAGTCAATTGGTAGCCATATCCTGTTTTTAGCAGAATTTTTATGTATTATATAAATTGGTTATATGGAGATGACAGCAGTGTAATATTTGTGCTCCGTCTATTTGTTTATTTTTACTTAACTATTAGTCATTTACTAGATAAGAAGAAATTAATGCTCAGGTAAAGGTTTATTAATGATTTTCTGCATGTTTATCACTTGCTATTTCATCTTCGTTCCCCTGCAAGTATCCCTCAAGGTCATACAACCTGCTACGGTAAAAAAAGAGAATTCAGTTGGCTATTACAGGCTCATACAATTTACCCTTCAGCATGGAAAAACCCATCAGAGTCAACTGAACAGATGTGCAGCGTTTGTAAGACCGCAAATAAATACACGATCAAATGTTCACGGTGCAGCATCATAATTGGAAGCTGCTGTTCTCAAGTGGATATAGTGCGTTTAAATCAGAAAAGACGCAAGAAGTTTCTTTGCACAAGTTGTAGGTCCACAAATGAAAATTATAGAACAGACCAACTGAAGCGCCACAATGTATCATAGACACTAGTGACTCAGAAAATGAAGACCCCTCCCCACAGCCCGCTAGCAACCACACGGTAACGGAGCGGAACGGCAAACTAAATTACTCCTTAGCTCAAATCTTAGGCTGTGACACATGCCCAGAAGAATGTGAACACAAGAAAACAAGTGACGACCCCCAGGATATTTGTAACATTTTAGACCACACTATAGAAGCGAGCTGTATTGCATTTCAGAGAGAAGGTAAAAACGAGCACAACCAATTAGCCCACGACATACGGACGCAGGGAGACTTACTAGAAGAACTCCTTCTCCCTATTTTCAAATCTCTCCAGGACATGCAAAAGGAAAATCACGAACTAAGAGAACAAAACATGAAACTAATTGCCAGTCAGAAAGTAATGGATAAGAAACTAGACACCGTCCTAACACAGCTACAACATATTAACAGGCGACATAATCAAACAGCTAAACACTTACGAGCTGGCCCTGCTACCTATCCTAAAGAAGCAAAGAAAGAGCATGATACTCGTCTCAGGACTACCTCCCAGGCGAAATAAAAACAGTATTGCACGAAGCTGATCCCCGCAGAGAACAGATACGCCCTGAAATTGTGGAAAGTACTAAAAACTACTTCCCGAACAGAAGAAATCCAGACTGCAGAACAGAAAACAGAGCAGAGACAACTGTCGCTAGCACTGCGTTACCCGCAAGCCAACCCTGCATAGACAAGAATCACTGCTTCAGCTTAGAGCTATATGCACCGAAACAACCTACCTACGCACAGATGGTTACTCTCCCATCAAAATCGGCTGACCAAAGTTCTACTAAAAGAGAACGCCACCTGCTACTTACCAATCAGCAACATGATGCAACGCGACCAAACGGCGATCCTATGCATAAAATCCCTGTTCCCTCGCCGAGGTTACCCACAGGATATCGTCCTTGTCTTGCCGAAAAGTACAACATCACTTCGGTCCAAACGAGAGGGAAAATATTTGTGTCGCGAATCAAACCCAATATTACTCCTGGTGTCATCAGAGAAATGTGTGTTGAGGGAATTGGTATCGATGTTGAGGTACGTCAAGTACGAACCAGACACCCTGCCTACTCCTCCTTCACCATCTCTTGCCCCATTAATTGTGAAGCCCAACTACTGAACAGAAACATATGGCCCAGTGGCACCCTCGTTAAACGATTCAGAGAACAATCGACAAGACCCACTACTAGTGCAGTGAACACCCTAGCAAAACAATAGCAATTAACGAACACCTCGCCAGTCTTCAAAGGAGATACAAAAGTCTCCATTTTCCTACAAAATGTTTGCAGCATATCCAATAAACTCCACACCTTGTAGAGCCTTCTAATAAATTCAGAACACTCATTTTTCTGTCTGACAGAAACGTGGCTCCAAAATAATAAGCAGCTGAACGCTCTGGTAGACAATTTGGGCTATAAGTGCATTGGTAGAGGGAGAGAGATCAAAAGGGGCGGAGGAGTAATGATGATATATAAAACCGACTTCCAGATTGTGAAAGAACAAAGCTCTAATTCAGATAACTTTGAAGTTGTTATCGCCACATTCTCTGGTGAGAACAGCAAGGTACAGCTTTGTCTTATCTACATACCACCAGAACATACGAGAGAGATCAGAAATGAGTTCTTTACCTGGCTGGTATCAAACTTAGACGTAAATATTGACACAATCATCTTAGGAGATCTGAATATGCCGTTACCGAGGAATAAAGATGCAAAAGCAGAGTAGAAGCACTCGGAATGAAACAATTAACAACTCCTGCGACAAGAGGATTACAGCGCCTGGATTTAATTTATTTTAACGCGCAAGATGTTAACTTAACAGACAACTCCTTACAGTTTTCCTCCGACTACTCTGCGCTTTCAATGGAGGTTGTTCTTCGAAGACAGACTGCCGATCAGAACTGCGGCACACATCAGGGTAATGAATCGAATTTGATATTTTCCACAAAATATATTAAATGCGAGGTCATCTTGCAATACTTAGTGCGATACAACTTTCAAAGTCTACATAAGATGTCCACTGAAGAAGCCATAGACGAGATTTCGCGGTTACTCTTGCATATCGCCCATCTAGGAGCAGCAAAAGTATTAAAGATCTCCGACAGAGCGAACTCTTGGTTCACTCCACAAGTTAAAGTTATGTTTAAAAAGAAGCAAAAGCTCTACCGAAAGTGGAAAAGAACTGGGCACCCGACTGATCGGACTATGTATAAACGCGAAAGGGCAAAGTTCATTCGACTGAAAAGACAAGCATACTTTGAGGTTATGAAGGAAAAATTAAAAAAAGGAAAGAGAATAGTTAGCAAGAAAAACAACAAAAAAGAAATGGCGGACCAGCTGTTTAGAGAGTGGACAGAAGTCACATTCGGAAAGCCTTTGAATGAAAAGCAGAAAAATTGTGAGGAAAACATCCGCGAGATGCAGAAAATGATTGAAAAACTGATGGATCCCACTGGCACTAACCGAACTAGAGCTAGAAACATATTACGTGAAATTAATATCAGCAGGGAAAACTTAAAGGAAGCTATTAACTCGCTCCCCAGTAAAGCAACGATCGGGCCGGACCAGTTCCCGCTATTCATGATAAAAATATGTAGTGCTTACATAATCGACCCGCTCCACCACCTCTTCCAACGAATACTAAGTGACGGGGTTATCCCGAAAACATGGAAGAGATATTACGTAAAACCAGTTCCAAAAATAAACGATCCTAAAACCAGTAAAGATTTCAGGCCCATCGCAATCGGATGCTCTCTGCAAAAAATATTTGAGAAAGCAATCCTCAACACCGTCAATCAGCCTCTGCTTTGGGGACAGGCCAGAATACTTACATTCTGTGCTTCCTCGAAGGTCGACTATTACAAATTTAATGGAGACTCTACTCCGAACACAGCTAGCTTTAAATAATAAACAACAGTTGGACATTGTTTTCCTGGATGTAGCAGCAGCCTTCGACAACGTCTCAATCCCAGCTATAACAGTAATCCTCAAGGAGTATTTCCTCATTTCAGGAAGCACTTTAAGCATTCTGACTAACACCCTTCAAGAAAGACAAATTATCGCAATAAACGGGAAACAAACAGCAACTTACTGTATCTCCAGGGGAGTACCTCAAGGGGGAGTACTCCCCTGGAGTACCGCCACCTTCTTCGCAATACCACTAGCCCCATTTTTAGCTTAAAACTGTCAACAATTTATTACATATGCTGACGATTTGAAATTTTTTGTAACCCCTAAAGAACAAGAAACTGCACCCCATCTATCAGAGGAAGCAAACAAGGCAATCAGGAAGCTAGAAGAATATTTGCACTACATTGGCCTGAAACTTAATGAAAAGAAAACTGCCCAAATGACCTTCACCAACAAAAAGAAGAAAAATGAAATTACGATTTTTGTGAACAATACCAGAATCCAAAAATCCCCCGCACATGTTGACCTTGGCCTTAAGTGGGATGAAAGTTTAAACTTCATACCTCACTTCGAACACATTAGGAAAAAGACATACGCAGCACTCTGGAGCACTAGACAAGAACTCACCGGTCTCCGAAGCCCCCATCTTATGATCCAATACATCCTTAAATGCCTTACACCGATTCCGTTGTACGCATCGACTATCTGGTCATCGGCCCCAGAGAACAACATCAAGGCCTTCTTAGGAGTAGAATACTGGCTCCTGAGATGGCTAAACAAGATCGCCGGGAAACCGTTTACCATCTCAAGAGCGGTCTTGTCTGCCATAGTGGCATAGTGTTTTGTGAAAGGTGCCACCTGTGGTTTCCCACATCTGCACCATGGTACTTTGTGAAGAAGTACAGAATCTCTGTAAAAGCAAGACAAAGTGTAATGTCTGGTTTCTGTCAGAGTAGTGTTATGTTTTGTTGTTGTGTCTCTGGCTGCTTGGCCGCAGAGCCCCTAGTGGGACCCCACGTTGCCCGCCACCACCACTGGGAGGTGAGCCAGGCTGCCCATTATACTCTGGCTGGCCTTTACCAGGGTTGCCTGAGCTTCCTGACAAAGGTCAAGTGAAAAAAAAGGGGGGGGGGGGAAGAAAACATAGAGCAGGAGTACGAGTTAGAAGGAACAGAAAGAGGGAAAAGGAGGACGGACTGAAGTTGAGGAGCAGTCCGCTCTTTGTGAGGTGAAAACAGTGGTCTAGGAGTGGGAGTTAAAGTAGTAGGGGACAGATGCCCCTGCATGATCACCAGAGGCCAATGGACTCTGTATCCCGCACTCAGAAGTTCTCCAGAGTGCCACCAATCCCGCACCAGAACGGTGCCGGCTGATCCTACCCTATAAAGGGTTTGCAGCAGTATCCCGCACTCGATGAGTGCCAGCAGTGTTCCTACCCTTAAAGGATCAGCAAGTTGTCAAGGCAGTGTCCTCTAGCGGAGAAGGAGCTAACCCACGCCAGTCTGATTCAGGCCTTGAGCAGCATGATCCAATGTTGTTCTCATTTCAGCAATCTTGGCTAGCCTCAGTGCGAAGATTTCCTGCGCATACGCAGTTAGTGCCCTGTACGTGTTTTCATCGAGCAGCAGCGAGGACTCTTGGTTACGTGGATTCCTTTGAATTGCGGTAGCAAACTTGATTCTACTGTTGTCATAGGCAGGGCACCCATACATGAGATGCCCCCAGGACTCCTCTTCTCCACAATGGCACCGAGGGTCTCTTTCAATCCCCATAGCTGTGAGTTTCTGACGGAAGGGGCCGTGTCCAGTGATAATAAACGTCATGTGCAGACCAGGTGAGAACCAGGGAGGGGGCTCTGGGTGAGTATTGTTTTTAGTTGGGAGGAATCGCCTCGTGATGGCTCCTTTCTGCGTGGTTTCCCAGCTCTGTTGCCATATCGCTTGTAGGTGTTGGGTGATTCTCCTCTTCTCTATCTTGGGGTCATTTGCAAGATCCAGCTGGCGATTTACTATTTCAGCTGGTGTTCCTTTCCTAAGGTGGTAATATAGGCCTCGCCTGACTACTTCTAGGTAGAGTGGCTGACAACCTGTTAGAACTTGCAAGGCAGAGGTGCTAACAGTGCGGCACGCCCTACTAATTGATAGCAGCATGAACCTTTGGATTTTATCCAGCTTCTGTTTGTTTTTTGTTAGTGTAGCTTGTCTATACCAGGTGGAGGCACCATAGCAAACAATCGGGACATATACTGCTTTGTATATGAGGGTCAGAGCTTTGTGCTTCAGGCCCCAGTCGGCTCTGCTCACTCTCCTGATCATGGCGGCATACTTCCGGATTTTGGTGGCTAGATATTTCAGGTGGTTATGGAAAGTAAGACCCGAGTCAATGTAAATACCTAAGTATTTAACCTCTGTGTACAGTCGGATGGGGGTTAAGTTTAATTTCATCGTAGATGGTCTTCTAATTTGTAGTCTGCCCTTGAGGAGAATGGATTTTGTTTTTTCTGACGAGATGGTAAGGTTGTGCAAGGCTGCCCAGTTCTGGAGCTTTACAAGCACCGCATTTGCAATAATTTCCAAGGACGACCTAGTGTCCGCACGCACCAACAGGACAAGGTCTTGTCTGCCAATCTGGACATCACACCCCGGAAGTATATCATCATAACCAGAAACATCTTAACTCTGGCAAAGCTACTAACGGAGAGAATAGATGCACCGAAAGTGGGAAACGTGATCACTCGCCCTCGGATGATACGACCGAGAATAAACAGGGAAGAACCAAGTCTCAAGTGCAAATTGACTCAATTGGACTCTTTGGGGAGATTTTTTCCAGCAAATACTGTAAATTATTTTAATAATTTAAATATAGATCCAGAGAAACTATGTACAGACAAAATGTATAGGACAGAAATCTTTGGTAATGTGTACCGGCAGGTACAAATATAATAAGAAGACTAATTTAATAATTTATATAATAATATTTAGCATTTAACAACCATTCGCAATTAATTAAACCAACTTAATAATAATTCATTAACCACATACTCTGTGTTTTTTCATCTCCAAATTTTGTAAATAAGTTCGTGTAAATATGCTTGTAAATACTGATATAATGTAACCACACCCTCTAGCCACGTGCTGTCTATGGGTGTCTCGTAAGAGAAATAAACAGATAATAATAATAATCCACCCAGCGTGCATGAATTTTTTCCCACTGACCCGTGAAACTTATTTATTATTTTTTGATACCGCTTTTAATTTAGATGTTTATTTATATAATTCCTTGAATTAATTTTCTATAAATTCTCTGTACAATTCGACAAACTCTAATAGATTATTTGGACATTTTAACAGCGATGAACAAAACTAGAGAAGCATGAACTGGCGTTAAATGTAGGTTGTTTTCGTAACGATCCGATGCAAGTTATCGCTTTTGGGCAGATAAACAGATTCATTATTAAATATAATCAGAAACTGAAAACGGGAAGATATTATTATTATTATTAGCTATATGATGCAAGGAAGCCTGAGGCTTATGCTGCACCAGCCAAAACAAAAAAAAAAAAAAAAAAAAAAATTCTGAATTACCCTGAGAAAGCAAGAGTCAGAAGTAGAATGGAATCACCAAGAAAGAGAAGAATGATGATATACAGCTCAGGACCCTGGGTGTGCCAAGCTCATACTCACCATTAACGTCCCACAGATCGCTATTAGATGGGGATACCGTTTAACAGAGTCATTCTCACAATCACGCATCGTTTCTTTCAATTTTCTGTAGTCAGTTCTATAAGGCTGCCATCAGTTAGGATTATACTCGATTCAGTACCAAATATTGAAACTTCTTAAAACATGAATAAATAAGAGATACGGAAGAGTATATCCCTTAATTCAGCACCACGCGTTATCTTTCTTCTCCCCCCCCCCCCTCTGTAATGGTCCCCAGAGGGGCCTGGCCCACCTTTTGGCAAGACTAGGTGGGTCAGAGTCTCTTTTGAAACAGTATGTGCTCTACTGGAACTGGACCACCTCCCCGTGGTTTGAACGAGTATTCAGAATCATCTGTCCAGGTGACCGATGCTTCTGGGTAGCCGAGAGGCCGGAACAGAACACAACACACATACCTACACCAACATATTTCTGACCCATTTACAGTTGATTCTGTTCTTCAGAGACACGAGGCGGAGTTGAACAGACGTTGCAGGTGCCGCCCTGTACACACATGTCGATCCCTTAATTAAAAAACCGTAAATTTTAAACAATCGTTAAAACCAAATTTTAAAATACAGTGATTGGAAACTGTTACCAATTAATATTATTAAAAGTAACAGTATATATGAATTAATATAATAATTAATATCTGAAATTACATTATTTATCTAATTCCAGCTATTTAACTACTTTAAAACTATTTTCATATCGGTGGTATATATCCTTAATTGCTAATGTGCCAATAAAAACCAAACACCAAAGTTATATCGGAATGCTATCCATTCATACCAGTGGTAACAATTGCCACTCATTCCTTACATCACTAAAAAGGAGAAATATATCCAATGAAAGACTGCTTACTCACCTCCTAATCACTAACCCAGAAGAGATTCCATCTTCTGGGTAGGGATTCAATAGAGGAAATCCTCTCCTCTCTAAAGCTTTGCGGTCTGTAAACACTTTCCTCAACATTCTTTATCTTTTATTATTACGAAAACAAACAGATAAAAAAAAAAAATCGAGGACTTTTATCCGTAAAATATTCATTCTTTGGAGAGGTCTCGGTTCGATAATCGAACCGAGACCTCTCCAAGGTACATTAGGTATTATCTAAAGAGTCTATTAAGGATTATACTTCAAGTACAATCCTTAATAGACAAAGAATTTCTGATGTCCCGTAATTCGGGGTTGCAGTCAGCCGAACCCAAATCAGAGGAGTTCACGATAAATCATTTCTACAATGACTACAATCATTAACCATATTTAGCATTCACGCGGGCTTGAACCACGGTCCACTCAAACGTGCGCTATTGCACTCTCAGCACTCTCACTTGACAACGCGTGATATACGCTGAGTGATCGCTGAATTATGAGCACCCCTATGAAAACTGACTGCGACCCCTTGACCACGTGAGGTACGAGAGTACGGAGTTAGTCGACCTACGTAGCATAGATAAGGTGTCAGTGGTTCAGTAGGTAGTAAAATTCTGAGCGTCATGGGTAAAAGGAAGGATTTATCGGACTTTGATAAAGGATAGATTGTGGGTGCTCGACGAGCTGGTGCCTCGATTTCCCAAACGGCTGAACTGGTGGGGTTCGAGAGCCGCTTTTTTTTTTTTTTTATCGTATGATGTGAGCAATACACAAAGGAACCAGTTTTTTCCCTGCTTTCTTCGTGTATCGTGGCTGTGAGATCCAACTGGATAGTGTGGCACCATCTTGATATCCAAGCCCGAGGCGGGATTTGAACCCGCTACCTTTGGGTTGCCAGGCAGGCACTTTACCCACCCGGCTAGCCCGGTCGGCGAGAGCCGCCGTTGTTAAAGTGTACCAGGACTGTCGTCAAAATGATCAAACAACGACCCGACGGGAAAACTGCAAAGGTCAGCGAAAGGTTGATGTTAGAGGTGAGCGCCGGTCCGACGACTCGTACAGGCGAACAGGCGCAGCACTGTTGAAGAGTTGACTACCCAATACAACATGGACCCAACCCGGAACAATATCTGGCATGACCATGCGTTGCACAGTCGCACGTATGGGCTGTACCAGCAGACGACCCCTACGGCATCCTCTTCTAACCAAGGCTCATCGGCGTAAAAGATTCGCCTGGTACCAAGAGCATGCAAGTTGGACGTTAGAAGACTGGAAGAAGGTGTGCTGGTCGGATAAGTCACGTTATTTACTGCAAACCGTGGATGGTCGTGTACGGATTTGGCGTCAACAACATGAGGCTCTTCATCCATCATGCACGGTATCAAAAGTGCAGGCCAGTGGAGGCGATTCTTTTGGTGCGTGGGCGCCTCCGTAGCCAGGTGGGAAGGAGCAGCAGTGCGTAGCACATGCTTCTTGATTAGACCGGGGTTCGAGCCCGTCACCACCAAATACGGAGTATGCGGAAAGGTCAAGGAATGACCACCGCATATCCCGGAGCAATATGGCCTTAGTTGCTAATGCTCCTAAAAACCAAATAACAAAACAATCTTTTGGTGCGGGGCATGTTTCACTGTCAGGAACTTGGACTCCTGGTGCATGTAGAACAACGTATCAGTGCTCCGCTATCGTCAACTTCTTGCTGACTGTGTACACCCCGCTATGTTACACTTTTTCCCGAATGGCGATGGTGTCTTCCAAAATGACAATGCATCCAGCCATCGGGCACTTGTGCAGGAATGGTTTGAGGAACATAGTTCTGACTTCCGGAATATCGATTGGCCTCCGAACTCCCCCCGATATCAATCCCATAGAGCACTTGTGGGACACTGGAAAGGCATATCAGGTGTCTGGATACACCAATCACCTTCATACCTGCATTGCTGACCGTATCAGTGATCCCTCAGTGTAGATTATAGAGTGTGCATATAGATTCCAAAGGAGAGAACCACCTTTAGAATCAAGTATTTCTAAAGGTGGTTTATACACCTTTAAAGACAGATGGGCTCTGATTTAGAAGCAAAGGTAATATTGTGTTCGGAAAAAGATTAACATACACTATTAAATTGAAATAAGCATTAATTATTATTGGACAACTATTCGTCAAGTTTCACTGTTCCGAACAAATTAGTCAGATGTGAACATCCAGTCGATTCCATATGTAACCAAGCACTACTTGGCTGACAATTCGGATCGACTACTTTTATAGCCAAATTAGGAACAGATTCCATGAACCTTTACGTGTTGGATCACAGGTTTCACTGTAAAATAATTAAAGTTGAAAGCAATTATTAATTTGTTTTATCATGTTGATAAATACACTTAAATAAAAACTAATTTAATTTTTTTTTTTTTTTAGGTGGAAGCTCATATACGGATTTTAGCAGAGTACTTCATCAAAATATACGGATGACAACCAAATTAACGAAGGAATAATTTAAAATCAGTTAATTTTTAACTTTGAAATTATTTAACAAAAATCTAGTTTTGTTTGATTGAATTCGGGTAGAAATATGTTTCTTATGCTGTTTATTTTTTCAATTTTGAGAAAAAAAAAATAATAAATGTTATTTACTGGAATAGCAGTGATTAACGTTCTGTTCATATCTTGCAAGATACTGTGATGAGTTATTAGAAAAATAATGATGAACCTCCTGCCTGTTTTACCCTACTTCTTCCCTATAAGCATCCAATTCTATTTCAAAATCAATGTTGTTAATAGCAAATCGGTGCAAAATTTAAACAAATCAGTACCAACAATCATAAAAATTCTACATGAGGGTATTTTAAAGAATCTAGAACAGATGATGGTTTTCAAAATATGTTAAATGAAGCAAAAGATATTGCTAACGAAACTCGTAGATTCACAGAAGTCTCAATTATAAGACCACGAAAAAAGAAAAGAATCTTTCTTTATGAAACTATAAATTCGCCTTACAAAATACATTTTCCTTATGTCATACTAGATATAACGATTTTACAAATGGAAGAGAGACGCGAACAACTGAAGGTTCATAATAATAGTTTTAATTTTTTATCAGACCTTTATTCGCTTCCATCTCTAAATAAAGAAACCAAAATTGAACATTGTATGGACTTGCAAACTAATTTTTTGGATCCTTCTTTAAAAGAAAAGTTATCAATGCTATTGCCAAGAAATAGAAAATTTGTTGATCTTTATACAGCCAAACATGGAAGCATATGATGTGATATAGTATATTTTTTCAAACGATCTTCTTGTTTTCCCAATGTTTTTGCAATACGAATATTTCTCACCCTTCCTGTCATCATAGCACATGGAGAGCGTGCTTTTTCCAAATTAAAAATGATAAAGAACTATTTAAGATCAACAAAGACGCAAGAAAGGTTAACAAATTTGAGTCGCATTAGTATCGAAAAAGATTGCTTCCAGTTTCAATATTTCTGAAATTGTCAACGAATTTTCAATAAGAAAATCAAGATGAATAAACTTTATTTAATATTATATTATCGTATTCTTCTTCGTTGTATGATTTTTATGTATATCATCATCATCATCATCATCAGCCATTTTCAATCCATTGCAGGATGAAGGCCTCTCCAGCAACTTTCCAGTTCCTTCTGTTTTGAGCACTGGCCATCCATTTACTACTCAAAAACTCATGAATTTCATCTATCCATCTCCGTCTTTGTCTTCCAGGTTTTCTTCTAGCTCCTCTTGGGTACCATTCTGTTATTTTCTTAGTCCATCTGTCATCATGTCTTCTAGCTATGTGTCCTGCCCAAGACCATTTTAGTTCTTTAGTTTTGATAAGAATGTCCTTTACTTGAGTTTGCTGCCTAATCCATGTGTTTCTCTTCTTATCTAACAGTCTGATTCCCAATATAATTCGTTCCATTCTTCGCTGTGTAGTTCTTAGCTTCTCTTCCATTCTTTTGGTGAGTGCCCAAGTTTCACTTCCATAAGTCATGGTGGAGAGTATACATTGATTCATTATTTTACGTTTCAGACAAACTGGGATATTGCTCTTCAGTATGTGACTATATTTCCTGAATGCTATCCATCCAAAATTTATTCTTCTCTTGGCTTCCAGCCATTTATCATTATTACAGCTAATAACTTGTCCCAGATAAGTATATGACTCCACCTTTTCAATTACTGCTCCTTTAATCATTATTTCCCTTTCCGTGGCATACCTGTTCATCATTACTTTTGTTTTAGCCATATTCATCTTTAGTCCAAAATCCTTACTAACTGTGCATAACTGATTAAGATTTTCCTCTAATTCTTTGGGATCGTGGCTTATGACCACAATGTCATCTGCAAATCGTAAATGGTTTAGGTACTCTCCGTTCACATTGACTCCTTTCTGCGACCAGTCTAATCTTCTGAAAGCTTCCTCAAGAGCAGCAGTAAACAGCTTCGGAGATATTGTGTCTCCGAAGTCGAACTCCTTTCTCGATTTTAAATTTCCTACTGTCTTTGTCTAGTCTAATAAAGGATGTAGCACGCTCATATATTTTCTTCAAAATCATAATATATGGAGTATCTATGCCTTGTCTTTCCAGTGCCCCAAACATTGCCTTATGCTGTATGGAGTCAAATGCCTTTTCATAATCCACAAATGCCAGGCATAATGGTGTTTTATATTCATTTGCTTTCTCCATTAGCTGTGATATTACGTGAAGGTGATCCATAGTTGAGAATCCTGTCCTAAAGCCAGCTTGCTCTTTCGGTTGATTCTCATCAAGTATTCTTTCTAATCTGTTAGTAATGACCCTTGTGAACAACTTGTAGATATGGGATAACAAGCTAATTGGTCTATAATTTCCAATTTCTGATTTATCTCCTTTCTTATGCAGCAAAACTATGATTGCATTATTCCACTGCTTAGGCATCACACCTTTTCTAATGCACTTTGTGAAGAGCCTTGCCAGTTTTTGTGTTATGTCTCTTCCTCCCAATTTTAACAACTCTACAGTAACTTCATCTTCCCCCGGGGCTTTCTGATTCTTCATTTTCTTCAATGCATGTTCTACCTCATCAGGAAGAAATTTTATGTATAACCTTTATTTTATTGTTTCTTTTCTAATTAATTTTTAATTTACACTTTTTATTAGTTCTGATTATGTAAATTTATTTGTCAATAATCATAATTGTAATACTTTTGTTATTATCATTATATGAATAAAAGTACAACAAAATATATAAATATTTTGAGGGGGGCGCCAAACTGCAATCGGCACCTGGGCTCCACATTCCCTAGGAACGTCCCAGGAACTGGCCATTGTCTTGAGGGATGAGTAGCTCAAAATTCCAGCTATATGCAGTTGAATCTCTTGTCAAATGTATTTCTTTTAAGAATCATCGCTGTCATTAATATCCATAACAGGCGTACCAAATAGATTTAATAATAGTCTTTTTTTTATTTTTTAATTAGAGGTCCTGAATTTCGAAGTCGTGTGAATGAGGAAAGATGGACAAGATCAGTCAATGTGCTACAGTCGTCCAGTATTTGGAGAAAAAAGGCCTAACCCCTAAGGCAATTAATGAGGATATGGTTACAACATTGGGGGAGGATACCACTTCTTATTCCGTGGTTAAGAAGTGCGCAGCAGAATTTAAACAAGGGAGGGAGAGCTTGGAAGATGACCATTTGGAATACCTGCAACGTCTATCACTCCAAAAAAGAAGAAGAAAGTCCTACAAGGTCAGGAGTCAAAAATCAACAACCCTTTCTCCTCGGGCTATTAAACTTCAAGAGGATTCTAACATTCCCCTCACGAAGTCCTCTGCTCGCACCAATTCTTTTTAAGGTGCTCAGTGATCGACGAGTGACAATTCGGCACATTGCCAATGGCTTGGGAATCTCCTCTGAATGTGTGTTCCACATAATAATGGACGTTCTTGCTATGAAAAACGTGTCAGCACGATGGGTACCAAAGTTATATATAACTGATCAAACACGCAAAAGAGTTGTCAGGTTAACATTTGCATCGTTTTCAAGCAGTTCCAGCAAATTTTCTTGCAAAGTTTGTGACCATGGATGAGATTTTGGTCCATCTCTTTCAGCCAGAGACAAAGGAGCAGTTCAAACAGTAAAAACACAGCTCTTCTCCCCCACCTCCAAAGCAAGCCAAGACGATTTCTTCTGCTGGAAAGGGGGATGGCATCGGTTTTTGGAATTCTGATGGCGTATACCTTCAGAAAGTACATATGCGTGATAATATCAAAGACAAAAGCAGAGGAAAACTCACCAAAGGAGTCTTGTTCCATCAGGATAACGCGCCTGCTCACAGGCTGTAATTGCTATGGCTGCACTGCATGGATGCGGCTTTTAAATCTTGGACCATCTAGCACCATCAGACTTTCACCTAATTCCGAATTTGAAAAAATACCTGGCTGGCATCCATTTTCCTGCCCACTGACGTCATAGCTGAAGTGGATGCATTCCTGGAGGCACAAGAGAAAATTTCTTCGCAGCTGGAATCCACGCATTGCAGCATCAGTAGCAACAGTGTATTGACTTCAAAGGGGATTATATTGAAAAGTAACATGCTACCAGATTTTTCAAATAAAGCCTTCATACTGAGGTCACAAACTTTTCCAAAGACAATCATGTCTCTGTTATTATCCTAATACATATGTTGGAGGATACTGTATTGTAACTTTATGATTAATCTATTAATGTCAATGGGTTTTATAACGTTCCTTGGCAAGGGTCGGCAACGTTTCAGGAAGCGATACTTGCTGAGTTAATTCTGGTATGGGGATTTCTGGTGCCAGTGGTCAAATTTTGAAAACATGCTATTAATTTGCAGAAATGAGTGCTCATGCATGGGGTTTACGAAATGTATTAAGGAGGCTTCACTTTTAAATTAAACTGTAAATACAAAGATATTCAGGAGTCTCCATCGTATACACGAAAATAAGTATTGCTATTGACGTCCAGCGACACCTAACTGCATCATAGAACATTAATAGTTGGGGGGGACTTTTTTTTCCGTCAATTATTTTGGTCCTAATATCCAGATCATATGTTATCAGGTCATTACATATGATTTATCATGCATCATCTCTGAAAAGGGATGTTTACGAGCCTAGCTGCATATTTTGCAGGATGAAAAACCCAGAACAATTTAAGGAGAGAATCCTTACTCTCTTCTCCCACCTAACTACAGCTCCAATTGAAGAGGTCCTCAAGAATTCCTGCGGGCTCTGACTGGTTTCGACCCCAGATATCTCCAAACGAATGACAAGTTGCGGACTATCTATACTGTCAAGCTAGATCAACAGCAATGGTTTTGGTTGTTTTTACTTAAATGATACCTTGTGCCACACACAGTTACCAGATCATAACCTATCAGATATTGAATTCTCAACAGCACACAGCGATGCACGGAGCTCGCAGTTGCTGACCCCTTTACTAGCATTAATGAAAGCCTCGAGGGAAGCAAATGAACAATCGTCTTGTTTCACGACCTCCTCATGGTTTTGAGTTATTTATTTACCAAATGCGCATACATAACAGGATTTATTTATATACAATGCGCATACATTCTGTACGTGCATTTTAAGTAGGTTTAAATAAGCCTACTTACAATGCAAGTACAGAAAAAACAAATTGCCTAAATCTAATATATTATAAACTATCTGCTGGAGATGAAATACTGCCAAAAAAAAAAGAAGAAAGTCGTACAAGGTCAGGAGTCAAAAATCAACAACCCTTTCTCCTTGGGCCATTAAACTTCAAGAGGATTCTAACATTCCCCTCACGAAGTCCTTTGCTCGCACCAATTATTTTTAATTTCGATGAACTATCTCGCTCATCACCCAAGTTCTCTTCATACACAATGTGTCCTGTCAACTCAAGCCAACTGAAATATTGAGAAAAGCAATGTAATGTACGTCTTTACATCAATGCTAAAACTCAGACTGATCACATTTTCAAACTCTCTCTCTCTCACACACACACACATTAGTTTTGGCATTTTCCATTCTCTTTCCTTCCAAGGATGTAAAACGTTTTTTCTGAACGCTTTCGTAAATGTCTAAAACGCCTATATTGTCTTTACCGTGTCCGTCCGTCCGCATGTAGCAACTGGACTCTCAGTGGATGGATTTTCATGAAATTATATTTGCTTCTTTTAGAGAAATTTATCGATCCACCTCAAATTTCATTAAAATCGGGCCAATAGAAATCCGTCATTATTATATATTTTCATACATATTACATAGGCTAACCATGTACTGTATATTGTAACTGGAGTAGTGGATGTTGTTTGTTGCCGTGCACTGATTTTATTTATTTAATAAAAATGGAATCAAAGCGGATGTAATATAGTGGTTAGAACATACAGGATATTATACAATGCTCGACAAAATTAACAGAACAAAATGTTTTTCATGAATATTTGATTGTGAACAGCAAAATAGGAGTCCCGTTTTAGCCTACAAACAAATTCTAGGCGTTATTTCATCTGGAGACAACGAAGAATGCGTACCATCCCTCCAACATCAGAGAAAGGGACACTTACGGTGGAAGCGGTGTTCTCGTGTGGGGTGGAATAAAGATCAACGGCCGCACCCCCTTCATGTTTTTGATAGGGGTACTGTAACTGCGCAGAGGTACCGAGAACAGATTCTCCAACCCTATGTACGTTTTTTTTATGGGTGCGGTGGCCCAGATTTTCTTTTTGTGCACGGCAATGCTATTGCACGTAGAGCTCAAGTGGTAGAGTAATATCTTGAAACCGAAGATATCAAACGATTGCCGTGGCCAGCATGATCAACAGATTTAAATCCACTTGAACACGCGTGGGATGCCCTTAAGCGTCGCATTGCAAGCCGACAGCCAACTCCTCGGTCACTTGGGGAGCTAAGGTGCACTGGTGGAAGAATGGGATTTGTTGCCACAGAATCTTATGGACATCTTATATCGAGCATGGCTCACCGCTGTCAGGCCTGTTTAGTGTTGGAGAGGATCATACGCCGTACCGATGTCGTGTGACCATATTTTCGAGCATCTTGAATCGTCTTCTGTAATGAGACCTTTTTTTGGTAATTCTTATACCCTATATTATGTCACTTATACCTGTTCGAAGTTTCTCGCCGTCTCCTCATTTGATCGTTAATCTATGGTGCACCACCATCATACCAAATTTTGTCCCGCTTCATCGCAAGCTGCAGGAGTTACACCACGTTTTCTACGAGTTCTGTTAATTTTGTCGAGCAGTGTAGATTACATGTACATGAAATAGATTGGAAGAATGAACGGGCGATATAGCGGATGTGCAGAAAGAAAATGTTCTCCTTTTGCGCATATGAAACTTGAAATTCGTTTGTTTTTGTTTTCAGTTTACTAAATAAATTATGAATTATTAAAATCGGTCTGTTGAACCAAAAAATATGAAATGCAGCTTTACACGGCCACAAGATGATCTACCTTGCAATTAATTATTTACATTAATTTAATTAATTGTAAGCACACATCACACAATACTCCGGACATAGTGATATGTAACGTTCACAGTGGTTAGCATAAGTTTTAACAGTCACATGCGTTCTAGATCAGAAGAGAATTCTGATACGAGAATTCGGCCCCTGGATTTCATAAGCTCATTCCCTGGGAGGGGGGGGGGGAGGCGCAAATCTCAATTCTGCATCAACGTGAAGGCTTCATGAAGCTTTTCCGATCTTTCTGATTTTTATTCACAAAACTTCTCCAGATCAAGTACAAGTCTGTTGAAAAGTTGGACTGCGTTTCCCAGAAACATACTTCTTATAGAAGCAAGGTTATCTAGACCAGTTTGAAGAAGTAGTCATGGGTCAGTCTGGTTATGTCCTGATATCCTAGGTGCTCTGGGGACATCGATGTGTCTGGTTATAAGTTTTGCTAATTATGCTGATCGTGTGTTACAAGCAACGAAACGGGAACCGAGTGATTTGCGAGACAAGCAGTTATCTCAATTCTGCGAACGTGTCAAATGCTTTAACTTTAAGCTCTCAATAAATACGGATAAATCAAGATGTGTCATCTTTACCTGACAGGACGCTGGCAACAAGTAATTTATCATCACTTCATCGAGCATTAGCTGCAATGGTGCAGATTCCCAAGGAGTAATCCTCGATGCCAAACTGACCTTAAAACAATACGTGCAACACGATACATAAAAGCCTTAAGAATGTTTCTGAGGTACCAAGAAAGATTTGTGCAAAACTCCTAATAAGGTCATTTAATAGTGTGATGGTATGCTTTGGAAGTATGATCTATCACATAGCGACTTGGAGTTTTCGGTCCCGAAAGGACAAACAGGTAGTCTAACCATCTGTATTCATATCTAAGACTGCGATTCTGCTCTAACAACAGACGTCATGTACTGAAAGTTATGGCATTCTTACATCTGTTTCTCCAAACACGATCATATCAACGTATGGAACACTGTTAGGGGTGGAGATTGTCAGAAAGACACCTGCGCAGCGCACCCCCTTCTCTGTGATCAAAGCTACATAGGTCATAGGGTTTCAATAGACATTTCCCATTTAATCTGCTTTAAGTTAATAAATGATCTTATTATCATATGCTTGAATGCTGCCACATCCTCACCAAAAGGCGGTACTCGTACCACCAGGTGTCAGCTCAATATGGCCTTAGATGCTAATGAGCTATATAAATCATAATAACAACAACCTTCACCAGTTGACTAGCACTTCTCCAGGGTGTTCCGATAGTTAAATTTCTATGCGCCATCTTGAAGCAAGATGGCCACCACTCAAATCATAGACGTCACCCATCAAGAATCCGTATGTAACGAAATTAGAAGGCAGCATCTTGGCTTAGATACAATCTTATATACATGAAAATGCCATTATCACGCTCCGGTTAATTATTTAAATACTGTACACGACTTCAAATAGTCTACTATAAATCCACAGTTTGATTTATATCTGTTTCTAGAACACCATCTATGAAGTGTCACCACGAAATCTAACTGAAATCCCTTAAGATTTGCTCGCCGGATTTTTAAAGAAACGTTTTTGAACATAAACGTTGTGAGGGGAGGGAGATAAAGTACAATGCACACACAGAGTCAGAGAAGGGCAAAATATTGCGATTTATACTTTTTTTTACAATAAAAACCTCCTTCAAATGAAGCTGCAAGACAAAATACACAGAGGGTCCACGATCCCGGATGAGAACTGCCCCTTTCTGTGTCTGACCCATCCCTCGAAAACAGCACTCAGGTATCAACCCGATAACGCTAACCCGGAACTAGATAATAGGTTTAAAGATTGTAGGTGAGGAGCCGCAGGGTTGCTGCGGATGTTTGAAGAAGTTGTAGTTGCCAAATCGGGGTCGTGGGACAGCCGACGAATAGCGTTTCACTTTCGCAGCATCCTGGTCAGAAACAGGTTGTCTCCTTAAAAAGGCTCTGGGGTCTTGCACGAGCGATGGTTAACGGCAGCGGACGTGCGGAGTATTAAAACAGTAGCAGAACGATGCACTGCTATGTATCCGGGTCCGAAGAGATGAGAAAGTTAGGTGGCGTGAAGAGAGAGAGAAAGTACGATAGACAACAGTGAGAACTGAACATCAGACAATGCTGTGCTTGGAGAGAAGAATGCAGATAGGATTAAGGCGAAGAAGAGTTGGATGATTTTGTTCCAATGCAAGTCCTACATTGATATTAGCAGAGAGGAGCTAACTACACAGACAGAGTAATCGCTGACATCAGAACGTACAACAACCAACCCGGTGAGAGATTTTGTATTTATTATTTCCTTTTCAATTGCATTCTGGCTGAATATTCATTGAAAATACTGTTCCGATGAGGAGGATATTAGTCAATGTGATAACAACAAATTAATCAAATTTATTTTTCTGTTTATACTTTGGCATTACCACTAGGTCAGAGGAGTGTGCAATAAATCATGAATACAATCGTTAATCGCATTTAGCAGTCACGTGCGCTTGAACCAAGGTTCACTTAAAAATCGTGTGCTACTGCACCCTCGCTCCTGACCACTCGGCTAAGTCAGGCCCTGTCAAGGCCGAAGGCAATCCACTTTGACATACGAGTACTCAATCTTCAATTATTTCTGGAATTTTGACTGACAAATCTTTCCTCGATGGCATTAAAACCAGAACCAACGAATCTGAATATTCATTCTGATACGAAGAGGGAAAAAGTAGGAAACTCCCTTTTCCCAATGGGAAGGGAGTCTCCTTGTAACTGGTTAAATCTAGAGTCCCCCCCCCCCAGTAAGAAACATTCCATTCGTTTCAGAAGAAAAATATTTGATAACTCTTTCTACGAAATATTTTTTGATAGCAAGAGTCGCGCGCGCATACTTAATAGAATTCAGTTTGAGTGATCAGAAATGTGCCCCATGATGAGAGAGAGAAAAATAAGACAAGAGTTAACCGATGTTTAAATTGGTTCACACACACACAACGTTCAATCACTGACACTTTATAATTCAAGGTCAGCGAGAGGTCAAGCAGTGACAGCCGAGTCGCCGCTACATTGTCTCAGATAGACTAACAAACAGACAAACGAAAGAGGAGCATACAATCGCCACTTCTGCACACGGCTTCGTGACCAGCATGCAGACGCTTACCGTGAATTTAGAAGGCAGTTCAGCTGTCATGGCACTTGACTGCGGGTGCAGTCTTACTCCCCCCCCCCTCTCATTATCCTCCCCATTCCTTTAAACTCGCTATCAGGGCTGGGGCCACTAGTGAAAACACCTGACCAGAACGTACATCCGGCAGTGGGGCAGCTGATTCAGGATCTTGCGCTGACGGCCTTTGATGATCTGTTAAAGACGCAGCATGAACGGACGCCAGCAGAAACTAGAAGAATGGAAAGACTTCTCGTACTGACACGGATAAACAATGAATTGAGTTGCTTAGCAACCGGATGCAAGAAACAGAAAACAGGTGAGGATAGCGTAATTTGTTTGTTGTGTATAAGACATGGATTTTTAGACGACTACTTAGTAAGCAACCATAAGTAATTGCAAAGTCTATAATTTCAAAAATTTATGTAAATTGTTAAAAATTAATAGAGTGTAGCTGTTTAATTGTACTCTTCTCAGCGCACATTCATGCGTTAATATGTAGTTTTTGCAATGCAGGTTGGTAATATTCTTGGTGATAATTACTTTTCAAATAGTTGAAATGATTTGAAAAGAATCGACGCATCACCTTGGATGATGAAATTTATACTCGAATTGTAAGCCAGCGTTGAAAAGGCATGTTCTCTGACAACTGTATCCTATAGCAGGGGAATGCCCGAAATCTCAGGCCTTACCATATCCACCATACAGTCCTCATCTTTAACTTTTTGATCGTCGTACATTTAAACCATTTCGACATGCGCTTTGGAGCGAGGGGAAAGCAAGCTCACTCAAAGTTTGATGTAAAAATTGCTTTCATTATTTACTAACTCTTTGGGGGAACTATAAAAGAGGCAGGAGGCGATTACAGTGAAAATAATAAAAGCTCCAAGTTTCTTGAAGCTGCGTATCCTGGAATTCATCCTATTTATTGATTAATTTTTTTTTATCTTTGTAAACTTCGATAATAAACTAAAACAAAGACGCTTAGTGATTGGAACTCTAATGAATCATTATTAACCCAACTTCTCTAATGAATCATTATTAACCCAAAATTATTTGGATTCATATCATTCCATTTTGAACAAATGGTTCGATTATAGTGCCGTGTGGACTGCCGAATAGATCCAGCCTTTTTTTTTTTAATAAAGAAGTCTACATTATCGCTCACTGAAAACATGGATAATGTCCACAATAATCGTGATGCCGGACAGCACATAATGGCGTTCTTCCATTCCAGGAAACTTTAAAAAGGGGTGAAAACCAACTTTGCTCAAGCGTTTGGGAAACACCTGATTAGCAGGGATTTTCCCACAGGCATGGACAGCACGTCTCGTGGATTTCAAAAAATATTTACGCTAATAACTTAATTGTCACATATTTTATGCTGGATCCGCAATCTGAAAATAGGGATTTGATAATTTAAACCTTTTTCTTGAGACTCTGGTAAAGCTCCATCTCGTATACGAACCGAAAGAAGAGTGGTTGCAGCCATTAATCTAGCCGCAAGGACCTCTATATAGGTCCGCTGCCTTCTGATAAATGAAAATAACACTTTCATTTATTTGTGATATTTGCTAATGTTGTCAGGATGCTTTAAATCTGTGCAAATAATCTTTATTTTCCTCTTTAGATAACTCGCTGTCCAAGAAATTACATCTTCTTGTGGATAATTGTATAGAATAGATGGATTAAGAAAACTTTCCCTAGTGCATCAGATGATGCACTCCTCAAAGTCCACGAATATCCTGTCCTGAACTGGGGGGAAAAATAAAGACATCTCCAGTTACCAACAGCACTCCAGAATGGTGCCCGTGATACCTCCATCAGTGGGTGGATTCGGCGCACCAACTAAAGAAGGAAAGCATAGCCAGCTTCCTTTCGCAAACGAAAGCACTTCCTGTGGAACTGAAACTCGGTTGGAAAGATGTCAGAGTACTTTCACTGGGAAGGAAAGAATATTTCCTCCGGAGGATCTTCGCTACATTGTCATCGATGGTACCAACGTAGCTCTAAGGTAACGACTATACTTATTGTACTTACAATTTTTTATGTGGCAAACTTTTATTTCTTCCTCTGCACGAACTAAAAGCACCACGTCCTGATTAAAATTTATTTCGTTTTGTATTTCACAACAATTTCTATCAACCACGCTCGATGAAATAAGTCACACCTAACTGATAGCAATCATGACACTATAACATGTTAGCAGACAAAAGTTAAGGTGTAAATGACAAAAGTACAACAGACTGCAAAATATAATTTGCAAAAGTCGATGGCATTTGACTTTAGAACATATATCTGAAAATGAGTGTCCAGAAGACGAAGTTATAAGCCTTAATAGGAGCATGATTACACCTGACAGCCAGCCATCAACACTCCAATGTGCTATCATCCTTTGAATGATGAGAGTTCAAGGTGATATCCAAAGTGAACATAACATTGGAGCATTTCTCTTGGGTTCATTGCCATGTTCAGGATACCATTTAAAACGTATTTTGTCTGCGATGGAGTGAGAGAGATATATAGATCGCAAATAGCCTTGCAGCTTACGGGATACAGATCCGCTAGAGGCATTCTATCTTGAAGCGACCGAAAACTCGGAAAAGAGTCCCTTTGATATCATCTCTCTATCTCGTCTGGCAATTGGATATCTACTGGTGTCGAGACCCTTGTTCGACCAACTTCGCAGCTCTTCGAGATATTGTATCCTGGAAATGTATTCAGACTCTTGTTCCTCCCTGTGATTGGCGGGTATTAATCTTGCCAATGCCTTATTTTCTTGAGCCGACATCTGAAAGCCTCAGAAAGTTGACTATACATCAAAATAGACAAAATTTTTGGCAATAAGGCCCCCAAATCCCCTCAACTGATCTAAATGCACTAAAAATTCCTCTCCCTTCTACAACCGATTTCAACTGGAAATCGGTTTTAGAAGGAGTAATTAATTTTGGCGGAGAAGATGGTTAAGGATGGTGTTCTGTTCTCCACTAGTGAAGCCAACCAGTATGACAGTGGCCACAAAACCATGCTTTAGTATTTGATATCAATAACTGGACTTACGCATATACGCTTTCAGTTCGATTTATAAAGGGCAACTCGACTATACCTTAACTTTTTCCCACGAGTTTATATTCGTTTTGGAAAGAATGCTACGGATAAATACGCTGCGCTATTGTAAACCACATTAAAAATAAATGCTTATTTATATACTGATAACTGAAGAATAGAAAATGTCTTTTACTGATGAGATAATGCCATCTTTAACATTATAAAAGAAAAGTGTAAAACACTTCGAAAAATCGATATTCACTTTCTTCACGAATGCAAATCGTTTTTGTAAAGCGCGAGATTTCATCCTTTCAAAACACAAATACTGTAATTCCAAAAATAAGCGGACACCTGCACGTTTCAAAGCACCCTCTATTGATACTCGTACAATATGTGTTAACGTTCGTTAGCCTTAATTACACACTGTATCCGTCTCGGTACACTTCCAACCAATTCTTGATATCAGAAAGGTGATGTTTTGGTCCATTCCTCCTTCAACACAGCGGGCATCTCAAGTACTGATTGTTCGGATCAAACCAAGTACTCTTGGTTTGATCCGAAGCCAACTGGACGATCTGCTGTTCATCGCAAAGGGATGAACATCAAATCAAGAATTGGTTGGAAGTGTACTGAGGAGGATACAGTGTGTAATTAAGGCCAAAGGACGTTAACACATATTGTACGACTATCAATAGAGGGTGCTTTGAAAACATACAGTTGTCCGCTTATTTTTGGCAGTATAGTATAGTTCAAGCCAAGAGATCCGCAAGTCACAACAAGCTATACAATGTGGCATGGCGCATTGTAATGCTGGAACGGAAAAGGACCTCCTTATACTGTTGCCACAGTGCTGGAAGAGCAGGATTGTCCAGAATGTCAACGTACTGCATTGTTCCAAGAGCAATGACGAATGGTCCAGACTCAAACCACGAGAATCAATCCCAGTCAGTGACAGCCCCTCCTCCAAACTTCACAGTTGGAATGACCTACTCTGGTAAATAAAGGTCTCCGGACATCGGTGCTATTAGATCGGAAAACCGTCTACCGTCATACTTTCCAGGAACCGTTTACGATGGGTTGTACACCACCAAAATCTACTCTGTGCATTGCATGCTGTGATGTTTGGTTTGTGTGTTGCAACTCTTCCTAGCGCCTCCGTAGCCAGGTGGGAAGGAGCAGCAGTGCGTAACACACGCTTCTTGATTAGACCGGGGTTCGAGCCCGTCACCACCAAATACGGAGGATGCGGAAAGGTCAGGGAATGACCACCGCATATTCTCGGAGCAATTTGGCCTTAGTTGCTAATGCTCCTAAAAACCAAAACAACAACAACAACAACAGCAGCAGCAGCAGCAACTCTTCCGTAAAATGTGGTGCAATGAGGATTTCCTTGTATCGCGTTTGTAGTAATATCTGTTTTTGTGGTGTTCCTAAACAGGCAGGATCTACGCACCACTCTTCTGGGCTCTCTCCAGTCTTTTATTTCTGTGGTCTATCCGAACGTTTTCCGGATGTGGTAGCACCACGATGTTTCTATTTGGTGTCTTATTCAAATTGTTGGGTTTTAGGTGCATCTGCAACCTAGGCCATATTGCACCGTATGTCTGTAAATTGCGTATGTTCTGTGGTCGATTTGCTGTTTGCTGAGTTAAAAAAAAAAAACTCAAATCTCCGAGAGAAAAACTATGCTACCCTCGCCTGAGATCACCTGAATCTATGCATGCGGATCGAGTGAGATCGACTAGCTCAGCCACGTTGTGAAAAAGACACTTAAAAATTTTTCGCGTTATTGACAGGATTCGAACTCAGGTCTTTTCCACCCGGTGTGGGAATGACGGCGATTATACCAACTGTACTACCCACGAGGGTTTCCATTTGGTGATACGTCAGCCACCGTAGACCTAGGGTGTTGCAACTTTGCTATAATGGTAGTTCGATTGCCGATATGGCATACTATCTTGACTCCGTTGGAAGTTACTAAGCTGAACACCTCAAACCCATCTACTGTGATTCGCTGATCTGCTTGCTTCGAGTATGGATGCATTTGCATATTCCAGTGCATAGCGAGTATGGTTAACTTTTCACAAATTCCAGGGGTGCCCGGATACTTTTGGAAATATAGTTTTATCTATTACTTCATCATTAAGTATTCCCTCGTGTGAGACCAACTCCTACCAAAGATATATTTAGTACATACACGATAGATTTAAATTAGTTCAATTAAGAAATTCTTAATAAAAGATGTGTTAAAGAATATTGAATGTACTTCCTTGTAGTCACGGTTGTCAACAATATTTTTCATGCCGAGGAATCCAAATTTGCATTGACTGGTTTCGGATCAGAGGTCACCAGGATATAACCGTTTTCGTACCTCTTTGGCGCAAGGAGTCGTCCACCTTTGACGTTCCAGTAAAAGGTAATATTTGCTCTTTGAGTTGATAAAGTGAGTTTTAAAATAACAAATAAGGATTCATAATCTTAATCTATGCATGCGGAATGTGTAAGATCGTTGCTCTTTGCAGAAGTTAAGTTAACAGTAGAATATTCTGATACAAACTGAAAAAAGAATCAACTGACAAGTTCTGATTGTGAGTGCGCACAGCGAGCGAGTTGATCTAACAGTGGAATGGAAATGAAAAATATTACTAAATAGAAAAACGATTGGTGGCTCAACCTTCTCTGTGCACATCTTGCTCTTTTCCCCCACACAATTCCTATTCTTGAGTCGCCAATTGTTTTTCTTCTTAATGTAAACTTCGCGAAATGTGAGCTATAAAAGTCACCAGTTTTTTCTGCATGGACTCAAATAGGGTGGCCTCAATTCTTAAATACACAAAGCAAGCTGATTTAACAAATAATATGGATGTGAGCTCTCACGGACCGCGGTGTACAGAACATACAAGTGACGACGTAAAACGAGGACTTATTGTATTCGCTTTACGCGGTTTTTTAGAAACCCGTTCCACTGCGTTAAGCGAAGAAATACTGTACTAATTTGCGCTGAGCCATTACTCTGGCTGTCCTCCCATCCTTAAAACTGGTTCTTTTGTGTAAAAAAAAAAAAATACAATATAAAAAAACATCTCGAAAACAGGGGCACAAACCGGATATGGAATATTTTATTCATCGCTGTACTTTCCCACATACTTCATGCAAGTGTTTAGGGACACTAAGATCGAAACTGCGATCCGTCTTGTACATTTTCTGTAATAAAATTGCAGATGCACGTCTCAGTGCTTCTGCTTCGATTTTTTTTTAAAAGAGTCATAATTTGTATTCTTCATTGGTCTGCCAATTAGTGATAACTTATGGCCACTGTTTCCGGCATTGCTGGTTAATTAGATTTTCATGAATTCGTTGTTCTTCGGTGCAGAGCAAGCAAACTGCCTCATTGTCACGTTACGGTGTATCAATCACAATGGAAGTCAAAAGTGAATTCACCACATTGAGATAACTTCAACATACAAAGAGATTGCCATCTATATGTGGATAATATAAAATCCGAGGGAACAACAGTTTGTTTTGCGCATGAGAAACATCCGTTTATAAAGGTATACGTAGTGTTGGGGAGGGGAAGGGGATCCTTTTTCCCATTGTTTATGTACTTGTATGAATGAGTGTGTAGGAAACCGCAACGAAGAAAGAGTGCCCTAAATTAACCCCCAAGTGTCCACTTTATTAGGTGCACTTACCTAATAAAGTCGTGTCACAATCACATGACTTGCTTGCTATTTGCATTGTATTTGATACAAAGTGCACGTGTGTGACATCCTCTTTGCCACATCCCGGAATTTCACGTAATTATGAACTTGTGGGATCATTTGGAAAGACCCATAAGGTAGCGACAATGCACACCTTCTAGAATCAGTGTCAAGGAGGACTGCTGTTACTATCATTGTCCAAGGAAGACCAACTCGCCCTTCATTGCATTCTTTGATATTCCGGTAAGGTAGAATTTAAAATGGCCGAGTTTTTAATGGTGGCGTTGCTATGTGACTCTTATTACATAACAGTATAAAGATAGGTTGCAACCCTGATATCTTCCAGTCACCCCGAGGATGGAAATGTATAATTTGCGTTCATTAATATTAATCGTGACATCTGGGAACATTTTAATTCCTTTTCAATTTGGACATTAACGTGGCCCAATGAATACAATTGCATGCATGTCCATCGATCTTGAGAGTTGCCTCAAAAGATCACACGATTTCATTGGACAAATTTCATTATTTTCGCAATATTCGGTGAATCATTTTCTGCAAATTGAACGTCACGGACTTAATCCGGATCATCCTCATTAAGTCCCTCACTCAATTCTTGTATTCTGTACCTTTTTTTTTTTTTGTAACCACTTCTTGATTAGAGTACAGAAGTTTGGAATTCCCAAAGTACATTTTCTGATAATCAAACGAGCCCAAAATGTAAAGCAATACATTCCGGATACGGCGATTGATTGAGTACCCGCAATGAAAGACCCTAAGACGAACTTCATTCAGTTATCAACCGGACAAGTGCAATTCATTATCGATTAAACCTCTCCACGATGACCTTATATGCGTGGAATTTCAATCAATAGCCAGGAACGGATGAAGTATTATTAGGCGATGATGCAAGATGCCGGAATATGAACACGTGTGGGAAAGAGTACTGAATGGAAAACGTGCGTGTCTCGAACACCACCCACCCTGTAGAAATATTCGGCTACCACCCTAGTTAAAAGCAAATGGAGGGTTTTTGCACCTACTAATCACGAAATTTAGGGTAAAGACTGTACGTGGGCCAGCGTACAATGAAAGTGTCTCACCTTCGGTTACAACGGTAATGATTACCCGCGCGTGCCTGCCACGAGACACGTTCGGCAAGGTAACAATAACATCACGCATGCATAGGACGTCGTTAATCACTCAGGACCTCTCACGTGATGCCATTCGAGACCTCCCCTAAGCTATTTCGTTAACGCGGTGCGGTGACCTTCGTCCGACGCACTGAATTGGCGCTTGGCCCCTTTCAGTATTGTCAATTCGCCCAGAGTTCGTTGTGTGAATGGGACCGAATGCTTCTCTTATCCAAGAAGGTCGTGTAAGGCTCAAAGATCATTACGCATAAAGTTCTTAGTAGCCGTTACCAACATCCGCATTTTGGCTGACCTCACTGATAAATCCGCACTTTCACGTGGCATGCAATTAAGATAGACAAGACTTCGTAAAATACACTGTAAATGGGAATCGAATTTTAAACAACAAAAGCTGTAAACTGACATTAATGTAATGTTCATTGGTGGACGATCTGTTTTCAGCTGAGTGTAAATTACAACAATAAAAAAATTTTAGGCAGACGATCTGGACAAATCGTGGACCAAACGATTCGAAGAATCGTTTGGTCCACGATTATTAGATAGTTTATTTTTCTTAGGTTTTGTCCACGATTTGGTCCAAGTTAGCCTTAAACAAAGAATTTGTAATTCGTTTTAGACTAAAAATTGCTTGGCAATGTTGCCAAATAAAGCTAAAAAAAAACCTAAGAAAAATAAACTATCTAAGACGACTAAAAGAAGTTTCGACACAGAAGGCTAATGTTATTTTACAGAAAGACACACACTGTTTTCGCCACTTCACAGTTGATTCTTGTACCTTCCTTGTCGATCATGTTTCTGTTGTAATCTCGACAACAGGATCTTCCAAGGGATTTGGCTGCTCCAAGATATACTACACTGTGATTACTGACGTCATTAGGTGATTGCTAGGGTTTCGATACTAAGCTGTGGTAAAAACATCTTCGTAGCCAGCGGTGTCTTATTTTATATTTGAATAGCGAAAGGTTTATTTTCCGGTAATTTCTTAGTGGTTAAGATCTAGAGAATATTTAAGCTGGTATAGGGCTAGGGTCCTTTCTAGGTCTAAATAATGTGGATTTTTTTTCATGTGAAATACAATTTATATTCTGTTTTAGGAGCAATTTCTAATAGTAATTTTCTGTCCTGTTACCACAGATTCGAGCATCCTTTCTCGGTTGGAGAAAGAGCGTCTATTGGTGTTCACTCCTTCCAGGCACGTGGCAGGTCGTCATGTGATCTGCCAGGATGATCGCTATATTCTGAAGTTGGCGGCTGAAGTGGAAGGAGTTATCGTATCTAATGACGTATACAAGGACCTGGCGAAAGAGAAGCAGTATCAGAAATCAGTTCAGCAAAATCTACTGCACTTTAGGTTTGAAAAAGACAGGTAGGTGGCTTTTTGGTGTCATCACTGACAGAAAAAAGCGATAATAAAGTTTAAAAAACTTCAGTTGCTGTGTTTCAAAATGTTCTAAACCAGCGGTTCCCAACCTTTTTTGACTCGCGAACCCCTTTCAACGTAAAATTTTTTTAGCGAATCCCTTTCAACATAATATTTTTAAAGTGAACCACTAAGCCTATATTCTCTGAAATCGTATAATACAGTATTTCTGAATTTTTATTATAAAATATTTCCAGTACTACGTTTTTATAAGCGACATAGCGTAATAATATAAATTATTATTAAGTATCGTTTATACTTTGTAAAGCAGTTATTAATCAGTCCAAACTAGATTTCGAACAGGCTAAGAGTAGAAAACTTGCTTCTTGTCCATTCTGGTCTCTTGCCAAAACTATTGGCTGCAATTTTTGTCCACCTCTGTTCCCACTTCTGTCAAAACCAGACGGTTCTGTTGCCGCATCAGCCAAAGATAAAGCTGACCAGCTAGCATCGTATTTTCCTTCCAACTCATGTATTGATGATCTTGGTAAATCACCTCAAACCATTCCATTCAATGTCTCCTGTGGTCTACCGTTAAAAGGATGTCAGGATTTTGATGAATCTGATTGCTAAGAAATATCAGGTGCTGATGGTATTTCTCTACTTGTTCTCAAAACCTGAGCTCGTGAACTTACTTCTGTTCTTTGCTGCTTTTTTCACTTTCTTATTCCAAAGGTGTTTTTCCTTCTGCTTGGAAATTTGCTCATATCCAGCCAGTTCCTAAAAAGGGTGACAAATCCCTCCCATCCAATTATCGTCCCATTGCAATTACTTCTACTCTTTCTAAAGTAATGGAGAAATCAATTAACCGCCAACTCTTAAACTACGTAGAAACCTTCCGTCTGATCAACGATCGCCAGTATGGATTCCGTCAGTGTCGATCCACTGGTGATATTCTGGCTTATGTTACCCATTTATGGACTAATTCAATGGAAAGGTTCGGTGAAGCATAAGTAGTTGCTCTTGACATCTCAAAGGCTTTCGATCGTGTTTGGCATGAAGGTCTTCTAAACAAGCTTCCATCCTATGGTTTGCCAACTATTTTTTTGTAATTGGGTATGAGTTTTATATCTGACCGCTCACTGGTTAATGGTAGGTGGCTCTCTGTCTTCTAACTACTCCTCTAATTTCGGTGTTCCCCAGGATTCAGTTCTTTCTCCTACTCTTTTCGTCTTGTATATTAATGACCTTCTTCCATTGACTGGAAATCCTATCCATAGTTTTGCTGATGATAGCACATTGCATTCCACTTTGAGAAACCTTTCCCTGCTCAATCAGCTTCAACTTCTTGAATATCCGCTACCAATTCCTTAAATGCTGGTCTCCGGGTAATGGTAGTGGGGAAAAGATAACTTAATCTCGCCGACGGGGCTAGCCAGGTGGGTAAAGTGCCTGTCTGACAATCCAAAGGTCGCGGGTTCGAATCCCGGCTCGGGCTTGGATCAGAGTAAAACGCAAAAACTTTGGGAGGTGCATTATGGCCACAGAAGTCGATGCGCCAACAACTAATAAAAAAAAACAAAAAAAACTTAATTTCAATCCTTCTAAGACTCAGTCCTGTCTTATATCTCGCAAAAAGGATTCTTCATGCTCCTATGCTTATCTTTGGTGACACTCTGATTTCTAGGCAAGTTGATATATCTCTTCTGGGGATAACCCTGACTTATAATCTCTCTTCGCACAAGCACACAAATCCGCCCTGCCATGGAATATTGTTCCCACATCTGGGGCGATGCCCCCAAAACCTCTCTCAGGCTTCTTGATTCCATTCAGAAGAGGGCAGTTAGGTTAATTAATGATTCATCTCTAACAGAGTCTCTCCACTCGCTGTCTCATAGACGTACTGTTTCTGCTGCATGCCTCTTCTACAGATACTTTCATGGGCACTGTTCTTCTGAATTGGCTTCTATAATTCCCGCTCTCTCTTTCAAAACAGTCCAAACACGTGCCGCCACCAGCCAACATCCATTTACTGTCCAACTTCAAACCCACAGAACCAACTTTTCATCTTCTTCGTTTATTCATTCAACTGCCGTTTTCTGGAACGACCTTTCTTCTTATGTATTTCCTTCTTATGTATGTATTTCCTGAAAATTACAATCAACAGAAGTTCAAGTCCAATGTCAACAAGTATCTTCTTTCAACCTTCAACCCATGCACGGTAGTAAGTACTATAGATTCTAAAAAAGAAAAAAAAAAAAAGTACACAACAGTGGTGCTTGAGAATCAAAAAATAAAAAATTAGAATGGAAAACAAATTTACAGTATTTAACATGATATACTGTAAGATAGTAAACTAATTATAAGGAAAGGAATTATGGGAGATGTGGTTTCTTTCTTTGGAAATTTTTTACTTTTTATTTAATTTTATTTTACTTTATTGTTTATTATTATGTATATATTTTGTAGTTTACAATAATATACCTATGTAAATAAATCTAAGCAGACGCCATTATAGAATTTTTAGTGCGAACCCCCTGGAACACTTTCGCGAGCCCCCAGGGGTTCGCGAACCACCGGTTGGGAACCGCTGTTCTAAACTAATAGGCATTTGAACATTGTTCCACAATAGTACTTTATGTTTTAGGTTTATACCTGTGGAACATCCTCTAGGTGCAATGGGACCGTGCTTGGAAATGTTTCTGAGAAAACCACATCAACATAATGTAACGCCATCTACCGGAAGTCCAAATGCAGCATGTTTCGACACTGGTAATAGTTTATTTTATTAATTATTTATTATTACACTGAAAGGAAGAATTAATGGGATACCTTGTTCCTCGGTTGGTTTGTTTGGGCATTTCTTAGGCGCATCGACATCTATGGCCATAGTGCGCCGCTGGTTCTTGGGCAACGCGACGCTGTCACCCCTCTCGCTGGACGAACCCATCGCTTGGCAGGTATATAGGTACACTGCGTTCACGTAGACGGTAATTCGTTTATCAGTATGGATAAACGTCGTTAACCGACTTTGAAAGAGGAATGATAGTGGGTGCCCGACGCATGGGTCACTATCGCCGAGGTGGTACAGAAATTGCACTATCCCCGTTCGACAGTATCAAGAATGTATTGGGAATACGCCATTTCCGGAATAACATAGCGCTGTGGACATTTCCATTTTAACCTCCATTCGCCGAATCCGCTACCGAGGCCGTAGCCTATCCGCGGTGATGTCAGAGAATGGGATTTTTCCTAACTTTTAGCGCTGTGGACAGATAAAGGTGGTGGATGAATGCGGCCGTCGACATCTGTCTCGCATTGTTTAAGCCAACCGGAGAGCGACAGTGGCACAAATCACCGCCGACTTGAACGAAGCAAGTGCCAGAAACGTCTCCACCAAGACCATCAGGCGATCATTAACCGAAATAGGTTAATGATCGCCTGATGGTTTTGGTGGGCCGCCGACCCACCAGAGTCCCATTGCTAACACCACGACACAAGACTACGCCTCAACTGGACGAAAGAACATCGGCATTGGACCTTGGATGATAGGAGACAGGTCTTCTGGTCCGATGAGTCCAGTTATTTCGAGCGGACGGGAGGGTGCGTATCTGGCGAAAACTGCACCCGCCATGTCAACAAGAAACTGTTCAGGCAGGTGGACGGCCGACAATGGTCTGGGGCGTGTTCAACTGGCATACGTTGGGACCTCTGGTACGTCTAGACGAATCTCTGAACGGTCCAGGTTACGTGACGATCTTTGCAGAGTATCTGGTCTCTTCATGGTCATCGTGCACTAACAGGGCAATGGACTCTTCCTGCAGGACAATGCGCCTCCCACAGAGCTGTGGTGACTAGAACATGGTTTGAAGAGCATTCCGCAGATTTTACCACCATGGAATGGGGAATGGCCTCCCCGTTTTCGGACATGAACCCTGTGGAGCAGCTTTGGGATGCTGCGGAAAGGTCCGTTCTAACTTTGGATCCTCCACCGAGGAATGTGAAGGAATTATGGCAGCGGTGCAGCAAGCATTGATGGAAATACCTGTGGAACGCTTTTGTGAACTAGTGGACTCAATGCCTCGCCGTGTGATAAGGGCAGAAAGATGGGCTTACCCGTTACTAGGTAGGTATCCCATGATTTCTGTCCACTCAGTGTACTGTGCTTCTTGATTAGCATCAGAAACAGTGCAAAAAAAAAAAGTGGCAGCAGCCACGAAAAGCAGTTTGTGGATCCCGTATTTTAAATTTTGAGGATAAGTATATAGTTGGATTTTTTCGATGTAACTGAAACGCTACTATATCTGCTGTCACAATCAACAACTCTGTCGATAGCTTCAGTGACAGGAAGCTGGATAGGCCTGGTCACTGAATCGAGACACTCACTCGCTAGCCATCACTAGCGCTCCACAGTGTATCGAATCATTATGCAACTCACATTATGCGTCGTCCACGTGTTTCGTTGGCACGACGACCAGTTACCATAGTAACTGGAGTGGCAAATCACCACATTTCGTTGTGCAACGGTACTAGAAAGAAAACGCAAACTTTTAGCTTTCTCCGTTTTACAACCTGCACTGTATTATTTTTATGATGATCACAAAACACCACAACCAACAGCACTAGCATTCTTTCAAGGGGCTGAAGAGGAATTGAGACACGTTGATATTGAACTCGAATTTCTGTAGGTTTTTGATTTCCAGCAAATGCATGAAGAGTAAGGGTAGAGGAATGGGTATGTGTCTGTCTGACGTATAAGTTCTGGTCTTCTTTTCGCAAAGTCCATTGTATTTTTTCTTCTTTTTTTTATGGAAGATGTGAAAAACGTTTTACAGATGACACTAGATTTATTGTACCAATTATGTATCTGCAGTTCACTCATTTATCGACATCTAATGAATGCTTGTAGATTGACGCGTGTTGCAACAACAGATTCTGTTAATCTATGCACTGTTGCCTATTCGGTAACATTTCACACTCAATTGCAGGGAGACCACCTGCAGAACTTTATAACCACCTCCACTCCACCTTTAATCACCTGTTTGGTAACTTTAATTATTTGTATTGTATATTTTTGCACATACTGTACATTTGATAATACATGTATTGTAATATACATCGACTGGCGCCAAAATATTGGAAACTTAACTATTTAAAGGATCTTCAAGTGAATTACTGCTTTATTTCATATTAAATACACTCACTGGCAAAAAATTAGAAACCTTTTGCAATTAGGAGCGACAGATAATTAATTCTTCGTATAAAATAAATATTGTATGCTTTGAGGCTTACTCAGTTGATTCGGTCATAGGGATGACAGGTGAACTTTCTGATTTTCAGACAGTTGTTATTGTTGGAGTACGTTTAGCAGGAGTCACAACTGAGAAAAAGAAAAGAAGAAAATCGTTAGTGTGTCGAAAGCAACCATCTCAAACGTATGCAATGAGTGGAAGATGAAAGGAGAATGCAACTCTAAAAGGAATAAATGCGGCAGAATGTCAGTACTCCAAAACGACACCACAGAAAGATTACTGAAAAATTCAATTTAGGCAAAGAAAGACCCATTTCCTACTGAACTATGAGGCAGAAGTTAAAGAATTAAAGTTGATAAGATTTGCCTATACGAAAGCCCTCTCTCTCTCTCTCTCTCTCTCTCTCTCTCTGTGTAAAACAATTATTGAAAGATTCGACTGGAGTAGTACCATGGGAAAAGATCATGTGGTTTGACGAGTATCAGTTTACACTCTTTTGCACCAATGGTGGGGTGAACCTTATGAAGCCATGCATCCAAACTGTCCCGGGTCCGCCACTCAAGCTCTCGGAGGTGGTATCATGGTATGGAGTATGTTCTGTTGGTACTGACTGAGTCCTCTCATATTATTAGAAGGTCGCGTTACCTCCAATGAATATTCTTCTGTCGTACTAACTTCACCCTGCAATGTTTTATTTTCACCCGGCTTGTGACGGATTCTTTCAAGGCAACACAACTGTCCATCGTGCAAAAATTGGTTCGCGGAACATTCCTACGTTTGCCCTGGCTGCCCAATTCTCCAAATCTGAGTGCAATTGAGAATGTCCAGGATACGTTAGAAAGAGCAATTCGACTTCGCTCTTCTCTACTGACCACAATACAACAGCTAACAAATATCCTGATGAAAGGATGGTCATATCTGGAGCTAAACTCCACGAGACAACTAGTGGAATCCATGCACAAAAAAGGATTTTTGTGCATGGATAGTGGAATCCTTTTTTGGTGGCCTATTATATCGCATAAAGGTTTCTAATTGTTTGACCACTGAGCGTACACTTCCTGGCCAAAATATTATAAGCTGAATCTCAGTATCTCATCTTTAAGAGCTCCAACTGATTGAATTACTGCAGGTAAATCGATTCAGCTGGTGATAGAGAAGTATCTTGTGTAATTTTAAGCCACTGACGTGACAATAATTCCTCTGCAATAATTACTTGTTTCAGTAATGAAAGGAGCGAACTGCAAGCCGAATTTAAGTCATCCCACAGATTTCTGATAAGGAGTTATAATAATCCTGAAAAGAAGACCAACAGTTTCCAATTACATGATTTCCAATTGTAGTGGCTTTTTAATTAAGTTTATTAAATGGTGACAAAAAGCCATCTTATCCTAATTATTACGTACATCGGTATGTTCTCCCAATACACTGTTGTGCTTAAATGAGAACAACCAAATATTGTTTTCTTCTGTCTATTAATTTAATCTTCAAGGAATTAAGATGAAATTTAACCGAATATTTATTTCGCAAAATGTTTTCTTTTCATTTAATTACTAATTATTTGGTTTTAAAATGCTTTTATTTCGTTCCGATAATGCGGAGCAGTTGATTCTTGTTCCCATTAAACGTAAATAAACATTGCTTTAATGTAAGTTCTGGCTCTTGGAAGAAGAACAAAATAGTATCGGCAGTTGATGGCTAACTGGGAAAAATGAGCTTAATTGGAGATCGGAATAATTACTTGGCCGCGCTAATGAAATAAAAGCCGAAGAGACAAAAGAGAACGAAGAAGAATGTTCGTGAGAATGGGTTGCAAATCACAGTCTGGAAATCCTGCATGATTGCAGAGAGAAACGGAAACTCCAAATATCAGCGATCTATTTTTAGGATGCTGGAAGTAATTTCTTGCCGATTAGCAGGGTTGAAAACGAAAGCGAATTAAATCTTGTGTTTCCTTATATAGTAGTAGAGATTTCTAATTTAAGTTATCATCAGCATTTAAGTTATTAACTTCTTTATGTAAAAATCATTTCTAGGGTTTTAGGGGCATCATCAGCGACTTAAACCATATGTCTGTAAATTGCGTCTGTTCTTTGATTGCTTTTCTGAGTGCTGCACGAAAAGCCATGTAACCATCGGGCCTTTTCCACCGGTGTGGGGGAGGATGATGATTATACCAACCGTGCTACCACGCAAAGGTTTTTGGTTTTTTTTTTTTTAGGAGCATTAGCAACTAAGGCCATATTGCTCCGGGATATGCGGTGGTCATTCCCTGACCTTTCCGCATCCTCCATATTTGGTGGTGACGGGCTCGAACCCCGGTCTAATCAAGAAGCGTGTGCAACGCACTGCTGCTCCTGCCCACCTGGCTACGGAGTCGCCCCACGCAAAGGCTCTGAAGTAATGCCCAAATGTCTGAAATTATACAGAGAAATTTGGGATGGCTGGACAAATACTGGCTTTACTATAGTCAAAATTACTAATAATACAAAGATAATTTAAAAAATAAAATAAAACCTAAAATTAATGGAATTGAAATCCCCTTTTTAGTTACACTTTCAGGCTTGTTTGCAAATAAAGAAATCTCGTGAAAATTCGTCCACCAGAAGTCCTGTTTTAACAACAGGACTCATGTTGTTTAAGGCCCTTTAAGGGGCCTTAACACCCTTCCTGTAAGAGTAGGGTATTAAGAAAGTTTTTGCGTTTTAATCTCAGAAAAATTGTCCCGGAAGGAGGGGAAACAAAGCATTTACTATAGGTCAGTGTGCTAGCGCAAAGTTATGCTACGTGTTTGAATGCACGTGACACCACGAAATGCGATAAAAATTCTTGTATTAGCTTATAAACTTCTTTGACTCTACGTAGCCATCCCGAAGTGTAAACAGAAAACTTATAACTTTATTTTTTACAGTGTACATGGGATACAGATGAAAGAAACACGTATTTCATCAATAAGAATGCACGTGCACGGCTTTGTAAGGAACCAAACACTACAAATTTTACCCTGCAAGATTGCTGAAGGGTTCTCTGTGCTCTTCAACGACTATGCTATACCAACCGTTGGGTTCCCTTGACTCTTCGGGAGCGCTAATCATAGCAGATTTAGCGGTATAGTACTTTCTGCCACTGCATGGAACTTCATCTTGGAGTGGAAGCATCTGTCTAGGGTGTCCAGCAGTAGACCGTCAAACATATTTGGACTCCGCTTGTCCAATATCGATTTCCACTGTGCTAATATTCTGCTGAAGCCCTTTGCTATGTTCGTTGCTGACGTCATGAAAATTTGAAGAAAATGAAATTTCAGTGGAGCCTTTCGAATCCTATGGAGGATTGTGTAACCATTTCCAGCTTGATCTTTTATTGACTAAACACTTCCCGGAAGTGTTTCGTCACAGCTTTGAATGAAATTCAGGCAGAAACCTGAGGGTTATTGTATTAGATGCGTTTGACTTCCTCTTCACTCAATTCTTTCAAAAAAGAGCTTCGCCAAACTGAGTTTGATAGTGGTGACAGTTGCCTTTGTGGTGACTTTTTCCTCGCTAATCGAAGGAAATATCTGCATCAGATAATTTCTCTCCACTAAAAAAGCCAACTTGAAAGGATGTCAACCAGGATTGTTTGAGTATCGTAGCGATAGATCCCACAGCACAGTAAAGTTATTCATGCATCAATGACCCGATCTCGCAAAGATGGAGAACTGCCTATTAGTACCGCTCTTTCCGGTTATATTTTTGTATAACAGAACCCTTGCCGTGAAATGACTTTGTTGAAATTTTATTTAAAGTCCTTTGACAAAAATGAATTTCTAATTAAGTAGACATTCCGAAAATGTCATTGCGATGCTGTATTCTTTTTTATGACATGTACCTGTACATAATGACAAAGAACGTTATTGCATTTTGTGTCTTTCTAGTATTGTATATGTAGCGCAGGGGAAGTTTTATTTATCTGTCAGTTTAAATTGTGGCAAAGTGGATGTCAGGGCATAGAGAAATCCAACTTTACGAGATGTAGACATGACTATAGATAACAGATCTCTTTTAAGTATGAAGTTGCATTATAAGATGCAGTAGACCATTAGACGCACCCAGGTTTTGGAAGGTGATTTTTGTGGGGGGAAAAAAGGTTTTATCGCATATGTCCAAAAAAAAAATCAAAAGTGCCACACGCTTAAATTGCTCTAGAAATACATCTTTCTACCACTCATTACATGCGGATCTGGGTCAAGTTTCACTGAGCTACATTGAACTGCAGCCAGCGCAAGCTAGAAACTACCCAGCGATGCATCCTGCTAACTATCACCAGGGCCTGCTACACGGTCAGTTCTTCGGCCATCCAGGTCCTTGCGGGCGTCCTTCCGCTCGATCTAGAAGTCATCCGTCGAGGACTGTATTACTACCTATCCATGGGTTTACCAACCTCCATCCTTGGGTATACCATCAACACCCTCAATGACAGCAAGACTGAAAAGAAAAAAACAAATTGCAGCCCGGCTTCTATAGACTGGCAGGTCAGATGGACAGACACTGACAAGGGTCTAATTACAAACATTTCTCACCGACGATTCACTTGTTTTCCCCCAACACTCCACCCTGGTTCTCCCCAGGTCTTTACGCAACGTTTCTACTAACAAAGCATGGTTCCATCAATCAAAAATTGACTTCCATGGGCATAATAGATAACCTCTATTGTTCTTGTGGACAGATCGAGGACTGAAACCAGCTACTACACATCTGCCCGCTCAATGAAGAACTTTGTAGCATCTTTTACACTAGAATCCAAGACGTACCAAAGGGACATGAACGCTTGTTCATTAGAGAAGAACGGTACTATCATGTGTTCATCGTATTGCCCAAGATTTGTTCTCAAAGTGGAAGACCCTACCGCCTACTCATCCTGGGAACCATAACGATGCCTAGACTTTAGCCAACTGAATGCTCTTGCTATACACTAAGCTTCAAAGGCTCTACTCTGCCAATCAAACGTTCAATACCCGATCTTATCGGGGTAGAGTTTGCTAATCCTGTCTTTGGATATAGGATTCTAGTGGTCTTCGACCACTACTACGGCGATTACTATCGTGATCCCTTGCCGTGTGAGTTTCTTCTCTTTCCGGGGACTTGTTCCTTTCGTCTGGTGGAGCAACTTTGTTCCACCGAACTCCGGCAGCTGCTACACTTTTTTCCAGCTTCACTCCCTTCTTGCACTATTCCCCCTTGCTCGAGTATAATTTTTTTTTAGGACCCACCATGAAAAGCTTAGGTGACTCTGCGCCGGGCTTTGCTAGAGTATCATTGCCTCTCCTCTACTGTCTCCACATGGTGAGTGACAGGTAACACGGGGTTACAATAGGGGCCCCCGCGGTTAAACGGCCAGAAGAACAATACAACCCAACACTACACTTACGCATTTAGTCCTTTACAGTGAACTGTATGCATCACAGTGTTACTACGCAGAGTTGGGGGGGGGAGACCCCCGGTCTGCTTGGCACTGATCACTATGTAGTTCGAAATGTACTCTTCTCAAAAACTCGGTATAGCCACACTCTTCATTACCGATGTAATGGTCTGAACTTTTCACTTTCCTTAAAGTGTTCATCGCCTTCAATGCCATTAAGGGAATTGCTGATTCAGATTTCTAGAAAGAAATATGATTTTATTGATATTGTTCTTTGTAGTAAAGGTTAAGTTGTAGTGGGAGATAAGCGTAAGACTTTACTAGGATAAGCTAAGCAACAGCAAGATAATCCAACTTAAAATAAAAAAATCATTTGTAATATACATTCCGACCAGAGGAATTTTAGACAATATTTTTCGGGAGAAAGTGAGTCTTGTGGTCCGAAGAATACGGTAATTGAAATTTTCCATGGTTGGGACAAAACAAATAATTACAAATCGTACAAAAAAATTATAAAAAATTAATTTACGATTTTTGCTTTAATGACAGGTTATATTTCAATAATAAAATTTACGTTAAGATTATTATTATATTTAATACCACGTGAAATTAATAAAATAGTTTATTAAGCTATTCGCCTATATATTAAGGTGACGTTTCAGGCATATTAACGATACCCATCATCAGACCACGTTGTTGGGCAGAACAAAAATAGGAAGGGTTACAAATACAAATATACGATTCAAAAGTATTACGTTTGAATTACTATTACAATAGAAACCAGATATTAAATCAGGTAAATACAAAGAGATTTTCAGTTACAAGAGACCCTTTTTCATTACTTAATATATATTAATTTATAAACATTTTCATTTAGAAAAATGTTTTTCTCACAATATCCAGGAAAATGAAAATTAGTGAAATCTTAAGCGATTCGCTTTGCCCCAAATTCTTCTACGTGTCTAATTATGATAGTCGTTATTATTATTTTAATTAACTTGTGTAAGTTCCCGTGCAATTATAATACATTTTTCAGAATCTTAAAAACTTCAATTTTTAAATACAAATCAGCCAGTGTGTTCGCGTTGGTACAGATAAAATAGATGGCAACGGTGACCCACCTCGCCTAGCTTATATAAGTCAATCTGCATTCCCTGTGCACCCAGGCCGAAAACTCTCCGAAATAGTGACAAATTCGGAGAAAAGAAGTCAGCTGCCTTTTTTTTTAGAATCTGAAAGAATATCCTGCCTTTTTAGGATTAAAAGGCAGCATTTTGTGCCTTTTTAGGATTGCGAAAAGAGAATACTGCTGCCTTTTTAGAATTAAAAAGGCAACATTTATTTTTTTTATGAAAAATCCCAATCACGAGAGGTATTAGAACCTATAGTACTTAGTACTGTGCTCGGATTAAAGGTTCGGAAGATGAACGATGATACTTGTTGACATTAGACTCGAATTTCTGTACATTGCAATTTTCAGTAAATGGAGGTTGTTCCAGAAAACGGCAGTTGAATGAATAAACGAAGAAGATGAAAAGTTGGTTCTGTGAGTTTGAAGTTGGACAGTAAATGGATGTTGGCTGGTGGCGGCACGTGTTCGGACTGTTTTGAAAGAGATAGAGGGAATTATAGAAGCCAATTCAGAAGAACAGTGCCCATGGAAGTTTTAGAAAAGGCATGCAGCAGAAGCAGTACGTCTATGAGACAGCGAGTGGAGAGACTCTGTTAGAGATGAATCATTAATTAACGTAACTGCCCTCTTCTGAATGGAATCTAGAAACCTAAGAGAGGTTTTGGGGGGAACCGCCCCAGATATGGGAACAATATTCCATGGTAGGGCGGATTTGAGATTTGCATCTCAAAAACCCAGTTTTTTCGATGCAGAGGAAGCAATATTAGTAATATGCTTAGGTTAATGGAGGTTAGAAGTCACAGTAACCTCCAATATGATCTTGCCTTGAAATCGGAGTGTCATCGAATATAAGAATAGGAGCAGAAGGATCCTTTTTGCGAGATATAAGACAGGACTGAGATCAACTAAGTTGTCTTTGCCCCACTGAAGAATTACCTGGAGATTAGCATTTAAGGAATTGGTATAATATGATTGGTAGAATCTATTGTAGAACTTGTTAGTATCTATCTGACCTTTTCTTGTTCTCAATCCTGCCTTTTTAGGATTTTGAAAAGAGAACGCTGTCTTTTTAAAATTAAAAAAAGGCGCACGTCTGTTTTATTATTGAGGGGAAAAAATCTGCCTTCTTTTTAGAATTGAAAGAGCAGTTGTGATATTCTGCCTTAAAATTAGGCAGAACGTATTCTAGAGAAATCATACTGCTCGATGAAAAGATATTCATGCAGTGGTTGATTTTATTAAATAGTCCCCTTTGTTGTGTGCAGTTTTATTTAGTTTTGACTCGCTGGAACTGTTATTTATTCTTCAGATGGACAGCTTCCCTATAAATACAGCAACTTACACTATTAATGTAAAATTTTCTTTTCTTGCAGCTCCAACGATGCGGATAATTCCTTCTGTGGCCGTGACGACCAACAAGAATCCGATGACAATTTCCTTTCCAAAAATTAGCCACGCCGACCAAGTCTCTGGTGGAGTCTTTCATCGTAATGACGCACTTAGCGGTGAAGCGAAAAATATTTGCAAATTCTACGAAATGCAGCGTGTCGCGGTGAGAAGCAATAAGACAGACCCCGTGCTCGCATCCGGCAGACGTCATCAGCCGCTCACCGTAAAGAGCCAGTTGTTTCCAACAGATATTAATCTTACCTCGCAGGAGGTCCCCTCCGCAGTTAATGCATCGGCTTCTCCTCCGTCCCTCAAATCTCCCGAGTCGAAAAATAATAACTGGGCTTATCTTTCTTCATCTCTTCCGGATAGAATTTCGATGTGCGCCGATAGATTCCTCGAGATGGGAGGCGATCACCTGTCTGTGGCTAAGCAACTGTCCGATCCCGAATCGAAGAACAACGGGAGGATGTGGTTCGATCACAAAAATCGCTCGGGGTGCTGTTCTCAACATTGCGCGATAGATGGCGCCACCAACCCGAAGAGTCCAAACGATAGCCACAAGCGTCTGTCACCGATTCAGTGCAGACGATTCAGTTCCAACGTACAGACTACTTGTCCCCTGAAAATGTCAGGTTCATACGCAGGAAAGTTCAAGCAAAACCATTGTCAGATAGAAAACGACCCCGCGCATAAAAAGCAGATCCCTCTGCACAGACTCTACGAAAACGGGCAAAAGACCAGAGGATATTTGCGAAAAGCTGCACATGCTCCTCACAAGGTGGCACCACCAGTGCGCAGAAAAGTGGACGTTGAAACGAAGCAATATCCTGTTAGTTCCCAACCGGCAGAGACAAATTGGAAGGAGCTTCGTGCACACGCTTCCCTTTTCCAGCAGATCCTAATGCCCCCTAGTGGAGAAACCTGGAGAGTTCAAATGAATGGCAACGGAACGTCGAACTTGAAAACATGTGATAATACACCGCAGTTTGAAGCGAAGGTCAGCGACATCGATTCCTTAGCAGGGATAGCGGACTCTTTAAACAACATTTCGCTATCAGACAAGGCCCTTTGGGAAATGAACTGTGCCATACCTTCCACGATGCCCAACGTTGCACACGAATCGGTGTCCTATCATTTATCTTCTTTATTTCCTAAGGAATGTGTGGCCGTTGCTATGACGATGCACCCTCAGGAAAACGACCCAAAGAAGATATGTACAGAAATCCTCAAGATTCTTTCTAGATAACTTCTTGAACTTAACTGTTGTCTTTAAGAAAAAGATATTTCCTCGAAGTTAAGGACAGAGTGGCGAGTGATAATAAATCCTTCTTCCTAAGTTCTTGTTAAGTTAAATCAATGTCTTAAGTTTTATTCTAGCACGTGATTTCTTTTCTTTATGTTTTCCATTTTATCTTCTTACTAATTCTTTTGTCTGATTTATTTCTCCACATATTAAGTCTTTTAGATATGATAAGTTATTTATTTTCAATCTTTAAATTACATCTTATCAATTAAGATGTAATATAAAATCTAAATTTTTATTCTTAAATCAGTTTTGGATTAATTTAAAATGTTTTATCACGATGATTATATAATTATATTTTACTAAGAGAAGTACAGAAGAGAATTTTGAAACTACAGATCGGCTTTGCTTTTTAGTTTTAGTTTTCAGAATTAAGAGACAAAGCTGTTGAATTTGCAAGCGTCTACAACGAAAGATATGATTGCTAATTGTGTAATTATGTATCGTCATTTACAGGGGGGTCAAAAAGATTGGCATTTATCGAGAAGTAGTTGTGATAGAAGGATAATTGTTTGTTGAAAACACTCAAAACAATTCACGAAGAAATGGTCGCTGTTTATGGAGAAGACTGTCCAGATTAGCGTTGTTGCACATTGGTATAAACAATTCAAATGTGGAAGAACCTCGGTGCATGATGAAGAAATCCCAGGACGCCCAGCAACTTTTTTAATAGAAGTGTTGCAAAATTTGAGACATTAATCCTGGTAGATCGTTGTATTAGTGTCAAAAAACTAGCTGCTGAGCTCCAAGTTAGTGAAGAGTCCGTGGAGAACATCATCCATCAACAGTTGGATATGAGTAAAGTGTCTGCTAGATGGGTTCCCAGTCCTCTGACCCCTAACCAGAGAAGGAAAGGGCACAATGTACATATGAAATGTTGTCGATGTGCCAGGAAATGCAGGAGGAGTTTTTTCACAGCTAGTCACCGTGGATGAAACTTGGATCCATCACTACGATCCAGACACTAAACAAATGTGAGAACAACAGAAGCATGCAGAATCACCCCCCTCCCAAAAAAGGCAATGCTGCCAGCCTTTGCAAGGTGTAACACTAACAGATTAGTCCCAAAAGGGTTGTACTGTGACGGCGAAGTATTATTCCAACTTCCTCCTAATGCTGTGTGCTGCTATAAGGGGGGGGGGGGGAACTCTCGAAAGGTATGTGCCTGGTCTATGATAATGCCCCTGCAAATTCCTCGTATGCTGCAATGAGGTGTGTCCACTAATGTGGGTTTGAATACCGCATCCTGCTTACTCCATCGAATTTGCACCCTCCTCTTAAGTCCTTTCTTTGTCGAAAACATTTTGCCTGATTATGAGGTGATTTCTGCAGCCGAGTAATGGTTTGCAGGACAGTCAGAGGACTTCTACAAGCTGGCCTGCGGAAGTGTATAGAAATGTGTCATTCTGCCTGGGACTATATTGAAAAAGTGTAATAAATAAAAAAGATAATAAAAAGTGTTTGTTTCAACCTTCTATCCCAGCTACTTCTAGCTGAATACAAATCTTTTTTTTTTTTTTTTTGAAATTCCTCCTCCGCTTATATTTTCAAACATGCAACTCAGAGAGTTTGGGACTATTCCTTTAGCATTATATGCGCAATTATGGCCTTGCATGTAACAGAAGTTTAGCAATGACGCCACATTAGAAATACTGTGAAATACTGAAATTAAAGCGAAAGCATACAGGGCCACGGTGGCCTTGCGGCAGCGCTGCCGGCTTGCTGAATAGCTGATCGAGGTTCAATTCCAGCTACTACCTTCATGGGAATTTTCCCAGGGGCAATTCAGCATTGAGTTTGGCGGTCTCAAACCGTGGTCGTGAGGTTTTTCACGGAGATTGACTCCGGTTTTCCCCTCACAACAGACAAACCGCCCTTCGCGAAGAGGGGTACACGAAAATTTGATAGGGCTAGGGACGCGAATAGACTAAACTCCGCAGCGTTTTCGCTGCGGACTTTACTCTTTAGGGAAGGGGGTTAGTGGGGCAGTCGTGCTACCACCATCATAAGGTGGGTTGCGGGCAGTCTATTTAACAATTGTTCTGCTCCTGAAAAGAATGCATTGCATGCACTAACGCATGGATTTGAGTTGCGAATAAAATGCTGTTCAGCAAAAATCAATTGCTGAGGTTTGCATCTGCTGCAAAATACGATTAATTAAATCGTATTTCCCTGTTATTTTACTACTTTATTTATTAAGGACCTTTTGAAAACAAATTGTGATTCTGAAATTTTATTTATTTATTTAATAAAATTCACGTGCGCATTTCGAAGGCCTGCAGACTCTCGCATCGATATTATCAGTTATAGCGAATTCAGCGAGGAATTGATTACATTTTTTTCCACGAAAAAAGATTTTCAAATAAATTAGCAAAATGAAAAGTGAATCCGATCCAGTTTCTAATACCACGAAATTTGGAATCATTTTTATTCTTCACTGTTCTGGAATTGTCACCGTACAGACTAATGGAGGTTTCTGCCAATTCAAGACCACAATGACAAATGTGTGATGGGTGAAGAAAGCACTGCAAACATTGATCACATCAAAGGGAAAAAAAAAAAAAAAAAAAATTGAAGCATAACCATTAAGTTGCTATCAATAGAACCAAGCATTACTTCTTTCTCGATGCATAAATTGTCCGTTCCGCCCTCTATCATCGAAATATTTCTGCTTGATGGGTTCTTCGCATGTTGACAGCGCACCAAACAAAACTCCAAATGACGTTTTTCGGAAAATATACATGTTTAGTGAGAAATAAGAACGCAAAAAAAAAAAAAAAAAAACGAATATAGAAATAAGAACGCAAAAAAAAACGAATATAGAAAAGAGCATACATTGAAAACAACCTCTGGGCAAATCCATTATAAATAGAGCGAATTCTCCGCGAATACATTCATACAACAAACCTTCAGAAAAGAAAAATTAAATAAAACAAAAAAAAAAAAAAAAACGCAATGTATCCCATAGCCCCGAGATGGCGCCACCGTACAAGCCCTTCCATCGCAACGAGAAATCTGACTTATCCGGCCATACATGTTATAACGATTGATATAAAACAGACGACGCGTCATATTTTAACAACTTTGGACAGATAAGGGGCCATCGATCACACATAAAAGAGCCGAAGGCAATATTTCCCCGAAGTACTCAGCTGCATGAAATGGAGAGTAACATTTGGCTGACGTCAGCCTAACGTCACCAGATGGTGTACCTCAATTGAGACCTTTAAAATTGCAAACAAAAAACAGAGCGTGTGGTTTAATGCCGGGGATATATTTTAAGTTTTTATTGCCTCTCCACTGCAATAACATGCGACTGAAAACTAAATGATGTAAGGAATATGACCAGGCTATGCGATGGAATCTATAAATCTTGAGAGAGGAAACAGGCTTAGATAACAAAACTACTGATGCGAAGTAAAACTCGGGCGCAGGCTTCGTTATTTAACCTCAAGAGGTCAAATAAACGACGAGCTACAGAAAAATGACAAGGAGAAACAGAAAGAGACAAGTTAAGCGAGAAATGCTGTCAATAAAGGGGAGTGAAAATTCATCACAGAGAGCGAGTCTCTTTGGAGTTCTTAAAGGATAGTTTCTTCGTTCATTTCTCATATCAAAATCCTTTAAGGGATATTTCTCCAATAACATTTATAAAATCCTCTTAATCCAATTTAACCCCGTACCCAATTATTTAAAAGATTTAAGTATTTCACAAAAGGACTGAATTAATCCCCAAATCAGCTCCTTAAGCCTAAGGATTTTTTAATCCTTAATGGAATTTATAAAGAACATTAGTCCTTATATGAAACCTACAAAGGAGTTCATTAATCCTTAAAGGATAATTTATATGTTAATAACGAATTTAATTGGAAGGATTTAATTTGTGACCCTTCTATTATGCAAATCATTTTCCATATCATGCGATCCTTAATTGGATTAGATCAATTAAATCGGAATTACTTAATCAGCTTCTTAATTCTAAGGAGCTCTTTCGCCCTTAATCTATAAAGGAATGAATCCCATAAAGGAATAAATATAAATTAATCCTCATTAATTCTATAAAGGATTAATTCTCTTAAAGAATGGGGATCATGTTCCTCGATTAAAGGAATATAATTAAGATTAATTGTTTAATAGAAGAATTTAATTCTATAAATAAATTTAAATTACTCGTCCAAATGAATACATAAATTAATCCTATAAAGAAGTTCATTAATCCATCATAATCTCCTGAAGTTTAAGGAGCCCTTTCATCCTTAATCGAATCTATAAAGCTCCTGAAGTTTAATGGATCCCATAAAGGAATAAATATAAATTAATCCTCATTAATTCTATTAAGGATTAATTTTCTTAAAGAATGGGGATTATATTCCTTGATTAAAGGAATGTAATGAAGATCAATTGTTTAATAGAAGAATTAAAGAATTTAATTCTATAAATGAATTCAAATTACTCGTACAAATGAATACATATAAATTAATCCTATAAAGAAGTTCATTAATCCATCATAAGCTCCTGAAGTCTAAGGAGCCCTTTCATCCTTAATCGAATCTATAAAGGAGTTCATTAATGCCTAAAAGATCGAATCTATTCTATAAAGGAGTTCGTTAATGCTGAAAAGATGTTAATTCAATTTAATTCGAAGGGTTTAATACTTTGTGAAATTAAGTTTCTATTATAAAACTAACTTTCCATATCATGCGATCTTTAACAGATTAGATTAATCAATTCAATCAAAATTACTTAGGAAAGTTAAGGATTACATTGATCCGTAAATTTCTTAAGGATCGATATAATCCGTATAGTTACTTGCCATCTCTAAACAAATATATGTATATAAAATAGGATGTATATAATCAGGATATTAAGATTGCTGTTAATTCGTAAATTGTTAAAAGTCAGAATGCATTTGCTCATGCTCATAGAAAGAACTATTTTCTCTGACTACATCAGTTAATTCAAGTGGTATTCTGCACAAATACCACTCTCCCATTTAAGAAGTCAAAGACGAGATTTCTCTGCTCTGAGGTTAATACCGGGTGGAATTGAGGGGAACAAAATAATACCCCCATTGCGTGCCAACATAACTCGAAGGCATATACTGAACCACTCCGTGGAGGGTCTGAATACGTAAAAGAATCAAGTAGGATTAGTTCTTTTGTACATTCCGAATAATCGTTTGTATATTCAGGACACGACAGACACATGCAGCTAGATTTATCTCCGAATGGAGAGGGGAAAGATCTCCGTGGACGGGAAAGGGGTTATTGCATCTCGATAATCTTTTTTGGACTTTGGTTTGAGTAGTTTCACGGATGTAAACATGTTTTTCATCCTTGGAGTAATTGATAATATCCATTAAGCGCTTCAGTGAAGACATACTTTGAAAATAAGGTGGAAATATGAAGTATACAGTGAATATCTGATGTTTACTACCACTGAAAAGAGCTTGGACTAAAATGAGGTGTTCTTTTTTAATCTGATGTCATAAAAGTAATTTTTATCTTTTCAAAAAATTAAGCTTTGTGGACCGGCAATTAAGAACCACTCTCTGGATGAAGGCAGAGAAAAAATTACAGCTAATCTACCATCGTAACAGACAAACCAACCTTCTGTTGGCACTAACCTCAAAAGAGTCTGCAGAGATCGAAACAACTAAACCTATTTATTTCTGTTAGCAGTAAAGAAAGAACGAGAGAGAAAAAAAAGGAATTAAACTATCCCATATATTGTATAAGGCTACGTAATTCGGTAATTAATTTATAATAAATATATCGACTTCATTACTGCTCTGTAGCCAAGTGAATTATTACAAGAGTCATCCAAACCTCGGCTAATGAAATAACTACAGTGCCTTATGATGTCTAATAATGGATTACCCAGCACAGGTGGAGCTTCATACGCAGCTATTAGACGCAAAGTGCAAAGGTGTACCACAGCACCCTTTCCTGGTTGTACTCAGCCTTCCAATTAGCAGAAGCAAATTCGTATTTAATGTCTTTAAACACCGTTGAGATGAACGATGTGTCTCTCACCAAACATCTGTCCTGAAAATTAATTCGTAACAGATAATGCAGTGACACTATTATATAATTAAATAGACTTCACAACGAACCCATCATTCCACGATACGGTGTCGTGTTCAATTATATGCGTGTGGTGTGTCTTAGTGGACATTAATTCGAGCCTGTGTTGCCCTTTTGTACACGAAGCCCTTCTGAGTACAAAAAGTTAACGAGGAAAAGCTGTACAGATAAAGCATCACACAAGTGAACTTATTAACCGCATTCCTGAAATTAATTAAAATTAAATTACTTATGAAGCGCTAAAGCTATTAAAGTTTTTACAGCATGGTAGCACTGCTCTCGGTAGTGCTGTCACTACGAGTTTTCTCAGTATTGCATCACAGATCCCGTTTCTAAACGTATTACTCCCTGTTCTTTGTGATACGGTGCCATTTCTGTGGTAGCTGTTTCCTTCTGGAAATATAGTTAATTTGATGGAAAGGAAGACTAAAACGACTACTGATCTATTTGGGTTCAACCCTTAGCAGTCTCAGTCAAATCGACGTTGAGGAAGTTGTTTTTAGGTTCGAACGATGGTTGGTATTCATTGCAGGAGTGGATGACTGGATAATGTATTATCCAGCGAAATCCTTATTGAGGACAAAGCAACTCCATTCAGGTTTCAAGAGGTTGTTCACAGCCATAGCGTGTTCAGTCTACTCGCCGAGTAGTAAAGCACTTTCCAGAACTCTAAGAATCAGGTCACGCTTTCGTGTAGCATAGGGCAGCCCGGCCACAGAGCTCTTGGTCGGCTTCTTACATCCGTACAACAGTCTTCCGGCATAGAATAATGGTGTCATCATGTGTCCTCCGAATGGAATCTTTGTTAGTAGTGTTTTCTGAAACGTTCTTATTTCGTGGCTAGTTTTTTTTTTTTTTTTTGTTAGAGTAACTAAAGACATGAATCCTTTGTTTCTATCGATTGCATCTATTCTGTAGGTTTCTATTTTTATGGATGAAAGGCCCAAGGCGAACAGCACATTCTTTCTCCAAAACAGAATAACTCTGCCACGCGTGAAAAAATTCCATGAATTTCTCCCTCTTGGATGGGATTCGAATCCTGTAAAATCAAAGTAGACAACTTTTTTTAAAAAAAGAAGTCGATCTCAATCTCGCATCTTCTCTATTCCCATCTACTTTCGGTCAAGTAGTTTTCTCCGGGATCGGTCCTAGATTTCAGAAACCTGGATACGAAAATTAATGTTGGGAAAAATGACAGCAAGGAGGAGTTCTTCTTGTCAATATTTAAGTAAGACAGCTGTTGGTATTTCACACCGTTTTCAGTCCTGGCGAGGTGCATTGCGCCCTCTGCACCTCATTAAGGACTTGCCCTGCTTTCCGCACTTATCCACTCAAGGTTTTCGGCGCCATACTCGACGAAAACCACTCTTACCTAGAACAGATCCAGCAGCTTCGCTCAAAAGCCCTGAGGACAATCTGTGGTTTGTATACTACGCCATGATACTTAAGCATTCTCTATGAAACACAACCTCTATTAGATCTAACAATAAAAACCATCAGGCGATTTCTCCCCTATAACTCGAGGGGGTTCACTTAGAATCAGTGACGGATTAAGGCACAGGCTAGCAGGGCTCTTATAAACAGCAGAGAAGGCATAATTCAAATAGCAGAAGACTACTATAGAGAATTATACAAGGAGCGAGGGAATGATACCAGCAGTGGGGAAGATGGATTGCAAAGTAGCAACACATACGACATACCCGATATTCTTCCTGATGAGGTAGAACATGCATTGAAGAAAATGAAGAATCGGAAAGCCCCGGGGGAAGATGAAGTTACTGTAGAGTTGTTAAAATTGGGAGGAAGAGACATAACACAAAAACTGGCAAGGCTCTTCACAAAGTGCATTAGAAAAGGTGTGATGCCTAAGCAGTGGAATAATGCAATCATAGTTTTGCTGCATAAGAAAGGAGATAAATCAGAAATTGGAAATTATAGACCAATTAGCTTGTTATCCCACATCTACAAGTTGTTCACAAGGGTAATTACTAACAGATTAGAAAGAATATTTGATGAGAATCAACCGAAAGAGCAAGCTGGCTTTAGGACAGGATTCTCAACTATGGATCACCTTCACGTAATATCACATCTAATGGAGAAAGCAAATGAATATAAAACACCATTATGCCTGGCATTTGTGGATTATGAAAAGGCATTTGACTCCATACAGCATAAGGCAATGTTTCGGGCACTGGAAAGACAAGGCATAGATACCCCATATATTATGATTTTGAATAAAATATATGAGAGTGCTACCTCCTTTATTAGACTAGACAAAGACAGTAGCAAATTTAAAATCGAGAAAGGAGTTCGACAAGGAGACACAATATCTCCAAAGTTGTTTACTGCTGCCCTTGAGGAAGCTTTCAGAAGATTAGACTGGTCGCAGAAAGGAGTCAATGTGAACGGAGAGTACCTAAACCATTTACGATTTGCAGATGACATTGTGGTCATAAGCCACGATCCCAAAGAATTAGAGGAAAATCTTAATCAGTTATGCACAGTTAGTAAGGATTTTGGACTAAAGATGAATATGGCTAAAACAAAAGTAATGATGAACAAGTATGCCACGGAAAGGGAAATAATGATTGAAGGAGCAGTAATTGAAAAGGTGGAGTCATATACTTATCTGGGACAAGTTATTAGCTGTAATAATGATAAATGGCTGGAAGTCAAGAGAAGAATAAATTTTGGATGGATAGCATTCAGGAAATATAGTCACATACTGAAGAGCAATATCCCAGTTTGTCTGAAACGTAAAATAATGAATCAATGTATACTCCCCACCATGACTTATGGAAGTGAAACTTGGGCACTCACCAAAAGAATGGAAGAGAAGCTAAGAACTACACAGCGAAGAATGGAACGAATTATATTGGGAATCAGACTGTTAGATAAGAAGAGAAACACATCGATTAGGCAGCAAACTCAAGTAAAGGACATTCTTATCAAAACTAAAGAACTAAAATGGTCTTGGGCAGGACACATAGCTCGAAGACATGATGACAGATGGACTAAGAAAATAACAGAATGGTACCCAAGAGGAGCTAGAAGAAAACCTGGAAGACAAAGGCGGAGATGGATAGATGAAATTCGTGAGTTTTTGAGTAGTAAATGGATGGCCAGTGCTCAAAACAGAAGGAACTGGAAAGTTGCTGGAGAGGCCTTCATCCTGCAATGGATTGAAAATGGCTGATGATGATGATGATGATGATAGCAGGGCTCTTCCAACACGGGGAGCCAAATTTTACAAATCATGAAAAAATATATATATCCTTAGCAAAGGGGGCGCCGAAAAATCTTTCTGCCTGGGGCGCGAAAATACCTTGGTCCGACACTGCTTAGAATCCTAGACCTAGAGTTCTAGAGGGGGTTCACTTAGAATTCTAGTTCTAGGATTCTAAGTGAACCAAAATGAAACTAGTCTTTAAACAGCCTCCTCTATAACAACCTGCGCTAACTTCCAGTCCAGCATGTGTGAAAACTTGCAATAAGACCAAACCTCTACTACACTCTCATAACTTCAACTTCTGGAAGACTATAAGCTGGAAGAGCCTAGGCAAAGTTTCGAGAAGTCCTCCAGTGCTCTGCTCAAACCGCTAGGAGACGCTTTCCAACGTCATCGATGGCATCAGTTCTCCGATATCGACTATAATCTGTGGTCTAAGGACTCGGTCTACAGAAATTGCAAGCTTCAAGTCCTTCTGCCTGTAAATCATTAGATATTATTATGACTGTTTAGTATTGCCATTGCAATTTTAACATTGGATTTTTCCATGGTTTTAACATGATTCCACACTGTAGTAGACCGTTTTATTCTGTCCAGGTCTGGATTTTGATGGGTTTCTGAATCATTGATTCCGAGTCCAGTGGATTGATTCCAATGGATTTTTGATCAACTCAAAAAGAAGTTAGCAGAAGGAAGAGAAACATTGCTTTTGAAAGCAACTAAACAGCTGAAGCGTTGAGGCACAACGCCACCTGTCGAAAAAAACACGACCATCAGCCAAGGAGGAAGTTTAAACAGAAAAATTAACGCTAATTTTTTTAAAATATAATTTTCAAAATAGTCCAATATTGTAAAATAACAAAATTAAGAACACCAGAAGATATTCTTGGAAATTTCAATCTGATAGGGGGGAAATAATGGATGCGTTTACAAAGATTTTAAAAAAATCGATATTTCACTGTAAGTTCGTCTGTTACTCGACAGATGGCGGTGAACAAATGAACAGTAATTGCAAAGTTGTCAAATTCGTTGTAGCGTTAAGAAAATTAATAGAATTCGCGTGTTTACCTCGCTGCTAGCAATCCCTGTATGTCAGTTTTTAAACCTGCCTTTCTAATAATGCCTCCACAGTCACTCTGTTGATGCCTGGTCGCTCAATCAAAGATCAACGCTCCCTGTTACCGTTTACGGCTGACATGATTACCCACAATGCAACAGCAACCATCGCTTACACGCAGCGGAAACGTCGGCAGCGAGATTAGAATCAGAGCTCTCCAGGAGGAAGGACATTTTCATCACTTCTTGTTTGTCAATTACCGAATTAAAAGACCCCCCTCACCTCCCCCCTCCTCCTCCCCCTAACAAGATCTCCCCATTACGACTCATCGCAATCCAAACGCTAGCCGTGCGTCTTCTGCTCGTCTCCTCCGACGATAGGTGGTCACTAAGGCCTAGTCTGTACGGGTCATCGGAGGTCACCGAGGGAAATTTCATCTCCACTCTCCCACTGGGGGTTAGTGTCGGCAGGCAATGCTGGCGGCAATACGATCTAATAAGCACGCGCCGGCAGGAAATCACGGCAACAGATAGAAGGTTACGACGTTGCCAATGGATGTAGTGGTCTCCAGGGATTGTTGTGTTCGGAGCAGGCTGTTCGTCACAATTAACGAAGATAACCATTGGTCAGGGCATTGACAGGGTTAGGGTGGACACCTGTAGGGGGGGCACGAGAGGAGCTCGGCTGCAGTTCGCAACTTGGGGTCAGCGAGAATTGCTGCAGCTCGCGTGGACGGAATGATACAGGAGCGATGCTTCATTACAGTTGCGTCACGTGACTGCTCCGACTCTTAAGACCCACCCCAGTGTACTTCTTGTCAAAACGGATCAACAGATGCCAGTTCCAAATTCCACGCTTGTTGACCATTGCAATTGCAACAGCAGGCGAAGAGCATAATTATAATTTGTCTGTATTTCTTTTCCTTGTCATAATTATGATGAAACTAAGAACACTTTCAAATGATTTCCACTTTGATGCCAAAATTATACAATTTTTACAACGGTTGTTGACAACAACTGTCCATCTGTTCGCTTATTTTCCAAGACCTTTTTACAAATCTGCAGGTAAAATTTATACCATAAGTATTCCATGGCTAGGAATTTGTTCTGGTGGTACGTGGATGATGAGGACCAGATCCCAAGGAATGCATTGGTAGCATCTCTTCATATATTGGCTTGCTATCGTCAAGTTTTGGCAACCTGTGAACTCCCGGCGGATGACCTAGACAGCAACATAAATTTTCTTTATTGGTCCGCACGAAATGAAGTCTTCGTCTAGATAAAACCTAGATCCACGAGGGAGGAGACCACTTGAATTCATTTCTCGTTCACGATGGCTTGGATATTAACCCTCGTTTGACTCTTGGTTGTAGACATCTGGGCAAACTTGGTGTGGTTCACTTTTATCCTTATCTCTCTATAGGTGGCAATCAAACATCTCTATATATAGATGCTTGATTGCCAATCAGATGTTTACTGTCGCTGTGTGTGTGTGTCTGTGAGGGAATCCGAGGAAGTCACAAAGAAGTTCAAATCATATGAGCTAAAATTTGGGTTCGTTTCTAGTAACAGTTCCAAAATCACTGTGAAAATGGTGGATGAAAATACGCCATCTTGAGAAACAGCTTGCCTGACATCAACCACAATGAATTAGTCACTGTGCCTCCAAGCCCAACCCTCTCTGGTAGCAAGGTAGATATAATCACAGTCCTCCTCGAATCAGGTTTACATCTGAGGAGGACGACGACACACATTTTTCACAAAAGAAAAGAAAGAAAAATACAGAAAGATAAAAGAAAGAATTTTTCTTCCATCACTAGTAGAATTTGTCCAATCTCAATAAATCAAGTACCTTTTGGGTGTTTTTGAATAAATCAAGAGGTACCAATCTGTTTGTGGTAACACTTATTAGGCCTGTTTCGAGTGGTATAGAGGTGGGGTAGGTTTAGTAGCATCAGCCACTAAGGTCATTTGCTCAGTGTATATCGTTTGTAAATTGCGTGTGTTCTGTGGTCGATTTTTTTATTTTTGCTGGACGAAAAATCTGAAAAATCCGGGAGAAAAAACCACGGTACCCTCGCCTGAGACTTAATGTCTCAACCACGTTGTGAAAAAGGCCCATAAAAATTCTTCCTCCTATCATTTGCGGGACTCGAACTCAGGTCTTTGCCAACCGGTGTTGGGGGAGGACGGCGATCCAACCAACTGTGCTACACCCACGAGGGCAGTGGCTCACTGTAGTTACTGTCACGCGTAGATTAAAGAATAATGAAGTGGTATTCTAGGATATAATTTTTGTATTTTTCTAAATGTACCATGGCTTGTTAAGGATAAGTAGAAAACTGCCTTCGTAATGCCAAAAAGTCTGTGGTACAAATGCAAAGATGGTTATTAGAAACAAACATGCAACTGGACCGTATAACAAAAAAAAAAATGGCATCGAAAATTGATAACTGCTTAGGTTGTTGGTTTAAACTGCAGCGGAAGACTAGCAACATCACGTATCGAAAAATGTAGCTGTTGAAGTATTTTTCCACCATAGTCTGCCCCATCGAAAACCAATAACACTACAAAAGACACGAACCTATGTATCTCACAGTTCTAAGAACTTTTAAGATCTATTTGGAAGGAAGAGTAAGGAAAAGGGCATTATGCTCAGGAACTTGATCAGGAAGACATCGTTTGGTCTAATAAACACACCTTTTGTGACACGGGGGTTCAACACAGACCCAGCATAATTTCTTGGACCCGAAGTAACCTATTAATGGGAATCGAAGTCATCCAATCACTGGATGTTTTATTCATGGAAAAGAACGAACAAAAGATAACTCCAGTAATCCTACTGAATGCCGTGCTATTTGAGGTATCTCTGGGTGGAATAACCTTCCAATTTCACAACTTCGGCTTTGAGAACACGATCCACAAGAACATCCCCACCTTACCTTCATCAGCCCCCCGAAAATCTTCTTTAAAATACTGTTGGAATTACATTTTTATCTGCTACACGACAAATTCCATGCTTGGAGTTTCAGTCACTTTTGTTTATGTATATCATCGATCAATCTTTCCATCTGGCTTCTTACCAAACACGTTGTATGTCCTTACAGTTAATAAAGAATTACTGGAAGAGGGGTGGCAGCGTCGAGCGTCTGCAGTTTCATCTCCTTCGTTATAAGGACTTAAACTGATGTGTCCGAAGTTGCTTGGAGATGGTCTGGTTGTATCCATCAACATTCCCGCTCAGAAAGTGTTGTCACATGACAAATTCTCTTTCCTCCTCTTTGCTTAGTCACTGTGCTTTGAAAGGCGGTGTAATCCATCTTCTGCCAGCTCCGATTCTTGGAGCGTGTTAAGACTGCGCTAATAAGTGGGAAATGACGGATGAAGGGCAAGGAACGAGCGTCCAACACACTTATCGTTACAAATAGGCAATCCCATCCAAATTGACAATACGCAGTTACGAATAAAAGCCCCTGTAAAAAAAAATACGGGCAACGCTGGTTCTCTTTAACGACCAAAACACGGAGAGTGTTTGTATTAGGCGATACAAAGGGTGAGTCAGAGAAATCAGTAATTCCGATGCTCACACACAAACTCTCTCTCTCTCTCTCTCTCTCTCTCTCTCTCTCTCTCTCTCTCTCTCTCTCTCTCTTTATCTATGTCCGTCGCACCGCAAAGAACGGAGGATTTTATTCCCAATGACTCATTAAGTCTACATTGACGTCACACGTCATCAATTTATCAACGCTGTTCTTGCTACACTATCGACCCTTCCACAAGGTAGTCAGTCCCCTTTGCAGATTGCAGAAGGAGAGAAAGGTTATTGACATTTACAGCATCCACCCTGCTGTTATTCAATTTGCATTGTTCAATTGCTACGCACCAACGTTGGAGGTTGTAAAAGATGTATGCATTGTTACGTCATTCGAGTTGGTGTCTTTCCTTTGTTTTTAAGCAGCCGATAGGTAGCATCGTCTGGTATATAGAAGGGAATACATGTCGCGTGCCATCAGCCTCGAGGCACGAAGGCAAGCTGAAATTTGGCCAGCGCGTGCATTAGTGCATTAATACTCGTAGTTGCAAAAGAATACATCGTTTTAAGAGCACAGATTTTCCTATTAAATTTTATTTTAAATGTTTTTTCCTTTTTTTTTTGTTATTCGGCCGAGAAAGAAGGTTTTTAACTGACAGAATGGATAGTTTAACGATATAACAGTTATTTGTACCACGGCGTTTCCCAATATATTACAATGCGTGATGGGATCTGTATGGAAGATGAACCGCGGTTCAATAGCTATTTTTTTTGCGTTTCCATAGAACCAACCGTGCTGTACACAGTTGAGTCATCCTTGCATCCTCATCTCCGCCTCATTACTGACTTCCGATTGCGTGATGGGGAGGCGCCCGCACTTCAATGTAGCGAGGCTGGCTGATGTCGCTGGCGCTACATTTGTTTGAGCATTCAGATGACGTCAGATAGGGCAGGTGGTTTCCGACAAGACTGTTTTAACAATGTTTCAACACCTCGCCACTAATGACACCAAGCAGGGTGTGAGATAATGACCGTGTACGTGCATGTCTCCCGCAATTACTTGGTAGTGCCTTGCACGCCCACCTAGAACTTCCACTGTCACTTCGGCCTCTAGAAGTTTTTGCACTTTTCACCACAGGACGATGTTCTTGCTCGAACAACGTCCACGCATGTCTGTCCTCTTTCAGATAAAACTTTCTTTAAACTTCAGTTACCTCTCTTTCTTTCGTCTTGTCCATCTTCCATTTGCTTCCTTCTGTCTAAACTGTTACATCATCAAACACCGGGACTTCAAGGTGAAATCACGAACACGTGACATTCCTAGAAGATAATTTATCGAAAATATATTCGGTGTTCCATCCTACAACTGGATTGGGTTGCGTTAGATCAACATGAAGATAAATTACCACCATCACGAAAAACTCTCATGACTGTAAATTGTGTATGGTGAGGGGAGGGGGAGTGTTTTTGAAGAAAATAACCATGGAATGTGGTGGAAATATCAGAAATATAACAGGGCCGAATTAAGGTACGGGCCAGCAGGGCCCTTGTCCAGGGTGCTATTCTTTAAGGGGCGCCAAAAACAGAAAAATGAGGCAAATATATATATATATATATATATATATATATATATATACTTTATAAAAGGGCACCGAAAAATCTCTCTGCTCGGGGCGCTTAAATACCTTGGTCCGGCCATGTATACAGATGACAATTCTTATTGCTTTTTAAATACTTGTGGAGTTACTGGTTTTATTTTTAAACTATACCTTGTAATAAATTATATAATTAACCCTCTCAACCTGTTGTTCTGCATGACAGTTTGCCACTTGATGGTCATCTAGAAATATCTGGGTTCAAATCCGGTCGGGGAGTGGCAGGATTCTTAAAATGCCTCTCCAACAAACTAGACAGCTGCTCTTAGACAAGAGATGCTGAAAAACCCAATTAATATTCGACTCGCACATGAAAAATCCGAAGCTATGAATCAAATTGCCACAACGATTCAAAAAGCAAGAGCCCTCCATCTGCGCGTGCTGATGGAGGGCTCTTGCTTTTTGGATCGTTGAGAACGGAGAGATATTTATTTATATTTTGACTTTGGTCTTTGCCTCACAGTCAATTTACCTTTATCTGTTTCCAACAGCACTCTTTTAAAAGAAAAATAAACGTTAAAAATCTTTATACGCCTATATTTGTTAAATATATGAAAGAAAATAGTTCACTATTGCAAACGAGGCTTCTTTTCAGTGCTTCCTATGAGCGTGGGTTTAAAATGTGTAAAACTGACTCCTACGTATGTCGGACGAAGTTTGGCCTGGGAAGTGCCTTAGAGCATATTGAACTTCGCTAATGTGATGGCCCGGGATTAGTAACTCGCTCCCAGTTACAGAGAAACACTGATGAAACGAGATGCGATGCATATATGTATGCAATGCAGAAGGATATTGATTACAATGGCCTAATTGAAACATTATGCTAAACACCACTGCAGAATTAGCATATCCGAGAGAAGCTGACCTCGCTTTATAATATAAATGAATAACGTTTTATAGTTTTCCATCATTTTCAAGTGGAAATCTCGACTCTGCCTTCATCCATAATAAAACTTATCTCGATGAGGCACATTTTTTAACTGTACAACCGGACGTGAGCAAGTGGTCAACCTCCTCACTTAAACAACACCGAGACAAGATTTAAGTCTGTGTTAAGGCGCATTTGAAAATAATCCCACTAAAAAATTAAGCTCGAGAAGGTGGATAACTTTATAAGGTTCACGAGCCGTATATTTTGAGAATTAGAAATCAAACGCCATCAATGTTTCAATATAATTACCGTTAATTATATTGTCAGTTTTCTGCAAAGTTTACAGCTGGCAAATCATTTAATGGCTCCAGTAATCCCGGTGGCCATCTGTCCATGAATAAAATTGTCAAAATAATGGTAGATGTTTAATCCAGAGCAATGAGGGTGAATACCAGCTATGAAATCCCTCTGGTCATGAACAGTATTCGAACCAGGACCTTTTCAGCTGGTAGAAAAAGAGATATTTGTTATCAGATAAAATTATTACCATAGATCAAAGAGAATTGGAGTTTCATCAATACACGGAATAAAAATTATTATTTTCTGCTTACAGAATGGTGCTAGAATAAAGAGGGGTGGTTTTACCAAATGTATAAAATATTTTTCAAGCAGCATCAAGTGGTTGCGTTCTATGTGAAGGCTCCACAGCGCGTCCAGAAGCTACCCCTGTTCTCACACCTTCCAAACACTGTCTCCTACAATGTAAGATGGCGTCAGGTTTTGTTGCAATCCGTTTTAACGGTGTAAAAGGATAGAAATAGATCAGTGACATAACTGTTCACCTTATGGGATTGATCTCAAAGGAAATTTGTATTCCGGTGGAGCGAAACCAGTTGTTTATAGAAGTTTGAAGAATCTGTGTGGCAAATAAAAGAATACAAAATATCAGCTTAATAATTGAGAGTTCAATTAAGCCTTGACAATCATGGTTAGAATCTGGGAGCCATTTCCAAAATCCAGAATTCGTAGGTAGGTAGCTGGACTGTTAAAAAATCTATAGTCACTATGAGGTATTTCTGGTTGCCAATGGCAAAGGAGCGCGTGGGATTTTCTGGTCCTATTCTTAGCTACACTTTGGACCTCAAGAGTTGCGCGCAGTTAACTGGCGATGATCACGGATCGCTTCAAAGTCTCGAGAGATCCTATATATAACACTTTTCGGTAATCCCTTTCATCCATCGGCCATAAGAAAATTGTCAAGATAAATATGTTTCCAGTATCGCTACTTTCTGCTATGGGTACCTGGTTGGCCATTTCTCATGAAATTTTCTACGGTTTACTTTGAGTTCCCTGAGGTATCGTAGGCACAAACGATGTAAACAGAATTTATATAGCCTTTCAAAGCACACGTTGTCTGAGAAACAAAGTGCGTTGCATTATTTTTTGTTCAGGGATTAGCTACACGTCGACCAACAAGAAGTCTCACTTGCATGATCGATAGTTAAATGTATTTGTATGCTACAATATATTTTCTTATGAGCATCAATAATGAATCTTCCGAATTTTATAGCTGAAACGACATTACTTTCGTATTTTAAGGGGGGAAAATCTAACCACCACTCGACTTCCTCATTAACCAAAGAAGAAGAAGCCTCTTCCAATTGTAAACTGTTTCAATTATAGCTGACTTCGGATTTTTCATTCTCTTTATGATCTCGTGCATTTCCCTTTCCCTGAATTCATCCATGGTCCCTTCCACACTTTTTTTCAACTCTTCTTCCATGTTTTATCAATGCACTTCTGTGTATCCTTCTTTCCTTCACTCTTCTGTTCCATCGATCCTTAACTGATTCAGCTAATTTCTTTCGAACCTTATCTAACCCTTCCAACAGGCATTTTGGTTATTCTTGCGTTTCTAACTGTCCTCTTCGTAAACTCTTTTTTTCTGCTGCCATCTCACTTATCTCTTCTGTTATTTCTCATCTGTCCTCTTTCCACCTACCTGCTCAGCTTCTTTCAGTAAATATCCCTTCTTATCTGTCTATAACTCACTCACAGTTCTGCCTGTTGTGATCGATCTTCGTTCTTTTTTTTTTTTCCCCTCCCATACTGTTCCTGTCATGCTCGAATTTCTGTGCCACGATCTCCCTCTCACTAGATACTTGCTATATCTTTTCTCTGTTCTTCTCCAACTTTAATTCAAATAATAATTTCTAATTTAAAACCGCAAAATTTTGATCTAAAATTATCCTACCGCATTATGTTTGATTTTATCCTACAATCCAAAAAATTCAATTTATTTCATTCGGAACTAGATCTAATAAATTGTCCACTCCCTATAGGGCATTACGACACTGTGTAAAGTGGCTTTCTTCTTTACCAAGGGGGCCGAGAAACAGGGAGGGGTGTGGTGCACCACTAATAGAAAAACCGCTCCGTACAAACGATCGGTTTTTTTTTTCCCCACAGCTTCCATCAAACTTGCAACGGAATGCATTAATAAGAATATAATTGCTTACCTGTCCCGCCTTTTGCACGCTTTTCCGTACCCAGGGAGAGTAACCCATCTGGTGGGTGATTAGAACAGGAGGAAGGAAGCGAGTAGTTACCCTCCCCTTGTGAAAAAAAGTTTCTACAGAATGGGAAGTAGGTAGAAAAATAGAGTTGGTGTAATGGTACAGCCAGCACACTGCTGAGTCACAGTCCTAGTAACAAAATCAGAGGTGGGCGGTCTCTAAGGTGGGGGGGTGGGGAAGAGAAACAGTTGATTAAGTTTTTTTTTTCGGCAGCCAGCTGCCTAACGTTGATAACAAGGATATAAAAATTTAATATCTCTGATTCATCTCGGATGCGGCTCTCCAAGTTCGATGGCATTAATGGAATTATCCAAGGTCATAGAAAAATAGTTTCACATGGAGAGATCGTGTTCTGTTTTCGCACATGCCATTTCGGTCTCGAGGCCATTCTCTGGATTTACTCTGATTTCATTATCTGTGAATTTATGAGCTGTAGTTGTAATCGCTTTAATCCAAATATATTTGGAGAGGAGAGAAGATGATTTTGATTCTTTTGCAATCACCATGCACAGAAATTACACCAACCCTTCAAGTTCTGTTTTTCCAGTATGCCCGACATTTGCTATCTTTAAGAAATATACTTCCTTCGTTCATTCCTGACGATAACTTCAACGGCCCTCATCTGAATTACTTTAATCCAGAAGACTGTTGTGTAACTCCACTAAACAAGCATCCCTCATCTTTCCAAACAGCTGTTGAGGAAACACACAGCGACTGATATAATACTGAATCATCGGCCTAGATTTACGACACGAAGGACATCTATAAAAACTTTATGTCCACATAAAAGTTCACCTGATAATGCCGTTTTTTCCTTCCCGTTTCTACTCACTCCATAAACTTCTTGCTGCATGCAAGCTATAGAGCAGAATATTAGGCAATCATAGCTATCAGATGAAGTGTGTAGTTACGAGGCAGCCCAGGCAAATGCATGCTTTTTAATGGTCCTTACTAGTTAACATCCAATACGCTTTAATTGCGCCAATAAATTATCGTTATTGCAGGAGACAGGGGGGCGTGACGATGCCTTGATTTCTGTGTATCACAATTTATGGTCACTTATCGCTTTCGTACAGGAACCAGCTCGTAATAAGCCGCTACCTGGATGTTATTTATATAAACTCTTTTCTGTTTTATTCTAGGTCGTTTCCCTGGAGTGATTACATAAATCAATATTCACATCTTAAGTTCTTGAGAAGAATGGTTGCTACAACTGTACTTGACAATATTGGCTTAGAGGAGAAGGAATTTTTATCTCGCGCTCAATTAGTCTGCATAGAACGGTTATTTAAATTGTAGCATTAATTTAATCAATTAACGCTAATTAATTTAAAGAGGCATATGTGGCCGGGACATTAACATCCGATTCGTGCTTTAGAAGATGAGCAATTCCTACTTGGAATCGGAGAGAAAGACAGGGAAAGATATGGACGCATTCATTAAAAATGGTGCTAAAGTTGAAGAGGAACCGAAATATGTTAATTTTGTACAAACTATGAAATTAATCAATTTGAATAATAATATTCATCCAAACAAAATTTTTATATTGAATACTATATTTCCAGATTAAACGATTTATGGACAAAAATGTAAATATTCCGATGGAATAATTAATAGAGAGGAGTAATTAAAAGGGGAAAGTGGATCAGTTAAAATTTTAGCACGTAATTTGCTATACTTTTAAATTAAAATTAGTTTACTAGATGGAGTAGATGTCTTCCAACTCCTATACATTCTTTGCGTATAACAAAACAATTTTAAAACCACCAATCTTTAAAAATTCCTTCGGTTTGTAATGCGATCCGAACCCAGACCTTCTCAAACGAAAGGCGAACCATTATACTCTCATGGAGAGCATATCTAATATAGGCATGCAGGACTTATAGAATGTTAGAAATATTTTTTTTTTTCGTAGGTAGCGGTTACTACGTTCAAACTACATCATTTTCTCCTTTTATTTTGGGGAGATGTTGCCTCTTTGAAAAAGTGATCCATTTTCCTCTTCCTTATATTTTAAACAGGAATACAAAAGAAGGACAATTACAGTTCTTTCACGTACTATCTTTGTGACCTTTTAAAAATACTACGTGACAGAAGCGTAATTGCCATTCTTATATATTCCCGTTTAAAACATAAGGAAGAGGAAAATGGATCACTTTTTCAACATGAAAAATAAATACTCTTACAAAGGTTTGGTTTATTTTACGTTGAATAATTAAACACCTCTAATCGTGAACGTTTATCATCAATTATATCAGATTAACTGAAATTATCAATAGCGATTTGTACATTATTATAAAAAGCATTGACGTGGATGCTGCCTAGAATGACACATGTGTTGTACAGAGAAGCAACATGGCCAGGGGTAATCCACGCATCAATACCAACAACAGCATAAAACGGATACCAATTTTAATGAATGGAATCTAATGATAAGACTTAAACCACCCTAATTTCGCTGTATTATCTACTGAATTTCTTTCTTCGAGAGTAAACTGCTAAACGTGCACTATTCCGATAATTTCAAACGACGCTTCATTTAAATTATCAGCACGAATAATTACACTAATTTGATAATGACCTAATTACATCTTGCACTTAATAATTTCACAAGATTCCTTTATTATCACCAGTTATAATCAATTAACTGGACTTAATAGAGCCCATTGAGACACTTCTGAGTACGCATTGATGAATTGCGGTATCTCGTTTCAAAACATCGGCTATCGGAAGCACACTTCACTTGAGTTGCAGTACTTAAGCGAGCCATTTCGCAGACTTATTTCCGTCATGCTGTTTGCCTCGTGGCACTTTAAAACAAGTTCCCTCACAACGGAACTCGACCACTTACACGGATACATCACACGCAATCTAACATAAGCGCTCTATAAACTTTGACCGTATCGTCCCGCAGATTTTACTCTGCCTTGGTCGGCTGAATGACCTTTTCTTTCTCCTCAAGTGTGCTTCTGTTTTTATACAGGCAATTGCGCCTTTGAGGCGATCTCCAATCCTGTCCATCGGACGTCCAATTCGTGTGTATTCTTCGTTAATATAGTCCCAAAGGGGAAATGAACTGAAGACGCTTTTCGTATCAGCCATATATGAATTGGCTACTGTCCACGTAATTGGATCCGTCTGTACTTGTCAACCATCAGTGTCTGTTGTAGTCAAGCAGGCTGTTGTTTATAACAAAAGGATTGAGCTTTTTCCCCTCATGTAGTGGGAAAAAAGCCTTTCTTAAACCCATCATTTTTCTTCGCCCATTTAATCGAACAGCATTAACAGTACAGTATATATTTGTATTGACTTTTCTAAGTGGCTGATAGCAATAGCCACTCCTGCCCTCGTATTGCACTAATACCTCAGAGTGTTGAAGAATTTTATGGGAAGGACAGTGAATATGATTGTAGAAAATACAGTTGGTGCTCAGGAAATCCGGGGGCGCAAGTTCCCGTCCGTTTTAGTAACAGCCCTGGATTGGGTAGGTATTTGCAATTTGGAAAGAGTTGTCTTTGTCTCTCTGTATATCCGAAAAGTTGTGTCAACTCTAATGTTTAAAATAACCACAAGCTAAAGACGAAACTAAATAGAACAAAGAAATAAGCCACCATGAAGCTGCCCTCCCGGAGGGTGTTCTCTTTGCACGTTTACAAAATGTTTCTGTCAATGTTTGCTATTCTACTTATATTGTGTCATTTGTAATTCCTTACTTAAGTTTTTATCGATGATCCTGTCCGGAATATTATTCTTAGTAAGCTTATCTTTTAAAGTCCAGAGTGCTTTCAATTTAAGTGTACTGTTATTGCAAATTCTAATTATTCTTATTGCTTGTGAGGTAATTATGTTTCTTTGAATTTTAATTGGTATGTTTGAACTCCAATGGCTAATAAGGTGTATTATTTCGAAATTATACTTTTGTCTTTTATCGTAAATTCCTATTTCTATCTGGTTAATCGCCTTAATATTTATATTTAGGTCGAGAAATGTTACCTTAGTGTTGTCTCTGTTTGTTTTTTGTTAAGGTTCATTAGATCATTAGGATAGACATCCTTTTTGACCTCTTCTAAGTTGCTGTCTAATGGAAATCATGACATCTGTATGTCTTAATTTCGTTATTATTCTCTTTGTAGTGATGTAGGAAAAGGTTGGCTGCCAGAACTGAGAATTTTGATGCCAATTAGACGCCTATCACTTGTTTGTATATGTATTTGCCATCGTATATGTAGTTGTTGAATAGGCAGAACTCTGCCCATTGGCTATCGTTTATTTTTATTTTTTCCTCATACACACGGGCCATACCTCCCGAACGCTTCCGACATCTTGTTGAATCAATGCCACGTCGGATAGCTGCTGTACTGAGGGCAAAAGGAGGACCTGCGAAGTATTAGGTTGGTGGTCATAATTCAGTGATCACTCAGTGTATGTGATCATACCTTGTGACAACTTACATTTGCATACCGTACGTTTAATTATCTGTTGACGCCAATTGCAAAGATTTGGACCAAAACGCATTCGTATAGTACATTATCCTCCACATTCATGTTGTTTTTCTCATTTCTGGACTCGAAGCCAAAAGGAAAAAGATTTCAGGGCATTCCAACCATCCAGCAGAATGTGACATCGGAACATTGACCACAGTTGAGGACTTCCAGCGATGTTTCCCGTAGTTTCAAGAATACTGGGGCAATTTGCATAACATCAGAAGGGAAATGACTCTTAAAGGGACCACTTGAAAAGCAACGAATCTTCCCAAATTTCTTTTATAAAACAGAATCTTAGAACTTATTTTTTTAATCACACATAACTCGTGTTATTCGAAAAACGCCGATTCTGCTACGAATTGAGATGTGCCCATCCAACATCACAATCGGGCAGTCACGTGACTAGACAGAAATCCATACTGGAATAAACCAAAGAAATTGATTCATTTCAAAGTGTCGCATACAGCGCAACTATTGCCCTTTTTTCTTCTTCTTCTTTCTTTCTTAACCATAACACCCTCGTGGAGTAAATTCTGATAAATAAACACGGTATAATTCCACTAACTAATCAATGATGCGCGTTCCAATTTAGTGGAACGAATAATCGATAAGAAAGTAATGTCAATACACGATGGGAATAAAACATCTGTGGTTTCCTCTGCGGGAAACTACTCTGCAGCGACGTCACACACCTGAGAGAGAGAGAGAGAGAGAGAGAGAGAGAGAGAGAGAGAGAGAGAGAGAGAATATAGTTATGTAAATACCCCAGCAGGTATAAGTATCGACTCCGCGTTAGCGACGAGCCAGGATTGTTAAGAACACCCCACGACGGAAAGCTATTCTGCTGTTTAGTGTTGGTAATGTGTGTGGGCTTTGCCGGTTTGAATACACAAACAAGAGGGATGGCCACGACAATGACAAGCAGTCACGGAATGCCTCGTGAATAGCTTCCTTCGTATTCGCTTTTCTTTAACTCGCTATTGAGTGACGGATGCCATTTTTCTTTCTGTCTATCATTGTATTAATGGCTATCACAAAGAGCTTATTTACAACTGGGACTGCGCATAACCCTATCGTCGAAGTGTCGATTGACTCTCCTTTGCCGGGTTCGAAATAGAATTGACGAATGTATATGCCCTCGCAAAATTAATAGGAGCGAATATTTATATTATTCGGCTTTAAAGTTAGCCAGATTAACTGGTTTGGAAATTTTTTTATAGCTATATTATGCCATCGCATCAGATCCCTTTCTAAGGCGAGGATGGGGTGCGTCGCCGGAGGAAGGGAAACCGGGTACTACTAGACAATGTTCGCTATATTTAACAACCCTGTCGAACATTGGAATAAGTTTGGCAAACCTCGTGAGATCTAATCTTCCGTTATTTCCTGAGATTTTATATTTTTGCCCTCTTGGAGGCACAAAAATAAAACAATCGTCCTCATTTATTTTACTTAAATCCCTTCGGTGCCTCCTTATTTACCTCAATTAGATTTCTCCTTATTAGATGTCTCGTTTTCAGACTCTGCAGTCACTCCACTCCACAAGTAATAACAGCACAGTCTGTAGAAGCGTGGATGTAGGTATCCCACAAGGTGGTTCTCTCTCAGCCCTGCTATTTGCTGCAATATTTGTTCCACTCATGGATCAAGTTCCAGCGTTCTTGTTATATGCTGATGATATTGTGTGTTACTTACCATGCAAACCCCAGGCTGATGACTCACAAGCAAGGAAAACCTTCTCAGAAATTATAAACAACTACCTTATGACATTCTGCGAGTATGCTAAATTTTTTGGCTTGTCAGTCAACCCAAAGGAATCCAGCTATCTCATCTTTACTCCAAGCCGGGTGACGTCAGCTGATACTTATCATCTTTACTTCCGGAATTAGCAAGAAATGTTCTAACTCCAGAGGACAGTGTCAAATTCCTGGGGGTATTCCTGGATACGAATCTCACCTATAAACAACAAATCCAAGCTCAGTACTCCAAAGCCTTGAGAGCATTCTGGAATAGTACCTCGCAACATATTTCAGTAGTATGCTCTCCTATGCCGTGGAAATATGGTCTACCGCACCTCCCACCAGCCTCAAGAAACTATAGGGTCTAGGTGCTGAAATGGGCCAACTTGTGGTCTCACCAGATCTACACGACATCCAAATCTGCATTCTTCTCCAACCTTCAATATACGCCCACAGTCCCCATGTGCTAAAAATAAAGGCATTCCTTAATCTGTGCTGATCTAAGCACGATTACATGAACATCTGGAAGATGGTTGGTTGGCGTTTACCATTAAGACATACCGCAGTACTTGTGCTCGAAGCTCCAGAGGTTACAGAGTTTCGATAAACACTTCCCGAATTACTCTGACCACTCTCAACTCGCTCAACATCGAAGTTGACCATGGTCTATTGACAAGTCACATCGAGATAACATCATGGCCTGTCTTTCTGTATGCAAAGGACAGGTGTGTAAGTGCAGGGCCTAGTGTGCTGAGGTCATGTTACGTGCTGCTGCTCTAGTTGTAATCTTGTGTATTCTAATTCCTATCGATTATATACAAAACACGAAGTGCATTCATAGGACCCCGTTTACACTGAATGGAAAAGATTTTCAAACCGTAATTACGCGAGTCTTTTTCGTCTTCAACCACAGTTAGATCCTCTCCAACCCTCCTAGATTATACACTACACCGGAATTTTTGTTCTCCAAATTCAATTTTAGTGAATAAAAAAAGGATAAGTCTGTTTTACATCCGAGATAATTATGGCTGTCTTCCGAATCAATTTACAGTGTCTTAAGATGCGGTGAAGACGTATAATCAAAAGCATCCATGGTTCGAGGAAGCGATTATCGAAAAGTAGAGTTCATGGCTGAACGAACAGGCGCCTACACCTACTTAAAATAAATACGACAAAAGATAGATAAAAAGCACGCCTTAAAAATTGCTAATTTTTAACACAAATCTAGGAGTCGTTAACCTGTACTAAAACTGCTTCTGCTCTCACCCTCATTACGCCGCTCAACAGAGAAAACTCAGCGTTCGCAGTTGCATTGTTTATGTGACGAAGGAGAGCAGGGACTCATCACCCTTTCGGTCCGGGCCTTGTTTCTGTCACTAAGGTACAACACTGATTTCATCCGCGGACTTAACAATCAATACCAGCCTAATGGTGGTCCCTGGTGCAATGATGCGAGCAAAACAAAGCACTTTCTCCTTTGACACAGTGATCAATAGTTGTTGGCACGTGCATACATAATCCACCCTAGGGAACGGGCCAAGTCCCCGGGCCGAACGAAGCTCCAAAATAAAAATAGGCGGATGAAGTCAGCCGATGTATTTTAATAGTCGCTAAGCCTAATCCTAGCATCGGTGTAATGGGAGACTCCTAATTTACTGCGTGTCCACTGGTGGCAGACGAAATAATATTAGTGGCTACCCGGTTGGGCTATTTTTGCGCGCGTAATCTCGTTCCGGAAGATTTTGTTAATACATTCATCAGCGAACCACGCGCTCTTGCCGGCATAATCCGGCCATAATTCGCGACATAATATTCTTATTCTGACACATCCACTGTTGGGAGTTTCTAAGTAATACTCGCCAGCGTCTCGTTTACGGTGTACTAACCAACCGCTTCGTTTCGTTTCGGGGCGGGGCGGGGGGCAGGAAGGGTTTAATTTGCAGTGGTTTTTCCGTAGTGTAAATTTGTATCGCCATGTGGCCTTCGTGATTGGAAGAGGCCTATTGGGAATCGGCGAGGTATTAAACATTCATCCCCACTTGAGTTGGCATATGCGTATTTCCAATTTATGAGTCCCAAATAATCGAATTTAACACAACAGAAGAATAAGGGGAGGGAGGGGGGAGAGAGAGAGAGAGAGAGAGAGATAAACGCACGAAAAAGAAAGGATATAAAAGAATGGGGAGAAAGCCAGAATCATACAACTGCCACTAATTCATTTTTAGCCTCCAAACGTTCCTTAAAAAGATCATGTGACTATGACTTTCAGTTTGGCGCTAGCCAAAATGTAAGGACAATAAACCTTATCAATATTGCCCGCCCCTAGTAACTTACACCCAAGTTGTATCCAAAAACACTCCCCGTTAAAATCAAATTACACAAATTGAAATTTACATACCTTTGCTCGGGCAATCTTTTGGAAATTGCCGGGGCAATTTAGGCGCAAAAAAAGCGCGTGCAACAACACTCGAGCTAGTCTGGAACGTGAGCACGCGCTTTGTTCTGTTGTGTATTACTGTTGCGAAGAAAGCATGCAAGCGCGTGCTTTCCCAGAAAATACCGCTTTTTGTTGTAACGAACAATATCTTTTGGCACGAAATGGCAATATCGTTTGGCAAATTATTTCATCCTCTCATTGTTTGCACGTGAAACAAAGCAAAAGTGAAATTTCATTGTTGATTTTTTTTTATATAAACTTTGATTTTAGTAAAAAAATAAGAGGAGTATACCTCAATATAGTGCGTAGAACCCTTCCGTATGATACCCTCCAGAAATATTATTACTTTTTACTAATATTATTATCAACGTAGAACATATTGAGTAGCACAGCTCTGATTCATACTATCTAATAAACTTTGATTGAAAAAAAAAAAGAAGAAATAATAGGTGGCATTCATTTTCTTATCTTTTTGTTTTGCAGTCAGCAGGACTTAAGCTTAATTAATGAATGGTTGTAATGCTAAAGGCAGAACAAATTTTGCCCTCACAACGAGTTGCTTTGGTATTGCACTACTTTCAAATCCTATTTTAAAGATTTGAAAGTACCCCATGCTATCAATTATTGGTTAATCAGGTGAAGGCGTCATAGCCAATCTCCAGGTTTTAACCGAATAGCATTTAAATTAAAATGTTTATACTGTGCTATGGAGGGTCGAGGAATTTGCGAGTAAACAGAGGTTTGCAAATAAACAAATTCTTTTAAATTGCATGCCTTTTGTGTATTTCTTAACAGAAACTTCGTATGTATTTTTGGCCGAACGTAAGATGCTGTAACGGGCCATATGTGGCTCATGTTGTGGGCAGATATATTGTGCGATCTGCTAAGAAACTTCAATTCTCTAAAAATATTTTCACGTGATAACAAAATTATCTCCTTGGGCCCCTCTCGTAGCTGTGGGTTACAATACGCCATCCCCCATTGTACACCGATGATCACTTAATTATCAGAACGGCAGCACCACCGTACAACCACTCAAGTTTCGACGAACTTCCAGTAGATGGCAGGAGAGTGTATGTCCAATAAGTTGCCACAGCTGCAAGTTCTGACACGTTGTCTGGTAGTTGTAAAGTAACCTTTAAGTCACGTGAACTTTTTGCGAGCCGAATAACAGGTTTGGAGACTGAGAAACTTTTTTTTTTAATATATTTTTGTATTTCAACGTGGTATGAGTGTTAAAGAAATTGTGATAGAAATGTCACAGGTTTACAGGGATCAATCTACCAGTTGTCACAGATCCAAAAATCGAACTACACGCGTCAAGGTAAGGTTGTTAAAACATTTAATGATATTCAGGAATTTATATAGTTATAAAAAAAGATAATTATATCGTTTTTAAAGTCATGAGAGAGAGAGAATAGATTAGTATGAGAAAATTAACAGTCTCTATTCGTAAATCCTTGATTTAAATTTAACTAGGCTGCGTGTATTTTTCCGCAATGGAGTAACGTGCAAATATCGACTGTCCCTCTCGTTTTAAAATAAATTAGTTTCTTCTCTAAACTTTCGCTTTCATTAACCTCAGAAAGATCCCCTTTCCAATAAGCAAATCCAGTCTACTCTCAGACAGAGGGGAGTTATAAAAAAATCTCTTTAGAAATCCTTAAAAAATACCGGAAAAAAAAATAAATAGAACGAAACCCATAAATCAGAAAGTTATTGATTTCTCCCTAAAAATAAGGCCATCTCAGTTTAAAAGCTTTACCAATAGGAGCCGCTCTATTCGTTTGTGCGCAATGTACTCTGAAAACCCTTTAAAGTTCGGTATAAAGAGAGAAAGGAAGAAGCAAAAAAGAGGAAGTTTACTTTGATAATAAAGAAGGGGATGGCGTAAGGGGTGGGTGGAAGTGTGAGAAAGATAAATAGATTTGGTAAAAGTTCGCTAGATTGAGGGAGATTCTGGGGAAACATTTAGACTTTCTTATATGATAAAGCCTTCTGTAATTATCAGTTGCCGGCCCTGGTGCGGTCGATGAGGTGGCGTTCGAGTACAATAAAAAACGTATCGACGAAGATGCTCATTTCTTCTCGCCTCCGACTACACCCTTTCGTGATTACAGGTCTAAAGTTGGGTGCAGGGCCTCAGCTCTCTCTCTTTTACTACCAATATGTTCGCTAAATTTTCAGACGGCGCCAATCAACTGCCCTTATTTTTCCTTTTGATGGTTATACGAAAACGAGAGACTTTTATGTCACCGGGTTTACTCTTTTTTTCTCTCTTTCTTTTGTTTCTTCGAAAGTTATTAACGTGTTGAGAAGCACGGTGTTTTCCTTATATAAATAAGTCTTTGGATCTTTCAAGTGTAGGATCGTCTTACAGTTCTTTCCATTAAGTTCGAGTTTGACAGCTGAAACTCACCCCCTCTTTGATTAATGAGTTATTGGACATCCCTAACAATAGATGGCCCACTTGCGAATCAATAACACAAGTTAGTTGTCTCCTGTTTCTTTCCAATGGCTCCGTTGTTGGAATACAAAAAGATGAACCAAAGAGCCAATGAGGATTAGATTTGCAATTTAAGTTCTTTCGTACACGTCCTTAGCAATCTGCTGCAGTGAAATCCATGGCTTAACAATCAGGAAGTTTCGAATGACAGATGAAAAAGAAGACAAAGTTTGTGGTGCCTTAAAAATGTAAATAAAATATTAAATATCTTTTTGAGAATGCCACCCATTTTGATAATTCAGTAAGGCTTCATTACATGGGATAATTTTTCTTCTAATTGGAAGCGGATGAATATTTATCCGGGATGAAAAGTACCCTTATATTAAATAGATAATAAGATATTTTGCATTGTTTAGAGAGTTTCTAGCCAGGTCCTGCGATCAGGTCCCCTTTGGAGAGTGAAGAAATTATTAAGGGGCTTTTCAATCTGGTCTGTAATTAACTGATCTCAGGCAGAGGGAGGTTCCTCCCTTGAACTGGGGCTCCTGAACATGAGCTTTTGTAGACATACTACACACTTATCAATATGTATTAAGATACTGATGCATCGTAGGACCAATAAACAATCTTCGTGTCCAGATATGTGGTAAACTTCTCTTCTCGGTACAGCACAGATGTTGTTAATAAGGTGAAACCCTCTTTAAAGAGTCAGCATGGTTGCTTTGGAAAAGGCAAAGCGGCTTAAAACAGAACTGATGTTTAGTCTTTGATGTTTGACATAGAATACAATTATCTATATTGTGAATTCGAATATTTTGAACATCACAGAACAGAGGAAGACAACAGTTGAATATGTGGATATGTCTTCATACATTAAACTGGACAATGTTTGCTTATATTCGTATGTTGTCTAACGCAATCTGTCTCCTTGTTCTGCAACAGTCACGTGCCCTTTAAAGTCAATTAATTTGATATTTATTTATTTAATAACACGACACACTATAGTGGCTAAGCTCTCGTGCATGAAATCGTCTTCAAAAACAAGTTCTTTCTGTTGTTTCAGAAGTTCCTTTTGATCTGTGAATAGCTGCGTTCAAAAGCTAGTTTGTCTGATAGCAGAATGAAAAAAAAAAAAAGAAAAGAAATAAGTCAACCTTAAAGTTTCAAGTTCCAATAACTGAGGGTTTCGAACCTGGACCTCATAAAAGAGGAGCCAAAGAAAGAAAAATGGAGAGATAAATACAGAGAAAAAGAGCTATAAAGAGAAGAATGAAATGCATTTTCACATCTCGATATTCCTTTTGTTTCCAGCACCCTAGGGTGTTTCGAAACGTCTTACATCACCAGCCACCGTTCTTAAATTTCCGTTTCGCCACGACTTATTTCTTCTCCAATCCGACTTTGTGCTACTTCGTTAGATAATGCATTCTCTCTCTCTTTCTTTCCATTTCTCCCCTTGTAATTGTCCGCCTAGGCTTCCTTTCCCATAAAGTCCGTCCACGTCGGAGTCCAAAATGTCGGTATTAAATTCCGCGGATATTTCCATAACTATCTCCAAGCATCCCGTTAAGTTGAACTTTTTACTGCCGCCAACCCCAATACGAGAAGTTTTATGACCTTCGCAAACCGCTGTGATTTCGTTTCATAGACAACAACCGGAAGTGGTTCATGTACATTTCCTGTCAACTATAAAAGGCCTAATGTCTCGCAAACCCACGTAACGTTTGATTTAACCTTTAATGGGGAACATTTAGGGGAGTCTAGAGGAGGACCGATGGTAATTTTTAGAACATCGTTCGCCATCTTAATCCACAACCCAAAGAAAGCTTCACGCTTGCCATCGTAAGAAACGCGGCGCATTTCTCCAAATATAATGGCCACCAACGTTCATCTGCGAAGGTATATCAGCAAAGTTTATCAGGGTTTCCTGGAAGAGAACTCGTAAAATGTAACCGACATATTAAAAGTGATTCATGGAACAGAGAGGGCGCAATCATCGAGAATTTATAAAACTGCGGTATGGGAATGATATTTATGCGACTGAAAACTGTTTGACAGGTGACACTGCTAATGGGACTGCAACCACGATACATCAAAACCCAACTTGCATTATTTTTCTGAACAAAGACATTGTCCAAAGAGGTTATACGTAGACCTTTATTTTCAGTTAAGATCCTTTCTTCAGAAAAACGTAAATATCGTTGTCTGCGGATATGTTAAAATAAAATAAACGGAACAAAACTTGTGATTAATGGATTCCTACTTATTCTTCGAGGCAGCCACAGACAATAAAACAGTTTTACAGCTAAAGTGATTTATAGCATCCGAGTATTTTGTAGCGTCGTGTTGGTTCGAACGCCAAGCTCAACCCGAACCTGACCATTCGGCCACGGCTTCAACTAAAGAAGTGAGAAGTCAGTATAACATGTTGTAGGTTTGTCATATTTCCAGATGAAAAATCATATTCTCACACGAGACCCACTAACTCTCTCCACGATGAAAATTTCCGTCTCAGGATGTACGGGACTTCAATAGGCCATAGGATCGAAACCACGGGTTTTCCAATATGGCGTGAAGCAGCAGCAAGGACACCGGCCTTCCATTCTAATTTATCACTGGCATTTCTTTGATGACATAGTTTAAAGAAACCATGACATTGTGTCTTTACAATTTCGCGCGTAAGAGCTCAACTACAAATAATCACTGAAGGACTGTATATGATCAAGAAAATGTCAAAAATCTCATCTCGACTCCTCAAAGATTCACCTCATTCGCTTACTTTGCGGACGGCCTCTTCAAACGCAGGCGAAGAATCCTTACTACTGTAAACAGAACCCGGATCCAGATGGACACTCACTAACAATGACCGAAGCACAACGCCAAACCAAAAAAATCCTGATCGGAACCAAAGGGTTCCACTGTCCTAACTCTACTTTTCACAAGGGATGCGTCGCTCTCCCATCCCCTACTGCCTAAAACTTGACATACAATCTTCCTTTTCACTTTTGGGGTAGGGCCCCCCTAAACCGACTAACTCAGCCACTATGTTGAAGAAGCCCATAAATATTCAAACTCTCTTCAGTTTCGAACCCAGGCTTTACCACAAGGTCTTAAAGGACAGTCAGTGACGCTGAAAACAAGTACACACGCGCCATACTACCAATCCAGCCTATTCTTCGGTTTTAACATGTTGAAAATGACGATTGACAACCCATTAAAAATTTCTTCATTAATCCTGGTACGCTTATCTCTCTCTACCGGTGATCACCCTAAGCATTTCTCCTGGCGATGATTTTTGGAACTATTGTTTTACATAATTCTCGTCTGCATCGTCTTAATGGGAGAAAGCGAATTTTAATTACAGCAGCCCTGTACATATTTTAAAACAAATTCTCTAATATTTAGCATTTCTAAGACCTCTTACATCCCACAATAAGAAAAACTGTCTTTTCTAGATTCCCCCCCAACATTTTTGTCAATGATTTCTCCTCTTCCCACCTTTAGGGTGAAATGTGAAAAATCTGCTTAAATTCTTTGTCAATTCCGTTGCTCTCTGAAGCTAACAACACGAGTCTCAAACAGCAGCAGGATTTGCAGCCTAAATACCTGAATGAGCAAAAATATTACAAAGTCACTTTCATAACGGGTCTTGTTGTTGTGCCATCTTGATGAGTTGTATGAGAACGGAAGCACGTCACAATAAAACAGTCATCAGTTTCCTAGAGACAGCTTTTATGAGACTCTGTGATGGGCAAGAGCAGATGAAGTGTTCCCTAGGTAATATGCTACTTCCTGATCCGCCAGGGAATGCCTTACAATATGTATGTTAAATCTCCTTTGTTTCTAACCTATGCGCTACTGCCTATTTATAAAAATTCGTTGTCAAGACAACGGATGCAGACCATGCGCCAAGAACACCAGGCAGCATTGTGACGTTTATAGAATTCAGAAATGTTCTGTAGTATTGCACTTAGGCACCGCAGAGCTATTGTGTGTACGTAAAGAGGTACTTGGATAGCGGCAAACTCTCCTCCCCCCACACTATTCCCTTCCCTCCCCTTTGCTGCAAATATCATTTTATTTTCTTATTTTGCTTCTTTTCAGTCAAGAGAGATCGGCTTAATGCAGTTGGTATGTACGAATGTTGAAAAAGAAATGGGTTTTGTTCGAACATCGAGCTATGGTTAATACTTTTGAAAAGTTTGCAATGTTTTAAAAAGTTTAGATGTTTCTGCAGATATGCAGACATAAGTTTACCTATTAGGGTAATAGAAGGAATCCGATACTCCATGTTCTGCGCTTATTGTGGACTGGTTTCCAGGTAATACAGGAACACATCTAGGATGTTAAAGTTGAAGCTTTATCTTCATGTACTTATCTTCTTGGCATATGCAAATAAAGAGTAGTTTTGTAAAATATTATCAATAGATGAGATGTCACCTAATATCTTCGACCAGATGTGGAGAACGTGTACATCACGAAAGAGGCTAGCCATGCTGAATGTTTTCGATGCTAATCTTATACGGACAATTTTATGACAAGTGTTCTATGCATGGACTTCCATAAAAATAGGGCGCATCTTACTAATAGAGAGTAGAATACAAAATGTTTTCTGTTTAGTTTTATCAAAATTCACGATCTGATCGATTTCGCAGTGGCTTTTCACAATCCTGCATTTTCCACAGCTTCCCATGCGCCAACAACAAATCCTTTTTGGATGGACACTCGGCAGTGCCCGAAAAGGCTGCACCCAATGGTAAAAATATGTTTTTCTTTACAGGTGAAAGATGGCATTAACGTTGGATGAAAGGGTGGAGATGGTCCTTCTTAGTAGTCGTCAGGGATGGATCCTGAGAGAAGTGGCGGACTATAATGTCCTTATTGCTACCAAAAAATCAATGAGGGTTTTCTGGTAGCAAGGAACAAGGGGCGGACAGATTAATAGTATGACACACATGTCATCCGGACCGTTCTTTGGTAAATAAACAGTGGATGGCGAAAAATACCTGAAAATGTTGGGTGATGAAATTGTACCAGAACTTGATTTAATTGGGGACGACCCAAATGGTTCATGTAAGACGGAGCTCCTCCACATTAAGCAATTGGAGTGCGTCGTTGGCTCGATGACATGTTTCCTCATCGATGGATTGGGAGGAGAGGACCAGTGGAGTGGGCAACACGATCACCTGATCTTAAGCCACTGGACTTTGCATTTTGGGGATTCCTGAAGATGCTCTTCAGGAATCCCCAAATTTTACAAAATGATAAGTTGATGTTAAGAAGGCAATGATCTCATTTCCTTTAACGTCACAGTATCTATAGAATTTACAACGAGCTTCAAGTTTTGTTTTGTTTTTTAACCCCTGAATACAAAACGACATTGTGAAGGTCGCAGTTTAAGATAACTTTCCATTTCTTAAGTCTGACAAGTGATGCACTTAGCTACTTATGTTGAGTTTTTCGGTGAAAAGGAGGAAATGGTGGGGTGTTTGCGTAGAAAAGAAAAGATAAACCTTTCACCCAGTAGTGTCCTAGAGATGAAACGCCACTCTCCACCCAGACACGGTGTCCTACAGACAAAACACAGTCCCTCCCATCCAAACACACTCTGTCTCGATTTTCTATCTGCTCAGTACATTTCGTTTTCAACTGGAAAATGGTAAAAAATGCTTGGAGGTGGAGCTGTAATGTTGGGTGATGAATGACGCTAGGATAAAAATACCGAGGGACTACAAAGAAATAAAAAAAAAAAGGTTAAAGAAACGAAAAGAAAGCACGAGGGTGGAGAGAGGGTAAGCTTTGTGAAAAAGGAATGGCAGGTTTGCATGTTTGGGCGGTCGGTCTCAACCAGAGGGTTTTTTTGAGATAGTTTTTCCTGTCGCTGTGTGCGAACAAGAGATTTTCTTCAAGCATTTACACGCTTCGATATATTTTCCAAAAACGTGAGTTGTTTTATGCTGCTGGGAAGAGTGTTGGCTCAAGAAAGAAGCGATATTAAGTTTACAAGTAATGATAGGGTTGTGGAAAAGCGACAGATCTGTGACGTGATTGAGCGATTGGGGTGTAACAAACACGAACTTCTACCGTTTGGGGACTACAATGTACGGAGAGCGAGTGGAAAATTAAGGCCTTTCACTGGCGCACGTTCCTTTGACAAAAGGTGGGGGGGTGAGACAGATTGATCGCCCTTCTTAAGCAAGTTTTAATAGATCTTTTATGACTTCATTAATGTAAGAGAGGAGCTGGTGGAGAGGCGCTAGTAATAAATATTTGCGGGGCCATCAATGGATGCTTTTTATCGCCTTGAGGGATGTTAGTTATCGGAAATAAATTAATCTCTAAGAGGGCTTCAAGAAAGGGGAAAAAAATACGTCTTTCCACATTGCCGGCGTTAACACATTGATCATAATGGGAGATGGTCGTAATAAAGGAGGAATTTGCTGGATCAGATATAAAATATCAGGGCTGGATGTGGGTCGATATTTCCCCTTTGTGCTTGCGTTTTCTGTCCCAAGAATTCTCTCTGTTCTTTTCGGTTATCAGCTTGCACCTAATAGAAATGAATGCCCGGTCTATACTGAGGTTTGTTCTTAGATTTATGTCATTAAGTTTTCGATTAAAACCTCTGACAACCTAAGTTGACTGCAAATGCTTTCAAATCGAATCTTGATAAAGCTTCTGTGAAAAGTAATCTTACTGATTACGAATGTTATTTCGGTCGTTATTTATTTCGAATATTTATAACATTTTATCTAAATATATTTTGCGTAGTCTTTCTTCCATTTAAAAGCATTAGAATGATGTAATTAAAATTTCGAAGTATGTTTTACTGATGCTGACTACTGATACTTAATTGATTTAAAATGAGTTGAGTTAAGTCATTGTTTGGAGTTAAGTCATTAAAAATGACAACTCCAAAAATAGTTCATTTCCCAAAGAAAACAAGCAGAAACAGCCTACAATTTCATCTTAAAGGCTAGCTGTTAAGTTAGGTAGAAAAATATTTCATGATTGTATAATATCGTTGAAGTTATCGGTCCATTCAATCTTCAGCCTTCGCTCAAGCGCGAATATTATATACAAATCACTATACTTGAATAGTGTCCTACCCAGTTGCCTTTATTGACAACACTTAAGTCCATCTGGTCCGGTTAAGTCCATCAGAACTTAAGAAAGCCAGTTTTCTGATGGACCAGCCAGTATCCTAGAGAACTCTCAATATCCATCTTTTATCTTACGGATGCAAAGTAGACTGATCTCTCTGTGATCATATTTTGCCTTACAAATAACCCACACTTATAGAGTTCAGGACAATTTGGAAATTAACCATGTAGTAAAATCGAGTTGGTGGAAAATGATAATCGTAATTGCTACTTTAAGTCCTCTTTTGCCTTTTAAAAAGATAAAAATAATCAAATTTTCTCAAAGCATTCCAATACGATATATGACTAACCAAATCTTCGAGCAATCCTCCCGATAAAGGCAGAGAACGAGGGAAATAAGGCAAAGATTGACAGAAATTAATCCATACGGGTCCTTAATCTGGTCCACTGATAATCCAAAAGGCATTCATTAGCATTTCCTTTCAAACTGTCCATCCCGAAAGGGTTGTTCGCTGCACGCGAACCTTCAAGACTCATTAAACTCTGATAATTGTTAACTTAAATGACTGACTTTATCGGAATTGCCTGTCTCTGTCAACTACGAAGCCATTTATGCGTTCATAATAGTCTTAAGTCAGAAGAGTGCCTGGAGAACTAGCAATCTCCATCTTTTATCTTACGGATATAAAGTAATTAGAACATTGGAAGACATCGCCCACAAAATTGTCTCTTTAAATTCGAGATTTTCCATGGAGACTGTGTGTCGTGACTATGCTTGGCTTTATTATTTAACGACGATCCATCTCTCTCCCTCTAACTTCCCTTCCCCCTTTTTTTGCTTTTCTTTTCAATATTCTTATCGAAGAGAAAGTTCTTAAAGAAATAACAGGTCAGTCGACCTCCTACTAATCCCTTTGCTTCTATTCTGGCAACATCCCGGACAAGAGAGGAAGAAAACACATCTATAAAATTGCCTGCTCCAAATACTCCCTCACATAGATGGGTGGTCAACAAAAGCTGGCGTTTATTGACAAACTCAAGGCTTTGTGAGACAAATCTTCAGACAGTCGGACTCTCTTGGTTGGTGTAACTTTTACAAGAGATAAAACAAGACATGATTGGATAGAGCAGCATAGAAAGTAGTCACAATAAAACCGTTCTTTAGAGAGATGTTTGCTTACGGATCTCTTACCATCTCAATTATAATAAGTGGGATTAGAAGCTAGCGCCCTCTGCTACCCGATACAGTTAGGAATCTTCAAAGTGGTCGAATAATTCTCTTAAATTCACTTTTGGGTACAATTTAAACTTTAAAATTACAAATTATTACTGTAAAATAAGAAAATAAAGTATATATGCGAAAAAAGTAATGGTACGCTTTAAATGATTATCACTTAAGGCTTCCTAAAAAGATGTAAATATAAATAAAATGAAAATCTTGCTTTAAATGAAGCAAGCTCTAAACCAATGTTTATTTTACCTTAAATACGTACAGCGAGTTGTAAACTTCGCTTTTTAAGCTTTCGTGCTTTAGATAACGCGTATAAAATGTTCTGCAAAGATACCCCAAAGTTTAGACAAAATTTTCATCATTTGCAGGTCAGAGACTCCTTTAAAAAAATGTATTAAGCTTATGATAAATCTTGATGTGGTAAACCTCGTAAACCTCTCCCACCTATGCTCCCTGCCGACTTTCCTATTTTGTCATGGGATCACAGCCTCGAGCACTCTCACTTGGTGTTGCCACGATAAGGGAATGGAGAGACAGAATTATCTGAGTCTGCTACAAGCGAACAAGGCACGCTCATGCAGGTTCACGATAAAAGTATTTGTAGTCATTACTCGGAACTTGCCCGGCGTGCCTACAGCCCTACGACCAAAGTGTTTAAAGACAGAGCAGTGGAGAGAATGAAGGTTGAAAGGCAGGCAAGTGAAGTCGTTACAGTAGGGATGATGTATGCGAAATTGCTTCGCTACTGTTGCTAAGGCTTGAGTGATAAAAGAAAAGGAGAAAACCGAAACAGCAAGAATATCTAGATTGACCAAGAGAAGTAAAAGGATTCAGCTCTTTTATAAAAGGGAAACATTTATAAATTTCGGCTTTGTTGGGTGGAGAAAACAAAGGCCAGATCCTGTTAAAATATCAGGAATTTCCGTGTGAATGCCCTACAGATGGAGCTTCTGGCTCACTTATAAAAGAGAACATTATAATAGTCTGAAATCCTTCGAGAGCGCTGCTAATTCTATGCGTGGTAGTGTATTTGTAATGGTTGACTCCACCCAAAGCCAGTCCACCGTTCATTGCTTATGGCAGGGTGGCGTAGTTGTAATTCAAGTCTTTACTGTAAATACGTCGATGTAATTTGGGTAAAAAGCCACAGTTAAGAAGTACGAGTTTTCTCAGATAGAATACGATGATAAGGAACGCTGTAATGAGACGTTTTACGACGCCAATTACGGAACTCGGCAATTTGGTAAGAGTAGTAAGCCCGAGCGATTTCGATCTCTTAAAAGGTGTTCAAAGACGTGATCTGCACATACTTTGATTTAGACATTTCCTCCTCTTGTTCTTATTCTAAGATGTGAACGCTAACCATTGAAGATAGCTGGTCCAATCCAGGTAGCCTTCAATTATCACTCTCTTCCGTACCAATTACATAAAGGGTGGAGCAGGGAGAAAACGCTCGGATAATAGCAACATTCTACACATGGTATTCATAATGAAGTTGTAGAAGTGAAATGGCACCTTGAGATCTCGAAGATCTTTATCCTGATCTCTTCTGTTTTCATTAGTCGCAATTAAACCATCAATCAGCCCCTGCAGCCTTCACTCTTTCTAGTGCTCTTTGCCCCTCTGTCATTCATTCACTCTCTGCGTTTTCTTTCTTTAGACAGACAGAGGAATACGAGGAAAAAAAAGGAGAGAAAAATCATATTAACCATTTGTATAAACGTGCATCATTAATACATATCGCTTAATACAAAGAGCCCTTAATTCGAAGAGGTTACTACCCTCCCTTTCCAGTGTGAAGTTTGTAGTATTTAGTTTGGCTAAGACGAGTCCTATTACGTCACCGGAATAGGACTCATCGTTATTAAGCCGCTTTGAAAACCACCAGTGCCTTACCACGACTCATTCTGTTTGTTTTTAACGCCTTTGCTAATACCCGCACACTGCACTGTGTGGTAATGATCACTTACTCGCACACTGATCTGGAAAGAACCGAGTTCGAATCCTGTCAATAACGAGAGGAATTTGTATGGGCCTTTTTTCACAATATAGCTGAGTTATTTAGTCTCAAAAGAGAGTTGCATGGTTTTTCCTCCAACAAACCGCCAGAATAATACAGGATTATAGACACAATATATCGACGCCTCATAGCCTTTGTTGCTTTGGTACTTACACTGCACCTAATCGAAGCTGCACACTTTGTAAACCTGTTAGTTACAATGAAAGGGCATCCTAATACTTTTCGTAGGGCAGTATAAGTATTTAAAAAGAGACATTCCACTGCTAAATGGCATCACTACTCTGACTTCAATGTCCCTGACGAATATTCTTCCTTCCTCCCTGCTGGAATGAGATCTGAACTTGATAAGCTTGATCTTCATCGTTGAAGATAGGACTTATCGAGTTCAGATCTGGGCCACGTACAGTTCCAGAAATTTCAGCAGAATTTAGGATAAATTTTTGTAGTATTTAACTAAGAAATTTATCTGAAAATCTCATTAATGCGTAGTGCGTAATAATTATGTCTGTAAAACAAAGAAAGGAGATATCTGTGGAGGTGAGTGGCAGACAGCTAACTAGCCGGAGAATTCAAAGTGTGTTCAATTCGCATGTAAATTGTACACGGCGTAATCGTGCGAATTACTACTCAAGACATCCCGAAGTGGAGAAAGATGTGCGGGAAGCCACCTCACAAATAGGCTATTCGCTGTCCTTTTCTTACACGGGGAGTGTGCGAAATGAGTCATTAGCTATTCCAGGTCTTCCCTTCGAACCTATCAAATATCGCTGTGTCTGTCGTGGCAGGCGCTTTTTTTTATTAGATTTGAGCGCGTGTATCAGATGTCTCGCGCTAATTACGAAGCGTTCGCCTACAAATCTAATAATTTATGCTGTCGGAGTGGTTTTTGCCATGTTTTGTGAGAGGGATGAAGTCAAGTAAAAAAGACCCCTAAGCTTGTTAGGTGAAGAGATGTTGTGTCAACACCGTGGCGAAATAATGGTGCCAAAACGCCATCTCGGGTTTCTTTCGGGTGCGTGTGTAAGGCTTCGAACATCCTCTCTTTCCTCGGAATAATTTGTAAACTTATAGATAAAGTGCAGAAAGTACGATATCAGAAAGAAACTGCGCACTCCAAAGTGTTTTATTAAAATATTTAACCAAGACGAGCCCTCCGGTGCTGCAAATAGTAAGTGAATTAAAGTAGGGTGTTACTTGGACGACAGATGTCACTGCTGTAGAAATTCCAGGAACTGATTTGTTAAAAAAAAGAAAAGAAAAAGAAATAAATACGCAAAGCTATTTAGAGTTCTACAAAATGGAGTCTAGAATCACAATAAGCGAAATGCATGATGGGATAACCTTCTCATGACCTTGAATCGAATACGTGTACTATGGATTTAACAGAATCAGTGTCTCGGTCTGCTATCGACTATATGCAGTGACAGACTTTTTCTACACTAGTGCTAAAAAAGTTGCTGACACCACAAAAGCGTTGCCCAGTTAAAAAAATATATATATTATTCTTTCGAGAAATGGTTGAGCAATTATCAGTACACTAAAGGGAGACGTAGGTGTGTTAGAGCGACTACCTTTGACCTTCATGACTTCCGAATAAAACTCCGACACTGTCTTTCCTCTTTGTGATGCCCTCTCGAACGCCTACTAACACGCAAAGAAGTTGGAGGAGCACTTAGAGTAGCCGAATCTGAGGGTGTATATGGACATTAGAGGGTGGTTCAGGGATGTCACTAAGGTGTCGTTGGTTAAGAAGTTCTGGGTCATGTCATTAAGGACAAGGTTTGGGGTTTCGGAAAGGAAGTATAAGGGGGTAATTCCGGTAATTCTGTAGGGGGTATGGTGGAAACATGTAGGCGAAGCTGCACATTTTCGGCGCACGCCTTTGTACAGGGAGTTAGTGATGACAACACGACTTTGTGAAGTTGTAATTTAGAGCTCCCTTAATTATACTACGGGAATTGTAGACGAAAACACCCCGACGTTAGCTATGAATGGACACGCCAAAGTTCAAGATACTGAAGATGGTTTCAGTGTCTTGAACCGTATTCAGTCCCTTGAAGAAAAAAAAAAAACAATTCCTTAATTATTAATGTATTCCTTAATGTTTAATTCTTTTTTATTCTGAAATAAATTAAAGAAAGAAAGAAAGAATAAATTAAAGAATTTATTCTTTCTTTAATAAATTAAAGAAATTAATGTTTTAATGCCACGCACCAAAATTTATCAACAATACTTTGTCGTGATTTAGAAATGTTTTGCCAATTTCTTTCACGAGATGGCGCCAGAGATGGCTATGTAGAAAATATGAACAGAAACAGCCATTTTGATCACTGATTTTTCTCACTATTTAGCATTATTTAAGAAAACAAGACGAGGTCTTCTAAGAAAGGGTTCGTTCCATGTGGGGTAAAGCTACCCATTTTTGGGAAGGGAGTACTCTAACCTCATTTTATGAAACGTGAAGTGTACTCCAGCAAATAACCTTCGGTCGAATTTGGCACCTTAAAAATACAGGTCTTGTTCCCTTTAATTAATTCTTTCGCTTCATTTTAATAAAGACTTAATTAAGAAGTTAGGATATTACGGGAACACAACTTGCAACTGCTGCATGAACGAAAAATTTAAAAAAAAGAAGGCAATAATTTACCTATGACTCAGAGGTTGCGGGAGCTTTAACAATGCAGCCAGATTTCGATGTATAGCGGGTGTGTTTTTTAGCAACGACTTTTCCCTTTTGAGCTTGATTTTTTGACGCCCTCCTACGACACAACCCTTATCACCTTGTGGAGAAGGCGGTGTGCGGATGGGATCACGAGACCTGACGTCGACTATCTAAATCTGAGCTACCAAAAGGAATGCGTACCGGGAGATAAGACTGGGTGGTTCTCTATCCTACTTCGTTGGTGGGTGGTCCCGTCTATGGGGGGAAGAGGGGGAAACAGTTTTTTTTTCCGGCAGTCCGAGAAACAGTTATTAATGATGCGAAGGAGAGGAAATTATGATAATTTATCATTCGGATGGCACGTGGGAAAGCTAATAGGGACAGCCTATTAAGCACTAACGCAACAGACACTTTGTTCCGATGCATGGCTAGTTTGAACTGCATTCGAAACTGAGGGCTTCTTTAGGGGAGTTAGGAAAACCCCGGGTGGCTCTCATAATGCTGAGAAATTGGCTGTTCCAAGTCTAAGTTCAAGATTGCTTCGTTGGCAATGCAAAACCTAAAATAAAAGTAATCCTCAGGAATTGTCTTCCTCAGGATTAGCTTTCAGAGTTAGGAGCAAGATCTCAGTATTGTATCCTGGAGCAGGATCCTGAGATCGGAAAAGTGCATAGGATTTTGTGATTGGTGTGTGAGAATGATCCTTGGACAGGTAGGATCTTGTTATCAGTTGTGTGTAGAATCTCGAGATTGGTACTATGGGAATGATATTTAAGGAATTTTATGAGGGATTAGCTCGGAGCTACTAAAAGTCGCCATAGTGTTGCATGAATAGAATCCCTTAGGGTCAGGAGCAGGAGTCAGTATGACATCGTGGAGTAGGATTGGCAATGTGCGTAGGATTTCGAGATTGGTGTGTAAGTGCTTCGTTCATTCCAGGAATTTCATGGATTAGCTGTCATAGGAGCTACCTTCAAGAGTTTCCATAGTGTTGCACTAATAGAATTCCGTAGGGTTAGGAGCAGGGGTTTCGGTATTGATATTGTGGAGTAGGATCCTGGATTGGGCCTTTTAAGGAATGTCATGAGAGTTATAATAAGCTCTCGTAGGAACCACCTCCAGTGTTACACAAATATAATCTCATGGGGTTACTATTGGTATCTTGGAGTAAGATTCATGGAATCAGCAACGTTGGTATAGGGACTTAGGATTGGTATTCTTAGAGTATAATCTTAAAATTGATTATTACAGGAAGGATCTTCAAGGAATACCCTTAAGAAGAAAAGCTTAGGAGACTGATCCTCTTACCATCAGATCGAATCGGGTCATTTTATCCGATTTTTTTCTAAATTGCTTTGACCACATTGCGATTGTCAAAATCGATATTTGACAGCATTTCTTGGCAAACTGCGTTCTATTCAAGCGCTATGTTTTAATATAGGAACAAAAAGCAAAAAAATAAATAAATAAAATTTCCATCCACTTCGAAAAATGTTTTTCAAAAAATAACCGCGTGTGTGTGTGTGTGTGTGTGTGTCATTATTTTAAAGATTAATAGAAACTGCTGTAGAATTCGGCAACCTATAAATCACTGTCAAAAGGAAATAGTCCCGGATGTTTAATGGAAAAGCAAATGATCTCGTTAAAAGTATTATTGCAGTATTTGTATCAAGACACGCCAAATATTCAATTACATCGACGAAGTTTACAGACAATGTTCAGGTAACCATAGCAACAGAATTATTAGAGAGATCGCAAACGGGGAGGTGAAATTAGTTTTCAAAATACGATGCTTTGTAGTCGTTGATTGTAGTTGAAAGCCGCGCAAATCCAATTTACAATTTAATATCGCAAACTTTAAACGGCCAAAAATTGAAAACGTTATATTTCGCTGCAGTTGTGAGAATCATCGAGGCTTCCTTAAGTCCATAATCCAAACCACACCGCACCGTAATCTTGGGATTACTTGGTGGATACATAATTTAATACTTCGCCGTTGACCCCAGCTATTCACGGATCCCCGCTATTTGCAGGGATCAGGGACTATAGACAGTCGCTCGTGTCTTCTACCACAGCTCATAAAAGCTTTTGGATTCCGTGGTAAATTAACTTCTGCTCAGCGGGTAAGCCACCTTCAAGTCATTAGGGGGCCTGGCCTTCATTGTACAACCTCCGCACTTATCATTTAACCCGGGTACTACTTCCATAATGTACAAAGACCAACTAAACCTTTATGGCGAAAAATCCTTGGAAAATCCACAGAAGCTGGATTACCAATTGGATTATCTTAAAGTCAGCTTAATTACGATATAATCAGCGATTTCGGTGAATGAAATCAAAAATGTCAACAGCACCAAGCCGACAAACTCTAGCATCTAGTCTCAGTTGCCGTTAACTGGTCTCATCTGTTGGTCCCTACACGTCATATCCCGCCCCACTTCTCCAATGTTCAGGAGCTTCGACACACGTCCCATCCTTGATGGCATTCTTCAGACCCAGAGAGAGAGAGAGCCCGAGTGGTTATTTATCATTCAGTCCAACAGCTCTACTATCCAAGTTGTCACCGCCTGCCCGGTGGCGCTGGTGTGATAAGGACCCCGCTTAGTTTATCTGGGAAGAAGATTGTAGCCATTAGTGAAACCCACTTCCGGTTAGGCGTTTATGCTACTTTGGCGATAATGTCGTCAACTTTTGCGGTGGTCGGGTCCTGCGGAACTTGTGACATTGTGATATCTCCTATAGGGACATCTGTCGGTGTCGGCGAAGAGAGGGGAGGGGGGAAGGGGATAAAAAAAACGCGGAAACTACGGAGGTGAAATCAATGGTAAATATCTTCGGGCATTATCGATCGCTTTACTATCAGAAAACTTGAGAAGTCGGAACCATTTCTTCGAAAGAAACCATTACTGGAGGTTCGTTCCATTCGTCACTTTAATACGTTTTATATGGTGCGCTTCAACTAAGGAGTTTTTTTTTTTTTTCTCCTTTTTTTTTATATATTTTTTTATAATCTCTATGAAATGCCAGGAAGGATACAAGTTTGCAGCTTTCTAATGTTCTATTTTGTTGGGGAATGCTAATGATATGTACTCTTGCAGCGCACGTGAAGTGGCTTGGAAGTTTGTTTGTTAAACGTTTGGCTATAAAGAGAAAAATGCATTTTTACTCGGTGAATAAAGCCAAAAGTTTGATATTAATGAAATCTACAAGAATTTATTGTTGAGCTCGCGAGCATCTTTCTCGTGATGCTGTTGGAAATCCACAATTATTTGTTGCTCGCGAGACAGATCACGCGCGTTAAACAATGAGGAAATCAAAAGCTGCAGATTTCATTAATTCAAACTATCGTTTGAATTAACGGATAGAAATGAGGTGAGGTACTTCAATTGTCTCCAACCAGTAAATAACCAAATCAACAGAAGCCTTCTCAGTAGATTGTAAGCCTAATTGGACATGTCATTACGAGAAACCTTGTTTATTTTCAATATTACCTAACTACCGATTGGGTGATTTGATTCTCTCCCCCTTATATCCCGTCCCCCATAAAGTTTCCAGCGTCCATCAGTTCTTCCTAAGCTCCCGCTTAGAGTCTGAAACTTTTAATTGGATTGTAAGTAACGAGCTCAGGGGTGGCTTCTGTATCTTTTGGACGTGTGGCTGATAGGGTGTTTAACGATGCTGTCATCAAACTACTGTTTTAAAGTTCACTCTTCTGTCTTTCCCTATCCTCCCCCCGTGATTCAGACAGGAAAGGAGGCTTCTGAAGATGAGCTTGGGAGATTAGAGTTTCTTTTTTTTTTTTTCCACCATTGCTGTTAGGCAGTCCACACCCATGTCACTTGTACCGTATCCCCTACAACAAACGAAGCCCCTATGTTCAAAAACGGGGAGTTAAAATCCCACGAACGAAGTGCAAGTAACCGTAGATTTATAAAGCTTGTAGTTGATTTATGCACTTGTTGTGCTTTAGAACAAGGGGAGAGAAGTAGGGGGATGAAGGAACGTGTGAAAAACAAGGGACTATTTCCTTTGGTTATTTATAGTACTTTTGGGGCTTTCAAATAATTGAATTTGCGCTAATTAAGAATATTTAAACTCAAAACACGCTTCACAGACGTTTACAGATTATTCTGTCTCTCTCTCTCGCCGCTAGGGGGCGCTTCAAAACGATCGTTTGCCAAGTCTGCTGGAAATACTGTTCAACCGTCACTGATACAGTACTTTGATTTTTTCCCTCGATGATGACGTCATTTTTCAAACAAATATTTTTAAGCGTTGGAATTAATCTCGAACCGCCTCATTTAGTCTTTGATAGATCACGGCAATAATAATTGCTTGGGGAAATGGGGAGGTTAGCGTAGTCATCTGGATTACTTCGTCTTGGGTTTTATTAAAATAAGAATGGGGCAGAAAATAAAGAAAATAAGTTTTAAAGAAACGACATATATTTTAGGACAATAGGACAGATTAATAACAGTCTGGAAGCATATGTCGATTCTTCTCAGTCATAGACCATCTTCAACAATCTTATTGAATCCATAAATCAAGAGTGGGTTGGATAATGAGATGGTGACTCGGAGTGAAGGAAAAACCATTCAGAAACCGGTTTAAAAACAAGCAAATGCCTGGTTTGAAATAAATAATGGCGTTACAACAATACACTCACGATATTTTCAAAGACCATTGCTGGATTACATATGTAATATTTCAACAAATCAAACTCCTGCCACCTGGTTTCACTTCCAGTAACTAAAATAAATGTGAAATGGAAATTTATTTAGAGGTCGATTAAAAAACAGCGATATTAAAAGAAGAAAGGAAACCAGCAGTTAAAGTGTGATACAGATACAGTATCCTACCAAAAATATCAGTCCATCTTTCACCCGCGAAGAAATTTCAACCGAGGTGGACTCAATAATCAAACAAATAGTCTCAAATTCAGGGACGTTCCAGGAAGAAGTTGCTCTACTACAAATCAGCGAATGTCATTATTGAAACCGGAAACTATATATCCGATAAGACTTCCGGTTTTGGCAACTAGAGACAATGAAGCTTGCAGTCAATGCAGAGTTCAGATTACAGTGATTAACCATCACCGTGTGACCGGTTGGCGTGACGTCATCGCCAATAATGGCTCCTCTGTTGTTTTACATAAGACGTTAACAAGAACAAAAGTGCTTAAATCTTCGCTTGTTTCTTGTGGTTCTTTTGACACCCCTCATTTACCACATGCGCAGAGATTCGCCTGACAAATGTGTTGTCTTTAGCAGTCTAAAATGAAATCAAGCTTACAGCCACGCACGTACCTGAGCCACGTGGGACCAATAGCCCTAAATATGCATAAGGCATCCATCCTTGCAGGAAGCGCTTAGACAAACCTGGTGCTAGTACTGGCGATGGGGATAAAGTGTGGTCAGTGGTGCATCCACTCGTTAGTTTACGTGACAAATAACTCAGCGGCCGAGGAGACTAGTAGCGTTTATCTCGTTACTGGCCTTTTGGAGAAGGAGAGCGCGTGTAAGTTGTAGTCGCTTTAATGAGTCATTAGCTTTATTACGGTTATTGTCGACTGTTGTAAGTTCTCCGGGAAACTGTTGTCTAGCTCATTCAAGCTTGTTACTCTATATTTAGACGGCTATTAGAGACGTTTCGGTACTGTAGAGCCCTCTTGTGGCTGGTGGACAACTGGGAGCTTTGCTTGGTACTTACTCAGAACAAATGGGCATCTGCAAGTAGATGGCGCCCTGGGTGTACAATGTCAGGGCACATTCAAAAGGGTTGTGAACTCTCCATTACTCTCTCCCACTTCCATTTTTCTCCTCTTAATGAATGAAAACTTTTATGAAGGCCTATTTAGACTCAAATTGGACAATCATTCTCATCTGTTGACGTCATTACGTGATGCCTGTTATTCTACAATTCATTCTAACTGATGAAACCTTTTCTTTATCGTTTTCCTTCACATTTCTTTCTTTCGAAGTTGGGACCCATTAGAAACCATATTTGAACTTTGATTCTTCCAGCACATACAGTGATTGTTCCCAACGTAAATTTGAAGATACTAGTGAGACTGAAGCCATGTCGAAGAAGACAACAAATTTACATCTGAACTGGAAGATCAGGAACGAGATTTGAATCTACAGAAGAATTCCACAGCTGTTAGCTTCCAAGTTGAGTTAAAAGAATCTGTGGTCACTTCATTTGCTTGGTAAAGATACAAAGAAAAAGAATTCATTTCCTTGATGACAAGGAATCTCTTGTGTTCTGTAGTGATGTAAAAGGTTTAATCAATGCACTTGGTGTTACTTATCAACGGAATGAGGACTTATTGTTGACAACCCGATCACCAGCATAAAAAGAATTCTGTTGCACAACGGGAATATATGGTATTATCTTCAGTTCCAATCACTGTTTCGTTTACATAGAGGATATTTAAAACAGACTGAGTTCAACTCCAATCTGATCAAAAACCTAACCGAGAAAGATACCAGATTATGCTGGAACTTTGCAAATATTGTTAAACGAAGACAATCTTTGTTGTCTAAATAATCCATAATGATAACGCTTGTTGTTACTACTCAACAAATATCGGAATACCATGAAACTCTTAACTCCCACCCACTAACCAATCGCTGTGCGCATCATACTCTTGTGCAATCTCCAGGCTACTTTCCAACTATTAGTAACTATGATATTGAGAATGTATTAATTAGTTTAAAAAATGACTATTCTCAGGAACCTGGTCAAATTCCTCTGAAGAGATATTCTATCCCTTTACAACTCAATTACAAATATTTTCAACAAATCTCTTCAAGAAGCTGAATACCCAACTTGCTTTAAAAGGGCCTCGCATTGTCCCAATACATAAAAAAGATTCTAAATTTAACATTTCCTATTACGGGACATTATATCCAAGATATTAGATGCAGTTATCCACAAAAAACTATCCTTGTATAATAAGCGCCATGTTATCTACTAATCTGCAAGTTTTCGGTTGGAGGACTAGATGGTTCCCACTCTGGTTTCCCTTTGGCAGTTAGTGACTACTGAGGTTGATGGAGGAAACTGGTTAAGGTAATTCTCTAGACCCTAGAGATGAAGGTGCCCCAGACGAAGTGTTGCTAGGATTAATATCACAAATACTTCCAGACCATCTTGTTTTCTCCAATGACCACTGCTACAAATCCCAACAACACCACTGTACGCGGAAACTGTTCCACTAAAAACTTGAGAAACTTACGTGACTCAGAACAGTTCATTAAATTTCCCGGTTCATGATTTTATAACTCAATCATGGAGTATGTTCTTCCAGCCTACTTTGTGCTTTTCGCTGTGGATTTCTGCCAGTCGGTGGACTCTGTTTCCATTAGAGCAGGAGGCAGTTCCACACAGGGATGGCTGTCCCTAATATTCGTGTACATAGAATAAATCCGAAATTACAAAAAAAAAGTAAAATGAAATGATTGAAAATGGTGCGCATAAATGAAGAAAATACTTTTATGCAACACTGTCATAGGAGGTGTTATATTCCAGTATAATCTCTGCCACCAAGAGAGGGTTACTATAACAGATATAGAGTTTCCGGAGAGTATTATCATAAGTATGAGAGGAATCTTCACCCATGAGCTTTTCTTGGCATGGTGTGCGCTCCTCCTTGTCAACGCCAGTACACATACCCTGTCTCGATAAGCCAGCCGTCCATCAAACACATGTGAAGATGTTTAATATTTATGCTAATATTTGATAGCAATGCCCACGCTCTCAGCAGCCTTAAAACGGAACAAAAAAACTGGAATTTTTATGTATGATTTGGTGACTTCAATTTCTGCTCATATGTCTTATTTATGTTATTGCCAACATATCTTTTAATCTCGGAAACGCGCGTGTTAAGACCAGAGGGGGTTGCGATAGTGAAAGTACAGAAAACAGCGCCGAAGATGGACTGTTGTGGTATTAGTCCTTGTGTGAATAACACATGAGTGTGTGATTGGGAAATGAACGTCACTTGACATGCAGCATATTACAGGCCTGGTGGGACTCTTGGCAGCAATTTTAGCATACGGAAAATAGCCTGAACACTTTAAGAAAAGGGAACGCGTCTTGGATTCTTTTAAGACGTTCCCTTTTCTTAAAGAAAACGCCTTAGATTTTTACGTAGATCAGTAATATACTGCAGTTCTGAACAAACCTCCAAAATACAAAAAGTTAAAGTTTATTAGTCCAGTTGTTTCCATATTTGGCTAAAGTCTATCTTATCTGTAGTATCTTAGATATCAAAGAAAGACATACCCTTCCCCAAGTTCATTATAATTCCAATAAAGACAAATGAAAGTCTATACAATAACCTACATCTCCGACTCCACAAGGATCCAAAGAGAATGTAAAGAAAAATTCGAAAAATAAAGTTTTTTGAAGGTATAATACGTGTCCCAAACTGCGCAGTATGTTTTAGAATATTGTAAAGAAAATTTCCTTTATTACGAATTATGTAGGCCAACAGAGAAACAACAGCCAAAAGAATTTTGTTTTATCCATTTTTTTTACGAGAAAATTTTCTTCCTCCGGCTACTATCACTAGAATATCGCACGTGACCCAAAATATTTATCGGTAAAAATGAAGCTGTTTTATCTGGATAACCAAAACAGTCGTTAAAGGTTCAAGGACATAAGAATGCGAAATCTATACTTCCTCATCTCGAAGACAAAATCTAAATCAGGAGTGTCTTAAAACGAGGCCAAAGTAGGCACTTGCATAAGATGCCCGGATTTAGAGGCGCCTGATTGAGGCCACATAAAATATGAATAAAAATATAACCGTAAAGGGGAAACGCATGAAGTACTCTACTTCTAGGTGAATATTCTCTCTCTCTCTCTCTCTCTCTCTCTCTCTCTCTCTCTCTCTCTCTCTCTGCCCCCCCCCCCTATTGTGTCACTCGAAATATTTCCAGCTCTCTGTTCATAAAAAAAAAAGCCACATATACCTCACTTGAATTATTTTTGCCATTCAAGTCCCTCTATACGGATGCAGTAAACATAACGGTCCTCCACGATCCACAAACACCAGACTTGACTTCGAACCAATCAGTTAGAGTATACGTTATGGAAACTAAAGGCTGTAGTTTGTTGACAAATGGCTTCTTGGCTTCGGCAGTTGCTCTATATCTCAGAATTGACTGATCGATTGACGTATAGCTCCCTCTTTCGTCAAAAAAAAAAACAATCCGGCCAACACACCTTTACAACATAAGCGATTCTTATCCAAAGAAGCGAAAAACAAATATGGAAAACCACACCCATTTCTTCTTCCTAAAATATTTATCAACGTTTCCATCAAGATTCAATCCACGTGAAAGCTAGGCATATTCCCAAATTTCTCCTACAACACCCCCTCCCCTCCTTTCTCTCCATCTTTAGCAATGTATAGGCCTCCGAAGTAAGTGGAGCTTTGTTCTCCGCTAAGTCTGACACATGTTCGGAATCTCTGGCTGGCCGAGATAGCACAGCTAGACGTTAGAGGCGTAATGAGACAACCACTTCATTTCCTCACACCACCACTGATAGTAATGGGAAGATAAGAGGCTTCTCCCAGCTGTACGTCATTACCTACTTTTGGCTGTGTCGAATGTTCGCCCATATACCGCTGGCAGTGCCAGCGAAAACGCTCTTCTCCGCTGGAAACCGCAGTTGATAATATTTTATGATAGCCTATTTGTCGTTTGGTTGTTGACTAACCAGCTTCGTACCATTAAATTACCCTTTCGGGCAATTTTCTACGTTATCCGTAAATAGCTATTAGTTTTATAATAGAGGATAATTTGTTTTACATTATGTAATGTTGTAAATATAAGTTAAAATCTGCTTTAACAAGATAAGCTAAAATTAGGATGGAAAAATCTGTGTCGTATAATGTTCGCGTAGTTAAACGTGCTCTAAAAAACATAGTCATGCGTCAAAGCTATAAAAAACACGTGCTTCTGATGAAATGACCAAATAAAATGCGCACGAGCTATGAATGCAAACAATGCAACGAAAAAAAAAAAAAAATAGCTTCTGCGCATGCCAAACGAAAGAAACAATTTGCACGCGCACAGGTTTTGAATGCCAACAATGCTGAATGTTCTTTTGTCAGCAGAGAATTCTAATGACAAGATATTAAACATTGTTGCAACCAGACGACAAAAAAAAAAAAATCTTTAATAAAAATCAGTGACATATCATTGCTACTGGTAGACATTTAAATATAGCGCCATCTGACGTCCGAAACATTCCTCATTGAAAGCCCGAAAGGCCTAAACACCTGATAACAGTTGTTGATGATACAAAGGAATGGCTGCTCGATGTTATCTTTTACAGCTTGGGCTTAACAACACTGTTTATTGCTCTTCTGCTTACCCAATAATTTCACAGATATCATCAGGACTCACGTAGCTCCGATAACAGTTCACGCACAGGAAAAACCTCGTGTTAGCGTGACGTAATAATCGCCTTGTTTCAAAAGATACGATCGAATGAGCGAGATGCGATAGGAAGAAAGGTAACAAATTACCAGTGATAAGCACCTTTTGCAAAAACCAAGGATATGGAGCACTAACAGGTTGTTCCTCGAATTCTGGTCATCCCATAATGAGAGGTTGTTATAGCGTCTTATATGTATGTGCAGTGTTGGACGAGATTATGGAGTTGATTGTAAATAAGCTCATTGTTAAAGCTGTGGTAACAAGGTGATCACTCTAATTCGCACGCCAAATTGTATTCCATCGGCCACGAAGGATAATGGAAATTGGTCCAATGAAAGAACTCCGATTCCAATGGCGTGTGTAGGTGGAAAGGGATGAACTTAGGCTTCGCACGCCATATTATGAGCTGCTTTCGTCACGGATTCGTACTAGTACTCTAATGACAGGAGGAAGAAGTTTTGTAACTTTCCTTGAAGTCCTCTTTTCCAATTATTAAACTCTCTTCGTATTTATAGACAAGAAAATACGCTAGTAGACCACAAAACTAACCAGAAGAATTAGAAACGCACAAGGTTTTATTCATCATGCGTATTTTGAGTGCAGTTTTGCAAGCTTCAAATTTTTCGTACCGACAGCATTTGAAGAGGCTTCGAGAATGATCAGAAAAGTGGCAGCAAAATTCAAGGTAGGGTTGGATTAAGAACTGTAGAGGAAGAAAGGGATCTGGGAGTTAAGATATGGGCAGATGTGAAGTTCTCTTAGCAGTGTGAACAGGAGGCCAGGAAAGCCCGTGGTGTCCTATCGATGATTTTTCGAACAACATCCTGTAGAGAATTCGCGCAAACTTTTACAACAGATGAGGCAGTCTTACAGCTCGGTAAGAAAGATCTATCGAAGTCTGCATATCTCTAGAAAATTTTCTGATGGAATCATCACAAGTAACATCAACCTGAGCACCATTAGGCACAATTTTGTGCTTTTTTTGTATGGCTATGGCATTGACAGTGATGGCAACTGGTTTGAACAGGATGGTGAGAGGCCCTCATACTGCAGGAGTTCCTCGATGAAATTTTTGGCAACAGGGTGGTTTCTAACTACTACCCTGAAGTGATGTCAATGGACTGGAGTGGTCTCCCATGTTACCAATTTAAACCCATGTGATTTTTATCTGTGGTTATCTCAAAGAGTGTTTTAGAAGAATCCACAAACCATTCCTGGAGGAAACGGAGCATGTTCTTCTCCTCAACCACACGCTCCAACTGTGACACATTATTTACAAACGTGGAGAACACATTGACTGTTGTGGCATGGATTTCCCAACGCTGCTAACATAGTTCAAAGGACAATTTGTTCTTCCGATGTATACAATGGTATGATGAATAAAAAAAAAAATCACCCAATTGATTTTCCTCTGAGATTATCTCAAACACAAAATACTCCAAAAAATTGCATAAAAAACATATCAATTATAGATTTAGATTTGTATTTGGTGCTTTGCATAATGAAAACTGTATATTATATATTTCCTAATAATAATATTAATTAGGCTGTGAATGAAATCAATTATTTTTCCTTAGAATTATATAGAAGTTTTATTCTCCTTTTTATTAAGTCATTAAAAAATAAATTTGTTCCCATTGCTTGAGAAAATTGGATGTAAGAAGATTATTGGACTGATCTATGACTTATATAGAAGACAAAATGCGGTGATAAGAGTGAGGGGAGAACTGACAGAAAAAGCTCGAGTTAAAAAGGGAGTAAGACAGGAATACTTACTTTCGCCTGGATTGTTCAATGCTTTTGCCCAAGTGATAATAAAGGAAGCAATTGAGAATAAGAATTGCTTATTCTCAATTGCTTGAGAATAAGCAATTCTTATTTATTGAATAAGATAATGGGGGGGGGGGTTAAAATAGGTGAAAAGTATGTTCAGGCTATTAAGTTTGCAGACGATCAGGCCATACTAGCAGGTTGCCTTGCTACATTGCAAAAATGATCAGAAGACTAAATAAGAAAGCGCTGAAGAATGGATAAACGTGATGAAAACAAAGGCAATGATGATTGGTAACAGGTGAATTCCGTTCTGAATTGAGATCGATGGAGTAAGAATAGAACAAGTAGAGCACTTCAGGTATCTGGGGTAGTTATTTGCACAGGACATTTCATGTCAGACTGAGATTCAATCCAGGACTGCAATGGCAAAACAATAATTCAAGAATAAATTGTCCTTGATTACACAGAAGATGTCACAAGAATTTAGGAAGAAGACGATAAAGACATATATCTGGTCAGTGGCACTATATGCAGCAGAGACATGGATTCTTACAAAGAGAGACAAAAAGAGACTCGAGGCCTTCGAGATGTGGTGCTGTCGTAGGATGGAAAAAATTAAATGGACTGAAAGTGTCAAATGTGGAAGTATTAAGACGTGTCCAAGAGAAAATTCTAGGCAGAATAAGATCAACTAGACTTAAATGGGTGGGCCACGAGATTCGGCATGGTGGTTTGCTTCTGGATGCAATGGAGAGGACTGTGGAGGGAAAACGCCCTAGGGGTAGTTCAAAACAGACCTTCATCGGGACGTTGCTGGATGAAGCAAAGCTTCAAAACTTTGAGGAACTAAAACAAACGACACAGGAGAGACAAAGATGGCGACAGCTCGTTAGAGGAACTGCCCAGTCACAAGACTGAATCACTGGTGATGATGATGATGATTACAATTGTTTGTAAGCAAGCATAGCTTACTGGCAGAAAGAAACAGAACGTAATGAGAATTATAACTGAGTCATATTCAAATCCTTAACACTCGTAAATAATTGATTACCCACAGATTAAAATTGTTAATCAAAGAATTGTTACAATTCACGATTATTAGTTAAGTATCTTATAAAAGACGTGATGCTCTAACCCTAACTTATATGCTAATTTCTTATAAAATAATTAATCATTAAAACGATTGAATTGAATAAATTTGAATTTAGGACGCAAACTAATTTTTCAAATAAATTTATTAATGGGCATAAAAACACCTATTTAAAACATTAATAATAAATAAATAAATTAAAAATTAAATGATAATAATTTGCCGGTATTTTACGAAAGCCGTGTACGAAATGTGTTGTTTAAGGAATTACGACCAAAAGTATTTACGAAATGACGTGAAGGCGAAGAAAGGTCAAACGGATGCGGGGTTCCGATTGCCAGAATTCGGATTATGCGCAGCGGTGAAAATTCAGTAATTGACATTAAGGCTAAACAATATGGCGTTCACAGTGACGGGTGCAACCACCCATAAAATGCAATGTGTTTGGAAGACTAGAAAATGATTTGGTAGAACATTATGATTTCCAATTGTTAGGGTCACTAGAGGGCGATCAAGCTTGTGATATGCGGTGTTGTAATGCGCGTACTGCCACGCGCGCTGATATTGGATGAGGAAGAAGAGAAAGTAAAATTAAAAGGGAGGATACTGCAAAGAAATGAGGAATATATGAGAGACGACACTCTTAATATGATCCATCCTATTGACATTCATCCTCATGACGTCACAGTGGTCTCTGAAAGAATGGGTTTCTTGCTGGATGTGGGCTCTTCGAATGGCTGACTGATTACGTCCCCAAGTGACTGAGACACGATGTTGAGTAGAATACTGATGATGTCGATGGCAATTCACCCTAACTCCCGTACATTGTCAGTGGAAGTTTCGCTCTGCCAGCCATCCAGGCAGCATTCCCGTGTACGAATCAATATGCGGGGTGCTTTGCAATGAAATACGGGGAACATGCCTCGAATTTCAAGGAGCGCCAATAAATCCGAGGATAAGAAGATGAAATAACCTGTAATATACAATAATCTTCAAACCCCAAAATATGTAATAATCCCAAGTGCTCAAACACAATCCTGACGCGACGTTGACAGAAATAAAATGAACTCGAAGAGAGTAAACAGAGACTTTATCCAAGTTTGCTTCGTCTCTTCACCCTCCCCTCTCTAGCACAAAAATAAACTAGCTTTTACCTGTTTATCTTCACTTAGAATTATCCGTCAGTTGGAATCCATATTCAGAATTGGTTAAAACACCAACCCAGTAGCTGCCACAGCGCGCATGCGCCGATGAATTCATTTCGGATTTCTTAATTCACCATTTCGGTTGATGCAGTCTTTGTTGACGAAAGCTAACGTGGACTAATACGAAAAATAAAATAAATATAGCTGTCCCAGTAATATGTATTTAATAATTCGATTTTCTTTTTCTCTTTTACTGAAGAAGTTGCGTATTTACAGCAACGCGGTGTTGTTCTTTAGCAAGCGCTCAAGTGAGATTCTCTACACCACTTAGATGAGTCATTCATTTCTGGTATGTTTTGCCCATTACTTAACTGACACTCGCAGTTAACACGATATTGTCAAGATGGCCGGCGATTGTCATATTGTATTATGTCACGCTCTCTATTTCTCCCGCAATTTTCGGGGGATGGGGGGAGGGGAATGTTACTCTACAGGAATGAAACAGACAGTGGTACAGTTTCATTCCATTACAGGATTCTCGCGTAACTCCATCCCCCACACCACCACCACGTTCATTTGCAATTTGGGTTCTATTTGCACACCGGCAATGTGTAGGTAGGACCATTATCAGGGTGCATTATAAATCAACTCCCCACAATTCCATCCTACCTCTCTTCCACCCACCTCGTCTTTTCCCGTTCGTAATCTTCCTGGGGGGGAGGGAAAATGGTGGGGATATAAATCCATTAGGAGCTTTAAAATATGTGCCAAAGTTCCATAAATTCCCTGATTTCTAAATACAAAGAACCAGTCGATGGAAAGTCTTTGGCGAGAAAATCAATAGGGACCGTAAAAGAACGATGGCTGACAGAGAGGGGGGAAGGAAGGAAGAAAGAAAAAAAAAATGATCGATTTCGATCAAAAACACGCGGGAAAGTTCCCATATGTGCACGTGACAAGAAGCTTCCGCTCGGGTCAGTGGCGGAGCAGCCGATATCCCGCTACGGAACGAGTTTCCGGTTCCTGATAGAAGGAGAAAAGATGTAGTAGGAGAAGGAAAAAATATATCATCATCGATGGATGAATCATTGGAGAACAACCGCACTTGTCACTCATGTGGTGTGGCACTCAACGGGAAGGTACGGTGTGATTTTGGCTCGTGCTTTTTTGCTTTCTTTTTTTTTTTGCAGAAGCTGTGGTTACAATTTTCTCTGTCTCTGAGGGCAGAAATGCGTTTGCCCTTCATCGCTGCGTTTGACACCGTGCACTCGAACAACCACGGATGTGGACTTATCTGACACAGCAAGATAGCCATAGAGGAACAACTGAGGAAAGATAGAAAACGATCCAACAACTGACAGAAGGTAGACAGAAAGAAAAATATTAGTGATATACAGAATGAATCCAATATCTTGTCTATCAATTGTTTCTCTCTGTCTGCCTTCTATCACTAGTTTCATCTATTTTGCTTTATAGCAGTGTTGATATTTTTCGTTTGATGCAAGGAAGCCCTAAGTGCAAGAAATAAATAAAAAGAAAAGCATTCGGACATGTTTTTCTCTTCATGTAGGTGCCGACCTTTGAATTTCCCCCAAGCTGTCAGCCTCAACCACCCACGGAGGTAAGGTGTGGCCCCCTAGTCTGGAATTCTTTATAACAGTGAAAATTCCACCTTCATTTATTGTACTGTTCCCTCCTAGAACCTTATAGACCTCCATCAGATGGATTTGTGCATTTTATGTTTGGGCAGCACCTAAAATAAGGGTTCAACTCCGACTCGTTTCTCTGTGAAGATACAATTCGCTGTAAAGGAGGCCAGATATGTGCTTAGCGTTATGTTTTTGTAGTAAGTGGGTGTTATGTTGTCCTGTTGGTTTGGTCACCGAGAAGAGGCAATCACCAGGAGGGCCACTTTCGGGTACTCGTCCCTAATCACGGGAAGGTAGGCCATTCCTATTATCGAGCATGGTCAAAAATCGCCAACGCAGGACTGGACTGATCGCAATCTTAAAAAAAGAAACAATAAAAAACTTAAAATTGCCGTGGAGTGCTGTTGGCAACGTTTGTGACAGCAGAGGAGGATCTTCTGCGTTCAAAGACTTGAGTGGCGTAGGTTTGCAGTGCTGCCAGATTATCTGGTGTTTAGAGTAACAGTTCCAATTGATGTTCCAAGACGTTGGTTATTGTCTATGTCAATTGTTTTCTTATGTCCTCGTACAGTGCACACTCAGGGAGGAGATGTTGCCAGTTTTCTTTTTCTCCACAGAAGCAGATGTCTGTTGGAAGCAATCCGAACTGATGCAATTTCTCGTTAAGAGTGAGCCGTGCCCAATAATCAAGGTTTCCAGAGTTAACGAAAGCTAGGACCTGACTAGTTTGGAAGCCGTAAAGGAGACATCAAAGAGGATTTTCAAGTGACAGGCCCATCTGGTCTGCCATATGTTTATAAGCTCGTTGTAATAACGGGATCTAGTCTTGATTTTGAAGTTCAGGCCTCAGAAGGTTACAAACCCGGCAATCAGTGAATGGCGGCTGCGGACACTGTTCTGTAAATTGTGTGGACAGGAGCATGCTACGTTGGATAGAATTGAGCTTATCTCTCATTTTGACTTGTTCCGCCCGGTGAAACCACGCCCGAGCAGCATAAGTTACAATGGACAGGAACACAGCGTTATAATACAGGGAGAGTTTCTTATTAGATACTCCCCAGCCATTTCTGGAGACACTGATGATATCAGCAGAAAACCTTTTTACCTTAGTTCCGAGGAAAAAAAGATGAGGGTGGAAACTGAGTTTTCGGTCAACAACCACCCATAGTACTTTAGCCTGAGTCGGAGCTGCATTCCAGAGATCTTAACTTGTGGCGGTCGCGTGTGGTCCAACTTAGATTTAAAGAGCATTTTTGTTTGATGGGATTAATGTGAAGTTTTTTCAGTATCGACCAAGGGTTTTGATCAGCCAAGATGAGGTTAGCTTTGTCCTCTAAGTCAGAGATTGATTTCCTTGAGATCACGATCCATCAGATCCTCAGACGTGCGGCTCACCCAAAATGGAGATCAAAACAATGCATGCATTACTTCTCAGACAAGATCACAGCAACAAAATATGTCAGGACCATCATATACTCCCCGCTACTTTATGCAGCAGAAATCTGGGCGTCAGCATCACCTACGATCACAAAACTTATCTGGGCAGCGGAATATTGGCTCCTCAAATGGGTAACTGTCATGCATAGGTTACCACCCCATGTCAATATGACTGAAATGGCCCAGGCCCTGGGAATCCCCATGCTGCCCTCTCTCATTGATGAAAAAGACTGGTAATCACGGTAAAGATGTTGACCTAACTCGCCACATCTTCATTCTGGAATCTCTGTGGCTGGAGGATTCCACCTGCCCAGCTCCGAGCCACCATAATAATTTGCCCTATTCACACACGCCTCCCCTTACCAGATCGTTTCTTACCCTACCAGATGCTCGGACGAATCCAAGATATCGATGCCGTCCTTAAGAAATTTGCTCTCAACCGACGCTATAGACGTGGGATACTTGGCCCCAACACACCCCATAGACCGCGACCTGCGTCTGCCAATCACCTAACTCTTTAACTAAAACAGGAAATGGCAGCCCCGCCATCTTGAGACAAAGCGTCACAAGCCATTGCAACCGAAACTGCTCCGATTGCTCCCAGTAAGGAATAGTCTACGATGTTGGTCAAAATAGTGTGCAAAGGAAAAGCCTTCTTTCTTGACATCCAAAGACAGCATAACCCTTCAGCCACTACTTGAAGACCTCTGAATTAACTAATGAGGATAATGAGGAATGAGCCTGGTACTGTTCCTGCTGCTCTCTCCCATGAATTGTGAGGACAATAGTCAGTACTGTAAATCGTATACGTATCAGTTGTCATTTTGCTTATTTAAGTTTAATGTTTTAAATCTCGTGGTACGCCATCTTTGTAATGCCATTTGTTTAATGTTAGTTCGCGTCACCTTAATGTTTTATGTAACTTGACGTCATTGTAAAGATGTACTTCATTGTGTCACCCTATATCATTTAATGTCATCTTGTTTTGTTCCTTAATATCTTATTTGCAATAAAGATTCCCTCTCTCTCTCTCTCTAAGACGTCTAGTTTCCAAGCACTGCAGCCCGCACTAGAGGCCTGTATCGGATCGGGTTTCAGCCAATTTTGTGGTTCTAGTTGTTAGAAATAATTCATTGCCACACAACACTAAAACACCAGAATTAAAAGGTTCAAAATGAAGAGGAAGGCAAAAGACTTATTTAATGTGAAAGAGTAGGGAAATGGAAATGCTGTGTAAGTATTTGCCATATATTGCACGGAAGCCACAGGATTTTGCTGCACCGACCAAAAAAAAGCGAAGTAGATAAGAAAACACAAATTATGTGCTTCCTTTCTCACGTATGTAACTATCCAGTTAACCTTTGAATTTCTTCAAACTGCCAACATGATTTACCTGCTGGGACAACTTGTTCCACTATTCAACGACTCGCTGGCTAAAATACTACCTACAATCTAGTCAATCTCTTCCTCTGTAATTTGAATTTATACCCTCCCTAGTTCTAGGATTCTTTATAACATTGAGAATTCCGCCTTCATTGATTTTACTAACCCCTCTCAGAGCCTTATAACCCTCAGTCAAGTCCCTTCTGAGGTACTTGGTTGCCAAGCGCTTTAGCCCACACAATTGGAGTCTTTCCTCGTACGGTCGTCCATTTTCCGATTTCACCATTCGAGTTTCTCGTCTTTGGATTCTTTCAAGAAGCTCAATGTCTTTTTTCAGATGAAGTCTCCATATTTGGACACAGTATTCCACATGTGGTCTTACAATTGCCTTATACAACAGGTTTTATGACCTCCCTATGTCTACAGGATAATGTTCGATAAATCATCGATAGGACACCATGGGCTTTCCTGGCTGCCTATTTACACCGCTCAGAAAGCTCTGCCCTTATCGTAATTCCCAGATCCCTTTCCTCCTCTTCCTCCACTGTTTTTAATTCAACTCCACCAAGTGTTTAATTTATTTGTGGGTTGCTATTTCAAGTGTAAGAGCTTGCACTTTGCTGCATTAAAACTTAGCCGCCATTCTTGAAGACTGTTCAAGTCATGTTAAAGGAGCGCTGCTTGGCACTGATCATTAATGACTCTCCCAACTTTAAGTATTCTGCAAATGTTGACATCACACCCTTTATCCATTCGATTTGTGAAAATCAGAAACAAAAGTGGTCCCAAAACCGATTCTTGGGCAACCCCAATTCTGACGTTACATCAATCTGACGAATATCCATTAATCACAACCCTGTAGCCACCCTGCAATCTTTCCAGTAATCCCAACATATTCTAGCTTATACAATAAACACTCACGATGAACTGAGTCAAACATCTTGCTAAAATCCAAATAAAAACTATGCCCAAATTGTTCCCTACATCCAGTTCATGAGTAACTGCATCAAAATAGCATACCAGGTGGTTTTCCTTAACAAAACCATGTTGTATGTCTTTCAAAATGCCATTTCTATTAGACATCGTGGGTAGCACAATTGGTATAATCACAGTCCTTCCTTCACCGGGTGGAAAAGACTAAGTTCGAATCCAGTCAAGGCGTCAATGATGTGAAGGATTATGGGTCTTTTTCACAACGGTTGAGTTAGTCTGTATCAGGCGAGGTAGCGTGGTTTGTGCTGCTGGAAATTCATGGTTTTCTTCCAGCAAAAGAGCAAATTGACCACAGAACACAAGCAATTTACAGACATTATATACGGTTCAATATGACCTAAGTTGCTGATGCACCTGAAACTCTACAAGAACCAACCATTTATATCTGAATGTCCCTAAACTGTACTCTTAATCATTACCTCCAAGATTTTCCCTACCACCGAAGTCAGACTAACGGGTCTATAGTTTTCGACTTCTCGGTTAAAAACGTCCCTGTATATTGGTGATGCGTTGGCACTTCTTCAATTCAAAGGAATTTCCCCCGAATCAAATTATGCCCTCATAATTAACCTCACTGGTTCAATACTCTCTCTCTCTCTGGCCGAATCTCTCAAAAGATTTTTCTATAGTTGAATTTCTGATCCAAGAAAAAACACAGCTGAACTCAGAAACTATTGTGATTGTCCTCTCTGCATAGAAAAAAATATGTGTAAAAATTAATTATGTAATGAATGTATTTTCATTATATATTTTTTTTCTATTTTTTTATTTCATTATATTTTTTCAATTTATTTTTTTAATTTTTTTGTATTACATACAATAAAAATATTAATATTGCTTATGATTAATTTTTCCCTTATTACTGATGTGCAAAAAATTTAATATAACTTTTCTTAATATGTCAGGGTTTTTTTTTTTTTTTTTCGTTTTTCGGGCACAAACAGTGAGTATCGAGTTCGGGTGCAGTTCCATTTACTGTAGGGGCGGGTGTCTAATACAATGGAGCGCAGGGGGCTCTAGCCCACATATTCGAAGTCGTTCATCATATGGACACCCTCTTGTAGATCTTACTAAGCAATTCGCCGTTTTTGGACCCTTTCAGGAAGCTTTTTTTTCTTTTTTCGGTGCAGTCTCCATCCATACAGAATTCCAAGTGCAGTCTTCTTACTGTTGAATACAATGAAATTACAAAGTCCCCATCTCTACAAACAAATATTCGATAAATCACCGATAGGTGGGCCTTCCTTGCCACCTACCTGCTTGGCTCGGAGAACTTCATGCTCGACCGTACCAAGAACTCCAAGATTCCCTTTCTTCCTCTGCTGCTCTTAATTCAAGCCGACCAAAAGGACAAGTTATTTTGGGGTTACATATTTTTCAATATTAAAACAGCTGCCACTTTTCTGACCATCCTTGAAGCCTATCTAAGTCATCCAGAAAGAGCGCTTCTGGACACCGGCCATTAACCACTCTCCTGATCTTGATATTATCTGTAAATTTTGATATCACATCAACCATGTCATTCACGAGAATCATAAATGACATGATTGACTTCCTTTATGATTATGTGATAAAATCATATAATGTCATTTATGAGAATCAGAAACAGCAGTCCCAGCACCGATCCTCCAGGAGCCTCTACTTTCAATGCGAGTCCAGCCTCTTCCCTTCCTTCATGGTCGCCACCCATTTTGAGAGACCCGGGTTCAATTCCCGTCGACAACTGGAGGAATCTCTAATGGTTCGTATATTTAGATTCAGAATCAGAAAACTTTTTGAAGGATTCAAATGTTGTTTAACATCAAACTGGTCCTCAGTGTTTGAATTATTTGGGGATCACGTGATCTTCAAGCTCATCACTCCACTGTTATAATTTATCTGCCTTTGAATTCGGTTTTCTCAAGGTATTAGAATGGATAAAGGTTGTTGGGTGACGCGTACGGCTTGAGCCTACACTCCAAATGAACTTTACAACTGGTACACAAGAATTTCACTTAATTTGTTCATATTCCTTACTCATGTCTGCCAAATAAACCCTCTTTCCAACGAACATCATAAATTATATTAGCTGCTACAAGTATTGCATAATCTTAAGAATTACTCGGGGAACAAACATTCACCGCATGTTATTAATGAGAGCGGATGATATTAATTACTAGACTCGTATATTTCTGAGTGATGTATGGATGGTAGTTTAAGTGGAAGCCTTCACATTTCAAAAATTCTCCCACAAGTAGCACATTAATTAGCCTATCACGAAACAGATTCATTTGTTTGCACAATTCGTTTCACCAGAACAGATTCATCAGGATGGACGGATTAATGTCATTCTCCTTTGAGTAATATTAAGCAATTATTTACAGAACGTTTATAACAACAACAGTTTCTTAGTGAAATTTCTGTGAAACGTGGACGGTACTCGATAGTTATCGAGAAACAAACCTATTATTTTGCGCATGCAGTGTACACATCCAGTGGAAAACTGCAATAGACAATCGGATACACTAATTTTCACTTTAAAATAATAATCTCCGAAGTTACAGCCCCTTGGCTCACTCTAAGAAGAACGAGAAATTTATACTACGCCCTCTGGTGGCGATTTCTAAGTAGGGCAACTCTCTGGACGTTAAAAATATGTATAATAAAAATAGGCCGATGATAAAACAAAGTTTTTTAGAATACACAACACGGATTTAATGACGTACACTCACTCGGCTTCATTTTTACAGTTTCTGGGGAACGAGCAAGTGTTGGTGAGCTGGCAATGCACGTGAATTCATTCATATGAGAAACGCGAGCTACACGCATGAGTTGCCCCAAACAGTGCCCGTAACCGCAGTGTCTATTTCCGCACCGAGAGCAAATGTAAGAAGAACGCCGAAGTCGTTTGTGATTTAATTATTTACTTTACGTACTTAATTCTATTTCTATGTGGCCCTCTGGTGAGCACTTTGGGCTTTATTGCTAAAACACTTCAGCCACAACTACGAGTCTCAAGAGACGCGATTAGCCGGGGATCTAATGAAGCATCCGATCGTGCCATTACACGTTTTTTCCCACCAAGTCGCACGTGCACGATGCCCGACACGCCCCCTCTAGTTGCTATTCACTGACAGCGCTGCGAAAATGGTACCCCTTTGTTTCTCGAGGTCGGTATTCGAGATTACCTACTTCTTTTTTTTTTTTAATTTCGGTATGGAAAAAAAAAAAATAACGTGAAAGGTGAGTCATCATGATTATCAAGCTGTACATCCTGTAAGTGGGCTTCGGGGACCTCGCGTTAATGACGTACCAATGAGCGTTTATCGACTAATCATTGGTGGCCCCCTCTTTCTGTTCAGTAATCTGGGAAATTAGAAGTTTTTGTTGGTCACGTGCAAGCGAACACACACACAAGAAAGGAGAAGGGAAAGCAATGAGGGGTGAAAGGGGAAATCATCGAAGATAACAACCAGGGAGGGGCCTGGTTATTGCTACTCGGGCAGCATCCATAAGATGAAGGTACTTTTTTTTTTTTTCTTTTAGAAATTTGCACTGGTATCATCTCCTTGAGATAAAAACTCCTTTAAATGCTCAGATTGTATAGAATTAGAGCGGCTAATGAGAAAAGGGGTAATTTGTATTGAATCACAATATAAAACTGATTATTAACATGTCGGATTTGGCATCCTGGTGGTCCTTTTACAGATGGAAGACAAACCAGGATATCACTGGGTGATCCGGTGGGAATTCCTGACTGCCACCAATTTTTATGTATTTATTTAATAATAATATTAAATACCTGAATAAATCTAGTCTTTAACAGAGCTTTGCATAAAATGACAACAGACAGGAAATCGTACTACGCGTCTGCGCAGTAGCATTAAGTTGCAGTATACGCCTTCCAAAACACATTTTGGAAGGCTTATACTGTAATTATTATAATATTTAGTATAAGTAATCATTCGTGTTTATTTTACATACATATATATATTTTAAAATCTGTAATAATAAATAAAAATGACGAAATATGGATATTACAAAAGCAAGAAATATTTTATTCAGAATATCTCGTGCATTTTTGAAAGAATATTTTATTAAAGTTACTCGTAATATAGTACGAATAGTAGAAGGCTTAAATGCATTGATTGCGATTGTATATCCTTGAGATATACAATCGCAATCAATGATCTGACAAATGACGATCCACACCATTAAAATTTTATCGCTAATTTTCCAAGACATGGGACAATGTTCTTTTGAATTGGTAAACGAATTCGAGCTATTACAATAAACTAAAAACAAAATAAAAATTCTAATTGACATCCGATTCAAGCAAATCTCCATCTAAAAATGCTCCTATATTTGATTGTTCGTCTCTCGTTTTTTGCTTGTAATTGGATGGCTAATTAAGTCATTGCTAAGTCAATCCGATTTAATCCTCGGTGAGAATTAAGGAGAAAATCCCCTACATCAAAGGGAAATCCTAAGGCATACATTCTTAATTCTCCTCAGACTTCCAACCGTGTTTGTATGTTTACCTTTTGTAAAAGTGAACAAAACTGAAGACTTTAAAACGTATCTTCTTTCTCTAGCTAAGAAGATAATTAGCAGGACCATCTGGTGTAATTGCAGAAGCAAAGTGTATACATATTCAGCTACAATAATTAATTTACTACTAGTTTCTCCCATCCCTGCTTTTTTTCTCCTTCGACATTAACAAACTCTGCTGCAAAAATCGATAAAAAGTCTGGTGTAAGCCTTCCTTCACGTAAATTGCCTAGACGTCACTCAGGATAAAAGAAATTCTATCCCTTTTAAAGCGTAACTACCAAATCCCTTGTGTGGTTAGGAGAAGTGTATGATCGTAATGGAGTAGTCTAATCAATCTATATTACAAGATGACTGCAAAAATTCTTCAAATGGAGCAAAGAAAACAGTTACTTTTATAATAATAAAGTGGATTTAATCTAATCAGAGCACAATTAAATACAGGAAATTTCAATTAGCCCTTTGAGCCTACAACTCCCCCTCTAAAAGGCCACCTTTCCCACCTGTCATTTATCGTTTTTCATCCCGCCTTTCCATATTAACCAATGACTATTTTATTAATAGCATCCAAGGAAAAATGACCCCTCGGTATCATTACGCCGCTACCTTGGCAACGAAGTTGATAATATCGCCACTAAAAAGAGCTTGTATACAATTAATTAAGGGTTGTTTACACTGCACCAACCATTTATTTTTCAGGCTTAACGTTAAATTATCTTCGTATAAAACAGGTTTCTCTTATACTACTTCAGGAATTGCTTTTATCTTTCTAGGTCAAAAAAAAAAAAGAAAAATTGAAATTACTGTCTTTAGAAAACTGTTGAATTCTTAGAAATCACTTGCATCAAAGCATTTTTAATCAAAAAAGTTACTCAAAAATTTGTAAACGTAGTTTTTAGGTATAATTGGCTGCGTATCTGAAAAAATAATAACAATAAATCAAAAAAAAGCATCCTTTGCACGAGACCGGCTAACTCGGCCACGTTGCAAAAAGCCTGTAAAATTCACCAGTGAGATAGATACGCGCGCGTCTGTGTAAACGAGACATTAAGAAATAAAATAGGAGGTGGGAGACAGTAAACGACACCTATGAGGAAAGAAAGAAAGAAAGAAAGTGGGTGCGGAAGAATGCTTGTATAAAAGAACAATCCTTTTCTTTGCAGAGGACGCAGGTATTTGGGACCACCACGTGAAACGTTCGCTTAATGAGGTACATTGAGGTACACACTGTGCCACATTATATATGCTCCATCATAAATCCTAGAGTAAGACAGGTTTAAGTCAATAGAAAGAAGCGTGTTATCTTCACACTACATGATGGGAAGATGTTGGCTTGACTCCTTGGCTTTTTCGTGCATCTTGTGAGGTCAAAGCTATTATTTGCTTCAATTTATACATGCTCTGCACGCTTAGTCAAAGTGGAAAATTGCAGGTCCAGGACAACTGGCACGGCACACTTTAACGATGTCTTTAAAAGATGAAGTAGGTTCTACAAGTAATAGCACTGCCCCCCTGCTACATTAAGAGGGGAGGAGGGATTTCGAGGACACCTTCAGAAACACCGGGTTTGTGACCTTAAGTTAGAAAAAAACAGGATTACAAATTAGAAAAGAAGTCGAAAGACAGAAAAAAGATGGAAAGACAGTGGATATGCAAATTAAACAATGTAAAAATCAAATATACTCTCATATATATACAAACTTGGTATATGTATGATTTCTAAAACGTATTCGGAAGTTTAAATAAAATATTTATGGAATAAATACTGCTTGGACTTTTAGAAAACAGTCGGATGTGCATTTTCTCTCTCTCTCTTAAATGCTATTCTTTTTCCAATTCCCCCCTCCCTGGTACAAAAAAGCTAAAGGGCTATTCATCATTCTTAACGCATATTCGCCAACATCATTCATTCCATTATTTACAGCAAAACAATGAGAAACAGATCATCTGAACAGGGTAGCCAGTGTATGATCTCTAGACAAAGAACTGAGCTACATTCGAGAAAGTACGTAGAAATGCACCATCATCATCATTACGTCATGATAATGGAGAACAGTTTTTCCATTAATGTATCATGCCAGCTATGTGGAGAGATCATTCTAATCGTTCTGTGAAACTCGTGTTCGGCACGCACAGGAAGAAAAGAAAAAAAAAGAAAGAGATAATTTAAAGAATGAATAACCCAGATATATGAAATGAATAAAAAGATTCAAAACATGTTTTTAAAATGGCAAAACTGAACCATTTATAAGCTAGTAACCTGCCCGAGTGAGTCTTAGTCAAAGTTAGACTTAGTTCTTTCTCCGGGACTTTTAAGGTCCGTGGAAACTGCAAGAAAGTTACAGAATATCATAACAGCGGTCCTTGAAGAGCACAAAGAAGATTAAAAACATATTATAAGATGGTATTAATGTCAGTCCACGCCTGAGGTCAGTTGGGAACCATTTTATGTTCATCATAATGGATGTATTTAGCAATGGAATGTCAAAAGAAATACTCCAGAGATTTTACTGTTTAGAGATAGTTAATATGGCAATAGATTAATCATAAAAGATATCTCCGAAGTGGCCTATGCATGGCCTCGTCGAAGAGAAAGTTAAGAAATGTGTTAGGTTCCAAAAAAGGATCAAAATTTGGTTTCGAAATTTTGATCCTTTCTGGATACTTGAACACTCCTAGATCACTGTAGTAATTAGTGATTTAGGAATGCTTTGGATATAATTTTCATTCATTCTCCAAGGATACTTTGACCCTAATCATAAGCAATAAAATTTTACCAAGAGGTTTTAAGTTCCAAATAATTTAGGAGTTATTCCAAGAGGAATAACTCCTAAAAAAAAAACGATATGTCTCTGAGCTGCAGTGAAACTGGAAAAATTCAATATAATACCTCAAGCATGTATGGGGGTATTCTTTACCAGCGGAATTATATTCACGATTCCTGTACGTCTTCTCAAATGTTTACAGTGAAGAATGATCAGTTTTGCAGCTAATAATTCAATTTACTGTTGAGGATAAGACACCACCTTTGCTGCCCTCTTAAGTTTTCCCAAATGAGCTGGAAAATTATCAGTTAAGATACGCCCCTTCAATGATAAAACAATGCCTTTCACCTTGATCCTGAACTCAAAAGCATATGGTTCGATCAGTAACCAAATGAGCAAGTTCTCTTATTTCTCCAACAGTCCTTAATAGCTGTGACGCAGAACCAACAATAATCCTTCCCTTGTACAGGAATTACATTCATTTTATAGGAATGAGAATTGAGACTGGTCTGACGAAAGTCTACGGACCCAATTTGTCCCAATATTAAGTTCATCCCGAGATCTCCTTTACTCGTTGTGAATAGTGTACATTCTGGAATAATGTTCAATGGTACAACTTTGTCATTCTACGCATGGTAGTAACTAGAACGCAATAACTACTTCCGTGTCCAAATATAATTTTTTAAAATATTCATCTTTGATCGCTTCTCTAATTTATCTTTCATTCCTCTTTCAAAAACGATAAATCGAACTCTCGCTATATATCCGTTATCAAATGATGAATTTTCACAATCGACCCGAAACAATTCCGTCTAAATCCGTATGTCCGTCAGAGACGGGGTACGGTAAATCAGTATTATAAGACACAAAGAAGAAACCTCCGCCTATTTTCGGTGGTTCGATTAAATCCCATCTCCATCCCGTTCCCTTAAAGTTCATAGTTTGGTCCTGTCGCTGTCTCCTGTTTGGGAGAGCGCAATCAATCATTCACTTAATCAATCAGCTACTCCCACATACACCGGGGCCATTTAATCATCGTCCTACGGAATACCATGAACGCTGACATAAAACCAGCGGAGAGATAGCCGAAAGATGTGAAGTTTATTACAAATAGATTTATAATGTGCTTATCAGGGGAAACAACATGATTCGCTGATGGCCACGTACTGCAGTGCTCCAATAGAAGATGAGTTTTCCTCTTAATATTAGGGAAATACTACTGGTGACGAAAAACCCTCCAAAGAAAGTAAATATTCCTCGCGAAAAATAGTTTCTATCAAAATCATTAGATACGCCGAGTTTTTGTTCTCTGCCATTATTCAATTATTCACCAGAAATGTATGCAATGTTCAAAATATATTCAAATTGGATTTTAAACATTTGTTCTTAAAAGATAAGTATAAAATCGTTTAAAAAAACTTAATGTTTAGTTTGTTTTAATTATATTAATTTTCTTGAGAATTCTTTCTTATTATTTATTTTTATGAAATACGGCGTTATCTTTCTAATATATCACTGAATAAGAATGAAAGAAGAAATATTTTAAATTACAATGGAACCTACTTAACAAAAAGAAAATTCTTATTATAAATTCTACATTAAATTTCAAAGACTGGTCTATCAAAGTTTCTTATTTAAACTTCTCATCTTAGCTGATCTGATTATTCCATTGTATTTCATCTGATTTTTTTATTTGAACTTCAGTTTAAATCCAATCACATTCTTCGAAGAATTGGGCAGATATCTTCTACTTATGTTGTTCACAGACATCGTTCGAACAACGCTCCCCCTTTCCCCAAAGTCCCTAAGTGTTCGATTGAGGCCATGTGGAAGACTAACGATCCTGAACCAGCATTTAGCCCAACAACCTGTTCGCTAGGTGGATCAATGGAGAGCACTCAACGAACAGTAATTAGAAGGAATTTAAGAAGCAATGCTTCCATCAGTGGGAGTGTCTCTCTCTCTCTGGCAGAATCCAAGGATTTTTAGGTGGAAAACTAAGTATATTGAGACGGGTTCTCGCTAATAAATAAATTATAATCTAATTTCCATGACTATGTATTATTTTTTGCATCTATAGCAAATAAAGCTCATATTGAGCAAAATAACTATTTTTCAATTGTCAACCATGCCCTTAAACAATATATTTTATTTTTTTAAAAAAAAGGTTGGTTCTAAGACGCGAGAATAAAGAGATCGAAAAAAAAATCAGATGGTAATAAGCCGGAAAACATAACAATGGGGAACGTAATATGTGGGAAAATTAGCTATTCAAGCATGAAGACTAACAGTATTATTGAATCTCTGAACACTGGTTTTCAATCTAATAATTCGCGTCAACTTTAAAAGGAAGTTCGTTTTATCCTTCTCTTAGGGGATATAAAGGATTTTTTTTTTTTTTTAACTAATTTCCATGATACAAATAGTTTGGGGGCGAATGCTGTCTGCATAGAAGAAAATCGTCTTCACATAAGCCTACTAAATCCGTAGGATTTTTGATGACTTCGACTTTTTTTCTTCTTTTTTTTTAAGAAAGGACTGGGTGGCTGCATATTTTGTCTTCTTATGGGAGGTCACAATTCAATATCGCTGGAATTCAAGAACTGCGTGTGGGAGAAGTTGGGGAGCAGTACTCGTCCCCCAGGCAACTTCCTTTCAAATACGCATGCGTATTCCTGACAGAAATTTTCGATTCCTTTCCGAGCACTCTGCTCGAGTGAATTCTTATTTTCCGCATGTCAGTGCTCAGAATTTCACACGCGTCATTCTACTTGTACATTTAGCTACCATGCGACACCATCCCCACACCCCTGTATAACTAGCCCCCCCTTCTTCCCCAAGAGCAGACCTAGATAATACGCTTTGCCATATTACTTACACTCCACAAAGTCCGATGGTGATGTCCAATGATGGAAAACTCCTAATGACTGAGTTTAATGGCACTGGATAGATGGCGCTTGCGTCATATTCTATTTTGGAGCTAATATACCAACTCGTGCTGATAACAATCTGCAGAACTCCTTTCAATATGTTTTGCAAACCAAATAATTTTTAGATGGAACTCGTGTAGAATTAAAGATTAATCATAAAATTTGATAATAAAAAATACGTTCCCAAACAGGAAATGCATAACTAATACTCCCCCCTTACAGAATTAACTTGTCTAAAGAATCTTTATTATCAGAACTATTGTGTCTTTCCACTTATCTGCAATAGAGGGCGCGCCTACTCAACTCATTATCTTGTTGAAATGCGTATCGTTAAAATGGTCGCAAAGATGAGATCTGCAGGGTGGCACTTAGATAACTGAAATAAGTTTAATAACTCGTTTCACTCTATCATTTTTTTTTTCTTCTCCATTTGCCGACTGCTTCTGTTGTCTCAAGGGATCGAGACAAGAAGCAGAAGATCGAATTCTTCTGAAGTTTCTGCTGATTCCCTCTCTTCTGGCAACTTTTTCATACAGAGAAAAGATTCTTCGATATTTTCTACATTGCAGTTTGGATGTAGTCACGCCTCTTCGTCACGTCAGTCCCCAACTTCTTTCCCTCTCTCTCTCACATATACAAGTGTTTCGTTTGTTATTGGGTTTCTGTCACCATGGCTACCGTACATCTGATAGAGTATCGTATGAACACTAGGAGAGAGTTATCGCGTTTCAAAGTCCGAGACATTGTGATGAGCTAACAACAAAAGCAGTCAACGGATAAGTGGAAGCAATGGCTAAATAAACAGATTCCATTTTAATCTCGTTGGCAGGGACATCTGAAGACCAACGTCACTAAGAAATGAACAGAAACCCGAGTGGAAACGAGAAATAATTTAATTAGCAAATTGGCGACATTAACGCCATCTATAGAGATTTTCAGGAACTAAAAAAGTTAGTACGGAGACTTTCGCCACCTAGTGAGCATCGGGAAGAACTAAACGAGTTCAGCGCCATCTATAGGGATTTTAAGGAACTAAAAGAAAAGTGAGTGCTGACGCCACCTAGTGAGCATCGAGAAGAATTAAGTTAATTATCCGTTTCCTTATCAGAAAACAATGAGTATTTTCCTCCTCTGTGGAGGATGGGCGTACTACAAATCCCGTGTTCTTTCTTTCGCGAAACATACCATTAGATCGAGGCAATAGTTTTATCGGCATCCAAAGTATCCGTCAGCAAATAACCTCCGAATGTCATTATTTTCGAAGTTATTCCCGCTGTTCGTGACGGCAGACTCAAAGCCCGTTTGGCAACCTATTGGCTACAGGTCGTGAGGTATTTTAATGACCCAGCTGTCGGGAGGACAGACAATGTCCGTCCACCAAATCCATTATTCAACAGAGTGTGTCTTGCAGCGAACTGTTTGCTTACACTAATACATTCAATGACCTGCATACTCGAATGGTGGCCATCTGCTAATTTTTTCTGTGTGCGGGGGTGACAGAAGGTGCCCGCGAGGGGATACACTCGTAGCCAGGTGTTTCCTAATGTTGTTAGATGTCATCTAAAGAAAATGCGTGAAAAAAAAAAAAAGTCTCAAAAAGATAACTTATTCAACTTTTTTTATCCATACCAACAGCATCTAAACAGGAAATTGAATTAAGCCTGAAGCGCTTTAATATTATTCATTTATATAGATTATTACTAAGTATATTTGAAAAAAATAAGAATAATGAGAAAAATTAAAAAATAAACATTTAATCTGCAATTATTAAATGCTACATTAAAGATAAATAAAAGTTATTAATATTTTAAATAGTTTATTCTATTTAAAGTTAATTTATAGAATGTACGAAGTAGAACAGAAGTAAGATGGCACGTTAAAATATGCTATCTCGGAAGAGAAGAGAAAGAAAAAAGATAAAATGAGAGAAATGGTGCATTTATATATTATGGCAAAGATGGGGAGGCGGTAGGTCCATTCTTCAAACGTGTTTATTCAGACATGTATTTTTGCTGTTATCAGTAAGAGCCTTGTAAATTGTTACTGCTAATAGAGTCTATCAGAGAGCCAACAACCACCACCACCAAAATAAATAATCTTGGACGCATGCAAACACTTCATTGATCCTATTTGTTTCCTCGCGAAACTGCGCTGTCTCGCGGACGAGCCCGAAGAAATAGTGCGCAGATAAGTGTCGTTTTGCCGACGCAGTCACCAGAAGAATGGGGAAGATAAAAAAAAAAAATGAAATAGTGCTCATCGTTTCAATCCAACTAAGTGTTCCAGATTCCCATAATTCTCGTGGTCAGAGAGCGTTAACTAATTTTTTCTCTTCTTCCTTTCTGTTTGTAGGATGAAATACGGACGTGCAGGGATGAGAAAAGTGTCCCAAAACAACAAGTTTTTTTTTTTATTATTTTTTTTCGTCTCTCTTATTTCTCTCCATAGATCTCATCGGTGTATTCCCTCTGATGCGCTGGTTCGAAGATATTAGTAGCCATGTGTGCGCGCGCAAACTTATCTTTGCCACATTTTCGATCGCTTCCCTTTCTTCTTCTTTCCCCTCCCCTCTCCAAATCTTCTTCCATATTGTGCTCCCGGTGCTGCCTCCCTTCTTGAGCACGACCGATGGCTGCCATTACTCAAATGAAATATTAAACTCTTTAAAAGGATTCTCAGTAGCAAATTTCTGGCTTATTTCCTGTATCCTCCTTCCTTAGAATGCTAGATAGAAGATATTTCCTTTGAAGAGGAAAAAAATAAATAAAAACTTGTCGACAATGTCTTAATCAATACTTGGAGTATTTTAGAATAGAGAGAAACTTATTAAAAATCCTCGAATGCTTCTCTCAGGCACAAAGACAACTGTGCTCAATACAAAATGTGCAATCTAATCATCCCATATACAAAGGAGTCTTCCAAGATGGAACCTTGCTCTTTTGTTGCTGTATTGGACCTGAATCGGACTATAAATTATGGGCCCAAAATGTGATCTTTAACTACCAAACCATCGGCTCTCTAACTTCTCGATCCTCCCCTCCCTTGAAGTTGAATTTCAAGGGCATCGTGGAATTCAACTTCAAGAGGATCAACTTGAAATTAAGGAAATCTTAAACATCATCTAGCTAATACATCGTAAGGAACGAGATGAGAAACAGAAAATAAGAGAGCCGGTTTAGCTGAGCAAAGAAATTTGGGCTTTAAATATCTGACAACTAACCGTTGGATCGTGGAACAGCTCGTGGAACTGCTCTCATCGTGGAACACTGGGAACAAAACAACGCAATTCCCACACTGGAGGGATTTCGAACCGAAATCCATATGGATCGTTCGTTATTGCGTTAAGCAGCCACAATACCGACACACAACACAGACTTTCAGTTTAAAGAGAAAGCTAATAACACACTGAATGACATCATTAATCTCGCTACTGCGATGCACATTATTACGTCATTAAACAACACTAAATACACGCATTATCGTGTCTCGTTCACCTCGAGCAGGAAATCGACAATCACACAGCTAATTATACACGGGGTGCTCACGCGCACATTTCGCACTTGTGGATTTTTGCCGGCCGAACAAAAGAACGGCGCTGCTTCGCACTGGAACCACGTTGGCGAGCAATTAGTTACTTAAATGACAACAGAAGAGTTTCCGCTACGAAGGTGTTTGTTGGTCGCTATTGTTTCTGGTGTAGCATCGCGGCGGAAATTTAATTTTCGTCACAAAAGGACAAATTTGCCGGCACATCGTCGCTTTCATTACAAACCGGCCGCAATGCCCCTGTTGAGGTTGATTTGTAGCGGCAAAGAGCGAACGTTTAGAGGTAAATGGGCGCATGTGCCCGGCCACACTCTTGATGCTGGAACCACATTTCCTGACTGCCAACTGCTCGGAATAATGGCTGTTTCACGCGCTGCTGACTGCAAGAATGATAGAACGTGGCAGATACTGGGATGCACACAAACATTTTATCTACAATGGCGGAGATCTGGAAAGAGCGGATACACGCCGAAATGAGAGGACATAAATCACCAGGACGTCCTCAAAGGGCATCCTGCGCGGAAGAGGCTGGAGTTTCGACAAACTGCCGGTGTGTTTAGTTTAAAAATACGGGCGCCCAACAAAAAAGGAACGTATAAATAAGCTACCCCTTAAGAAATCCTGTCGCGGGCACTTTATCGCAACCCTTTCACGGCTATCCGAATTCACCTAGAAGGATGTCCTCCCTCTATCTATCTATCGTTGCTCTTTTCCATTGTCCGAATCCAGTCCACTTTTCTTGTACACGCAAGATGTGCGTCAGGTTCCTTTTTATAGGTGGTGGTGATGTCGCTTTTGTTGGGTCTCGGTTTTATTAAATAAAGATTCGAATTCTTTACGTTAAACTGGGAATAATAGTTTTATTTATTTTTTTTATTATTTAAGAACACAGATGCAGTTTGTACCCTGCATTGCAGTACAAACTCTATAAAGTTGGTCTGTTGTTCCTCCGGCCATTTAGCTGCAGGGCCCCCCGCACACAGTGTTCACCATGCCCGTTCGTCTGTCCGCATGTAACAAAACTCACTGCATAATTGTGGGAAACCAAAGGAGCCGCTTGATCCTCAATACTATGTCCCAGCAGACTAATTTTCGTGAAAATTTCTATTTGTTTCATCTAGATAGATCTGTCCAGCCGTTCCAAATTCCATTAAAATAAGATAAATAGAAATCCGGCTATTATTTTATGGAAAAAAAAGAAATTCGTAGATTAAATTTAGTCTTAATGCAGTGTTGTTAGCTTTAAACCGTGCACGCTTCGCGTATATTATTATATAAGACTTGTGAGCCCTTGTATATATGTGAGAATCTATGGAGAGAAAAGAAACTTAAAGGTATATGGGAGAAGAGTAATAAATATTGCATACTTGTAATTAAATCGAGCGACTAAGTTCAGAGAAATCGTTGAGCTTTATTAAAATGTCCTTTAATAAGGACACGACACGACGCGTGTCATTTTTTTTTTGTTAATTAGAAATATAACATTTTTAAAAATAATTTCAATAATTTTTATTTTTGTGAAAGATGACCATAAGCTATTTAAATTATACAGTAATTTTGAATTTCCTGCGGTGAATTCAATCTTTAAGTTAGTGTTTCTTTAAAGATGTAATTTTTAGGAAACTTTTAACGATGTTGTTAATAGAATCTATAGTCCTGCATCGGATCAGGTACCGAACCGGATACAGGACTCTAGCTGTACATTCTATTAGTGACAGAAAATTTTCAACTACAGAATAAAGTCCATTTGATATTCCAGCTGACGAAGAAAGTCAGCTCATTTATCAGTAGAATCGAACGAGAATTTTGAAACGCATTTTTAGTTTTGACAGGGCAAGCAAGAGCGAATTCGCGACCCTTGTTTTTAAGGTGGGGGGGGAGGGGTGAATAATATTTCACACCAACGAAAATTCCCGAAACAAAGAAGCATTGTATGGAGAAAGGGGGAGAAAAATCTTGTTTTTCCACTCACCAAATGTAACCCCGCTAATTACCATAATTGTGACCCAGCTGTTGTTATGACAACCCAGGGACGCGGGCTAACAGCACGTACAACGATTTCACGCTTCAGTCGAATCGCAGTGGGAAATCTCGGTCCGCTGTTTAGGCTACGATGCCTAATGTGGAACGATACATGGGAAAACTGGTTAGGCCTAGCGAACCAAATGTCAGAAAATCCCCATCTGTCACCACTAAAACACCAGTTACGGTGCTTGACCTAAATTAGAAATATTTATCTGCAAATTGCGTCTCTTAACAAGGAGAAATAATCGCATTAATTAAACATGCGCGCGAACGTTACGCTATACAGTGTAACATTCATGTATGAAACCTTTTATGCTATTTGTATGATTGAAATTACGTAAAGAATTTGTTTGTTGACGATAATGTTTCCACTGCATTAAATCTGTTTTGACTTAAAGCCCCAAGAACTATTAACCCACTTTTCATCTTAAAGGAACACATTAAGATTTTCTCCAAGCATGTTTAAGATTTATCGACAATTTTTTTTCCGCTCATCCATTCGCTCCACAAGTTTATCCACTTCTTCTCTGAATTTAAGCTACCATCTTCCATAACGACAGATGGAAGTTTGTTCCAGCAATCAAATACTTGCTGGCTAAAGGCAAATTTCCGCACATCTATTCTACTCAGGTTCTTAATCTGAGCAAGAGGAAGGATCCCATCAGCATTGAGCCTGCTCAAACCATTCAAGGCCTTATACATCTCAACTGGATCGTCTTGCAGGTCTCGACGCAGCAATTTGCAGAAATTGAGCCTTTCTTCGTAAGGGCCCTTCCCCCCCCCCCCCCCGACCAGTCTTGCTGCCCTTCTCTGTACTCCTTCTAGCAACTCTACATCGTTCCTCATATGTACAAAAGGTTGAAAAATATTCGAACAGTTTCTACTCTTATTTCTTTGATAGTTTTAACATTTGAAACATTCTATACGAACTTTTCGAGAGCCAAACATAACATAACCACTTACAACAGAAAGGGGGCCTTCGTGGGTTACAGGATCGCTGTCCTTCCCAAATCAGGTGTAAAAGACCTGAGTTCGAGTCCCGTCCATGACGTGAGGAATTTTTATGGGGTCTTAAAGACCTCATAAGTTAGTCGGTCTCAGGCAGGGTGGTTTTTCATCCAGCAAACGAAAAATCTACCACAGAACACGCGCAATTTACAGACAATATACGCGGAGCAATATGGCCCTAGTCGCTAATGATCCTAAAACCCTACTACAACAACAGAAAGGGAAACTTCGCTGCAACATAATAAACAATAATTGAATACAAAGTTTCGTTGGAGAAGATTCCTCTAGCGTCGTTGGCCCAAGTACCTTTTTATGTTTCCTAGTGAACACTGCTCATTTGATTATATTTAACACAGGCATACTAACTTGTGTTCCTCATCCCCCGACTAACTCAATATGGAGTCTCAAAATCCCCAGAAATTTCCCAGGGTAGTAACTTTTAAAAAAAAAATAGTAATAAGTGAGGAAATTTACCATCTCAACTGGAATAATAGGAAACTGTTTCCTGCCAATAGACATCTAAGTAACTATTTATTTATACTTTAAAATAATCGTAAACAACTTCCTAAATAGACTGCAAGAATGATTCATGCATCATTAATATGGCGTAGTCTACCAAACCCGACACTGATGCATGAAATATTCACGCGATGCATTTGTTCACTACACTTTAGGTAAACGATGCCAAAACTACGATATTTTAGTGCGTTCTCATTTGCAATAGTAACTGTTGGTTTATACGTGGACGAAATATCTAAATTATGTACATTATTCTCTAACCAGTTCTAATGAATTTATTATCGCGAAGCAAGTCTGGAAGATACACAGGCGTCGTTGAAGAGAGACAGTAAAATTAGAATAATGAATAAACCATCAGCCGTTATACCAGCAGTCAAGATAGTTTGCAAAAGATCCCACGAGATAATATATGCAGCGTGTACGCCTTATAAAGTACTGCGATTCTCCAGTAGATGGCAGCAGTGGAAGTAATAGCTTATTTGATAATTTTCATTAGGGCAGTGGCGAAAACTGGAGAGATTGGGCTTCGTCTAATGATTTAGAGAAGCTGGTAAGCATGATTGACAGTCCATCAGCGTGTTGGTAAATATTTAAGAATTTCGTTGACTTTTGATAATGGATTTTTGTTAACAGCTGTTTAAAAAGTCCTTGGACATTTTGGATGAACTGTAGTACCTCTCCCTAGACAGTGTCAGACGTGCTTGATGAGATTAAGGATAGGGAACAGCAAGCCAATCCATATGACCGATATCCTACCTTCCACCATATTGTTAACCAGATATGTCTTTATGAGGTTGGGTGTTGTCATCCACGAATGAACCTACAGCACAAGAATGGAGATGGACCATGGCACACGGGATCTCGTCTCAATACATGCGTGCAGTCAGGGTCCGGTTCTTACGATGGAGGTCATGACCACAGAGACTAATGTCATCCAATGCCAGCAATCCACCTCCACTGAATTTCTACGTACACGGGGTTGTTTCGGGGTTCCCCTTTCACGCCACACTAGGACCTAACGAGAGTCGTACTGGAGGTTATACCTGGACTCATCTGTGAATTGAATACTACCATTCCTCTTCGTTCCAATTGCGATGTTCGAGTGTTCTCATTCTTCTGACCCTAAAATGTCGAGACTCGAAGGAATACACAGTGTAAGTCCTATCGCATAAAGTCCATGTCTGTGTAGATGGTTTCGAATGGTTTGAATTAACACCAAGTGTTTTTATCGCTGATCTTATTAGCGGAGTAGCTTTCGAATGTCGATTGAGACTGACAAGAACTCATCTATGATACTTCGAAGAGGAGAGAGATCTTGCCTCGGCGTTTTTGATGGTCCAAACTTGACTTTTACTTCTATGGACGTTCAAATCAGGTTTGGAAATCGGCTCCAAGAAACAAGACACGTCTGTGTTTCTTGGAGCTGATTCATAACCAACTGATGTGACACACTACTAAGCCATGCCACAATTTGGAGTTGTGAAGTCTCGCCTCCAGTCTCGCGATGACTCTTCAATCGGTAGACCCAAGCAAATCTGTCTGGGATGATATTTTCAGATGCCTCACTACAATAATCGGCAGGTTCCTTGTCTTTTGCCGTGCAGTTCACAAGTATTTAACAAAACAGTGCGTTCGCATATGTTTGGTCGGTGTTTGTTGGAGAACTTAACAATTTACATCTACACGGCAGTCCGTGAACATGAGCAGTAATCCACAAATTGTTTTGACTAGTGTATAATGTACTAAATAAAATCAGAGGCAACTACGACAGACAGGTTGATAGAAGAGAATCGTAAGGCTTAGAAAAGGAGCCGGTAGTGGCGCTAATAATCGGTCTTCTCTAAAAGTTTGGCAAGCTTCAAGTAAGTCAGATATTCTCACGTGATTTTTCATCTTTTTTGAAGGTATGGTCACAGCCTTGTTTTGTAGAAGACACTTCTTGGCCGTGCGCAAAACGCAATCATCAAAGTACCCTAATAGAGAAGGGGAAAAAATAAATAAACAAAAATATTTCTTCGCCATCAGATAGCAATGAGCTTCGCCTTCTATTGTACCTAACCCGTCGCATTTTTTGCATCAGATCGTAATGATTGCGGTGGTGATAAGGAAAATGCTATCACGTAGTTTGACAGTGGCATTCGGTACACGTACCACCCGGGGTGTGTGCAAATCACGTATAATCCCAGCGTTGTGCGTAGGTCTTCTGTGAATGGTACAAATGCGTTTGGAGAAGTAGTCACACAAATTGCATTATGACAAAAACACGAGGGCAGAAAGCGATGATGAGAAGCTGAAGGAAAGAATAGATACGTAAGACATTTTTACTACTCCATATCTTAAGAAAAGTACAAATTTCTTACCATAGTTGCAATCAAACCTCCCGATTTATTTTGGCATTGCCAACAGATGGCGCCTTAACGCCAGTACCAAGTTCTGCTGGAGACCAACAGGCGGCGCTATATTTATTATCAATTTAGGGCATATTTATATTTTACGTGTGACGTCACCAATACTTTGATTTCTTTTTTCCATTTCTTCTATTTTGGCCGCATGCCTTTGTCTTTCCCTCCTTCCGTTGCTAAGGTTATTTTCTTGCAATGTGTATCGAACGCAGCATCGATGAAATGAGTGGCAAAGAAATGTAATCTTTGGAAGGAGCCAGATCTCCAGCATAAAGGAACATGCTTATGTATTATTAAGAGTAGCACGCATGCTCATGATACGTGCACGAAGAAGGTCCGTGGTAAGTAATTCACTCAAGTTGCCCGATGCTATAAATAACATCGGTGTCTTTCGGGATGTCTTAAGTTTTTTTCCTTATTTTTTTTCTGTAGAAAAATATTTCCAAATATGTTTGATGATATTTAAGTGGGGCATGAACAAAAAGAAAAGTCAAAATATTCATAAGGAGTTAAAGTAGAGTTGGTTTGCAATAATCCCTGGATGGGTATGGTGTGAAAATAGGTTTTTGGAAAATTTAAAGAAATAAAATAGGGAAATTAATGTTGGAGTCAAAAATATTCTCCCAAACTAGGCCACAGTGGACGTAATAAATTTATAACATTGGATCTTCTTTTAAGGAATGAAAACAATTCTCCATTTCCTTATAGGTAACCCAGAAAACATTTTATTTTTTGCTGGAGTTCGGGACATGGATGCTATTGCTATGTGTATTATTCTTCTTCTTCTTCCAAGAAGGGGGATTTTGAACCAAACATTTCCGAACAGGATGTGTTCGCTCTTTTGGATGATGAGCTACCCATTTCCATTATACAACGGACTCGTGTAATGTAAACAGAAAAAGATTCTTTTTTATTACTTCTTTGGGAACAGTTCAATTATCCAAGACGACTTACAAGAAATGCACCATGAATCGAAATCAGTTGCGGAATTAATCTGGAAGTGAAGTTCAAAATATTGAAGTGCGGTGGTATAATTAAAAATAATTTGGTGTCTTAATTCTATATCCATAGAATTCACTTCAACCTTTATTAATTAAGAGAAATTCCAAGAGGACGTTGCAATTAATTTATATGACAGATCTCAAATACACGGCTTGCCATTTCATTTAATGAGGTCTTCTCGGGGATTTTATCGTGACAAAATACGGTTTACTTAGCCACGAATTTCTAAATTAAAATCAGTGAACTATCAGTAGAAAATACACTGAATGGCCACATCATTAGACACACCTACCTAACAGCACCTAGATCCCTCTCCTTTAGCCCTCAGAGCAGCCTAAATTCGTCGCGAACCTAAAGAGATGTTGAAAGCGGACCTCTACCTCATCCCATGGGCGCTCAAATGGACTGAGATCTGGTAACTGCAGAGTAGCATAAATTCCCTATTCCCTCTCACGTTTCTAGAACCATTTCTGTACAATTCTGGCGTTATGACATGGGACAGTCTTCCTTTTGGAAGAACCTATTCGCAGATGGATACACTGTACCCACGAAGGGACAAAACTCCAAAATAACTTCCAGATAATTTATCTCATCCACATGTTGTGAATGAGATAAATTCATCCACTAATATCAATGAGCAAAATGTACACCACGGAATCTCCCAACACCATTCCACCACAAATCACCAACCTGCATTGTTGACACTTGGCAGGATGGATCCATAGACTCATGCTGTTTTCATCATATTGTAGTCCTCTCATTGGTGAATCGGCATGAACCTGGATTCATCAGAGAAGGCAACGGTTTTCCAATTCTTCCGTACCTTCTTTCCTTTTGCTGATAGGAGATGGAACCGGATTCGGTCGTCGACTGCAATACCTTATCCATGGCAAGGTACGATGAGCTGTACCTTCTGAAATGCCACTGTGGTTACTAAGGCTAATTGGAAGTCATACCTACGCCACTTTCAAAGTCACTTTGAAATCGGTTTGGAAAAAGTAAAGATAAAGAAAACATCTATATTGGAGAAAGACCTAATGAAGTACATTCGAAGCAAAGAAAAGAAGAAAAATTCGTTTAATCTGAAACAGAAAAAAAACCAACTCAATTCCTTCGAGGCAAATAAAAGTAATCTTCTTGTTTATGTGTGCACTTCAGTGTTCGGTGACTCAATTTGCCTCCGAACTCATCAATCGATCAGAATTAGTAATAAGCAGCTGATCCTCATAAAGTATTGTTAAATAAAGACACACCTTCTTTCGTGACACCAAACCCTCGTGTGGTGCGTTGCCTACAGCGTAAAAATCCTGTTATATTTAAATAGAATACCCACACACACACACACAGCATTTCACTTCAGCCACTGCTAATAAGGACCTCGGAATATCTGTTGGAAAGTGTTACGGGGACGTCAGAGTTATATTAACATGTAATCACCATCCCTAGCGTGTCAGTGTCCAATTATATTCGCTTTATCGACCTATTTATCAGTGCAAAAAACCCACATTATTAATGGGATTCCAAATTAACCCGCTCCTTGATGTTGTTGTACGCCCTGACCAGAACTTCGTTCTTCCCATTACCTACTTAATTATAAAGATCATTTAAATTTGGACTGGAGTTGAGGATTTGGGACTTTTTTTTTTTTTTTCTTTTTTCCTGTTCGACTCCCTTTTCTTTTCCCATTGACACACCTGTTAGGGGGACAAAATGTTCTTTCCCACATAAACTAAAGCTTCCTTTATACGTTTATCTTAATATACTCACCTTTGGCAACTCCACCTGCTGGATAAATCTGTAACTTCGGAAAGTAGAAATGTAAATCTATAAAAAGAAAAGAAAAACCAAATTTATGGGTTGTGTTAAAAGACAGACATCTACACGTAAGCAAAAGAAATTAGTGTCAGATATTTTAAGTAGTTTGGAGCAGGGCTTTATGTGGTGTTGCAAAAACAAAAAGACAAAGCACGCTAGTTTAAATTGCCTCGCATGTTAATACCACGGGACTAACCACAAACACGGAACTGGTGCTTACTAGGAATCGACAATGTTAGCGGTAACCATAGTAACGTCCATTTGAGGATCACCATGGAAACAGTGCGCTGGGGGGAAGGGGGAAATGGTTGAAGGGGGGAGAAAGATACGTTTCCTTGTACAAAGAAGGGCAAATTAGCACTGGCCACGAGACCCTAATCACATATTGGCACCCACGTTTGCATGTCGTGTTTGTAGCCATTCCGTCACTGAACCTTTGACCTCACGGACGATACATCAAGCAACGCCTATTAAGCTTTCAGCCTCTTTGGGCCTCTATCGTGCCCTTGCACGGCGATTACGCGTTTTACCCCCTAGAGAAGGTGGTCACGTGTTTTTCCACGCTTATGGAAAAATCCACTGATGGGAACATGTTTGCCCATTAAAAGCAGGTCGTGTGCATCTTCCGCATGCACGGTTTCGGCTTCGATGTACGCTTACGGAACGTTCCGTATTGCAGATATATCACGCTATTTTAATACCATGACCCGTCCAAGAGACAAGGGTGCTTTGTAATGTCTACAGCCCACCTGCAAGTGTACGGCAGTTGACACCGCTGTTGAATTATTAATAGCTCATATACGGCTGGATTGTGCACTGCGGCCAGAAATTCGTTGGAACTGGACACCAGCAATGATGACCTTTCTTTGCTTTTTCGTAAGGTTCGTTTCGCTTATTGTCTGCACGAAGTCATATTTGACATCTCTTACATCTTCCAGATTATTCTGGAATGCGGATAGATGATTGGTTTTTTTAAGGATGTATCATCCCCCCCTTTCATTTTTTGTGTTTTTTTTTTTTACTTTTGAAAGCAAAAAGTCTTTTTACTTGGGACATCACTAAAAGGAGGATCAATAAGTTGTAATTTTACATCAATGCATTCGTACATACATCGACATCTAGGCAATGAACAAATGACACGTTTTCAAAAATAGGTATTGTTAATATTAGACTTTGTGAAAAACAAGTTATCCCAATCAAAAATAAAACCTGAAAGCTATTCTTGACGTATTACCAGTTTCTCAAAATCCCTCACTAGCACTAAACAAACCAAGGGATTCTTCAATCACTTAAATGCATCAAAACGGATGATGCAATCGCAACTACAGTTGCATAAGTCTGAAAATGTGGCGCCAAATGTTTTGCTTAATACTAGCTAATTGTTTATCCATTTTCAAAGTTTTTATTGGGTGCTGTGTGATTTTCAAACCTGTTTAAAAAAAAAAAAAAGAAAAAAAGAAAAAATATGCCTTAAACGTCAGTAGAGTAATGCAAAGTTTCACGGATTGGCTACCTGGTTTGAAAGGTACCCAAATACTTTTGACTACTGATGATGCAATAACAGGCGAATGTTGCTACTGATGATGCAACAGATGAATGTTGATAATATCGATACTGGTTTATTAATGTCGCCAGTTAAAAGAAAACAGGCTAAATCAAGACTGTTTTCTTTAACTAAATCACGATATTCACCCCTTTCTATTCAGAAAGGGGTAAATATCGTGCTCTTTTTCATTAATGTTATCTCCTTGCGTGAACCACTGTGGGAACATCAATAGACCAAACTGCTCGTAACTTAGAGTACTGAATAAACGGACATCTGGGGTCCGCTGTAATAGAAAATATTACAGTTGGCGCTTTGAAAGATTCCAAAGAATTACTTTGCCTTTAAGGGACCTGGACGCGTCACTAAGGGAAAGTGTGGTCTTTTAGATACCACGTGACCACTTGTTCGTCAGAAAGAGGTTTTTCTTTTTTAAGAGTCGCTGATTGGCTCTTTCCAGGGTGCTTCCAATTATCACTTTGTCATTAATGATAAGGACATGATGTATGATGGCCGAAACCCTCCCAGTACAAACACGAGCACGCGCGCGCACACACACCGAATAACAATCCGTTGCTTGTTCACCTGGGATACGCGGGTGACATACATATAGCGTTTGATAATAAATCATATCAGGTCCACCTCCGGTAAGAAATTTGATATATGTATTCAAATGATAAAGCGCTGTTTGTCCTCAGTTTCTTGTCAGCATTCCTTAATCTCTAATATTCATTAATATCGGACTAATCTGACATATTCATAGGGCTAAAGATTAATACTCTCTCGACTTTATCTGCAAATTCCCAGGCTTCATCTGCGAGACTCCGGTGGGACAGCGCTTCACATTTCAAAATTAAAGATTCAAGAGAACGTCCCATTGACGTATCATTGAGTTTCAAATCACTCTTGATCTAATTAAGCGATAGGAGACGTTTGTTTCACTCTTTAATGGCATCACTGTTTTTTTCCAGAACTTGACAACTCCTATAGGACCTGAATTAAACACAACTGCGACATTATCCTTACATTCGACCTGCTTTTCACCCTTCTTAAACGAATAATTGGATTCCCAGACTTAGTGACAACTTAAATCATAAAACTGGTTAGAAATTAGCGACGAACTACTGCGATTAAGATGGAAATATCTTACTGTGCATCTTTAAGATATCCAGAGCACTTATACTGGTAGGTGGAAGAAAATGCTAAATAAATCCATGTAAAAAAGATGTAGGGTATTTGGGGAAGTATTGCCCAGTTATGCTACTGTTGCAAGATGGTCGGAAGAGGACAGAAGTCAGTTGAAGATGATCCAAGGTCTGGTGGGCTATTTGAAGCAATGAATTCTGAAACAGTTGCCATCGTTGAAGAAAAAAATTTTAGAAAAATCGAAGAAGTAAAGTAGCTGAACTTTAACAAGTACTTAATGTTTCTTCTGAAGCGGTTTAACAATAATACATGAGCATTTTGGGAATTTCTAAAGTATGCGGAAGATGGGTTCCCAGAAACCTTTCCATTTGTGACCAACGTCAGAGGGTGGAGTCATTCAAAGAGAATTTAAAATTCTTACTAATGCATATAGATTTTTGTCCTGTCTGTTGACAGGTGATGATGAGACTTGGCTACATTTTTATGATCCTGAATCCAAATTAGAAAGGATGCACTGAAAACTCAGTGCATCCTTTGATGCACTGAAAGAGATCTCCAACCCAAAAATCAGCTGGAAAAGTGTTCGCCTCACTTTTCTGGGACACGAAAGGATTGTTGATAAATCCTTGCACCAAAAACCACAATAAGAGAGGAAATCGATATACCAAAGTTAACAGCTGCAATTTGGGAAAAAATATCGAGTTGCGTGGGCAAAAATTCATGAATGTGGATTTGACAATTAAACCAAATCCCAAATAACTATTATTAGTTCAGAAACCTGAACTGAAAGGAGTTCCATCTCCATGGAACTCTTTTTAGAGATAATGAAAGGCTAAAAGCAGTTATGGAAGCTTGTTGCCCAACCTGAAGATTTTTTTTAAGGATTAAATACAAGTGCAATAAACTTCCAGGTGAATACATTGAAAATTAAAACCGAATTTTCTACCTATACCTTTAATACTCCATTCTCAGAACTTTTTGACCACCCCAAACTGACATGGATGAGCTAATACCAAATCCACTTGTTGTTTCTAAGAGTCCACTATTAACACTTAAGTAGACTTGTTAAGTAAATAAAGAATATCGTTAATAATTAAAACAAAGATGTACTGATTTAAGAGCGTTGAAAATTATCTCGTACGACTACTAATTGTATCATTAATTAACGAATAATTGTATTAATTAATGACGTTAATGTTATAACTTAGCAATGGAGGAAACTAATTTATTAAGGTATGGGTTTTAAGTCAAAGTGATGTAGTTAGGCGTCGATAAACTACGTCTGTGCAGCTCCAAGATCAAAGCTAAGAAATCGGCTCTTAGATCTCACGAAAATTTAATTCTTACATCAGTCTCAAAGCCCTTTGGCCTGTATACACTGTCTCTTGCTCAAGAAGAAAATTATAGTTCCTCCTGAAAAGTCCCTTAACTAAATAATGAACTACTCGAATTGTCTTGTCGTTTGGTACGCATTTGTAAAAGCCGGTCCGAATCCCTTCTAAGTGGGTTAACCTCTGTCTCTCTAAGGGATGGAACAGGTTTCTGTTTTTTGTCATCCTGAAAACGGAATCATTGCAATCTACAGATACAATATTCGCCTCCATGACCTGAGTTACCTTGGAGTTAATTCGAAAGTAGGGAATTGTCCGATCACTTTATTCATGCGAGATTTCTTAAAAATATGTTTTTCACGCAGAGCAGAAGTTTTTCTTAAAACCATTTTTAGAGTTTCTTTCGCATTCATTTCCAGTATTTAAACTTTAATTTTTTTTTTTTTCGTTTTATTCAAAGCGTTTTTTAAGCGTCTTCATCATAATTGCTGATGAAACCATTATTCGCATTTCTCTTTCATCCCCTGCATGTCTAATTATAAATTCGGTAGCATCTCGCGCCATTCATCGACCCGAACTGGACAAAGTTGGGTAGTAAAGACAAAAGAGAAGGGGGAAGAAAAAAAAAAAAGGAAAGAAAGAAAAGGAAGAAAAAAAAAAAAACTGCAGACACCATCAAAGTTTAACCGCATACTCAGCGATCTTGTGGACTGATTAAAACCGTTTGCTCGTATACCACACGGAGCAAAGGTCAAAAAGAATTGTCGTATTTCATTTTAATCCGTACATTTTCGGACAGACCAATAAATTAAAGTAGTTTAGAGGCATCTTGGCGACTTTCGCTAAAATACAGAGTGTGGTCATTAATAATTTGCTGTCAGTTGTACACAGACAAAAATCTTAAAACCCACACGCCAGCTCTTACCTTAGTCGGATGTGAGCTCCCATTATGACCTTCATCTTCATCCTATTTCTTCGGTCATTGCGTGCGATGCTCAATAGAAATATTCCTCTCTGTCCTACTCGCCTTTTTTGTTCTCTCCATTTTCCGGACAATAAGTTGTGCCTTCATGTTTTAGGGCTTTTCTTCTATTCTGTCTTGGAAAAGTGGCGCGTGCCCCTCCTTATGCCTTTTATGTGCGTTGTTTCCGGTAATTTTGGCAAGCACGATGGCGTCTTTCATATAGATTTTGAATAACAGCTGACCATGGCAGCGGCGATTATTTTATTTATTTTTTTTTTTTTTTCTATGATGTCCACAAAAGTGCACTCAACATAATGGAACGAAACGAAACGAAAGCAGACTTATAAAATCATTTTTTTCCCCTTAACGTATTTTAGCTCGCGAAAAATTCATTTTATTCGCGCAGTCCAAAAAAAAAAAAAAATTATTGTAGTGCTATTTGGAGTGTTGTAGCCATTTTACAAAGTTGTAGAAACTATCAATGGGACTGGATCATCGTGGACAGAATTTCTACAGTTCAAATTTAAGTGAATGTTAGTTACATATAGAATAAGAAAAAAGTGGCCAAGGACCTCGTTTATCAGGTGCCCATCCTTATCCGGATTTAACCAAAGAGAAGCACTGCCATCTTCCGAGAAATCTCCACCATCTGGGAGGAATAAGTCGCTCGATTGGTGAATATAATCGGCTAGGCCAGTAGCGTTAAAGCTTACCACGAATACTACATTCCAAAAGGATAAGAACAATGCTACTTGTATGCTGCCCATGGGCCCTCGAATCCTTGTCTTTACAAATAACCTTTTCTGTACATTGTTACGAACATTAATAGAGGGATGAAAAGCATTTGTATTTAGAGACGGAGAAGATGCCATATCCTGGCGATTACCAGGTAGTCGCCCTCCCAATTACTTACAGGGCTTAATGCTGCTTAACTTCGGTGATCACACAAGAACCGGGGAATTTGTCCTAGTACGATAGTTGGTTGTTCAGAGTGCCTGTAATGCGTTTACTTATGGCAATGGTGGCATTTTCTTTGCGTATTTTGTCAATCCACGAACGCAAGTTACTCCCATCTTACATTATATGAAGTTTACACTAAGGAGAAAACAATGGGTGACTCGAGAACATTAACTTTGAGACAGAGGGCAAAACATGCGGAGTAAGGAGCGCCTAGTTCCCCAGTTGTTTCTATTTAGTAACATTTTATTAAAAGTGATAAATATGGGATTAAAGAACATCTGTACTTTTTTATACTAAAAAAATGCCTTTGTCTGCTGCATGAATTACTCCACACACCAAAACGGAAATGTACGTTCTGTTGGAGATAAGCCAATCCTAATCCTTCTGGAGATTACCGGATATGACAGCGGTGACCAGCAGAATACTCCACTTTTCCCTATCCGATCGTTGAGCGGAATGATAGAATTTTCCAAAACAATGACTACAGAAGGGAAAACGAGGAGGGAAGAGGAGGTTGGGTTTGTGGTACTCCATGGTCACGACTGGTTATTCCACCTGGGAAACAGGCTTCGCTGCCAATAATAGCCCCCCTCCCCAACAGTCTTCCTAGATGTCTTTTTTTTTTTTTACTACGCTAGCCTTTTAGGTACTCTGTGAACGAGATTAACGAAAGTTGGGGGGAGGGGGGGATAATGTCATAGATGGAACAAAGCTGACCCTGCCCCTGGATGGATGAAGCCATGCGGGCAAAGTTTGATACCACTCTACTGATTGTCCCGAGGAAATAAGATAATTTAATTCTCTACTTCTCCCACTGGTCCCCCAGTCCGTTTCCCTCCCCCCACTTTTCTATCTAATTGAGACGTATCGATGGCATACAGAAACCAGCCACTCTCCCTCGCATCCTCGAGATTTGATGACCGCGTGTCGTCCGGTGAATGTATCAAGTACACAGGATGCTACACAACTGCTTGATCTATAAGAGATAAAGGAACCCACGGTAGGAGAACAAAAGGGAAATTATACCATTGTGGTGTCATTATAGTGATTTTGAATTAAATGTATAAAAAAATATTAATATAAGGATGCAACTGCTGAAGCTTCACGTTTTATCTCCTTCGGATCTTAACAGAATTCCTTTATTTTAAACTAATAGCAATGGATAAACGCTTATGATCTATTTATTAGTCGAGTCGGAATGCACTCCGACAGAGGTCGCCACCAGTATCTGCAAATGTTTTTTTAGCAATTGTACTTTTATTTGGTGAAAAAGAGAAAATAATAATAAAAAAAGAGGGCTATCAGTGAAAGCTCCCGCGTCTATGCTGTCTGTATTCAGCATGGCCGACGCCAGCAGACAGGTAGGTCTCGTGTCTATTGCCTTAGGCCCATGCCTCGTACCACCAAGGATGACTTCATTGTCCCCTCTTTGGATGATAACCTCCTCCTTTGATCCCCTCTCACTACCCGCCCGTTTCCCGTAGCTCTTCTTCGTGTCTTTTAAACCGACGAAAATACCTCTGGGCAGCTATGCCGACGGATGTGAAGAGGGGGGGGGAGGGGTAAAAAAGTTTTTTTTTTTTGCTCACGAAGACCAGCAATTAGATGCTGAAAAGGACTGGAATAATTGTCTGCAGGTATTGTGAATATGAAACTCGACCCCCATCAGCTGAGCGCTGCGTTTTCGTGGGAGTACATCAGAATGCGTAATTTGATAAGATCAAATTGAATAGCGCTCACTTGGTGCGAAACTAATTCTCCTAAGTATTCTTCAGATTGTTTAACACGGTTAAAAAAAAATTATCCTAGCACTATTTTTTGTATTGTTATTATGCTTTGAGGGATGACTGTGCACAAAAAAAAAAAAAAATCAAAATATTAAAAGTACACGATTAATATTAAATACTATCATAACACAATCGTAAATTTATGTGTATTATATTATAATAATCGTATGCGACTGTATAATTTTCAGAACAAAGCATAATTTGTTTAAAATAAGATGAAATACTGCATTAAATTATAATATGGTATTATAGTTAAATTAAATTTAGTTGCAGTATTTCATCTAATTTTAAACTATAATTATTTAAACATTAAATATTTAAATTAGTAATTATTACTACAATTAAGAATAACTATTATTAAATTATAATTTCGAACAGCTATTTATTATACATCCGTTACTCTCTTCCTAATTCGATAAAACTCGTTTTGTTGCTAATTCAGAAATAGGTTTTGAAAATTCGGAAATAGGTTTTGAAAATTTTGTTGCTAATTGAACAAAACACGAATTAAGCGTTTATTCACATTCGATTAAATTTATGCTTTTATCTGTAATAAAAAATGGTGTATTACAAAAATAATCATTACTTAAAAATAAATTAAGTTTCTCGTAAACCCTTTAGATATCATAAATGTATTTTATTTTTTCGTAAAGAAAATAATTAATTTTATATAAGATATACAATAATACAATAAATACAACATCGTATGTTGCCATCTACTTCTAACTTGAATTATTTTTGAATTTTTAATATTCAACATTATGTATTGTAATGCCAGCTGGTGTGTACACTGATTGATGCTGGCGCGTATGTACTCTGTATGTCTATAAAAGATAAGAACATAACTAGCCCCTATGATTGATGTTTAGCCACGAATACAACTGATACACGCTAATTGCAGGGTGGATTCTAATATCTCCCGTACGAATGATTATAACCTCCCCCCTCACTCCGACACCGTTATGACCATTGTAGGTAGAACGACCAACTGGCATTTCACGCCTTGAGTGTCGCACTCAGACGTATTCTCCCCAACATCCCCCCTTCTATTTCTTACTGCATCGCTTCTATCGCAAACATAGATCATCCTGTCAGTGCATCCCGCTTTCCTGATTGTGTGAAAAGAAGCAAGCGTTCGTAGAACTCATCGGAGATACTCTCGGTGCCTTGCCATGTAAAGGGGGGGCCCCCGTGTGCTATGTAGCGATAGATAAACCGTATTTGTTCTCCGGGGTCGCAGATAAAAGTGTAATGCATATTCATTAATGTCTGGTCCCCGGTATGAGGACGATTGGAATGGATGACTCTGAGATGGTGGGCTAGTTGTGTGGGACATGTCCTTGGCCACCCACACATATCCACCGTCGGACCGACCGGCGTCTTTTATCCGGGTCACCATGGAAACGGCGGTTTAGGTGGGGGAATGTGCCGTTCGCTCTTTCCCGTATCGCTACGTGTCTCTTGTTCGGCTTGCCGCCGTCTACCTGGCTGCGAACGACACATCCGACTATTATAGGGTGAATAAATTACTTTTGTTTGCTGCAGAGCTGCCATTCTTTCATCTGGTCCTCAGTGGTATTTAAGTCGGCGCCATTTATTGCTGGAGAAATTTCTGAACTCCATAAGGACCACACTGAGTTATTCGGGATTTTTCATCCCGCAAAACGGACAAATAAGTCTACGAACACACTTATACAGACAAATGCGTATGAATGATACGCTCCCGAGCTGTAAAATCAGTCTTTTCTTCGTCTATCATTTCCCTTGCTCGGTTTAAGGGGGAAGTGCACTGCTGCTTGGTCCTTAATGCAATTGCTAAGTGTGTCTGTTGAAATAACGGGATCATTATTTCAACAAGGAACACTAGTATTGATAAAATAATTATGTTTATTGCCCCGCTAGTTAAAAGATGTTCCGTATAATTAGGGCACGCTGCCGGTGGGAGGAAAATTAGGGGAGGGGGTGAGTGAGGAGGAAGAGAAACAAGAGCTTTCTGAATGTCTTTATTTAATTGCATATTTAAAACGGATACCGACTGCAAGTGACACACATCACTGTGGAAGGCAGGCAGCCCTCCAAGAGAAATCTGCGAGGGTTAATTATTGGCAGCATCCCCTACTTGGCGAATATTTTCTCTGTAACTTGCTGACGACTAATGAACGAGCATACAGGGTTAATTGCAAGGTGAATGAGTATTGTCATTTGTTCACTGTCATCAGAGCCCATCTTTTATCCGGAACCCAATTGTCGGGAAATATCTTCGCAGGCAAATTTAAGGCGGTTTTGGTGGCATTTCATTCTACGATGGTGTGTTCACTCTCTCGTGGGGGTCCGTGCGTCAAGACACGCGCTCTGGAGCGTGATCGGGTTAAAAATAATTGGCTGCTCTGTACGGTGGAAGATTTAGCGCTGTGGGAGCCATTGGAGTGCGAAATACTATAAACCGATCTAATTTGGGGGATTTCCCCTTAAAATTGGTAATTCTGAGATGATTAATTTTCCTCGCCTTCATTAGGAGCGAGCACACACACGGCATCCGACTCTTCTTTTTGTCGCTGCCCGTGCGATGACACGAGGATGACGTCTTTAAAGCCATTTGTAATTATTTATTCGGGGCACACAAAGGACAGATCCTTGTAAGAGACTTTTTAATTGACTCTTTAAATTAGTCTTGTTATTCAATATCGCAAAGGCTCTCGCCTGTGTCGACAGATACACGTTTAATTAACTTTTGTAAGACAAAAGTTTTGTCTTTAAGGACAACAGCACACCTTTGCTGCTCCGCTTCATAACACTTGCTACAAGGGAACACTTTTGGAAAAATAAAATCCCAAAGTTTCACTCGGATGAAGTGCGATCACCGATAACCCCTTTCGATGATTGTTTTTCGCTATAATCTACTTACAGAAGCTCGTTTATAATAAGAGGCTTTCTACCATTATTTGTACATTTTTCTCTGTCTAGAATGGTGTGATTTGCTTACGGGAACTCCTCTCTCTTTAACCAGACGAGTCAGTGAATGTTCTTGCTGAGAATATTTAAAAAGTAATAAACCATAGTAACCGTTTAACCTCGAAAAGTGACTAAAGATAATATTCTCCGGTATTCACAACCCAGGGGCGTACCTAAGGTATGTGACGCCCGGGTACCAATTCAAATTTGTAACCCTCCTTTAAAATTTTCTTTATATGTGTAAGTTTCAGCTTTTCAGACACCCCTTGAACGTTGGCGCTCGCGGGCAGTGTACCCCTTACCCTCTGGACGGACCGCCCCTGAATAAATCAATTATAATCAGAAATCATGAGTCAAAGCAAATGTTTTATATAAAGTTCGCAACTCTGTTACAAGATGGCAGCACTAAGTGCCGGGCGTGGCTTCATAGATAAAACTAAACGGAGCTGAACTTAATCACACGCCTTCCACCTCTAAAGCTTTCACGGTGGGTACGTACGAGTAGGAAGGAGATCCTAAATTACGATTCCACCTTTGACCTGTACGACAACAACGTACCAAAGTACAAGATATGTCCCGCATTCCTACAGAGGTCTCCGGTCCATCCATTAAGTTATCAAAGCCAATAACACAAGGGTAATCACGGGGATCCTAAGATAAAACCTCTAAGCGTACATACGAGAGTGAGGAAGGAAGGAGGACGGGGGGGCTTTCCGAAATGATTCCCCGCTACAGCAACCCAGGCTATTACATTAAATGGCGCTCTCAACAGGACGCGGTGGAAGATATTGTCTTTATGTGGTGCTCTTGTTTTGCTAAACGACGGCCATCTCCGCCAAATGCGTCGTAAACCGCCATTTCTACACCATATCCCTCGACACCCACCGGAGACTGCCCACTTTAAATTTCTACGGCTACGACTGCAGGGGTGGCGACCGACGGATGCCTGGTATGGCGTTTATGACGCGAACACGAAGGAATTGGAGAAGAAATGGATGGAAAAATGTAGCGTTAATGAAAAGGGGCCGGAGTGGGGGGCAGAAGGAAGGGGGAAGCGTATTTATTCTTTGAAAGGAAACATTCTTTATTGGTGTGAAATCTAATTCCAGGAATGAAGATGGAAGTTACATTTTTAGCCAAGGTTGATCAGTATCTAATGGACGTTATTTATCATTCTATAACAGCATGGACCCTTACGTAATACAGTGGGACATATTTGTTTTCTTCTCAATAAACCACTCCAATTTGTTCCACGCTGTTCTTGATATTTTGGTTACTCACTGTATTTTATTTCAATCGATTTTCATCATTTTAAATTAACCCAGTCTCCGCATTTTCTTTTTTTGAATGTCATTGCAATCACCATTGTCATTTTTATAGTTTCCCGTTTTGATCAATGTCAACTGTTGTCATCTTCATTATCCATAAAATAAAAGAAAAGAAAAAACCCTCAATGTCAACACCTCTCTTTCTCACCTGCCAACATCTCCGCCCATCTTGTGTACAAATTGCTGCCTCATCACACTTGCATAGAAAGTAAATCCCCTCCTTTCCTCCTGGGGGCGATTGGAGAATTGTCCTTTTCCGAATGAAATGTTTAAGTACTAAACAATGGTCCACCTTGCCTCTAACATCCTCGTATCTCTGCGTTCTTGAGCATCTCCTGCCAACTCCATCCTCTGCCCTGATCAAGCGTCTTATTCACCTGTCTTAAGAGCGAAAATCTCTTCTTTTTTTTTTCTCCCCTTCGCAGTGGCTCGAGAAGCAGAAAAACCTGTCGTGTTCTCCATTCACCTCCCCTCGCACGGCAAACTCCGTGTGTGCGCGCGATCGCTTGGAAGAAACAACAGAACACAACACGCTCGCAACCTGTTTGACTTCCACATGCTCCCTTTTCGTTGCCCTGTTAACCTCTATAAGCCTCCTTATCTGCCCTCCCAGTACTCTCATTCCCAGTACCCCTCTCCACGATGGTAACTCTTCCCTCCCCCTTTTCCCTTCTCTTTGTAAACATTTCCCTAGCAATGCGCCACACATGGCTGCTACAGTCTGTTACCCTTGCCGTCTATTTGGCTGCCTCCGGGAACACCCCTTTTCTTTTGCGAAACATGTCAGCGATCTTGTCAGCCCAGGTGGTCCTCGGATGCTACTCACGTACACTGAGTTACTAGAAGGACGAGACCTAGGTATGAATTTTACCGGCACAAAGAGAACGTCTTTAGGAAGAGCCACGAGGAAAATTCTAGTCACAAATCTTTTAAAAAGAAAGTTACATATTTCGAGAATAACAAAAAGAAAAAATAGCGATGAAAGTTAGATTTTTATGAGGAAAAAAGTTCATGTACCACATTATGAAGCTGTGTTGGCCATTCCATGTACATTCCAGTTGTTTAAACATCTTTCAATTATAAGACTACGTTGAGCCATCAATTAAACCCGAAACAAGATGAATTTAAAAAAAAAGGGGATGTTTTAACAACCACAAGACGTAGGGCTTATAGCAGTCAACGATGTAGGCCAAGAGGATAAACAGATGGCATTACAGGTAAGCATTTAAATCCGGGACATTATCGTGTTCAAGATGAATACCTACCTTGACCCACTTCTTGACGGCATCGCCTAAGAAAGTGTCTTTCAACCGACTCCCTCCCTATCGTTGGCTTCCTTTATTGCCTCCTTAAGCCCAATTTGCTTAATTAATTCTCCTTCGCTTCAACCAGGGCCTTGTTTTGACAGGTGGGATGAGGGGTTCCGTGGAAGAAAGTGAGAATATTCTCCTAAGACTAATTTGTCTTCATTATTACCGACGGCCCAAACATGCAGAGAAATGACGTTGCTTCGTCTCGAAAACTTGGCAAAGGAAGTTTTAAGTTTGCCACAGTGAAGAATAACCAAGATAGTTGAAAACAGCGTGGGTGGTCTGTCTCTCCCTGCTCGTGTTAATCCCCTTAATAAAATAGAGTGAAATGCACGCGTCTGAAATATTTATAAATTGCGGGTAAATCACGTGACACTCTTAGCCAATCACAGTACTTAAGAATCATTTTAAATACATTTTTCTTTTTTTTAAAGAAAAAAAAACAGGGTGGGGGAAGTCTCCACTGAACGAACGACAACTGTCTTGTTAGGCCTAACTACCTCATTAGGCCTAGATGTAGATTTAGGCCTAGCGAGGCATATTTGCATACTTTAGCATAACCCGAAGGTTTCGCAGATGAAAATTTGTATATCTTTAGTAGGTTGCTGAGAGAAAGATGACACTTTAGCAACTCAAGGACGTTGTATATTATGCAGCAGTCAGCTAATTATCTCCGATTAGGTGGTAAGCGATAGGTCCATCTCTTCTTTCCCCCCCTGGTTTTCACATAATGCACTCGGCACAACTTTTAATGAACCCTAATTAGCCCCTTGAGAGTGGACTGGAGTTGAGTGTAGTCAGTCAGTAGGACCATGTGCTGCATTAAATACGCATTAGTTACTGATGCAAGGAAACAAACGGTAGCTAGAGAGAGAGAGAGAGAGGACTGCTCCATGTTCCTCGAAAGAGGGGAGAAAAAAATGGACCGCTTCCTTGTAAATTGATAATCAGATTTAAAATGGAATGTGCAATTAGATGAACGTTATTCTAACTTGGGTCCTACTGCCAAACAAAAATAAAAATATACTTTTAAGTTTATTTCGCTAAAGTAATACTCCCCGGGCTTCTAAAGTATTCATCTCATTTTCTGTAATACTTATATCAACTGCAGAAGATTTTTTGTTCTTCTGGGAGACTCTTTAAAGTTTTATGTTCAGATGTGCTCGGTTGAAGTGTGGAGCACTTAGAAATGAATATGTAACTTCCGGAATAATCTACCAGAGTGTTTTTGTTTTTTTATAATCGATTATGACGTCTATCAGTAGAAAATTCTATTTATTCACATTCCTGATTATCTCCGATCACACCAATACCAGGAAGTTGAAATACCCGAGCAAAAAAGTGGGGAGAAAAATGAGGGGGTCTTATCTCCTCTGACCGCCGTTTTAAAGAAGAGATAAGTTACTTGAATTTCATAATAGCTTACTTTATTATCATGGTTTCCAGGTTCTCTTATCCCCCCTCCCTCCTACCATCCTAGACCGAAGTCAACATAACCATAAAAATCCACCCTTGGGGGATACTTAACCTTCTCTGGGTTCTCCGTTTGACTGCAGCTCTAAAAACTCAGAAGCAAATATGCGGAAAGAATCTTTTACAAAAACAATCTTCCTAAAAAAAAAAACTAATATTTGTGACAATTTTTTTACAAAACTAATTTTAATAATGAAATTATAATTCATTCTTTCTTACTTAACTTCAATTAGCTAGATATTATAAGGAAATAATATATTTAAACACCATTTCTTTAAAAAGATGACTCTTGTAATTTAAAAGTACCTAAGGGAAAAAATGGTGTTTATTTGAGGGAGTGGGAAACTGTGTTTGATATTATTTTATTTTAATATAATGTGATTAACTACAATAATGGTCTTTAATCTTAAGTTAAAAGAATTTAAAAATATTCTTCGCATTTTAAAGAAGCCAAGAAACCTAATATGCATTCTGGGACATCGGCAAGGGGAGTCTATTAGCAGCATGGCCTGGTGACGGGTGTCGGTAAGATGCCTGAAACGTCACCTTAATGTATAATAGCCGAATAGCTTAATAAACTATATTATTAATTTCACGTGGTACATGAGTGGTATTATAGATAGTAATAATCTTAAATCCAAGAAAGTTGTGTTCCTAGAGGAAGAAATATCTGTGATTTAGCATCTACCAACACCATATTGAAAAAGTATCTGAAACGTTGTGCATACATTGTTACAGAAAGTGTACACTGAGGATCCAATTAGATACCAAACACGTACGAGCGATATTAGTGTTTCCATAAAGGTCATGAAAGCATCGGTGACAACCGCTCACTTCGAATTCACTCGAAAAGGCAACCGCGAATAAATAGTCGGACGTTGAAGTGCTTTGTCGTCTGAGAAATGTGGTGAGAACAAAAAGACTGGGCCGAGGGGGATCGGAAAGAGGGCTGAATGATTCAAAACGAGCTATCGTTGCTCGTAAGCTGAGATAATTTCTAATTTATTTAGCAAATCCAGTATTTTAAGTTATCATAAGCATGACAAAAGCACTTCCATAAATATTTATCTTGATTTCCATTCTCTGGTGACTAATTATTATCACCTGTCTTCTCCCGCACTATCTTCATTCATAATTAATTTCTGCTTCACCCCTCCCCCCCACACCCGCCTTCCGTTATCCCCACTTCACTTTACCGCTATTCATCGCCTCTCCATTTCCATCTTAAAGCAACCACATCGAATAAAAATCAAAACACGTTGCGTGTAACTTTTCTCGAAGTAAGTACCAACAACAATACCAGTCTTAATTTTGTTTAGAATTAAATCTCAACACCTGTACACGAGTTTACACATATTTTTCTAAAAGCGTACCTTTTCTCAACCGAATAACAACTATAAATATAAAATTAAACGCAATTTTTGCTCGCGTTTAATGGGAATCTCCATTTAAAAATAACGCTTTTCCAAAGCATTTCAGGCTAATTTGAATATTCTCTAATAAACACAACGCGCCTATTTTAATATTCAGCCAAAAGTTTACAATTATTACTAAGCCATTTCTCAAAGCCACAGCACATCTTATACAGATGCCAGCGTCTGGCTATACTAAACCTACCTTTTTCTTCACGAGTACGCAATCCAGGTAGGATTTGTTTCACAAATGGTTAAACTCTGAGAAGCTGGCGGGCGTGGTTCAACAACTGCTGGATTGCACGAAGCATTTTCGAAATTGTAAAATAGAAAACTAGCCTAAAATTAGCCAAAGCTATAATATTCTAAAAGGGGTTTTTTTAGGAGCATCAGCGACTATGGCCATATTGCTATATATATTGTTTGTAAACTAAGTGTTCTGAGCTCTGTTTGCTGGATGAAAAATCCGGGTTTCCGGGAGAAAAACGCCAAAGTTATAGAAAAGAGAACAAATACGAAATAGGAGATTATCCGAGTAGCTAAAGAACATTAAAAATAACCTTAGAAGGATCAGTGGTTCATGAAGAGAGTTATGCCATTCTCACAGACATTTTTTGTAAAGTGAGGTTGGTCTGAGATCCAGACATCATCTTCAGAGAGATCTGAGCAGATTGATTTTCATGGTAACGCAGCAGCTCGCAAATTCAACTTGAAAAATGTCATCAGGGTTGGAGCGCTGTCCACTGTTTTTGGAGTTTGCATCATTGGAAACGAGTCCCATTGCATAAACTCAGGTCACCATTTCCGATGATCGCTTTGAAGGAGTGGGAAAAAAATCATGGTTGTATATGACCATAAATTGGTCAGCAAAAATCCCAGAAGGATCACGGCCTTCATTAAGACCACAGCTGGTTGGTATCTGATTAACTTTCTGAATGTCATCCACTTCCCGAAAAGTGCTAGTCTAATAATTTTGAAAGTCAGTTTTTATGAAAACAGTAAGTGTATTTATTGTTAAGATAAAAGCTGAGACATTCATTACCTGACTGCGGGCTATGATGGCCATCTTATTGTTTTAATCGTGTAAACTACCATCCAAACAGTATCCGGACATCCCTGTTTTCATAGTCCATTGGATATTGCTGGATAAACAAGTGACCAAAGCGGTATACATGCAAGGCTTTACAAGCGCTCTTATAATGGCTTGTACAGCCCAATTGATCGAATTTCAGGAGTTTTATTGTTGGATGTCACAATTCTGGCCTGTCGATTTCTACAATTGCTGACAACCTACAGTATCGAGAGTCGACCGAAGGCGATGTTATTATGACATGAAAGCGTGACGGTACCACCACCACCACCATCATTCAGCAACACACAAGAAGACCACGCGGCTCACTTTACGCGACCGACGGATACTCGGAAGAGCAGTATGACAATCTCATCAGACATCAACCAGGAGTTTAAGGCGTCAACAGTCGTTGAGCTTTATACGAACACACCACGTATGGAGCTCCATGGCCATAGTTTTCATGGGAGTGCCGCGGTGCATAAGCGGTTAGTGGTGATGGGTTGTCGCTTTGCTTGGACAAAGTGTGAATCGACAAGTTATTATTATATTTATTGTATTATTATTATCAATACATTCTGTTCTGATAGAGTGGAAGATACCTGCTAAACGGTGGTTGTGCACAGAACCATGGACGCCGACGCCTACCTTAACATTTTGGACATTTTGTTGTGTTCGATGTGGCAGTTCTTTGGTACACAGTCATGCTTGTTTCAACAGGATAATGTCGTATGTTGCTGGTGCTGTTCGAAATGGTCCATCGTCATCACTGTACAAAAGTTGGAATGGGTGGCGCGCGCCGAGTACCGATTTGAATCCTATGGAACACCTATTAAATGAACTGGAATGTGGAGTGAAGGCTAGGCCAACACGTCCCACATGGGTATCTCAACTGGCCACTGTTCTGCAGGAGGAACGGAGGACTTATTCACGCTATATTCTGTCGGTTGTTGGAGGAAATTCTACCCAGGAGGATAGAATGTATCAAAGCAGTTCAATGTGTGCGTTAAGAGCCAAAGCAGCTAAGGCTATCAGATCAGTATATTTTTCTTTTTTAAAAAAATGTTCGTTGCTCTAGATTGGAATCCGCTCTATCAGCACTCTAAAACTGCGGGTCGCAACATTCCTTCCCTGGATGGATTTCTCAATGATTGGACAAAATCAAATTATGATAAAAATTAGGCAAACCTTTGATGATCGCAATTTTTATTATTACATCCCATAGGTCTACATGAGAACCTTGTTAAACTGATGGATAAGAAATTATAAAAATATTTTGGTTATATCACAACACCCTTGGCACATTTGCGACCACATTCTCGACCATATGGAGCGTTTCATCCCGACACCATCAGACGGCGTCAACCAAACTTCATAGTCGAAACAATACCCTTCGAACAGCTGGCGTTCTCCGGAATATCTCCACGACCAAAGGTATCTGCAACATTAGAGGCACGAGGTTTATCACTCCATAGGACCTTCTGCTGCTGTTCTTGAGTCCATGAATGTCGTAAGCGACACTGCTACAAATGCCGTGGTAGTACAGTTGGTAGAATTGCCGTTCTCCTTACACCGGGTGGAAGAGACCCGAGTTCGAGTCCCATTGATGACGTGAAGAATTTTTATGGGACTTTTACACAACGTGGCTGAGTTAGTCGGTCTCAGGAGAGGGTAGCATGGTTTTTCTCCCTGAAACTCGGGTTTTTCGTCCGGCAAACAGAAAATCGACCACAGAACACACCCAATTTACAGATAGTGGAGCAATATGACCTGAGTCGCTAATGCTCCTTGAACTCTACTACAACCCAATGCCGTTTGTCATTGGTTTTGCCCTACCATTGAACTCAAGGCTATGTAACTCCCAGTTGATGGTTGACGTACTGACGAATATTCTTGTGCTCTCTTGGCATGCTCTTCTTGAATGTTTTCTACAGATGACATGCATGAGGTACCATCTATCCTCTTTATGATTCACCAAATGCATTCCATGAGTTTATGAGGGCATCTAGATCTTTTGCTTTCGTTGAGGTATCACTTATAGTTTTCTATCTCTGAATAACATTTGCAGCAGTGGATTTAGGGTGATTCAGGCGAACGCACAGAAAAGTTGCTGATATAGCATCCATCCCACACTGAAAGTCTGTAAGCTCCGATCAACGGCCCATGCTGCCTTATAAGGTACTGCTTCTACACCCACGAAATTTATCTTGGCCTATCTGACCCGATACTCATGCGCTTGGGCACTTCTGGTTCAGCAAATAACATTCGTGGTGGGATTTCCGAATACTTTGGGTCATGCAGTGTATTTAAGCTCGTTTTTGTTCGACTGTTGCATTAATTGCAGAATCAACCGATTCTTAAATGTTTGTATTACATTTGTTCACCCTTTACTGTGCCTCTTGGCTAATTTCCGGCGAGTTTTCTATTTTGAATTACTTTTTTGATTCAAACAAGACCAGAGTGCTCTCTTTCTACCACCTCCCTCCAGTTATTGCATCGTCAGCCATGTGTTGGAAATCTTCACCGCTATCAAGGACTTCTATCTTCTTTTGAATGTAAGTTTACCATATTCAGTATTCTGGAATAACGATTTTATTTATTTTTACATGATTAAACTTGGTTTTAAGATTGCGTAACATCTGTAAGCTTTACTCTGAATATTAAAATAACTGCATTAGAAGCTTTGCTGGAAAATTTTCCAAAGTTTCAAGTGCCACCAAGTACAACTGCTATGGCTGCGTTAAACAACTTTAATTTGATAGACACCTCATGACTCCATCGGCAAATATGTTCAAACTTGCAAACTGCTGTGACTCGTTGAAAAGACAGGGGAAGGGGGGTTGGAGGAGTCGAAAGAAAATGGCGTAGCACGTGCAGTTAGCAGTGGACACAGTTTCTCGAATTCAGCGCGTGTTCCATTATTTCTTCCATAATCTCTAAATGTAAAAAGTTCCAACTCCATTTAAGATACGAGGACTTGGAAACATCTCTCTCCATTTGCTCGCAATAAAGAAAATCCCACAATTCCTTGCTCTAAGTGACAGTTTCCTACTTCGACATTGACATCTATTAGAGAGGAACAAGGAAAGAAAAAAAAAAAACATTTCGCGACGAACAGGGGCCGCTCCTATCTGAAATCAGTTGATGTTTTAGTCCCAGAAAAGTCTTTTGAAATAAGTGGTACATTTGAAGAAGGGCAGACAAACTGTTATCACTAAGAAACAATCTATCTTCAAGTTCCTCTCGCCAATCGAGTTTCACGTTTCTTCCATAGAGAGAAAAAGAAAAAAAAAATACTAATCCATTGAAAATCGGATTACCGTCAGTAAATGTAATCTTAGCAACTTCCTTCCCCCACTCCACCTCCCTCTCAATGCAATTTGTCATTGTGAGGTTCACAGTAGCGTCTGTTTTACTGTCCGGTTTGTAGGTTACAGTGTCAAGCAAGACCTGAACGTAGATTACAACTACATCCATCAGTTAATTCAAAAAATCGATGTATTTGGACTTGCAACATCTTCGGAGATGTCAGGACCATCTGTTTCTATCTTGGCAATCCCATCCCATTCCTCCTCACTACAGATGCGAAAATTCAAAAGACACGCGGATTATTAGGGGTAGCGCTTTTGAGGGGTAGTTACAAACCCTTATGGAGAGTATTTCTTGATAAACTGCGAGGATTGTATTCTTTTTTTTTTGCATTCTACCTATTTATGACCTTTCTGCCATCACGAATTTCTTTTAAAAAAAGAAATAGGAAGGTAAAAAAATATTAAATGAAATAAATCTTGTAGGATAGTCTTATGGGGGAAATTAAGCCAACAGCGTATTAATTCGTGGCATGAGTATTGTTTTCTTTCCTTTCTGCGCGCGAGCAGTAGACCTACCCTTACGAGCTGTTGTTTATAGGTAATAGGTGTGAACGTCTGAGGTATCAACGCGCGGTGAACCTGTAGGCTAATTTTAACCTCCCCGCGAAGAACTATCATGGGCTTCTGTCTACTCCCATCCATCACTACACTTATTTATTTCCAGTAGTCACCAGGGGTCGCTATAAGCAGCTGTCACTAATAATTACGTTTAACAGAGACAATCACCTGTCCGACTCCACCCTTACTCCCTTCATAAATCGTCCAATTTGTCACTCTCGGCGGGAAAAGCACATACACACATATTTACTTCGGACCACCCCTGTGTAACTTTATCTTCCCAGAAGCCTTTACACCCCCGCCCATTTCCGTCAACTATAGGTCACTGTTAGGAGAAATAATGACCCCCTTCGGTAGATAACGGTGCCGAGTGTAAATCACGATTCCCCCTCACGAGTGGGCATTGTCAACAAGATAGAGGAGGGGGTAGGCAAAGACACTAGAAGAAAAGTTAAGATTCGAGCGAGGTAATAAAACAGGGTGGGTCAGATGTCCTGATATTGCGCTGGAAATATTATGATCCACGACTTCAGCACACCCCAGTGTAAATGCAATCAAGTTAAACTGATGTTTGCTCTTTCCCAAACCTCTTTTAATCTTATATATCCTCAATCCATCCACGTTTATTCATTTCTTCACATATCCATGATTTATTCCTTTTGATAAATCTTTTGAAGTGGCCTTTTCTAACGTCACTTTTGGACAGGGGTGTAGAGTTTTTCATCCAGCTTTCATGCAAACCTACAATAAATAACGCGTAAAATATGGACACGATTACTTGACACCTGATGGCCTTGTTGCCCGTTGGAATTTATCCAAACCTACCCATGACTAAGTGGTTTATCCCACCGAATCCAGAAATTTCAAAAAAAGACATGAATCCGAACCTTGATGGTGTAAAGAACTTACCTTTTCAATCCAAGTGAGCTATCCTGTCTTCAGCAATCCGCCGTGGTCACTACTAAGCTCGCGTCCAATCATGCACACATATAGACTTCACAGACTTAGAGAGGACGATGAATTCAACGTCTTCTTCAATTCTCTGATTAAGGCCATTGTATTCAGCTTCAATTGAAACTAGATGGATGCGGAAAAGACAAACTGTTGTAAACTTTGAGCAAAGCCCGTGTTCTGTTTGCACAGTGCACTCTCTATTCACTTCTTTATAAATACAGTCTCTCTCTCCATCCTTATCGATCTAAGCTACTTCGTTTCCGATTTTTTTCCCTTTTTTTTTCTTTCCATCTTCCTTCGGAATGTGCAGCGTCTTTAAACAAGCCGTCCAATGCCCATTAAATGTTTGATGTTTCACTAACCAATGTGATATTCCCAGTCAAACGATTAGGCACATTATGTGTGAGCAACCGGACGACATTTCCAGCGAGGGAGGTCTTTATCTAATTCGATCGTTTCATCAGTATTTCAGTATGAAGTCATTAAAGGTACAGTTAGAATCTGGAGTGGCAGAGCAGGATTTTAAGCGCTACTGAATTCAGCTGCCTGGAGAAAATGATCAGACGTGCTGTGCATTTGAGAGTTTCCAGGAGACGAGGGGGGGGGCTCTCGTTAGGCTCGTGCCTCTAACGGTTTCTAATTAATGGCGCTTCGCTGACTCTCACTTACTTCTGTCGACTTGTGGCCTTTTGCACGAATAATGCAATTAACGGTTCTGTGATATGTTGGCGATTTTTGAAAGTGCTGATGAATTATTCAAGCGAACCTCGCCGAGTTTACAAATGTTTGGAGTACGATGGACCTCTCGATGAAAGGATGGAGAGAGAGAGAGAGAGAAAGAAAGAAAGAAGGTGGAAGTGATGATAAGAGAAATGAAGTAGCGCAAAGATGGGATCAACGCCTCCGATGATGGAAGAGAGGAAAAAGTGCGCGAATGAAATAAAATGTACAGAATAATTAGTGGAAAGAATGAAGGAGAGAGAGACGAAAAATGAGGATGTAAAATGTACGAAGAGAGAGAGAGAGAGAGAGTAAAACAGATTAAAACGGAATTAAAGACATGGAAAGAGAAAGGGAAAAAAGATGAAAAGAGATTATACAGAATCATACACTGTGCTGCCACTTTATTAGGTACACCTACCTAGTAGCGTGTTGAGCCTCCTTTAGCCTTCAAAACAGCCTGAATTCGTCTAGGCACGGATTGAACAAGATGCTGAAAACGTTGTGCAGGAATGGAGTACCATGCAGACATGAGTGTGTCACGCAGTTCCTTGAGATTCGACGGAGCTGTAGTGAACTGCCCTTTCCAGCTCATCCCAAAGATGTTCAATAGTATTGAGATCCGCGGACTGAGCGGGCCGCTGCAGCAAAGAAAAGTCATTGTCATGTTCCAGGAACCATTCCATAGTGATTCGGGCTTTGTGAAACGGCGCATTATCCTGCTGGAAGTAACCATCTGACTGAGGATAAACTGTCAACATGAATGGATGCACTTGGTCAGCAACGATGTGGCATTCAAACGTGAATCTATGGGTATCAATGGACCTAACGTGTGCCAAGAAAACATTTCCCACACCATAACACCGCCCCCACCACCTTACACAATAGTCGTCAGACATGACGGGTCCATGGATTCATGTTGTTTTCGCCAAATTCTGAGCCTTCCATCAACATAATGCACCAGGAACTTCGACTCGTCAGACCAAGCAACTGTTTTCCAATCGTCGATAGTCCACTGCTGGTGTTGCTGCGCCCACAGGAGGCGTGCTCTCTGTTCTTCATTGATAACAAAGGTACGCGATGTGGCCGTCGGCTGTTGTAGCCCATTCGCGACAAAGTGCGACTAGTGGTCCGTTGCGATATTTTGTTCTGCACACCAAGGTTGTATTCTGACGTGATGTGCGACATTGTGGCCCGTCTGTTTGTTTGCACAATTCTAGCCATGATCCTCTGACCTCTCTCATCAACAAGCAATTTTCTTCCACAGGAATGTTTTCTGTTCGTTGCACCATTCTCGACACACCCTTAAAACTGTGGTGCGTGAAAAGTTCAGGAGAACTGCCGTTTCAGAAATGCTTTGTCCAGCACGTCTTGCACCTACTACCATGCCACGTTCGAAGTCCGTTAGATCACTCCTTTTCCCCATTCTTGCTAGGGTTTGTACGTTTAACTGATACTAGAAAGGTTGTTCTGCTGCATTTATATCCGCAACTGTGGTCATGTGACTTACAACGTTGTGGGCCAAACCATTTGTGTGCACAGCAGGGGTGTACCTAATAAAGTGGCAGCACAGTGTAAGTTTTCTTTATAATCCGACCACACCACAAATAAATATAAAATAAGATCAAATTCTGCGCTCAGTTGAAGTCTAATATGTATATGATGCCTTAACCAAAAGTTTCTGGACTCTCGTTGCTATGGTAACTCTTATGGAGTTTCTGCCACTAGGTGATAATTTGGTGCATCTTTTGGAGCAGTTTAGAGCCAAACGCTTCTATCTAGCGCTTCAGTGTTATTTGTGCCTACGAGTTGTGTTGCGTACTCATTAAGATTTCTATTTTCCTAGAATGACAGATTTGACAGAACAAAGAGTCTTCATCAAGTTGAAAACTTGCAAGAATAGCTTTTGGATTACAATGGGCAACACAGAAATCGTTGAAGATGCAGAGCGTTCAGATGTCTGTCCATCGCCAAATCAGGTGAAAATACTGCACGGAGTTAGCCAACTAATTCGCCAAAAAACAGGCATCTTACCAGTCAGAATCTGGGTGAAGCAACTGGAAATCTCTCATAGAACCTGCCCTTGCGAGCAGCACTGTTGGTAGAATCGCCATCCTTCCTACAGTTGGTAGGAAAGACATGAGTTCGAATCCTGTCAATGATGACAGAAATTTATGGACCATTTTCACATTGTGGCCGAAATAGTCGATTTCTGGCGATGGTTTTTTCTCCCGGAAACTCGACACAGCAACTCAACCACAGAACAAACGCAATTTTCAAACATGCCATAATGCGCCTAAAACCCAACAATCAATCTCATGGAATCTACCAAAGTATTTTAATTGAACATGCGACACCATCCCTCCATACCCACCTCTTTTTGAAACTATTTCTGTCCAAGAATAACCTATTTCATTTCCTTCGGATTCAGAGAAAAATAGAGAATACAGAAAGAGGAAACAAGGCAGAGAAAAATAAAAATTAAGAGAATTACCAAATATATTATTATGTTTATTTTCTTATATATTTCTCTGTTCTTCTATACGTGGTTTTAGTCGTAAAGAACCAAGCTGCTCGTGGACAATAGTAAAATATTGACGATGCTTATCAATGAACATTGGACTATGATTTGGCCCTTGCAAGGTTTATGAAATTGTAAGCTAATGGAGAAATTGAATCTGTTGCCAAAACAACTGGAGTTGGACTCTTAAACTGATGATATACAACCACGGGGAGGTAAGAGTTCCACGCTGCGAAAAGAAGGGTCTCTAAATAAAAAGATCTCTTCCGATGGTGCAGAAGGTAAGAACAGATCTACTTTATTGGATTAACAGAGAAGGGGAAACGATGCTGATACTTCAACCCCCGGACCAGTCAGAGAGAAGAAAATAAAATTGTTGACGAAGAAACAGCGCTCTAATTAATTTTCACTCAATTATTACCCGATGAACTCATCATATCTTTGAGAAAACTGATTTATTCCGAAGGGTGGCTTCTTTCTTTGTCCCCTCCCCTCTCAAAGAGAATTTAGATGAAATAATTTCGGATCGGATGCATATCAAAGCATTTCGGGGAAAATTACGGACGATGTGTGATAATTTAAATTTACATCAGGGGTCTAGGGCTTTCAAAGTGGAGGGTTGATTAATATAAGCCTAGTGAAATTGGATTCTATAATGAAGAGTGCGCATCTCTTAATAGGATACTAAATGAAAGCGCCTGTTTTTATTAAAAATTCTTTCAAAACTGTGTGATAGCTACGCAGTTAAAAAAGAAAAAAGGGGGGCAGGGTGGGGGGAGGGTCCGCTAATGTTATCGCAGCGCATAAGTTGTAAAATTTCAACAGAATAGTTCCTCACCTAATCATTTTTACTCTGGAGTTTTGGAGCCACCTTTATCGATGGCATCTTAGCCCTGTTAAATGCTCTTCCATGCCTGATTGCTTAAGAAGGATAACGACTTAAATAGTTTCTTCACTGCCATAGTTTTAATCGCTGGTAGTTTCCTCACTATGGAATACATTAAGGAGAGCTTCTTAACTCTTCTTTCTAATGCTCGGAATCTGCTTCTTTCACTTTAACCTAACAGTACAGTGGAAGGTTCCTTTCGGAATATAAAGTAGATGCGACGAAAAAAAAAGGAGAAGCGCTCCTTTGATTAATTAAAACAGATTTTTAAATATAGTAATATGTTAATGCGCGTCTTGGGTTCTAGTCAGACGTAAGGCTGAAATTATACTTAAGCTAATAAAGCACCTTGTAAGACGTTTCCGTGGTTGGGCGCATTGGAAGTCAATTATACAAAATGGCCCTTTTGTAAGGGGGCGAAGAAATTACATGCTGGAAGGGTTCTCTACAAAGAATGGGACAGTTATTGTCCCTCTGTGGTCATTTTTGGTTCTTTTAAGATCGATTAATTATACTCAATCTGTCCACCAGGTGGCGAAACGATCGAAACCAATGCTATTTTGTACGTGTGTGATTTTTAAATAAAAAATATTAATGAGGGGGTAAAATAAAGGAAAATAATCGAACCCCCGATGTGAGGATTATGATGATACGAGTAACCCTTTGAATCGTGCTCTCTCAAACCACTACAATGCGATCATTAGCAGTTTCAAGTTGGAACTTCCCCCATCCCCCTAAGTGATGAATCGATGGGTACTTAAGTGAAGAGATGTGGGTTCTCCAAGATGATCTCTTCAGATTTCTAACTAACCCTGTTCGCGACGCCCATTTATGCGGGCCCTTCGAAGTACGCTGGACAGGCGTTCGTGTAGTTCTTTCACTCTTCACTCTTGCCGCTGATTAATGTCGTTTTGTGCGTCATCCCACTTCTCTTGTATCCCTTAAAAATCTCCCCCTCCATCACTCCGGCTTTCATTTAAAACACCACGATCCAAACCGAAGCATCGAAGACCCTCAACTTGTTCTATTTTTGCCATTGCGTCCTCTAGCGATCTCCTTAAGAGGTTCTGTGACTCTTTGGGAAAAGAGCCAAAGCTCATGAACCGCTCTGCGTCCCTCACTGCCAAACAGATCATAATTCTTTGTCTGTACAACACTTAAGTGGAGGCCAAAAAAAAAAAAAAAAAAAAGCCACGGACTGTTTCCATACAATATAAATATTTCTTTTTAACTTGAGTCTGTTATTAGGCCTCATTTATCGCAATTGGGCTGCCAATGTGACGGGTTCTCGCTGAACTCGCCTCGTACCTGATCTCCATAGGCATCCGGAGTTACCCCAGTCAGCTACGAACCTGTCTCGTTGATGGTAAACAAATGATTCTCGCAAAACCCCGCACTAAGCATAAGGAAGAGTTTTGGGTGGGCCGTGCAGATGCTGGCAATGAACACCTGTGAGATCTTGGAGAACAGAGTAATGGATTTCCAACCCCATCCATCAAGTCAATAAAACACGCCACTTGAGAATGTCTGGAAGCCATAGACCTAACCTCACCTCGCGCAATTTATTGGGGGGACGGGAGGGATGATTTCACAATGGATCGCCAGATACTCACTCACTTTCTCCGATAAATAATCCCCCTTTAGAACAAATCGCCAATTTGATATTCTACAACCGGGTTTCTATGACAACTGTTGCCATGGCAGCAAGAGTTATCGTATATATCCCGCCATTACAACGAAACAGGTTATGAATTCGAAAGAGTCAAAAGACTACGTGTAGTCCATCTGCGAGGTAGCGAAAATTAGTCGCAATTAATCAGCTATATTTTGATCCCGGTACTCCGATTTTCTCTTCCTGCCTTTAATCTTTTGCGCATTCCGGTTAACCGACTTGTAATAATTGGACAGGTGAATTAAAATATCTTTTATTTCCATTAAAGTCTTCAACGACTGTTTGGCAAAAGTAAAAATACCATTAGGGCTAATTATCTTCCAAAAAGAACTGGAAATAATGGATTCCAGTTATCACAACACTAAAAGAGAAACCCCATATAATGACTTCACTCTGTGACAATGGCGTCCATAATTTATTAGACATAGTTAACATTTTAGAAAAATGAGTAAGCAAAGCTTTATAGCTCTTTTGCGATTCGCGTTCTGTAACAATTGGGGGCGCGTGGAGGGTTGGGGGAGGGGGGAGGAAATAAAATATGAAAGTATTGTTGTCCAGAAAGCGTGTCAACAGTCGCTGCGGCAGAAATTAACGAGAGTGTGAGGATAACGCGTTAGCCGGCTCGACGCAACAATGAACTCGACCAGATAGTCGTCTGCTAATGAACACGCCCTTCACACAATATCAAGCGTCCACTGAATGCAAAACAGCGAAAGCGCTGTTGCGTGCTACTTTTAACGGCCCTCTGACTTTTCGAGAGTGTAAGCCGCGTATTTTGGAAGAGGAGAGAGAAAGAAAGAAAGAAATCGAAGTTGTGGCTCACTTCACTGACTTTGTGCGAGTAGGGAAATTTGATTTGCGGTGTTCGCTTGTTTTTAGACTCGCGTCCAGCTGTCCAGAAATGGCGGCGATGATGATGTACTTTGCCAGATCGCGAAGACGTTGCCATGGAAATGGTTCATTGACGTCGACTGTTTTGTAAAATATGGTGATGGAGTTAGTGGCCGCAAAAAGAAAGGGCCTTCGTGATATGTTCGGTCGTGGCAGTATAAATTCAACGCAGTCTAATAACGCGACTCGCTATCCGTGATCAGTCGCGACATATTGAAACATTTCGTGGCGCTGCCGCTGAACAACTTGACAGAATGCTTTATTTCGTCTGCGCTCCTTTCTTTCGATTCTCCAGTTTCTCTGTACGAGATTTAGAGATAGTATAATAGTGCGCGTTGCCCTTTCTTTCTTCGTTAAACGCGCCCTTGGGTAACGGGACGGCCGCTTGTCTCAATTGTCACAAAGTGGCGGCGAAGCTTCATTCGCTTAAAACGAAAACTAAAACCTTTTGGTCTTTTAAGAAGGGATGAACAAGTGCACTGCTTCGCCACAATATTATACGAAGGTAACGTGCACAAATGACGAATGAAAGAAAGAAAAAAGTCTTAATCCTTTACTTATCCAATTTTCATTATGTTGCACCTTTTCGTTTCTCTTGCTGTCTTTCTCTTTCCCCACTGGCCTCATTCTCTTTCTCCTTTGCTCGTTATCGGCTTCTCTCTCTTTTATTGAGCTTCTCTGTTACCCTGACTGTTCTTCCTTCTCTTGTTTTCTTTCTCTTTTCTCCCTCTACTTTGTTTTCCTCTTACTCCATTTCTTTCATTCTCTTTTTTTTTTTTTTCGGTTTTTCTTTCTGTTTACATTCCCTTCTTCCTCACGTTCTTTCTTTTTTTCTTTGTTTTTTGTTCTGTCTTTCTGTTTACATTCGCTCCTTCCTCTCTTTCCTTCTATCTTTGTTTACATTCTGCCGAGCGGGCTAGCCGGGTGGGTAAAGTGCCTGCCTGGAAACCCAAAGATCCCGGGTTCGAATCCCGCCTCGGGCTTCGATCAGAGTAGAAAATGCAAAAACCTTGGGAGGTGCAATATGGCCACAGAAGCCGATGCGCTAACAAAAAAAAGTTTACATTCTCTTTATTTCTTTTTTCTTTCTCTCTTCCTGTTTACATTCTCTCTTCCTCTCATTTTTTCTTTCTCTCTTCCTCTTTACATCCTTTCTTCCTCTCTTTTTCTGTTTATCTTTGTCTCTTTCTTTACAATCTCTTCTTCCTCTCTTTTTTCTTTATCAAATGTTGTTTACATTCTCTTTTTCCTCTCTTGCTTTCTGTTCTTATTTCACTCTTTCTGTTTTTCTTCCTCTTTTTTTCTTTCTCTTCTTCCTCTCTTTCTTTCTGTTTTTCGTTCTCTTTCTTTCATTCTTTCCCTCTTACTCCATTTCTCCCTTCTCCATTTCGTTCCTCTCTTTCTTTCTTTTCCTTTCTCTTTATTTTCTTTTTCTTCCTTTCCTCTCTTTCATTCTTACTCCACTTCTTTCTTCCTTTTGCCTATTTCTTTCCTCCTGTCTTTCTTTCTGTTTTTCTTTCTTTTATTTCTCTTTCTCGCTTTCTTCCTTTCTCTCTTTCCTCGGCCTCTCTCTCCCTCTCTCTCTCTCTCTCTCTCTCCCTCCCTCCGTAGTTTAATTTTATTTTTATTGTCCCCACCCCCCAGTCGGTGTTACCAAATTGCAGGACAGTGACCCGGCAGTCGTTTTAATCATCCTTCATCAGCGAGGGGACAGCAGGTGTTATTTAACTCAACCTTGCTCTGTTTCATCGCGTGTTCTTCTCAAAGCAGACTCGGTCAGTGATTAATTTCTTCTGACCAATAATAAAAGACTCTGCACGTGATTGCGTGACACCGATGTTTTTTTTTTTTTATCACGTGACCTACAGACCGAGGGAATTGCCATTGTTAAAGACGAAACTTTTCGGACAACACACTGTGTGTGTGCGCGCGCGCGCGCGTTTCTGCAAGATAGAAAATGAGAGATTGAACGATGGGGAAGAGAAAAAGAAAGTAGCACCGACTACCAATTACGTCTTATATAAAGATTGTGTGTCCGGGTATCTCGACGCTGCGAACTCATTCTAATTGACTTTGGTTGAGCAACACAATTGTCACGAATGGGTCTCGTGCTTCGAATGCTTTCTTTTCTGTCGTCGTTGGAGTCTTTGTGGGGGAGGGGAGAGGAGGGGTGGCGTGTAAATAAATCTTTTTTCGGGAATGCCTCGTGTTGCGCCAGAAGCTTATCGACTACTCATTTGAAGCCGTCAGTGGCTGCGGGAACTGTCGACCTAATAGCGAGCCATTTGGATTTCTGATTATCACCAGGGATCGGAAGCACATCAAATCCAATGAGACTCATTCATTTGATTTTATCTATTAACAAACTTCGGTTGCTCGAACAATAGGCACGGGAATCTCAAGGATTACATAATAATGGGCCAAATAAAAGTTACCAAAAGAATAGCATATCTGTTACAAGAATCTGGTGTTAAATAATTTAAATTTAAATTATTTAACACTTTTATAATTTAAATATAACTGCGCGATTAAAAATACGCAATCATCATGTATTCCGTGTTCAACTACTAAGCTCCCGCGTATTGTTGAAATTTCAGTTAGAAATAATTTAGCTCGCGCGCATTGTTGAAAGTTGCAATTAGAAATAATTGAGCTCGCGCGCATTATTGAAATTTCAGTTAGAAATAATTTAGCTCGCGCACATAGTTGAAAGTTGCAGTTAGAAATAATTGAGCTCGCGCGCATTGTTGAAAGTTGCAATTAGAAATAATTGAGCTCGCGCGCATTGTTGACACCTGCAAATTGATATAATTGAGCTCGCGCGCATTATTGAAATTTCAGTTAGAAATAATTTAGCTCGCGCACATTGTTGAAAGTTGCAATTAGAAATAATTGAGCTCGCGCGCATTGTTGAAAGTTGCAATTAGAAACAATTGAGCTCCCGCGCATTGTTGAAGCTTGCAATTCGAAATAATTCAGCTCGAACGGATTGTTGAAATTTGCCAATTGATATTTTTGAGCTCGCGTGCATTGTTGAAACTTGCAAATTGATATATTTGAGCTCGCGCGCATTGTTGAACTTAAAATTAGAAATAATTGAGCTCGTGCGCATTGTTGACACTAGCAAATTGATATAATTGAGCTCGCGCGCATTGTTGAAAGTTGCAATTAGAAATAATTGAGCTCGCGTGCATTGTTGAAGCTTGCAATTAGAAATAATTGAGTTAGAGCGGGTTGTTGATACTTGCCAATTGATATTCTTGAGCTTGCGTGCATTGTTGAAACTTGCAAATTGATATATTTGAGCTCGCGCGCATCGTTGAAATTTGCAATTAGAAATAATTGAGCTCGCATGCATTGTTGAAACTTACTAAGTGATAAAAATGCAGCCGATTGTAAAGTTTAATTGCTTCTGTCATTAATCTGCAATCAGAAAGAAACATCTAATAATCCACTCAGCGGATGAAAGAGTATTGTTGAAATCTGTGAAGTGTATTACAATGGCGTTTGTAAGTGCGAAAAATCAGTCGACTGTTCTCGTTAACGCTAAAACTTCTCATCACATCTACAAAAACTTGAGGCAGCGTGTGCTTTTAAACTGTCAAAGAAATGTAGAAGATCATCTGTTATCTTTCCAACAATAAAAACCTATCCGAATAAAAGTTGCAAAGTATCGCGTAACAGATACCGTAAAAAAAATATAAAAAATCATTTTTTTTCTCTTACATCCCTTCTCTTTCTTATCCTTTCACTTTAGCAGTATCTCCTGTTTCTTTTACATATAAAAGAGCAATGTTCAGTATAGGAAAGAAAGAAAGAAAAAAAAAAAGTAATAAGAACTTCACCAACGAGAAACAGATTGTCATTTTAACAGTGTATCGATTGATTTCTTTTCTGTGTCTTGCATTTTCTCCCTCCTTTCTTCTCTGATGATGATGCCCCAGACACTGAAAGTTTTCAGGGGGAATGGCAGAGAGAAAGAGAGAAGGTGAGAGTTATAAGAACTTCGTATGTCTCTTGGATCTTTCATAGTTTGATGGCGATATCGGATAGGATTCAGTACGTGGGAGGATTCCTGGCTTACAGGCATTGATGCTGAGAAAGAGAGAGAGAATGAAGTGTCCTCTGGTGTCATGAAGGCTTTTGATGGATGCGATCTGAGTGATGTAAAATAGATGATGTACACAACTTCGTCTCTTTCTATCTGTGTGTGCCCTTAGCACTAAAAATACAAGCGTTACCAAATTACCATCTCTGGTATTGATGTTTCCGATAATTGCTGACAGGTGGCATCTTACTAGCTGGAATAAGAGGGGGGGATATTGAATTCAACCTAAGACTAATTGGGGCATTATTGACATTGCCCTGACATATTAAAATAATAGTTGCAAAGATAGGGTTATTCAAGAAAGACAAGTTTGATGCAGGATATTTCAAATAAAAAGGTCCCAGGTCTATTTTATTTATTTATAGGTTTACGCTATTTGTCTTCCGGCCCTATATTTGTTATATTCACAATTGAAATTTTGAATTTGATATTAAAATTGAACTAAGTATTACCGTTTAGATTTTAATTTATAAATTTAAATGTTGCCTAAACCACTTCTTTTTGTCAATGGGAAAGTTGTTCCCCGTCTTCGGTTTAGTTTAAAAGCAGAGTTTTAAATTCTGAAAAATTGTAAACCGATTGTATTCGAATTTTTTTAAAAACATAAACAGCTTGGTTGTGTGAAGACAGTTTGCGTTGCCTCTCCTTATTATTTCTGTTTATTATTATTATTTTTTTACTTTCGTTTTAGAACGTAAACGTACAACAATTACGTTTTTAGACTAAACCGAGGACCGGGAACAAATTTCTCATTGCGAAAAATAGTGGATCAAGAAAAAAAACACTAAATTTAGAAATCGCAAACACTAAATGGTATTACTTAGTCCAATTTTAACGCCAAATTCGAAAAATTAGATAAAAAAAAAAAAAAAAAAAGTCCAAACAACAAACAGTCTAAATCTAAAAATAAATGAGGCAGACCCCGGTGCCTTTTTAATTGAAATTCAAAATTGATATATAAAATAAATTACATTTATTCTAGATAAGGATTGCTGTGATTCTTATGATCCAACGTATTTTCCATGGTCATCAACAGCTTTGAAAGCTGCCTCACTGATTTCGAAGCAGAAATCACGTGTAGTAAAGTCAGAACTGCAAGACTTATTTCAGAATTTACGGCCAATAAGGACACTAGGCGTCCGTATATTATGTCTATAAATTGGCGTGTATTCTTTGTTTGTACTGCTAGTTTTGTCGGATGAAAAACCCGAGTTGCTGGAAGAAGGGACGATCGAACGGTCTCCAGAGACTGACTAACTCGGCCACGGTCTGAAAAACCCTATTTGAAAATAAACCGGGATGCATTAGACACACAAAAAGCGTTTCTTTGAACGGCGCTTATAGCGAGGAAGATAAAAGAGACAAAAGAAAACGGCAGAAGTAAAAATACCAAACGATAAGTGTAGCTAATTAAATAATGCCGATTTTTTTATTCTTCGCTGCATTATCCGAAGATATCGTCTGCATTCTGTTTTTATCGATGTGAGTGTTACCAACAGACAGTTCCTTTATTAGGCTAACACGTGCCAGACTAGATTGATCCAACATAAATAAAATATTTCGAGGAATTTCTTTTTTTATATTACCAGCCATCTTTTCTATTATTTTCGCAAATTAGTGTACTGATAGAAGCGATGCAAAACCAGCGTTCGAGTGTGTAACTCAGGGAAACGAGAAAGTATCGTAATCCGAAACAAAGGGGAGTATTTGTGTGGGTTTTATGTATGTTTAAACCGAGTGAATGAACACTCACAAAAAAAGTAAACGCCTGAATAAAAGTTTCAGGCTATCTTAGTAGAGCACATCCGTTTTTGTCGTTCAGAACTATGAGCCGTTGCTTTTTCTTGTGAATAAGCCGTCATCTGGGTTGACAATTGAAAGCCGTACAATCAGAAGGAAATTAAAAAAAAAAAGTCGTTTACATAGCAATATGCAAATGAAGGAAATGGATGTGACACCGAGTTACAACTTCAAATGGAAAAAAAAGGACGTAAAAACAGAGATAGTTGTTAATAGAAAAACAGGGAACCGGTGTTTGCTTTTAAGCGGTTCGGGCATTGTTTATTCCTTACAGGTATCGGGTGCTGTGTTTTCGTTTCCGGGTGGAGTTGGTAGGGGGGATGGAACGGGGAAGAGTGGTACCATTGTTTGACAATGTACTGTCTATCAACATTTTTAATTTTTTTTCCTACGTAGACGGAAGATAATGTCTTAAAATAAGCCTTAAAAATTAAAAAGAGAGAGAGATAAGAGTGGGCTGCTTAAATATCTAGATTAAAAATCTCCCTCAGTTTTCCGTTGACTGCTTTTGATCAGTGCATGTGATTGCGTACACTCTCTATCACAAAAAAAGTGTATAAACGATGCTTTACCGTATAGTAAGTGTTTATTTAAATGCTTTCGTCCGATTGTATGCACTCTCCAGTCTATTATGACCCCCCTCGTGTTTTAGAATTCGACCGTTTCTCCCCTGCTAGTGTCACACATTCAGTAAGAACCAATAAATATGATACTACAGGTTCGTGGCATGCGGTCTATACGAAGTATTTGATCGACGTGGGCAAGAGGCGTGATCTAACAGACTTCAGAAAAGGGATGAGCGTAGGATATGGGTTAAGGGCGGCAGTATTAGGAAAACTGCGAACCGTAATACTCTGCTTAACTACAGAACCCCAACTGTTCGTGGGTTTCTGTACTTAAGGTGCTTATAGGGTGGACAGATATTGGACAGAGCAGCATTCATTCATTTCATTTTTCCTTTATTTACACCAACAAAATACAGCCTCGAGATTAATGTTACATCAAATTATATATAAGATATATTTACATATATTTAAATGCACTCTGTACGTAACTTTTAACATGTGTGTGTATGTTTAAATGTGTCCTTGAACGGGGGTGGCGCCCAGGCATAAGCCCAACTCCACCTTGGATGCCTGTGATAGTATAGAATCTCTACAAAACTGGCCTGGAAGATTATATTGTGTGACATGGGTCTGCTATCAGTATAGCGCAATTCGCATGAAATCCTGCACCAACCAGAAGTAGTGCAATACTGGTGGGTGCCAGCAATCCCGCCCTCCGGTTGCCCATACCAGGGAGCAGCTTAAAAAAAAAAGCATTAGTCTATTCTCTGGAGGGCACAACTACAAACTTCAAGTTGAATCCTCCAGAGCCTAGAACAAAACTCCAAAAATCACAGTTCATCTGAATATCTCTTCATTTGCTGTCCCACAATCACCGGAATATCAGTCCAATAAAGATACCATCCAGCAGTCAATTGTTCAACTGCTGGATGGATGGACAGATCAACAGTCGCCGGGCCAATAGCGGGCACCAACGCCTTATTTATGTAGACATATGTATGCATAGTATCCTGTGTAGGCTGGCAACTGGACGCCAGTTCAATACCGCCTTGGTACAATGTAATGAATACAGAACTGTGTGTAATGTTGTCTGTGTAGTGTAAGTGTCGTTTAGTTGTTTCTGGCCACTTTGCCACTAGTAAGGCAAAGTGGAACATTTATTCTAATTGCAGGTAACCCTTGGGGTCTGGTTCATCCTCTCTAGGAACAAGATTCAACCTCTAAATTTACCAGTCTCTTGAAACTATGACTTGGACTAGCACTGTCGATGTCATACTTGACCCACTTATTCCCTCAGATGACCCAGTTGTGACTTTCCTATTCATCAATAAATTTGATCTGTCAACAAGAGGAATCCTTGAAGGAATTTTTATCAAACGACTGCATAAACTTTATCCATCTGTCTATGTTACGCTCTGTAATAAATATTTGAATGAGGCAACCTTTCCTGTCCTTTGGAAGATGGCATTGTTAAAATTAACTTCCAGACCTGGTGTTCCTACCTTTGCTAAGGCCTATTGTTCTATTGCGTTACTATCAAACTTGGGTTAAGCTCTTGAGTGACTTATACTCGTGGAATTCTGAACTACCGCTGTGTTTTCCTGTCTTCTGTCTCCTACTGGTCTTAGGCTGGACCATCTGCTAGCATCAGATACCCTGTGTGGAATCCATATCCCTTTCCTATATTTCCTTTTATTCCTTGCTTTTCTTTTCATCTCTCTATCAGGTTTTTACTTTTTATTCTTCCCCCTCCTTTCCTCAATTATGTTTATTTAGGTGCGGAATTTGTTTATTATTTTAATTATTTTTTTAATTTTTATTATCTTATTTTTTTAATGATTTAGTACCTAACATTTAGTACCTCACACTCGAGGTTTGCTGCTGTTAACGCTCAGTTGTGGCCCGCCTCCTCGTGGCGGAGACGGGTACCAGGATGCACCTTCCTGGTTCTTGTTGCTTCCTTCTATCAAAGTTGCAAGAAACAACTAAACAACATAACACATACACAACAGAAACATAACCTACACACATTTCTGGCCTTTCTACTGAGTTCTTGCAACGTCACAGTGTGCCAAGGCAGAGTTGAACTAGCTTTTGGGAGCAGCCTTTCTACATATTTACAATTAATATTGGGGTTTTAGGTTTTTCTAATATTAAAAATAGCACAGAAGGTTTGAAGGGCCTGGAAATTATTGATAATTGAAATGAGTAGTTTTATTGCACGAACTGTTGCCTTTAGAGCCTATCTTAGGTTCTCATAAAGATGGCAGTCAAAAAAGAGCGTTAGAAGGGTAGCCTGCATCAACAGGAGTCAGTATTAGAAAGTCCAAATTGGTAAAGTTTCGCATTGAACCAATCATGTCCAGTTAGTATATAAGAGGTAAATAGTTAGGGTGAAAACCATTTTCTGGAGGATAATGGAAGAAGTGCATTTGGATTGGAAATACACATTTTGGTGATGGCTCCTTTTTCTGTAGAATTCCACGTACGCTACCAGATGTTCAGTAATAAATTTGATTCAGTTTTGGGATCAGATTGAAGATTAACAATGATTCCCTGAGATTCAGTATAAATGCCTCTAAAACGCAACGTGCAGGTCCAGTGGTAAAGTGCCCCTCAAGAATCTGTGAGGCTGGTGCTGGTTCTGGTACTGTTCGGCAAACGTGAAGAAGGGCAAGAAGCAAACAAGCTGAATAGTGGATGACTTAATTGGTACACTTTTGAGTGCAATACATCTAAACCAAAGATTGGATGCATAGGTTAGGACGGATAATCCCAAAGATGGGGATTATCTGGCCACAGTAACCGAGTGAGGATGCATAAATACAAGTGTTTTGAATGACCGTAGTTTAAGCTCGCGTGATTGCTAAGTACGGTGCTGTTTATTGTATTCTCTAACTTGAACTCCTCCTAGCTGACCGTGCGGTCACCCCTTAGTATAAGAAAATTTATTTTAACCAGGGAACAACCAGCGGTGTTTCCAATACCATGATCCGACAAACCCTCCTCCGTGTGGGCCGTCGGAGTAGGCGCTCGGTCAAAGTATCCTTGCTTACGGCTGCCCATCGCCAACGATGCCTAAAGTTTGAATCTAAATGTCGTCATTGGAACCATCGACAACTGGAAAAAAGTTACCTTTTTCCGATGATCATTCGACAAACCGGAGAGGAATAATTCCGATGTCATGGTCCAACAAAAATATCCAGATGGTGGCAGTGTTTTGGTATGGAGTGTTTCCTTTGGAATCTCTTGGAGCCCTCATATCCCTAGATCGCACGCTGGATGTTGAAAACTGCCTATCCAGTGTGGCTGATAGGTACACACCTTCGTGGTGACTTCCCAGATGGCACAGGTGTGTTCCAGCAGGATAATGCTCCTTACCATATTTCCGGTATTGTTCGAAACTAGTTCGCCGAATACGAATCCATAGAGCGTCTCTGGAATTATGTGAATCGATAGATCCAGCGCTTGGATTCTCCACCACTGACTTTCGCAGATCTAAGGTAAGCAATCCTGGCAAAAATGGTACAACACACCTCCTGGGACAATCAGAACCCTTATGGAGTTTATGCTTCGTATTAGGTGGTCTTAATGTTTTGACTGTACAGTGTATATATTCTCCTGCAAACCTCTCCTATGAGTGGAAACGTTCTATTTGTGACAAGCGAAGTAGAATCGTGCCAAAACCAAAACTGCAGAAAAATTCCTTTTAAAGATGAACATGTTTCAAGAAGAGTTTTATTGTATTCGTTCCAGGTGATGAGCATATCACGCACAAACCTTTTAACTAAAATACCCTCTATTTTTCTACTCAATACATATTGTGCGTGATATTGTCCATTTGGATAAAACATTTATTTTCAAAATTCCTGCTTGTTTGCTTTAATATAGGTCTGCTTCTGAATTAATTTCAAAGACGCTTGGAAAAGTTTATTTGTTTCGTGACCAATAAAAATAGAATAAAGGGGAACAAATGAAAGGAAAAAGAGAAGCCAACATCAATATAATCGCCGTTTAAGACAACAATATTTTCGCGATCAGACTGAAGACTTTATGAGTTTAATGTACGAGGAAAAATCGTTGTAGATCGGTGGTCCCTAAGAACGCTAATTAGTTCGTGTAATGGACTCAAGAGGGCGCTTTTCAATCACGCGTATCGTTTTATTTACAATCATTTAGATGCCTTTGTGTAACGCATGAAATTGGAGAAATTGTTGACCTTAATTACTTCGGTAAAGTCAACCAGAAGGTTTCTTCGGTGTAGCACGGATAAAGTACAGCTGGAGGCGGAGCTCAAATTTCATGTCAAAATTTTAACTTTCATTTAATCAAGTGCGCACTCTAGAAAAGCCATTCCGTCAGATTTAGTCTAAGTTTATATCAGTAGAGAGCACTTCGGTGGAGATCTTTTCACGTATTTTTAGCGTTCCTCATTCCGACAGAAGCTGCCGAAAGAAATTCATTCTTCTCTGTTCGCTTTCCTTTAAGGTTCCTTCGAGGTTTGGAAGTAATCCACTCATTACGTGGAGGTCTTCCCTTCTCTTTGATAAGGTCCGCTGTGCCAGGGAGTGATGTGCTGCCTATATAGCTTTGCAGTGATCACAAAATTCTTGCGCCTCAAAGCACTTTCTTGATACCAACCAACAAGAAGTCTTTCTTCTTTTTTTTTTATTTTTCTTCTTCTCGCAACTAGTGATGAGTAACAGGGGAGATATTTACCAGAGCACACTTTTGCAGCTGTCTTTATGTCATCGTAGCTCCTCCAGCGAGTTCTGTACATTTAGCAGATTGAAAGTAGCAGAACGAAACCCAGTAGACGAAAAGATGCTCTTGTATTCAGAGAATTAAAAACCATTGGACACATCTTCTGATATGCAACTGTCACGTAACCGGAATGAAGCTTTATTTTTCTACAAAATATAAGTACATTGTTCTACAACTCTTCATAATTTATTAATTATTAATTTTTTCTTTCCAGACCCAAATATACGTATAATACTGCCATTAAAACATTTTTAATGAATGCGGCTGAGTTAACGTATTTTTAAGTGATGACGTCACTTGTGTGACGTCATCACACAAGGTGTGTTTAAGCAATGGAGGCAGAGGATTTTCTAACTTGGGTGGTTAAATCCTTTGAGAGGAGGAGGATATATATAGCTGGGAGGGTTAGCTTATATCCTTTAATTCTTCTGACGAACGCGCTTTCTTATCTGTTGTCAACTATAACGCGTTTTGAAGTCCCGGATTTAAAAAACAGATGAAGCGTGAAAGGCAATTTTGGCTTTCATTTGCTAATGTGTGTGTGTCGGTGCTCGATGAAGTGTGGGGTTGTCGAGACGAAGCCGATCCGCTCGCGCACGGCTACTGCGCTAGTGAAACGTTATCCGAGAAGTTAGAGTGGCGTATTTAAACGGCGAAGTCCCTCCATATAGAAAATTAGAAAAGTCGCCTTAATATGGGAGAGGTAAAATAAAAACGGAAGGAAGTTCTCCGGCTACGATTTCATTTCTTAAACTTCTAGAGTTTCGTTCGTAAACAGCCGAAGAAAACAAAGCGAGCGGCTTGATGGGGGGGGGAGAGATAAGAAAGAAGATGTTCCGAAGAAGGAGAAGATCTTGTAAACATGTGGGATCGCCACGTAGCGACAAACACGGGAAGATAAGGGAGAGGAATGCGACATTTCCATTAAAATTGGATGCGGACGGAGGGAGCTGCCCCCCGGCAGGCCGAGTAGCGAGAGCGGGCCGTCATTAGGGCTAATGGCTTTGTTACCCGACGAACACGGCACGTGCTCGCGTTAGGCCTAATGCTCCCGAACAAAACAAAACATCTAATGCGCGGAAACTTACCTTCCAGTGGACGGATGATGCGGCGAACGTGTTCCTCGTGCGCCGGATGTCAGTCTCTGCCGCAAGTACCTCGCTTAAAAATATACTTGGGCCAAACGAGAGAGGCCTTCCGGTCTTTTGCGCGTACTAAAGAGTAACCCTCGTGTGTCGGTGTAAGGAGCATTTTCCAAAGAGGAACATGCAGTGACCCCAGTCTCGTTTCAACATCTCATCCGATGGTCAGTTGTTTTCTCAGCTCATTTCTGTTTCTTTTCGTATTTTTAAATCTCTCCACCCATAACGAAGGAGATCCCTGACGATACAGGTCCTTATTGCCAATCGGAACGATTCCTTAATTATTAATATTAATAGCACAACTTGCACTCCGGCCCTACAAGATATACTTTGCATATTTTTCTGTTAAAAAGTAGATTGTGGAATTGGAGGCTTTTGTTATCCAAACGTGAGTAACCGATAAAACACGTTTCGTCTGTTACTTTTGTGAATCTTTCCTAATTTCTTTATTTCTCTCCCTTTCGACTACTCTTTCCATTCGAAAATTTCCATCATACAAAATTGCAGTACTGTTTTGCGTCCAATTTCTTTGTTTCCTCTTTCTCTTTCACTTTCATTCTTTCTGTCTCTTCAGTTCGAAGTTCTCTCTTTCTTTCCTCGTTTTCCGAATTCACTCTCGCTTTCCCCGTTTCACTCTTTCTCTTAACTTTCCATCTTTCTTTCTCTCTCTGTCCTAACTTTCCATTTTTTCTCTTAACTTTCCATTTTTTTCTTTCTTTCTCTTTTTTCTCTTAACTTTCATATCTCTCTCTCTCTCTCTCTCTCTCTTAACTTTCCATTTTTCTTTTTAAGTTTCTTGTTCTTCCATTGTAATTTCTCTCTCTCTTTCTGTATGCAGTTTTTCTCTTTAATCTTTTCCGATTTCTCTCTTTCCTGTTTTCCAATTTTTTTCGCTCTCAACATTCCATTTTTCTATATTTTTTTTTATCTTTCTTTTGTTTTCTTTCTTTTCAGTTTCTTTCTTCCTTTTCAATTTCTCTGTCTCCATACAGTTTCTTTTTGTTATCAGAATTCACTCTCGTTTTCTTATTTCTCTCAACTTTCCATTTTCTTTCTCCCTCTTTCTTTTTCCTTCAAATTTCTTTCTTTCGTGGAATTTCTCACCGCCCCCCCGTACAATTTTTATCTTTAATCGTTTCCGATTTCTCTCTCTTCCCTTCCGATTTTTCTTTCTTCATTTTCATTATCTCTCTCTCTCATCATACATAACGGGTGTTAAACCCCACATAAAACGCAGGACACAGAAAAGTACCTTCGCACGTATACCTCATTATCTTTGTATGCCTTCCACCTTGTCTTCTTCTTCCCCTTAGGGTGAGATGCACGGGACTGAATAAAGCTCTGCAACCAACCCGACCGTTATTTATCGAATCTCACCACAAGCAGCGTGATGAAACGAGGTCGAGACCCGATTCTGATCACTGATTAAAGTTAATGATATGAAACAGAGGACGATAAACAGGTGAATACTGCCGGGAGCAGAAAAACCACATCCGAAGCACAAAATGGTGAAAGACACCGTGAAAGTTCAGCGTTCAGATGAATAGAGGATGCTGTGATATGGTCGGTTGAGTGTGGACGCTGAAAGAACACCCCCCCACAACACACACACACATCTTTGTTTGTACAGGTACAGCAGACTCATTAAGTGCGCCCAGAATGGGATGTTTGTTTTTCCTGTATTACGCGAGTAATTGGAATTGTCACCGGTGCCTCGTGCAGTTTACCCTGCCCATTTACATTGCATCAGGTGGTTTGCCTTCGAAACGCTTTGCTGGCACGCAGTAAAGCAACTCACGTGAGAGAAGTTCGCGTTATTTCTAGCAGAAGAGTCAATAAGAAAGTTGCGGGTGGCTCACGTCATTTGTTCTGACGGCTGCACGATTAACGGACTCGTAAGAAACTGCGTTACTTGCGCGAAATTACTCTTTTACTTAATACTAATTGCTTTGTGGAGGAGACTGCGCTCTTCTGGCACTGTATGGGAACGTTGCAAGAGGGAAATGGCTACCCTAAGCTGGTTTTATTCACACGGTTTCGCTAACTTTTACTAAGTCAGTGTGGTAGATGACTTTCATCAACCGGTGAAATACCACCACTTTGCTTATTGGAGGCCTAAAGTGGTGAAACCCATGTTTAGTCTCTAGAGGAAAGTTTCCGGCATCCCCCTCTCCCCATACTTCTCCTTCAACCCATGCACGGTACTAAGTACTATAGGTTTTGTGATACCTTTCGTGTTTGGGGTTTTCATAAAAAAAATAAATAAATAAATAAAATAAAGGTTCTATATTTTCTCGTAATCTGGATCTATCTGCACTTAAGGTTTTAATGGCCAGCCACAAGAGGGCAGCATTTTCGTTGTTGCTTTCCAATTATGAAAGCACGAGAAGCATATTGACAGCAAGATTTCTTTTTTCCTTTTATTCGAATGGTCGTATTATTATTATACAGGTTCAAAGACAATTCACTATAGCACATGATGCGTGTACTATTACACCGTAGGGGCGTTGACTATTTTCGTCATACGCGACACTAAGCAGGTTTCTATTCATATTGTGACGAACGCATACAATATATTATAAGGGGCTTGGTTAATTCTTAATGAAATCAGTGCAAATAAATAAAATAATAAACAAATTCAATATATTTTAGCGATATTTTAATTCTTTTGATTTAATTTTTAATAAATTGTTTAATTAAATTATTTTAATTAATTGATTTATAAGTAAAATTAGTTCATTCTGTGCATTCATGAAAATGGAAAGGAATATTTAAAAGAAGTTTAACATTTTCCATTGATTGGGAAGACCATTGCAATCCACTTGAAGACCATATTGGCGTAAACTATCCATTTATTTAATAACGCAAGCGTATCTCCATAAAAAGAGGTAAGAGGAAACATTTTTCTCGAATTGTGGCTTAGTTAGACGACAGCCTGCTACTAATGAGTTAATTATGAAAGCAGGCATGAAAGAAAGTTTGAGCGTGTAGGTAGGCCTTTAGTTTATGGCCGCTGGTAGTGAAAAAATAAAAGTTGTGTGATTTTATATTGAAACGAAAGCATAAACAAAAACAAACACCCACTACGCGTAGAGCATAAAAAGCCTCAAAAGGCCTTCTTGACGCTTAGCGTTCTGATTCACGTGTGATGATGTCATTTTCCCTTCTCTACTCGACTCATCTACTTTTCTTTTTTTTTTTTGTAAAATGTGAAAGGAGAAGGCAAATTTAGGCTTAAATACAAAACAAAAATTCGGACATAGAAGACGGATGGATGGCTAGACACTTACGGATTTTATTGATAGAGTATACGTCTAGCATTCTTAGTATTTATTTATTTATGGGCAGTTATAAATCTAAATGACGATATAAACATTACTTTAGTGGTGTTCATTATTTGGCGAGGGATATACTTACTTTTAAAAAGTCTAAAGGAGACGGTGGATGGGGATAGAGAAGTTTTGAATAACATACTTTTTCAATCCAGCTATTGTTTATCGAATCTCACTACCAGTACTGTGGTGGAAGGAGGTCGAGATCTGATCACTGATTAAAGCCCATTGCAGTGAAAAACACCGCCAAGTGGTTAATGGAAAAATACGATTTTAGTCTAGCAGTAACCAATATACGTGTGACAATATGTGACCATCATAATACCTTGCAATCGATTATAATTTTCTTTCTATTTATTTAGTCTAGAAAGAGGGGGAACAGTATTAAACGACGAATGAATTCCTGTATCTGAATGGTAAGTCTCCCTTCAGGTATCAGAGTTCTCTTCTAGGTGGTAGAAACTCCAATGATGAATATCAAGGTCATAATAACGCTGGCCTCGATGTCATCACTGTATCACTTACTTATCACTAGAGGGCGTTTTTACGACATCTAGAGATGAAATGCTGCATAATTTTCCCTCTGCAAATTATGCGGTAGATGGTGCCAAATTAGATAGCCCCTTGACATCGTAGACCACATTTTGTCCCGCCTAGAAGATTTCCTCACAGGGGTAATAGCGCATTTAGCTATTATTACAAGGAGAGGAGAGAAAGATCGAAGAAGAATCCGGGCTGATACGCAGGCATTAGACCAGGGAGCAATATTTCCATCAGCAAGTCAAACAAAAGGAGGGTATGTGTGTGTGTACGAATGAATACACTTCCCTGCTGCTCCAGCTCGGCAGGGAATGACTGAAGAACATGCAGACCTTCATATACATGTCTGCCCGAGTGGAATAGAGCCTAAGCGAAAGAATGGCACGATGTGGAAAAGTGTTGGGGGTGGGGGAAGTCAAAACTAAGGAATAGCCTAACAGCTCCCATAAGGAACTACGTGTGTCATCAGATTTTTCGTACCTCAAATTATAGGGCGGTGGTTCGCGGGGTTTACGACCCTTCGGGATCTGTGGGACGCTCGCGCTGTGCATCTCATATCAGTCAAGGTTCTTTGATTTTTCTTTCTTCGTACGTTCGTCACCCTTAAACATTTTATGCGCCTCTCGATCGTAATTGTTTGTGCAGAGTCAGAAGGAAGTTAACAAAGCGTGCCTACTTGCACGTGCGACTTCTCCGCTGAATCCTAATGACATTTTAGCGTTCCTTTATTGCTACCCTCTTTGGAGCGTAAGGAAGATCGTTTTTGAAGAAGAAAGGGAAGAAAGAAAAAAAAAACAACATTTTATTATGATAGACATCTTCCCCTTTCGTATTTTTCTCCCCCTTTTCTTCTGTAAACAGGATACGGGGCAACAGCAGGGGATTCTCATCTGTTACAGGAGTGGCTTCGATACCCTGAAGGGTATCGTCTTTTACATATGGATGAGCAGTAAATACAGGGCTTTACAATCCCGTGTAACCTATCCTACTTTGATTGATTCACTGATGGAAAAAGCCGAAACGTGCTGATCGTTCAGTTTTCTAAAACGGCTAAGATTAACAACATCTTATGTCACCTCGCGTGAAAGTGCTGGAAACTCCTGTAATAAATGTTGATCTTAAATTAATTGCTACACATAATTAGACAGTCCGAAGTTCATTTATACTCGGTGATGGAATACATGTGAAGCTGATGTTGAAAGGAGGGGTGGAAGCAGACTGTTGGAAAATGTAGAACACCGGGGGTAAATTTGAAGCAAATACGTCATGGTTCAAAATGTTTCGTAATGGGTAATAAAAATCGAAAAACGATTTTGAAAAAGGGAGAAAGAAGAGCGCAAAAAATTATCTAAAATAGAACAGAAAAAAAAAGAGAGAGAAGTCTACTTAAATATATAAAATGTTTCGTTAAACAAATTTTGAATATGAAACTTCTTATTCAAATATTAACGTTTCGAAGGCATTTAGAAACGTCATCATCAGAGTGACATTTCAGAAAATTGTGGTAGAGAAATGGAAAATATAAAATTAAAGAACGAAGCAGAGGGAGATGAAAAGAAGGTAGATTGAAAAGAATATTTTTCTATTTTCTTCCCTCGTCTTCACACACAACTAAAACATTACTTTTGACAACTTTTTCGAGTTAATAATAATAATAAAAAAAAAAAAAAAAACAGGAGGTTTGAAAAGGAAGCCTTAAACTTCCATTAGTAATTCGAAATCCCGTCTTACATGGCCTGCTATAGTTGACTTTCTCACTTAAAAGCGTCTTTACAAAAATGTTTTGAAGCTGCAGTTCAATCAAAAGATGAAGATAAATCTAGTCCGTGTGAATGTGGCCCGATTTCAAGCAACACCGGACATTACTAAGGTTATTTACATATGAATAGCGACATAAGGTCGCGTTGTGCTCGGAGAATGTATTTATTTACCAGCTACGTATTTTACCCTTGTCATTCACATATAGATTTAACCATTGATCTCTAGAAGACTCCATATTCACTGGCCAATCCATTTATCTTGTCGAAAGAAGGCCGTTTTCATGATTCATGGCTGATAATGGTGTAGTTGAACGGTGTAGAGTAACTGCCCCGCTGAATCCCGATAGAATTTGGAAGAATATTGGCAAATAGTCGGTGATAGAAGCAAGCAATAGAAGTCCTAAGCAAAAGTAGGTCGTTCCTCCTTCAGGGAGTACAAGCCATACAGCTCGTAGCGATGTCTTGTTAATAGCGAACTACACAACTCAATAAAACTTAGCGAAACTAGGATGGAATATATGTGCGCATGCTCAAGAAAATGGCAGTTTTTTTCTCTCTTTTAGTGTCAGCTGCTAACATAATGGTTTTTGTATAATTTCTATAGTACGAGAGAGAGCCTGCACAATACTGCGTATGTTTTTGACTATTGATACATTCACTCTTTTCTTCATTCATGCTCCGCAGAAATAAACAGATCACGTGATCTGGTGGCTGTCAGAGCCAGATACTGGTGTGACTTGGGTGGACAACCGCACCACTGTTTCTACTCTTTCCGCTTCACCACACGCAGAAAAGGAAGTTTACCCCATATGGTGTTAGGCTTCACTACCAACTGCTGCAAATGCCCTATAACATACAAAGCTAATGGCCCCTGGTGGCCAGTGCAAACAACTGGGTTCCGGGTGAAGAACTTTTGCAGGCAGCCGTAACATTTAAGCGATGTTACTCGCTAAGCAACTTAAAGAAAAGATGAACAGCTCCTGTTCATTCACACCATTTACGCCTTAACAGATCGTTACGAATTCATTGTCCAAATTATCCTCGTTAAAATCCATAAACAGGAAGCGGAAATGCTAACGACATCCTTAAAACCTATAAAAAGGAAGCGGAACTTACGTCATGGAACATTACGATATTAACTTTAAAAAAGTAGATTAAGTTTTCTTAAAATTAATAATTTATTTAAAAATTATTCTCGATAATTAAGTAAAATCTTTAATAATATTAAATATACAAGTACTTTATATAATTATTATATCAAATTTTTGATAAAAAAGGATGTATTAGTGGTTTATAAAACAGCAAGTTGAAACCGGATGTATTTAGAATAAGTCAAGCTATGTTCAAAGCGTAGAAAAATCCAAAACCAGAAATGAGTTATTAGCGCGTCGAGTAACGTAAATTTTGCAAATTATTCTGACCTTGCTGAATAAATGCGAAGGCATTTTCAGGCTTGTTTCGTGTCGCTATTGAAGTAAACATAAGCGTAGGTGAACATCAAAGTCTGTTCTGTTTTGCATGAACGTGCGTGGCTGGTGCAGTCCCTTCTGGCTTGCTGTCATTCTCTTTAGTGATGCAGACAAAGCTATCTGCAAACGAATGGCGCTTGTGCTCCTCATATGTATTTCCCCTCTTTCGTTGATAGACACGAACAGAAACAGCGAGCCGAAACTAACAAAAATTTCAACGGGTGCATCCCGTCTGTCCGTTCTCGTTAGTGTTGTGAGTGGAAAAGCGTAAATGAGGGCAGTCAGCTGTGTCGGGATGAGTCACATGCTTAGTAAATCAGTACCGCTTGCACCGGCTAGAGAAGATGACTGGGAGGAAGACGAGAAAGAGAGATTGGAGGACATTGGAAAGGGAGGGGAAGAAAGAGCAGTTGACACCGACAAGTGAAGAACGACAGAACAAATGCTCGCGAACTGATGACGATCCAAATGTGGATGAGGTTTTGATTTGTTTTTTTGCACCGTACGCAATTTAGAAGATGCGCTGCAAGAGCTTGCTTTGGGCAGAAGGAAAAATAGTCGCAGAAATCTGTCGGAAACTGTCTTTTAACAATCAATTAGTCGCATTGTCTTTCTGTCTAATTCAATCCAGTAAATAAATCAATTCTGTCTCTGTATACAATAGGCAACCATCTGTTCTATCCATCATGTCACTGGTCTAAAAAAACTCAACCGTATAACGTTACCTTTGCATACCTAGTCTGATAAATTGCTTCTAAAATTATGTTTCTAAAGCAACGTATTAAAATTCAAAACCGACTGGAGAGTTATGGTGTACCATTTCGCTTTTAATTAATTTATTATTTTTCATCTTCTAGCATATAGGTTCCATGCTGGATTCCGTGTGACTTTTAATGAAACGGAGATGATGTTTTTGTTTACCATATTTTTGTTGTTGTTTTAATGAAAGAGGAGTAGAAAACGCAGCTGTAAGGAGAGTTTGATTTAAGTAAAAGAAATATTCATGATTAAAAATTTTAAAAGCTTTTTCGAAAATCTTGCGAGTGTACTACTTAAAAAAGATTTTTAAAAATTAAAGGTGTATTTTTTTTGTGATAAAATAACTATTGTAAGTAAAATATTTGAAATAATTCAGCTATATTGTATGTTTTTTTATTAAAAATGTATGAAAAATTCATGAAAATTTTGACAAACTTTCTTTACATTATACAATAAATGCTTTACTCCCATATCACAAAAATTAACGAGGAAACCTAACCTTACAAAAATAAAAACCTAATCTCAGTTCTTATTTTGCTAATATAAACACGGATTATGACGTTTTAAAACAACTTAAATCTCGTGCCGGGATGAGCAACCATTTTTTTTTTTAATAAATAAGCTGTTTATTTAAAAACAAATGCAATTTAAACTTTGTAACGAACTACCATTTCTCAGGAATGATTGAACAATACTAAGAGATTCGCTCGCGACATCTGGTGGCTAAAATGCAAAATTTCTTTATTAGGCTTCTGTATTATAATTATTCAAAAATCTATTATTTTGGTTCGATTCCCTCGCTAAACCGAGATGATTGATTCTCATTGATGGTCGTAGGAGCGTGTGGTGAAGGAGTTGGTCTGTCTCCAGGAAAATGCAGAATTTTTCTTTAAAAATAAATAAATAAAATGCAATATACTTAACATCGTAGTAGTTGATTATTAAAACACTTAAAATATCGAAAAATCGCCAAATAAAAGTATATAAAATATGGAATTAATTATTAGTAAAGCAATTAACATTAATTATCACAATATACGCCAATACGCTTATCCTTTCTTTGAAAATGATATCGATCTGATAAAAAGAAAAGTTAAAGATAGTTTTTTTTTTCTTTTTTAATATCTATATATTGTTCCTTACATATTTGAATTATTGTTGACAGCATCGGGCTTATTACACATAATTGGCTAAGAAAAGAAATCGCTACTTCATCACCTCCGGATAATGATCTCTCCTTATTAATATAATATGGTCTTTTTATTGGCAAAGAGTTCATTCATTGTTGCGAAACTGTTCGCTATTGTTGCATTGTAAGAAGAGAAACTGGCGCGTGATAGTTTAAACAAAGCATTTATTGTTTTCGTTTAGGCTACGGTATTTAACTACTCTGAAAAGCATACTTCTTCTTTATCAAGTGCTGCCGTCCTAATAATGCACTTGGCGAAGGATATCGTGGCCCGATACATGCAACCGACGCAGTTCAACAGACGAGCCATTGATTCATTGTGCTGAAGAGGCGCAAAAACAAAATCGAAACATGGTACGCTGTTAAAAATTCGCTCATGAAAATAAAACATCGTTTTTAAGTAAAATATGACGTAGATTATAATCTGGATAGCAATAATGAGATTAATTTGGCTAATCTCTCCCCCCCCCTCACTCTCTTCACGACTCTTTGGCATAACTTTTCCACTTAGCCTTCCCACGCATGGTGATGACATTTAAAGCGATGAGGGATTCATCTGTCCCTGATGTCAAGGTCGAAACCTCCCCACTTCTTTCTCTCTGACAGTTTTTTTCGCCTACAAATTCGGAGAGGCCCCCAAGGAGAAAATTAGCGGGTGGAGAAGCGGTGGGGGTTTAGAAAGGTGTAGACGATAGTGTGTCTTTCTAATTCCTCAGACGTCTTGAGACGTAGCGATTAAGTGACAAGTATGGCAAGTCCAAAAAGTGACACATAAGCATGACGTCGAACGCGAGTGTCGGTATCAAGATTATTTACGTTCCGTGTGTGGTCCACACGTTCTAATCCGATTGCGCGAGGGTGGAATGTACGCACTCAGACTGTTGGAATAAGGGAGGGGGGTGGAGTGGTCTTGAACCTCGCTGTCCTTCCGATACATTCTGTTAGTGTATGACAAGCTACTCTATTCATGTCATGTCAATGTCGGCTGTTAAGGGGATGGATTCAGAGAGGAGGGATGAGAATTCGGTAAATGAGTTAAACATCTGGTGACCTGTTTTCGTCTAGCGCCGTAGATAAAAGCGAGTATGACAATCAGGTAAACAGCGCGACATCCTGAACATGTTTACTCAAAGCTTTCGCGAGGGAAGTTGGGACAATCAATCGCATATTTATCCTCTTTTTCCCTTCCAGGAATCCAACGTTCCCCTAGCTCAATAGTTACCTGTTTCTTCTTAAGAGAAATGCATATTTTTGGCGTGTTTGAGTTTCGCTAACTGTCCGTTAGAGGGCAGTCAAAATGTCAGGGCGTTATTATCAATCATGTGGCTTAACCTTATTTTCTTAAGAATATCCATATTCATGGTTACTCTTCGCTGCGTTTCGTCTGTGTTTGTCTTCTTAGCTCATTAACTTCTTCAAGGATGGATGGATAGCGAAATCGAAAAGCGCAAACAATTAGAACATAAAAAAAAGAAAGAAAGAAAGAAAGAAAATACATGAATGTAAGGACAACAGCCAATGAACTTCAATTATTTCTCTCTTTTTTTTCTTTTTTTTTTTAAGTTTATTCTTATACATCTGTAAGCCTCCAAATTTAACGTCAAATTGGCCACGTGGATATTTTGTCTGTCTGTCTGTCCTCAGCTCACTTAGTCCAAGCGCAAAAATAGGTTACTCGTTCCACTAGTACGAAGAGACAAGCCTAGGTGGCATCTCATGCATATTTCATCGTTTCGCTGCACGTGCAACAGTTCCACACCAGCTACAAGGTAATTATAATTTTTCTTGTACGGTTCTTCGCTTCGGAAAACGCAAACCAAACGAGAGAAAGAAGAAGAAAGAAAGAAAAAAAAAAAAAAAAAAAAACCCAAGACTTAGAGCAACTTATATCAGGACATTTTTGTAAACGTACTGGTTGCTGATGGAAGATAATTTGCAATTTTTTATCCACCCCCTTATTTAATTTGAATCGCTGATTATAAAAATATCTCGGAAATCGAAAATCTCATTTTGTGTTACATATTTTTTTTATCATATTTTATTATGTCATTTACTATACCACTTTCTAAGCCAGCTTTCTTTATTGGTGGAGAGAAAATAAATAAATTAAAAAAATAAAAAAGACGTAATTCTGCCGGTAACTAATTACCCAAAAATAATTTTGCCTTAATCTAATACCACAGAAGGTTGCTACATTTAGAACTATAATCATCCACAAATTACTACACTAATCTCCAGACTTTCTAGGATTACTCGCTGAATTCAACCTTTATTCCGGGTAGGGAAAAAAAAAAAAAAAAAGAAAAGAAAAAAAAAATGTTTTTTTCTTCAGACAGACAATCTAAACCCATAACAGAACAAACAGATTAAATGTCCCCGTTTATTTTCATGTCTTTACACAGAGAACGCGTAGGAGCTAGTAAAATGAAAATTACAACTCAAATTAGGAGTGTTGCGCCTATACGCAGATGAGTTACACGAACGCGCAATTCCTAATATACCCTCACACGCGACGATATGTAATAATAAACACGCGACACGTGGCTGATTTGTATGCGGCAGCTGGGATAAAAGTTTACATTCCTCACATTGTCCATTGCAGTGGGCAACAATAAAAGAGTGGCACGTGACTGGCTTTTCACGCGCCAGCTGGCCATAAAAGTTTTCAATATGGCACTTGCACGTTTCATAATACCTCGAGACCTTTTGTCGAGTGACGAAACAATAAGAAATCAACCACTGCAGCAGACACATTTAGTGACGTCACAGTTAACTTCTGTATACCAAAAGACAGAATACACGTTGTCGTCTGTAAACCTTTAACTGTTCTGAATAGGCTAGTATAGATTCTTCCTCTTTTTTTTTTTTTTTTTTTTTTAAGGAACAAGACAGGAAAAATTGACAAAACAGTTGGCATCTAATAGACGTCATTGGTAACAGATGAACGAGAAACGAGGCAGTTCTTCGGTAATGGATCCGTGTACGTTGATGATGATGATAGCGGTGATGAAAAATCCATAAGAGTGTGTGCGCGAGCGCGCACACCCACACAACACGCGCTGTTGAATACAGTTTAGAGTTATGTCTATGGATGACAAAGAATGAAAAAGAATCTCCAGATTTGCGAGTGGGAGTGCTTTTCTGGTCCGCAAATAACTTCCTGGATTAATCTGTTCTTTTTAAAGACTTCCGCCGTATCTAACTACGAGAGACGATAATAGATATTGGAGGAAAAGTATCCCGGTAGCATTTAATAAGCGAAGAAATATGGATGGGATTTATACACGAATTATCCAAAATATTAGTGTCATTGGGAGAGATTGGGCAACCTGGTATAGACTGGAATCGAAACCATGCTTTTTTCTACAAGGTGTGGAAGGACTGCAATGGAAACCAGCAAACTAACCGCAAGGGTTGACGGTCAATAGTACACGAGGTCATCTAGTGTCTTATCAAGGTAAGACAACGTCAGCAATTCGAGAGGAACAAGCCATTTTCCAGTCTGACCATGTTACAAGTGCTTTGGGACGTAACAGTGGATTGTATCTTATGTTGGTAGCTTTCATTCCAAAAGAGATTAACTAGCGAAAGATTACAGATTCACTTTTCCAATCGGTCAGTAAGATTCTCGTAGACGAAGGCCTAGAAGTTGTCCAATAGAATTCGAATGGTGCTTGAAGAAACTCAGGATCTAAATAAGACGCAAGGCAGAGTAGTTAAAAGATAAGATGAGGGATGGGTTGCACTGGAAGCGACGTACCCGAACTCCAACACAGAAGGGTCGCCAAAAATGTTTCTTAAATTACCATTGCACCGTCCTGGATCATTTTAAGGCAACAGGAAGGAAGTGAATATACTCAATAATGCAAAGTCCCCCCCCCCTCCTGGGGATGATTTTTTTCCTACTGGCTTTCGGGTTCCTTCAGATTATAACCTTGGACTTGGCACTCCGATAATTTCCATTGTCAGTAAAACCGTTTCACCAAACAGTCCTGCACCAACAACTAATCTCCCCCCCGTCCCCTTTATATCCATGTATCTGCCGCTCTTAGGTTTCGTTTGCTAGAATCCTGAGATAGGTGTAATTGTGCCATATGGAGTCTGTTGTTTTTTCAGAGGATGATACAATGCAGTTTGAGTTTAATACATGCATGTGACGGTACTATGGTAACAGACTTATTTTTATTTAAAGGAATAAACAGGAAAAAATGAAATAGAGAAATGGAAAGGACAATAGAGAGAGAAATTGGGAGGAAATAAACAGATTTTTAATAAATAAATAGTTATTGGCATCTGCGCTGAGATATATATGTCCTACTGGTTCTCTTTCTCTATCTTTCCCTTGTTTTTTCTTACTCTTGGATCAATGACGTATAAATGAAATACACTGGTAAGCATGCTGACATAAATAGACAGACAGAAGAGAGATAGATGATCACACAAAGAGACAGATAGTTTAGCTTCTCATGGTTATATTAGCTCTCTCTTCTGTCCTACTCCAAGTTTCAAAGTTGTTGTTTTTTTTCAACTGACTACTCGGGAGGGGGAGGAGAAGAGAGAAAACAGAAATCCCAATATAATTGGTACCTAAAAGTCTCTTGTACTCAGTCATAGTCATTGCAAGAGAGAAAGAAAGAAACAAAAAAAAAAAAAAGTAACGTAAACTGAAACATTAGCCACGATAAAAATAGCTCTCTCGAAGACGTCCCAATCAATACAGTTTTCTTCTATCAAATGGTCCCAGAGTTCCTTGTTCGCCATGGTGTTTTTAAAGTTATTGAACTGGCAGGCGGACAGAGCTACTAGCATTTGATGTAGAAGTGCAGTACCAGGTAAGGAAACATAATCCAAGTCGTGTTCTAGCAAAATATTAAATCTCCTAACTTTGGCACGCCTTCCAGAGTCCAATATCTGCCAATATTATTGATTCATATAATTTGCCATGTTCTTTTTTATGAGATGGGTTCAAGAAGAAAGGTCCCATCTATCTGGCGGAAAGGCCGGTCGCTGCAATGCATATGTGGAGAAAATAATAAAGGGAAAAAATAAAAAATAAAAAGAAAGTGGAATCCGTTCTGGAAGTTTGTTTCTGATGACATGGTGGACTATGTGTATCGAGGTCGAAGCATACCTTATGTCTTTATTTATTATTATATCTTTAGGTTTCTCCAACAGCTTAATGTAGGAGTTATTTTTGGCCTACCTACATCTTAAGCAATTCCCGTTTTTATAGCAGTTGCTCTCTTAAAACAAGAAAAGAAAATGAGTTTATTCGATTGAAATCTCGAAAGATGCACTTATCATCCGGGTAACGATCTTTCGTCCAATTATTTCAACAAAAAAATGGCGTGCAGAACTAAATTCTAAAATTGAATATTTTTAATTTTAATTTATTATTAATTTTAAATTTTCCGAGCCTTTTATTTAAATTCCCTTTATTTTTTTATATTTATATTTGACAAAAATATTTAATGTCTAAGTACGAAAAAATAAGCGATTATCTTAATGACTTTTTTAATTACAAATTATTCTTAAATTGTTTGAATGCAAGTGATAATTAAAAACATTATTATAATTTAAATGCTTTTTATTAAAAACTGTTGCAATTTAAATGTTTCAATTTAAACCCATTGTGATAATTTAAAAACGTTTAAACTTAAACGTATTGTGATAATTTAAGCGTGTTTCAACTTAAACCTGTAGTGATTTAAACCTGTTTCAATTTAAACCCTTGATTTAAGCCTGTTTCAACTTATACCTATTGTCAGTTAAACGTGTTTCAACTTGAACCAATTGTAATAATTTTAAATTTCGTAATTCAAATCGTAGTAAGCTAAATATTTCGTAATTAAAAAATGTGATTTAAATATTTAAAATATTAAACTGCAAAGTGTTAGATATTTTTACCACTCTTCCTCCTTTTTTTCACTTTAGCTTCTCGTGATTTTGTGTTTATGCTGTTCTCCACCATAATCGAATTATGTTTATTCTGATTTTTATTCGATTTACATCCATTTTCTTCACTTTCGATTTCTTTAGAAAGCCAGACACACTGAGATAATAATAGCGTGCATTATCTATATTTAGGGACCATTTACAATATCGAAAATGTAGAACTGCGAGGATTTCTACATTTTTGATAAGTTACCGTCCCTGGAGTGTAGAATTCTTTTCCATTTTATTCATACAGTGAATCGTACCCATTTTTCTGTCACTGAGAATATTATTAGGGGTTGACCACATACATTTTTCACTCTATCATCAACTGTGTTTTTTCTTTCTTTTTTTCTGTTCACTGTTTTATTCATCTTGTTTCGCACGTTGTATTCCAGAGAGGGCTATTTTATATCGACCTGCTTCTATTTGAGCCAATAGACTGATAAGGAGTCTTCAACGAATATTTTAAATTTGCAATTTCAAACTGATGCATGTTGTTTCTATACAGTCAAATATAAAACAGGAAAATAACGCACTTGGGATAGTTAGGAATGGGAAAAAATTATTTGGTTTAAGATATTTATTAAAGGGTTACATCAATCCACACTTAAAACAGATAGGAAATCTTTTTTCGACTAAGTTAGTCAGCTTTATTGCTTAATAGCCCCTGAAGATGGGGTTTCGCTAAATGATGTGGTAACAGTTCAAATGTAAATCACTGCGAGTCTAGTTATTACGTGTGAATGGGATGAAAAATAAATAATTTCCAGATTTTGATTAATCCGATTTTAATTAAATTTTGGACACATCGACAAGTCTTTTTAAGAGATCTAGATATAAAATTTCATCAAAATTCATTTACCAGGAATCGAGTTATTACACGCGGACGGACATACAGACGGATATGAAGACAATAGGTGCGTCTAAAAAAATCCAATTTATTGTTTTGATTGCAATACTTTATTTTTTTTACGATAAGTTTATTGCAATACTTATTATAATTCAATAATGCTGATTTAAAAATTGTTTTCCATCATGTCAGCGTTTTTCTCAAATCATAACAGAGAAAATACATTTTCCTGCTTATTATGTCTTAATATTTAAATATTTCCATGATCAAAGGTTTATTTTATTTTATTTCATTTACCAAATAAAGGGATAAAAGTAATGGCAGAATTTAGATGACTATTTTTCTAATATTTATAAGATATAGGAGATTAAATTGGTACTTGTTTTTTAAGTTTCTCTGGAGGTCTTTTACAACGACCATTAACCCATCATGTTAATATTCCACCTTTCTTGATATCTTTCCTCCCTTTTCTTGATGTCCTGTTGAAATTTTTCTGCCTGGTCTTCGCTGATTTTAGGGAAATTTGTTAAAATAAAAGAACATGATAAAACATGCAGTTATTAACCTACTCTGTGCTTCAATGCACTTATACAAATGTTTCTTAGTGTCTCTGTACTTTTGATAACTTGGTGTATATATTCCGCTGACCAATACTGGCGTATATAAACGTAATTTAAATTACACGGCTATTTCCACAAAAAGCTGTATGTAATGGATAAAAATAACTCTTCCCTTTTCTCCTCACCCCCCTGAACTATTAAGTAGTTGTGTGTCAATTATGCGGTGATGTGCGCCTACTTTCCAACCTCCATTTATCCCTTCTATCTCTCCGTATCAAATTCTTCCTTGACCTCCTCTTCAGGTATTTTTTCCTTTGCCCGTTTCGTTTAAGAACCGGAATTCCACTCGCAGTAATAACCTTTGACGAATGGCCACAGTCGGTTCAGCCATCACCCACAGGATCTCTGTTGCGGCCAATATAATTTTTATCTCGCTAAAGCCAACTTCCGCACTTACTTGAATTATTGGCCCTTTACCCCTGAGCGCCGTATCTCTTATTTTTCCTTGACAGCACGCGTTAGGCTGTCTTGCAGATTCTTAATAAAATAGCGATGATTTCTTTCTATCCATCTAATTTTTTTATTGCTTAAATTCTGATTTTTCAACGGATTCCACTGCTTCTGATTCGAGTCCACGAACACGTTCTTTGAAATTCGTTATTTGTTTTATTTTTTTTACATTAAATGCAGCTGCAGCAATTTTACTTTGTAAGAATTGATAGAACCGAAATCCTCATTCGGTACCTAATTATTCACATCTTGATTTAGCGCTAACTAGTGGAGTGATGTCGATAGGTTACGTTCTGTCTTTCCATCAGCTGGAAATAGGGGACCATAATATATATAGGGAGATATTAAACAAATTCCTTGCCGAATAACAAAGCCTTTATAAAATTATCGATCCCCCAAAGTCTATGCTATCCGATGCGATCTCCTACTATTCTGCTCCTTGAACGGGTTAAGACTTCTAAATCATCGGGGATATTTATCTATGTGTCGGCCTTCCTGGAACCGAACAGAATGAGCATTTCGACGCTCGCGCACTGCTATTTCCCTTCCAATAATAATCCCTGACAAATGGCTGCCGACGTGGTCTCAACCATAGCACACTGGAAGTCCATCGATGCCAATATAATTTTTATCTCGGCCATATTCAGCGCGTTGTCTCGATCGCCGTGTGAATTATTACCCCTTGACCCCAGAGAGTCGTATTTCTTGTTTCTGTTGTGTGCGCCAAAAATTCTCTCTCTCTCCTTCGCTCGCTCTGAGAGAGGGAAAGTGTGTGCGCGCGCGGGAATAGACGGCGCCATGTGATCAGTCCCGCAATCCGCCCGAAGTTCATGATGACTCTTGTCGCGTGGAGAACAGATGGGATCACAGCTAGGGAATCTGTGTGAAATCAATAGTCTACGTGTCTGTATTTTATCTCGATTTTTTTTCCCCCTTTAGTAAATAGGAAACTGCGAACAGTTAGGCAATTTGGCTTGTAGACAGATAGATAGAGGGAAAGAGATAGCCATTTTTAATCCTAAAAATTGCGTATTTAATTCTTAACGATGTTCAAGGTACCCATTAATATACTTTAGGAGACCCCCCATGTCTCTTAAAGCGTTTTCGAACACCCCATACTCCTAATATGAGGATATATTTATTTTTTCTGATTATTCTATACGTGTAAAGTTTATTATTATTTTATGAAGTCGTTTAAATCATGGTGTGAGAAGAGCACACACGCCTTTACTTTAATATTTCCACATGTCCGTGGATTGGACCTTGCCTATCCTCAAAGTTGCGTGAGACGATTATTCTACAAAGTTTAGATTTTGCATTTTAAAAAGAAAATAAGGAAGACAGTGAAGTTGTTTCCACACAAAGAAAGATGGTCTTTTCTTTATCTGTAAAAAGTTTCTTTCTGCAGGACTTTGAGCATAAAATCCCTCTAATATCGAATAAATTAATTGTCTCTTATTTCGAGTCGTCGTGGTCATCAGCCATTTTCAATCCACTGCACGATGAAGGCCTCTCCAGCAACTTTCCAGTTCCTTCTGTTCTCTGCAATGGCCATCCATTTTACTGCCCACGAACTCTTGAATTTCATCTGGCCATCTCTGTTGTTGTCTTCCAGGTTTTCTTTTAATTCCGATTGGGTAACATTCGATTATTTTCTTAGTCCATCTGTCATCTTGTCTTCGAGCTATGATCCTGCCCAAGTCCATTTAAATTCTTTAGTTTTTATGTCCATATCGAGTAACAATCACATAATCGAGAGAAAAATCTGATGCCGAAGATTAAGTACAACATCCCACTTCTGTATCTTGAAGATATTTTGTTCCTGCTAAAAAATTTCGCGACACACCCAAGAATATCGTAGTGGTACGTAGGTTTGCGAAAGAAACCCACGCACCACCACCATGAAGTTTACCAGAAAGCAAAGCACATGGTAATTCGAACTGTTACTTTCTCTAAGTTACAGTTCGAAGATGTGGAGGGAAAGAAGGGGGCAAGAAATTATCCTGAGGCCAATATAGCAACAAGAACATCCCTTCAGAGAAACACAGCTCTGCAGCGAGATAAGGAATATAACAAGAGCTACCCAATACTTGTAAGGAGGCATTTATCTTGCAGAGAAGTTTGTTATCAAGAGTTAGAGGGAAGAGAGAGAGAGGGAAAGAGATGTGTATTCTTTATTTCCTAAAGCGCACAACGTAGAATTTGTTCTCATTCATTATTTCCATTTATATCGTGTTCACTGTCCCTCAAACGTGTCTTAAGTTTCAGAAAGAAGCTAAACTTATTTACTCTTTCCAGCTCATCAATCGGATGCATTTCGGATCTTCATCAGAGTGGGAAAAAATCGCTTAAACTCTTGAAGTTGTTTTATCGAGTAATTAATATTGCCAAAAAGAGGTGAATACGTACTAATAATAACCCTCAGTGGATTTATTTGGTGGGAAATGCATATAACGTCCATATCAATATGACAAGCAGAAAGAAAGAAGTTATTTTAGTTAATAAATGAAAACTTCGTGGTGAACCACATTTTCCAGGGGAAAACGAAATGTATGAAACGCACTCCGTTACTGATATTAGTATTAGACGCACATCGCAATAAAAGGAGGTTGCCGCTGAGCTAATGCACATCGGAAGTGCGTAAACCAAACAACGTCTGTTTTGTTATCCGAGTCCCTAAAAGAGACGGTGCTCCGATCATGGTTTCCATATTCTTTGCCATCCGCAAGCAGACTTTGAATCATTAAGCATACATGAGAGCAGAGAAATGCTCTTTGTCGGATAATTCGGATGGCAAGCAGACTTCTGAACATTAATGAAAACAGCCATTCGAACTGTAATTTCTATATATGCATTTTGGATCATATTCACTGGAACGAGTAATTTTCTTTTTATTTTGGTTACAAAACTGAATTGAAGATGCATACTGGGAAGTTTCTGATCTTTTGATTATTCATACAGAAACTAATGCACAAGTCTGCTTTTACAAACAGGACAGAATCGGAGAGATGTACTACGTGGGTGGAGATATTTTTCGGATTGATTTAAAGTACGAGAAAAAAAGGCTAATAGCAAATTTCCTTTTAGGCCTTTTTACCTACTAGTCCTTTAAACAATAAAACTAATAAGTTTAAAGAGGTTTTGTTAATATTTCTATATATTATGACTGTGCTAAATAACAAATTATTTTTATAATTAAAGATATCAAAATTTTTTTATTTTATTAATGAAATTTATAAATGTTTTAAAACACCTCATGGAATCTCAAATAACATGAATCTTACGCTTTTTTTATCTACAGGTAAAAACTACTAAAAAGGTACTTACCTTTTTATACATAAAAGGCCTAAAAGTAAAAAGGGTTTACCTTTTAGGCTTTTTGTGTAACCTTTAGGCCTTTTTACCGACAAGTCCTTTTGATTTTTAAACAAGAAAACTAATAATTTTTTTAAAAAATTTGTTAATACTTCTATATATTATGACTGTGCTAAATAACAAATTATTTTTATAATTAATCAAGCTTTTTTTATTTATTTCATGAATGAAATTCATAAACTTTTCTAAAACAGCTCGTTAAATCTGAAATAACTGGATCATAGGGCTTTTCATCTACAGATGAAACCTACTAAAGGTACCTGTTTTTACCTACGATACCTCTTTTTGAGTTTTAAGCAATAAAACTAATAAATTAAAAAGTTTTTCTTAATTATACCTATTAGACTGTGCCAAATAAGAAATTATTTTTATAATTAAAAATATCAAGGTTTTTTATTTTTATTAATGAAATTTATAAATGTTTCCAAAACACCTCATGGAATCACAGATAACTGGATCTTAGGACTTTTTATCTACAGGTGAAACCTACTACCACAAAAGGTATAAGTAAAAAGACATAAAGGTAGGCATAAATGCCTTTTACCTTTATGGCTTTTTGCTTATATATAAAGGTAAAAAGGGTTTACCTTTAGGCCTTTTGTGTATCATTTTTACCGACAAGTCTGATGTCTGATTTTTAAACAATAAAACTAATAAATTTTAAATATTTTTCTTAATACTTCTATGTATTATGACTGTGCTAAATAACAAATTATTTTGATAATTAATCAAACTTTTATTTATTTTATGAATGAAATTTGTAAACTTTTCTAAAACATCTCGTAAAATCTGAAATAACTGGATCATACGGCTTTTTATCTACAGATGAAACCTACTAAAGGTACCTACTACCTTTTTTACTTTTAGGCCTTTTTACCTACAAGTCCTTTATTTGATTTTTAAGCAATAAAACTAATAAATTCAAAAGTTTTTCTTAATTCTACATATTAGACTGTGCCAAATAAGAAATTATTTTTATAATTAAAAATATCAAGGTTTTTATTTTATTAATGAAATTTATAAACTTTACTAAAACACCTCATAACATCTCAAATAGCTGGATCCCAATAAAATTGTTTGAGAACATGTATTCTTTTGTTAGAAGTAGGCTACTTGTAATTAAGCAAGTAAAAAAGGTCTAATACCTTAAAGGCAGAAAAGGCAAGGATTAATAGGCCTTTTCTATCTGCAATAGGCCTCATTTACCTACACCTTCTATTTGATTTCTAAACAATAAAACTAATAAATTAAAACGTTTTATTAACTTAATTATTTTTATAGTTCAGAATATCAAAATATTTAAATTAGATTATATTTAACAAGGTTTAGAAACTTTTCTAAAACACCTGAGAAATTACAAAAAAGCTGGATCCTAAATTGTTTTTGTGCGCAGTGTCTTAGTGTGTGTTGTCATTCTTTTCGAAGTTGCAATATAATGTGTGCAGGTTCTGCGATAATTCTAGTTGATGATAAGGATAAATGTCTATCGCACTAAGAAAAATCCATATTAAAAGAAATCAAGAACACAATCCTTTAGAGCAGTCTGACAGGTGGCAGTAATTGCAACAGTAGGGATCGTAAAGCGAAGCAGTATATAATCGCACCAGTTAGAACTAAAGAAAAAAAGGTGAGGGGAAAAAAAAGAAAGGAAGCGTTTTGAACCTCATTTCTTCTCAGTTTACAGCTAAACAAGAGATAAAACATTTTAGCATGATAAATGGAAAATTAATGCACAAATAAAAGTTTAAAGAAAAAACTCGATTCCATCAGTTTCCTGCAGTTTAGCAAATAAAATCCTCTTTGTAAAATCTGTCAACAGAGGATTTCATAGCTATTTGATGTACATTAATTTCTCTTACGGACAAAACTGGACTCCTCATAGTGATGACAGCGCAAATCCCCACAAACAAAGCAGTGAAGAAAAATGGAAATTAAAAATAAAAGTGCAGAAGAACGATATTCTTAAAATACAGTAATCAGTAGTTCATATTTTTAGATGTAATTCTACGATACTGAAAAACAGTCACCAGGGATGCTTAGAAGGCACATAAAACTTGATATTAGCAATAGAGCAAGGGATAACTTTAAAAAAAATCAACTTTTTTTTTTAAAATGGCAGATTAATTTTTTAATGATGCCATTTGTTTGAAATAGTACATTACCGAGGCAACTCGTGGTTCAGCCAGAGTCAGTCATCTTTTTCCTTCTTTAATATTCTTTTCTATTAATCAAAAATATCGTGTGTTTTATTATTCAATCAGTACATCATACCCACATCAGTTTGGCCAATCGAAACTGCACTTACTCAGTTTATTTTAATGGAATGTGCCAACAATCAATAACGATGGAAATCTTCATCCAGACTTCTCCCTCCCCGATCCCGTCCCCCGACTAAGACTAGAAGAATTTTATGCAACTCACTCGATGTTTCGATTTGGCATGCGTGAAAAATTACCGAGAAGAATGTTCATTTTCTAGTGTCTTCCATCCATCGCCGAGCGACCTCCGAAGGTTAGGTCGTCCGTTGTTATTCCACCTCTTCACACCAGCGGTAGTGTCCAACTATTCCAGCGAGGAGGGAAGCCTCATGAGGAATTCCAAGCTAAGGTAGATTTTTAATTTCCTTTGACCAAAGCCGCTGGCGTAATGACAAAACAGATGCTTATGGGTTCCACAACACAATGAGATGCAAAGCGGGCTCTTTTGATGCGATTCCGACAGAATTTACATCGATTATTCCCTCCGTGCTGTCTTTCCTCCCCCCTCTTTTCCCCACCATTCATTTTTCTCTGAGATCTACCCCCACTTCGTCATACCAGATACCATTGTGTGGCCTTTATAGAGAGCCACTTATCTATACGTCCGCGTGCATGGGCAGTGCCCCCTCTTTCCCCCTTGATGATGGGCGCGCGCTCTCGCTAGGAAAAAAAAAATGCATCACGGATTCCAACCTCACGCCTGTGTTGTGAAGAGTGAGTCATCGCTACGCACGCGCGCGTTGAATCTGTGTTGCAAAATGACCGATTAAAGTACGCGTCAACCGTAAACCCAGAGAAAAAGATATCCATAAACGTCGCGATAATGACATTCGGATTTTCGGTTGCTGTAGTGGCTTAAATGTCTACGGGTAGGGGGTTTCCTAAGATGACCATCAAGCCCCCCGAGGGATTTAGGTTTCAGGTGAATTTTTGTCCCAAAATTGTCTTTTCTTCGAACACCCTCGTATCTGTTGGAGCAACCAACGAGCCACCGAAAATCCTGTCTGAAATAACTTATGGTCTCGTGGTGCGATTGGCCATTCTCCAGGATGTAAACAGCAGACGTCCAGCTGAGAAGACGCAATGGGTGGTCGGAAAAAACGACTCTTGTCGCACATAAAATTCATTATGCCCTCTATTCAGAGTTCTGTTTGAAAATCCTCGGCAGAAAATAAATCTAAAGTGATTGTTCCTTGCAGAGACACGAGAGTAGGTCTGGCAATAGAAAGTTTCATTAATACTACCTATGGAGAGAGAGAGAATTGAGGATTTGATGAGAGAAAGCAATGGGGGAACATCGTATGTAGCCAATAAATGTATGACGCATGCGCTATCTATTGGTATTAGGTCAACTTTTAATGTGACTTTGAAATTCGTCCACGTGGTTTCATTTGATAGTCAACAGAGATTACCGAAACTGATTGAAAGTCAAATTGTTTACTACGAGTATTGAGTAGTTTAAAAGTAGACGTTTCCCTCTCTGTTAGTGCTATAGAGAGATCAATTTTTTGTGGAGCCTAACCTAAGAGGAAGATGTTTGTAGCGGAAGATGGACATCTGTTTCGTTGAGAGGAGATGAGCGGTAAGCTAACAGCTTGAATGAGATTTATTGCCTGTTGATTGTGGTTGACATCGGCTCTCCTATCCGCATCACCTCAAGAAAGAGGAGGAGGAAGAAACTGCTGTTCTTATAAACAAGTCGCGATCAATTGAACCTGGTTGCCAAAAAAAGAAGTCGAAGCATCGCTCGGTGCCTTCAGACGTCGATATTTTGAATTTGGAGATGATTGAGTGCATTTGGTTACCTATAAACAATAATAAATATATTTCAAAACTAAAAATAAAGAATTAGAAATGGAAATACGGGTAGGTACTTTTAGATAAAAAAGAAAAAAAAAATAATTATAAATTTGTCATGTTTCTTATAAAAAGCTCTCTGAAAGTGATCAGACTCTATTTAGAGTCAGATAGACGTTGAGCCTTTGTGATGAGAGATGATTTGTGGTAAAGGGAAGATGATAGTCTGGGTATGTTACAGACCAAATGATTCTGAGGAATGTGACAAAAAATCTCTGTAGTAACTTTGAATGGGCATCTAAACTGTGATTGCCTCATTATGGGCGCCTTCAACCTGCCTCTTAAAGATTGCAATCGTGGCCCGGCAGTACACCATGGAGAAAGAGATTTTTGAGAAATCTCGGTGATTGTTGTTTATTCGAACGTGTCAGAGAAAGTACAAGGGACACTAGTACCATCGATTTGGTTCTCACCGAGGATTCATACTGCCTCCAAAACAGACAGTACAGGAACCAATAGCGGTAAGTGACCACAATGTCAAAAATTGGGTAATTTTTTGTGGTCAAGGGAAAAGAGGAGGGCTTCGATTTCAAGAGAGGGGGTTATAATGAACTGAGGTATTTCTTGGGCTCTGTTAACTGGAGAGAACTATCTGTTGGATACGAGTTCATATGGGAAGTATTTAAGAGATTTATTCTGGAAGCTAGAAATAAATTTGTTCCAGTGGAGATGTTCCGTAAACGGAACTGGCAAGACTTCCCTTTTACCAATCCATGCTGGGATCCATTAAGGATACCATTTTTAGTATATAATGTAATGGCTAATTTTTAGTATAAAAATTAGCGTTATGTTAAATACTCCATCTCGATAGGAATGGTATCCTGAATGGTCCCAGCATGGAACTCTTGGCTAACATGCAGTATTTATAATGATCTTTTAGAAAAAATGAACAAAACTTAAGGAAATTTCGGTTTGGCAAAATTACTAAATAAGAAGATAAAACTTCGGGATAACTTTTTACCGCAAGTTTCTTATGCTTAAAATTCTGCATTGCACTCCAGCGTACTGAAAATCATTGCTTTATCATATTGGTTGCGATCCACCAATGCCAACTGATTTTTAGAACAGGAATCAAGTTACCAAGAACACTTATGCGAGATGTTTGAAAAGTTTGCGTCCATTAATTAAATAATTTAGTTAGTGAAAGGTTGAGAGAGAGAAACAAATTACGCATACATTAACAGAAATATACTTCCAATTAAATGAGTGATTTGGTTTTACTTAGGAAGCAAAGAAAACATTTCTTTGGGATAAGATCAGATTGAAATCCAAAGGACTTTCAGAATCACCCAGAGGGATATCTCCAGTTAATTTTAGAATACGTTCATAAAGTTCAAATTGTATATCATTTACAAAACCCCGTGAACTGCTCTAGCAGTATGTCTGCACTGCTCAGATAATTTCATGTCTGACTGCACAATTACCCCTAGGTCTTTTACATTCTCTCCTAACCTGAGTAGTACCTTGACACAGTCGACAAGTTACTCTGGGGTTACTGCTACCCATATGCAGCAGCACTTTGCATTTGTCAAGGTTAAACTTCAGTTGCCATTTTTCAGCCCATCGACCCAATTTTACCAGATCTTGTTGCAGTAGCTCACCATGATGACTGTCGTAACCACCTCGCCAACCTTTGTATCATCAGCAAACTTAGACATTAAGTCTGATATAACATCATCAATATCACTGATAAATATTGAAAACGACAATGGACCCAGCACTGAACCCTAGGGAACTCCACTAATAACATTTGTCCACGAAGAACAGTGCCCATTGATAACCACTCTGTCTTCTTCCTTAACCATCCCTTTATCCACAGTAGCAGTATCAAAAGCCTTCCTGAAATACAAACAAATACATGATGTCAAAATTATTTTTTGCATCTAGTTCCTTGGTCACTGCATCGTAGTAACCTATCAGATTGGTTAGACAAGACCGCCCCTTGACAAATTCATGCTAATACTGTACGCGTCTCGGCATGAACTCCACAAGGTGTTGCAGAGTGTCTGGTGGTAGTGCTACCTATGGGTTGCACAAAGTCCAGTAATGCCCGCACATTTTCAGGTGGATGGTCATAGCATCGAATGTCCTTTTCCAGTAGGTCCCAAACATGCTCGGTGGATTGAGATCGGATGAGTTGGGCGGCCATGGATGGACGGAGAATTCATTGTCATGTTCCTGAAACTAATTAGCAATCTGCTGGGCCTTGCAGCATGGCGTGTTATCTTTTTGAGAGACGCCGGAGTTGTGTGGATTTAGCGTCATCATGAAGAGGTGTACTTGGTCTGTGAAGCTAGAATGTTAAGCGTTTTCATCCAGCTGTTGATTGGTTATCAGATGACTCAGGGCACGGGATTCATCCGACCAAGCGAGAGAGATTTCCACATGTCGGTGGTGGGTGCTGTGTCACGAGACGAGACATATGATGCTCATTATGAGCGTCGATCACATGTGGCTTTCCCATGTGACCTTTGGCTCGTTGTTCGACCGCTGTTGAGCAAGTCACGGTAGACCCGTCACACCATAGTACGAAAGCACTTAACCATGTTGGCCGTTGTCCAGGTACTTGCGCGTGTTTTCTCCCACAATCATTCCACGTTCAAAGTCCGAAAGATCTCGACGCCGACCCATTCTTCCTAGCAGACACTAAAAAACTGATCGCCACTGTGCCAACTACAATCGTATATCAGCCGTTCCCGTCTTTGAGCCTTCATCAGCTTCACAGCCTAGTCCATTCCTACACAAGGGGTGTTGCTAATACAAAGGCAAACCAGTTTAGTGTAAATCTCCACTGGAGCAATGCTTTTTATTTAGAATAGTGCAATAGCGAGTCAACTCGTCGAGAAGTTCCTCCACAATGTGAGATCGATACAGTGTACAGCGAAGACGTAAGTTAGAATGCTCAATAGTTTATTTATGACAACTCTGTTGACGAGGTTTAATGTTAATTAGTGAAAACAAAAGTAAATGTTAATTTTAAGAAGATAGATATCGCTCTGAAAAAGAAGTGGTTTCAGTGCTGTGTTATAGAAATCAATGGTAAAACATAACAGAATGAAGTTAGAATACGTTTTTTTCTCAAAAATATTCAACGTGGAATTTTAAAAAGTTTTCTTCCTGCTGTTTAAATGGACCCAAGAATTGTTTTCTATTAAGTGTACTATACACGGTAGGAGGAACTTCAATTCTTTTTAACTGAAGGGTAGTATGACATCGTGCAATTGCATTATTTGCTATACAGTTGAATTTTAAGACAAACCGATAATGGTACTCAACTAAGAAGTAGATAACAGCAGACTACTCCCGATTAGAGTAGTCTGTTGTTACTTGTTCTCAGTTGAGTACCACCATCCAGATGACACCGTTTCGAAGCTATTTGTCCTCTCATCGGGTGGGCAGTTTGGCACCAAGGAGTATGGTATACCTCTTTTCTAGAGTTTCATTGGGTGCGCCATCGTGTTGGAAGAGAACATTGAGCAATTTACAGGATCATATATTTTTCAATACACGGACAAGCAATTGTTTTTGGTCTGAAAAACAGGGCCGTACACCTTTCTGCAATTTTCAACACGAAACACATTGTAGAACGCTCAGTTCTTTGCTGGTCCGATGTGTTGATATTTGTGGATGAAACTCCCCGTTCCCTTGAGATTTCCTTCACTTCCAGTTGCCTCAGACAGGACCACGAATCCCTGCCGTGATCCATTAAGGACACCATTCCTGTTGAGATGATCCTGTATTGTATCTTTAACCACAGGTTGCGCAATCATGCCCACTACTGCAGTCTGCCTTCTCGGTGGAGTTTTGTCGAACCTTTTGCGAAATTTCCGCTTCCTCTTTCTGTACCAGTATGCTGCCATTTTTGTTTACATTACAACAGCGCTGCGGGTGGCTATTTCGGCAATCAGAAAGAAGTGAGCACGAAAACTCCGACTTTAACTCAATCTATTTTTACCACTATCACCACACGTTGGATAAAAAGGCATTTACGAAATTTTGACTTGCTCTGTATTGAAGAAATTGATAATAGAGAGGAATATTGGCCGATATAAAGATGAATAGATACTAATAATAGAGATACAGTTGGGGGGAGATTGTATAATAGACAGTCAAATAGTAGATGGAAACTTTTGATTAATATTTACGTTACCTAAACTACAGCGAGGATGGTGCAGCCAAACGCATACCTTGTTCTTTAAATGGGGGCACATAGATGGATACTCCATCTGTTACTTTTGTTCGGTACAACATTGCAATACCGTAAAGAAGTGCTTTAAGCGTAACACGCCATAATGAAATCTATTTTCGTTTTAAATTTTCTCCTTCGCTCTTCCCCGACTTGTTAGGTCTCAAGTTCGAATTTTACTTTTCCAATGGTTCTTCGTTCAGTGTTCCCCAAAGACCGTAGTGGGCATTAACCGAAAAGCGAGGGCCGCTATATTGGCGAATAAAATTCCCCATCACGTCACTAAGGCAGAAAGTGTACGTTTTCTTTTCTTTTCTTTTTTTTTTTTAAACATTAAACAGATGGATAAAAAGTTTTAGATCTTGGTGGCGTACGTTCTGTTTACGATGATCTGGGGCGCCCTTTTTTTCCCCATCCCTTTCATGGAAGGAATGAGATAGGTAAGTGCCATCGCAGGGTTGTCTGCATAGCGTGTTCCTTGTAATCGACCCGGGGAGGGCAATAGAATCTTAGCGAACGAAAAACAAACAAGCCAATACGGATCTTCGGCGAATTTAGCCTTTTGTTTGACACTGGAGTTATACGCTCCGTAGGAATCGGCTAGAAGTTTAAAGGTGGTATAGAATTTCGTCGCCGTCAGGGGAATTTAATGCCAGCACACTGTAATCACGATTGTTGACTCAACAAGTCGGTGTCTGTTGGAGGGCGGGGGTGATAGGTCACAGAATCGAATCGTTAACCTGTTTGTGCTGGAAAGGGTTGGGTGGAAGGAAGGATGCCATCGAAAAACAAGTAATGGATACTGCGATCTCTCTCTCCCCGAAATAAAAACCTCAAAAAGAAAGGGCCTTATCTCCTCTAAATCGTCTACCCCTTAGCCTTATCTCGAAGAAAAATTTCAAACTTGATCATGGAACCGACACCAGTAGACTCCACTGCATATAAACAATATTAAATCATTACTTGGTGAAATTAAATTAAGATGTCTACAAGCCCCCTAGCGTATACGTGAGGTTATCCGAACAGTGGCCATAAAGACAGTCCTAGGTTAATGTGAAGTTTTTCTAAATCCCATTATCAAATTAACATTAGCCCTTTTAAAGGCCATAGACTTCAAAGTGAGCCTGCAGAGACCAGAAAGCGTCTCATAAACTTTCTTGCGCAAATAAAAATGTTCTACTAACACGGTCGTAAACATGTAAATATACAGAGATCGGCCATATAAAATTAACTCCTAATATCCACCAATAAAAGGAGTTGAATCGAGAAAAGGGTTTTGTAACCAAAGTTCATAACTCGTGTAAGCCTCCCCGTTTGCTCCTGTGGCTAATAAATGTAATTAGATTGCTTAAACGAGTGTTGTACGTAAATGATCCAATGCCTGTGAACACAAGGGATTGTACATCGAAAAGTCTTACTGCCGAAAAGCAATAAACAGTCTTAGAAAGATGGCTGTAAATTGCAAACCATTTTATTGGATGTTTAAATGAGTTCTGGTAAACGCACGAAATTATTCTTAGTTTAACAGATATTGCCTCGACTTTTACGTCCATTACTGTCTTAACATCGAAGAAATTAATGCAGATGTGAGCAACAGAGTAGAATATAGCGAAAAATCCAACTTGTGGTACATAGCTTTGAAACAAAGCCCACGTCCATTGAACAAGTTTATAAAAATCAATGGTGACATCGCCAGCTCTATTGTTTGTACAGTAACTAGGCCATCGTTGCTAAGCTCTTGCAGTTTCGATAAATGTATTATTGTAATGATTGTCAAAGTATATATGAGAGAAAGTGGCAGGGAGGGAAAAAAGTTATTAACATACGCATAGAAGTTTACCCTAAAATCAATCATCTAATTACTGGAGCGAGTAGAACCAGAAAGCTCGTGTTTCCAAACTGCATGGCCTCACCATGATGTATTGTCATTAGGCGAACATTCATTAAGACCGGAACGGGAAGCCCGTGTTGTTAAGTCTTCCGGTACATTAAGGGAAAGGGGGGAGAAGAAGGAAGAGGTGGATACGTACACATGCACACAGGTGATTTCCAAGCATTTAACGAAGCTCGAAGATCGAATACAAGGAGTGGGCGGGTAAAAGATAGAAGAATCCAGCTACACTATATATGATACGCGTTTTTAAAAGTACAACACACCGCGTACAGATGTCGGGTGCAAATTTAAATGCAAATTTCGTTGCTGCAAGGGAAAATAGGTTCGGATTAAGAATTTTAAGTTTGATGTTCGTTTCTAGTGGATGGAAAGCGATGTTGTAGCTGTACATGCAAGTATGGACTTATCGGTAGTCTCTTAATACATTGCAAGGCTGTTTGATTCCAACACGAGAGAAATGGTAAAACAGGTCTTTCTATCGATATATTCTCAAAGTGAAACTATGAAAACTTTATAATAGAATATTAGCGTTTTGAAAGTATTCTCGAATAGCTGTAAATAAATATAAATTATTCTAAAATGCTTTTAAATTATTTCAAAGCTATTCTAAATTATAATTTCGAACATTGTTTTATATCGATTTTTGCACACTGAGTTTCGAACAGACAATTGCAAAAGTGGGCATGCAAGATGACACGTTCAACAGAATTACCTCAACAGTTCAACAGAATTGATCAACTCCCTAATCTACTGAAGGATTTTCCCTCTCATCCTGCCCTCGTGGTTAGCACAATTGGAAGGATCGCCGTCCTCCCACATCGGGTGGAAAAGACCTGAGTTCGAGGGTCTTGTCTATGATGGGAGGAATTTTTATGGACCTTTTTTACAACATGGCTGAATTAGTTGGTCTCAGGCAAGGATAGCATGGTTTTTTTTTTCTCCAGGAAACTCGGGTTTTTCGTCCAGCAAACAGAAAATCGACTTCAGAACACACGCAACTTACAGACAATATACACGGAGCAATATGGCTTTAAGTCGCTGATGCTCCTAAACCTTTACAATAACAATAAATCTCGAACTGTCCTAAGTTATCAAAAGCCAATCCAGAATATGTAATGTCATAGATGTTTCTTGAATCCAACTGCTTTATGACCCGCCATAGTAACGCGTCAGATTTTTCAGGCAGGATCTTCTTTTTGCCACTTGGTTCTTGCAAGGGACCTATATTTATTCTCAATTTTTTGCATTCATATATAAATAGAATTCCTTTCCTCCTTTTTAGCTTTCTTCCCCAGCGATTTTCATACACACCTTTTGCAAGCTTTATCTCCTCAATGGTTTTATTGCATATTTGTTAATATTTATCGTATAAAACAGTGTAGTGCAGGCGATAGACGGTAATTATTGGACTTTTTTCTTTTGCTCAGTTGTCTATTGGCTCTCTTGTCATCCATTTTGACATCTTTCTTTTGTGGCACTTCTCAGTTCCAGCTAACATGTTTCTTGCAATTGAGATGTCAGCCTGTAGGATAAATCCTTCACCCACTTCTGTACCAAACAGAATATAGTAATAACTCCAGTTAATAGAGCTCAAGAAATACGTGAGTCCACTATAGTCTCCCTTCCATTAATTGAAGCCCTGAACTTTTCCATTTGACCACTGAAATTTCCTTGGACACTGTCATTTTAAAACTAGGTTAAAGATATTAGACCCTTTCCTTGTACTTTCTCCAACGTGTTGAAATAAACAAGCCATCTAGTTGATTCCAGAATCCACTCCAGCTCTGCGTACTGCATGACCACGATTTCCAATCTATGAGGAAAATCAGTCACCAATATTGATGCATTCCCCCTTGCTTGCCCACTCAAGTTGCCTAAAGAGATTTTTTATCGTATTCTTCGGAATCATTTACCCTATAATGCACTCCGACTATAATCTTTCCTTTACCACTTGTCATCTTACACCACATCCGTCTGGACTTGATCAGGCGAATGTTATTTAATGAACCCTATCTCTCTATAGCGTGTACTGATTCATTGGGTCTTTCCATGTACCTAGAGTTACGAAATATCTACAAGTACTCTCGAGGAAGGTACAAGTGTAACTTTGGTAATACCCTTAAGCTGAGTCTTACAAGAGACTTTCCTATTCCATCGCCCAATTAGCAGATCCCTGAACCTTCAGGGTCTCCTCTATGGGATCAGCAAAGAGCCTTGAACCTCTCCTTTTCACGAAAATTTCATCTCTACAAAATAAAAAACCCTCTATTGGATAGAGCAGGCCAAGATGAGAGAAAAACGTCCCCATTAATTCTTGCAGAGACCTTCAAGTCTCGAAGCTTTTATCAGTCCTTCCTAAAAAAAGTGTAGGCAGAATTGCAGACGCATTTTGACCTACCTCGTGACATTTTTCCATCCTGACCTTATAAATCTTAATCAAGTCATCTGTTTGCTTTTAGTCATTAATTCTCACATGTTTAAACATACTCCCTTTAGTTCCCTTAAGAACTGGCACTGGTTAATGACATCGATTTTAGCACCCGATAGATACGACCTTCTTTTGATGCAGGCTCAGCCCATTTCTCTCGATTGCAGACCACATCCCCCAGTTTCCCCTAACAATTGAATTACCCACTAACGTTACCTCACTTAGAAAACTCCATCTGATGACTCATTCCTAATGCCCAATCCTTTGGAAAGTCTTCCTTCGCTTAGTATTGTACAATTGAGTAACTGCCAAGCCTCAGATTTGTTACTTTTCAGGTCAACTACCCTGTCTTAAAGACTCCATCTCGTCCATTAGTAAGCCAAGTTTTGATTTAAGATCATCGCATTCCTACATCTTGAGCACAGCAAGGTGCTCAAGATTGGATATCAATCTAAATGTTACTCTTTTATAAAGAAATACAATCAGCACCAATCGATACTAACCCCGAACTAGCTGGAAATAAATTTGATTTCGAATCCGGACTCGCGTGCCAGGAAGTGAAAAATAATCCCGATTAGGATACAACATCCAGGAGGTGCGTAAATCTTATCTCGGTTAGCGATGCAACAAAGATAAAGTGGCACCGAATGAGTGACTTCTAAATTGTATTAATAGTTCTGGAGATGGAAAGAAAGCTAAATTAATTTTACTTTGCGAAGGAGAAAAAGAATAAAGATGGATGATCGCGGAGAAATGTGACGAACGAAAAGCTAATAAGAACGCTTAAAAACAAAATTAAAATGAAGCGAACGTCAAATATTGCAATCAATTCCAAGAGCAAATCGATCAGATGTGCAGAAAAGCGAGAGAAGAAAAGAGTTCAAGAATTACTTTTTAAAACCTGTTCAGATATCAAAATACTCTCGCAGCCTTTTATAAAACAGGTGTTGGAGATGTGCCCATAATTCCAAGCGATTTTCTAGTTTCTTTGGAAACGAAATAATTGTATCACGTGATTTAGCAACTTTTAGGGTTAACCGAGATTATATTATATTAAATACTAGTTAAATTTTGGGTTTTTTGTATATATATATATTTTTAATTATTTTTTAAATTTTTATTGGGCAAAAAGCAGTATTGATTTCTATTTTTATAGATCCTTTTATTTTATAAATATTAAAATAAAATTTTCTTCGCAGCTGTTGATCTTTATTCATTATAATTTGGCTGGTTCAGCTTCTACCATCGAATAATCATTAATGTTGTCTTTTAAATTGAAGCAGATAACTAAAAATCGTCCCAGATTTCTCATTCTATCTTCTTCATTGACCTCACACAGGTTCTTAACTAATAAGTTTACCTGAACATGAGGGATTACCAATGTTCTACGTAACTGTTCTGATGAAAGATGTTGTTATTGAAGACCAAGCCGTATTCCAGACTCCAGAATGCGTAGATCGTGATGTTAATAAAGATTTCTTTAAGTCGTTAATGGATGGAAAGCAAGAATGCTTGCTTTAAACCCTCCCACCCTTTTAAATCATTTCTAAAGTGGTGGAAGAAGATATCGATAAGGTTGCTGCATTTGAAGTGGTTGGGGGTAAAGATTAGTAATCTGATATACGGATCACATTACAGCACGTGAACATGGGAGAACCTTGGTAACTTGGCTAAAGAAATTTTATAATGGCTTACAATCAGTTATTAACATCTATGTTTTGTTGTTTGGAGTCTGGGTCAAAGCGATGAACCCCTCTTTCATTTACGTTAAGAAGATCTGTGTCAAAAGCATACAATTTCAAGTGGGATCGCATTCCAGGGACCTTTTCAAACTCCCTAGCTGAATCGAGGCAGTTTGGCCTTAAACGAAATTCGAAGAATTTTGTGGGGGGAAATAATGTGGATAGCTTTCCTGGAAATCGAATGAAATCCGATATATATTGGTATGATTTAAAACTACCCATTTGAAATAAAATGTTGAAATAACTGAGACATTCCCTCAGCTAATTCTTAAAGTGAGCGCCACGATTCCTATTTAAGCCCTTTCGTGTTTAAATTCTAAATAGAGGGGGGGGGGGATTCAGTCTTTTGCATGGTAATTTTACGCAGAAAACGTAGTAATGGATATCTTCCCGATAAAATCACTCGATTTCATCTTTCTCCAGAGGGCTCATTAAGCAACTCTTTAGGGATTAGATTCCACCCAGATATCTTTACTGTTTTTATAATGAACAAAAAAAAAAAAGACTTAATGATTCTCTTAACAAAACAGCAAGGATGCGAGGAGATATCTCATCGATGTTCCAGGAAATAGAAGCAATCTTCGGATGTTTTTGAACACAAAGCCAACTGGAAGTGGTTACATTTCTCTATATATCCCTTATTTCATCACTCTTGAGACGACAAAAGCAAAGTGTACCCCCTCTTCCACCCCATTCCTTTTTTTTTTTCGCTGATCGTTGCAATGTATCAGCCTTCCAATATATCATCAGCGTCAGCCCTTTGCAATTCAATTTTGTGCTAAGATGAATTTTAAACAGTTTTCATCGAAAGCTACTTCCTTTCAGTAATCAGTCTCATATTTCACACAGTTCTCCCCTCCCTAATTTGATTACGACCCGGAATCCAAGTCTTTCCCCCCCTCCTCCTACATGACTTCTTCCCCCCACACGCCCCCCGTGCTCTCAGTGACAAAATGGAAACATGAAAACCAAGTTCTCCCAAGACTTAAGAAAAGAGATGCTGTTTAGGAAATCCATTTATCTTGCTTCCGAGATTTTAAGAAACAGACGCCGCAGAGACTCTGGTAGCAAATATGAGTAATGTCCTGTCGCTTTGGCGGGGACTTGTGACGACACTCCGTGCCGAATATTGGACCGTTTTTGAAGATGTCACTACCGCATCAAAAGTCGTTAAGTGCGAAGGACGACCCTTCCTTTTTGTCGGCGAAGACAAAAGATCACAGCCCCTCTTCTAAGACGTTTCGCTAAAGGAACGCGTTGGCTTGTGATGCCAGTCCCCGCAAATGGAAGATGCTGGCCACTGCGACATGTGTATCGGAAGGATGCGGAAGACAGAGAGAGGAAGAAAACGGACAGACGAGACAAAAGAAGACGCCATGTTCGATACTCGTTTCGATAAAAATATTACCGTTTTAAGACGCGGCTGACGGCCCGGTGCCTTGAAACGCTCCGACATCGCCGCTGAGGTTACCATTAAGGCGAAGAAAGAGGCTGCCTCCGGCTTTAATGGTTAATTTTTGGGTATATCTAAGTGACCAAACGTCTTTCGATACCATTATGCAATAACAAAAGATTTGACGTTGTCATGGAGATGCTCTTTCGAATTTCCTGTTTTGGCAATAGTTTAGAGAAACTTCTAGACATCACAAACAGGACTTCCCATCCCCTAACCATACAACGAATCTCATTACCGTATTTTTCAATGTATAAGACGCGCTTGTTTTTATCAAAATATACCCTAAACTTTATCTGTTTAGTGAAGACTCAGAGCCAGAGAAAACTAGAATAGAGATATAAATTGAGAACTAACGTACTCAGAAAAAAATATATAATTTATTCTAGCGTATAAGTGGACCTCCTTTTTTATACAGTCATCTTTCATATCTCGCACAGTGGTGATTGCGGTAAAATATTAAAATATTATCAACCCCTGCCTGCCTTTTTAATCCAAATATTTATGTTCTTTCTTTTAAAAGTTTAAATTATAACAATTTTATTACATTACACAATAAACTGTAAATAAAGTGGTAAGCGTGTGCAGTACTCCCCCTATGTATGAAATTAGCTCTTTCCTTTTGGATTTCCGATTTTCAATTACCGTACATAAATTTAAATGAGTTCGAAGGAAAAGTTCTTCTAATTAAGTTAAAAATCTTAAGATAATTTAACTCGATATTTTCAAGAAATCTAATTTTATATTATTAATATCTGGCGCATTATTGTTCCGTTAGCCATTGAAAAATAAGATGGTGTGATAATAAGTTAAACAGGACAAACCGAACTCTAGTGTTCCCTAAGAATAATCGCCTGAAATCTAAAGAGAAAAATGAGCTGTCCCTCAACATTCAGATAATTGGGGTGAACGTACCTGGAACTCAAAGCTCTTTGGGGAGGGCAGTCCTTAATGGTCCGAATATTAGCAAGAATGTTTAGCAAAACCATCAATGTCGGGGGAGGCGGGCAGGAAGACCATTTGTGGGATAATTATGGATAGTTGGGTGGGTAGGGATACCTGAAAGGAGGGAGGTCATACAGACATAAACAGGGCGACGATGAGGTCATAGATGTGTCGAGGGTCATACAACAGTGGCGTGGTACTGCGGTGACGATTCAAGTTTCGCCTTTCATTTGTCCGTCCGAGCAGCGGTAGTTAAGGGTACACCCTTAATGAACATGTCCGCTTTTGCAAGCAGGCTCCTTGGGTGTTAATGAGTCAGGTAAGAAAAACCAACATCGATCTCCGGTTCAAGTTTCCTCCCTTTTCTTTTCAGGCCCGGCAGGACTCCCCAAGAGTTCTCAATTTCTTCCGTTGGGTAAGAAGTTCCGACGATTACGCTAATGATGGCTGTTTCTTTATGGGTAAGGCTGTAAAGAAGCAGTGAAAGGCAAAGAGGTCAAGGAGAAAAGTCAGACGTTTAACCTCTGACCCGACAAGGGAAGGAGGAGGAGGGGGGTGAAAAAACGCACGAGGAAAGCTTTTGTTCCTCCTCCCCTCTCTGGTGTTCACGGTCGATTACCGAAAACAGAAGGTTCGATGCACTTGCACTGTCAATTAAATGTAAATACGAACAGGTCGCTCCGGTTCCAGCATGCATCAAGGACGGGATGGTGAATGTGCATTAAAGAAATGTAGACTCGTTTAGGTTTAGATAATGCAAATTTGGAACTCTGTGATGGTAAATGTGAAGAGAAACTGTCTAGAACCCAGATCTGGATCGCCAAAATGGGATTTATAAATTTGGGATTGAGAGAAGGTTGTATTACCAATCAACAGGACAAAGGCAGCTTCAACTTTTTGATTGTTTAGATGTGCTCAAGGGATGGTACCTTCTCCATGAATCCAGCTGCTTGGTTTACAGTACATCATCTTTCAGCATCATTTCCCATCTCTCTTTCTCTCTTAGATGTTTGATTTGAAACTTTCTATCCCTCTTTCAAGTCCAATATCCATTTCAGAATTGCGTTGACCTTTCAGAACTAATTAACCTCCTTAAGAAAGTCCTCATTTGTCTGAGGTCCTCATTATTACAATAAATAATAATAATAAAATAAATAATAAAAAAAATTACCACAGAACAACTTCAACATCGAAAGAGTCCGGAATGAATGAAAAAAAACAATGTATTGCTTATTTTCTTCACGCTGAACTTATCTGTTTTTCTCTGCCCTTTTCTCCTCCTCAAATTCTTCCAATATTCAGACTTCGATCTTTCTTCTGTTAATGTATTTCTTTCTGTTTTATGTTTAGTGAGATACATTCCGTAGACGGACCAGGGTTTTTTCGAATGCGCAATATAAAGCGAACGCTGGTGTCTTTCTCTCTCTCTCTCTCTCCCCAAGCAAATGGCAGATTACTAGCAATTTTCTACATGATCATGTGTCGTTATACAAGGAAGCGTGTCTTTAGCTCCTTTCTAACAACGTAATGCTATCCTCAGATGGAGGGAAAAACGCATAATGATATTTTGTCTGCCTCTCATCTTTCCGATGCCAGGTGACATTCCCCCGAAAAGAAGAAAAACAAAAGAAATAAGATATATGATTAATTTTATATTATTATGATTAGTTCTCCCAGTTATCGGGATGCGCGAGCACATTCTCTACAATTTATAGTGTTTTCTGAACACTGCTTTTGTTTCAGTATTGATTCAACCCGCTGCAATTCATCATTTAAATTGTTTTTTGTGACAAATACGTTCCGATCTCAAAAATTAAACTTTCAAGAACACGCAACACTGAATTATGTCCGCTTTCTTTCTCGTGAGCATTTTCTAGCGTGCTTTTTTTGTATCTGTTTTTACAGGTGGAGACTCGCAAAATTGTCTTGTTTACAATATTCGGACACTACTTGAAGTGCGCGGATAATAGAGTAGAAATTTATTTGTTGTTTTTAGGATAAAATCTGATCTTGTTCCAAATTCGTTATAAAGTTTATGTTATCCGAAATTTTTATCAAACGATAAAAGCGAATGATTATTAGTTAGTTGCTGTTAATCATTCGATTGTTTTGATTATTGAAATGTCTCGATCAATAATCAATCGATTATGTTCATCAGTTCGAAGTCCTTCCTCATATGAGCACCCTTTTGCTGATTCCAGCAAGCGTCTCACCCGTCTTTGGACTCTTTCAAGAAGTTCGAGATCTTTCTTTAGATGTGGTCTCCATACCTGGACTAGAAGTCCAAGTATGGTAACGCCATTGCTTTATAGACTGGGTTTATGATCTCCTTGGTTTTTCCAAAAAAATGTCCATTAAATCATCAATAGGACACCATGGGTCTTCCTTGCTGCTTGTCCTGCTCAGAGAACTTCACGACTGCTTGGACAGTTACCATTGTAATCCCAACTTGTATAAGCCATTTTGGGATTACCAACAAACCTTACCTTCTATATCATTAAAGCAACAACTGCCACTTTTCTGACCATACCTGAAGCCCATACAAGTTGTTCTGAAGGAGTCCTCTTCGACTCTGGTCATTCACCACTCTCCCGACTTTGATATCATCTGCAAATTTTGACACCACTTCTTGTATTTTCTTAATGGCACTTAAGAAAATCAAAAATAAATATCAAGCACTATTAGGAATTAAACGATCACTTCCTACGATGGAAGACATGATTATCATCTAATTGGGAATAAATATTATGGAATTTGGCTAAATAATTTTGAATTTCTCCACCCAGTGAAATGATGTTGCTCATTTTTGGGTTAAATGGGTTGAAAGTCCTCCATATGGCGTCCTCGTCACATGTAAGACTACTGCCAGCTGTACACATACCCACGCATCAACTGCACTCATCCGGCAGACCTTTCAGTCCAATGATAATCCTATTTCACTGTCATCCTAGTGTATATCTCTTTCAAACGTTGCGAAGTTATAGATTTAATTTGAAATTTTTATATGCCCATTTATTCTTTCACCTTAATACGTTAAGTGGGATGAAAAACCTTGCAACTGTCGGTGGATACCAATTAACTCACCAGCGAAGTGAAAGCAATCCACAATTTCTTCCCGTCCAGCCGGGACTCGAACTCCCACACCTTTTGCAAACCTCAGACAGTTATCTTAACTACCAAACCATTGCGAGAGCGCTGAGAAGTGGAGAAACCCAAGGTTATTCCCACTCATCAAACATTATTAATCACTCCAGCAGTTCAAACTGCATAACAATCCATTAACAGTTCAAACGAAAACGAGATTGATACGAAAGTGTTGTTATTGCTTTTATCGCCTCTGCTGTTCAACACGTATCCAGTAATTACAACCACGAACCCCCCAAAATAAGGAAAACATGCCCTGTTTGTATTATATCAAATATGTGGACTATAACTATCATATCAAAGATTAGAAAGTCTCCAAGTGTTTATTTAGCATACTTGAATCAAACAACTTCAGTTTTGCTGCGAGGTGTCTTCATCTGACACCTGTTTCTTCCCTTCCGTTTGGCAAACGTTCCACAAATATATGTATATCGTCTGCTAACGAACTACATTGTTGCACAGCCCAATAATACAGACAGAAATTGAAAATAAACACAACGGATGACACTCACACCACCAACAACGCTTGCGTTCTCTTCTGTCATACCTACGCAAGGGGGTGGGTTCTGGGGGGGCAGTTCGTTTAAGATGCCTGCCTGAACAAATATAAGTTGGTGGTGTGTTTAAACAACTGCACCACAATAGCGGTACTAGACATGGAAGATTTAGTAGCAAAAGCTGAACTCGTATATCTTCACTGTTAAGCCATTCACTAGCTCTGATAAGGATCATTCCTTTTGTTCCTGGTGACCATTTCTCTCAATCTTATCTCACTTGTAGTTTCCTCTCTCTGGTTCCGTGAATTTACGCTTATTGACCTCCCAGTAGTCGCAGTATTTCAACACTCCCGGTACTGATCGATTTTTTATGCTCCTATCTATCTATCCTAGAATACCAAAGTTTAGCTAAACTTCTATACAGCAAGAATCTTAGTGGAAGCGTGACGTCACAAGTTTCTAAAGTTCTCATCTAGAGTCTGTTGCTTCAAAAATCTGCTGTAAACAAACCAGGACTTTTATTTATATATTTCACACGAATACTCCTTCTCCTTCTTCATAATTTCAATTTTAAACAACTTCAACTCTTTGGATGTGAGCCAAAATATCTGTCATTTAATTGCTTTTTGAAAATCGGTGTAATAAAACATTAATTTGGCCACTCTTATTTAAATAAGACTCCGCAATGCGGTTTTATGCGTTTTCCAGTCCCCCCCTCAAGAATATCTTTGACACGAAAGGGAAATACGATATATATGTAGCTGAAAATATGCACCTGTAGTTATATTATTCACTAAATTACACGGATTTCAGTCTAATGGACTTACAATGTGAAATTCATGTAATATAATGTAGGTCAATGTGCGACCGGATCGCTCCATTATGAATATATAAGCCGAGCCTGTCCTTACCGATCGTAAGATTAATTATATTTCTTGAAACGAGGACAAAATTAATTTTAAAAATTAAAAAATATATATTCAATAGTTATGAACGCAATGATACAAAAATATCTGATTTCCAGTATATTTTCACTTGACGCATTAGCAAAAGCAGAAAATTTCCGATTTTCTTTCAATTAAATTTTTAGTTTTTATGGTGTTTTACAAAGTTCAAATTTAAAAGAATTTTTAAGGATTATTTAAATTTTTTTAAAATGTATCTTCAATTTTATTTTATTTTTATTTCAATTTTTAAATGAAGTTTTCCTTATACAATACGAAAAGTTGACAATTCTGTCAGAAACTATATGATAAACGTTAACTGAAGCGACGTTAAGCGAGGAACGATGTGCAAGCCTCTTCAGTTTGTCTCTTGCTGCTTTGTATTGGGAAATTTAACTGAACAAAGGCTGTAAAATCCGAAATAAGAACACGCCTCACCGATAACTAATTTTAGAGTAGTTTAAACTTCAATTCAAGCTGCCTAAGAAAAATAAAGACGTCTTCTTAACTTAGATATAAACATAACCAAACTGTGATGTAGTCGGTGACTATTGAAAATCCTATTAATAGCCGTAACGTAACAAACAGACTTATGTGCTGGCAAATTCCGTTGAAAAAAAAAAAAAAAAAAAAAAAAGAAAAAGCGTTGCAAGAAACGCATCGTCAGCACTAGTGCCGGTAAGTGTAACCTGATATACTTGTACACCCCCAGTGTGCGCCCAATTTCTGCCGTCTCCCTCGGAACTGTCTGCCGACAAGGATTTCGCCTTAGAGGTGGCGACGGGCAAAGCTGAGAAACACGTGCATATTTCTCGCACCAAACGAGGTCCAAACGTTCCTATTTACGAGTGGGCCCTGTTTATGCCAGGTCGTACTGGAGCTTCGAAAGTAGGTGGTAGGAAGAGGGAGAGGGGGGTAAAAGGGAGCGTGCAAGTCATGATTTAGTGCGTCATGTATTGTTGTAATGATGTCAAGTTGAAGGAGGTTTTACACGCACGCGAAGCAGCTCAGGTTCCTGTTTCTTAAAGGTTATACTCAAGAGGGAAAATGACAGTTTTATGAAGCCTAAAGCTGACAGATGTGCCGGGTTTAATGTTGCAGGTAGTAACTGCTGGATTATAGGTGTATACGTGTTTTATGCATGAGAACATCCCTCTATAATAGTATCAGCCAATATACGGTGTTTAAATTTTCTTTCTGACGTATACCGGATGTAAATAGAGCAGGCGCATCCTTCCCATGATTTCTGAATAATATTATGAAAAGCGCTTCCTTTAATTTCGAATTTAATTCACTTTATTATCGATTCTGTTTTAAACACACGTAATGGATTCATTTATAACAATTAATGGTAACAATAATGAAGCAACAATGAAATGTGAAAAATGACAATTTCACAATAAAAACAAAAACCAAAAGATCATTTGGTCTAGCTAAGAGCGCAACAATGAATTCATTTATAACAATTAATGGTAACAATAATGAAGCAACAATGAAATAGGAAAAAAATTACAATTTCATAATAAAAAGCAAAACCAGCAGATCACTTTGTGCAGCTAAGAGTGCAACGATGAATTCATTTATAACAATTAATGGTAAACAATAAGGAAGCAACAATGAAATGGGTAAAACGGCAATTTCACAATAAAAAACATAACCGAAAGAAAGATCGCTGTATGCAACTAGAACAGGTATTAGAAATAACAGTTCCAATTATAAAAGAACTGTTACTTTTGCATTTATAAGATTGTATTTTAATACCTAACTTATAACAAAGGACTCAGAGGTGCTTTGACTACTTTTGCTCATTATTTTCTTTCAGTATATAATATTTAGGATCTCTAGTGGTGAATTATTTTCTGATACTGGGAAATAAAATACATTTTAATTAAAAACAATTCTGGTTGTCAATATTCAGTAATATAAGTGATAATAAGCATGAACCACGGTGAACATTAGTGCTGCCATCTGGCGAATAATTAAATAATGAATTCTCATAGTTATTCATGATAAATATGAAATAATCCTTACATATGAAGTTAGCCAATACAAATTGTTTGATAATAATATGCGCGTTAACCAAAATAGGAGAATTTCAATCGGCCATTTTATTTTCCCGATTTACAGAAACTAATAAATCGAACAGATACTCTAAAAGGAGGGTTTAGACTCTACTCTTTCTTTCTAAATGTATGGAATTCAGCAGTTGCCTCTAAAAACACGACCTCAGTCTATTCTTGTCCTTTCTCTAGGCATGGATGATTTAAAATGACCACTAGATGACACACGAGAGGGATATTTCGAAGACTCGCATTCATGTGGCCGTTCTTTCTTTTCTTTTTTTGTGCGTGTGGTTCTTTTTTTTCTTTTCCCCGGCTATGTGCATTTTCCCATATAATCCACGGACGTCAGCGACACAAGATCGCTCTCCACCAAACGGAGCATGACGAATGTTCTCTCATCGGTTCGGCAGCTGTTGAAGTTTTCGCCGACATCTAGTGACAGGTCAGCCGACCGGTGATCTCTGGCAACCCGACGACAGTCAATTGATGTCGAGGAGTTGTGGAGGTGCCCAATTCTTTCTCCCTCTCTCTCTCTCTTTTTCCTCCCCTTCCCTTGCGTGTCTCAGGCGAACGCTGTCTCACACTATCGTCCTTTGTCTATCCATCTCTATGGCCTGAATCACTTCGGCCGTGACAGATTGTCATATTCTTCGCAATAATTCGTCCAGAAGAAGCCCACAGTACGAAAGCTGTACGTAGGAAACCGTCATCTGTCGTTCGAAGAAGCGGACAAATCGGTTCTGACAGCCACAGTTAAGCCTAAAGGTGGACGAACAGTGTGATTCCATATAACTGCGATACATCGATAATCCTTTCCGGACAGAGTCTCTCCCCATTTTTGCCGTTAACTCCGGGGTCAAAGGTCATCACAAGTCCCAGTGGTTGCGTGATAACAACAGTGCTGATTGAAATGATTCGGAAACTTTTGTTGGGGAACTGTAGATACAAAAGCGCTTCGATATTAAAATCTAGAAAATGTAATAGCTCGAATTTGTGTAGCGCGCGCTAAATAAATAAGAAGTCAAGTCGGCAACAAACTTGATACAAATTCAATTATTGAGTTCAACGCCTTTTTCTTAAATTAGAAAACAGACATCCTGCCTGTTAGGACTGAATATTATATATCTAATATGCCATATCGATCAGGTTGTGAACGAGACAAGTACTGCTTGAGAAAACGGAACTTTCAGGCGTTCCCACGTACATGATCACTTGTGACTGTTGGGTTTATTTTTGCTGTGGGTATTGCGCTTTTGAAACAAGCGCGGTATAAATCTAAACCTCCATCAGATGATGTTAAATGAGATGGAAAAAGCAGAGAAGTTCAACTGTTCTAATGATGACTTTCTCTCAATCGCAACGTCAGTTGCCTAAACTCCTCGAAATAATGATTCTTGTCTAAAATCGTCCGTACATAATCGTACTAGATAAAACGTATTCTGAAAACAGAATCTTCTTCCCTCTGGAACTTAAAGAAAAAGAGCGTACCTAAATACAATTTGTCTCAAAGCAAAACTCCTCATAACTCGCTTGGATCCTGAAGAGCGTGCTGAAAATATTGAGGAAAACTTTTCCGAGGGATTCGCCATTAATATTGAAATCACGAAAATACTAGTAAACAAAAAGGTTGCTGTATGAACTTGAAATGGCCATCGACAACTTACATTGGATTCCTAAGAGTCTAAATAATTTTAGGAGATTTCAATCTGCCCCATATTGCTTTGGATTCCACTTCACAAAATAATCGAACGGAAATGCTTATAAATATCGAAAATAAAACAAACCAATTATAATACTGACACTGCACCATCCTGTTTTAAGTAGAGAGGGACCAAATCCCTGCTAACTCAGTTGAGGAATAAATATAATTGGTTAAGAGATTCTATTTCTTCTAAAAATGATCTTCGGCCTTTCTGTAATTATGTTGGCTGTCCGATTACATTATTGAATCATCTATAATGGCTCAACTTCTCGACAGATTCTTTCCTACAGGCGTCTCTCAAGGCTCCTCCTTAGGACCACTACTGCTCAAAATTTACACAAATGACCCAACCAACCCGGCTCCGGACTTAAATGGTCCCAAATACCAACAGAGGTCCACATTCGGACAAGGAGAACTCCAGCTTGGTGCCCTTTCAGTCAACAGTTGTCGTACCCTGTGTCTCCTGAAACCTAAACAAAAATGAAATCAAGATTAGTGGTAGAGGTAACCAGTGAGTTCGACCTTCTATCCATACCTTACACGAAAAATAGCAACAGCTGGAGGTTCTGAAAGAGAAGAAGACGTCAAAGGCGAAACCATGACAACAAATACGACTCCTTCTCCAATTTACTAGCATAAGGGCTAGCGGCTGCACTTCGTTGTTGACCCCAAAATTAGTTTCCGTACAAGGGAAGATATACGGAATGTCTATTGATCTCCTACTGCCAGTACAAGTTGTAACCAGTTTACGATACCATAAAAACAGTTATAAAAGTCAGTTCCATATATAATAATGTTCTCACATGGGTTAAATGCTCTTCTTGCTTGTCTTGTTTACACACTATAAATTTCTGTGCCGGGTAGGGAAAAAGGTGGTTGCGGTTGGCAACAATATCTTCTTCTTGTGGTACGTATTAGTGGGCCATCTGATAGCGAGAGAAAGAAAGAAAGAAAAACTTTCCAGAGATGTGCCTTTCTTTAGTCTTAGACAGACGAAGATAGCAAAGGTAAATATTTTTACTACACAACGAAGACATTGTTCAGACAGCTTCCTGCGAGGCTAGCACAGACGAGGTATTTATCTCTAGAATTATTAATGGCCGATAGTGCCCACTTCGGTAGTTCTAATATTTGCTTTTGCGCGCAATGAGGGGGTGAATGGGGGGTCTGCACTGGCTGTTAAGAGCCGGCAGGATTACGACCACATATTATGTTCGTTAGATGGAACATACACACACAGGAGTGATGTTTGCTGATGTCGGTTTTCACAGGGAACGACAGCTTTCTCGCAACTGAAGGGGGTTAGAGTTGACCCCCCTTGTAGTGAAGTATCCTTAACACCTGATGTGTTCAACTAAACGTGGTTTATTGGGCTTGCAGATTTATTCCATTAGTACAGGGTTTTGGGCCATTAGCTTCGTTAAATTAAGCTTCGGTTGACCTTGGCTGTGGTGATAATTTCGTCATATCCGCATTGCGGTGCAGTATGTATAGTTCGCAGCAAAAATATAGCAACTCGCGGTCATAAACAGTTGTGATTTGGATTTTATAGGAGATCGTTGGTGTTCTAGGCCAAAATTTAGGCTATTAAATAGTACCGGAATTTCAGTTGACCGTGGTTCGAGTGCACGTGACTGCTAAATATGGTAGCGTCCTTGTATCCTTTACTTTTTTTTAAAGAAAACAAGGACGCTACCCTGTGTGGACGTTCTGCAGTATAGACAAAAGTTTTATTTGATTATTTTAATTACCTAAACCTCGTTCTTGAGTTTCAGCTAAAGGGTCTTGGCTCGCTCTCTCTTCAGTTCAAGTTCCTCTTCAGATAACTTTGTACACTTCTGGCCATAAAAAATTGTCTCCGGATAGTTTGTTTCGAGGTCCTTAATCGTTAGACTTAGTTTTTCTTTCGATATCCTTGAAAATTCTTAAAGCTCTGTTTTATGCTTGCTTACTTCATTACTTCTCCAGATCTCTTCAACATCTCTGTTTCTTTCCTTACATTGCAGCAGTTGGTACAATATAACTTACTTTCCATATACCTCCATTCCAGCTTGACATCCATCGAGCTGGAATGGATATATTCCAGTTCCTGATCTGTAAAATTTGCAAGTACTTGTATAATGCAATGGTCCAATCTTTCGAACTAATGACAATTCCAAAGTTTCTTCCACTTTCCTTCTAAAATACTCAGATTCTCCTTTAAATCATTGGTAAGCTGCAAAGTCAAAGAGGACCATATTTCCAGGAAGACCCATCAAAAGTTAAAACATTTAAAACCACGAAGTAGTTCAAATTAGCCGCATTGAAAATTTGCACGTACCCTTGAAGGCAAGGATTTCTACTAAAGTTGAAATTTCCAAGGGGGGGAAAGCCTTGTCAGCATTTATTAGTACTGAAATATTCCATTGATTGCGAGATTAGTTAATCACATGGTTCAAACTTCGTTTCTGATGATGAAGCAGTCCGTACGATCACGTGACTTTGATGATACAATCCATCCTTGTGGTTAGAAGCTTTACTAAAGAAAGTTGTGCGTCTGTAATGAGGAATTCTGAGAAAAAGAAATTGTTTTCTTCCAGAATGGACAGCGATTTCGGTTCTCTCAATCTATATGGAGGATTTACATTACTATAGCGAATTTCCTTTCTGGCTCCGATTTTCCACATTACCTCACAGCTTACCCGAATAAATTGAAACAAATTTTGTCGATTTAAAAATAGAGGATATCTTGGTATTTATTCGTTCTGTTTGAGACCAATCCTATGAAATATCTCTTTCCTCCATATAGTTCATCTGAGAACATTTTCTTCTCAAACATAGGCCTAGCAAGTTGGCACTGAAGTCGATATTTTCGTACGAATCGTCTTTAAAATCTTAATAATACTAAGAGGAATGTCTTCAAAGGACTCATATCCATCAGCCAACCTTGAAATTAACGAAGAATCCATACAAATAAATACTTTAAAAAAAAACACAATTCGCTATATCTAATATATTTAATTTATTTTTAATAAGCGCAAGTGTAACTTTAATCGTTGACCTACTATACGTATTCTGGTAAATTTCATTTTTAAAGAAAAGCGTTGATGAAAAAATAAAGTAGAAGCTCTGAAGACTACTGTAATAAGGGGAGTTCTTTATAAGAGACCACGGTTAATCCGAAAAAAAAACAAAAAAAAAACATGACACTAGTATCTTTCTTCACCCCTCCCCCCCGATATAATAGTGTTCCCCCCAACAACTATAAGTGGCACTAAAAAACCATTGAATCAAAGCTCTCCATGGGCCCCTCCGGCAAATACATTATTTATACGACGTTGTCGCGCGTTCCTTTGTCTTTAATTTTATTCCTCCCAGAAAATTTATAGTTTAGCTTTCACTTGCTAGACGGAGACTGTATCGCTGTTGGAGCAAAGGAAGAAAAGAAAACTATAAATTTTCCAGAGCAATGCCAAGGAACACGAAGGACGATGTCTCAAAAAATCTTGTCGCATCAAGACTATTAATAATCCTGCCGCACGCGAGGATTTTTTTTTTTTTCTTCTGATTCCCCGAGCTTTAAAAAAAAATGAACAGAAAAAGCGCAGTTGTCATGGTAACGAGAGAAAGCAGTGGTTTAGTTTGAGAAAGACAAACTTAAAGTTGGAAGTCCTAATAGTAGTGTATTTTTTATGTGATGTAAAGGTAAAATCGCGGCACTCTATTAACTTAGGGAATCTGATGTTACCTAAAAGGACCGAGACATAAAACGATACTAACAGAAAAGTGGGTTTGCAACCCTCCCCCCCTTTTCCCTCTTCTCGTCGAGGGTTTTAGCCCATTTTTTTTTTTTTTTTCTTTTCCCTTACGTTCCAGTCCACGATGTTGATGAGATTAACCGGAGTTATTTGGAAGTGTTTTTGACTTTGGTCAATCCCTGGTGCTTTTTATTTTATTTATTTATTTTTTTCTCTATCTTTATCGTGTTTAGAGTACCGTGTAGTTACTCTACTGCCATCTTGTTCGTTGCCAGTGATGCTTTAAAGTTAACAGATTAAAAACACACGAAAAAGAAAAAAAAATGTCATTAAAACTTAATTTTCGTTTCATTTTAACTCAAACGTTTGCTTAAAACATATAAATTCACTTACGCATGCGCAGAATCAGAACAGGATGTGTCGTTGATTCTGCGCATGCGCACCTGGACTTTCGTACTCGTGATGAATTATGTGCATGCGTGATAGGGCTATTGGCAGGCTACCATTTATCAATGGATAATAAGCTCTTCAGCTAAGCTTTATGAATGAAAGTCTTTCTCTGATCTGGTACAGGATTAGTTAACAATTTGGTTTTCTCCTTTGCTGGAAAGATTTTCTCCTTCATTGCGAAAAAAAAAAAAAAAACCTGTCGTTTGAAGAGAGGTGCTAATAACGACAGAATAAGTTAGGGTGATGAAGCATTTTATTCAGTTTTTCTCCACAGCATTAATTTTCATCGGAGTTATCATTTTCAGTTAGAAATCGGTGAAACCGATTTGCTGATGCTGCGAGATCGATATTTAATATCTAATTCGTTTACTTTTATTATTACGAAGATAATTGTGTATTCTTTGTGACTGCCTAAGAAGAAACGCTCGTTTCCAAACATCGGTAATAAATAGAAGAAACTGCGTCAGCTGTTTACAACTTTGTATCCCGAAACGAGATTTGTTCGCGTCTACAAGACATTACCCGAGTAAAATGAATTATTTATTTAATAAAGAAATATAAAAGGATTAAAGTGAGGCAAAATTAAATTAATTTTTAAAAGTTGTGTTAATTTTTGAGAAATTCTCTTTCTACTGCCTTGTATGTACAGTTACCATGGCTATGAGCATTACTGCCACGTAGGTAGAAAAAGTAAACACTGCCCATGCGCAATATGTCTGTTATACGCCTAATTGTTCTGTGCGGGTCTAGACCTAATAGCTGAAATTCTAAATAAAAGTCAAAGACATTGCGCATGTGCACATGCGCAATATGTATATTATGGTCACTTGTTCTGTGTGTAGGCCTAATAGCTGGAATTATAAAGAAGCCTTCGTTCTTTCTTTGATACACAAAACGCATTGTGATGGTACATAAGGACCCAAAAAAAAAAAAAAAAAAAAAAATTGAAATAACAACAGTCTTTTGTATTTAACCCAATCCCTTAAATGGCATGTCACCAAAACAGTCATATCAAATCGTGAAGGAATGCGTGATGCTCTTTTTTTTTATGGCCAACACGAAAATGTTTATTGTCCGTTTCGTAATTCGCGAGGAGACTCTCGAGATGTGACAAGATTGATGACAGAAACGTGAATAAGTTCCAAGCAACAATGAGCAAAAAAAAAAAGCAGACGAAAAAAAAAAAAAACGCAACAAATAAAATAATAAAACGCATTGTTTACGTAGTTGAGTGGGTATGTGTTGGATGTATTGTTGCGACAACAAGTTAAACAAAACAAAACAAAAAAAGGAGGGGGGGGAGGAATGCGAATTCAAGGCGCCCGACGAACACCACCTAGCGGTGTCTTTGTGGCAGCTGCAACTTTCAGGGTGGTCAGTTATTTCAAGATTAGAGGTAATTACTGTAGCAGCCATCGTTTGCGAAGAGAGAGAGAGAGACACACAGAGCGTGCTCTTCCCGTCTCGAGCTTAGTCGACTGCTAAACCTCGTGTGTCAGCCCACAGTAAACACGTTATAATGGCTGAAGAACCGCTCCCAGCTTTGTTGATGCAGTGTCGGTGGAGAGTGTTTTGTTTTTGTACGCGAACGGGGTGAACTTCGGTAAGCAGATGGCTCCGGAATTAACTCCGATGATGGTACTGCGGCAGCTGCTAAGAGACAAATACTAAATAAACATAAACAGCGAGTAATAGTGTCGCGGAGTTGACTACTTCTGTAATGAGACTGCCTCCTCCTCCGTGCTCGCCTGTGCGTTGTTGAGGATTGCGATAACGATCCGTACTCTTTTGTTCAAATATTTCTCCACCACTCTTGGCTAAGCTGAGCCAGGTAAACCCAACTGTACAATCCTGCGTAGTTGCACGCGTAATTAGTTCTGGCACAATTTCGCCTTTCTTGCCCGCTACTTCAATTATTACTTTTAATAACAAATACGAATACAGGAGTTGGAGACAGTTTCCATGGTGTTGCAAATATAATTGCACTTTTGGGATATGGCCGCTCCACGCGTTGTTCGTTATTCGACTCTTCTGAGATCGGGTCGAAGATATTTACGATTTTTTTTTATGAAACCCCCAAACACGAGAGGTTTTAGAACCTTATAGTATTTAGTACCGTGCATAGATAGAAGGTGAAAGATGGTTGTTGACATTAACTCGAACTTCTGTAGATTGTGATTTTCAGGAAAGACATGTGAAGGAAGGTTGTTCCAAAACACGGAAGTTAAGGAATAAATGAGGAAGGTGAAAAGTTGGTTCTGTTAGTTTGCAGATGGACAGTAAAAGGATGTATTGTTGGACTGCTTTGGAAGAGAGAGAGGGAGTTATAGAAGCCAATTCAGAAGAACAGTGCCCATGGAAGTGTCAACAGAAAAGGCATGCAGCAAAAACAGAACGTCTATGAAACAGAATGTAGAAACTCTGTTAGAGACAAGTCATTAATTAACCTAACTGCCCTTTTTTGAATGGAATCTAGAAGCTTGAGAGATGTCTTGGGGACACCGCCCCAATTGTGGGAACAATATTTTTTTAGATGCAGAGGAAGCAATATTTGTATAATGTCCTTGTGCCAAGAGAGATTAGAAGTCAGGGTAATCCCCAAAAGAGATGTATCATTTTGCCTAGAAATCGGAGTGTCACTAAAGATAAGCATAGGAGCAGAAGAATCCTTTTTGCGAGATATAAGACAAGACTGAGTTTTAGAAGGGTTGAAATCAACTAAGTTGTCTTTGCCCCACTGGAGAATTACCTGAAGATCGGCATTTAAGGAATTGGTAGCAGATCTTCGAGAAGTTGAAGCTGATTGAGCAGGGCAAGGTTTCTTAAAATGGAAAGTGCAATGCAATGTGCTATCATCAACAAAACTTTGGATAGGATTTCTGGTCAGTGGAAGAAGGTCATTGATATACAAGAGGAAAAGCGTGGGAAAAATAACAGAACCTTGGGAACTCCAGCACATCACCCGCAGTGAGCAGTCAGAGAGAAAAGTGGATACTCAATTACAAAGAACAGTCGGGAAACCATAAGGTGGAAGCTTATTTAAAAGACCTTTATGCCAAAGACAATCGAAAGCCTTTGAGATGTCAAGAGCAACTGCTTATGTTTCACCGAACTTTTCCATTGAATTAGTCCATAGAGGGATAACATAAGCCAGAATATCACCAATGGATCGACACTGACGGAATCCATACTGGCGATCTTTGATCAGACGGAAGGTTTCTAGGTAGTTTTAAGAGTTGGCGGTTAATTGATTTCTCCATTACTTTAGAAAGAGTAGAAGTAATTGCAATGGGACGATAATTTGATGGGAGGGATTTGTCACCCTTCTTGGGAACTGGCTGGATATGAGCAAATTTCCAAGCAGAAGGAAAAACACCTTTGGAATAAGAAAGTGAAAAAAGGCGGCAAAGAACAGTAGTAAGTTCAGGAATACCATCAGGACCTGGAGCTTTCTTAGCATCAAGACTGTTAGAAATCCTCCTGACATCCTTTCGACAGAAGACCACAGGAAGCATTGAATTGAGCGTGCTGGAAATAGTGGGAGGTGTTCTACCAGGATCATTAATACGTGGGTTGGAAGAAAAATAAGATGCTAGCAGGTAAACCTTTTCTTTGGCTGAAGTGGCAACCAAACCATCTGGCTTTGACAGATACTATTAACTTACTTTTTATTTTATTCGCAGATTATTTTTTTTATTTAATTATTTTTATATTTACGATTACTTTCAGTTAAAAAAAAAAAATCTATCCTTGTTTCCGAACAAATGAGGTACTGGTTATGCTATTTTGCTAAGAAATATTCCAATAAAGACAACTTAAGGAGATATCCTATAAGCCAATTTACAGTTTTCACTTTTATATAATCCTAAAGGAATTATCTCCCTTCGAGCGTCCTTGTGTTAACGTCACGTGCCCACACTTATGATTAGATAGCGTCGACTACGTGCAACGTTTTTCCCACTTGGCGATCCCCAACATCAATTAATATATTCTTCTCAATCTCTTATCTCATTAGCAATTCTAAGTTATTTCTTTATATCTCCATTCACATTTGTGAACTTAAAACACAATTTATACACCAAATCAAACTTTGTATGTTTATGCCATTTAAATAAAAACAAAGAAAAACAAAACGCAATGAATTTAAATGTTACATTCGAAACTTCCAATTCCGATGCAAACTTCTGCTTCGAGCATGATTTTAATAAAAATTTAAATTCGGGACATCTTTAAATGTATTAAAAAAGCACAAAAATGCGAATTAATTCATCGAAGATACCTGTAATAGCCATAAATTCAGTACTCAGTGTTTGATCGTTCAGAATAAGATATGTAAATAGAAATTTTGTTGATAATGGTTATACACGTTTCTTTTTTTCATTTCTTTTCTATTTTTGCCACAGAGCCAAGGTATGTATATAATTTTGATAAGAGAGAATGAGCAAAGAAGCAGATTTTCACGCCTGCGCATTGAATATAGTGAGGTTAATGATGTTAAAGCTAATGTGGAATTTTCTGTTCTCGAGTTTCAATATTTGGCGCATGCGCAATAGCGATCCAACCGTGCGTCATCAATCATTTGGCGCATGCGCAATAAACGATGCGCCAGTTGATATAATTGTCATCAATCCGAGTAGGTGTAATTATTATTAATTCGATAAACTTTATTATTAAAAATAAAAATAATAATTATTATTTTTAATCGCTTCTAACTTTTAGAAGGATGACAAATCGTCAATTTAAACAAGCCGCCTATAATAAAAGTCCAAATGTTTTTGTTTTTTTATTTATTAGATTTCAGAATGAAGCCCAGCAATCATGGTTGGATTCCAACCATGATGTTTAAAACCAACTGGAGATTAGCGGCTAACCTGAAACAAAGTAGATTCTGAAGAAATCAATAGAGTGGGATTTTTATAAATCTCAATAATTTCGACTCATTCAAGGGGATCCTCTCGGGATAGTATTCTCCCCACCCTACCCACTACTAACTACCTTTAATTTCTCAAGATTATGGAAATGTAGTTTCCAAATATCTCTTTGGCTGTTGTAGGACAAGCCAATTTATTATCGGAATGATTTATATCCCACGTAACGTTGTTATATAAGCGAAAAAGATTATAGTCTCTCCACCTTAAGCTTTCATGGAAACCTCTTCGGAGATTTGGCTTCAATTCCAGTGTTCGGATAACAATCCAAACCGAGATTTCAGCAAAGAAACATTGATCGAATTATTTCAAACTATCTGGGATCTCTCCCAAGTAGTTATATTACGATTATAACTCGAAATTTATAAACAAAAAAAAAAAAAAAATCCAGAAAATGTTTATCCCTCCATTGAGAGAACCATCTTAAAGACGAATAGCCATGCAGGTAACATATACCCAGGTAGCCCACCGAAGAATAAATTCTTATTTTAGCAGTGTCCACTCACATCCCTGTAGGAAAATAAGAAATGTATTCTGTTTCTTTGTTTTTTTGCCCCCTCTGTCCGTAGAAAAGACCTAGCAGATGATATACGATTCTCTAAAGACGTTCTTAGCTCGTAATTCCACTATTATCTTACGTTTATCTTAAAACCAACATTAGCCAGGCTTACTGTAAGCATTTCAGCAAGCAGAAAAAACGTCTTTATTTTCTGGAAAATCTTTGCTTTGTTTGGGATCCCTCGTGTGCCTTTGTTTCGAGTTGTTTTACTTGGTCTTTATATAAATTCGAAGATGGAAAGAGAGAGAGAGAGACTGTTTTATCACTCCGGGAAATAGAAATAAAGATGAATTTGGAGAAATGCGAAATGGTGGTGGTTTGCTGTAGTAAAACAAAAATCTTAAGAAAGCAAAAACCGAAAATACGAAGCGACCAGTGAGGGATATGAATTACATTTTGTTATGGGGGTTTTAGATTTTGACATCCAAAGTAAGACAAATGCAAAAATGAAATGAAAAACTACCACCATCCAAATGGCTTGTGTATGTGTGTGCATATGTTTGTAACAACGCGAAGAACAAAACAGGAGAAGTGAACCGTACGAAGTTTCTGCGCAGTGATGTATTGCTGTTGATACAAAACTGTCAACACACTCACGAGCAATGCTGGAAGACAGAAAGTGTAAGTTTCTACTTCGCGCTCCGCTGAGAATGATGAGACGCGAAGTACAAAGAACAGCACAGAAACACGAATATGCTTTTGCATACGGGGGGGGAGGGGGGGGAGTATCTTAAGAATTGGGTCAGGTAGAGAAGTTTTTGAGTACAGAAGACCTATATATTTTTCTTAGTTCTACTCTCCTGTCTTCAGATACTTCAATACTGTACATTGTAAGAGCAAAACTACCGAACCCCCTCACAAGTATTGGGTACAGCGCCGGAAATCTCTTTAGGCATGCGTATCGGTTCAGACAGCGATAGAAATATTTTTCGGTCTGCCTGTGTAGTGGCAGTACTTTAGAACCGAATACGGATCACGAATCTTTCATTAATTGTGAACTCTAGAACAGTCGGTGTTCTGGAGTGACGAATGTGGCCATACAATGTTTGGTTCCGACGAGCTTGTTTGAGCGTGGAGTTTCCCACAGAAATGCTTCCTGTAGGCATGTATCTCTGGACGATAAAGTTTGGAGGAGGCGGTCTGAAGATATGGGACTGTTTCGGCTGGGTTTGGACTTGGTCCGTTGGATTTCATGGTTTCAGGCACTAGTATCTTTGTTGCGGGCTCCAGGGGTTCTCTCCCCAATTGCACGACAACATTCGGTCACATAGGACTGGTCTGTGATATTGACGTCCAAAAGTTGAACTAGCTGACTCATAGCGCGGACCTCAATCCATTGACCACCTTTGAGATGAATTGCAGCACCAGATTAAGTTGCGGCCAAAACATCCTTCTTTCAAACCGGCTCTAGCTGCTGATTTTCGAATTAAAATGGAGGCAAATTTAGGGCGACATCTAATGGAAGCTGATAGAAGATGCCCAGGAGGTCTGTTGCTATCATGCAGGCCAAATGTGGGCTTAATATGTGTTGGATTTTTGAATTAAAACCCCAGCTACTTCCATATCCGGATACGTTTCATCGTCTAGTGCAATTTAACATGGAATTATACAGCATAAATATAATTATATTATTCTAATTTCTATATTGTTCTTAGCAAAGTTAAAATAGCGCTTCTGATTTGTGAAAATGCTTCCGGTTTTAGAGCTTCCATTTCCGGATTTATAAATTATCTGAATTTATACTTCCACTTTTATAACTCTCACTTCTGATTTTATAATTTTTACTTCCGGTTTTGAGACAGACTCAAAAATAGTAACCAAAAATGCATATGCACTGGCTGTTTCGTATTATTCCTATAATTTTCCCTTTTCACACCGTCATTAATCCCCCTCCCCCATAAATCAAGAGTACAATAAATAAATAAAGCATTAGATAACGCGTATTATGATAACTTCCTCCTATACTTTTGCTTATTTGAAGGAAACCCATTCATTTAAAGAGTAGCAGTATAATACGTGAACTATACTCATGTCCAGTTATTAATCTAGAACTCTGTTTCTCTTCGTTGTCCCTTTATCTTTTTCTAAAGAGATATGTTAAAAGAAAGTCATTTCTCATCTGCACGGAGCCCTACCTTCAAGAAAGATAGACAGCTAGCCGCTAAGGAAGTTGTATTAAGCACAGCAGTGAGAGAAACCTTCAATGCAACAAAAAATGCCACCGGAGCTTTACTACAGATCGAATACTACACGAGATTTTTTTTTCTTTTCCTTTTTCTTGAATGGCCAAACCGTGTAGAGAGAGCTACCTTGGCTTGTTGACTAGACACACCTATTGACTCGGAGTGTTGGATTGAGAATGTTGGAAACCGATAGCCGTGCACAGGCAACGACCTAGAAACTGCGAATAAGAAACTCAGACAGCTGGATAAAGAGAAACAGTAAAAAAAAAAAAATGAAAGGATGAAGAAAGATGAAATACTTTCGGGCAGACGGAAAGAATGGAAAGAGAATAAGTAGGGGAAAGTGCTGAGGGAACGGATTGAAGGGTGATTATGAGAGAGAGAGAGAGAGAGAGAGAGAGAGAGAGAGAGAGAGAGAGAGAGAGAGAGAGAGAGAGAGAGAAGGGAAATAGAAAGAGAGAGAGAGAGAAGGGAAATAGAAAGAGATAATGGAAAGGAAGAGAAAAATGAAAGATTGTAAGAGGAGGAAACAAGAGAAAGATATAGATGAGTGATGATAGAGAGAAAACGAAGATAAAAGATTGTAAGAAATTGGAGGAGAAGAGAAAGATAAAAGAGTGTAAGAGGTTATACCAGGTTGGATGGACTTGTAAGCGGTTGGAGGAGAAGAGAAAGATAAAAGATTGTAAGAGGTTAGACAAGATGAGAGATGGGAGGAAGAAGAGGAAGATGAAAGATTGTAAGAAACTGGAGGAGAAGAGAAAGTAGGAAACTGGAGGAAAAGAGAAATTTATTAAGAAACTGGAGAAGAAGAGAAAGATAAAAAAGATTGTAAGATGTTATACGAGGTTAGATGTACTTGTAAACGGTTGGAGGAGAAAAGAAAGATGATGAGGGATAGGAAAGAGAAGATGAAAGATTGTAAGAGGTTGTAGAAGAGAAAGAGGGGAAGTAATTTTAAGAGGCTCGAGAGAGAAGAGAAAGATGAGAGATGATTTTAAGATATGCGGAGAGAGAGAAATATGGAAATGTAGGAAATCGGGAGTGATAGAATGGCAACGGGAGATGGGGAAAGGGGAAATTGATAAAGCAACTTTCATAAAAAAAAAAAAAAAATTGAACAACTGTGAGAGAGAGATAAGTAGAGTGAGAAATATATGGACTGAGATAGATTGAAGATCGGTGGAATGTTAAAAGGAAAAAAAGAATGTACAACTGTTGAAGAGATAGACGAGAAGGATGGGTGATTGTAAGGGATAGGGAAGGAGAAGGGGAAAATGAGAGATTGTAAGAGGTGGAGAGGAGCAGATAGAAAAATGCTAGAAGAAAGTTAAGGGATGGTGAGAGAGGATAGCGACAAGAGCAGCTACCACGAGAAGAAAGAATTCGATAACTAATGGAGAAAAGAGAGGGAGGAGGAGGATGGTGGAGAGAATGGATGAAAAGACAGGAAACAAAGATATAGAAGAGAAAGTACAATTGATAGAAAGAGGGAGGATGCAAACTCGTACGTGGAGCAAAATCAGTGAAGTGTAACCAAACAGCCCGGATAAATCTCGCACTCAAAAGGATAATCTGGTCATCGTGCTAATCTCATTAAAACAAGTGTACCTTCGAAGTAGCCCTTCAAAGGCTAACGCACAATCACGATGCCTTAAGAGAATGGCGTCACGCTCGCGGTGAGTGACGCGCGCAAAGATTCTTTTCCTTAAACTTTCTCGGCAGTGCGGGCACAAAGAGTGAGCGAACTGTAAGAATTGATGACATCGTGTTACGGAAGTGGACATTGCCAGATCTACAAGGTTAAGAACACGCCGCGATGTAATGAAGAAACGCTTTAGGCTGCCACGTGCCACTTAAGCTATTGTTAACACGCCCTCGGTGGCGCGCGCTTTGTTATGCAAATGTTATTGTTGACACCCAGCCACGAGGTCCTCAAATAATCTGCGAAGCGGCCCTTTTTTATAATTAGGCGTAGCACACCGGAAAGGATGAAACTTATTAGCAATCTCGGTGGTTGGCTGCGAACCTGGCACGCTGCCACCACAAGATGCACGCGCAAATAGGGGTTGGCGACTGGCTGCGAGTTTAGTTCCATCTTACGGTTTTAAAGTCGCGGTTATTGAATGAAAGGAAAGGTGACGCGCAGGGTGCTGCGTACGCTGACCCTAAATGAGCGCAGACCCGTGGTAATAACGCCCACAGTTGTAAACTCGATAAACATTTTGTTTACTTAAAGGACCGCGGTGGAGTGGCCGATTTCGCTTAGCTTGACGCGCTCTACACGATGTGGCGCATTTTTCTCTTCGGCAACTCCTCGTGCCGCGCTGCTGGGCTGAAATTTACAGAGGCACGCTGCAGCTGATGCATCCGACAAAGAGACACACATCGCGTCATTGACACACTCTTGCAGACAGGCAAAAATAAAAATAAATAAAGAAAAAAGTTATTTCGCCGCGGTATAAAACCTGCAGGGGTTCTGCCGCTTCTTTTTTTCGTGTGTCCATGCACCGCGACTTTTTGACTACTCCGTTGTCAGTGGCTCGATGCCGACGACTGTCACTCCGAATCATGCGTGCCGTCTCGTCAGAAGGGCGATGAGAAGTGACTGTTGTTCGCCCGTCACGGCTCGGCTGAGGGCCACTTTGAAATTTCGTCTTTCTCCTCAAAGTTCAGTTCGCCAGCGGATTCTGAAAGTAGCTATTGAAGGTCCGATTCTGTCCACCCCAACCTCACGGTCTACTGGACGTCGTGTCAAGTCAGGAACATCCCATCTGTGGTTACCCCCACCCCGTTAACTGGCCCTTTATTCATTTCTGCCCCTCTCTTGCCCGAAGCTGCGCAACTGCAAAAGGCAAAAAGATTTGTTTGTAAAAATCTCGTGGTTGGCCAACTGGTTCTGGTAAAAAGCCGCTCTGCATGAAGGGACAGTGGGGGAACCTTCTCATTGTGTTTATCCAGCTTCTCCCCAAAGGAAGAGTATTATTAAAGGAGACAACTCGCTAACAAATCAAAAAATTTTCAACCCTTATTGTTGTTTTCAACTCTTATTGTGGTGGGATGGAGTAGACAATAGATCCAACTCGTCTGAGAAACACATCGGATGATTTAAATTTGGCTTCGAATACTACATTCTGAAATTAAATAAAACTCAATCGTAGAAATTGTTTTTCTACGATTTTAGAGGGATAGAAGATAGATGGAGGGATAGAGATAGAGAGATGGGGGCAGAAAGGAGAAAGAAAAATGAGGTGGAAAGAAAGAGAAAAGAAAAGAGAGGGAAATGTAATAAGAAACAGAAGAGAAAGAAAATGAAGGAAAGAAAGGAGATACAGAAAAAAAGAGAGAAGAATAAAGAAGGATTACTGAAGAAAGAGATATATATATATATACATAATAAATGAAGGAAAGAAAGGAGAAACGGAAGAAAAGAGAGAAGAATAAAGAAGGAAGACTGAAGTGAGAGAGAGAGAGAGAGATAAAAATGAAGAAGAAAGAAAATACTGTACATAAAGACAAAAGAGAGGAGAAAGATATGAAAGAGGAAACGAACAGAACGCACGAAAAGAAAGATAAACTGAAAAAAGAAAGAAATTGAAGAGGAAGATGCGGATGACAAGAGTGAAAAGAGGAAGTGTTCTTTACGTTCTGCAGATGTCGCTCGAGTTCTACTGACCTTTGCCCCTCCACTATAAAAATCACTCCGTACGGTATTATTCGGAGGTCGACGGGGTTTGTGGTTTCTGTGTGCCGAAGAATATAAAGAGCAAGTGAAGGGTGCAGATGGCCCTCTCGATGGAAGAGTGAAAGTTGTAAAGACGTCTTTATTACGTATTTATTGTGGCGTCTTTCTTCATTACGGCGAACACACACGGGAGGGAACGCTGCGCCGAAACACCTCCCCGCTGCGAAACACTGGGCACATTCTAGTTCGGGGTTCGGCATGCCTCGGTTGGAGGCCACTGTCTGGAAATATTCCGCAATAAAACTCGCCATATTGTCAGCAAGTTACTGCGCACTCGTGTTTGTGTCCGCGCGCGCGCGTACGCGGTATATCACTGGTAACATTTGTGTGTGTGCCCGCGCGCGACCCCCGAATGGTTTCGCCGATATTGGTACTCAAAGTCACAATCGATAAAACCACTCTATTCAGAAGCCGGGCTGTTCTGGATAAGCGCAAAGGCAGCTAAGGCCTCGAGGCCTAAGTATATGGCGCCTGCGAATTGCGCGTATTCTGCGGTTGGGTTTCCCGTTTTGCCTGACGAAAAAAAAGAAAAGCTCGCCTATCTCTTTTCCGAACAGATGGAGGATTGCAGGGAGGTTGCCGCCATGAAAACCAATCAAAGGCCACAGCAAAAATCAACTGGATCGGCGTGATCAAAGCTTTAGCGTCCCCCACAACAAAATCTGAAAATGCTGACAGCGAGAAAACGAATTAGAAAGTGAAGCAACCGGACAAAGCGAGCCTTTAAGAGTGGATTCCTCAAGAGAAATCAAGAAATGCAATTGCAGTCCCGAAATGTGTACCCTCCTTTTAGTGGCCGAACGAACGAGAAATTAAGAACAAACGCCGCTGTTCGTCTCCATCGTTTTCAAAAAGCAAAGGATCGGCTACCAAAGAAAGCATCTGCCACGAATTGAGGTCAGAATTAATGGACACGCGCACCACATAATCCGCGCCTTACTGAGCCAGGCATTCTTCCTGAAGAATAATACAACCAGGTAAGGTCATATAAAGATACAGATCGCTAGATGGACGATTGAAAATATAATGGTGAACCGATCGTGTACTCGCAGCTTGATGACGTCATTGTATGATCAGTGGTGTTTGCCTCCCTCTTGGGACCAATTTCAGATCGGAAAACCCAATTCAGTTTGTTTTATACAAATGGGCTTGTTCTCGCACAGAAGATGGAAATGTGCAAAATCACAAAATATAACGCAAAAATGGTCAGAAAAATATATAATCATTAAAAAATATAGAAAAATCTTGAAAAAATATAATGAAAAAATGAAATAACAAAAATATAGAATCTCAAAATATAATGGAAAAATAAAATCGCAAAAAACATAAAATCTCACAAAATATAAGGAAAAAATGAAGTCACAAAACTATACAATCATCACAAAATATAAGGAAAAAATGAAGTCACAAAACTATACAATCATCACAAAATATAAGGAAAAAATAAAGTCACAAAAATATACAATCGTCACAAAATATAAAAAATATAGTCATCACAAAATATAAAAAACATAAGCATCATCACAAAATATAAATAAAAAATAAAATGTCAAAAAATATAGACTCATCACAAAATATAAGGGAAAAAATGAAATCACAAAAAATATAGAATTTCACAGAATATAACGAAAAATAGTCACAAAATATAACGAAAAATAGTCATAAAATATACAAAAATATCGCATAATCACAAAATATAGCAAGAATATCACAAAATATAATGAAAAAAATCACAAAAAAATATAGAATCATCCCAAAATAAAAAAAAAAAACAAATCGTCACAAAATATAACGAAAAGATAAGATCACAAAATAAAATGTCAAAAAATATAGACTGATCACAAAAGATAACGAAAAAATACAGAATGATCACACAAAATAGCAAAAATAACATCGCGGATAATACACAGTATTTGCAGAATGTAGCCAGAAAGATAATATCATCACAAAATATGGCAATCACAACATACACGTTAGATTTTATCACGCACGAAAGACAATAATAAAAAAAAAAAAAAAGGTCGAATGACTAAAACCCCTCGTGACCGCAAAAGAATTTCTTACTTCTGTTTCAGGGCCGCCATTTAAGCGCGTACACGACCCGTGGGCACTCATCGAACAATTGAAACGTCTCGGCGACACCATTGCACCTTCGCACGACCCCCGCATGTGCGATGAGATATACGACAATAAATAGTTTGCCGCAGATATCAGAGAACGAATAAACATTAGCGCCGGTGGAAGAGGGTGGCGAGTGTTTATGTAAACCGAAGAAAGCGTTTAATGGCTTCGCGGCGTTTGCTTATTTGGACCGCTCTCTTTCGATGGGGGTGAAAGCGAGTCAATGTCTTCGCATGATAATAAGACAGTCGTGGCCCCGTTCGTGTTTCCTTTGGTCCCGCTAATGGCGGCCTTCAATGAGACGCTCTATCTAAGCGGCAACTGAAAAATGATAGCCGTTCCGGATGTCGTCCGACGTTGATGACCAACAAACGACTGCGGGAAATTTATTAAGGAAGCGTTTTTATGATAACGCGGCTTCGATAAGACGAATGACAGCGGCGAGATTCAATTTGGCCGCGGACAGTAATGACCCGTCGCACATTTCTACGTCGAACTTACGAACCTCGCAGTCCGAACCCGAGAATTTGTTTGTTTTTTTTCCCCGGACAATTAGCCGAACAGAACGAGAGCCGAGCGGCGATATTCGCCGATACATAAATGAGCAACGCCTACCGAATATTCGGAGGCGATGAAGTCATAATGCTCGCCACGGGGCGATAAATTACGTCACTTAAAATGCCGCTCAGATTTTTATTCATTACTCAGTTTGTCATTGTGCCACCTCTAATGCTTGTATATTGCGCCACTTAATATCCTCGCAATGTAATTGTGGCAAAAATTCCGGACACGCGCTTCCTCCAAGGTTTTTCCCCCCTCCCCCCACTCTCAACAGTGTTCGCTGTGTCGTGAATATGAGGTTGTTCGCTTTCTGCTCGCTCACAATACGTTGAAACCCCAAACAGGTAACCTCTACGATACGTAGTATTTCATGGAGCATGCGCCCGTTCTTGCTATTAGTAGCGATGGGTGTAATCGAATGATCAATAACCGATTATGAATTGTACAAATAATCGATTATGGCATTTTCGATTAATGCGAAAATTAGCTGATTTAGAAATTAGTATAGGTGCAAAAGGAAAGAACCTCATCATCCAATATTCGTCGGACTGAATGATGTGGGAGCTGAGATCTCTGGTGGAGGAATCAGCCTATAAACGTATTTGATGGAAGTTGCAGAGTGTCGAACTTTGAAGTAAATGCTGCTTTGTTATCCATTTCAATCTACACATTTTGATACAAAAGTCTTCAAGATGTCTGTGGAATTGGAGCTTTCGTTTAAATATCACTCCTAGATCGGTTTGGTGGTAGATTAAAGAGCCGTTTAGCATTACTGGATGACGTGGTTGGATTAGCTTCAGTGAGAAGGTCATCATTGCAGATCTTGAAGGATTTACCTGTATATCAAAATTTAACAAATATTGAGCGAAATGGGCGTGGACTTAACGACTTTAAGGTGATTGGACAGAAGAGATCTTAAGAAAAGAAGTGGTTGTATGTGATTAGACAGTATTTCCCAAAGAGGTGAAGGACGTTACAGATATTGACTGTGTCAAAATCCGCTTGAACATCCAGATAAGCTGGGAATTTTCTTGAAACATATTTAACCCTGAGTTTCATAAAGAAAGGTTTGTTACAGTCGATTGTCCTTTCAGTGCATAACCTGAGAAGGACTTTGGGATGGCATTTGCGTGGTTAATATTGGGAGCAAAACTTTCTCCATGAGTCTCAGTACTGCTGACAGTTTGGCAATTGGTCTAAAATGGTTTGTGGCATTTGCTGCACTAATGATAAAAGGGCTCAGATATTTAAGAAAGAACTGAGCACCTCATCTTCTCCAGAAATTGCTGTCCCTTGTTGAGAGTTGATGGCATTTATGAGTTCTTCTCTTCAATTATAAGTGTTATTAGTTACCTTGAATCTGGTAATATGTTTTAAGATGTTTGGAAAATTCCGCTGAAGCCTTGTGTATAAGGTGGTTTCCTCTTTGTGCACAATTTTTTGAAGGTAGTTTTGGATGGCTCCTGCTCTTTCTCTTTTGAAGACCGTCTTTGCTTTGGAGTATGCCAATATATTCTGTAGGTTAATCTGAGACCTTCCATACTTGGTTAAGGTGCTAATTAAGTTTGAAAAATCTAGATAATTGCGGAGTCCACCAAGAATTTGTTCTTGTGATGATGGTTACTTTCTTGGATGCAGAAGCAACTAAATTCACCATCGAGTAAACAGATCAATCCACTCATGGAAGAGTCGAAGCAAAATTCCAAGATGGAGTAATTGTGGTGGTAGGTTGAAATCGCTGCACATGATACGAGTTTGACACAATTTTTCACCACTTGGACTGCCTTTCTGTCATTTTAAACTTTCTTCGAAAAAAACAAACATAAAACAATTCTCTTTTCGTTTTTCTCTTCGTTCTTTCTGTATAACTTTATCTATCAATTGTGCGCTAGCGAGATTTCGGGCCAAAGCGAAATGAGAACTCGCCCTGACCACTTTCTGTACCGTGGACCAGCAGTACCATCGCTGGTGTTAACAAGAAAATATTTTCTCTTATTCATCTCTTTTTTGTTCGGTGGACGCAATAGAAACAAATGAATAAATGAAACGCGCAGTCGCAAAGAAAATCACAATTTCTATTCATTTGTGCGTCTTGTAGCAATCTTCCGCTGAGGGGAGTTAACAGCGCTAATTGAATTTATGTAGCGCGCGCGTGGATGTATTCGCGTTGTGTTCGGCCGTATCCTTTATGATAGTGTTCAAAGTGAAGTGAGATGCAGGAGATGAATAATTCACGAGAAACAAGTATTTTTCAGTCAAAAGGACACATGCACGTGAAAAAGGGGGGTCTTATAAAACGCCATGTGGTATTTCTGATCGACTGACTGCTCGCAATCGTACTGTGGTGATTTATATGATAAGTTCTACGTGTTTTATCTTCCTCTGTCCATTACTCCGTGAAATGGTAAACGCTCCTGTTTTACAACACCCACTGATATTCACATCAATACTTTTTCCATTTAAACCGTGGATGTTACAGTGAGATAGAAAGAAAAAAAAGGTACAGAAGGAAATTCGCCAACACTTCAATTTTTTTTTTTATTCTTTTGCCACGAAGTCAAAATAACCACGCGCTGAGACTGGGCACAATTTTGGGAGGAGGGGGAAGGCTCTAGATTGTCTGAATATTCCACCGATTTAAAATGAATACAAGAACCTCATCGTATTTGGCAGTCATGTGTGTTAGAACCAAGGTCAACTCAAACGCGTATAGTATCGTACTCCGAATTGACAATTCGGCTACCGTAAAATAGACTGACAATTTCTTGACCCCTATTCTTTTTCCACCCCAAGGTAAAACTTTCAAGTCTGGAAAGTTTAGACCCCAATGGATGGAGTAGCTTTAGTTGTGTTGGTTGGAAATCACCATTGAAAAAGGTTCCAGACGTTGAGGAAGACTCATTTAGTTGGCGATCATGGACATAAAACACTGCTTTGTATTGCCTTGCCACCAAACATTAACCAGCATGATTTCAATTTATTTCAAAACAATAGGAAATCGAAGTTTGGCATTCGAACGTGGTAACAACACCTTCTACTGAAACGATAGGTTCAAGGGTAGATTAGTAAGGCACAAAGGAAGTAAGGTAGAATGCAGATGGCAAATATTTCCAGTTGATGTGCGAGTTGTCATTATTAGCAAGGTTACATTTCATAAATCAAAAGACTGTGAGGATGGTGGTGGATCGAATATTTTCCAATGGACAGAATCCAGGTGTGCACTCAAAAATCTAATCTGGTTTATAGGGTGAATTACTTTGGAGTGGATATTAATATATCCCCCCCCCCCCACACACACACACTCGTGACTTACAAGAAAGAGGAATTGTGGAAGGAGCAAATGATCGGTATCTTCGATGACCTTTGAAGGATTGATTTGGTTTCAACAGGACGTTGAAACCTCTTTCCAAGACGTAAGCTTTGATGACTAGAGTTTGCTTTTGAAACATGTTAGATGATAACAAGTGATCTGCATCAAAACAAGGCAACTCATCTCTTTAAATCAGTATCTGCTAACTGATGTTCTGAAGGTCGGTTTGTCTGCTTTACAGAGTTAAAAACCACAGTTTAGTAATAATAAACCATATCACATCGTCTGAGACCGATTAACTCAAAACTCAGTGAATATTAATTAATAGAAACAGTTGGAGTCATGAGACCGGATTCGAAACTGGGGTTTGTCACTGGGAAGCCAGGTATCGATGTTATTTGTAAACATATAACTGCAGTTATACACTGCCCTACCATTAATATGCGGCCACCTGTCTTTACACAAAAAAAGAGCTTTTACTGTGTCATTTAATATTTTGTGCTGAAACCTTTTGCTTTTATGACGGCCTTCAATCTTCGCGGCATACTCTCAACCAGCTTTTTATAAATGTCACATGATATGTTCCTCCACTCGGCCTTTAACGCAGCCACCAGTTCGGCCTTGTTCTTTGGGCGATCTCGACGATCCAATGCATCCCAAGGATGCTCGACGGAGTTCAGATCAGCAGTCTGGGCTGGCCAATCCAACTTTTCCACACCCATGTCCTCAAACCACTCTGTTACGATCCGGGCAGTATATCATGGCGCGTTGTCTTGTAGATACAGGTATGGGCTTTCCCCGAAGTATTGCCATAATATTGGAAGTTCATAATTGTCCAGGTTGTCCTGGTGTTGCACAGCATTCATGGTTTTGTCGATAACGACTAATGGGCCCAAGCCAAACCATGAAACGCAGACCCATACCATGACACTGCCTCCACCAAACTTCATTGTTCCTGCCATTCACCATACCCAGGAACAGCCATCAGACTGGTAGAGTGCGAACCTCGACTCGTCTGTCCATAGGACTGTTTTCCACTGCTCTACAGTCCAGGATTCGCGCTCCTTACACCATGTTAATCGGCGTCTAGCATTTGCTGAGGTGATCAATTCTGTTGAACGCGCAATCTTGCATGCCCACTTGTCTGTTCAAAGCCCAGTGTGGATATTTATAGCAGGTTCTGTGACGTGTTTCATGCATAGGACCTGTTTCCTCATCCATGGAGGAATGTCCGGATGTTAATGGTATGTTAAAAAGAATGTTTAATCGCTTTTAGGACTATTTCATAGCTTTCCCTCGTACGTTCCCTTAATGCACGCAACATTTGACCGACTCTGCTCCCTATTTCACTTTAAACTGCGCAGGTGCAGAAAGAAATGAGCCAGAAAACGTAACATTCGTATTAACCTAGTATTCGAGGTATTAGTTTAACTAACGCGACAATCTAGACCATCCATACATCAACAAAGGCGTTCATTGTGTTAAGCCTAACATGGCGTCCGAAGAAGACTGATAATCACAAAGAATAGAAGAAAGTGACAGACGCTAGTTTAAACAGGCGGTCACTTGAAGAGGACTCGAAGCGCCGATTTAGACGTGGATATTTGTAGCCACAAGAACAGGGTCATTAAGGTGATTAACTGGCTTCGTACGGTGCACTGCTTAAGCTGTCTGAATGTCAAACGTCTCCTCCTTCGAGTCACAGCGTGCGTGTCGCCAACTATTTGACACTTCACACGACTTCATGATCACTTCGTTGTTGATTTTTTTTTTTTTTTTTCATTTCTTTATATATTTTTTTAAACTATTTTTCGGCTTCTCCGCCCCGTTTAGTTTCAACTCCATCATTAGCTGAGCATCGCGCGCATCACTGACTTTTGGCTCGCGTTCATCCCATTTTCGATTCCCACCCCCACGTGTGTGCGAGTGTTTTTTTTTTTTTTAAATGCGCGTTGGTAAAAAGCACAGTTTCATTTCCGAGAAGTGTGATAGGTTTTAATTTTTCTTTGTAAACTACGTGGAAGGTGTGCTCACATCTCTCACAGGGTTGTCAAAGCGAAGTTGAATTCTGCATCCATATGAAACCAGGCGTGTATGATTGATGTTCCCATTCGTTTTAATGAACCGCCTCTTAATACACTTCTTCTTTCCTTTTATCTTCCCCGCATATACGCGCACATAGTTACATATACAGGTGGAGAAACAGATGGAGAGATAAACAGAAAAAGAAATATCTGTTAACGTACTTCAAGAATTAGAGACGTTCGTGTTTACTCTTTATTGGTTGTACATCATCCAATTTCATAGTTTTATTCAGTATAGTTTAAAAAATTTCAGAATTGAGCCATATCTAGTGCATAAGATCGCTGTAGTAGGATTTTACAAGCATCAGCGACTTAGGCCATACTGCTTCGTGTATACTCTGTGTAATGTGTTCTGTGGTCGTTTTTATATTTACTAGATGAAAAATCCAAGTTTTTCTGAGAAAAAAGCATGCTACCCTCGCCTGAGACCGACTAACTCAGCACGTTGTGAAAAAGACCCATAAAAATTCCTCATGTCATCGACGGGATTCGAACCAAGGTCTTTTTCACCTTGTGTGCAGAGGACGACGATTCTACCAATTGTGCTACCCACAAGAGTGGTGAAGATGAGGATTGCTAGACTTAGCCCACGGCGATTCCCTGGTTTTCTACAAAATTCTGTACAAGTAGGCGATGAATGAGACGATGCATTGTCGTGGTGAAGCAATCAGTCTTTGAAGTTCCACTTTTCTTGTCTTTTGATGCGAGTAGAATCACGAAGGCATCTCGATCTTCAAAGTAGAACTCTTTGTTACTGGATGGACAATACACTGGAGCGTATTTGTGGTAGACAATACATTCACAGTAGGAAAAATACTAGTAACATGACCTTCTGTTCTGAGCCCTTGCTTTGGCGCAATGGTTCCTGTTTGTCAACCCTAAACAACAAGCACATTTCGGATACTTTTAGAAATGACCTCGTATTACTTTAACAAATAGGAGATCATAGTCAGAAAAATTATGGCCGAAAAATTAGACGTCTTTTGCAAATGGCGTCAACAGATAATAAATGCAACTACCCAGTGTACAAAATTTGTAGTTGAATGGTTCGAGGAATGTTCCCAAGAATTCCAACACCCCACTAATTCTACATATCTGAAAGACAAACATCTTGATGGAAGAATGGGCAAATCTGGATATCAACTCTCTCAGACACTTAGTAGAATCCACGCCACGACGCAAACAGGCTGTAATTCGGGCAAAATTTGGCCCTACTAGATATTGAGCAAGTGGTTCTAAATTTTTGGCCACTGAATGTACATGTGTAATGACCGAATAATGGGGTTTGTTCTGTTTTTATGTCTGTATTAAAAACACGAACATAAACAACACATGACTATAACTGAGCGTATTTCGTGGGATTTAATGAACACAGTAGATGGCCAGAAGATGCGTGAAGTTAGTAGGGACCTCTCTTAAGCCGCGCTCGCTGACAGCCCAGTACCACACAGAAATCCTCCCTCCTTAAGCAAATAAACGTTACTTTTATGGTGATTGCTATGTAAGAAGGAAGAAGAGGAGTTTAGTGTACGGGTGACAGGGGATGCTTGATAAAGACGCATTCCATGATGACGGACACGAGTGGGAAGTCCACGGCTCAAGCAGATATCCATCAGCACACAAAACGGGAGAGATAAGTTTGCCGCTCAACTCCAGATTTACGAGGCACCAACAGCCAAAAACAGGGCTTCAGTAGGTTTCGGGAGGAGGATGGTGATCTCATGATATCGTGCAGTTGGGTAAACAAGAGGCAGCAATAGTGAGTGACCATCCGTGTCTGCATTGATAATTCTCTGAGTTCTTATTGGTTGTTTTCTTTCTCGTTCCCTCCCACCAGTTCCCCCTTCTAAGATCATCATCCCAACTTTGTGTATCAGTATTGAACTCGAGTAGAAAGGTAATCTCATTTATGGGAAACAAAGTTGAAATACTTGAAGAATTTCTGTGAATATATTCCCAGAAATATTTGTTCTAATTGGGAGCAAGTAAAGTCGTATATCTATGGACATTCCATTTAATCTAAAGATGGTAAATACAAAGGATTGTTAAGAGATTTTCTCATCTGACTTTTTACTAATTGGATTAACTGGATAAATTACACAATTTAAACTTCTGTGGATAAAAACATCATTTGGCAAAACTCGCCAAACGAGGAGTTTTCCAAGAAAGAAAACTGGTTAACAAGACAAGGTCAACAACCTCTAAATCTAGAGCTGTTTGTTAGTACGATGTACCAGAATAAGAAGCAATTAGGATTGAATATAATACAATACAAAGTCGTGCAAAGGAATTGCTGCATCCATTAGATTCTTTAATACTCGATTTTGACCCGGGCATTGAAGATAGTTGTTAAATATCTGCAGTGGACCAATGTCTGTTCTTAGAGGGCAATTTCAAATGATTTATTTACTCGGTACGTTCGAAGCCGCGAGATGAGTTGGAGGATGCGTTCACCTATCGGATGGGCCGAATTGGGTGATTCGAAAAGGGTGAAATTGATGACAGAGGGTACTTACGCGTGATTCAATAGATCATTTTAAAAAACAAGTAACGAGAACTTCCCCCTTCCTGTAGCGATTTAATCTAGCATTCCCATATTTCAACAGCTGTGGCGAAAAGACTGCGTCCGTAGTTTATTTACATCCCTCCGTGGTGGCGTTGTGTGCCATCTATCTGCCGAAAATTACTGGGCCTCTTTCCTCGGCTCTTATCTGATTTGCCTTGCTCCTTATGGACGGAGACATCTGTCAAGATCAGCCTACCCGATTTTTCGGAGTAACCTGACCCCCAAAGTGCAGTCACGGAGTGTCATTCGCTGGGGTTTCAAGAGTCGGTCGTACGCCCCAGAATGCAACGAGAGCGTGCACCCAAGGCGCCAAGAGGGAATGCAGAACTTTTTTTTTTCTTCTTCTTCTTCTTTCTCTTTGGTCCACACCATTGCTGCGATCATCAGATTCCACCACACGGAGTCGGAGAGCTCAAACTGGTGCGAGGGGGGAACTGGAGAGGGGGTGGGGGAGGACGATGGGAGGGAATGAAAAAGGAGACACGACGGATGGAACAGGCGTGTATCGTTAGAGTGTGCTGTTTGTGAAAAGCCGTCACTGACAAATTGCTTTGGCACGATGTGTGTGTGTGTGTCGTTGAGTCCAGCAAAACTAGCGACACCTCGTGCCTTTCTAGACGAGCATCAGAAATTCCCAGCCTCTCCCTACCCCCCCATTAGTTTCTATGGGGCTAAAGGAAGGAAGGAAGGAGGGAGGGTTGCCGAGAAAATGGCAATCGGAAGTTTCTCAGTCAAAATGGCATCTCTGAAGTGTACAAGTTTTAGGCCTAATTGGAGTCCCAACAAGATGGAGAATCTACACATGCGTGAAGAGGGTTTAAAAAAGAAAATGTACACGACTAAATAAAGGCGGAGATGTCCCGCCCATTACATACTTACTGATAACGACACCGCAGGAGGCGGGACCACGTGAAGGGGAAAAAAAGACGAGTGTGACATCTGTTTTGTCGAATGATGAAGTTATCTTGCAGTGTGCAACCAGTATGTACGTTGACCTCCGTAAATTTAGGAACACCCCTTGTGCATCGTGTACGATGAAATATTAACTCCTCGGGGAACTAAACTACTTCACGTATTAAAGTGCATTGTGTGTGTGTGTTCGTGTATGTATGTGTGAGCATGGGCACTAAGTATCATTGTAGCAGAAATACTCGGCAGATAATTAATTAATTAAAGTCTTCATCTCTGTCACTGATGACCCCTTCCTTTTCCCTGTAGTATCATCTTAACTTGCAGCTAATTGGAAATACACTTTTAATATTTTCATAAATTCATTAATTCGGTTAATTAATGATTTTAACATTCGATGGTTGCTTCAGACACAGTGAACTATTGTTCATTTTGAAACCACATACAAATGTACTACGCTCTATTGTTCGTAATAATCTTAGCTTACCCAGTGATTGGGTGCTACTGTTTAACAGACATTGATCATTCGACGTAATTTTATCTGTGTTTTTATTAAAATGAACTATTGTTAATAATCGGGAACTATTGCTAATGTATTGTTAGCTGTTCACATGTAGTTAACTGTTATTAATCTGTTTGTCTTCATAATCGTACACAAATGTAGTTTGCTCTGTTCTTACTAATATTTTTGTTACACTGAACAATAGAGAGCGGCTACTAGAGAATTTAATACATTAAACAATAGTTACTTATAAGTAGGTTTTACTCTTCAATGTTTTTTAAATGAAAGCTGTTGTCAATTGTTCGTTTTAGTGTTAGTAATCAATACATATTAAAAGAATAGTGAATAATTATTGTTTTAATTGTTTAATTAACTATTGTTAATCTGACCAATTCTGGAATCATACACGAATGTGATATTCTTTTATACAATTAATCACTGAAAAAACATTTTGATCATTTCATAGTGTTCTTTCAGACACATTAAGCTATTGTTAATTTTGTGATCATTTACAAATATAATGTACTCTATTGTTGCTAATTATCCTCGCTTAATAGAGATTGAACAACAATAGCCGATTATCCAAATATTAAATAAACATTGAACAACAATAGCCGATTATCCAAATGTTAAACAGACATTTGGATAATTGGATAATAGCCAATCGGCTATTGTTGTTAAAAATATTAAATAGACATTGAACAACAACAATAGCCGATTATCCAAACATTAAAAAGACATTGAACAACAACAATAGCCGATTATCCAAATGTTAAATAGACATTGAACAACAATAGCCGACTATCCAAACATTAAATAGACATTGAACAACAACTGCCGATTATCCGAACATTAAATAGACATTAAACAACAGTACGTAGTCATTGGGTATTATTTTTCAATGTTTACCAAAGTGAACTATTGTTAATTTCTCTCTTTACAGTTAATAGTCAATAAACTATTGTTAGGGCATTGTTAGAATTGTTAATCTGTCTCTCTCCAACATCATTTACAAAAATCTGTATATGATTCGAGAGATAATAAATTTTGTTCAAGTTTTAAATAGACCTTGAACAATAATACCCGATCACTGGGCATTACTTTTCAATGTTTATTAAATGAACTATTGTTAATTATTCATTTTTGGTTACTGTTAATAAACTACTATTAATGTTTAACTACTGATGACACATCGCTGTAATGTCATAAACATTATACATTTTCTTCAACAGACATTGGACAATAGTACTCTATTATTCGAATATTTAATAGACAATACACAATAGTATTAGAACATTTAATAGACAATACACAATAGTATTAGAACATTTAATAGACAATACAATAATATCTGAGTACTTAATAAACAATGGTATTCGAACACTTAATGCACAGTTAACAACAATATTGCATTTCGAAGTTAATTAAAATGAACTATTGTTAATTGTTAATTTTTTGGAACAAACCAATGAGTTATTGTTGCTTTTTTATATTGTTGTAACTAGCTAATGCACTATTGTTAATGTTCAAATTGAACTATTGTAAAAGCACTTGGGGATTACGATCCAGGCAGACAAACTTTCAATGCAGTGTACAGAGGCGGCTAGGAACGAAGGCACATGGTGTCCACAATATAAAAGACCTTGGAAAGTAGAGAACAGGATGGATGTCATCTTATATAGGACGATGGTGACGTCGCATTTAGAAGATCGTGTTCAGGTCTGGAGGTCACACTTGAAGCAGTAAAAACATAGATCGTCTAGAAGAGGTTCAAAGAATGATAGCCAGGTTTGTGAAGGGTTGCTAATCGATGTCCATATGAAGAATGGCTTAGAAGATGCGGATTGCCAAGCTTGGCAGCTAGACATTTTAGGGGTGGGGGTAGGACCTGATGGAAGTGTATAAGGTCCTGAAGTGAATCAATAAGTTTAGGAGGGAGGTGAATTTTCACTGGCAAAAGAGAGAAGAGGGTTGGGGTCTAACAGAAGGACTGGATCTCACGAAGTTTAGCTTCAGGTATCGCGTTGGAGATCATAGGAATCTGCCAATGTGGTCGAAGCGGAGAGTTGGATAAAAGTTCAATTCCCTGTTCAAGGGAATTGAACAGCCACTTTTTGAGGAGGAGGAAGGCATAAACCACAGAATTTTTATTATTTTTTCGGAAAATGCAAAGAAAAATGTAAACAATTGTTAGTTTTTTTTTTTTTTTTTTTAATTAATATATGGGTTAGTGCAAAACCTATATGGTAGTCATTCTACCTCGTAGCATGAGGCCTTTGCCCTTAAATATTTTAAAAAAGTTAATATTAATAAACATGAAATAAAATTGTTCTTTTGTAACAATAAAACAACTATTGTTAATGTGTTGTTAGCTATTGTTAATATATAATTAGCTATCGTTAATTTGTCTCTAGAATCATATACAAATATGATTTTTCTCTCCTCTTATTAATAGACGTTGAACAATAGTAGTATATTTTATTGTTTTCGAGTTAAAACGTTTAACAGTTAACGCGTATTACTGCTGATATCGTTAAACAGCGCGAGCCAGCGAATGAACGGTTTTTATTTCATGAAGGGGGGCTCCCAAACTTGTGCGTACGCAGTGCATACGTCTCTCGACTCTGCTGCACACGGCCATTAGTACACCGGGGGCCTAATGTCATAAATGCACGTCAACTTTGCCGCGTTAATTTTATGCAACTAAAAATGTTGGCAGCGCCGCTGGAGGAATGCCAACTCATTCCAATTAATTCGTCAGCCATTTAATCACTATGGCAACAGATCTCTGGTTATACTATAGGAAATGGATGAATGCCTAAACGACCTCCGTTCCTTCGCCGTCTGCTGTGCTAATAGCGAGCACCGCATTACGACGACTCGTTCGAAACATTTTTCTTAACGAAATCGTGACTCGAAAGGCCCGCACTGTTCATAACGGGCGAATTTTGCCAACTTTATCGTCGACACATCGGCACAAGATGTGAGTGACGGCAATCGCAGAAATGGTGCCCAATCCCCGGGTGTCAAGATGAGAAGAAGGGCCGCAGTTTATTGTACTTGTGGATCTGTTAAAAAAAATAAAATTCCACGTAAACTATACACCATCTGCCCAGCGGTAATTTATATAACTTAACTTCAGACGTGCTCTCTCTCTCTCTCTGTTTATGTTTACAATAAAACAGAATTTTATACAGCAATCAAGCTAGAGATTGTACGCTAAAATCACGTATGAAGACAATTGATACTTATATGTACAATACTCATAAACAAGGATGGAAAAATGTATCCCAGAGTTCCTTAGAATTTCATGGGATTCGTTCTCCAGGCATAAGATAATGGATTTCAACATAGAGAGGAAATTAATACTTGTGGTACACTCCTTCAGTAGTGAAGACTCGATTAGTGTTGGGCATAATTGATTCTGATTGTAGCAAATCATTCTGTTTTTTCGATTATAGCAAATCATTGGTTCCTATAAACGAATGAACCATTCCAATTATCATTGGAATGGTTCATTCGTTTACAGGAACCAATCCATTATGGAAGATCATTCGATTATTGGATTATTTCGATCATTGAAGATCATTCGATTATTGAAGATTATTGGATTATTTCGATCATTGAAGATCATTCGATTACTTTGCTTTCGATCATTGAAGATCATTCGATTAGTTTGATTTCGATCATGGAAGATCATTTTATTTCTTATCATTGGAATGGTTCATTCGTTTATAGGAACTAATCCATTATGGAAAATCATTCCATTATTGAAGATCATCCGATTATTTCGATTATACTCATATCATTTGAATGATTCATTCGTTTATAGCAAACCATTCGATTATGGAAAATTATTCGATTATATTATTTTAATGATATAATCGAAATATATCATTCGATTATATCGCTCAACTGGTATTGATTATATCGCTCAAATGGTATCGATTATATTATTCGAATGATATAACTGTATTCAGCCATCTAAGAACTCGATATTGTAAACATAGGAACTTTTTGTGGGGAGTGTCAGGCATCGTGGACTGACCATATAACTGAAATGTATAGAGGGATTGGCAGCAAGGGTTTCGGGATGAATAATTCGTATTGTTTCCTATGTCTATATTCGGACTCTCCAAGTCATATTTTGGCTTTGACATACGTATTTAGTATTCAAAACTGAATTTTTCTTTCCAGGTTAGTCCAAAGTCCTTGTGGTGGATACCTTCTTTATCTATGCTCCAGTGATCTAGATATTTACGTCATTCTTGTTTCTTATTTGTAAAGAATTGTTAGGATAATCAGAATTGATAAAGACCTTGATAGCGCCCGCGCATGTGAGGAAACTCTCTCTCTCCCTATTCAGTTACCTCTGTATCCGGCTACCAGTGGTCCATCAATATTCATGCCCTTGCAACACGAGCTCGCCTCTGAGACAAACATTGTTAATTATCGCCCTTGCAGAGATAACAAATTGATACGAATTTCAAGTTCAGAACTTGGGCATGAGGTAGGGTGGGCCAATGTCCCAGCAACAGACTGAAGATGCTTTGAAGAAAAAAAAAAACCGTGTGGGGTTATTGAGCATAGCTGCGGGTGTCTCGTGTTTGTGTCTGTCTAGGATACGAGAATAGCCAGTAATTAATTTGAAACCGATAGGGTGTAGGTTACAGATGAAACGCCAGGTGTAATTGGTTTTCCGGCATTCTCGCTGCTTGCTGCTCCTACTATCTACAGTTAGAGCAAATGGTTTTAAAAGATGTCGCCTCACTTGTGCCACCCAGTCCAGTAATGACAGGTGTTGGGAGAGTTAATTGGTGGGTTGACCAGACAGTCGTCAAAATAGGTCTTCAGGATCGCTTTGATTAGTGATTGCTGATGGTCTGTTTGGGAAATTAATGAAGGGTTGGTCTGTTCGTTATTTTGCACCGTGACTTTGTTAGCCTCATCAACTGTGGTACAATGATTGTGGTAGATGAGAGAATAGAAAGGGAGACGCATTGTGGAAAGGACTGGCTGGGGGGAGGGAGGTTAGAAAGAAACCAAAATAACTTAAGATAAGTAATTCTCTTTTTATTTTAAATCCTGCCTTTCTTTAAGCAGGGAAACATCCTTTTCAGCGCATGCGTGAGTCCAAATAACTTTCCAAACAGGCGTATCCACGTTTCTACCACAGAGGCTCATTGTGCGCGGCTTCTGAACAGTGATAACCAGCGTTGTATCTTTAAATGCTGCATCGGTTTGAGTTAATTAACGGTATTTTGTTCGTAACTATTAATTTAATAATCGGATAAAGCGAACGCGTGATGAGCATCGTTTATTTATGGAATTGATAAATCTGCGAATTGAATTTTTGTTCATCACCGCGTACTCTTATTTATTTATTATTATTTTTTTTTTCTTATTAAGATGGTTGGATGGCTTTGTAAAATGTCTCGCTACAACAATTCGAATTACAGTGTACAACATTTCACTCCAACGATTCCCGGTAATGACTTTCTCAGACAAAGATAAATAATTTCTGTTTTCTTTTTTATGAAAGAAGTGTCTAAATATTTCTGTTTCGTACGCGGAGAAGGATTTAACAAAGTTTTATCAATAAAATCAATCTTTTCGTTTTATTAAGGTCACTGTTATCTGCTGAACCATCTGAATGGGGCGATGGCACACAGAGAGAAGGAAAAATGGCAAATTACTCTAATTGCGACTGACAGTAATCGGCATCTTACCAAGAACCTTGCCATTATTTCTTTAATAAGCCTCAAATTGCCTCCTATTATTATCAATTAATAACACATAATTAGAAGGTACTTCACAATAGCCGATAGCGTTCGAAAGGAAGTTAGGTTGACGACAAATTACAGCTTAATTTTTCCACCCGTTTTGTTTTTTTTTTTCCATTTTTTTTTAAGACTCGTTATTGTCTTGGAACAGCTTCATTTGACAGGGATGTCCTACAAAGACACTTCATCGTCTCCTGTCTTCTTCCTTTAAGTCCGGATTTTGGCTGTGAAGATTGTTTCTGATTTTTCTCTCTCTTTCGTTCAATTATACACAGGACATATTTTCTATTTTTCTTAAAGTTTCGGTCCTTTAGCATCTTGTTATGAACATGATGCTAAAATACCGAAAAAACCGTTTCGAACGATGTTCTTTCTTTTGTTTAGCTTTGATGACGTCACTTCTGACGATGTTCTTTTGTTCGTAAAACCATTGGATGTACACAAAAGTGTTTTCCATAGAATCTGTCCCTATTTCTACATATAGGGAAGATGTACAATCAGTGTACGCTACTTTTCTAATAGAAACGGACAATGTTGTACCAAAAATATCTCGGATTAATACTATTAAACGTTATCTTTGTACATATTATGGAAAATATTAAAACGCATTTGTTTTCTGCAAGCAGCTAAGCCTAATGGTTGTTGAAAGAGAAATTTCACCAGAAGGGTTGATTGCTGACTGTAAAACTTTATCAGAGCACTTCTCCCTAAAACGTTAACAAACCACCGAGATTATAGGACGTGCCCTTATTGTGGTGGCCACTTTTAATCCCTCTCTTCATGTGAAACCGAGTTTTGGGGCTGCCACAAACAGGTGCTGTGTCGGGCGACTACCGTAGAGCAGTCAGGAGAGGCTTTACAGCAAACCCAAAGCGAAATCCATTAGATAAATGCTTGTGACTGTCACATGTTCCTACTATTTGTCAGGGAACTGTCACGAGCAGCGTTCTGGTGTCTAAAATATGACCAACGTCCAGGATATCGAGTTTACAGTGAAGAATGCTTTCCTGCTACGTTGGCTTGAAACAGATCGGGTTTTCGTTGGGAACTCTTTATCTTTCAGTCATGAGAATTAGTCACCAGCCAGAGAGACATAGAGAGAAAAAGAAACACAGAATGAATCAGAAGGGAAGGGGAGAGAAAGAAAGAAATAGAGGCAGATTCAGCTGGAAACGTTTTGTGTACATCCAATGGTGTGATGAATTGTGGACAAAAGACCATTGTAAAAACTGATTTAATCACATAATAGACATTAAATACTGAAGCCTATCAATTAGTTCTCCTCTTGAAAAATAGCTTGGTGGAGGAGATCCCTCAACATTAACGTCCTTTATAACCCACGCACAAGTGAATCTAAATGTCTCGCGCAACGTCCATCGACGACATTTTCTGCCATCAAAGTACTTTACTGGAAATCCTTTGTACTCGGAAGACATCTTGGATGGTTTCTTTTAAGACGAGCTTCCAGAAATTAAAAGATCGAAGAAATCACTACCTCTTCACTGTGTATTTACGATGTCTATAGAGACAGCTTTAAGTGCTCGGACTAATCGTTCTGTGATAGGCAAAGGAGTTTATTGTTCGACGGAGCCATTGTAGCCCTTGGGATTAAGTCGTAATTGGGGGTATTGGAACAACGTCTCCGATATTGATGACAGCGACGACTGCCGTAATGACCTGTTATTAAAGGGTGAAGTGACACACGGACACACGCACACACAGACCGGTTTATGTATCATTGATGCATGGAAGGAAAACAGGTTCGAACAAATAGCATTGACAGAATACGGGGTCTTGGCACCAGGCTATAATTAAAGCCGACAGCAAAGAAGGAACATGGGATGAAAATAGGGTCGATTTTGGAGCATTTGCTTTCTTCCCCCCTTTTAGAAATAGTTTTTTTTTTTTTTTTTTTTTTAATTCAATGAGGGTTGGAGAAATGATGGGGAAGACGTTTGTCACCCGCATGATAAATTGATTTTAGGTGGTTAATATATTTTGAAATCTCCCTCCAACGTTCAATGGAACAGGACAAGTTGGATGATCGATAATAATTTTCCAACCTTTTTTTGGTTTCATTGTCGGATTCTTTTGAGATCCCTTTATACAGTGTATTAAGCCGCGTGGTTTTTTATTCAATTAAAAACTATCCACTGCCTACTTATTTGCCGACCCGCCAAGGACCTGATAGGCATTTTTAATTCGGGGATATATTTAGTTGGTTTGGGTTTTTACGCTGTTTATAGACATTATATACTGATGCCTAATGGTCTTAAGTTTCCTTGGAAATTACCAACAAATCTAACTCTCCCTTCCTTTAAACTGAGGTCTTCTCATTGGAATTTACCACACTGAAGTAAGGTGATTCATAACTGAACAGTATTCTTCCCGGGAATTGGCATACCTCTGATCCTCTTGGTAATATCTATCCACCTATGAGAATCTTCTAAAAGGGGTACATTGCGTTCTGTTGAAAGAAAAAACTGATAAGATGCATTCTGTATCGCATTAGATTACAAATAAGTGATGTTGTAATGGGCACTTTTATTGCTCGCTTGATTTGCGCCTTCGTGGGTAGCACAGTTGGTATAACCAGTTCTCCCACACCTGTGGAAAAGACTTGAGTTCGAATCCCATCGATGTCGCGAGGAATTTTTATGGGCCTTTTTCAAAATGGCTGAGTTAGTCGAGGGTAGAATGGTTTGGTTTTTTCTATAGGTGAATTTGCATAAAAGATTGGCATATCCATTATTTTTAATTAGTTGGAAATTATTTCATCTTCGATTTATAGATTTACTCTGATGCACCAAATTAGGCATAATCCCAGTAGATAACAGACAACCGCTTTCTTTCTTTCTCTCTCTCTCTAACATAAATATCTAGTTTTATAGGACACAAAGGCTTCACCACGAGGCAATAAAAAACCTCCAGCGACTCCACCTGTTTCTCATTAGTGGCTTAAAATTCCTCCCTTGAATGCGTTTCAAACATCTTAAGCAATTCACTCGTTACCATTGCAAATACGAAGGGCCAAAGAGTCACGTTCCGATAACTGCAGCCACCAGGGGGCGTTCACACACATATATCACGGATTTTAGGTTATTATCTCCCAGCGTGGCACCCGATTACACCCCGCAAATGAGCAAAGCCGTCCCGGGGCTTCGAGCTTATTGATACCTATGGGTCGTCCGTCTGCCAGCTCTAATAGTTTAAAGCAAGGCCCCGACCATGCCGACAGCGGAACTCTTGTCTGGGACGCCGAATGATTTACACCTCGAGCAACAGAATATCTCTCGTGAACTGCGGGGGACGGAGGTCAAGGAAGTTGCAGGGGGTCATTTGCAGACGATGGAACGCTGAAATCACCTCCAACATGAAGAAGAAATGAGAGGAGGGAGGAAAAGTAGTAATTTTATACGAGGGTTTTTTTTAAACATGGAAGAAGGAGGCGTCCATTCTCTCCTCTATATTTTACTAGTAGCAGAGAACTGTAACTAACCACAGTGGAGCTAATTACCACCTCCCCCTCACTGGTTATGAAAATCAAAGAAAGAACGATAAAAATAAAAAGCGTTGTCGGATTTAGACCCCCCTTTGGATTCGGAGAGCCTCCCCCAGAGTGGAACTGAGTTGAATTAATTACACCCCTGCGTAGCGCATGCACTTTCGCCATAAGAGTGAAATTTCTGCAACATTAGAATCAAATGAAAGAAAGTTTAAATTAACAGTATCTCTCTCTCTCTCTCTCTCTTTCTCACTCCCTCCATTTCTCATAGTTATCCTAGCGTGACCAGTTCGAGAGAGAGCATTATTTGATTCCCAGAAGCACTCTGATCCTATTAAATTAGCACTAACCTTGAATCTGTGCCCGCTTTCACAGACATTTAGAACCACTACTATAAACGTTCAGCATATCTCTACAATATCAAGTGGGGCACAAATGCTTATAATTATATTAACGACATTCAGTGTGGGAAACCATTATGCAATGGTGCAGGTGGACGATTACATGCACGCGCATTAGAGAAAGACCAAACGGGAAACCGACCATTCGTATTGTCCTCTAGAACAGGTCAATACATCAACCACAATGAACGACATTGCTCAAACCCCCCTCCCCATCATCAAGATTTTCCAACAAACTTCGATCTATTACAAAACATGAAAAAGAGTTAGTGATGGACTTTCCAAAACGTTGTACATTCATAAAAAATAATAATAGAATCATTAGAGAATACAGATTACATCTTTCATTTGTATGCTTGCTTAGGCATGTTTATTTATAGCAAATTGTTTCTCTAATGTCTGTCTAGCTGCAGAGAGAGACTCTGCCACGTATTGTCGACGATCAAAGATAAACCAGCAAAGAGAGAAAGACATCTTATCAGAACTCACAGCAAGACCATTTCTCTGTATACGTTGTCTCATTCAAACAGTTCAGTCAACCATGTAGAACGGGTACAAGAGACGAAAAAGATTAAGATATGGGAGTTTTCCAATTACTGTGGACAGCGATCTTTCTTTCTTTCTTTCTTTCTTCTGTAAGAATGTTGGGAATAAGTACTGTTTCATCACGCAAGGCTGTTCGAAGTTAAAGAGTGAGTTGAAAAGATACAAAATGAGTATTATTGCAGCGACCATGGCATTTAACAAAGCACTGGTGATGTATTCTATTCGTGATTCTCGTTCAAATGAGGCTGTAATTTTCCACCCGACCTCCGAGGTGTGTGGTTCGCTGTTTCATTATTCTCGTTATAGGTGGCGTTGCACTCCATAATGCATTAAAGCGAGGCATGCGCGAATTACTGTGATTTTCCGGATCCAAAATCGAGAGTAACAAAGAATAAAAGAGAGAGAAAGAATGTAAAAATAGATAATTAGCGGGACTTGGAGAAAAAGAAGTGCGATTGAAAAGAAAGGAAGCAAGAAAGGAAATGGAAAACCGATAATTAGCGTTAAAAAATAAGTGAAAGACATAGGGTGGACCTCTTTTTCCTGCTCTGTAGGTGCAGTACTTAAAAATAATCAATCTCCTCTGTATTTAAAGTGAATATCACGTGTCTATAAGACTCCTACACAAACACAAGTATTCTGGAACCCATCCCATACCAAAAAAAAAAAGAAAGAACATCGCTTTAAAATGTATTGCTTGCTTTTCCTTTAGAGATGGACTGGTTTATCACTGCCTCACCTGCGTCCACGTTTATCCGGGACATTAGTCATTTCTGTCTCCTTTTATCTATCAAGATCGAAGCAGTGTGTGCGTGTGTGTAGGAGCTCCGGAAGTCTCGAGAATCGGATATCTTCACACACACACACACACACACATGTGCTGGCTGCATAGTTTTGTTTGGAATTCTTGAACCGGACAGTCTTTACGACCTTGGGACCTTCAGCGATGGAAAAAATAGATCTTAAGACGCAGAATGCTTCGATGGGGAAGAAATCAGTCGAAGGACGTGTTTTATAGTGTACCAATAAAAGGGATGACTGTGCAGATTACCAGTAATCGGTTTCTTTCGTAATGGCCTACATCAGTACGTTATTTATTTAGATCAGTGGTCCATTTTGTTCGACTTCGATAGCAATATCGCGTTCATCTGGAGTTTATGTAGCGGAACGATGCCATACTTAGAGGTCTGCTAAGCACGATTCGTACGTAACTACGCAGTCGCTTTTACAGCTTTCTGTAATGCCTCATCTGATAAATGTGCGCCAGTAATCAATCCACTCTTGAAGTCCATTTCTTTCCAGTAATGCGAACCAATGGGTGCGTATAAATATTTGACTCGCATCATGCGCTAATTTTAGACCCTGTCTTTCCATCATGTTAGAATGGTTATATGAACTCCCCCCCACCTACCCCATCTTTTGTTTTTTTTTACAAAACTAGCAACAGTGCTGCAGTCAGTGAACTCCAACTCGCCTTCTATGTTTCTCCCTCTAGATTCTCTGTATATCTTTGTCTTTTTTCTCTCTTTTTTTTCTTTCCTTCTTAACAGAAAAAACAAAGGAATACATCGTACTATTTGTACGATAGAAAGTGAACATCGAGAATAATATTTTTTACACAGAGGCGAATACCAGCACGCTCCTGTCTTTGTTTTATAGTAACAGGGTGTCCTTCTCTGTTACACATCGGAGCAGAAGGGCCAACACACATCACTTTCCAAAGTCAAATACACGTCCGTATAAAATATTTATACGTCTCTACAGTGTATAACGAAAGTACATATATTCTCTAGGTGTCTTGTCGAGACACTTAAAAAAGAAAACTTTCCGCGTTTGTATTCAGTTCCACCAGTGTTGGAAGTGTGCCCGTTGCATCGTAACTCTGCAGCAGTAAAGTCCCTACGTCAGGGTGTTCCCACAAATAGGCTTAACTCTCACAACTTTTAGAACCCCAAACAAAGAGAAAGTAAACAGATATAAATAAAGAAGCGAAGAACATATCTCTCGCATTATTTCCCCTTCTGGATCTTAGCCTATGGCAAACGTTTGACCACAATCTTTGCGCTCTTGTTCGTCGATGCCCCCCTCACTCTACATCCCACCCAGGGGCGGATACATCGGTTATTATGCACCCAAGACACTTCGACCATCGTGAGTTTCAAGATCAGATTACATAAACATGTTCTTGAGGGTCTCTACTTCTTCTTCTTCTTCTTCTGCCAAAAGATAAGCTTACGTGCAAAGAGTCTCCGCCACAAGTGATGCGTACTGAGGGGGATGAAAAAAGGGAAAGTCTACAGGAACAATTTCGAAAAGAGGGGGGAAAGGAGAAGAGAGCAGTTCTCGACAGACTTTGTTTCCTTCGTATGCATATCTATGTCGACTTTGTGGGTGGTTTCACGTTACATAGCCCCGGGGAAATGCTATCTATCCACAACGGCCACTGTTTGTTTGAGTCTAGACGGTAGCAGCACCGCAACATGCATAGAAGCGGAAAGCGTTTATTTTGGAGGTGGATTTTTTTTTTAGGACGCATTTCCCCGTTGCTATAATGACAGAACATCTTTTCGGCTCTCGATAACACATTTTGTGGACTCCCTTAGGACTGTTAGAGTTTTTGAAGTTTGATCGCCCTTCCCAACCCCCTTTTTTGCCCCCTTATTTTGCATTAGAATCGCAGAGGAAGCATCACAACTTTTCCAGACACCATTCGTCGTCAACTTCTCAAAAACATCCGCTGTTTCTTTCTTCAAAGTTCACCTCCAACCCCCACCCCACCCTCACCCCCGCTAGTTTCGATGTAGGTGTTCGAATGGCACAAAACTCTCGCTCCCATAATAGCAACACTCGATATAAATGACAACCACGTGATCATCTCTACAAACCAAATTAAATCCACCCCCTTTCTTCCCTCGTCACGTGCGCCCACGACCTGTAACTATCCGACATGCACCTGTCAAGAGGTGAAACGGATACATATGACGAAATCTAATTAGCAACATGCGCTGTTCGCCCTGGATGTTCACATGATCGACGGAGCAAGACCTTAAACTACATATGAGCATATGGTGGACCGGATTTGGATTGCTTTACATCTAGAACTCAATCTCTCCCCGAAGTAAATTAGTACTATCGGATAACTCGTTGAGAACCTATCAGTGTGTCCCCCTTTTATACATTCTGCGCATTATTTTAGACCTTATCGCTCGAATAAGTTTGAACATATGGCTGATGAAGACAGGCAGAGGCAGCCAATCAACTCGTGGTGGTGGTGGTGGTATCACCAGCGAGGTCTCCGATGTCAAGGCAAAATTTGTCACGAAAATGGAAAAGTCTCGGATGAAAGAAGACAATGGTATTTATCCTATTTGCTAAGACGATTAAATCCTCAAGGATTCGCCTTCCTCAAACCCCCCCCCCCCCTTACAAGTCTAGCGAACAAGATTGCAACTCATTTCTCAACAGTCTTACGTTAATCTCCATCTGCATCTGCATTGTACGCCTAATAAGATTCTAGCTAGGAGACAGAAAATTATTTAAAAATCATCGGATAAACAGAAAATACGCTATGGGATGTATGTTGCTACCAGCCCCTATCCACCCCCGTAATTTGGAGTCGTTGTCCTCAACCTATTTGGTTGAAAGCTGGTCATTATTCATGGGAACCCCCTACAACAGTGAATCTTCAGTGATTATTCACGGCATCTGCCATTGCCTTAAGGCGCGGGTCGTTGTCAACCCATTGACCCGGCGACACGAAACGACAAGAATGTGACCTCGTTCCATTAATTATCTATCGTCTTCCGTTAATTAAGAAACCCCGACAGCCGGCGATATCAAGAGGTAAAGAAAGTTTCTACTGACGTAAGTACGAAATAAGGAAGCCACTTGATGCGGAAAAAAGCGATGTAAAACAACAGAAACAAAATAAACGAACAAAAAGAAAAGTTGCCAGTAATTTATGAGTGTCTGGAAGTCCGCGTTGATGCATCCTAGATGGAAGATGGCGTGAGAGAGAGAGAAAATCAGAATTTGAGGTCCATCTCTAATTAAAAGCTTGTTTACGTATCTTTTGCACGATGATGAAGAAGGGTGAGAAGGAAATTGAAAAGATTTTAGATCTTGCCTTCCATTCGTTCCTGTCTTTGGTTTTTTTTTTTGGACACACAAGAGTTTGTACGCCTTTTAATGAAACTTATTCCCAAAATACTGCTTTGGTTGTTTTAAGGATGTAAATAAGAGTATCTTTAAGAAACCGGAGAGTAAAAATTTCTTCCCAGATCGCAAACAGAATCTATAAATGGGAGCGTTGCCTAATGGATTGTATTTATGGATGTATTAAGTTATCTCTGAAGGTCAAGCGCAACCTGATCATCCACAACAATAGCGTAGTTTAGGCAATGAACCTTGGGGGTTCATTGCCTATGTGTGGCACAAATTTCTCATTCATATAGATGCAGAACAAGAAGGGATCCAAAGGGGTACCTGTAGCCAAGATGGAGTGGAAGAGTGATTTTTCATCAAAATAAAATTGCGTTCTGCCTTCCAACAAGGTAGCTCCTGATGCAGTTGAGGAACAATCTCTCATATCATAATTAGGGTTTCGTTATTAATAAGCTGCAGCTGACATAGTTTAACCCTTTTGGCAGGTCTTCGACTTGTTCAGATAAGCTCGTTCCAACGAACAGCTAAATTTGCTACAGTTAATCTTTTTTTCGTGAATCTACTACGTTTTTCTTGGACAAGAGAGATTTTGAGCAGGGACCGAGAGAAACAGTAATTGGTCTTTAATTATAAAATTTGTCCTTTTTATTTTAGAAATCTAAGGAGCCTGAGAAGGGGCCCATTTGAATTGAGGCATTGAAAACTCAATTCAGACTGTGAACAGAAGATCATCTAGGTAAAAAAAAAACCGTCATATTAGAGCCACCAAAGAGTTATCTTATGAGCTCATGTGTATGTGTATTATGTCTATGAAATGCGTGTATTCTCTGGTCGAGTTGCCTGTTTAGCTGGACGAAAAACAGTTTCCGGGGAGGGGGAAATTTGCAATCCACTCTCGAGATCGATTAACTCAATCACAGAGTGAAAAAAAAAAAAAAAGGCCATAAAAATTCCTTACGTCATTAATGGATTAACCAGGATCTTTTCCACCCAGTGTGGGTAGGACGGTGATTATAGCCACTGTGCTATCCACGCAGACAGACTGCCTAGATCAAGAGAGAGATCAGTTGGTTTTAAGGTGAAGGCAGGTACTATAGATTTCCTCTGGAAATATCAAAGCTTATCAGATTGAAGTTGGCCAATCTTTCCGGAGAGATTTCTTGAGAAATGCTGGAAGCAGTGATGCAAGCAGCCGGGTTAAACAGATTAGCAAAAGCCTGAGTTTTCTCGTGTTGTCAAACATTTTCTGAATTTTCACTCATGGGATCGTTGCCTTGGGTTTAAAACTCTGAACGAGATTAATGCAACCTACATCATTCTGTAATCTTCTCAACATCGGAAAACATCGATAGGCGTTCCCCATACAGGGGGGAGGGGCAGTTTATTTTATTGGTAACAACATGCTGATCTGAGATTCAGTTTAAATTTATGTTCCCTGATTTTTTGTATCTCATTTCATTTTGAAAATTTCACCTTTGTTCATTTAGTCCTCTCTTTCAGAGTCTTAAAAATGACTACTTTTTTCATTTAACATTCTTGTTCATGTTTTTTTTTTTTAATTTATGTGTGTTCAAGTGTTCATACACGGGTTGCCGGTAAGATACAATCAGAAGGAAGAGAAACCTGATTTTCGAGCAAAAGAAAAATTGAAAAATTCTTCACGACAATTCTACAGCTCATCGTTCCACAATAATTTTTGAATAACTTTTGAAACACTCTAGTAACTGTCTTACAACACCCTGACATCTTGTGATGCTTAATTTTTATTATTTTCCTCCAAAACTAAAGAATTCACAAAACTGTAGTCGTGGCAGCTACAAAAACAATCAAGAATATTAAAAATAATAATAAAATAAAAATGTACCTCGAAAAATCATTTTAACAATTACATATCCGATATGAAAAAGGTGTAAATAAGCAAGATCATCACTTTGAACTCGATTCTATGCTTAAATATCTGCAAATATTATATTTGTTTGAATAAAACTTCAATCCCTGGAATATTTTTTTTATGAGTCCCCCAAGCACGAGAGGTATTAGAACCTATAGTACTTGGTACCGAGCATAAAAGAGAAGATGAAAGAAGACACTTGAAAGGTTGAGAAGATGAAAGAAGAAGATGAAAGAAGATACTTGTTGACATCGACTGCTTTTAGTTTCTGAGTAAGGATGATCAAAAAGTCGGATTTTATTTTATTGAAGTAACAAAGTACGAAGATTTTTGTTCTGGTTGTTGTAAAAGATTGTGCATTTACTTACTTCTGTCTTTGCATTTCGAAGCCTCAATTTAATCCCCCACTCAGCCAGTAACTGTCCCTGGGATTCATCTATGACTTTTGCTCGGGGACAAAGGTATAAATTTAGAACTCAGATAACAAACAAAAATAAATACGGCCACTAAATAAACGGCCCGACATTTCAAGTGGTTTAATGCACCAGGAAAGAGAATAACGAAGAATATTCTGGCTATTGAATGAGCATTCACACCAGGGTGAGAAACCCAAAAGAAAAAATAAATAAATAAACAAACTGTGATAGTCCAAAGCATCGTTGATTGAAGCCTTCCACGGCTAACACAACCATTACCGAGGTATTTTCCTATTTTCATTGTGTCAGGTGGCATTGGACTGGCACACCACTCACTCCTCTCATCTGCGGTTCCTACTTTCCTGCAAGATCTCCACGGAGTCGTCAACTACGGACTCTCGTAACCATTCGTGCATAAGAGCGTCTCTTAACATCTTCTGCCATCAAGGCGGATGCTGGCAGCGATACGGGCGGCTTGTGTGTGTGCCGAGACACTGCACTCCTCAACGACGGACAAAGGGGACCTCAGGGAACGACGGAAGCAAGTCCGTTCAGTGGCTGACGATATCGCCGGGTAGGCACTTCCCCTGTACGGCCCCATCCGGCTGGAGCTGCACAACGCACCGACGAGATCATGCTCCCATCCAAACGCCGCTAACGACTTTGCCTTATCACGCAGATCTCATGTCTGCCGCCCGTCCTCCTGAACATCGGCCGGACGGTGATCTGGGAGATTGGAGGGGCAAGTAAGAAAGGGGGAAAAAGAAAAAAAAAAGAAAGAAAGACCGGGGCTGTTGTCGGCATCACTCTCGAGAGGGTCGTAAGATGATAGCATGGATCCGTCGTAATCTTTGGAGTCATAAAGAGTTGCTCATTCTTACCCCGTATCTTTGCACATTGGACGTGGAGACAAAGGAATGAGAGGAAGAAGAAGAAGAAGCGAAAGTGTCTGTTGCCTTGTCAACGTTTGCCTCTCCCCCTCCCGGTTCTGTATGCTTTTCTGGAAGTTTATCCCTCTTGCTCAGTCTCTATTGTTTTCTGATTCGCGTAATCAGAGCATGGAACCTTTAATCTCAAGCTGAGAAAACCCTGCTCCTCTTGGATCATTAAAAACGGTTGCTTTTAAAGCCAGGGCAAATTGTATTGGTAATAAACTGCTAAAACATGACATTAGCCCATCGAAAACCACTTGAACTAGGTCATGAAACATTGTATTAATGAATAAAAGTCTAAATTCGTATAAGGGACCGTTTTTTTTGAGCAACTTCCTCTTGTAAAAGTTCATAGCTTTAACCCCTCCCATTAGAAATGTGCTCTGTCGAACGGAGCTGTTCCGAAAAGCGACTAATGTGATTAAAGGTGTTAAATTATACTCGGTATTCTCTAAGGGAGTTATTTCTTTTAGGAATGGAACCTAGCCATCCTTGGTGTTGGCTGGTTAACATCATGGCTGTTAGATGATTTATAAACGTTGATTTATGAACCGTTTGATTTATGAATACGTGACTCGTCTTCTGGAACAGGTTGCCTGATCACTGCTAGAAGTTAAATACTTTTTATCCGTTTTTAGGGAGTTCCCAATTGCGTAAATCGCCTATCAAAATCTCAGTTCACACGTGATCAAAACTTAGCGTAGTTTCAAGAAATTGTACTATTTTATTTATTTATTTATTATTATTTTTTTACAAATTTCTATTTATATAGTTATATCTGTATAAGAGCGTGCGAATAATTATCGAATTTTTGGAGCTGCTATTTGCTGCAGTGCGCTGATTGGTAGAATAAATTGGCAATATGGCGGATGCGCAGTAAAGAAAAATTCTCGGTTTAAAACTGCGCATATTAAATTGACTACTCTTCGAATTGTTCCATTTTTGTTATTAAGTATATAAATAATGAATTATTACTATTTGTTCGTTCTTTTAACCACAGAAGATCAAATGCGTGTTGTATTTCAATTTTCGCTATAATTTTTTGTTATAATTTGAGGAACCAGTAAATTAATTACTAATTAATTTACTTAACTTGTAAGATCACCAACAATCTTGGTGATCTTGCAAGGAAAAGTGTTATTTTGTTTTCAAGACAAAATATCTTATTTTATTTTCGAGAAAAACAAAACCCTGACTTCCATTAGTGTACAGTTGACAATATTTTGAATAGGATGTCTAGTTTTGTCGTGTTCTCTTCAAAGTTATGACGTCCTTCTTTTAATCCTCTGGAGTGTGGAAATTTGCGTCTAACCTACTTATTTAGAAATTAGAATTTTGCTTCTTTATATAGGAGACGGATTTTCTGAATGGTGTACAGGCCAAGTCCAAAAACTCCAGCGACTTGAGAAAGGTAATCGTGTTTATTTCTGTCAGAAGCTTTTTGCCCTAGTCGAAGTTGATTAATGGCAAATTTCGTTATTGATTATTTTCGATGTTGATGAAGCCAGATTACGTGCGGGTTACCACGTATTGATCTTTCTTATTGGATCGGGTCTATTCATAAGCTTTGGAGGAAGAAAAAGGATATGAAATATTGTTATCCTGAAGTCCTTCCCATCTCAGAAGAAAGAATCGAGGGAAAGACAGGTAGACGGATAAAGACACAAAAGAGAGAATGGTATAAAGTAACTGAAACCTATAGGACACGCTTACATACTTAACATCAGACCTTACATATACAAAAATGATTATAGCCTTCTCGAAACAGAAATAAATTAGAAGCAACTGGGGATGGATACACGAGGACTAACAAACAACCCATTTCTCTATTGTAGCAGTCATCTACGCAAAAACCCATTACAGTACCAGAGACCCATTGAACAGTAAAAAGAATCGTACTTCGCCTATATTTAGCCACGGTTAAGTTATTATCTGACGATGTAACTACCCATCAGAAACGCGAAGCGTGTCGGTACGAATAGCTTATCGATCGTAATAAAAGTCGCCTCCTACTCGTTAACCTGTACCAGTTATTTTCATCTAAACTTTCTCACTGCAGTCAACACTGTCTGTGTGCGCGCTCGACTTTCCTTCGCGTATGAACACGCAAGGAACAATTCATTATTTGTATTTTTTCTTATTTGTATTCGGCACATATCGACATTAATTCCATCCCCCCTACAATAGGATAACCCCCCCCCCTGGGGAAGCTGACGTTCCAATCTGCACATCTCCGCTCTTTCTTCAGCCTTCCATTTGTTAAGTAGAAACGTGTACGGGAGCAGGCCCTGCTCCACTGGCTCTCATTATACCCAGTTCTTGCAAATAATTCTACGCTTGGAGTGAAATTAGGTAGAACAGATATGCTGGGCATCTTTTTCTCTGCCCAATTAACAACGTTCGGGTAGTGAAAACCTCCAACTCGCTGATGTGTGTAGGATGATATGTGAAGGAGCACTTCCTGTTATCACTTAAAAGTGACCTTTAATGAACTTTTCCACCTAAAATGAAAATAAAATGCCCTTAAATGACCTTTTATGCCTAAAATTAAAATGAAATGGACTTAATTATTTATGGCCTTTTTTTTTGATTATTAAAGCAGACGACGTAAAAAATGTGTATCTGCTGATTTTGAGTCTTCTGCATGCTGGAAACAGAAATACGCGTATTTTTATATCTGGCTGAACGCATCTCTGATGAGACAGCAATCTTATGTCTTCTTAATTCTTAATGGCCTTTTAGCATCAATAACTGGGGTGTTTTAGAGCTATTAAGAAATTACTCTGGCAACTTTTTTTTTTATCAAAGTCTTAACTTTCATCTTTTTTTCTTTTAAAGAAGCATCTGTTTCTTTGACTGTACAGTCCCCATCCCATCCATTTCGGCGCTCATTAGTGTCCTATTTGTTTTTTCTCTTTCTTTTCCTCTTTAGTCAGCATGATTAGTTTTGTGAATGATTCTTCATCACCGCAACTGGTCTGCTTCTCGTTCTTTAATCACGAGGAGTTGCCTCGCCCTCCTTCATCTGTCTACGAGTATGTCCAATGAAGAAGGGTTGTCTCTTGCGAGCTTATTCTAGCAAAAATCTGTGGACTTCTGTTTTTTAGTTGCTTCCAGAGGTTTTGTCTACCACCATTCCACAAAGAGTTCATGTTAGGTGAGAAACAGACAGTCGATCATGGTGAAGTTGGCAAATCACTGCTAACTACAGTACTTCTAAAATTATTCCAAAAATTAGTGGAAAGTTTGCGCATGCGTTATCTCTATGCTGAAGCTAAAAGTGTATCTAGGAAAACTAAAAAAAAAAAACTACTAATTAACCATTAGAATGTCACTTAAAGAGGAGCAGCCTTTCATTAGCAAACTGGAATCCGAGGATGCATCACTTCTATTTGTAACCAACTTCAAATGCTTCTTTTTGTTTTTTTTTAAATGGCTGACACAGCCAGAGGAAATCTTTCTAAGATATTAAAACACCAAAACTGCCCGAAGGTAAGATAAGTGTTTTCTTAAAGCCCCAAACCAGTTTTTTATATCTTAGCCAACAGTTTATGATGCATTGTATTGTACAGATTAAGCAGGGGGATTTTTTTTGGTTTTTTTTTTTTCGAAACTGCAATTAAGGTTAGACCGAAAGTGGAAACTCTCTCTGGCTTCTTTCTTATATAGGGGCAAAGCCAATTCATGCCCTACTAATACCCGATTAGCAATGATTAATAACGTTCTCAGATGCATAATGCCACCCTTAGTACTCAGCTGTCTGTCTCTTTCTTTCTCTGCCAATGTGATGTCTTAATTTTAGTTTTGCATGACCTCACCGCAGGTCACGTCGCTACCATTCCGAATTGGCCGGGAGGGAAGCAGGAAGGAAGGAAGGCAGGGGGGGTAGAGAGAGAGAGAGAAGGAAAATTCTTTTACATCGACTACTAACGGGCCAATGCTGATCACGTGATTGAAGACATTTCTATTGCACGAAACAATACCGAGACAAGCTAGGAGGGGAATTATTAAGGGACAATCGTGGTAATTTTTAGCTCGTTTTCTGCGCATTGACTTTGGGGGATCGAATTCGATGTGTGCGTGTTGTTGTTGGTTCAGTCACGGTTTTATACAACAGGGGGAGGGAGATGGGAGGGATTTTCATGATCGAAAGGGTTGTTATTACTGCTACGAGTACTTCCGTCTGTGGCGGTTGGAAAAAAAAAGGGTGCTCTACTGGATGTTAATGCGATGTGTATTCATTTCGGAGAATTATCATTCCGGTGGTTAGCGGAACGATAGTGTGACGCTAATTTGTAACTTGGGACTCGGAGAACATTACTTTTATTACATATTCCGACTGGGATAGATCAAGGGGTGGAGTACCGCAGAAAAACGTGAGCACTGACGCCTACAATGAGCAAACTTTTTCAAAATCCGAATGTTCCAGATTTCTACTGGGAATAACAACGATAGACAGAATTACAAAAGAACACGAAGAGATAATACGGTTGTTCTAAAGATGGCACAAAATGAGGGTACTAAAAATTTATAATGATAATTGCGATAAAGTACTAATAATAGTATGGTTAGTAATAATAATACAGTTATTATTGTTATCATTATCTTACTTCGGAAATTCAGAACTGGAACAGGATGTTTAAGGCAAGCTACGTTTTCTTCATAGATAGTTGGTAAACTCTGTTCTGCAAGTTTCTAAAAGGTGATAGAGGGCGCTAGGTGTGCAGGGAAACAGTTGTCGGGTCAACCCTATTTAGAAAGATGTCTCTTACTCTTTCTGTCACGGTTACAAAACTAGAACGAAGAAAAGTAATTGAAGCTTATATTATGAAACGAATCAGATCGGACCCTTGGGTAATGAGTCTGGATAAGTCTTCGATAACACTAAGCCAATGTTGCTGATGAATTGAACAAGTCGCATCGATCTTTACGAATGCTTCATAATGAGAAGAGGTTGTGCAACTGAAGCTAACCAGTATGTGTTTAACGATATTGAACTAACTTTTAAACCTCAAGGCCAGTAAGGCTCCTGAGGTTGCTGGTATACCCAGTAATTTTGAGGGAGGCGGCGAAAGAGAGTGCATTGAACGATTAAGTTTAATTTTGAGGGCATCATAAAGGGAAAATCTTGTTTAACGAGTCTGGTTGGAAGTTTTGAAAGAGTCACTCATGAGTTAGATGTAGGAAATAATGCTGACATTATTTGGATTTTAGCAATGCATTTTATTGTGTCCCAATTGAGAGATTAATGTATAAAATGGTACATGTTGCGATGACGTTGGTATCATGGGTAAGATTCTTAGATGGATCGCAGGATGGCTGCAGAATACTTTTTTATTGTTATGTTATTATAATTATTATTATTATTTATCATGTGATAGAGATTCGTAGGTTACAACAACCTCCATGTGTAGCTGCACTCACAAGAGACAAAGGATTGTGATTACTGCTTAATCTACAGGCTGGACTTGTGCTGAAGTGAGGTTGCACAAGGATCCGTGCTGGGACCACTGTAATTGTTGATCTTTTTAAATGACATCGATGATGAATAGAGGGCGTGATGTGGAAATTGGGATGATGTGAAGATTGGGAGAGTGGTTAATGATCGGCGCTACTCCAGGATGGCTTGGGTGGGCTTCAAGGATGGTTAGACAAATGGCAGCTCCTTTATAAGGCTATAAAGTGCAAGGTCTTGTACTTAGGATACAATAACCCCAAAATAATAACTTACTTGGTGATGTTGAGTTAAAAGAAGTAGATGTAGAAAGGGATTTAGGAGTTAATACGGGCAGACCAGAAGTTTTCCGAGCAGTTTAGACAGACTATAGGGAAAGCCCATGGTGTGCTATCGATGATTTATCGAACATTTGTCACCATTTCATAATACACTTGAACACAGTACTCCAAGTGCAGTCTCACCATTTTATAATACAGTTGGATTATGAGGTCAGGTGAGACCGCACTTGGAGTACTGTGTTCAAGTATGGAGACCATACCTAAAAAAAGGCAGACGAGCTTCTTAAAAAGGTCCAGACGGGCAACACGCTTGGGCACCCGTATGAAGAGACTTCGACTCGAATATGTGAGTTACAGAACTTGGCAACCAGGCACCTTAGAGGGGGACCTGAGCGAGGTCTATGTGACTTTGAGAAGAGATAGCAAGTTGATTGAATGATTGGGTCAAAGGTCAGTTGGATCGGCATCTACGTGAAAAGAAGAACACAATTTTCTTTTCTTTTTTTTTTTTGTGTGTGTTTGTGCCGCAATAGCCTTGGGCTTCCTTGTATTATATGATAAATAATAAAAGCATTGGATAACAATAATACGTATATATATACGGTTATCTTTTGGAACCCCACCACTCTAAGTGTTTAGTGGGTTACGTTGCATATTACAACGTACGCCTAAAGACAATGCAATCTTCTAAATTTGCATTGTCAACTGTTTCCATTAATTGCAAAATCTCCATAATGAAGTGACATCAACTGCACACGCACCAGGATAATTGGTCATCAGCCCTAATTTCCAATACAACAGTCCCGTACAGCTCATAAGGTTTGTAGTACATGCCACAATAATGCGCAATCGTCAGCTATTTGTGGTCCTATATCAGCACAAAGCTGGAGACATCCCCCTTCATCCCCCTAACCCGTATATGCCCCCAACTACGCAAACACAGAGTTTACACTGAGGAATGTATTGTTTTCCACGACGCTAATTATGTCATTTGACTGGATCACGTGACATTTCTGAGATTCCGAGATTACCAATTGCTAGCACGTGAACGTCACCTAATGGAGCCACGCAACAGGGCGGTATTTTTATTTTGGTACGCTGTCGTTTTCGGTTGCCAAATGAAGTTGTTTTTCTCTGACAGTGACGGAGTCGCTACTTTAAGAGAGCAAAAGATGTTGGCGGAAGACAAACGCATACGGCATCGGAGCTCATAACGGAACTTTATCCGTTCGTACTTTACAAAAGAGCGCTCATCCCTAAAATAGCTAAAATAGCCCCTGTAGTGTAATTAGTTTGAAGAGAAATTAGGGTTTTTTTCTTTTTGCTAGATTATTAGAAATCTCTCTGCAGAGTCGTTAGGCTTAGTGAAGGTAGTTAGCTGCCACGTGAGATAGATAAAACAAAATGAGCCGAGCAAAGACACTAATTCTCTTCATACGATTTCTTTTCGTCTGCCGAGGAATGAGGAGGCGTCCTTATCTAATAAACAGCATCTTAGCTCCTTGTCTCGTACTGAAATCCAACGAAACGTATAAAAATATGTTTCGGAGGACTCCATGGGCCATTTTTATTTATCTATTCAATTTTTGATAGTATATCAGTTATTTTTTTTAAAATTTGTGAAGATAGTTCTGCGTGCTGTATGCAGCATAGTCTCGATAATCCGTGCCAAACGGATTATCGAGACTTTAATATCGAAAGTAGGGCCAAATCGGATTGTAAGGAATGATAAGCATGTTTTGTAATTTTATTCATTAATAAAACATTTTATTCGTTAGTATAGTCATGTCACGTTAGACGGACGGACGGACATGGGACAATAGGGGAATGCGTGTTTGCTAATGCGCCCAACAGACACAAAACGTATGCTCTAAAGCGAGTTTTATTTATACTTTAAAATTAAATGTAACAGTCAATGCTAAGGCGCCTCACCTTCACCACGAGCTGCCTTTAATCAATAATCTCGAAATAGGCTCTCATAAATAGAAGATTAATCTCTTGGAGATGGAATTTTTAAATATGGCTTATAATTCATTACTATTCTTGTTCTTGAGATTTGATGAACAAACTCAGTGGTGAACTAGTTCATTTGGCTTACCATGTCTCTATAAATGGGTACTCGCCAGTTATTTTGTACGTTATGCGCACTAGATGAGGGAAACGGAATAACTTATGGGGGAAACCTCTCCCCTGATTAAAGAAACCTTTAAGAAATCGTCTACAAAGGCGATTCGAACTCAGACTTCTCCAAGAGGCGAAACCACCATACATAGAAGTCCTACTATTATGTTCGAACGCTTATGGTGTTCATTTTATTTATTTTTTTATTTTATAAACGATTTTCTACATGATAGGTCTTTATTATCGAGAGTACCCCTAGAGGAAATCATCAGAAAGTAATTTCTTCAGTTACAGTGGAAGGAGCGGTTCTCAACTTGTATTAGGATGTACCAAGATCTATTAGGATCGAATGCAGGGCGAAGAACTGTAGATTTATGTTTTTATGGCGCAAAGGCCACTTAGGCCATGATGCGCCAAGTCCAACTGTAGATTGGTAGCGAGGACCAGTTTAATGGTGAAAGTTGGAGCTGCATTTACAAATGATGGTACTTTTCAGAAGACTTTTCCATCATCGTACAGAAGATGCTCATCTGTACGATGGTGGAAAAGTCTTCTGAGCAATGTTTTCAACCTTTCTTAGATACGGACCACATTTATGTTTCAGCAGGGGGGCACCACAAAAAAAATAAACCAAATTAATAAATATCTTAAAATTATAGATTAGGATACTATAGGTATACCCTGTACTTTCAGCCATTAGTCCTCGTGGGTAGCCTTGATAGGACCACCATTCTCCCCACACTGGGTGGAAAAGACTTGAGTTCGAATCCCATCGATGACGAAAGGAATTTTAATGGGACTTTTTCATGACGTGGCTGAGTTAGTCAGTCTTAGACGAGGATAGCATGGTTTTTTCACCAGAGAAAATTACTGTAGGATTCCTGCAAAAGAGTTCAGTTTTATTGTCAATTTCAGTTTTATTGTCAAGTTTCGCGGACCACAGGTGGAAACATAACTTCTGATTATGTAAGGGCCGGTGAACCCATTTTGGATCCCCTGAAACAAAATTACGGTTTAAACACTTCTTTTTGAAACCGCATGCGCATGATTCTCACATTCATACCTAAGCATATACTTTTGTATAATGTTTCTCCATTTTCCAAAGAAGTTTATTCGAAATATAATTATTTTGCATTTTTTATAAGAAAATTGTAATTTATAAACTGAAAAATAATATAAAATAAAGTTCCTGCGCTGTTTTATATATTATTTCGAGAAAAACACTTCTAACAATTAAATATTTAAATTTCATATAATACAGATTGCATACTGCGACCTCATTTTCAAATATTTGTATCATTTCGGCGGATGCAATTTATTAACACCGTCAATTTGGCTGGCCGTATGACCGTTGTTGCCTGCGCGAGACAAACCACGACGCAGTAAACAGCTCGTGCTCGAAAGAGAGAGAGAGAGTCACCTGTGGCTGGCACGGATGAAAACTACTCTTGTCATCGGAGAATTTCCAAGATGACCATTACGATCTTCGGTTGCCTTACAAGACACAGGCGTTTCGTACAACTGACGGCGCCTTCCTAGAATCTGACGCTTTTATTATCGCTTTCGTACAACGTCTGCGGGCTATTTTAATGCAGTCCCAGAAAGCCAGTATCGCGGACATTAATAGATTGTGGCGTTAGAATTTGCGACAAAGTTACTTAGAGAGAAAAAGACACGACAGATTCTGTAGCGGCCATTTAAGAAGTAGAAATTGAACGTGACATCTCGTGTGCACCATAAATCACCGCGCTGAAGAGAGCTGGTGGTCATCATTACAGCTTTGAGGGGGCCACGAGGTACAATCAATAGAAGGAAGATCTCTTCGGGTCTGGAGAGAGAGAGAGAGAGACGTCTTCGTTGACAGTAAATAGGGAAAGTACGATAAGAAAAGGGGGGGTGGGTAGGAGGGGACTGCCATAATTTTTTTTTTCAGCGCGAAAAACTACATGGCCATGGAAACGCACGTGCAGTTGCCAAGTCGACTGACACAGAGGATTGCTTTTCGACATACAGCGATCTCGCCATAGGTGGTGCTTAGGTCCCCTGTGGAAGGATCGATCGAGTCAGATTCCCCTTCTTTCTTGATGGCTTCGCTTTTTATCGCACTTCTCTGGTCAACTTAGTCGCCATGGCTGCGTTGAGAAACATACTTTTCGGACTTGAAGGTGACAACTTCAAAGTAACGAGGTTTGTCATCTCGGGCACATTGCGTACTTGAAAATCGCCGGGAACACTCGAAAGAGGAAGTTTCGCATCAGATTTCTAATGCGAAACGTCTTTGGCGGATGGGTGCGGTAGGGGGAGGAGGTAACTTCCCTTCGTATCTATTTTCTCATTATTCGGAGAGTGGATCCCATACGTTAGTGGGGACCACTATTTGCATCATTTTAATCATCGGAACCTTTGTTTTCCTCGGCATACTACCCTTAGGCACGGATTAGAAATCTCCACCCCACCTCCCAATACCACCCAAAAGTCTTTGTTGAAAAGGATCTTGCTACTTAACAAGGTAGCAAATCACCCACTTGTAAGTTGTCCTTTGCCATTCTGTTTCATAAATATGGCGCCCCTCGCAAGCAGCGATGAAATAATGGGAAGATTCATTTTCCATTAGAGGTTCCCCTCTAGGTGCCTCAAAGTATTAAATAAACTTATTTTGCCCTCAGTCTAAAGCCGGCTTCAAGTAGCACGTAGCAAAAATTCCACCTTCTTCAATCATCTACTTCTTCCATCATCATCTTCTTCCTTCCATCACCATCTTCTTCATCATCTTCAATCCATATGCCAAATATTCATCCAGTTATTGTCAATAGTCAAGTTCGTTTAAAACACTCTCTGATTTTGCATATCCTGAAGAACTCACGAGCCTCCCAACAACCCATTGTAAAACGCAAGAGGTTTCTATTGTTATTCTACAATAATAATTGCGGTAAGCGGATTTGGCGACGAATGTTTCGTGTTTGGACCCACTCAGACTGCACGCTCTCTAGGGAGGTAGCCCTGGTCAACTGTCTGGCAAACGTGTGGCATAATAGATTGGTCTTAGACACAATTAAACAATCTACACTCGTGCTGCATTATTCCTTTTTATTACGTTTTTTTTTTTTTTTTCCCTCTCTCTCTCTCTCTGTCCCGAATTATGACTTTACTGAATTATGACAATGGTGTGGTCTCGGAGTATAATTTAATCTCCGTACTTGTTCGTGATGCCCCGTGAAAAGAAACTGAACTCACCGCGCTAATAAAGTTGTCACTAAATGAAGCTTTTACCTGGGCGAAGATTTATTTGCCCGGAAGGTTGAATAGTTCTTAATATGGGAACTGGTTCGAGTATAATACTTGCTATAAACGATGTCTCATAGATTAAAAAAAGAAAAAAAAAAAGAAAAGAAAGAGAGAGAGAGAAACTGGATTTTCACTTGGTCATCAATAAACCTGGGATTAAGACTGCATTCTGGACGTATGTGATCAGTTTACTAAGCAAGATAAATACTCCACAAAGAAACATAAACCTAAAATATGACTGGATAAGAAAAAAATAATCGCAGTTTTAAATTATTTATCGAAAGAATATTAATTATTGTACATCTGTGATGAACAAAGCAGTCTTACTCTCTTACGCAGAAGCCATGTAACCAGGAGAAAGCAAGTTTTGCTCCTGTTCTGGTTGATGCAGCGCGAATACCCATCATTTTGTGCAGCTTTGAATCCTGCATCGCAGTAGGATAAGTTCGCTTCTCTCACGTGACATCCAAAGGAGCGTTGTTTCTTTCCGCAGGCGCACACTAGGAGGCCTACTCAATGTACCGTGTCATGCAAGAGGGCAATTAACGCAGAGGTCTGTCTCAGCTTCATCGTGGTAGCGGGACATTCGAGATAAGATCTTAATGGGAATTCTTCCCCCCTCCACCGTGTACCCCCCTAAAACTATCCCGCTTTTCATTTGCTCAGTGACACCGTGTCGCACGTGCACATGTGACGACCAAATAAAGAGCTCAACGTGAGTCCTTCTGACAGTCAAATTATGGGGAGACACCAAAGATCCGCTCATCACGACATTCATGCCCTCCCCTCTTCAATTCGGCTTTCTATATCCTCGAGGTATTACGCGTAAAAAAAAAAGCGTATAATTATCACGGGTATCCCCCCCTCTCCACCATACCCTTGATGTTAGGGTTAGACAACAGCAGGTGAGCCAACAGGTTTTTTTTTTTTTCCATTCCTTCCCTAATCTGTCGTGCATGATATCACGCCGACAGATGGCGTTAGAGAAAATGGAGCGAATCGACAATAAAGCTCGAGGTGTCACACTAATAAATGGAAGGGGGAAGGTTATCTAAATATTGATATAGTCAGCTTTTAGTCAAGATAACTCCTTTATCTATTCCGTTTTCGCGAACACGATTCTCGATCTAGGTCATAAATGTTAATTTTGCTGACGTGACAATACCTATCCCCCCCTCCCCCCTTGAAGTTCCCTGATTATGTTAACAACACCTTATCTGGCACAATGTGATGAATAGTAAAGTAATGAGTTCGCGTGTGAGGCTAACAAAAATTCCCTCGCAATAGATTCGAGCTCTACCAGTAGGAAGTAGGTTGCTGCAGGTTCGTGCGCACAGATCTGCGCAGTCCACGTTTAAAAATTCTGATTGATATCCGGTGTGCGTTATTAACTGTAAACTAAAAAATTCTGTTAAATAATTTTCTTTGCGTGCCAACAAGGAGTAAAAATACAGTCCCTAAAAAAAACGTGAGTCAAATCCCCCCTGAATTATTATTAATCTCTATTTTTAAAATTCCAAAAGAAGATTAAACAATCGAAATTCTTCAACAATGAAACCAATAACTCAGCCAACAGATTACAATGCGTCATTACCAAACGATGTTCATTTTCCCTCGAGACCAAACGTTCAGCACTCCTCGCGAAGTATAACTCATTGTTTCATTTCAAAGTTTAATTCATTGTTGGCGGTGAAAGCCTCGCGATTCTTGCAGCGCGCGCAATATTTTATTTGTTAATTGGTCTCATCCAGAAAAAGAATCGTTTGATTTCAATAAATATATCTTCTGCTAAACAGGAGGAAATGTCGTGTTTTTAATTCTACGATGTAGACTTGAACGTTTAATATAAGAGTAACTAACGACCCATGTTTGTTTCGGGGGTTGTGCAATATCTCAGTGATGTCAGAACACGCGGCACATCGCGATTATTAATGTTGCCCAAGCAACCAGTGGATGTTGGCTGTTGGACAATGTTTCATTGTTTGAAAACGCGTCAGTCTTTTCGGTTGTTTAATTAAGGCGCATAAATTACTTGTTGAATGAATGAATTTCAAGTAGCAAACGAACGCTGAACTCCCCCCCCCCCCTTATACTTTCGGTTATTTCCCCTCCGGTACTTTTGCCGTTGACCAAACACGATTCTTATTTCTATGCCGGGTAAATAATTTGGTAATGCAAAAGAGAAGGAGGATGGATAGAGTAATAAAATCCATAGATCACTGTCACCAACAGCAGAACTTATTAGGGTATACTAACTTTTATTGCATAAATTATCTATAATACAACGAACGAAGCAAATGAGCTTTTGGCGAGTGCTGCAAAATGAGTCATTTTAGAAAAAAAAAAGAAAGGAAATCGATGTTTGGCATTAGAAGGAGTAGAATAATTATTGTTAAAAATGCCCTGGTGTCCGTGAGAGTTGATAGAAATATGAAAAAGAAAATAATAAAAATAAAGAAGAGAATTTTGTTAAATCAAATATTCGATCCGTGCATTATTCGCTTGAGAAAATGTATCTTTTTCTCTGTCTAAACAAAAATGTTTCTCGCTTCATAAAGGAATAGATAGAATAAATTAGTGGGTAATGAGCTTGTCACGTGCCACGTTGCTGATTTGCAGTCAGATTTAAAACACTTCAGGCTGATGGTTGAAAAGGCAAAAGAGAAGTTTCATCGTCTGCTCAAGGCTGCATTGTCACGTAATCTAATTGTATTGTTGAAATATAAACAAAAGCTACGTCTGTGTTCATATAAACGAGGAATTTGACTTTGCTAATATTTTCATGAGCTATTAAACCCCCCCCCCCCCCACTCCTTCCTTCCCTCTTTCTCCTCATCTAACTAATGAATCTAAGCCATTAATTCGCTTTCAGACTTTCTGAGGCAGGTCATTCAATCGCGTATTTTGTAGCGTCGTGCGGACTCGATCAAGCGATATGCGGAACTCTCATTATTAGCTAATTTAGCCAAAATAATGAATAATATTTGCTGTTATTACTATTTTATTTGGCATTTTGTAGGATTTTTAAGAAAATCGTTCTAGATTCGAGTTTTTTTACTACATTAATTTCACACAAATTGAGTTATCGTCTGGCTGCAACGTCGTGCACGTGCATTCCATTTTTGTAATAAAAAGAAAAAGAAAAATAAAAAAACGGGCCAAAAATAATTTTTGGAATTAAAACTTACACTCCCCCTTTTTTTTAACTATAAATACAAACGTGCCTCAGATTCCCCAGATAAGTCTCCCAACACTGATGAAACCACAAGAAATTAGAAATAGGTGTTAATTTTTTTTTAAACCCCCGAGAGTGAAATTAATGGTGAAGAAGACGGTCTCATCGACTTTGAAAACCTAATTATGTCCATCTCCACGGTTACTTAACAATCCACGAGCTTCATAAATACAATAATACTGGCATTAATCGATCTTAATTATTCTGTACTGACTGACACGTTGCTGCCCTTCTTATCTGAGAGTTCTCAGTAACATGCCAGTGCGGAGGGAAAGGTTAAGATTAATTATTTTCATAACCCATTCTCTACTCAGCCATAATGTGATAACATGCTAAAGTTTTCTTCTATTTTCTCAATCCTTCGATACATAATTCATCCGCCATAATATCATAATTAGCGCAAAGTGATCTTGGCCATGGTTAAAAAGAGCTGACGAAAAGTTTAAATTATAATCGGAGTCACACGAGCTATTAAGAATCTTTTGAGATTGAATTACGCTTTTAAAGGACGATGAGGAATTTCTGCATGCATTGTGAATACGGAGAATAAAACAAACAAAAAAAAAATCAGCATTTCTTAAAACTGCGCTTTAATCTTCGTCTCGATTGTCCAAAGCTCATTTCATTTCCTTTGATAGCGTTGGGCCATAATTTTCGACTAGAAATGCTTTAAGAAATCCATGATAGCATGTCTAAAGTGTTTAGGGAAGTATCGCCCAGTTATGTTACCGTTGGAAGATGGTTGGCAGAGTTCAAAAGAGAAAAGGAGTCAGTTAAGTATGAACCAAGGTCTGGTCGGCTATCTGAAGCAGTTGTCATCGTTAAAGAGTCTGATCCTGAATCCAAATTAATGCATGCAGTGGAATCAGCTGGAAAAGTTTTCTGGGATTCAAAACCGTGGTTGGACAAGCTAAAATTCATGATTGTGCATTTGAACAATTAAATTCCTTGCACAGTCAGATCTGGTGATTACTATTTATTCGAATCCTCAAGTTTCATCTTCATGGAATTCAGTTTAAAGATGATGATGAACTAAGAGCAGCTGTGGAGGCCTGTTTTGATGCCCAACCTGAAGATTTTTTTTAAGGATTAAACACTTTGCAGATTAAATGAAATATTAAATTGTATTGAACTTCAGAGTGAATACATTGAAAAATAATTTAAAAGAAAAACAGAATTGTATACCTGTCTTTCCGTTCACGCATCTTTTTGACCACCCTTCGTAAGCTCAGAGTTAAGTTCAAGGGCCCCCAGTAGACCTATTTTAGGCCTCTAAAAATATGTGCTACAGAGCACAGTCTGCCTAAATCCACCACTTCCCATCATTTCCGAAAGTGGCAGGCACTGACTCAATCACCATCCGATGACGTAGCAGGTATCACCATCGCTAGGCAACAACTGATAAAAGCTATTAATATGCTACCTCCGACTGCCACTTCCAGAGATGATGGGGTGCCACAATTTATAACAAGATGCCTGAGTCCATCTATCTTAGAATATCTAATGAGCATCTTGAATAGAGTCTTTCACAAGTCAATCACTACCGGCCCATTTCATGTGTTTCAAGCCTACTCAAGGTTCTCGAGAAAGCCCAGCTACCTATTCCCATCAAACAGCTTCTGTCAGACAGATCTCCTCAAATTCACTATGCAATACAAAATCCTTCTACTACGACCAACCTCCTCTCGATTACGACTGCAATTCTCAATACATTCCATGACAATGCCGAATTTGCTGTCACTTATCTCGACCTGAAGTCTGCTTTGGAATCCGTTGTGTATCAGGGGTCGCCCTACTATGTCATGAGCACTTCCATATTTCCGAAAAACACGCTTTCATTTTCGAACTGTATACTCTCCAAAAGGAGGCTCCTTGGAGAAATCAGAATTTCAACTGCCATGTAAGCTCAGGTGTTCCACAAGGTGGAGTTTTGTCGGGCCTGTTATTTACCTCTCTGCTTGTTCCGGTAGGAGAGATAACTCCAAAGAATCAATTATATGAAAGAACTGTTAATAAAATTGACTGTAAACTTTATTAAATATAGAACAAAATTTTATATAATTATATATTTAAAAAAAAATTCCGAGTATACTTTAAAAGCATTTATACACTATTTATTTTAAACATATTTAAAATATTAATAAAAACGGTTAAAAGCTATTTTAATCAACATGATTCTTAACATAATTACTTTACAATGACAATGGATGCGTGCATTCGTTTGTTTTAACAAAAAGGGATATTTTTGGTTCTTTGCATTTGCCATTTAGGGGGTGCCTTTTAACAGAACGGCCTTTTCAGTCCCTGAGGAACACTAAAGTGAGGAGATTTAGTGTCGTCGGAGATTACAAAACCGATCGACGAAAGTTGCACACTTTCCGATTTTGAACACACTAAGGACTTGCACTTTGGCTGTTGCATACTTATGGACAGTGTGTTCACACTCTGGGCATTCTGTATTCCCTAGAAGCTATCACTGGGGAAACCACTGTCTAATTTTGCCACCATTCGGCGAGAAAACTTGATGGTTGCTAGGAAATCGTAGTGTGGAGGCAATGCTTGCTAAGGCATCCATCAGTGACATGATTACAGGTTGTCGAGCTTGGCACTTGAAAAGGATATCCAATTTTTTCCTTTATGTAAACACACGATAAAAATACTATGAGTGGAAAAGGATCTAAAATCATCCCACTAGAACTCGAACATCATTTTGCACTCAGCTAAATATCAGAATATCCAACTAGTTAGGAAAATACACTTAGTGGGCACAAAAATAGTCTACCCCTGTAAAACTCGCTTCCCATCAAACACCTTCGAAGTTCATTTGAGGGAAAACCGAGTTTTTTTGCTGTTAACAAAACAGGGAAGGATGGATCAAAATAAAGAAATTTATAATCTAATTGATAGAAACAAAGTATGAAGACCAAAACGACAATATGTGCATATTCCTCCTGAAACGCGCAGAAACTGTAAACTGGAAGGCAGACAAAAGTAATAAAATATCTTCTGTCTGTTAGGAAATATTAAGGAACACCTAAAACTTCTAAAAGTCTTTGCATACGTCCTGTATAAGATGCCCCATATTTTATAGGGTGAAACTGTATTAAGTATCGCGCTGGAAAACTACCCTCCGTCATAAAACATTTACTCGTAGTGCGGCCCTTTAGAGATGAGGAAGCTCAACTTTAAGTACTTAAAAAGATGGAAACTATAGAAGATACCTCTACCATGGCAACGCGCATAGCTCGTTCATAATCCGGAAAAAGCTTTGCCTCAAAGTTGGGAAACTCTCCTTGAATCAATATTTTCCCAATGAAATTCGTCCCCTGAAAGAAGTTATGAGTCGGAAATATCTAAGGTTATTAAGTGACGTAAGAAATTTGTTTAGCTACTAAAGGGGCTAACAGGAAAGGTGAGTGCACGTAGTGGGGAAATGTATCTTTGTCTGTGACTACGGATTTTCTTTATTTTGTAAGAGATATCTGCATTGAACAGTGTTAACCTCCAAAAATATTCACATAATACTTTGAAAGTGTTGTTGCTTAGCTTAGATGGTGAAAACTGCGTCCAATACCTATAAAGTACACTACTTTGCCAAAATATTAGAAAAATTGGACATTCGATTGTTTCCTGTTCGTTTAAATGGACTAGACAGACACATACTCTTACTACAGAGGGTTTTGTGTTCATTAATGTATGAAATACTCTGGACTATCCCGATAAGGCCCTAAAAATAACAAAAAAAAAAAAAAATCCCCTACAATAATCGCTACCACCCATTATTTTAATGAATTCTTCCTGTGACGTCATTTGTGGAACCCATATAAATTGGATCGCTCGAAGACAAGGCACTGTAAGTCAATCGAGAGAAAGCACGTTAAGAGAGAGATAGATTACAAGACACAAGGAAATCAATCGCGAGTAATTAAAGACAAGAGTTTAAAAGATAACTCTAATTTATGAGAAGACCGCTAAGATAATTGCAAGAGTGCTCCAGATGAAAGATGCTTAATTATTGCTGGAGAAGCACTGATCGAGTGCTCTCAGACAGCTCAATACAGTGGAGTACTCCACATTACAAACAGATATTGTGATTGAAACAACTTAAAGCAAGTAGAGGGATGGGAAAAATCCCAAGCATGCTCTGCAGTATTGATTATATGCCAACTTTCCGTTGAAAACCAAAAGAACAAACACACTTACGGCTTGGACTAGTGCTGGCTGTCACTTGGGGTCATGAACATGTCGTAGAAGGCCGACTCTTCATAGCACGGAACTTGTTTATTACGACAGCACTTGAAAAGTCACCGAGACACCTGACACCAAAAAGTCGCGCACTTCGTTGCTAAACTGTTGCCATGGGGGCTTGTTTAAAACGAATCGCAAAGAGGGTGGCAGTCGCTAAGGGTACTAGGGAAGAAATGTAACTATGGCAACAACCTTATTAGCAAGGATGTGGACAGAGCTGCAGCTATTCGCCTCTGAACTCTGGTGCTGCAGACTCATAACTTGGAGGAGTTGTCTGCTTTATTTTATTTTTTATTTTTTTGTTACTCTCTTAGATATTCTATTACCCATCAATAATTGCGTGATTTGAAAATTAAAACCAGTGCAGATTTTTAGAATAAAGAATTAATGTGAAATTTTGCTTGAGGTAGAGTTTGTAGACATCAGAAACTGAATTCTCTTTAGCCAAGTTTGAAGGGATGAAGTTCTTCCACAACAAGACTGCTTTTACTGGTTTATAAAGACTTAAAAGAAGATGGTCAAGATTTTAATAATGATCTAGGAATTTGGATCTTTCAAGCAAAGTTCGAGAATAATCTTTGGAGGAAAAGCAAAATAATGAAACTCATTTGTTTTGGTATGTTCAGAAATGGGCATCTGATGCATTTGACATCCATGAGTATAAAGGCATGCCGAAATCGAGTGTTAATTAACAGTTAATTAGACTTTTATTTAATAAAAATATCAAATCACGCGTACAGAAAAAAAAGGACTTCTTTCTACTGAACAAAAACTTCAGAGCATTGAGTTCTGCTCGATTACATGGAGCAACAGGAAAACGGCGCTCTCGCTGACAAGACAATAAAGATGTTGGAAATATACGAGGGGTGATCATTTAATTCGCAGACTGGGGCAAGATCTTAATTGTCATCATCTTCGGATTTCTCCTCGAAATGCTCTCCCCTGAATTTTACACACTTTCGTCACCGTCGTACCCGCGCATTAAATGCTTATTGCAAGCCATTTTTCGAAAGACTGCGAAGTGCTTCCATTGTAGCTGTGCGAGTATCGTTGTGTCGGACGCGAAACGCTTGCCTTTCAGAGCTTTCTTCAGACGTGGAAACAGGAAGAAATCGCACGGGCTAAGTCCGGTGAATAAGGGAGATGTGGCAAAACCTCGGCACCTATAGCAGTGATCACTGCCTGCACAATATTAGCCGTATGGGGCCTGGCATTGTCTTGATGGAGAAACCACTTCATACCGGAATATGGCGGTCCTACCAAACGCTTCATTCATCTCTTTAACTGTTTCCGATGCATTTAAGCCCCGTCTGACACAATAACGAATCACATATCGCTGTTCATCCGTATCCCCGACATGATATTTTCTTCAAAAGCAGACACGCGGCTTATAAACTCTCTTCACGCAACACTAGTTCGACAAGTTCTGGCATGCGCGTACAAAGTCTGCTTAGTAGCGAACAGTGAGAGCGCCTCTACCGGCAGATATGGAAAGTTTGCGCGCTAAACATAAAATCTCTCACCAGTCAGAGAATTAAATGATCACCTCTCGTACATAACGCCATCTGCAGGCAGCCAAAACAATGAAAATCACCCCCCCCCCACCATTAATAAACAATGTTGGGAGGTGAATTTCATTATTTGTTATTTTCTCACGCTTATGCAAATTGGGTAGTTTTCTTATGACTTCATCAACCACAAAGTGCTTGTATTTAGCCAGATTTCTGCGCAAGACAGAAATACACCATACGCTAAAAACATACCAATATATTAATAAACTGTATAAGAAAGTTAAGGGAGTCTAGTCTTGTATAATTTTTAATAAAATATTGACATTAGAATTAAGAATTAAAATTGTAATAAACAGATTATTTACGTTTACAATATTTTTTATAAAAAAAATTATCAAAATTCGAAAATTTAAATGCCATTATTAGGAGTTTACAAATTTAATTATGTCTCAATTACCCAGACTGTGTAAGTTGCTTGCTTCCAAAACAGATACATTCGCAGAAACTAGGTTACGTTTTCTCTTTATCAAATTACGCTTTTAATTATTCTCTCTTCAATTCGCCGCCAACTTTGTAGCTTTAAGCGCGCGTGGCCTTCATTTTTGGCGTTTAAACCGAAACGAAGACTCCACAGCCGTCACAACAAAGCTAAATAACCGAGGCCGACTTTACTAATGAAGTTGGAACACAACATGGGCGTCCAACAGCATCCAGGCGATATTCGAGGTCTCTTGACTATTTCCTTTACCCGCATACCACGTCGCTAATAGAGCCGAAATTAATGGCGTTCGTTCGCTGGCGGACTACTGACAAATGGCACACGGTCATGAAATAAAGGGGGGGCGCAGACACCTGAAAGCAGAGCCGTGTATCGGAGCGAAGAGAACTTTAACGCTGATGACATTACTTACGGCATGGCGGTCGATGGAAGTGTAAAGTTTACATTCGAAAGGGATTTCGGGAGAGAGAGTGGGAGTGTAATCAAAGATCAGATCATGAATTGGTCGGCAGTCCGAAGGAGGTTGGGAAATGTCGTTACCGAGAAACCGATATGAAAATGGGGCTTTTGATTTCCTATCCGCTCGTGCTGGTCGGCTCTCACGATCAATGTATCCGAAGCTACGTACGGTATAATTAGACCCGCTTGTTCTCGATTGCGGTGTACAGTTCTCTCGTCTCCGTGATGAATTCCACATTGGGAAACACCGTATACGGTAGCGTGTGATGCGTGCGTATCTATGCCAACGATTGTGAGAGTTTGTGCCTTGCTGTGGCGCACTACCTACACATACACACGGGGATCCGATGAATAGGGGGGTTACGGAACTGTTACCGTGATGGACAAGACGGGGGAACTGTCTGCTACTCATCTGTAGACTTCGGTTGGGGGAGGGGAGGATCATACCTGCCTTGATTACATCTGGGAGGAGAGCGAGTCCAAACATCAGAGGCTGCCACTGATTACTGTGTTGTGTGCTGACACTGAAGAAACCTAACTTTGTACTACTCCGTGTAAACTAAGACTGATGCGAACTCCGTGTTCTTCCTGTTTCAGTTACTTTCAGTCTATCCCTTTCGTTCTGTCTGTTTTCTTAACTTCCATCTCCACTTCTAACTTCATTTCGTTATTCACTAATAACCTCAGGCATTTCTTAATACGATAAATATCTTAACATCTTGACCGAGTGGTCAAGTGCGAGGGTGCATAAGTGCGCGTGCTTTGGGTAACCGGGTTCAAGCCAGTGACTGCTAAATACGGCGCTGTTTCTTGTATTCTCTCGATCTTGTGAACTCCACTAACCGTGTGGTCGTCCCGGAATATAAACAGAAAATTTAATTTTATTTAAGTAAAGATAATACGTGTAAGGTTTCGGAGACAGTTGCAGCTCTTTATAAGGATACCCAGGAATGAGAAAATGGTCGTTATATCGAGATTGTTCCTAAAATAGCAATAGATTAATGAGAAATTGGCCGGCACCAACCAATAGAACGTTATAACGTGTGGGACGTTAAAAAGAGGGTCGCTATAAAGAGCTTAGACTGTATATACTCAATTTTTTTCATTTTCAACGTTTCTGGTATAAAATTAGACGGGCTATTCAGTCAGACGACAGATACGATAAGGGATTTAATATACAGTGTGTCCCAAAAAGATTTGAGCACATTTTAGGAAATAAAGTTAATTACCAAACCTCAGAAACTTATTGGGCGAGTACAGAAGCAATGGTTAACTAGGGAAGATGTTCAAATTGTCCACCATTTGTTTCTAGGAGCCCAGTAGAATTGCTTTGTTTTGTTCGAACACCAAACATCCAGCAGCCATTTTGTTTACGCTTTGCATTGTGGGTATAATTTCGTCATTATTTTAGCAACTAACGCCATCTTTTATCAACAAAATGAATAAAGTTAAACTATAAATACGCGGTTAAATATTTAGGTTTAAAATATATATACATCTTTTTGAGATATTCTAAATAAATAAATAAATATTCTGTTTATAATACGAGAAGATATAGGGACAAGAAAATATCAAAAACTTTTTAAGAATTTCTAAGTTAATTTTCAGGATTAATTCTGAATTTCAGGATATCCTAATGATACTTTGTCCCTTATAAAGTTCTTTCCCTTTGCCTTGTCCCTTTCTTTCATCGCCAGAAGGGTTCCATAGAACCCTTCTGGCGATGAAAGAAAGGCATCCAAAAAGGTGTTTATGCCCAGATAAAATAAAGCAAAACGAAATACGAAACTATCCCTTAATGCTGCGACATAAAGTGCACCAGTGTAATTATGTGAACAGTGCCATTATAGCCCGGAAGGACTGTAGCAGTTTTATTCGCTCGTAAACGGACAGCGACAAAATTTAATTCACTTAGAAAATTTAAGCCCCTAAAATTAAATCTTTCCACTACCATTAATAGAGTGCGGCTCCATCTGGCGGCGGGAGTGAGAACTACCGGACTAAAGCGTTATAATTTCAATTCAGGTGACGATGTGTGTGAGAGAGAGAGAGAGAGATAGGAAAAGGAGATCGTTTCCTTCCCCTGCTCTTCCCACTATCACCACAGCTGGAAGGTTAAATAGAAATGATGTCATTGCTCGTGATTCGTGCAGTTTTATGAGTTTTTCGCGTAGCCAGGATGTCACCTTTATACTGCACAGGAAGTTAATGATACGGTGTGTCTCTTTATAGCTTCGCAAAGAATTCCAAAGGCAAAAAGGGTCGTTAATGGCCGCCACATTGTTACGTAGGGGGTTACGTTCTAAGTCACTACGGCAACATGCTGAGAAATTATTTCCATTTCTTCTATGAAGTTCCGTTTTTTTTTTTTTCAGCTGGTAACTGATTTTTTTTTTTTATTACTTCTCCTTATGTTCATAAAAATGGCTTGTGCGCTTTACAGAAGTGGGAGGGATGGGCCTCTTGGAGACAAGTTAGCAGCGAACGCCGAAAAAAATTAAAAAAAAAAAAAAAAACAGAATAAGAAGCAGAAGTTTTCTTGGTAAGTAAGAAAGAAAGGCACTTTTCTGACTGTTCTCAGAAGGAGAATCAATAGAGAAGGAAGACGAAACTAAATAAACCGAGACCGCACGAGCTACAAGGGCGAACTTAGAAAAGTGTGAGGAGTTAAAAATTGTTATAATCGACCGAATTTACGCCAAGGTAATTAAGGCCACGAGGTGCCTGTACATTCGCGTTTGTTTAGCGGGATGAAAAACCGGTGTGTTTTTTTTATCGTACAAAAACCGTGCTAGTCTCAGAGGAGACTGACTAACTCAGCCACGGTGGAAACCCGCAAAAGAAGAAAATCATGAAAGTAAATTGAGAATCTACAAATGTACGAGTACGTAAAGAGTGATCGAAACAGGCAGTATATGAGCACATACTTCGGGCTAAAAAAAAAAAAACATTGAACGGGGGATGTTCAAGTTATGCCCCAGTAAAGTGTCTGATTGGCCATCCACACTTCCTCCCCACTAAGCTGTCCAAAGTGTTTTCATCATATCCACGACGTGTGACGAGGATACAGGAAGTAAAACGTAAACTGCCCTAAACTTCCGGATGTGCGTAGCAGCTGTGGATGGATATTTCCGTTATCAGAGCAGCCGGGGTTTTGTTACAGAGACTGGGTGCGTGGGAAGGGACAGGAAGTCAATTACGTATGCCATTTCGCAGTCAGGACACATCGAAGAACGGGGCAATGTGGAGCGGTAAGTGGGCAAGGGCTTAGTGAAGTCGGGGCACCCCCCTTTTTGCAGCTGTGACAGATTACCTGGGCGGTAACAATGTTATCGTGATGACTGTGGACAAAGATGTGAAGCTGCCGACGTCTACATGTGACAGAAGTCAGGTGGGAGGACCTCCACTTGAGCCAGATGACGAGTACGCACACCTGAGACAGCGCTGCTGAAATTAACGGGGACGATAAACCCCCTGTAGTAAAAATGTGCGGAGACACCCACCTCCGAGTCAAAAGGTCACGAAGAATACATCGCTGGCGACATTCCTGAGGTCAAAAATCGTTACAGACATTACGAGGGACATTTAAACACTAATGAAAAAATATTAGGCGTATACTAACGAAATGTGTACAGTAGTGGGAAAAAAAAAAGCAGTTGTCTGTAGAAGCCGCTCGAAACTACTTTAGTCTATAATCTTCCTTTTCATGGTTATTTTTTCTAATCTCAGATTGCTTAAATACGTTGAAATGAAAATAAATGACAATAATAAAAATAAAAAAAGCGAATAAAGAAATGACGGATGGAGTGAACACATTTCATGGCTAACGTTGCCTTTAGTAATGGCTCCCGCCCATTTTTTTTTTTTTTTCTTTTTATTTACCATATTCGCAAGTGGAGGCGTAGTAGTACGTGCAGACAGCCAACGTAAATCTAAGAAGTTTCGGCGTCTAAGGAATTCCTCAAGAGTAGCCGAGTTAAGTAGCCGATGACCGAGAAGATGTCAAGGGTATCGACACCAGAGACCAAAGCCCCACTACAAAGGCTAACAGCATCGCATCCGTGAAATATTGCAGATCTCCTGCAGTTCATTTCTTCTGCTTCCACCTTATCACCCAAGATCTTTGGCGCTCTTTCTCTCTTAGCCTATATCATCTGTTTCAGCTTTGTCTCTCTCTCTTTCTCTTCCATATAGCTTTTCTTACTCTCAATTTCCTTTCATCCGATTTCTCTGTTTTGCCTCTTTCGACAACAGCCCGGAGAAGTCATCGATAGCTTTTTCAGTGAGTGTAAGGCATCTTAGATATCACGAGATCACGACCAAGTCAGTCCTGTTCCTTAACTGAAGAAGCTTAGCATCCTAGGCAAAGAATCCTCTCCGACGTATCCCAACACGCTCCATTACGAACACCTGGTCTTACCTCACTGATGACTAGAAGCTCACTTCTCTCCTAATGGAGTATTATATCCGTCCTCCTCCCCCCCCCTCTCCTTGGCACAGCTAGGACAACAGCACGTGTTAGCGGCTATAAATGCGTTGTCCGTCCTGTTACACAGTACTCTGAAACGACTTCGAAGAAAGACAAAAATCTTCCAACAGTTAGCTTTTTTCACAGATGGCGTGCACTTAGAAAATATTTCAGTGACTTCTCGGAGAGGAATTAGACCACCCTCCCCCAAGAAAATCTCGTTTAAAAGAATTCGATTTTTTACTTTAGATAATAAGATCATCCAAAGAAAAAGTGGATCTTTCAAGTGGGAACCAGAGGTTCGTCTAAATCTCTGTCTTAATACGCTTAAGAACCAAGGATGGATCCAAAGTAGTTAATTATCCATCCCCCTACAAAAGCATGAAGTCCGAATCCGCCCGTCTTAAGAATCTGTAAAGTATTAAATGTGAATAAAAATTTTAAGTCGGTTAAATACTCACTTGTTATAGAAAGTTTCTTAAGTTTGTGTAAAATTACTCTCTCTCTCTCTCTAAGTTTTTTCCCCCCACTTCCTTTCCTGGGTGTTCTCCGAGTTCTCCGATCAATCAGCGTACAGAAAATAGCAGACGAAGCTAAAAAAGGCAACTCGAAGTCGGGGGCGCAAAAATAAAAGCTGATAGTGACAGGGCAGATTTAGACTTATACATCACACCGAGTCAAAATATATAAGGGAAAGTGTAGGTCGGGAACGGACAGCAGACTTGTGATTGAGTGGAAGGGTTGTTGATAAGTAGCGCGAGAGCGTTCATCTAGCTGAAAAGTCTGTTGCTGAGGAGGGGGAAAAACGGTATCGTATAGGAACAGGCAGTTTTGGAAAGAGGCGGTGGGGGACGTAGGGAAAGGAGTGAGACAGCTCACGAACGCTTGTAGACAAAGAAAATACGCATGCGTGCATGTATAGAAGCATCGAAAGAGTGGCTTCAATATTTAGGGGCTAAAAAACTTGATTGCATCATAATTATCACATTGCATTCAGTTGGAGTTTGGTTTGGTTTGGTTTGGTTTGTTTTGGTTTTATTGGCGCATTAGCTACTAAGGCTATAATGCGCCAAGACCATGTCATTTATAAAATAATTTAAACTTTCAGTGACCTAATTGGTTAGGTCACTATGTCAAGAAGTATAAGAAAAATGTAAATTTTATAAACGAGTAAAAATATTTATTGACTTTAAAAATCTAAAAATAGCAGACACATTGTCATTGTGGGATAAAATCTGACTGAGTGTATATGGCTCAGTCAGATCATTAAAAGCGGTAAGACGGATACTGCTAAAAACTGGACATTCGATTAAAATGTGTCTAATTGATAAAACTGTGCCACAAGACTCACACATAGGAGGGTCATCAGCCCTCAGCAAAAATGAATGAGTTAAATGACTGTGTCCTATGCGGGTCCGGGCAAGAACAACTTCCTCCTTACGATTCCTGCGCAGACAAGACTGCCACGGTTCAATTACAGGCTTTATACGATATAGTTTATTTCCAGTCTGTCTATTCCACGAGTCCTGCCATTGGGAGTGTATTTTCTCGAGTATTCTTTGCCTGTAGTCTGTATAGGGGACTGACAGGCAGCGATTATTTCTGGGAATTGCTGATTTGGCTGCGGTATCAGCCAAATCATTTCCCTTAATCCCAATGTGGCTAGGAATCCAGCAAAAGCGGATATCATATTCACGTTCACGGAGGAAGTGAATCTTCTGCTGAATGCTAGACAGAACTGGATGAGAATTAAATCTCACGGTTATTAAAGCCTGTAACACACTAAGAGAATCAGAATATAAAATGAACCGTTGGTTTTGGCATTTACTGATGTGATCCAAAGCTAACTCAATAGCGTGCAGCTCTGCAGTAAATATACTGCATTCAGAGGGAATCTGCTCCGATGTAGTGGTGTCCCTAAAGACAGCAGCAGATCCCACATATGATTCTGACTTCGAACCGTCTGTGTAAACTGGCGCGAAGTCAGAATATTCAGCTCGGTGTGCTGAATAAAGCTGCAGGTAGACCGATGATGGAGTGTCCGACTTTCCCCAATTTTTAAGGGACAAGTCACATATTGGAATACGAGCATGCCAGGGTGGAAGGGGTTGCTTCGGTGTTTGGGCAACGTTGTCTACCTTGATATCAAGTTCTATGAGTAGCTCTTGGAGACGAATACCAAAAGGACGATTAGCAGTCTTACGGGTATTGTACAAATTTTCCCATCGTGGCTCAAAAACGGATAGCCACGTAGGATGGTCTGGCAGGGATTTCAGTTTAAAAGCGTAGTTTAGACACAACTGCTTACGTCGAAGCGATAACGGTGGTTCGTTTGCTTCGACGTATAAACTCTGGACAGGAGATGTTCTATATGCTCCAGTAGCGATGCGAAGAGCCTGGTGATGGACAGGATCCAGCCATCGAAGGGCACTGTCTCTGGCTGAAGAATATACCTGGGACCCATAATCAAGTTTGGATCGCACAAGTGCACGGTAAAGCCGAAGAAGCGTGCATCGGTCCGCTCCCCAAGATGTAGAGGAGAGCGAGCGGAGAATATTAAGCCCGCGTGTGCACTTTGTGCGAAGTTGACGGATGTGGTGCAGAAAGGTCAACTTTTTATCAAATACGAGTCCCAAGAATTTTGTGTCCGCTGCTACTGGAATAGCATTTTGTCCGAGCATTAATTCAGGTTCAGGATGAAGATTACGCTTACGACAAAAATGTACGCAAACGGTCTTCTCCGGCGAGAACCTGAAGCCATTTGCAAGTGCCCAGGAGTTGAGGCGGTCAATGGCTTTCTGCAGTTGTCTTTCAATAACCCTCATGTTGCATGACTGACAAAAAATGCTAAAGTCATCAACATAGAGGGCACTGTTTACAGTTGGAGGAAGTTGTTCTGTGATGGAATTTATTTTGATGGCGAAAAGCGTGACACTTAATACTGATCCTTGTGGTACTCCCTCCTCTTGGCTAAAGGAGCGAGAGAGTGAGGATCCCACACGAACTTGGAAAGATCGATTGGCTAAAAAGTTTTGAATAAACACGGGGAGATGCCCTCTAAGGCCTAGGCTGTGCAGATCTTTTAAAATGCCAAATCTCCAAGTTGTGTCATACGCTTTCTCCATGTCAAAGAACACCGACACCAAGTGTTCACGTTTTAGGAAAGCATCCCGGATGGATGTTTCCAGTCTAATAAGATGGTCCAAAGTGGACCGGTTCCTTCGGAAGCCGCACTGGATGTTGGAGAGAAGGTCATTGGTTTCTAAATACCAGATTAAACGAGAATTCACCATTCTCTCCAGGATTTTGCACAAACAGCTAGTCAGAGCAATGGGACGATAATTGGTGGTAACTTTTGGATCCTTTCCTGGCTTAGCGAAGGCAAGAACGGTTGCCTTGCGCCAGGAATCCGGAAACTGCCCTTCGGTAAAGATTCTGTTATACAGAAAGAGCAGATAATCCATAGATTTTGGTGAAAGATGTTTAATCATATCATAATGGATGCCATCTGGTCCAACAGCACTTGCTTTGGAAAGAGTGAGGGCTCTTTTCAGTTCATGTATAGTGAATTCCCTGTTGTAGGGACAGTCGCTCTTACACTTAAAATTAAGTGCCTGTTTTTCTATTTTTTGTTTCAGGACCAGGAACTCTGGGGAATAAGATGTTGCACAGATTTTAGAGAATGTTTCCCCAAGAGAGTTGGCTATTGCAGTTGGATCTGCAATAGCGCATCCATTATAATCTAGGATTGAAGTAGGGTGGGATGTATGTTTTCCCTTCATTTTCCGGATTTTATCCCAGACTACCTTAGAGTTGGTAGACTGGGTAATAGATGATGTAAAACGGATCCACGATTCCCTTTGACTCTGACGGCGGATGTAGCGTGCTTTGGCTCGTGCACGTTTAAACGCTATAAGGTTGTTTGTGGTAGGATATCGGCGGAATATCCCCCACGCTTTGTTTTGAGCCTTTTTTGCTGCTGTGCATTGGGAATTCCACCAAGGTTTGGGAAATGGTGGAAACCGGGTAGATGTTTTTGGAACAGTATTCGCAGCTGCTTGGACGATAATTTCTGTGATGTACGTTACTGCATCATTGATCGGCTCCTGACTGACCGTACTGAGTTCAAAATTTGCCTGATGTTGGAAGGCAGTCCAGTCAGCCTGATCAATCTTCCACCGTGGTAACCTGAAGGGAAGACATGGTCTCCCGCTGTGTAACAAGGTTATCACAGGGAAGTGATCACTTCCAAATGGATTCTCCTCCACTTCCCAAGTGAGTGAAGGGAGTAGAGAAGGAGAGCAGATAGAGAGATCAATGGCAGAAAAGGTACGGGTAGGCATGTGGAAGAAGGTGTTTGTTCCAGTATTTAGAAAGGAAAGGTCATTGTCATTGAGCATACGCTCTATGACCCGTCCCCTTCCATTGATGTTAGCACTACCCCACAGGGTGTTATGTCCGTTAAAATCCCCGAGAAGTAAGAAAGGGGGAGGCAACTGCGATACAAGATCATCAAGGTCTTCCTGGAAGATGTCAGTCCCAGGTGGCAAATAAATAGAGCACACAGTTAATAAAAATCCCACTGTCAGGCGAATTGCAACAGCCTCAATGCTGGTTGTAATTAGCAAGGGCTGAACTGGGGTCTGATTACCCACAAGGATAGCCACTCCTCCATGAGCAGGACCATCCACAATTCTATCCTTACGAAAGATTGTGATGTTATGCAATGTGGGATCATCATTTGCCTTTAGATAAGTCTCCTGCAAGCAAAAGCAAACTGGCTCGTGCTTTTGCAGGAGGGCCTTGATGTCATCAGTATTTCGCCGGAATCCACGACAATTCCATTGTAGGAATTTAGCCATTACTTTGGCTTGGTGGGTCCATCAGGCGGCTTCCGAGGTGCTGAGGGCTTACTTTTGTCAGTCTTGGATTTATCTTTTTTGGGGAAGAATGGACGCTGTCCCGTGTCCATTTCTTCCTCCGCAAAGAGTTCCAAGACAGATTCATCCTGTACCTCCTTGTTCTCTACATCCATTGTTTCTGTTCTTACTGCAGACTCTTTACCACTTGGTTTTGGTAGTGGTGGAGCACTAGGAGGTACGGATATAGGAGTGGCAACTGACTGTGTTTTTTTGGTGGGCTTTTGAGAACTCAATAAATAGCGTGCAATCGGGGTGAATGACTCTTTTGGTGGAATAGTCATCTCAGTTTGTGTCCCGATAGTGCACTTAGCAGAAACCTTCTGGGCGTATGAAGGTTTCCCGCTATTTACTGGTTGGATACGTTTTCTGGCCTCTGGGTAGGAGATATTCAGCTCTGTTTTCAGTTTTTGTATTTCTTTTTCATCCTTCCACCGCTGGCATGCTCTGGAGTAGGCAGGATGATCTTGTTGACAATTTACACAGATCGGTTTAGAAGCTGAACATTCCTTGCTCTCGTGGTCTTTCGCACCACATCGAGCACAGGCAGGGTTACCACGACAAGATGTTTGTGAGTGGCCGTATTTTTGGCATCTAAAGCACCGCAGTGGGTTTGGGATATAAATCCTCACTGGGCAGTTTAGATAGCCTGCCTTGATGGAACTTGGAGGCCGTGGGGTGTTAAACGTTAGGATGAGAACTCGGGTAGGGACGAGATTCCCATCCTTTCTCATTGATATCCTTTTGACAGCTGTCACTCCTTGGTCTTTTAATTCAGAGCAGATCTCTTCTTCAGAAACATGAAGAAGGTCCCACTCTGAAATGACGCCTCTTGAAGAGTTCAAAGTTTTGTGGGGGGTTACAATGATAGGTATTCCCCCTATTGATGTGGCGTTCAGGATTTTTTCCGCCTGTTTAATATTTGTAGCTTCGACCAAAAGGTCGCCAGAACGCAGTCGTTTAACAGATTTGGGTGAACCAGCCAACCCTTCTAATCCTTTCTGGATGAAGAAGGGTGACATCTTTCCAATGGACTGCTCTCCGGTGGAATGGAGAATGAGGAAAAGCGGTGTCACTGATGGTGGTAGTTTATCCTCAGTTCTGGCTCGTTTTGCAGAGGTGTTATCTGCGTCATCATCTCGATTAGGTAGGGGCCTTGTTGGGGCCCCAGAAGAAGGATTTAAATTACTCATAGGAGTAAAGAAAAAATGTCTGATGCCTAAGTACCTCACCCACCACGGAGCCCTACGAGGGGGCGCCCACTCGTGAACTAGCAGGTACTGCGTACACGAATGGGACGCCGAGTTCGCTTAGAACACCATACCCACGTTACCAATAAGTCTTTATCCCGTCCCAGGACCATAGGGAGGGAGACTTATTGGAACGCAGTTGACCCTAGCAGTATAATACCACCCGCCGATTGATCCCAGTCGAGCCGGTCCGGGACCACCCGTCTCGTCGAAGCAGGGGCCAAAGTGGTGTATTAAGGCTGGGCCCCTCAACCACCAGGATCCCCCTTTCCGCTTCCACGGGTCGCGGCGCACGGCTGCACACGCCGGATTCCAATGTTGTAACCCTGGAACCAAGGTATGGGCGTTGGATCCCAGTGATGCTAATCTGGAAAACCAGCAGCATCACTGGGAGGTCCCCTCACCACGTACAGGTGCCCACGTCGAGGGGCAGTTGGAGTAAAAAATATTGTACGCCTACGTGACCATACTTATAGGATGATCAAATGATAATATGACCATCAAATATTCATAGATTTAACACGAATGTCTGCGTTTGAATCACAGCTAAGTTTGAATCACACGTCACGAGTCCAGTCTCTTGATGATGTAATCAGATTATCGAATTGCGCACTATGGCTCTCTACCCATCCTATGAAATGTCGAATAGTTGATCAATTGTCCACATTTCCTCACTCTGTGAGGACTGGCCGGATATATTGGTCCGAATCCATGATCAAAATGAGATTTTAGGAATGGGTTCGAATCAGGAGATATTAGCCACCGAAAAACATTTTATAAATACGCAAGTTTCCCCCTTTCTTATTCCCTCTTCTCCTAGAGGGAATAAGAGAGGGGAAATCTTGCTTTTTTTCCGCGATTTGAGAAAATAAATTAACGCCCACTGACTTCAGTAAACTTGGCCAATAGAAAACCTGCTTTTTTGTTTGTTTTGTTAAAAAATAAAAACAAGGTAAGCATCTTTTGTTTCTCTACCGCATCAGACACATAACGACACTGATGGCGTAATCAAGGGGGGATTTCAGAACGCAATGAACTTATGTAAAGTAAGGCCACTATTCATATCTCTCTCCATCATCTGAGTACTTTTGCATTCGCTATTTTAACCATGATAAAAATTCAAATTAAAAATATTTCCATCTGTCTGTACGTGTACCGCTCACTTGTCTGAACTTTTATACTATATAAGCGAAGGAAAAAAGTAAAGTAAGGAACAGAGACAACGAATAAGACAGCAGGTATTATTCCCTCAGTATCTTACAGTCTCTAAACTTCATCGTTTTGGTATACCTGTGAGAAGAAACTCAACAACTACCAGGTGTTGTTGCATTAGCAACGAAACATCCGAGTCTTTTTTCGGCTCTCTTCGTGGCATGATTGAAGTGACAAGGTAAAAGAGATAAGAGAGAACAAATTGCTTCATCACCTACCTTGTCATGTGCAGATCAACCGCGCTTCGTTCAATCCGGATGTGGAAAGAAGATGAAGTTTTTCTTTTTTACTATCTCTCTCTCTGTTTCGTTCGCTTTTGCTAATGATGAAGCTGTTTGAATAGCAGTGTACAGGATTCCATTTCTGAATCTTGTAGACAGACAGAAGGGTCACTGCCAAGTGCATGTCCACGTTCTCCCATCCGCTTCTCATTTTCAGATTCGTGGTCTTTTATGACCCGTCGTATGTGGTAATAAAGAGGCTACGGATGACAAGGTTTTCTCTGATAACGCTCCTCTGACCCAGCTCATGCTCCTACACCCTGATTACCAGCAGCATAATTTACACTTCACTGCGCTCCTGTCCCTTCTGACCTTCGTGTGTCGCGGCTTCCATTTCCAAACCTCATCGCCAATGTCACCACAGTGCTACTAGTCCGGCATGCTAATTGTACCATTCCCCGAGTCGCGCGTGATCTGACTTTGATTATAATCTCTCTGTCGTTGGATGTAACTCTGATGGGGGAAATGTCCGACTTGTGCGTGCGTGTTGCCCTTTGGACTTTCCCTGCTTACTTATAGAAGATCCACGAATGAGGACAACTGTTATTACGTGAAGGACTGGTAGAAGTATTTGATGATGCTTTCAGGGGGACCAGAGGGGACGATCTCATCCTTCCCAAGAGCTTTGTCGTAATACCGAATTGAATAGACTTCACTTGGATGCTGGGATTTCCTGCTGGGGTACTCCGGTTTTTGAATTATCTCGTTTACGCTTAATTATACGGATAGCAATGTTTAAATTAAAATCTATTCGCTTGAAAAAGCTACTCAGATCAGGGGGACATTAACGTGTTTGATTTCTACGATCTGCAATAGAAAGATGAATAAAGAGAACTCAAAACCAAACTTGATGTCTGAAGATTTGACCGTCAATTATGGATGATATATATTTTTCATTCTAAAGTCAGTGGGAGCCGGCCCCAATCCGTAAGTTTACCAACTATCCGATCAGGTAGACACAAGGAAACGTTCTAACCTTTGGCACGAATCCTGGCTTTCCCCAGCAGACTTAACTACCCCCCATGGGTTAGTGGTATATAAAATGGTAACTATAGAAACGAGGTTGTATTTACGACCACGTTATGTAAGGCACTTTAGTTCGACTGAATGGTTTGCGCATGTGTTCTGGAACCCCACGGGGCCAAGTTCAATTACTAAACCATTAGCAGCACGCCAGGAAGTTCCATCAATGGCGGTCGGCTTGTCAGTTCCACATGGAGACAACGCGATAGGAAGTATGTACTCTTTTTTTTCCTTCCCCTCTTTTCCCCCCAGGCTACCCTCCCCCAAATGCCCTTTCGTAGTCTACACCTGGCTGTGTTAGCAATCAATCATGTCGCGTTAAGAGCGACTTCTCACAGTATCGACGTCAAGGGACAGAGAACGACCTCTGCCAGCCGCTCTATTGCCCTCCTCTGCGCGTTCTTTGCACCTTTCTTCGACTTCAGTGTTAGTTTCGTGGCAAAGATATCACATTGCATCAGTCACGGATGATCGGTTGCTGACCCCCCGGAGATGCATGCGTTGAGGCTGTTTCAAAATTTCCTTATATTTAAGAAGTAGACTTCGACATTACTTCTTATCGGAATCATAACTTTCATGTGTTTAAACGGGATTTAGGCTTAGCGTGTAGAATTTAAGAAAAGTAAACTAAAAATCATTAGCAATGAACAAATATCTAACTATATCTAATACTGTACACAACCATCACACATCCCAGCGCCCCCCTGTGGTAGAATTTTCTCAATTTATATATACGATTAGATATTTAATGTGAAATAACGCAAGGCCAGAAAATGCTATTATATTATTTTTTTTAAATTCGCTCTCTCTATTCCATCGCAACTGTTATCTGAATACTTAAACATCCGAACGCCATTTAGGAATTATTATTATTCAGCCAATTATAAGAGCCGCTTTTCATCAGCAACACAACTCTGAAATAAACTGTAGGCGGCGTTTTCTTAATGAACTTCGGCAATTCTCTAATCAACCATCAGCGGCCGGCTTCATTAATTTCACCGTTGTAACCGTACTGCCAATCCACCCAGGCCCTGATCCCAGTGCCGATAATTAAAGTGTATAATTAAGGTAACGCAGAAGGGACAAAACATTACGATCTCAGCCAGTTGCCAACATAGTCACCCGTGTCTGTGTACGAAATACCGATCTTCGACTTCGATGCACATCTGGCGGAAACACTTCGACCAACCCAACAACAAAAGAGTCCAGCGCCGAACGTATCGCTTTAAATTACACTTTGTGTAGGTGTACAGATGGGCAGAGGTCTTCTTGTCCACTAAGGATATTTCATTCTAGCAAGGATTCGCTCGACACGAACCCACTCCATAAGCAGTGACGGATTAAGGTACGACCTAGAAGGGACCTTTCCCGGGGCGCAATCCTTTAAGGGGCGCAAAAGTTTACAAATTATGAAAAAAAATAATAAATATATATATATATATATATATATCCTTAGTAAAGGGGCGCCTAAAAATCTTTCTGCCCGGGACGCGAAAATACCTTAAGGGATAAACTGTTTTCGTATAGGGAAAGGAGAGCGGCAGGCAAATAGCATCTTTAACATGGCGATGCTCCAGCGTACCGCTGTTGGCGAAACACGTGATTATAACAATCAGATCATTGCCTCAGTCTGCTAGGTTTATCATCCTACGACTTCTTATTTCCCAAAATAAAACTTCTATTTTAAAAGAACGTAAATCTGAGACAAAAACGTCCAAACACACGTGACAAGGCATTTAAAAGAAAGTGGCAACATGACAAAATACATGACATCATTGGATAGTGACGCCATCGAAATTTTTGTATTTTATTGTGTAAAAATAAAAATGAAAAATAAAAACGAAAAATAAAAAATCACACTCTGATTATTGTATTTCGCGTACAAAATATTTTTATAAATTATTATAAATATTTAGAATCAGTTCATTGCGAACGCAATACCAAATCACTATAAATCGAGTGCAATCAATAAATATTCATTGCGCATGCGTCATTTTCCTCCATCTTCGATATATAAGAGATATACCGTCTACGCTTGAAATTTTTATTGGGTAAAAATATATGTGAAAAATAAAATCACAGTAATTATTGTATTATGCGTGTAAAATATTTTTATAAACTATATTAAATATTTAAAATCAGGTCATTGCGAACTCAATACCAAATCACTATAAATTGAATGCATCCAATAAACATATTCATTGCGCATGCGTCATTTTCCTCCATCTTTGATAAATAAGAGATATACTGTACAGTCTACGTATTGAAATTTATGTACTGTATTTTATTGGATAAAAAATATATATACGAAAAATAAAATCATACTCTAATTAAGTATGACGCGTGCAAAATATTTTTTATAAACTATATTAAATATTTAGGATCAGTTCATTGAACACAATACCAAATCACTATAAACCGAGTGCAATCAATAAACATATTCACTGCGCATGCATCATTCTCATCCATCTTTGATATATAAGAGATACAGTCTACATTTGGAATTTCTGTATTTTATTGTGTAAAAATATATGTTAAAAATAAAATCACGCTAATTATTGTATGATGTGTGTAAAATATTTTTATAAACTATATTAAATAATTAGAATCCGGTCATTGCGAACATAATACCAAATCACTATAAATAAATCGAGTGCAATCAATAAACATTTATTGCGCATGCGTCGTTTCCTTTCATCTTTGATATGTCTACGTATCGAAAATTATGTATTTTATTGGGTAAAAATATATATACGAAAAATAAAATCATACTATAATTAAGTATGACGCGTGCAAAATATTTTTATAAATTATATTAAATTATTTAGAATCAGTTCATTGAACGCAATACCAAATCACTATAAATCGAGTGCAGTCAATAAACATTTACTGCGCATGCGTCACTTTCCTTCATCTTTGATATATAAGAGATATGCAGTCTACTTATTGAAATTTATGTATTTTATTGGGTAAAATATATATACGAAAAATAAAATCATACTATAATTAAGTATGAGGCGTGCAAAATATTTTTATAAATTATATTAAATTATTTAGAATCAGTTCATTGAACGCAATACCAAATCACTATAAATCGAGTGCAGTCAATAAACGTATTTACTGCGCATGCGTCATTTCCCTTCATCTTTGATATATAAGATTTATGCAGTCTACGTATTGAAATTTATGTATTTTATTGGATAAAAATATATACAAAAAATAAAATCATGCTCTTAACTATTGCACGATGTTTGTAAAAAGGTTTATAAACTATATTAAATATTAATATTTAGAATCGGCTAAATATTTAAATCGAAAGCAATGGAGAAACATTGATTACGCATGCATTATTCTCCTTCATCTTTGATAAGAGATATACAGTCTAAGTGTACTCTTTCCAATTTTTGTAAGCTCTTATCAGAAGTGCAAGTTTCGCAGTAATCAAATTTAAAAGGGGGGAGGGGGATGAAAGAGAGAGAGATGAACCCAGAAAAAAAAAACAGCAGTTTTAATTGGAAATTACAAAAGAGCTCCTGACCCCCCTCGTAAATGCTGTACATAACTTTTATCATACTGAAATTTCAATCTTGCATTTCCCTAATTGATTGGTACCAGTTCTCGCTATTAATTCTGTCAAATCCATTCCCTCTTTTTTTTTTTCTTTTAATTTTCCAATACACGGAATGACTTTAAAGTCAACAAAATATTCATAAAAAACTACTATCCTCAACAACAGATTTAATGGGGGAAAAAAATCGATCAAACAAAAAAATTGAATTGAAAAAAAAAAAAAAAAAAAAAAAAAACGTAGGTGGCGATGTAGAAAATCAACTTCCCTTCTAATAATAGCCCTATCTGAACTGCGTCCAATTAATTATAACTAACGCCCCCTACCAGCAACTTTGGTGACAACAATAACAACAATGTTGATTAAGGATTCTGCGAAAGCTAATTGAAAGTTAAAAAAAAAAAAGAGCTGGAGATGAAAGGAACACAACAGAAAAATGGATGCGCTATAAAAGAAACTTTAAAAAAAAATCGAAAGACCTATAGAAAGGAAACAAAGAAAAGTTTAGGAGAAGAAAAAAAACAATGTATGTGTAGGGCGGATTGCGTATCAGTTGCAGAGGAGAAAAAAAAATTAAAACATCCCCGCAAATACAATGGGAGAATGATCCTGCCAGAATCAAAGACTGATAAAGACATTATCAAATATTATTGCCACTTTCGCTATATTAATGATATTTCCTCACAAGCGGCAGAAGATTTGAATGAGGAAGCGAAATAACAAAAAAAGAAAAAGCCGAAGGAAATAGGAAAGTTCTTAATGACAAAAACATGTACAAGATTTGAGAACGGCGTAAAAAAAAAAAAAAATTGGAAAATCAAACACACGCAGAAAACTTTTATATCCTCAGTAAAAACAATGAGAGGCTTCTGAGGTTCAATTTTAAAGGTTTCCCGACACAAAGAAAGAACATGAGAATGATAAGATAATGACAGAGGCTTGTACGAGGGAACTTCGTTCTTTTCGGCACAACCAGTTAATACAAAGAACTAATATTTGTTCTGATAGAAGTTACCGGCTTCTTTCTCTCGTTTCTTTTTTTTACTTTTTTGTGGTCTGTTTTTTCATTCCGATCTTCAGAATTAGAAGATCAATGCAGATATTTTTCGCGACTCCATCTTAACGGTGGATGGTTTTATTATTTCTTTTTTCTTTTCTTATACTCAAAATGTATAATTCTTCTTTGTTGTGGGTAAATCATACGACTCTATCATTGTCGGTTATTTTATTTTTTGTTGCGCTACCATCCGAGAAACAACAACATAGGGCCCAGAAAAACAATCTGAAAAAAAAAAAAAAACTCATACGTAACAATGAAACATTAAAAGCAAATGGCTTATTTCAATTGTTACAGCAGGCAGAGGAATCTACCAAAAGACATTTTCAAGCTTATTTCAATTGTTAGAGTAAATCTACCAAAAGACATTTTCAACAATTAACTCTCGTTTCTTTTGGTTCACATGTCCAACAATATATGCATTATTTCGGCATACTGTTTAACTTTCTAAATCGTTTGGCCAACTTTACTGAACAGCTTACCTTTACGAGCGCGCTACTTCATAGCTTTCATAATACGGGGACGTCCAAAGTTGATGTCACGCGCGAACACACTGAGTTAACGCTGTTCGCGTGGAAAGTGTCCGAAATCTCGTAGCTGAAAGGGCTTAATCCTCGGGTAGATCGCCAATGTTAAGCTGTTCGCTTATTCCAGGCTCACAAACAGACGGATCTCTCTTGCGGATTACGCTATACAGATAGCGCGCGAGTGACAGCCGAGGATGCGATACGGACAGAAGCAAAAAGAAAGTACGGGATGTCAAAGGGTTCAGCGTGTCAAGCTGTCAATCTTGGCTCCATCCTCTCCTTCAAATGGTGACGTGATGGGATAGGAAGGATCCGCGATACTGCAATGGGTAACAAGCGAGATGGAGACAGATAATGAGCAGAGGATAAAAAGACAGAAGGGTGAGTGAGAGATCTGCAAAAAAGAAACTTGTCTTTCGCATTCGTTTCATGTGACTTAACATCTTCAAGAAAAGCCTGGAACTCTCGATGATTAAGACCTTGTGGTTAATCATGGAAACAACTTCCATCAGATGCTTTAATCAGTTATACAGGTTATAACAAAAAGTTTTCGTACTCTATCTACCACAATTTAAGAAAGGTTGGTGGGCTACATATTGGACAACCCTGACCTAGTGTATTGTCACATAAAAAAGGTGGAATACAAATCTATATAAATGAGAGAGCGCTAAGCAGATTACGAATTTTTTTATACACTAATGCGCAAAAGCTTGGGAACAAACACGTAAATTGAAAACAAAGATTTATCAAGTTGAAAGAGGTTGTGTTCGCCAGATACTGAAAGAATTTGTAATTAACGGAATGTAAAGCTTGAGTGATGTCTACAGAAGCTATACAGTTCGCGTTGAACTAATGGAAGAAGAGAGCCAAGAAGCAGTGTAGGAAAAGAAACAAAGGGCTTTGTCTTTACAAACTGTGAGGTGCTACTCTTCGATTGTAGTTATTTTTTTATTTATTTAAGCAAATTTTGAAAACCATTGCAGCATTTTTCTGTTATTTATTAGCCGAAATATTATAAACCTTTATTCAGTATCAATTAGGGCCACATTTTACCAGAATTCACGCATTCCATTAGGTGTCTGAGGGAATCCAGCTCCAGACTTGACCATTTCCTTCATCAAGATATTTATCAGCTGCTGTATTGCGGTCGGTGGAGAACTGCGAAGTCGAACTGCCTTTTTCCACCGTGTTCAGTCTTTCTCATTTGATCCAGATCTGGAGAATTAGGCGGCCAAGTTTGGAAATATTGAAAATGCTCCTCGACCTATTCAGATACAAATTTTGCTCGATGGGTAGTTGCGTTGTGATTTCGAAAGATCATCGCAATCCAGGTGAAAATGAAGCACTGCAGGGCGAAGTTAGTTGATAGCAACGAAGGATATTCATTGGAGATAACACGACCTTCTAACCTCCAGCCGTTTGAGTGGTGAACTCAAGACAGACTGGAGGCATGGCTTTATTAGATTCAAGCCACACTTTCACCCTACAGCAAAAAAGTGTTAATCGAGACTCGCCAGACCACCTGATCTTTTTCCACTGTTCTACAGTCCAATCTTGGCGTTGGCGGCGCTAATCTGCAGTGAAATCTTTCGATTGTTTTTTTACAGAAAGAAGTGCCCTTTCGTATAGGCACCAAATCCCAGATCCTTCAACTCCCTAGATCGTCTGTCATCCCCATGACCGGATCAAGTGAGAAGCCTCAGAAAAGCATACCGTATTTATCTGATACGAAGAAAATTGTGAGCGCACCGTACGTTTAATTATCTGTTGACGCCAATTGCAATAGGGTTCTAAATTTTTGGCCAGTGAGTGTACATGGCCAGAATAAAACACGCACAAGATAAGTTGTAGATGTTTTCTTCTTCTACTACATTATTATTATTTAAAAAATAATAATTTATTAATAAATAATGATAGCCATTACTAATTAGATACTTGGCGCGAATTGATAAACAGTTATTCAGTCTTTCATTGGTCTTTCTGTGAATTTTGTCCACTATTTGTCCTCAATCTGCAATGTTAGCAGAAATAATAGAACTGAGTATTATTTTTAGCTCATTTTATTATAACTACAAACGTGTGACTTAACAGCGAAGCCGCTGAAATAGTTCTGGAGCTTTATTAGGTATTTACAACTTTGTTTTCCATTTATTTAATTATTAAAAATTACGTAATACAAAGGCACATTTCTGACGTTTCGCCATGGACACCAAAAAAGAAATAAATAAATAAAATCCTCGTTATACTATAAAGTTTTTAGAATACTACGATTATTCCATGCTTGTAGTTAAGATCTATGGCACTTTCGTAATATAACCACTTAGAGACATTTACAACTGTCTGAAAATCCTAAAAATAGACGATCATTTAGTGGCTGGAGGTCAATGTCTGTCTGTCTGGGTATTATTGAAAATCATTCAAAAATATTGTTATCAGCAATAGTTTCCTAATCTTTTGCCACTCAGCCATGGCCAAGTCCACTGTTAAGGCGAAAATAGAAATATGCTAACATTTTAAAGTATTTGAGGTATGGATTACTTCAGTAAACTGACTTAGCTGTTCTAATCCTTTGTTAGAATCTTCCTCTCTCTTGTAACCAGCTTACTTAAGGACTCTTACAAAATCTAAAGCATTTTGGACGCTTTAATACTAAGAACCGATTTCGGTCCTTTTTATTTTATTTATTTTCTGGTTAAGGAGAGGAAAAATTAGTAAGGTAGAGCAGCCCTGATGGTCTTGGTGCTGTATTAAGGATAATATCAAAGTTGTGTCAGTGGTTGAATAAATTACAAGGTTTAATCCAATAAAGAGATTTATGAATTTAATTTATCGAGAATAGCCAGTAATTCTACTTGTCCTGGTGTTGAAGGAGATGATTTTAAGACTGATCTGGTCTTGAGCCTTCTGGTGTGTACTTCGTGCTAGATCTCAACAAAAGCCTTTTCAACAATTTACATCAATGCCTCTTCGCTACGGGACTCTTTGTATCTTGTAGAGTAGTGTATGCCAACCATATATATGGTGTTGATTCATCCATCAGCTGTGATCCACACATTACGTAGATCGAAGTAGCTGCTTTGGCTAATGAGTATCTTCTTCCAGATGACGGCAGAATCACCTGTAGCAACTTGTCCTCGACACACACTTCAAAACCAAAAAGGAAATAAAAAAAAAAAATCCCCTCTCACTACAAGATCCCATCATTCGTGCATTTTGTAAGTCGTTATAAAGACCATATGCAAAACTCCAATAGTTGTCCAATATGTGAAATTTGGGCAAAGTGAGTGACACTGCGTCTACTTGTCAGAAAATTTACATAAGTGCGCTCTCTCTCTCTTTCTCCCTCTCTCTCTTTCTCTCTCCTTCTAGTTTTTACATTGTTAATTCAAGCAGAAACCGGGAACGTTAGGGGAGAAAATTAAGATGGTCTGGCATCGGATAAACAGCTCTGTGAATGTGGAATGCACAGAAAGCGATTTAGAGTGAAGGATAAAAAAGGAGCAGAAAAATTGGGAAAGTGATGTTGGAGAGAGAAATGACAAATCTGTTTCATTCGTTAATTTATTTCTTTTTTTAAAATTCTCCTTTGAGCATAGGAGAAATATTAAAAATAAAATAAAATTTCTGTTTTCCCAGTTCCACTTGTTCGCACGATTGAAGTGTAAATCTCAAAGGAAAGTCCCCTTTCACTATAGCACTTATGATTCAAATCAAGAGCTAAGGGATATCAAATATTCCCCCCCCCCACCATAAGTTTAATTACACACAATAACATAATTCTTCTAAGATTCTGTTTGCCATCCATACCCTAATATTTGTCCAAGACAGTTGGTCGCAAAATATGTCAGCTTCTAATTAAAACTGCAGAATTTGAAAAAAGGAATTGGGAAATCTGTGAAGAAAATTATTAAAGTATGTTTTTACACCACTGTGAAAAAAACCAAACCTAAAATAATCCCACAAAATTAAAATTAATAAAGGCGTTTGAAGGAACACAAACAAAATTGATTGACTTCCACCAAGAAAACATTTTGTTAGTTCTTTCAAAAACACAAATAAATAAATATTACTTATCGAAATAGGAAAAAAAAAAGGTGTCTCGAAATTAAGTTTTCGAAAATCTTTGTCCAAAAATCATCTTATAAAAGTGAAGCATTAAAAATCCTAAAAGAAAGAGTTTCGTTAATTTTTTTTAAACGACTTTTAGTGATTCGGGGGCGGGGTGAGGGGATATTGCAATTTCAGTGTCTTCATTTGATTTTTTAAATAATTGTAATTACTTTCTTAATTTTTTTTTCTGAAAAAGGAAGAAAAATTCACAAAAAAAAGGAATTCATATTTTTAAATAATCAGAAATTTAAAAAATATGAAAATATAGTTAATGAAGAGCATGAATATATTTAAAAATATATTAAAATTAAGAAAATAAAAAAAACGCAAATACAAATGTGAAATTTTAAAAAATGATATTAAAAATTGATATAACGAAATTAAAAGAAAGGAAAAACTGAAAATAAAAAAGATGGAAATGGAAGGATTTAAAAAAAATTTTTTAAAGAAATTTAAAGAAAATTAATTTTTATTTTATAGACATAAAATGAAATAAATTTTTTAATGTATTAAAATTAAAAAAGAATTTTAAAAAAGAAAACACCAACATGAAATTTAAAAAAAAATAGATAAAATGAAAATTAAAATAAAGGAAAAATTGCGAAAATTCAAAAAAATTGAACTATTTTCACGAAATGTAAAAATAAGAAAGGGAAAAAATTTGTTGAAATTATAGCTTTATTAATCTAAATTCAGGAAAAATTTCTTAAATAAGAAAAGAGCTTTTTCAAGATCTAAAACTCGTTCCATAAAGTGGAAATTTCAAAGTAGTTTAGTGTAGCTAAAATTTACGAAAATAAAAATCAACCTTTTTAAATTCTCCATTCTATCTTCTTTTAAAAAGGATAGATCGAAATCTGAAGCAACTCAAATGAGCTTTCAAAAAAAAGTCTATCGAAAAATGGAAAATTATTTCTTCATCCAATAAAAAATAAATGTAAATTGCCCCGATTGTAAATAAGAAGGAAAGTACCATTATCTTATAAAATAAATCTTTATTTCTTTTTATTCTAGAAAAAATCTTTTTTTTTTATACCTGAAAAAAGCTCCCGAAATATCAGCAAGAGTAAATTTAATTTCTTTCCTCTCTTCCTCCACTAAAAAAAAAAAAAAAAAAACACACCCTAGTCGGGGGGAAAAAGAGCCTATTTTTTCCCTAAGGATGCAACTGCCAAAAGAAAATTGTTTCAATTTAAAGAGAGAAATCTTTAAAAATACTGTATATATAAAAAATGAAACTTCAGTGGAAAAAAAGCCAGCAAAGCAAACAAGGGGATGTTTATGAAACTATTAAGAGATTCCAAGGGTTACTTATTTTGAGGGGGGAATCGTCACACCGGATAGGCAAAGCATGGAGAAAATAACAGAGTAGTCTCGAGTATAATCATCGTTCTATCCTTACTAGTTCCATCTGCCGACTGTTTACCCACTACGGGTTTGGTGTGTCGGGGTCTATTCGGATTACATCTCTATTACGAAAAGCGCCGGAGGTCCCTTTGATCGTTGCAATTTCCAGCTGTAGCCCACCCCCTGTCTCCATTCAGTCACACACTTCTCGGCTGGGCACTTTGAAGACAAAGTTGGCCGAACGTACAGAGCTATTAGAAAGGGAAATAGAAAGAAAAAAAAAGAAAGGAGAGAAAAGGTCACTTGCCCAACTTCCTTAATTATGAATAGCTGCTCATTGTTAAGGGTGGTCTGCAGGCTACCAATGTACGCTCCGGTGCCGCCATCGCTGCCGATTCGGACACTAATTATGATATGATTGTGACAACAGGGGTGGTGATGGTACGAAGGTGAACGAAGCGCCCTTGGGGAGAGAGAGGGGGGGGGCTTATTGAAGGACAGGTGTTGCAAATAAGAAGTCTTTTGAATGAAAAAGAGAAGTGACCACCCGCATGCATTTTTTTTTTGTCTCGCGCAGAAAGTAATTGAGCTAAGGGGGTTTGAAATGGGGATGGGAAGCCCGAAGGTCATTAGAAAAGGGATGGCCGACGTCATATGGTGTCTAGCTGATCGAGAGCGATAAGGAGTTTGGTACTAAGGAATTTTTTGGTTCTTAGAAACAGCTATTTCTTAACGTTAAGACAAAGTTACACCTCGGAAAGTATGAATATTAAGTACAAAGTCCCACTTGTGGTTTCTGACATCTTTTGGATTCCGCGTAGTTTTGTATTGCGTCACAATACACAACCACGTTGATGACGCAATATTTCATCAGCACTGAAACATCAGTAAATCAGCATTTAACACCACTGCTCAGGGGGATTTTGTAAGTATTAATCCACCTTCTTGGATCCATGACGTCATTGATCCAATACGATTTCATCAACTAAGTTAACACCAGCGTATTCCGGGATATTTCTGTGTTTAGTCATCTGCCATGTTTCTTATCTGCTGACAAATGATAATGACCTAGGGACTTTGTTATTTGCTAAATATATACGCATAAACGTTGCCGAAATCTGGATGCGAGGGGGAAGGGTATAACAGAGTAAGGAGGAGGAGGGTTCTTTGAAACGCTACATTGATCACATCTTCGTAAATGGAACGCAAACATCAGATAAGTAAAGAGCCGATAACAGGCACGGAAAGAGCGGGACAGATGGGAAAAGGGGAGAGAGCAAGACACGATCTTTATCACTAAACTGGGGAAAGGGTCAGAGGGAACGATCGATAAACTGCGAGGGGCAAGAAAGAGATCTAACAGTCAACTGAAGACAGAAGCGGACTGCAAAATGTACAGAGTATTAAGGAAACGCACGTGGCTTATTTAGTGCGCACGTGGGATATATTACGATTCCTACCCCCCCCCCCACTAAGAGCTACGAGTTGTATTTTATCTCTACGTATACTGCCTTTAAAAAGTAACAGCTCATTGGAGTAAACTGCAAGTCAATAGAGACAGTATATAATTCTGTTTAATAATTAAAGTATTTTATGAATTTTTAATTCCGTTTAACCTCCGACCGGCTCAATTGGACAAATACATTTTATCGATTTCATATATGATCGGAAATTTAGTTGAAAACAACCGTTGACTTGTCTTTGTTCGGCCAATAGAAACAGTTTGAATTTTCGAGTAAAAATTGAAGAGTTTTGTTATCATTTTGTATTTAGTACAGAGAATCACCCAAGAAAAACTTTCCGGCCCTATATAGCAGGCAGTGCAGATGTGTTTATCGCCATGTGATAGGTAAATGATCGCTGGGGCAGGTGAAGAGGTCACTAATTTGAACGGAAGGCCCGAAACTATAATATATAAAGGTAATTTTCAATTTGACCTCGTTCAACTTGCGCGTGCATTTATCTGGCCCCCGAATTCAATGCCGTAGGTAATTCTGGGGATAATCCGGCATCGTGTCGGTTTAGCATCACGCTAAAAAAGAAAGAGAGAGAGAGAGAGAGAGAGAGAGAGAGAGAGAGCGAGCTAACTTGAACTCCGGAGGGTATAATGTGTGATTAAATTGATCAGTATTTGATCTTTTTCTGTCCCAAAAGCTGGTCACCGTTCAAAATATACGTGTGTGTGTGTGCGTGCGTGCTTACGCAGGTGCGCGTGCAGAAAAAATACCAATGCGTTATTAGTACTTAGAATGCACGGCAGAAGGTCGTGGCCTGGGGTCATGGTATGGAAATTGGGTGGCAGCTGAAAAAAAAAAAAAAAAAAAAAATCATATTACCAGAGGCTGACTAAGGAAGTGATATCTTCATCATACTTCTGACAGCCGAGCCCAACCCCAGAAATCAGTAGAAGAATCGCCTTAATAACAATGGAAGCACGGAGGCCTTACCAACGGGGCCTTTTGTGTCTGCTATTCAAGCAGCTGGAGCTATATTTAATGAAAGAGAGAGAGATGGAAATGAAAGAGGGTTTTGCCATCGGTTTTCCGCCGAACTTTTGTGAAAATTTATTCTGAGGTAAAGAACGAAATTCGAAAGGAACTGACTAAGCGGTAACACAATTTATAAACAACGCCTCGTGGCCTTAGTTGCCTTGTTGGTGAAAAAAATCAAAAACCATTACTGCGTACTGTTTCTAAGAAAGCCAGTTATAATAATAGCTGTCTTATTCAAACCTACACACACGGAAAACTTGATCCCAATCCCTTTAAAGAATTTTTGAAAAAAAAAAAAATGTTCGGGGAGCATGTTGATCGGCATTCCATACATTGTCTTTGTTTGTGGCTCGTATTCGAAACCGAGACTCACCCCCCTGTCACAAGTAAACAGAAATCATCACCAACAGCTTGAATGGCATGCTTTGAGCAGATGAACTGCTCAAAGACGAACTTTGAGCAGATCTTCTGGTTGCCTGAATCGTCTGCCAGAATTTTAAAAATGTTTCTCTGTTAAGGTGAAATTATTTTTCGATCATTGGACGTGATCTGGCAAACGTTTTGGCTCCATCAGGTGGATAATTTATTTATTATTTATTAATTATGAAAAATGCTGCATTGTACAAAATTCAGTGAGGGTTGCACTATTCCGTATTAAATAAAAAATAAACTTTGTTTCTACTCTGGGGGTGGCCACTTAAGGTCAGAAGTGTCTAAATAGGATACGCGCGCCATATATCAGCAATGACGTGATATAGAACTTGCGTATTGTTGCCTTTTCCGGTTTCGCACCAATTTAAACGTATTCCAAACTGAAAAACGGTCTGCGCATTTGGAACATTAATAACTTCGTACACTTTTGTAAATCCAGTCAGGTTCACGCGCTATTTTACGAGCAGCGATAAACTACCAGCTACACAATGAACCATAATGACCCGAAACAGAGGTTGACAAGTGGGCAATGTCCGTAATTCTTGTAAAAGCAGTGCCATAAAACTAAGCAATCGTTGACATTTGTGGTCAGGCGAATAAAAACGGGTGGACAAAAATGTCGCTAAAAGAGACTTTTTTTCCTTAAAGCGCTCCTTATCCACGTTCTTGGTAAGGGTCAGTTTAAGTATCGGAAGCTCAACAGGGTGAAGAAGTGAACAGAAAGCCCCGAGGGGACGTAACAAGGGGAAAGAGGGGTGTGGTTGAATTCCAGCCCTTGTTAGATCAAGAATAAGAAAGTCAAAAGCAAAAATCGAACCTCCGTCTCTCTCTAAGAGGGAAAAAAAAAAAAAAAAATCAATAAAATTGTCGTTAAGGACTCTCCGAGTGTATTGCTCCATGCTTTATGGAAGCTGCCTAGAAAGCAACGACTTTCCAACACATTAAATGTTCAGCTCCAGCTCCGCATCACTGATGGAAGATGAATGATGCTGGCTGCCACAACTTCTGCAGTCGGCGATAACAGCAATGCACGAAGTCTGCTGGGTACTAAGGGGAGACGATGGCTTATTTTGCCCTCCCATTTTTTTTTTCTTTCTCTTTCTTCTGCCCCCACCACTCCCAACCCTCGGAGTTCTTTCCACACTTCCTCTATTAGCAACTGCCATCCAAAGGATCTCGATTAAAACAGAAGGTTAATAACGCTAGCATTTCCAGCAAAACGACCCAAACCATCCCCCCCTCCTCCTCCTCCTCCTCTCAGGGTTTGTTCCATCGGTTTGTTCAACAATGGATGATGGGCTCGAGGTAATTGACAGGAAATGATGTCTAGAGCTCCATTGTTTGTTGACGTAGGAGAAATTTCGTTTATTTCTATGGAATATTAGCCATAAACGGAAACGAAAGGGAAAAAAAATGGGGGACAGAGAAAGCTACTTACAGTTATCAATAATAGGTCCGCGAAAAATGGATTTTTCCCTTTTTTTGGCAGCATATTAGAAAGACAGAGAAATAGGGAAAAAAAAAAAAAAAAAACTACCGTTGTTTATCCTGTTCACCAAATGCGATTTTAAGTTACTATTTATAAAATATCCGATTGTTTATTCTATAATTTAGTTTTTCTATTTATTTAATTTCGTTTTTATTTAAGCGGTTGACATACCACCACAATACGCCCAATCCAATTTTATGTACCGGTTTGGACGTTCCTCCGCTAGAGGGCGCTGCCAGTCGAGTGTCCTTCCACACACCGACTATACATAATGAACACGTGCGGTTACTTTAGCCGAGCTTTCACTGGATTATCTAATGATAATTAATCGGCTTTCACAATGATTGATTGCCTTGCTGGTTGGTCCTCGTTCGTTGTCGATTCCTATGGAAACTACTTTTACCAAACCCGAATAATTAGAGCGCACGTGAAATCATCGTAACATTGGGCACGAGTTTACAGCAATCAAACACAAAAATCACTGTACTCATGCGCAGCAGAAATATTTATCCATCCATCACCGTATTTGTTTATATATCGAATGTTTTTCTCGCGATCGTTGCTTAAGGCACGTGGGCATCCACGTATTGTTCGAAAATTTCTCGTTATTCGAAACTTATTTACTTACTTTGCCCTGATGACGACCGCATAAAATTTGACCGAAACGTTTTTCTCCAAATTGCTTCGCGTAATTCTGAACTGGATTATTTTTTTATTATTTTTTTCCCTTTAATGCCAAAGGCATTATCGGTGCTTGTCGTATCCAAATCGGAATAATTTAACGAGCGATTACAACGCACTTTAGATATTTTCTATTTTAAGTGGCCAAAAGCGCTCGCTGCCTGAAGCTATTTGTTTCCATCTGCCACGAGCAAATATTCTCATATAATTTTAATGGCAATCCAACGAAGGAAGGCAAATATTCCTCTTTAAATAACTGGTTGTTATCCTAAATAAGATAATATTTAATAGTATTTTCGAACAGGCTCGTTACCCGGTGTCACTTACATGTTTTTTGGTCTCAACCGTGTTTGTGTACCTTAGAAGCCTTCTCATTATGTGTACTTTCGGGGCCGCAACCTGCGTATAACTCGCTTTTTACGCCGGTCTGATGTTCTCCTCTATTTCTTTAGCGTCACGAGGCTATTAGCGAGTAGAATATTCTGCTCTCTGGAAGGCGGGTGATACAACAGGGTTTATTGGTTTCCAAGAGACTTCATAAAAGTTATTAAACATGGCTAGCGTAAGCAATTTCCACACGAGTTAGAAAAGGTACCGCTTCCGAGCAACAAACACACCGACGGAACGCATTTGCAGAAGGGGAGCAAAAAATTAAATAAAAATTACGAAGGCAAAAGAAGTTCCTCTTTTTTGTATTTCCATATCAAACGCAGCCATAGGAAAAGTCAAATTAGAGAAATGATTTTTTTAAAAATAGCCTTGGGTAAAACAGAGAGCCGGGCTTATAGTTATTAAAATGTTCCTGGTTTTTGTCACTTCCACCCTTATTTCCCTCACCATCCCCCCGTTTACTTTTATTATTAGGCAGTGAGAAATGGCCACAAAGTCATTGACGTTTGGAATGAGCCGTGCTGCTCACAAATAGAGAAATGTCGGGATTTATGAGCACTGGAATGAAAAGGATTTTTCTTTTTATTGAAGATGAACAAAATCCCTTTTGTCTATTTCCTAAAATAACTGAAGATGAATATTTTCTAATATTTAAATCGCGTAGTTAGTCTTCGCTTTAACTTGGTATGCCATGATCCTCAGGCTATCCTGCATCCATCCCTTCCAGATTTGCAACTAACTTATGAATTTATTTGATAAACTAGAACGTACAATGCTTGGACACTTTATTAGGACCATGGGAGTTTAAGGTACATACAACAATGTAAATCGAAGGGAACATGCTGGAGGAATGGATCCCGAAGAGTATCCAATCGTGTTTAAATCTTTGAGGAACACTAACCCAATCCCCTCCATCGAACACAACTGGAAAAGCGTGTTCAGCACAATTTTCTGCATATGCCATTACATGGGGGTGGTTACGTGAATCGTCCAATAGTCTTCGTGCCACTCTTCAATATCCTATTGGCCCCACATTGCGTCAGACAGATTCGGACCAACACACCACGAAGAAAGGATGATAATAAATTCTAATATAATGTCTAAGCAGTGTATAAACGCTTAAATTGCATCAGACGTTTACAGTTAGTCGGAATCCTTCCGGTTTGTTTTGACACCCTAAATCTGAACACAGCTCGGCATCTTAGGTGGTCTGGAGAGATCCCAAACCTCACGCGCTTATTCTTATGGATTTCGGTATTAAACTCAACTCGGAGACTGCACCTGTCTTGAACTTAATGCTGGTTTCCTTAAAAAAAAAAACAACTATTGACCTAATCCATGCACGTGAGCAGACCATTGTCTTAAGTTATCGAGTTATACTGAATGCGTTATTTTTATCTTTAAAAATGTTCAATGGATCCTGCTTTACATAGAGCGAAGATGTTTCCGATAAGGGTTGTCTTTGAGACAATGGAAAAGACCAAATAAAGATCTGTTTATCCAGTCTCTTTTGTAAAAGTAGGGTGGATTAGCGCACGCTTACCGAAATAAAGCCTCCAATGATCAAATTACATCATTGTGCCCGCATACTTGTCACTTGTTCACATCATTTCGTGTCACATTACCAAAATGCGTGTTGTAGGCCTGTTTTGTTTGTTCGCCATGTCTTGATTGATGAAGCTTCAAATCGATACGAAGTTGGGATGTCGTTTTAGCGTTAAGGAGCGTCATAGAATACATTTTTTGTTTTTGTTTGCTTTTTCTATTGTACCACCTCAATTTCCTTCCACCAAGTTATTGACCATGCGAAAGCCAAATTATAGCAAAACGTTTCAGTTCTATTTTGAAGTGGGCGAAAAATACGGCAGGCACTTGAAGAGCCAGTGGTTGTTATAATGGCAAAAGATTACTTTCGATGGACACACACGAAGTCCAATATGCATTGATTTTTATAATGTTCGCCAGAGGGCGCCATCAGGCTGTGTATTGTCATCATTGCTGCAGAGTGGGAAGAATATGGGTGTAATTTCCCCTTCCATAAACATAAATGAATTTAAGATTGACAAAATAATGGAAACAACTGTGGTAAGAGTTAGAGGCATGCGCTAATGTGGTATTGGGCCACCTTTGCTTTTAAAACAGCTTGTATTCTCCATGAAATAGATTCAAACAAATCTTGAACTGTCTTAAGAGGAATGTAGGACCATTCTGCATGAAGATTGAGCTCCTTCTCACTCTCTTTGCCAATTATACCCATGGGAGACACTTAGGTCCAGTTCATCCTCCTCAAACCAAGATTGGACACATCTAGCTGTGCATGTATTGGAGCATTGTCATCTTAAACGTGGCATCATTTGCGGGAACAATGAGATGAACCTGGTCACTCAAAATATTAAAGTAATCAGTGGCAGTAACTTACCCATTCAGGTTGATGACAGGATCTAAAGAATACCATGATATTGCTACTCAAATCATTGCTGATTCTTGCCCATGATGCACTGCCTTTGGCATTCGTCAAATGTAAACTGATGGTGGAAAAAGTGTGAACGATGATTCGTCTGAAAAATTGACGTTTGTCATCAAGTGTCCATTGTGTTTGTGCTCTTTAAACTGCTGCATCCTCATCGTAACATTACCACCAGTTACAAGCAGCTTGGCAACAGCGGCTCTGCCATAAATTTTTAGCCTTTTATCGCTGATTTCTTTTTCTAGAAACAGGATTGCCGAGACTCGCATTAAGTTCTTCAGCATTTTTATGTTTCTGACTACAATCCTTTTCAGTGTGTGGCAGTCTCTTGCAGTCAGCTTCGATTTCTGCAACAATTTGTCTTATCAGATTTTGTTCTTTTTCCATACTTGAGTGCAGATATCGCTTTCGATACAGCTACTCTTTTGACCTCTTGGAATTTATAGACTGGTTTGTCATTTTATTCACGTACCCTTTTATATCGGGCTAAAACAAACATCCCCTTTTATAGTCTTTCCTTCACAAATAACTGCAAGAAACAAAAAAAAAAGAACGCTCACTGCGTCTTTACAAATACGTCATACAACCATTACGTTTCAGGTGTTTCCATTATTTTCTCCACCTCCTGTATTTCCAAGAAAATAAAAAATTTGTTTATATTTTTCGGCATATCCTTTGTTTAAAAATGTTGCTGCGCATTCCAATAAAGCAGGGGCCAGTGATAACAAAAAAAACCTACCACTCATCCACCATCTCGAAGAAAACTTTGCCTAAAGGCCTGGCTCATCATGGAATCGTAGAATTACAAACTCGTTTTTTCCGTTTCGTATTTTTGCCTGACTTAACATTCAAAGTTCCTAAACCTTTAGAAAGGCTACATACCTTTCTAATTACGCAGAGACGCATCTAAAAATATCCAAAATCATTTTTATATCTTCTACCTCCATTACACGATAATTGGTACGTTGTGACGTGGAACAACGACTACCCTCTCTTGTTCCACTTCATGAACTTTCACTAAGTTACAAGAAAGATTATTATACACAGACAACAAAAACTGTTGCAGCGAACAAAATGCAAAATAGCTTTGTTCTTTGGCTGAGAGATTAAAATTGGTAATACCCTGGATTCGTCAGCAACCATGAAAGATTGGAACCGCACAGCCTCCCGATGTATGCTGGGATTTCCCCTAGACGGTGCAGTAGCTCAGATAGTTCTGCTATCTGTCCATATTTCCACCGATGCGTCCATGCCATTACGCAAGTGTCGTAATATCTCGAATACCTCGGGCGAACTTCCGCCATGATGAAACTGCGCAACCAGCCGCACCAAATCAGAAAGATACTCTCCATCCCAAGCCTTCCCTCTCTTACGCCTTCGAAATGGTTGAAGGAATAAGCAACCAAACAGCTCCTGAAGAATAAAAAAGAGAAAAATTAAAAAGGGGTCCACTGAAAACGCCCTTCCATCCACATCGTATGATCTTTGGTCTTCCAGTATTAGGTCGCCCGGTGTAAATATTTGGTTTACAAAGGACAAGCCGCGCCATCCATGTCTTGTTATGTTTAGCTAGCAGATCACTCGACACGTAAGCACTCCGAATAAACACCACCTCGTATGTCACCTAGCGTGCTGTTTCCTCCACTACCTATAATTATATTTATGTACTCTGCAACTGATGGTCTTCTGCAGCGAGGGCGCCTTGCATTTGCTCGCGCCAGTGCCAAGTAGAACAAGCGAAGTTTGTTAATCTTCGTGCCTATTTCCAAGAGCCTTATTAAAGCAATGAATAAGTGAGCGCCAGACTGAAACTGCATTTGTTAGCATTCCATTCCCAACATACCTATACTGTGTCCCAATATTAGCAGTCTCTACTGGGATGGTTATTATTTTATTTATACGGTTGATGAGTCTCGTGAGTTTGCGTTACTACAGTTTAAATGTAAAATCCTATTTGTTCGTTAAATTGGTGGTCAGAGAATATTTAAATCTTTATGGGATTTCAAAATGGTATTTATATTTCATTGTTGATCTTGCCGCCAGGTGGAACTAGTAGTAGATGTAATGGATGATGTTATAGACATATCTGGGATCTAATTAGTGTTGTGATCACCTTCCTGTGTCAACTGAAATATTTTAAGCCAATTAAAACATTCTACCACAAATAAACTTAAATGTTTGGCTGGTCCTCAGGACTGGTGGTCCTCCTTGGTGTTGAATAACGCCTTCTATATAATGGAATGTACAATAGCAGCATTTATTTCCTCAGATGATAATTTAAGTCCAAGCTGAGTGAATAATCTTTAATACAGAACTGGTACGTGCAATGCTGAATCCAGGTGTAACTCAATAAGGGATTTAGAAGTCCACACAGAGGAGGAAGGATTTACAGCAATTTTTGTACATCATAAAGGAAAATATCTGCACCCAAGTGGGAGGATATACCCTGAATTAAGCACTGCACATCAGTTATAGGGTACATAACCTCCAGAGCAATACAATTCCATCATAGAGATGGAGTTACAAACATCGAGCATGTTGGTAACTCCATCCATAGGAGATGACCATATATTATATACCCAGACAAAAAATCCCTCCACTGATTTCATGTATTTCCCGACACCCTTGTAAAATGGAATAGGTGTAGTGAGTTTTGTTTGTTTGTACACAACAATAAACAACTTATCAAATGATACACACACTTGTAATCTCCATCTGTTAGGAACTATACAAAAATTGACAAAAAAACTTATTTTTTTTTTATCACAGTTCTGTTTAATATTGGTAGATGGCGTTGTGCCCTACATGGACAGAGTCGTCAAAACTAGCACCACAGTCCCTCTACATCTGGACAGGATGGAGTAGAAATGGATTCATCACAGCAGGTTGGCATTGAAAAGGAGTTTAAGAGGCTCTGTGTTTTGTGGGCGAAATGTTATTCGAAACTGATGAATATTCTAGAAGTCAGCTGTCAATAAAGCGAGTGGACCATGGCAGAAAAATCGGGCAAAACTAAAAAAAATAAAAAAGTATTCGTTTAAATATTAAAACGAAATTTTCAGATGAAAATGTTCATGACAGATTTCTAAGATTTTTTTTTTTTTTCAGTCAAGGCACTGCTCACAGAGCAGGGTTAAGAGTCACCTGGGTAACTAACCAACAATACTCCCACTTCCATGTACTTGCGCCACCTGCCGGAGGCCTCTTTAAACTGTACACTTGCATAAATCTTCTTCCCTCGAAGAAATTGGCATATTCTAATTTGTTTTTCTTCTATCTACAGAGATTACCTTTTAAAGAAATACTTAAATTCTTAAGAGCACGTCCATGTTTTCTTCGAAGCGCTGCTTAGCTTGTCAGTTATATATTAAAAGAAAATAAAACAGCAAACAGAACAAAATGGGTTTACACTTGAAACACCAGCAATCCATCGGGCACATCTTTAATCCACTGTCTTTAGCTAAGCCTGTCTGAAGATTCTAATAAAATAGGAGGGGGCATTTCGTATAAAAAACATTACGGCAACAATGACTAATCTTACAAATGGGAAAACTCTCGAAAAAAAAAAAAAGTTTTTTTTTTTCCACTTTTTTTGTTTTTGTTTTCATTAAATATTCTATATACACATTCACACACATCCTAAGAGCATCGCTTAGAAATAAAGCCTCGCTTTCACACCAGATGGCACAGGAAGCACCATGGCAAATACCCCCGGAAAAACTTTGCATGAAAGACATTAAAGAAGGCGATCAAAGTTCACACCAGTTTGATCGAATTCGAGTGTGGAAGCCTTTGATGAGGAAAAGTAAGTTTCGGATCTGGTCCGTTCATTTGTTTCTGCCCACGACCATCGGGCATTGCGTACCGTAGTTTTTCCCAAAACCTCTTCTCTCCCCATCGAATGATGGGTGCGGACCTAAAGCACATTTTGGCATCGGGGTCCATGTCCTTGAAACACACTTTGTCCAACAGTACAATTACCAGTCTGTGGTTTTTATTACATTGGGATTCATGGTGGGCTGTCTTCAGTTCGAAGCGACACCATTCACTTTTGAGGTACTGCTCCGACAGGACAATGATTGTCCTATAGCTGCACTCAATTGCCTCCGTAATGGCTTCTGCCACATAACCAGCCATTGGGAGGTCGCGATAACGAAGACACATACGATACGGCGGGGTTCCACACTCCATACCCGGAGCCAGGATCTGCGCCACGAAAGCTTCGTCTTTCTTGCAATAGGACACGAAGGAATCAAAGAGTTTCTCAGCCTCCGCGGGTAGTTGATTGCGATGAAATAGACGCACACCGTATTTGCTGAACACCCAGACTTTCATCTCCTTTCGATACACACAGACCAACACCAAAGCCAGTATGAGGATAATGAACAACGTTGGAGCCACTATCATAGCTGACATATAATCTGCTTGAAAGACGGCTTGGAAGTAGGTGACTTCGGTGAAATTGGAACAAGAAGTGACGTTAAATTCAGAGAGGAATGGTCCAGCCGTCTTGTTGTAAAAGCAGCGAATGCTCGCCCCGTCGCGAACATACGATCCAAATTCGACTAACCAATCACGGAATTCGTCCATATAACGACAGTTGCAAGTCCACGTGTTGTGACCCAATCGGGCATTGAGAAGACGCGTATTATAGTTCAAATTCCACACTTGAAACTCCACTATGAAGTTATGGTCCATATGAAGAATCTCTAAAGATTTCAAAGGCAGAAAAGTGGTGTTGGTAATAGTCTTAATGTGATTGTGGGATAAGTAGAGCTCCTTTAAGTTGATCAACGTCTCGAATTCGAACCCGTACAGCAAAGCGAGTCTGTTATGATCCAAGTGGAGTATACGCAGGGCGTGTAAGCCATTGAATGTTCGATTATTTATCATCTGGATGTTGCTGTTATTGAGATACGCAATACGCATGTTTTTACGCCCAATGAACGTATGGCTGGACAATTGGGCAATGTCGTTACCATCCAAATAAAGATCAGTCACATCCATTGGAATCCTGGTTGGCATGTTTATATAATTCCTAGCAGCACAATCTACGATGTTCGTATTCCAGGTCTGATCCGAGTAACACGTGCAGTTCTCTGGACACACCATCTCACAGTCGCATGCGTCAAATTCGCAACAGTGACACAGAGCAAAGCAATGACTTCGATATTTGCACAGAAAGTCTGAAGAGTTTGCGCTGGCCAGGAGCATGTAAGGACTAGTTCGAGAAAATGGCATTTGACACACTACCTCACCAAGGTCAACGATTTTCGGATATTGGCGTGTATCATCTAAGTTGTTGATCCTCTGCAGCCACTCCATGTTGCAATCACAGAAGTAAGGGTTACCAGAGATGTAGAACTCAGGAAGACCAATACTTGAAGGAACTGGGTTCAGGCGAAAGGCATTGATGTCAAGATTCTGAAGACTGTTATAAGCCAAATTGACCATCGTTAAGTTCACCTTCGACATGAAGGTGAACGCATTAATTATATTAATATTGTTAGCATTAAGTCTGAGTAGTTCTATCTGGTTAGGGAAAGAGGCACCATTGATTTCCTTGATGGTATTATGAGAAGCATCCAAGTATCGTAGCTGCAAGATAGCCTCCAATTCAAAGTAATTTCCCAATGTTTCCACTTCATTGTCATGAATATCCAACTCTTGAAGTTCAATAGGGATAAGGGCATAATCAAACCATGTAATCTTGTTCCTGGAGATGTTTAGCTTTTGTAAGCGATGCAAGTTCATAAACAACCCATTGACATCTGACAGAAAGTTGTCATTCAGAGATACAACCCTCACCTCGGCAGCGTCATCAAAAACTCCATGTTCTAAGCCATAGATCTGGTTATTAGACAGATCCAACTCGGTCAATGCTGGCAAATCACGAAAGGTCCCTCTAGAGATGTTTCCAATATCATTCCCAGACAGATTTAGCTTGTAAAGTTGTTTGAGTCCGCGAAACGACGCATTGGTAACACTGGTGATGTTGTTATTGCTGAGGTCAATGGTCTTCAAGAACTGCAATGATCCGAGGGCGTACGGTACAGCCATCAAGGTGTTTCCACCAAGTCGCAAATCTTGAATACTGCTGCAATTTTTAAAAGCATCCGGGTGAACAAGCTCTATCTTATTATTATCCAAACCCAGAGAACTAATGACGTATAATCCATTGAAGGTGAACACATCAACGTGTCTCAAGTCATTATTGTGAAGAACGAGTGTATGTAGATTGTAAAGAGCGGAAAAGGCATTATCGGCAATTATATCAATTCTGTTATGGTGGAGATAGAGCATTTGGAGACTGTATTGAGATTGAAAAATGGATCCATTGATCACCTGTAGATGGTTATGACTGAGGTCCAGCACAACGAGTCGAATTAAATCAGCAAATGTTTCTGAGGTGATGGATTCGCTGGCGATTTTATTCCCGGATATGTTGAGTACCAGCAACTGCTGTAGACCATTGAAGAAGTTGGAATGAATGCCATTCAAAGAGTTGTTCTGAAGGTACAGTTGTCGGATATCGGTGGCATGTCGGAAAAACTGAGCGGGTAATTTTCTTATGTGATTATTGGACAGATCCAACGTCTGCAACTTTTTCAAACCAAACAAAGACGAATCTTCAACTTCTATAAGATGGTTGTTCCTTAAGTTTAATATGTGCAGGTTTCGCAATAGAGAGAGTTCACCATCTTTGAGAATTCGGAGTTTATTGTGGGAGAGATCGAGTTCTAGAAGTTCTTGAAGACATGGCTTTTGGGTATGGTTATCAATCCCGTACATACCCGAAAGTTCTTGGATTCTATTATTGGTGAGATTTAGCATTTTTATAACGTTAAGGCCACAGAATGATGCTTCTGGGAGGGTCGTGATGTGATTGTAACCCATGTCCAACCATTCCAGTTGTTTCAAGCCGAAAAAGCTGCCCGGCATAACCTCCAAAGAAAACGCTCCCCATTCGTTATTATACGTACGTATGGTGAGATTACGTAGCTCACCCAAGCCTTGAAATGCACCACTGGGGATGTTAGGAAGCTTGCAATGTTGAATACGTAAAGTTTTCAGGAACCGCAAGTGGGCAAAAGCCCCCCTGGTTAATTGACTTTCGAAGAAAACTTGTTCGCACAGCACGGTGAAACTGGCTGTGTGGTCTGCTTGAATGAGAGTAAAGTTGGTGCTGTGGGAACCGCTGTTGACTGTCTGGAGATGGCACGTTAAGGCTACATCTGTGCCCCCTAGCGGCATCCACTCGCAGTCTTCGGGAGCAACATAGTGAACTGCCACTGAACCGGAAATGGCTACTAAGATAATCCACAAGAAGCACAGTAATTTGGCACTTAATGATGACATACCGAAGGATGGGAAAGGATTAGCGGAGTCTGACACCTCCGGAGGTCTCTGGGTCGCACGGTCAGAGGACCTACGTCCTCTACTGGTGTAGACTAACATCACTGAACCAGTTCAGCACACGAAGAAGGTGGTCTTGGGAAATTTTCCGAGCGCAGAAAAACCCTACTACGACCTCATTGTATCACGCCAATAAGCACACGAGGCAAAAAGAAGGGAGAATGTTCTCGTTTTATTTTCGGGGCAATCTTCAATTCAGCTGTTCCCCCTGTCGGCTCGCCTCTTCTCACCCGACAGCGAGAAGTTCCGCTTCACCGGTGACGCGAATGGTTTAACTGTTTTTCCAAGTGAACTGGATCTTTGCGAAGCTCACTTAGCGAGTCCTTGGACCTTGTCTTGTCTTGGGATCGAAGGGGGAATGTCGGGGGTGTAGGCAGAAGAGGAAGCGGAAAGAGAGAAGAAATCACAAAGATATGCACCACATTATCCGCGACAGTCCCCAACACTGTCTTTCCTTTTCCACTACGATGATAAGGTCGTCTTGGCGACTTGACAGGTCATTCTTGAGTAACGGCTGGAAATGCTCAAGAACTCGGAAAATTCCGATTTCCTGCAAAGAAAAGAAAAAAATGGTGTCAAGTTAAAGTGAACTCGACTGAGAATATTTAAAATGTTTATCAGGAGGGGTGTTAGCTACACGAGAGTAGAATCTCTAGTGCCACTCAAACCTCCCCAGAATTATTTATTAAATAATTTTAATACAATCCACTGATGGATGAAAGACTTAAAAAATAATGGATAAATACTGATTGAATTTTAAAAATAAGTTATCAAGCAATAAAATACACATAAAGATTTAAAAAATATAAATACAGTATCTCTGAAGGAGAAGCAGAAATGGTTTAATTTATTTTCTCATTATAAACATCGATTTGATAGTCGCCAATCAATTTTTCTAATTTTAATAATTAAAAATATTTAACTTAAGTTTATGTAAACTCCCTGAATTTGTATGACTTTAAGGGGAGATTCATTCTTAAATACGAAATTAATTATTGCGATAATAAATCGATTTCTAATATGCTCTGAATAGTCCAGGAGGGCCCAAACTTTAACCTTGAGTCCCTCTTAAAATAGTAGGCAAGACGTCTGTACATAGAAAACTTCCCTGATCCTCCTGTGCCAAATAAGACATTTCAGAGAACACACGAACATCTTGAGGAAATGAGTTCATTTAGAAAAAGTTTGAGATGGTGGTAGAAATATCAGCACCAATTTTCAATCACGTTGAAGAAAATGGTGATAGCAATAGCAGAGGACTTGGGACCTAGGACTGCGTGGAAAATTTTACGGGTCCAAGAGCTTTATCCATATGTTCAAAGAGTACAAGGACTTACTGAAGCTGGAGTTCCCGTGTGGTCAATTTGCACATCGCTCATCGATGGCTCAACAAAAATCCCCATCCCGTTGTTCAATCTAAGCACCAGCAATAATGTTGGATGGATGATTTCCTAATAAATGGATAGTTCGTGCAGGTTTTCCACTGCCCGGCCTGCACGCTCTTCGAACCTGAATCCACTGGATTTTAACTTGCGGGGGCCATCTGAAAGGCATTGATTATTCCACACCGGTTGGTGACATTTAAATGGTCCTCGTAAGCAGTAGTTGCTGGAATACAAAATGGCTGCAACTACTTTACATGAACTTTCGTTTTTAGGTCCTAAATCCATTTCTGAAGTGGGTCCCACATATGATACACTGTATAATTATAATATTGAATTTTATGGCATTATCTCAGAATAAATTTATATTTAATAACCGATAAATCAAACAAACAGCTAAAAGAATAAACTTAAATGGTTTTAAAATAGTTCAAGCTTTTCAATTTACGTCTTAAAATGAACTTCTTGCCCTAAAAATGTTCTTTAAGAGTTCATACAACATGTATTATCAGAACTTTTCATTCGGATGGCGCTGAGGGAGTTTTCTACTCCCTCTCTAGAGATTTTTAAATATAGTCAAGTGAGTAATAAACACAAGTACTGAAATCAAAGACTGATTTCTGGGAATGCTTGGTTTCTCCTCCTCTGGGGAAGTGGGGGAGGGGGGTTGGCTGCTAATGAACGAATAGCTGAGCGTTCAAGCATGCCCGGCGTTGGAGTTTTGTGTGCAAAAACTTAATTGAAGGGATGTCAGAGAGTCAAAAGACGCGCGAAATAGAGGCGTGCATGACATCGAGACACGCTCTAACACCCAGGGATGAGGCCCACGGAGGGTTTCCATTTCGGAGGTTTGTGTAGGAAAGTCTGCTGTCTATTGAGGAAGGATGATTGCCTTGGGAAGTAGGGTGCCGGTGAGGAATTAAAAGGAAAAAAAAAAGAACACGACGGAGACATCGCTTTGCTTAACTACCGGCCCTTCCACTATTTCGGCTAGTCGAATCGGAAACTATGACAAGAAGACAGAGTGTCGTTTCCTTCGACGCTTTCTCTCCTGCAAACATTCCTAAGAACCCCTTTCTCGGGTCCTCTCTTAGAAACGCTGTTTCTCTAACCAACGCACACACGGTCACCCACAGGCATGTGCAAACCAACGAGAAGGGGAGGGCAAAAGAATCGGCGCTATTTCCCGACTCCTATTATAGACTTACCACACACAAAGTCACCTTATACCGGGGCCGTTTCTTCAGGCGCGAGGGAGCAACGCTCGCTTCCTCCCGAAAGCTACGATAAGCTCGTACAAGAGCTCTCTGGTAACTGGAAAATGTTCGACTAATACTCCCAGACACGCTAAAATGTAATCTAAGGTAAAATTACGTCTGAAAATAAGGTTGGAAGGGGCGAAAGAGAAAAAAAAATTACATATTCATGTTGTCCTCTCGGCTATTTCGGCTTTTTTTAAATTCCGATTCCTCATTTGAGTTGAAAAGCCAAGATGTAAGAGGAGTTATGATATTCAGCGAAGTTTTTATTAATAAAATTGAATTATACGACATTCGTGGATTAGAAATACCATCGAAAGGCTCCCCGGTAATAGCAATGACGTCAAAATGTAATTAAGTTCTCCCCACCCACCCAAAAGTTTGTAGATGATCAGAAGATCAAATTAAATCATCCCCCTGGAATTCGTGGATAAATGTAGAGAAGGAGATTTTATAATCAAATTTAAAAACTTTACTGCAATCGCCTGATTATAATAAACTACCACATTTTAATACCAATACACAAAAATGTTTATTTAGAAATAATATTTACCATAAACAGAAGCAAAGCAATAACTTAATTTTGGGCAAAAATTATGGCTGACTGCTGCTTCGAATACCAAACACGAAAGAAGCGTTGGTTTCATTTACCGGGTTCTCAATTTAGGAAGCCAGTGGGGTGAGGGGAGGGGGTTTTCCAACCATTAATTGCTTCCGTAAATGTCAAACACCGCCTAAGAAACTAACCTCGGTATACGCGCCTTGAAAACTCACACGTGAACTTCAATTTGGCCCAAGGTATTTCAGTAATGTGTCCAAAAAACAGGAAATTTTGGAGACCGCGCCGATTATGACACCAATTAACTTTCACCCGTGTGGTAATCAAAACCGGTTTTCTCGCTACACAAGAAAAAGACTAAACAAAAGAACTGGATGAAGTTGTTCGTCCACGCAACCACTCCCCTCTCTTCCCTCCCCCCGGCTCTTCCGTCATCCCCAGGCACGTGCGGCGACGGTGACCAATTGAGAAGGGAGAGCTGCATTTTGTGGACCAAAGTGGCCATCCCTTGTTCACTACACCGATGACCAATTAACTAGCGGTTGTATTTATCGGTCGATTACATCGGAGTCCCGCCACTCCCCTTTATCGTGTATCCTCGACTGCCCGGGGGTGTTCATTGTCCTCAGTAACGGAAGGCCTCTCTCTCTTTCCCTCGATGTCCTCTTACCTCCCCTTACCACTCAGATTGTTTTTCTCTGCCGACAGGAAGGAGGAACTTTAGATGGTGTACGAAGGGGATGGGGGGTGGCTAAGGGGTCTACTTACTCCCATTTCAATCGGGGAACCACTTTTCTCCATCCAATCACCGCCCCTCCTATTCTGTTGCAAAACATAACAGCGATAGCTTGCCCGCTATTAGTTTTGTATGGGGCGGGACTCTTAGAATCTACCATTTCGGGGTCCCTCTATTCCCTTATTGCCCTTATCTCGCTTCTTTTTTTTTTTCCTGCAGCTCCTAAGAAGTTTCAATAATGAACCCTCATACACCTCCCCGTACACCGAATTCTTCGGCTTCAACTTTCCCTCAATTCGACACTTGCAGCTATGAGAAATGGGGGTCAAATGTCACGCATCGAGCAATTTGTACCGCGTCTGAACACACAAAGGAATCCATACCAAGACTTTTTTCCCTGCTAGCCCACCGCTCTTAGTCTTTTGTTAGATGTCGAGAACACCGAGGTCAGAGCACGGAAGAAATACATCTGAGGATGCTAGTCTTTAAAAGCTGCGTGTCCGACAATACCACAATTAAAATTCGCGATGAGTAGCTCTGTATGAACCCTCTCTTTTCTATCCCTGACAAACAAATAGGAGTTTTATTATACACACAAAAAGTGTCATCAACTATTTAATCCCGAAAACCATTTCTTCCTTTTTTTCGGTATCTTCTAAAATGAACGGAAGAGTAATTGGAAATAACCGAGTTGAGTTATTACATTTGGACGGACAGACAAAAATAAAATTCCAGAATGGCCCAAATATAAAATTTAATAAAAATCCATTCACTAGAAGCCGATTTATTACATGCGGGCGGACAGACAGACATGGCAACAATAGGCGTATTATGCATATATGCTAATCTTCCTAATTAAAGGGATCGTTAGCGTCATAGCTCGAAAATTATGAGTTGGAGAGGCTCCAAAGGCACACTAAGGGAATGAACTAGAAGGGTGGCATGCCCCTGATATTTTACCAATGTATAAATTTAAGATTTAAGATGAAAAAAAAAACTTGCAGAAATATTTGATGTTAATTAACGAATGTTATAATTAAAACAAATTCACATCTTGGGGATGGAATCTTCAACTTGAAAATTGAGGGGGGGGGGGCTACGATAATAAAATACTGGCCAGCTAGTTGTAAATAAAAACGTGACTCCGATTTCTTGGGAATTACACAAGTCGAAAATCAATCTTAAACAGTGACTAGGTGAAACAGGGATTTAGAAAAACCCGAGCCATTGACTTAAGTTCCTTCACCTACACACCCCAGGTGTTTCCTTTCTCACTATCCATAATACAACGCGCCGCTGAGAGCTATTCCATTGCAAATAAGAAAAATAGCTACTTTGTAATTCACAGCTACTCCCGTACTGTTCAAGCAGCCAAAAATGAATGAATGAAGAAAAATCAGGAAAGGGCAAAGGAATGATCAATCACTGCATCTATTTTAATAATCTATTTTTCTTATAAAAGGACCGCATGACGTGCGCATGCTTTTACAAAATGAAAGCAGAAACATCTTACTGTCTAATTTCGTAGCAGCCAAGCCTACTAAGATGATTAAAATCACAAAACACTTCGGGTTTCTTGAACACACCCAAGCATGCGCACAGATATGTATATTTGAAGGGGAAAAGAAACTTTCCAAAAAAAACTGTGGATAACAAAAAAGGGTGCTGAGAAGAGCAGAGGGAATTAACAGACAATAGTAAACAAAGTTCGCTATAGGACCCTAGAGAGACCTAAACTGGGACCAATCTAGAAGTAAGGCAATGGTTTGTTTAAAAGCTAGTCATTTCGTTAGACTTCGTCTAAAGCAGTAAAAAAGGCAGAGCAATAAGAAGAGTGACTCAAGGCCTTTAATACTTTCCCCCTCCCCCCCATAAACACCATTTCCCTTATTAAAGAAAGGAAAGAGTAATCAGTTTTCCGGATACTCCTTTTGTAATTATATTCGATGTTTTCTTCGTTATGCGGACGATACAAATACAGTAGGTCCCAAAATAAATCATACCGACATAAATGCTACTGTTTGTTCAATCTTTAGGACCCACTTCAGTTGTAGTTAACATATCGAGCACGCAAGTCACCATTTCCATGTTTCACCCGACGCCAAAATTGCTGCATTACATTATTGGCCACCATTTTGAAGGGCTAACTTGTCCAGGAAGATTTCCCATCTTCTCCACCCCCAGAACGAAGCACAAATGAGTGGGTAGTATAGGAATGTACTCCTATGTATCCTTTCCTACACGCACATAACTACATAATACTGAGAAAGAAAGGGACTGGCCAAAGCTCTTCAGTTGCCCAGTCCAGAGCTTGAAAAACAAGATCCCTTAGGTGCACTGCGCATCTGCGATAATAATGAGCAGTATGAAAAGAAAGGATTGGTCTGCTGGAGCGGATTTGATTATAACGGTTTGGACAGAGCACAACAGCCTGTTCTCTACTTGTTAAACAGTGGCCCATTCTTCCATCAACCCTACAGTAACTCCAATACAAACGGAGTCTGTTCTGAGGGAAAAAAAATGCAAACGGGGCGTTCTTACGGAAGAAGTTCAGAGCATGAGGGACAAAAAAAAAAAGATGGATGATATTACAACAATCATCAGCTGTAAATCTCTGCCAAGTCCAAAGGTCAAATAAACATTCCAAGCCCAACTATGCACACTACGAATTGAGTTATAATAGTCCAAATCAAAATGCGGGTCTGGGTGGGAGTAGGGGGAAGGGTGGAAAAGCACGTCGCATTAATTAACAAGCTACAAATACAATGGATTCACGTAGAGTATTCTATTTCTCACACTTCTTTTCAACAAACCATTTCAACACATGCTTGCCACGTTGATCGACTCAATAGCAGCTTTTATATTCTATCATGTATCCACAATCTCGGCCACATTGGTCATAGCGTGAGCGTATTTCTTTCTTTCTCTCTCTGTCCAAGAAGCATTCACACTCGGTCTCAATGCAAGGCAATAACTCAGTCCGTCACGTGATGTAGCGTGAAGGCCCCGAGTCACGCGACATTCTGGTGACGTCCTAGTTATAAATGATTCAGGCGAACACCACCAGGTGAAGACTTAAAGAACTGGAGGGCTACGAGCACACACACACCACATGTATAACGTTTCTGCTGCAGTAATGCGATGGAACACGAACAGCAAAGGGTGGTTTCGGAGAGGGCCAAAAAAAAAAAAAAAAAAGTTCTAATGGAATAGGGAGTTAATTCGATTATTATGTTCTGGATTCCTTCTTTCTCTTTTAAAGTGATCTTCCAAGTACTTAAAACGCAATAACACTACCTACAATAGGATCTTGTTTAATGTTACGATGGTCGCAATGGAGGATCGATACATCGCGCAAGGTTTTCGAGAACCTTTACGTTCATGGTTGAAACAGGGATGGTTCAAAACTGCCTTTTGGTGAATATATTGACTGCGAATGTGCAAGGTTGCGTCAGTACAAAAAACACGTTCAGGAGACGGACAGATAGGGGGAGGATTTAAGGACTAGAATCAAACCGGTGGTGGTGAGGTTGGGGGGGGAGACACGTGACGAGCCATTGAGCCGATCAAGAATGTTAATACGATCTACGGGACTTAAGATACTGACTTGGCCGAGGAATTCAACACACCTGTCACGATTATTACTATTCCAGTGGCCTTGGAGCTACAATGAAATGGGAAGATCGTGAGTTGCTTTGCTTACTACAGCTTTTCTCACCTTGTAGAACGCTACACGCACGCGGACATGCAAACGCGAGCGCCCGTTAACCCGTAAACATTCGGGGGAACCAGTAATTTACGAAACGGGCGCTCAGAAAAGGATTGATTTATGGAAACTTTTGTTTCTAATAAGGACAAGAACACGTGTTGAACTACTCGCAGAGAGCTTGATTACATCCCCCCCTCCCCTTTCTTCGTGCTGCGCGCGCAAAAAAAAAAAGGGGCCCCTATATATAAGCCGACTTCAAAGACCACTATTCTATAACAGGAAGTTACGTCACAACCAGGAAACCCGATGCGATTATAAAAATTTAATTAAAGCAACAACAATCACGCTTGGAACAACAAACACTTCAAAAGCATCAAATAAAGCAGATATTAACGGATTCCATCAATCGATATTTTGAACGCTGCTGGCTTAAAGTTGCCACAATCGACTCTACCAGATGTCGCCATAGGATGAAAAAAAAAGAAAGTGAAAGGGGTCTCTGGTAAACTGCCCAGGTGGTTCTGTCATTGTCAACACGAGCTCAGAGCGGCTCTTCCAATATTGGTTCTGTTAATAGCAGTTTGTTGACACTGAGTAGCCGGAAATATGCCCCTTCCACAAACCACCGAAGAGACGTGGAAGCAGGAATTACAGATACACGCGCGTTTCCTATGGCGTTCTCGATTAGCGATGAAGAGATGTTCTGACTGAGGGTGAGGAGAAGTGTTGGCAAAGAAAGGAACAGATCCGATCGGGCAAAGTGTTTCTTCCGGAAACAGCAAAAGGGAAGTTCATCGAGGGGGTTGGAGGATGGGTAAGGGAAGCCAGTGCTGCATCATCTACCCCACATCCCCTAAAGTACCCTTAAATTAAGCAGATTATAAAAATACTTTTAAACTAAAAATACAAGCTGAATTATGGAGGAAGCCAGCCAGATCAAAAATGACTCAAATTGCTTTGTAAGGGCATGGAAGCAGCCAAAGCCACTGGTTGCGTTGTAACCGACAGAGGGAGGGGAGGGACAGAGGGAAAGAAAGAAAAAAGCGAAACTAATTACAAAGTTCGTCGTCCACTGAAGAGTTAAATTGGCTGAGCTAAATGGGTCTAGCTTTCCAGCTAACCAACGACTGCGTCTGACCCCATCGGCGGCCCTACGTGCGACGTTCGGCCAGACCTTGCCCGTCAGCGACATGGGACTCCTGTCGCCAAGTTCTGCTAACATTTGCCGCATCACTTGGTGCGCTGTGTGTCCACCCCATTTTGAAAAACGTTTCGCGCGTTCAACTTCACTGCACACGAAAAGAAATAACCCCCGGTGACCATTCAAGTGATATGGGAAACACAGTACCCTCCCCTTCCCTTATCTCTCCCCCCTACACTTTTTTTTCTCTCTTCCGCTGTTTTTTCTTCTTTTATTTTTGTCCCCCGTTTTTAAAAGACCAACTGCAATAAATCTTTGATGTTTTGGATGGAAAAAGACGAGTTTCTGGCCTACCGCCGACACATCGCTTGTCGATCGTTAGTCCGGGGATAACAGAAGGCGTCGGGTGGAAAAAAAAAAAGCGACTGATGACCTATAAGACGCATCTAACACAATGCAAGAGGCAGGGTGACATTACCACAAATCTTCTTTGTCGTGTCTTGAGCATTCAACGGGGTCCTTTCTTGGTCATTTGCTTCGTTTGGTGTCAATTGTTATGGGTGCGCGTGCATGGATTCGCTGAGCCGGTAAACTATTTGAATGAAAGTACACGGGAAAGTACAAGGGCCGAACGCAAAGTAGCCCGGTTGGGGTCTCGAATAATGGAGTTTGTACATGGTTGAAAATGGCTAGTGGTACAGAAGACATTAGCCATTGAAGAAATCGCGTTTGGATAAAAATACATTTAGATTTAGTTCAAGTGTCTATTTCTCAAACCCCCCCCCCCAACCCCCATAGCTTTTTTCACACAAACGCCAATTGATAAATGCGTCTTAGGAATGACTCTTGTTCAGCGTCTGTAAAATCCTCTTTAAACACTTGGACTCGAATAACTTCAGGACACTTGCCAATTCTCCTAAAGGAGAAAAGGCATACGCTACATCCAGCATAAGTTTATGTTTAAATAATATTCAAAAATGACAAAAATATCGCGAAGAACACAATTTGTTTTCCTATGAGACATGGTAGCCTAGTGGATGCGCATCATCGCAATATATTATTACAATGCGCATATCTAAGTACGTGGAAAGTTTGATAACAACAACGCCGGATGAGCCACCCATAAGCTTCGGCGAATTGCCAGCAGATGGCAGGTAGAGTACATGTCTTAGAACACGCAGCTGAGAGTTAGTTCTAACATGGTGTATGATAGTTGGAAAATCAAGTATTGCAGTCAATGGTATATCTTTATAAATACTATAATAAATTTCCCTTTACATGCACGAATAATCAGAGTTTCATTATAACGAGGATATTGAGCATTATTACGTAACAATTACGCAGAAGATGATTCGTGAAATTAATCAGACGATAGCTGAACTTGAAATTAATCAAGACGTGGTATTTCTCTTACGACACAAGAGATGCTCACTAAATAATACAGAGCCTCACCAAAAGTTTAAGAACTCTGCTTCATTAGCATTACTTAAAAACAAGTTAGCATTAGTAACATCCACTTTGAAATATAGATACGAATCCCCCCTCCCCCACCGTCCCTTTCTAACTAAATAAAAAAAGGCCATTCACCTACCTTCATTTATATCAAACCATAAAGCCATTACAGCGTGACCCCAACATGGTCTCTGCAAACAGAACAGCATATTAATTAGCAAGAAATCGATAGCAGTAAGGGTGTGCAAAGTGCGTGTGATAACGCAGCCGTCACACTTAGAGCAATGAAAGGTAGGGCAAGAAAAAAAAAAGAAGTGTTTCGGGGTTGGGGGGTAAGAAGCAATGTTTTAGGCTTAGGTATGAATTACGACAGGGACTCTTCTTTGGCAGTTTAATTAGATGTAGACGGAGCTAAAAAATGTATTATGTTCTCCGTAAGGTGTCGTTGTCAGCATCTTCGGTGATATTTCCCTCGATCGCCTCTCTTACTCACCCACATTCCGTAACTCTAATGCACCAGTGAGTGCAGACAAGTCGTGATCAAATTTTTTAACAAGGTGAGCTTCAATAATGGCTCTCTTTCCCGTAATCGACTAGCCGGAAACAAGATCAATCCATTAGATTCTCAAGTACGATTCGCTCGCTAAGAGAGGAAAAAAAAAAAAAAAAAGAAAAAGGAAAAAGTCAATGAAAGAAAGAGGATTACGTGTTAAAATAGTGATCGCTTGATCAGCTTCCAGCAACAATTAAAATTCATCAAACGAAATGTCTATTTCCTCTTGGGAACAGCTCGCGCACAACAATGTGAAAAATGGCAGACGAGATGACAGACCGACGAAATGTCATTATTAGCGTAAACTTCTCGTTTCTGAATATTTAAATTTCTTGTGTGTAGCTCCCCCTAGCGGTTTATATCCGTTCTTTGATTACCGAAGCAGTAAATAGGACTATTTGGACCTGGCCAATTACGCAGCATGGTAGATCTAACACCACTGGTGACGTCATCAGCAGATATAAATGCCGAATAAAATCGAGGAAGTTTTGCTCTTATAATAAAAGAGACTGCGAAATATTCTGTTCGATTTTGTGTGGCAGGTTGGATTAACAACTGCTTTATCGTCATCTCGCGAGCGCAAATTCGACCCATCTGAAAATTATCCACCCAAATGGCTTTCTCAACTTTGCAATTTGAACCAGCGGTGGCTAGTCACTTGTCAAATGTTTAAAAATACTGCTCTCATTCCAGGACTCTGCCATCTTGTGTCTCCAAGCTGCTATTAATAATAACAGAACACCGATTCCAGTGGCAGTAAAGCCGATACACGTGATAGGAAAAGGGTCCATTATCTACAGTTGGACTGCTGTTGACTCAGTTGGCACCTTCTACATACAACGCGCATTTTTGGAAGTTCTTCCAAATGGAAGAGTCGATCGTGACGTACATTTTGAAACTTCAGAAAATAGCAGGTATGTAGGGAGGAAAGGGACCAGGATGTTTACAGTGTAATGAGGGATGGGCAACAATTGCTCGAACATAAACACCTCCCACTGAGGGACCCGTGCAGGAACAAGAACCCGAGTCATTTAGCGGTAATTTTCCAGCGTGTAATAAGCGAAAATTACCTACCAGTATTGTTGTACCGGGTGTTTTCTTGGAGGGGTAAGGGCTGTCTTTAGGGCACTAAAAAAACTTCCCTTAATTGACCACAAATTCCGGTACTCTTCGGTATTTCCGACTTTCTGGCAGTGGAAAAAAATCCCTGGGAAAGAACATCCAGCATTTTGTTGATCGACATTGAGTAGTCGAAAGCACCCACTCTGTTCCAAGTAACAAGGTCCGGAAGAAAGCGTCTTAGTGGGCGGACGATGTGGGCCACCGCCGTGACCTACATTAAGAGACAATGTTAAACTACGTTGTCCTCCATAATTCACTTTATTCACCAGATGGCAGCACTATAATCACTTATTACTCGCGAGACAGGTCCAACGAAGGGATGAGGGGTTATAATTATGGGAAATGAACCATTTAGTGAACTTATTACAACCCAAAACGGGGTTGTGCCAGCCTAAGGGGGACGAGACACTAAAGGGAGACCAAGGAAGCACTGGGTGATGTTCTGCACGAACTTCAGCCGGTATTTAAGGGGGATCGTGAAGCCTGTTTGAGGAATAACGTAATTGCTTCATCATACACGAAATTAAGACAAATACCAGTTAGGTGGCCAGCGTCCGAAGTACCCCTCGAGGCATCCGTTGCCAAAAAACGAAAGGATTTTTCAACTGTTGCCGATTTTTCCGTGTACAGACGCCAACGGGAGGGTTGAGATCAATACATTAATCCGGTGGTTTTCATTAACCGTGGTAACTAGCTATGATTGGTCTGAATCTAAGAGTTGGTTGCAACAGTACCGTAGGCGGGAGGGACTGTGTGTCGCCTTTAGGTTGCACGTCTGCCGCCAGAGGTAATGGATAGTGACAGTGTTGTAAGGCTATCCCAAGGGCTATAGTTAAACTGAGTCATCAACATTTATAAAGCGAAGAAATGTCCCTTTAACCAATATTTCATTACCTTCTCTAAATTGTTTACAACCGGAAGTTTTAAGGCAAATAAAATAAAAATAGCTTTGAATCAGCTGCAAATCCAGAGCCTCTACAACCGGACGTTCTGGTATTACGAAATATTCACGATAAATTTATGGTCTATTGGGGGAAGGGGGGGAAATCTATTCGCAACACACCAATTACAGATTTTATGGAAAATAAACAAAAAAATAAACTTTGAATCGGCCTCTACAACCGGAAGTTTGGTATCACGAAGTTTTGGTATTAGGAAACATTCCCAATAAATTTGTCTATTGGAGAGGGGGGTGGGAATCTATTCTAAATGGGTCTATGGGGGAGGTTTCACAATAGACCAATTATAGGTTTTATGGAAAATTAATAATAAAATAAAAATAACTTTGAATCACATACTGCTCCAGAGCCTCTAGAACCGGAAGTTTTGGTATTAGGAAATATTTCTAATAAATTTATTGTCTATTGGATTGGAGGGGGGGGGATGATCTAAATTTGAGAATTTTTCAAATAGGTTTTATTGGAAAATAAAATAGGCTTTTAACTAGCTTCCACTCAAGAGCCTCTACAAACCGGAAGTTAGCATTAAGACATTTCCGATGAATTTATGGTCTATTGGAGAGGGAATATATTCTAAATATTGTCTATGGGAGGTATATTCTCAACACTAATTACACGTTTTATGGAAAACAAAAATAAAATAGCTTTAAATCAGTTTTCACTCCAGAGCCTCTACAACCGGAAGTTTTGGTAATAAGAAATATTCCCGATAAATTTATGGTCTACTGCAGGTGGGGGGGATCTATTTTAAATATGGTCTATGGGGCGGGGGGGGATTCGCAACACCAATTACAGGTTTGATGAAAAATAAAAAAAAAGGCTTCGAATTGACTTTCACTCCAGAGCCTCTGTTATTCGAATGATATGTAAATTTCAGTCAACCAAATAAAAAACCTTATTTTAAGAAATCTGCATGTCTTTGGAACAGGCAGTGAATAAATATTCAGGCAGCCGCCTGATAAACTAATTTGGCGCGATAGTTCAAACTTTTTTACAAATAAAAAAAAAAAAAAACAAGATTCCTCTGATCACACACAAAAAGTGTGGGGGGGGGGAGAAAGAAAAGGTACCCTTGCGTTGCTTTTCTGTTTCCGACGTCAGGCCAAAGTAAATGCTAGGTGAATTATCGTTCGCTGGAACCTTCAGGTGTGGTTCAAAAGCGCGCAAGGTGGCAAATCGATACCATCCACCAGTGTTTTTATGAGCGTCTGCCACGATGAGCCTATTCATCACTGTACTCTATAATCAGAGGTGTAGAGAGCCAAGAGGATAGCGACTCTCCACCTACGATCGAAGGTGAACAAAACAAGGGGTTTCAGAGAGAACGGGGTTAGTGATTTATTAAGGTGAGCGAAGATGCGGACATGTCACTAATACTGGAACTTAAGCCTTCTCACAAAACCTAAATCAAGTTATCGGCTGATAGCTTTTTGTAGCTCGTGACATCGTACTTCGAAGGGAAGTGCGTCAGATAATAATGGACAAATAAGAAGACGTTGATTACTGATTCTTTGGATCCACGAATATTCAATCATCTTCGGGTAACTTTACGAACCCTGTTTCGACATCGATAATAGCATTATTCGTCCACCATACAGTTCGATACTACACTATCGGAACTGTACGCTCGTAAGTAGCTTGAATCGATACAGAAAGACACCATAACTCCAATTTTCCACCAGAGTGCGCAAAATCGGTCAGAGTGGACGATTTATATTATGCTTTTCGAAGTCTGGCATGGACCCAATAAAACTGATGGGGCGTTTAAATCGCACTAAAGACTAACTATACAGAAATTATTCTTCGCAATCACCGCATCGCATTCCAAAGTATATATTGCTTACTGTTCTCTCGTTTGCCAAATAGACATTTTTAGATTTCTTCTACAAAACAAGATTTATTTATAATATACTTAAGTCTCGCTTTAGTGGATACACGGTCACATAAAAAAAAAAATATATTACGATCTGTACTTACCAACCCAATAGCCTGCAAAGCAAGAATGCACCCTTCTCGAATAAGCCAACAACCGCGTTACTACTACACCTGAACCCAGTTGAAAACTGCAACCTCCGGTGTGATATTTGATGTATGGGCAGGTGCTACCTTTCGGAGGGTTTCGGGAAAGGGGGGGAGAGCAGAATAAGAAGAAAACGAGGAGAGAGAGAGAAAAAAAGAAACAGCGCCACCTATTGTCAGCCACCGCCTTTCACAAGTTTGCTGAAGTGCCGAGTGCAGCTTTTTTCGCGGGCGGGAGGTAACAGCTCCGACGGCAGTCACAATGTCGATCGGTTGGCCGCCAATGCCGGAAGCAGGGCAGGCTAAGAATAAGTACCAGAGAGGACCCTGAAAAGGATTAGAAGTAGGGAGCGAACAAATCCCCTACTCAAACAGCGACCGGAGTCTATAGTGGAGCATTATATGCAGGTCTCTAAGGGAAGCTGGGGGAGGGGGGGTGAAGAAAAAAAAGAGGAATAGAGAGCGAAAGAAAGAAGCGAAAAACCACTTCCATGTATCCAACCTTTAGGTTAAAACTAGGCGGTTGGTCTTTGCTGGTAATCTGAAAATTATTACCAACGTATTCACGGTACATGTGCTAGAGACTGAGGTCTTATACCAACTACAATACCCCATTCTGGTGCATCCATTGAAAGCGTACGTTGATTGTCATTGTAATGACTCTACACACACGGAACTGGACCTGTATTGTACGAACTCGGGTCAATAGAATAAAAAGGGGCATCTCCGTCGACAACAAACCCAGCCGGGAAAGCAATGATCAGACAGACTGTGCCACAATGGGGGTACAAGAAAAGCCAAGTCTGATAACGCAGTCTAATCAACATCATCGCGATGTATTGATTGAGGGCAGAACTTCTTTTCTAGAAGAAGGGCGGATACGCTGAAACAGGGAGGAGAGAGAGGGGGAGGAGTGAAGTGTTCCACCGGAGAATCTTCGGTAACAAGCATCTGGTGTGAATAGGATCTGACACAAACCGAATTACTGCAACAAACAAGATAGAATCAACTTGGAGTTATCTCCCAGTGGAAGGATGTTTTGAGGTTAATGCTGAAAGAAAAGGTGGAAAACGACTTAGTTTCATATTAAAAACAGATTCTACCCCTTGACACATGATCTGTAGTTTACTACGATGGATACTACACTGATGATCAAAAGCAACGAAACAAGATACATTTTTAACACATAAAAATGGAACCAAATATTCGTCTTGCATTTGTCACTTAGTCTTTTGAGAAGTACTGTAAAATACTTCGATCAATAACAGAAGACTTTGCCCAGTTCGTGTCTAAATGAAATATAAACCTAATTACAGCGCCACCTTTGTAAAGATAAAGACCACAAGCGCCCATCTCCCCCTGCTTGAGAGTTTACTTGGGAACCGATACAGTTCCAGGAAAAACAACTGAAAATGCCCCAAAGTTTCTCCACTAATTATCTAACACGTTTAACCCATTATGATCGCGTGCAGGCCAAGTATAAGGGAGTCCAGCAAGTAGGTCGTTACCTTATAAATACCCAATGATCATAAAGAGAAATCCCTACTAGATCTCCCTGTTTTTGCTAAATCACACGACAAAGATTGCTCCTGAAAACGTTATAAAACAATCTACAGGAGAAATGCAACCATTCTGAGAAAGGATTCCAGAGACATTTAGTAGTACGTAGTGCTGCTAAGATCCTGGATCACTTGCTGACTAAACAACATGCAATTCTGCTCCACCCTCGTGGCATTCAGAGCTTGCGTTAATGGGGACACCTCCCTTTATACCTCACCGAACTAGCAAAAAGATTAAGAGTCACAACTTACAATCCAGGCCTTGTTAATCCTTAGAACATTCACTTAGGCAGTGCGAACCCGTTTCCATGTCAAAGAGGACACACCAACTATTAATACTTTATCAGCAGTTTTTACAATGTCTTAATGACCTATTAACTGTTTTATCATTTAAAAAATTTCACTTCCGCTATCTGTGCCGTCTGACCTTTCGTCAAGCCCGACCGCTTGAGTCAAAGGGTGCATGTTAAGTAAACAAGCTCTACTCCCAACCGATCCTTCCCCGTTACGAGGTTAAACACCACCTATTTTCTTTGTCTAATCACCACTCGTCCTTGTATTGCAGCAGCGCCCCCTATAACGCGAAGATGAAAAAAAAAAATGATAAAAAATAAGTCAACACAATTCAGGAGAAACGCCAAACATACAGACCTCATTATTAAAGGCGTTCCTGCGCTATAACAAAGGTAGAATGCGATAGTGAGTCTTCCCCCCCCGCATCACCTTGACAACCCGATGAAAAGAGATTTAAGAGCGAACAATACGCAAAGAGGGGGTGGGAAGCGAGTCTGACAGAGAATAAAATAAAGGATAAAACAGACAATTGATATCCAAGGTCTCCACCCTCGATTAGTTGTGACGTTTTTAGGGCGCTGCAGCGTTAAAAGCAAAATGTATACTGGCATGTACTCTTCAAGGACCCGAGAAAGGTAAGAGAAATCTAGTGAAAGAAGCTGATTGACGGAGAAACACTGTAGAAAACCCTTGGGAGGAAAGTTAAAAAGAAATACTGTACAATGGTTCAGGACTGTACGTATACTTTTGGTAATGCAATATATGTTGGATTATCGCGGCTCAATAATAAGAATATTGTATTAACGTGGCAATGATCAATAAGCATAAATATAGAGGAACAAGTGATCGATCATATCATCGCCACCATAAACAAGGTTTAAAGTTAAGAGGTGGAAAACTTAACCGAAGACCAAAGGTCCATCTGCAAGAACCAACAAAAGCCTTTGAGTGATTAGACCAGGACCAATTCTCGTAACTTCACATCGTCGACGTGAGTGAATATATTGAAGTCTGTTGCCTAATGGAACAAGCAGAGCCATGAAGAAAACACCATCTGGGGGGGGGGGGACTCCAATAGTTATTGATGTCTACCTCCTGGAGGGATCGTGCTTCTCTCAAGTAGGAGTAGTAGTCAGAGGTAACCACAAAAATGATACAATGAAAGGAAGCAAGCTTATTTTCAGCATTCCCCCCCCCCCAAAAAAAAAACATGCTTGTCCAATTTTTGCCTGAGTTTGCCCAACTCTCCACCTTGGCCACTGTATAGCAGTGTCCTTCGATTCTTGTTTCGATCGGTGAGAATATACCCCCAACCCCCACATCCAGGCCATGGTTCTATCAGCAGTTTTGTGCCACTCTCAAGATTACACTGACTGAAGCCGGACTAAATTCCATCAATCCTGCCACCCTTAGATTCAAATTTTACAGTCGCTGCATAATATGCTGACCCTTTAAGTTAAGTTAGTTTCGCACCGAAGTTTGACACTGGATATCAGGGAAACAATTTTGCAGCAAACGAAAACAATGACCGTGGTTCAAGTTCATGCAACTATTAAATACGGCGATGTTCTTGTACTCTCCATACTTCTCATTTTATGCGGTCTCCCCAGATTATGCTACAAGAAAGAATAATTATGCAGAGATTATTATGAACAGTTTTCTGCGCACACGAGACCAGATTATCTTTTCACTTCCGTCCACTTCCCTGCAGTTTGTTTGCTGGTGTATACGTTTTTATAATTGCTTTAAATTTATATTAAATTCGGGATGCTTTTTGGTACCGAGTTTACATAATGAGAGTTGTCGGGTAGGCTCCTAAATCCCCATACCCCATTTTTTATTTTACGTTTCCCTAAACTGTTTAAAATTATTTTAGCAGTATAAAATTTGTTAACAGCGCAATTTAAGCGATCATTTCAAGCATTACCCTACCACTTCGCAAATTGAATCGCATAACTAGACTACTTTCCTCTGAATTATGAGACAGATGTGCAATACATGCTCAGCCAATTGAAGATTTTATTTTCCAGACTGCATCTGTTTAAGAGCCATTTACAAATTACATAATGCGATTCTTTAACTTTAAAGAATCGCATCGTAAAGAAACACTCCAGTTCCTCACGTTTATTTATTAAAAAAGGATAAAAAAAACAAAACCCGCGCATCCGTAATGCACTGTACGAGTTCACCCCAACTGTCCCCCTCCCTCCTTTTGTTACATAATTTATAAATGGTTCACCACGATGTTATATCATCGTTTCTTCTAGTCCAATACTGGACCCTCTGTTTCCCCTCACGTTCACCGATTAACTGTTGGAACAACAGCTATACATTTAATTTAATTCCTAGTCATATTCTAATTCTCCCTCACTAATCTACAAAATACTCCTGGGTCTCGGTTCCCAAGTGCAATTTGGTGGCGTTAAACTTAACTGTCATTTTTCAGCCCATAGTCGCAGTCGGTTCAAATCCTTTAGAAGAGAGACAGCGTGGTCCCGACTGTTAAACAGTTCACCTTAAGTCATTGGCAAATCCTGACAGCTTCCCTTATCAATATCATATAGGAAGACGAAAGAGGTTCAAGCACTGATCCTTGAGTGACCCCCACTCGCTACTCCAGGCCGCTCTCAACAATACCCATTTATGATCATCCTCTTGTCTCCATTGGAGACTGGATGGGTCCAAACCAGTGTAAAACCGAAGGAGCTTCCAAGGCCTTTTCAATCAGGGCTGTGGTTAGAGCAATCTCTGGGTTTCGTAGTACACACACGTTGCGCCAAGGCAACCAAAGTGATTAAAGCATCGATAGAGTCAATAACTGTATGCATTATGTGGGTGTAATTTATAAACGCTATCGATGCCTTCTATTTGGCGCGATGGGGGGGGGGGGGAACCAGAGTTCCCGGAAGAAAAAAGAAACTATGGATCCTCTCTCTTGAGCCCGAATATTCCACCCCATATTGGAGAAGGAATGGCATATTTCTTTTAAAATTATAGGAGTCAATTTAAATATATTCTAGTTCAGGTTTTCCGGCGATGTACAATCGACCTACTTAATGAAAACCCGCTGCGACCTTCGGTGTCCAACTACGACAGACGAATTTAATATCTATGAATTTATGATTGATAGTACATAGAGTGCCGACAATTATGTGGGGCAAGGTTACGGGTGACTCCGGATAGTATATGGCTGTCTATTGATGTCAGCGTTGTGCTTGGCGATATCACGATTCCATACTCCAGTACATTACCGATGGGGGAAGGGGGGGATTATAATGAAACCTATAAGTAACGTTAAGTATGGAGGTTGGCTCAATAAAACAAACTCCAATTCTCCAAACCCGAAGTGTCTAACGCAAATAAACAAGCCAAAAAAAATAAAATAAACCAATTTACCAATCCTGAAGAATCGTCTCAATTCTAACGATATAAAAAATAAAGGTACTCGGTTCAATACCAGACTTCCTTAAGTACAAGGCACCTAAGAGTCTTGACATCATTAAAAACGTACAAATCTTTTCCGATCTGCAGTGGAAACTATGGAAACGCATTTGCAACATTAATTATCCATCCCCCCCTTCATTTACCTCTCCTTTATTCAACACGGATGGAAGCAGTCAAATGCCTTTTATGGGCAATTTCATTTTTAACAGCTTCTCTCTCACACACACTCAGGACCGATGTATTGAATTATAATAAATATCCATTAAGGAGAATTGTTTCTTAAGCGATTTTTCTTTCTCTTTAATAGTTGACGGTTTCTTACTTTGGCCATATTCATTTGCAACAGTGAAACCCTTTCAAAATAAATTTCCCCCAAGCCAAAGTAAGCACGCACTTACCATTTGTATGGAAGTTCGACTGGATCATTCACTTAGCATTTTTATGTGCCTCCCCCCATCCCCACACGACTCCACAGTTTGGTTTTATATTTCAAAATGCATACGCTATTGACACTAACTTCTTGTAAACTCGATGAATTATTAATGTAGCGCAGTTTTCATAAACATACATATTAATACACTGATTTGACATTCATTCGGTTATAAACACATCCATTTACCTTTAGAAAAACGATTTTTCTCTCCCACATAACTTCGATCAAAAGATATTTCAAAAATAGTCCATTTTTCACATTTAAATATACAATTATTTCTTCCTAATCTCTGATAGCTACAAATAATTAATTTTAAATATAATTAATCGCCTATAAAACAGCGTGGGAAGTTTAAGTTACTGGGAGGTTTGAACCCGAAATATTCAAAGGTGGGTGGCGAATGACAGCCCCCCTACATGCACCAGAGGGAGACCTAAGTGTCGCGAATTACAAATTTAACAACTTAATGATCTACCGGTTATTTCCTTACGTCTCTCGAGAAACTCCTTTGGTCTGCCGGTTACCATAGCAACGCGTTTTATCAGCTCGTTCTGCCAGAGGAAGAGAGACGTGGAAAAGGTACGAAACGTAGGTGCTAAATCCTTACTAACAAGACAGCTGTCTGTGCTATCCTTAGATTCTTGGGAACAGATGTCTATCAGCATCAAGTGTTTGAATAGGGGAGGGGAGTTTTCTAAATAAACAATACGACAGAGACGATCGGGGAGCCCTCTGGTGACTAGGAGATGGGGGAGGGGGAAGTGTTTTTAGCGAGGACAAAAAAGACGCAAGTATGTTCCCATGTAGCTGTTGGCGAGGGTACCGTTAAGGGGACTGTTTATTTTTCACTCCCCCCGCCCCCCTTTTTGGAACTAAAAATCCACGATCAATTGAAGTGTAAGCATATTGGCAGAAAAGATTAAGTAGGCAAGGATTTTTAAGCCATTGAAGCTAAAGGTCAAGTATGCGGCTAAATGTTTTTTCAGGACGGAAGCCGTTCGCGAAGATGTAGAGCGTTACCATGACAACCGACACGAGGAATAACCGCAGAAAAATTCGGTCACAACAACGCCTAAATAAGGTAATTAAATCCGCTCCGAAGTTCCTATTATTGTGAATACATAGTGTAGTTCAAATGCGGCTCGAATTCCCTGGACAGACGTTGAACCATAAATCATAGCACCCTGGCGGCAGGAGAGCGCGAGCGACACAGTTGTGTTTGTGTTCTTCAACATGAGATCTCAGACACGCATATCAATTAGGTGTAGGGATTCATCTCACACGCTGGGCTCGTTTATTTCATATATTTATGTTAAAGCGATAAATAAACGCACCCTTTTGAATTCTTAGGAGCACTTAGGCTACAGAGCTCATAAAACATCTAAATCCATTCATTGATGTTTGTAGTAATATTTAGACTGGATTATATTTACCACACCACTACAAGAGAGGAATATTATCATTTGGTTTTGCAATGTTCATAATATAAACAGCGATCTTCAAATATAAATAAACGTAACCTTTAAATGTAAGGGGTTACGTTAGATTTTAAAAGCTGTAGGTGTCACGAGAGCATCCCAACTAAACAAACATGAAATACCTAACTCTAATTGCCAATAAGTCTTCAATCAGGTTAGTAGAGTGCATCAGTGTGACTGACAGAGAACTGGCCAATCATATTGAGGCTCTAAACAACTGTTGAAAAGTTTTCCAAGGTTACATACAACAGTAATAAGATCTAGAAAAAATTGGCCGATGGGCTGAGAAATGGTAGTTGAAGTTTATCATTAGTAGTAATTACTTCTCAGAGAAGTTCATATCTGGCAGCCAGATACGAAATTCTCTGGGGCAGGGATAAGGAGGTGATTATTCCATCGTACAAGGCAATAGTAAGCAGATCTGGAGGCCTCATTTTTGGAAGGATGTAGATCTGCTGGAAAGGGTGTAGAAAAGGGGCAACGAGATTGGTGAAGAGAAAGAAAGGGTGGTCTTATCAAGACATTTCAGGCTTTGAATGGCTTGAGCAAGCTCAATGCTGATGCCATTCTTTCTCGTGTGTGGAAGCTTGCCTTCAAAGAGTTAGTAGTTGATTCATTGGAACAAACTTCGTTCTGGTAGTGTACAAGCGGATAGTTTGAATAAATTCAAGGAAGAATTAGATAACTATTAGAAGGTATGGACAAGTGGCAGGTTTTTCATTTCTAACAATGCGCAACTGCTGTTCTTGCTAGTTTTCGGTACAATCAGCGACAGACATACTGCGGTCATCCTGCGTGTTGACCTATCTGCATGTTGGGTGGACTAAAAAGAAACGCGAAATAATTCACAAGGAAACTTGAAAGCCTCGACTCAAGCAGCCTTTAGAAATTTCAACGGGACCTGAACTCAAACCTCAAGTGAGTGACAAGTAGTGAAACCACCATACTGTTTGAAAGAAATAATTTCCAAAAAATTAATAATAAATAAATCTATATCTCCGAATAAACACCCTACCATACGATCATATCCAATAGACTTGTTTTATGCAAATAAACTTTACCAATTGAAAATGCGAGCACTAATTAAGAAGTATCAGAACTGAGTGCATATAACCGATAAATCTCACCCCGCGGGGGAGTTGCTTCAGTGAGCGTCAGCAGACATTTTACTGCACACCCCGGTGTTTTTCAGCTCCTCCCATTGCTTCCATCGTTCATGCAAGCCGCTTAAAGTCTATTAATGAGGGAAGTCGCATTTAGCCATGTCTGAAAATACCAAAATCAAAACTTGAGTTGACGCAACTGACATTTGGAGACGCTTTGAGTGGGGGCTGTCATTTAAGTGGGGCGAATCTGTCGAAAGCAACATGTTCTCGATGTTCTTACAACCAATAGAAAGGACAAATCGATAGATGCATCGCTAAATGACAGTAAAATGGCTGAAAGAGTTAAGCATTTCTTATGGCACATATCAGGCCATTTTAACTGAAGAACGGAGTACGTGGATATTGATGGTATCACAAGAGTAACAGTACACGAATTCTTAGTTAGGAGAGCGAAAATGGAGTGCTAATGACGAGCGAGGTCTCATTAAAGGGATTATATATCGGTCTAAGTGCTGCATGGCCTCTATCAACTGAAGAAAGAATGGGAAGGGAGACATGGAATAACTTGAAAGTCGTTGTAATAAAAGCCACGAATGCGGTATTCGCTTCGGATATTCCAAGAAAATATAGCACGAGGATGCCGTGATGGGTGAATAAGGAATTGACCAGTGCAGAGTAAAAACCATAGCATGATACAGATATACATTAAGCGATGAAAAGCTCCATAAAGTTGGCGTAATATTACTACAGAAATGAGGCATATGAAAAATCAGTGGCTAAAAGAGCAAATCCGATTGGACATTTACTTAATGAGGGAAGTTCACCGATGATCCAACTAATGTAGCCTTCGCATTGATCTTTACAGATCAAGATCCTTAAAAATGAGGAGAATCCATAGTGTGGAATCAGTTGCACAAATTGCAGACTGTTTATTGGAAAAAGAATTGAGCATGAAGGAAGGACCTCAGGATTCGTGCTGCAGTATTCGCTTCGGATTTTCTTAAAACTATTTAAAATGAAAGGCTCTGTAGTTATAAAATAATTTTACACTGGGAGGAGTTTAATTTTAAGAAGTAGGAGGAAGAAAGGGTTTGGGGATTATAATACAGATAGGAGGTTCTCCGTGCAGCGTAGACAGACGGAGGGAGTGGCTTATGGCGTCCTGACGATGATTTATCAAACTGCTGTACAGCGAGGGAGGGCCGCAATCCCACTGTATAAGTTCGGGACCACACTTAGAATAATGGGTGTCCAGGTATGGAGGCCAAAATTAAAGGTTCAAAGACTCAACATGGTAGGTGAAATTGGCAAAAAACCGCCCATCTGAGGGGAGAATATAATTAGCTATTTTAGATGGGATGGCCTACTTAATGTTTAAGAGAATTTGAGAAGGGGCAGTGAATAAAGAGACTTTTTTTTTGTGGTATTAAGTGGTTTTAGAAAAGCACTAGAGACCAAATTGGAAGCTTTCCTTTCACCAGCGGGTTGTTAAACATTGGACTAAGTTTGAGTGTAAGAATAGTTGAGACCGAGTCCTTGTGGGAATTACAAGGCCTATGTATCTTTGGGAACGAGGAAACACATAGGATACTTTTTTCTAAGGCATGTCTCGGGAAAGTTCGTTCCACAATCGGAACAGCCTCCAAAATCATCAAAAAGGCAAAAGATCTAAAGATGTGGAAATAAGACTGAGTTTGAGAGATGCTTCCATTTACTGTAAAAATTCAGCAATAGTAGAGTAGTATGTAGTTGCTGAAGGAGCCTACTTTGAATAGGGGAATAGACCTCCCACCCCTACAAGTACAATATCCTAGTTTTCATGGATTTTGTATAGATACTTTTTATTATACTCGACACTGTACTGTTAGACGATACTTCATGCCATGGAATTCAAAGTCGTGGCTAATTTAAATCCAGAATTAAAAGATATCGTTGCAAGAGGGCGCGTATTACCCAAATCAGAGTATTAATCTTGAAAATTACTTTAAGCAAACAATTTTGAATGGATAAATTATGTAACATTTTCAGACGATTACCTTTATTGGGGAGAAGTAAGACCATTCGAACAGTTGCCTACAACGGTCTAGTATCACGACCAGTTTTATACTGCACACTGTTGTTCAAAATCTGAGTTTCAGCAACTGATCTGAGCCAATGTCTTCCACAAAAGCAACAAGGCCTCAGTGGATGAAATCGAGAGGACCATCTTTAACGAGGGTTTACAAGGCATGGCACAACCATCCTTACAGAGGATATTCTAAATTAATCTGCCAGTCACCAACTGAGATAAGAAATAGTCGTGAAATGCCAAAGGAGCGCGAGATGATTATTAAGAAAGGCATATACTTTAACACCCTTCTGTTGATGGTGGAAGACGCGAGATCACTTCTCCAGAAAGCTGTGCACGGTACAGAGAGTCGCTGTTTTTCCAGTTTACTGGTCACCCCTAGTGGAAAAGCATCTTACGATCAAGACACTCTACTTTTGTTCGCCCGATGCCCGTCGGCCGTTCCGTTCTACACATAACACAGTCGCGCGCACGCGAGCGTTTAGGATGTCTTAGGATTTGAAAACGATTCGTCATTGGAGCAAACAGAAGGCTCGCAGGCAAATGGGGAGAAAGAGATATTAAGCTGCTAGGACAAAGCGAATTCGCAGAGTGCAAACAGCCTTTTAGGAAGCAGTGAAGGGGGAAGAAACATTAGGAAGTAGGCTGAAGGGGGCGAAAGTTTAGCGCGACCGGGCGCACGATGTTGGCAGAAAACGTAGTTAGTTAGCAGTCGCGAAGCTATGCTAAATAATACGACGGATTAGGACTTGCAAGAGAAATTGGACCAAAGAGAAAAGAGGCCGCGGGCAATCCAAATGCATCTCAAGTATTTTCATTTCAGATAAATGATTTTAATCACAGGAAGCATCTTGAAAAGATGCTTCTCGAACAGCTTCTCTGTGCATGACACTTGAAGTTGTTACGTCTTCGAAAAGGTATACGAGAGGGAATTGAAGGGGTTCGGGATATTTTTAGAAACAAATATTAATGCCATCTTAAAATACACATTCCGTTTCTGGTGGAAAAAAAATAAAAGGTTGAATCTATGGCTGGCACTTGTTAGCCCTACTGAACAAGACCATATTCCAACAAGATGGCCTACGCCCAACTCCTATTTTAACCGTGAATTTGATCTTTCAAACCGTTGGAAGATGCGGTCCGATTTATGTCAAGGGTGACCGTACCATTGATATTTTCAACGCCAAGATTATCTAGCTAATTAATTAGTTAAGGATCACATTTATCAGCCTTCATTTAACAAGAATCAGAGTTGCTACTTAAGTAACATTTGATACGTTTGAGCGGATGTTGCTAGACTTTCGTTGGGCAGTATGTTGCATGATTGGCAGTACTTATATTAGGAAGACGACAGTTTCCAGTAATGTAGTAGCTGGATTTCACTCATTAAACGAAATCAGAATTACCGACAATCAGAAATGCTGACTCTTCAAGTGTCGGTGGGTCAAATCGTCAACATCTTAGAACCCTGGGCCACCCTTTGCTTTTTAAAACAGCTTGCATTCTACGTGGAGTAGATTCGCATAAATATTGAATTATCTTAAGAGGAATATTTGACGATTCTTCAAGGAAAAATCGTCAAATCGTTTTATTACTCAAGCTACTTGAGTAATAAAGCTGGAAGAAATCTGCTTCTCACTCTCCTCTTCAAATATGTCCAGTGGCATAAATAACGTTTAAGTCTGGCGATTGCGCAATCCATTGAAATGTTTAGCCTCTGTTTCACGCTTCTCAAACCGAGGTTGGACACATTGACACTGTTGCGCATGGAAGATTACTGTCAAATTGGAACAGAATGGTATTAAGGGTAAGTTGCTACAATGGATAAAAGGATGTTTGAGTGGGAGAAGACAGAGGGTGGTAATCAATGGGCGCTGCTCTTCATGGACTAATGTTATTAGTGGAGTCCCACAGGGTTCAGTGTTGGGTCCACTGTTGTTTTGTATATTTATCAACAATATTAATGAAAGTGTATCAGGCTTAGTGTCGAAGTTTTCAGATGATACAAAGGTTGGCAGGGTTCTTAATGACAGTAATGGCAGTTTGCTACTGCAACAGGACTAGAAAATTTGGGCAGATGGGCTGAGAAGTGGCAACTGAAGTTTAACATTGACAAATGCAAAGTACTGCATATGGGTAGAAGTAATGCCAGAGAAATGTACCAACTGTGTGGTACTGCACTTAGGGTGGTAGAAAATGAAAAAGATCTGGGAGTAATTGTGCAGTCATATATGAAGTTTTCTGAGCAATGCAGACAGGCTGCCAGGGCAGATCATGAGGTTGTGTTTAAGGCAATGGTCAGGCCACGGCTTGAGTACTGCGTACAGGTGGTCTGGAGGCCTCATTTTAGGAAGGATGTAGATTTGCTTGAGTGCGTACAGAGAAGGGCAACAAGATTGGCGAGGGGAATGAAGGGATCCTCTTACCAAGAGGCTTAAGTTCTGCAAATTGCAGCGGCTGGAGACTAGGCACCTGCGAGGTGTACAAGGCCTTGAATGGGTTGGGCACGCTGAATTCTGATGGGATTCTTCCACTTGTTTAGACTATGAACCTAGGGAGCATAAATTGAGGAAAGACAGATGTAGAATAGATGTCCGGGAATTTGCCTTTAGCCAGCGGGTGGTTAATTGCTGGAACAAACTTCCATCTGTCGTTGTGGAAGTTGATAGGTTAAATAAATTTAAGGAGGAACTGGACAAAAATTTAGAGGGAATTGTTTTGTAAATTTTTTTTTTTTTGCAGATGCTGTATAAGTTCACACTTGCTTTCTTGCATCACATGCCACTACTACTACCCCTGCAAGAAACAAAATTAACACTACGTTGATAAATACGTTATACAGCCATTACAAAAATGGCCACTTTCATATCAAGTGTTTCCATTATTTTGTCCATCCCTGTATATCTAATTATTTTTGTCAAATCCTCTGTTACATCATGGTTCTTCATGGTACTTATGATAGACATAATAAAGATAATATTTGGTTGGTTATACATCCAATTATTAATCGTGATTATGCATTTTAACCTGTTACAGACGGTGATTTAATAAACTGTCACTCTGCAGACTCAAAGGGGAAAAAAATGCAAAAGAATTAACTTAGAAACGAAGAGCAGTATAAAAAAAAAAAAATTCGGGCTGGCTAGTGGAAGGCAGTTAGGCACCTTCATCCTAAGTAAACGAAGAGGATGACGCAATCCTTGGTTTTAAAACTTTTCTAAGTTTCTCCCCCTTGTTTCTTTTAGCATCCATGTTGCAGACCAACTGAGATGAAATCTTCTTTGACATTTTTTCCCCCTCTGATATGATTGAGAGCCCTTACATGTTCGGCTAGCTCTTCTTTCCTCATCCCTTCTCTCTCTCTCAACGCTTCTCTCTAAGTGGCATGTACAGGGAGCAACAGAATGGTGGTATCGATTCCCAACACGGCCGATGGACATGTCTTTTCCATCCGGTTGTATGACGAAGTGTCAGAGTGCTATTTCTCTTCTTGGGCACCTGGTTCTCCCAGCAGTAGCAAAGTAGGTAACTGGGGAGAAACTTTCCCCCTCTTTTTTTTTTCAATTTCTACTTACCTCTCCCCGCCCTTCCACCATCCGCTTACTCTAGTATCCTAACCTCAAGGAAAATGGAAAGACATGTGGGAAGAAGACACCGGTAGCTTCCGACACAAGTGTACTTCACAAACCCCCCAACGTCTTCCCCACAGAAAAGCCCTTAAAAGACTTCGGAACATATTGAACGATGCGTGCCATTGGAAAACGCTGATCCCGTGATTCATTTCACTTTGGACTATCGATTGAAGCATTCCTTTAATCGAATCGTGCGATTTCCTAAGAGTAAAAGCTATGAGACAAACCTCTTGGTTTAGTCACGTGACTGTATTGTTTATATAATGTAAGTTGAGCCGTGTATGTTTCTTTAAACGGATATTTTTCTGTAGGTTGAGGAGGAGGGCATAAAAGCTGTCCAATGATCTAGAAATCTCTTAATGTAAAAAAATAATAAAAAACCACCGGACAGATATCCACCAATAGTTAATTGTCGAAATAAAATGTAGTGGGATATTTTAGTAATGGTAAGGTATCCCTAAACATCGGCTTGGTATAACCCATGGCAACGAAGAGTTGCTCCTACAACTGTATCCTTTTATTAGAACAGAATAAAAGGAAGCCGTTTCTCTAAATGCCCACTTTATTGGATTAAATTTCCTGCGTACCATTTTCGCTTCTTAATTTATTTTCTGCCCGAAGTAAACCACTTTTAGAAAAGGCCAAACCCGATATCCAAATTAAAATTACAAGCGGACAACATTTCATCCACGTCGTCTCTATGGAAACCAGAAATAAACGTGTCGATTGGAGCTGGTAATCATCTTATTTGAAACAAGTACACAAGAGAAGGTCGGAGGGGAGTCACCAACTCATTTATTCCAAGTAGCACCTGAGTAAGGATCTACGCTCGTTATAATGAACTCCATTTTTTGTTTTATGCAGAGATGGATAATTCTGAATGCAGATCCAATATGTACAGTACTTTGTTATCAACCAACGAATTTACTCCACATCTGAGGTGGTGTAACAAATACAACTGCATTCCAAGTCCCTCAAAAGCTGGTTTACGCTACCATACCCCCTTTTCTTTCTTTCTCTACCAGCCTCCCAAATCATCTCTCACCACCACCGCCTTTGAGATAGACCACCAGAGACCAACTGCCCTTAGGGGTATAGTTACATTGTTGCCGATTTCCCTACTTCCCCCACCCCTTTCTAAACCCCCCAGACCTTCACAGCATTAACAAACACCACCATCAAGTCCCGCACAGCGACTATTTTTATAGTGGAGCCCATCAGGTAGTGTACCTGCAGAGAGAGATTGTGCGCGCGAATTAGAGAGGCATATGAGTGATAAGAACCTATGACCTTGGCCCGGCCATCGTCGCGGGGGCAATGCCGCAGAAGGCCCTTCCCGTTCGAATTGACGGATTTCTTCGACTGAGGTCGGAAAAATAAAAGAAAAACGGCTCCGACTATCCGCCATAGCAGAGGGCATGAGCGACGGATGGATTCCACCAATCAGATATCGGTTAAAAAATAAAAATGGCGCTGCCTCTGCCAAGCGCTTGTAGTGGTAGCAGCATTCATAAAAATGTAATTCCGTGGATTTTCTGCGTCAGTGGTAGGCAGCTTTTGTCATCGGGGATTGCTACCACCCCCCCTCAAACGAAATCTCTCATATTCTTTTCATGCGCATTCGCCAGCACGCGATCAAAAATCCTATTTGTCGTTTAATATTAGACCCAAAAGTATTTTTATGCGAGTCTTAGGATGGTAGCCTGGAAACTTTAATAAGTGTTTCGATGAAGCGTGCTCGCCATTTTAATAATTAAATACTTCCCTTCTATTCTAGCCCCCTCTAAAAATGCGTATTTTTAATAAGGAAAGTCATGAAAGAAGTTTAAAAATTCTGGAAGAAGATGTAATCGCTATTTTTATATTTAAAATAGCGATCGCGCAAAAATACAGGGGGGGGGAGATGGTTAATAAGGGTTCCTTAATTTAAAAAAAATCCCAATATTTAAGTTATCTTAGCGAGGCCTATCCAATTTCCGTCTAATCATATCTAAAAGATCTCGAAGTGGCTACGCTTCCTATCCGAGACTGATGGCTCATGGTCCTAACTGCGCTTGCGCAGAATTCAAAAATAAAATTAATGAATATTCTTATTTCGGCTAGTGCATTAAGCGAGAGTAAGTTCCCTTACTATGATCGGGATGTAGCGAGCTGTAAAAGCAGAAATATCCGCCTACATCTCCCCTCCACCCCCTTTTTTTTTAAATGGAAGACAATCTGCGCATGCGCTATTGTATTTGTAAATAGGTTTCGCATTTCAAGAAGGTGTTATTTGCTCAGTAGCAGAACTTACGCCTCCTAGAGTACAAAGAAGGAAAAAAAGAAATAAATCTTCCCATTAGAATTTTTTTTTTTTTTTTTGACGCTACAGCCAATGTAAAGCTCGCTGCACGTTGGCCCGCCTTCTTCCCCAACCGGCTGCATTCCTTACATACACAGGAATGCGCCAGAGATTCTTCGCAATGTTGTTTTGTATGATGCGGTGATATTCTCGAATCCCTTCAAAACATGTACTGTGAGAGAGAGAGAGAAAAAAGATGAACGCTTATTAGTCAGCTTTTTTTTTAAGTACGCTTTTCTGCAGCAAAATCCTTAAATAAATGAAACGGAGGGAGGATGCACACTAATTTCAACAGCCATCTTTATTGAATAGTTCCTACTCGATAATGAATTTCCCGCTGTTTCTTTTACTGTTCACCCTCCATCCGGATTTTAAAAATCCGGTTTTTTTTTTCTCCCCCAAATTGACATCATCCGCAGATGAACTGAATTATAAGCTCTCTATGAGGGAGGCGAGTCTGGGAAGAGTAAATTACAACAGTTACTAAGGGAACAAGCCAAATAGCGAGATAATAAGGCCGATTCCAGTAGTCTACAACAAATGTTTTCAGTTGAGTTCGTGACAAAGCTGTCTTCAAAACCTCAGCCGGTTTATATAAATGGATTGTTCCCGAGTACAAGAAGCAGATATTTATCTGGCCAATGTTTTTCAAAGAGCAAGGCCATCTAAAGATGCTCGGTGATTGCGAGAACATCTTTAAAGACCCTATCTGGACTTGAGTTACTCCTTCGCGATAACAAAAGAATAGCAGTTTTCGATGCACGATTGAACGGGAAGGGGTCAGGAGGAAGGAAATTTAGTTGCGAGCAGTGACAAGTGAATAGCCCATTTCTATAACATATGACAGGCAAAGATTTGATGTTTTTGTTGACCTGTCGTTTCGCGGTACCCAAATGGGCACGTTGGTCTATTAAAGCTTTTAACCCTTTTCATATACATTCGAACTATTCCAGGAGCAGACACAGGAAGGAGATTGTTATCACAGTCTACGTGACCACGCGCTAGCTCGCGGTTCACTGCTAATGTCGGCATTGTTGAAAATGAATTCATACCATTTCCTTCGTGTGAGTTATAATAGAATAGCAGACGAGTCAAAAAAAGGGAAAAAAAAAATCCATTGTTGTCCGTGCTTGGATGCACGAGCTCATGACATAATAGCTGTTCATTGTTAAAAAAAGGCTTGGGTTGATTTCCTGCATTTTTGTCGTTTGGTAGAAACCTTAAAATTATCGCGGCGTTTATAAACAAGCCAAAACAGCGCGTACACTTTTATTGATTACAAAAGAAGCAAGGATGGAAGCAGGTTAACACTTAAAACTACCAAGATGAACGTTCCGAGTTATCGGAGAAGGGCTACACGGCGGTGTTTATGAGACAGCACTTGTTAAGGAAGAAAAATTGTAGAACTACTTGGAAACTTCACTTCCATTTGTCACACTAGATGGCTACTTTCGTGTTTAATGATTTGCAAGAAGCTTCCTTTCCCCCCCTTTTCAGAAAGAAAACGAAATAGCCTCGAGTTGCTTTGTTTACGAGTACTTTAACCCACCCCTCTTCTATTCCCCTCCCCTACGCCCCCAAGAGAGATTCCTCTTCGCGCTGTCGCATTGGGCTTTACCGGCAAGTAAACACGGGGGATAATTGTGACAAATTCTCTCGCTAATCAATAGAGGGCATGGCAAAACACCTGAATTCTCCCTTCATTCTTTGCGGAGCGGCAGAGTCCGCCGCGAATGATTCATCTTAGTGAAGAATCCACCTTCGGCAGCGAGCAACACAAGAAGATCGATGGGAGAGTGGGAGGAAGAGGCGAACAACCCGGCCAATGTAGTCATCTATTTCCATAAGAAACAAATGCGAAACTAATGGAGTGGATAGCGTAGCACTAATACGAGGGCATTTTACCATTGGATGTCTTGCAGGATGTGGCAGAAAAATCTTCTACATCCCTCCCCCTAGAAGACACAGTTAAAGCTTATGTTACCGATCTCTTTTTTTTTCTCCCCTCCCACCAACAAACACGATTTGAGGGGCGGGAGCAACTTAAAGGAGCCCCCAGACTTTAATATTATTTCAGGAATTCAACTTGCTCTGAGCCGACTACATAATTACATCCGAAAGTATAATTGCCAATTAAATGCCTTAATGTGGCATCGGTTTAGAATGCTTACAACGCGAGCATTAGCATTATTGAATAGAAAGGAAGCTAGTGAGAAAGGGCTCGTAAAAAAAAAGGGGGAGTTAAGTGGAGATTTAAGTGAGGATTTGTTTCCCGCTGTTCCTGAACACTAGTCGGTTACAATACCCTTAGATAGGATGAAAGATGAAGAGTTTGGGATGTTTCTTAACGTTACCCGTACTTTTTATCTTCTTGCTTAATGTAGAGAAGAAGAAAGTACTCTTAAATCAACCTTCTATTTAGTACGCCGTTATCCAATCAGCACACAGTCGTTGGCAACTGCTTAATCCCTAAAAGTATTGGGTAAAAATTAAAACATGCTTTTCTCTAAAATTAAATTAGAATCCTAATCTTGTTTTTACTAAGCCTAACCATAGAACAACTTCTGCTAATCTTGTTTTCTTCAAACTGCTTAAATATCACGCTAAAACGAGAAAAATCAGACCCCGGTTTAACACTGTTGTGATCAACACCAGAGAGAGAAAAAAAAAAAAAAAAAAAACAAGATGGCAGCTCAAAACAGTCTCAGAATTCTATCCTGGATTTCCCATATTCGTTTCTAATCAATACACAATCGCATAAGGCAGAGGTCAACATATATATCGTAAACCACCACAAACAGCACCCCCCTCATTGCGAAACAACTTCGAAAGTTCATTTTATACATTTAATAACAAAATCTTACAATTGTTGGCGACTATATTTTTTCACCATCAGTATACACACGCTCAGATTTCTATAGACGCACATTTTCAGTAAATAAACACTGAAATTAGAGCGTCCAATTTACATTTTCTGCTAACGCTTTGTAGACTTCCATAACAGAAGACACTGCTAGCCTCGCTTCCAGCCTCCTTCCCAGTGCACTAGTTCCGTTCTTATATAAAATATATGAACGAAAAAAATTTGGCAAGCCATTACCTACTCCTGTAGTTTCACCGGTGCTTTCCCTCCCCCTCTCTCTTTTTTTTTTTTTTTTTTTATTTATTTATTTTATCCGTATGTCGTAAAAGCGACAGCTGCACGAGACACTACCGAAGCATGTGGCCAATAAGAAATTCCCCTGTGAAGACACAAACCCATTTCGGATACAGTTGGCAAATTCATTTGAAAACTGACAAATTACTGCTTTTTACAAAATCTCTACAGTTTCTGTCTGGAGACCAACATTTCGAAGAAGTTTCTTTTTAAAAATTCCAAAGCTCAAAGTCAATGGTTGTTTGAAAACGAGGCTGATTAATTTTGATCATTTTCTAGCAAACAATACTGTTTGTGGTTTTTCTTTTAAAAGCAGGAAGTAGCAACAAACCAATCTGAAGAGTGCATTAATAAAACGAAACTGGAAAAAAAAAAAAAAAAACCAAACCCTTTATACCCAAGTGTGTACTGCAAGATGTTTCCTTATTACTGCTTTAAAACATGTTTATTCATCTAACATAAGTTTATGCATCTTAAACTACCGTCTGAACAAAAATAGAAAGAAATATTGATTACGGGAACGCCGCATGCGGTAAATGGAGACGATATTCGCCCAAAACCCACCAGTAAATAAACCTCCCCATCAACAAAGCATTTACTTCGTATAAGAAAAAAGGAAATGTTTCTTATATGGAGTAAAACAGCAGTATTTTCCATGTAAACTTCAGTTCCAACTCACCCCACCTCTGTACTTCTGACTTCCTTTTATTGTACATAAAACTCCCTTAAGTACACAGTTTCGTTCTGTACTAAGTTTATTTTTAATAAGATCTACAGCTAATGCATTTAAAACAACCCTCCAACGCTTCAGAGTCGGTTGATTTTTATTACCTGATGAAAGAAGCAATATACAGCTCTCGAAACGTTATACTTGTTGATGGTTTTAACGGACTAAGGCACTCAAGTTTACATAGCGTCATTATGTGGATTTATTACACGTAACTTTTTACTCTGATGAAGATTTCTGAATAAGCAGTCGCAACGTAAGACTTCTGAAGTATCAGAAAAAAAACGAAGAAATCATTTGAATGCCGCGCAACATTTGCAAGAATCGTTGCCGACACTTCAAGCACTAAATAAACCTCAAGTGCAATCGACGGTTAGGCCGTCCGTTCTAATTTGATTGGACGCCAGGAAAGAGTCGAAACACAAAAAGCTTGTAATTTGTGTGAAAGAAAATATTTTCTTGGTGACACCTCAAAAGCATTCACTTCGACCCCACTTTCGTCCCCCCTTCTCAATACACCGTCTCTTGTCCGAAAATAATTACATTAGTCTTTGTCCTCCCCGTAGGCGCGCGCTGTGTCTCACAACTCTTAGGGACATGCCAAATTGAAATGGCCAAGTCTTGTTTCTCTTAAGGAGTTTTCTTCTTACTTTACCCTGGGGGGAGGGAACGCAGAGGGGAGAGGGAAGGAAATGAAATGGACGGAAGGGTTAGAGGAGAAAGTGGGGGGAGGGGAGGAATAAAAGCCGGAAACCGAAAGACTAAAGCAAACAGTTGAAGTTTCTTGGTACCTTAAGTTCCATTCTATAACAGAAATGAAAATTAAGAACACGCCAAATGGAAGTTGCTAAATTAGACAAGTCCCGAGGGTTCCTACAGTTACCACCGATAGATGGAGCTGAAGCGCAAGCAGTTTTGGCTCTTTTTTTTTTTTTTTTTTTTGTTTCTTATCATCGCAAGCTCAACCTCTCATCTACCATTAGAGTTTATTCCCAGGATAAGCAGTTCCATTCTTGGATTATTAAACTGTAAACCTCCTCCTGGAAGTGGTTACAAATAATGCATACGCCAGTGTACCACTAAAGGCACGCATCCAAAATACGAATATTTTCTAAACTGCGCAACAAATTAAGGGGGAAGGGGGTTACTCTTCCAGACATCGATGCTACGTCTACGTACAGCACACATTGAATCTTTTATGCAGTCATTTTAAAGTGGAAGACACTTAGTAGCTCTTTACTTCCATCTTAAGCATCCATCTACGTTCTTAAAACATTCTACGGTAGTCTGAGTGTTGCTTTTTTTTTTATTTATATTTTTCGTAACAGTTAATGCTGGTTTTAATAATTAAATATTTTGGAGTATTTGCCTACTCGTGGGGTCTGGAATAGTAGCTAGGAGACAGTAAATACATGGAAATAACGTGCGTTATGTCTCTTATTTTAGACTTCCCCACAGAAATGTTTTGTTACGATTTAAGACGGATCTTTTTTTTGCGTGTCATTTCCCGTACCTTCGAAGCTTATCAATAATTTAAAAAAAACCACACTTCCACCTCTTTAGGTAATCATACCTTAGTCTTTGTGGGGGCGCACACCCCATCGAAGAATACGCAACCATTTGCAAATAATTAAACCAAAATACCTCTGCTCCAGAAGGTGTTATATACCATTTCATTCTTCCAGAAGCCTGCCATGATTTTGAATGCAAGAACCTAAAATGTTAATATGCAGGTGTTGAAGTTTGTTATACAGGGAAAATTCGGAGGTCCCTTAAAAAAAAAAAATGCATATTAGAACAAGAGGCGCATGAACCAAATGGTAATCAAGGTTTTGGAGTGTTCCCGAGAATCTAGCTTGGTACGAGGCAGGGCCGGGTAGAGTAAACAACTGAAAATATTTCCTTTGTATTTCTGGAACCACAATGAAAAAATATGGCCGAAAAAGTTAAGCAAGAATTTTTTTTTTAGTGTGTGTGTGCGCAAATAAGGTAAGCTCGCATCTAAAATCAGTTTGGATTCGCACAAAAAATTGTTCCACTAGAGACGTTGTGCATCGCAAGGTTTTCATATTTATGGGCCTGTCTAAACTATATCCCCCCCTCCACCATTCCATAAACAAAAAAAACAACTTATCTCGACTTAATCGACCAGCTAAGGAACCATTATATCTTAGAGCGCTGTCTGGAGTCTTGACTGTTTATCAAAATATTCAAAAATAAAGCAATCAATTTTAAAAGGATTTTTAGTTTAAAAAAATAAGTCGGTAGGGTACTATTTATTCTGTTGACTGCTTTAAGCCAGCCATAGCCTAGTAATCAGGCGCGAGGGTGCATAAATACAAGTGCCCGGGGTTCAAAGCGCGTTACTGCCAAATACGGTGATGTTTCTTGTATTCTCTATCTTGTGAACTAATCTGACCGTGTGGTAGTATAAACAGAAATCTTATTTATTCATTAAAAATGAAAAATTATCTCGTGGGGTGGGGACAGCTTCCATTTATGCAAACTCGATCGATTTTTGAGCCTTAAGACTCCGCATATTATCAACCACTTGCGAAATCCTTACTGTTCGATCCACACAACGTACTCTGCCACCCAATAATTAAGAACTTTGAAACAGAAGCAGTGAAGGCGAATACAAGAGAACTTTGCATTCGTAGAAAAACACACAATCTAGATTAGTATTCAATACTCTGGTTGCTACGAGTTACACACCGAGAAAGACACGCAAAGCTGGTTCCGGAGTGAAAAACCATAATTTAAAACCACACGCACACACAAGTGTGCGTAGGCCATATCTATATATACCGGTAATAGTCTACATTTGTCGTTTTCTCCGTTAACAAGTTTGGTCTGGCAAGGAGAGAAAATAGAGTTACGTTCGCTGACATTACACGTGAATTGGAGTTCACTACGCTTTCATCTCCGGATGGTGGGGGGGCGGTTATTGGTTGCATATTGTGTCGCTAGATGTCAGTCGATGTGATGCAGAAGGCATGAATAATCAAACATCCAGAAATTTCTCGGAATATAAACAAAGGGACTTTTCATCGAGCTGGAAGTGTTGCGGAGACTTCAAAAGATACCAGGGGTCATAGCTCCAAATTACCCGTGAAAAAGCGGTAACATGACACAGTTACCGGCGGGGTGAATGCATATAGATAACGGTGGTTCACGGAACTGAGCCTGCACAATAATTTAGATAACTTCTCGGTGGTATGTACAGTAGTGGGCAAAGAAATGTTCGCAACACTTAAAAGTTATATTTACAACGTGACAGCAAACAGATAAACCGAAAAACTGCATCCATCTCTAGAAACTCATGAAGGCACACGAAAAACGTTAATTCGAAACATTAATTAGTGAAATTAATTAACGGATCAGAATAAAAAAAAAGTTAGTACGAAGACGAGCAAGTTAGAAAAGAAAAATTACGGACAGCAAGACAAAGATAAGACGCAAAAATCAATGTGATAATGATCTATTTTATAATTAAAGAATAGCTCGTGCACAACCCATTCGGTACTCAACAGAAGACCATTTTTTTTTTTTACCCTAAAATAATGTGCGATGGAAAAAACTCATTTTGAATCTTCACTAGTAGACTGCGGATTCGACTGATACCATAGTCCATAATATCGCGGTTTATTAAGGCCAGTAATCTGCGCATGCGCACCAATTGCTTAAATTTGGTATTTTAAAAATTAACTCATTAAAATTCTCGTATCATAAACGCGATTCGTGGTTAAGATTTAGCTTTGTAGATACAAAACTTGAAGCCAATATTGTAAAAAAAAAATATTCAGGAACCGTTCTTGATGAGAAATGGATTCTTTTAAACAGTCCAATGAGCAAAATTGGGAGTATTTTAGAGTGTCTTAAATATTGTCTTAAATAAATAAACGAGAATTTAATGATATTGGTATGAGGGCACTTTTTGTTCTTATGACAATCGATAAGTACTGTGTAGCTTCCAGGCTCCTACACCAGTAAAAATATCATTTATAGATAAAAGAAAAACACAGAAGGATGGTACATCTGTTCTTCAATGATAGCTTAGACATTAGGGCTTAGTGCGGCCATCTTTGGCGCTTGAGAGCTACATGTAATGCAGGCAGGCTGGAATTCAACCCTTCAATGATACCCACCAATACGTGGACATCTACAATTCCTGTACCATTTGCAAAGTTAAAACCACCCCCTAGACCAGTAGTTTTGAATAATAATAATAATTTTGAATAATACTGGAGGGGAATTATTTGAAAAAATTCAAAGGAAAGTTGAGCGTCTTAGTCATGTGACTGTCATGGAAGTACCACATGACTACCTCCATCCCCACTTTAATCTTACGAAGAATCCAATTACAATTATAAGCAGTTCTTCCATAAATTACGTTCAACAGCAAAGCTCCATTTTCATCTCACACGCTAATATCCCTATTCTGTGCCCAATTACCCCCTTTGCGGATGATTGAAAAAAAATTTTCCGAGACATCAATTCTTTCACTGACTGCGTCATACTTCAACCGGCCCTAAATACCATCTTACGACAGCGCTCACTCACAAATACGATCGTTAAATATCGAGAAAATGCAAATTTTGCCAATTCCGTCCAAGACTCCACTCCCTAAGCAAATCTATAATCGAATTTAAATATTCTCTCGACAATGCTTTAAATCGACAAAGTAGATCTTTGCATACATCTTAGTATCGATTTACATTTTTGTTCATCATAAACGCGCAATTACCCCCTAAAGTTAACGCAATCGTGGGGGGAATACTGAAATATTCGCAAACATATTTATGGTTTTCCCTGAATGAATTTAGACAGACATCTACAAGGATTAGCCTTACTATGAAAAAAATTGCGGATATTCCTTTCGAAACCGGTGAAACCTAGCCGTAAAAATACGTTGCTATGACAACTAATATCCTCCATAAGTAACCCTAATGGAAGATTAAAAGAGTTCAATAGCCTGTCAAGGTCCAGAAGTTGAATTCTAGTTCTTTATGCTGATCAGTCTTAACAGGATTATTTATTTATTGAGGGGGGGGGGGGACGTACGGGGAGACTTCAACAACCGCTACAATTATTCCAAATTGACGAATTATCACAGGACCATGCCATACAAAGATCCCAACGCATGCGCACAGATTAACTAATTAATTAACCTTTTGTCTAAAACTAAAATCCGTCCATTGGAACACTTACCTCTCTCGGTTTGCAAAACTTCTGATTTTTAACCCTTTGAATTCAAGCAGACGACACCACATCTGCAGACGAACTGAGGTCGTAAGTCATCTGACACATGAACGAACCTCGTTACTTTCGGAAGCAGTAAAAATCCCCTCCCAAACAACCACGCGGGGGATCTTCACTAATTAGTTTCAGGGGGCAGGAGAGAAGAGAAAGTATTGACACGATTTTTACAGCCGACAACTACTGGCGATGTCCATCAGCGACGAATTTGACCGGCTATTAAAGCAGTTCAACTTGCCGCCAACTGTGATCTTTGAGTCTACCCGACAGAACCGTGAAAAAGCTTTGACTCATTCGTTGTTTCAAATGCGGGTGGTCTGATACGATTTCTGGCCCGAGAGGCGACGATAAGCACAGCTCCCCCAGTTAGTCCTATGTTTAAGGGGGTGCATTAATGATACACCGAAGTTTCCGTAAATAGGCCTTTTTTTTTTTTCCGTCGAACAGCGCCAATTGGAGAACCCCTTTAAGGCGAAAGAGCCATGAATTAACCAACTCTGCAATGCGGGTGGTATATTTGGAACTACAGTTTCTTTGTAATCCTAATGCTAGTTACCAGTCTTCATGCTTCGATATTATTTCCATCGTTTGGCTAAAAATGATATTGACACCATTTCCATCGTTTGGCTAAAAGTGATATTGACACCATTTCTATCGTTTGGCTAAAAGTGATATTGACATCAATGCTAATTGTTAGACTTTCATCAAATTGGTACTAGCAAACAATTGTTACGTCATCAGTCAGTGATAATAACAACAGTAGTCTGTCAACTTCTAAAAGATATGAATACTAAAATGCTTATATTGCGAGCTAGAAGTACTGTTTTTTTCCAATAAATCTGCCAAGTCCTTGAACATAATCTCACAATCAGGATGTCTTAACGTATTATTAACAAAAGACGTTTTCTGTAATAGAAAACAAAAGCACAAATCGTTGCTGATTCGATAACATTTCCATAACCAACTTAAGTGTAAGCTACCACTGTTATATATAAACTGATATCTGCAGCAACAGCTGGGGGTTAAACAATGTAGCATTTATAGTCAAACAAAGTGTTTCTCTGGTCTAAATTTGATTCTCGAACAACCGAAACTAATTCGTTACGCCGCTGGATGTCTAAAGGTTACGAACAAATATGGGTCATGACGGAGAGAATATCGTTCGTATTCAATCTTTCCGTAGATGCATTTTAGACCGCTAAAATCTCGAACTGTAATAACCAGCTGGTCCGCATAATCATATTGTCGAAAGGCGTCCACCAAGTTATCAATCTACGTTAGCACAGCTGGACTTCAAGTTACAACGCGCGTGCAGATTAGAAACCTGGGAATTGGAAGCAGATGGTTCGCATGAATACGGATTTCATAGATTCGGCTGTCAGGTTACAATTTACAATCGCTGTGAAAGGAAGTTAAGAGAATCGCAGCGGGATTAGAGGGAGTGGGGGGGGGCGAAAAATTTCTCTTGCAGAAGCAGAGCCTAACGAGGGTGATAACTAATGGGTGTGGAAGAGAAGAAGAAATAGTTTAAATAAATATTCGAAGAGACCATCTGATCAAATGAATTGATCTCGAAGTCTCTGTTCAAGTGGGTTTGCTACTTAGTGCATCAATCTCGTATTGTGAAGGCATTTCGCCACTGGTTGCCTTGGTATTGCACTACTCCCATGTAGATGGGCATTCCGAAGATTAATTTTATAATCTTGTCTTGATTAACATTATTCCAAGCAATCTGAAAGGTTTCTCAATTTTTTTGAAGATGGGCAGACTTCACGACCACGGACGGGACTTTGACGGTCTAGATGATAGCATAAAAGCTGTATTGGGTTTAAGTCAAGTGATTGGGTTGGCCAAAAAGACTCTGCGCAGATTAGAGCTGTGCTTCGGGTCATTCTCTTGAAATATAATTAAGGATATTGCATTTCAAGCATGTTTTTGCCCTTTATCAAAATTCCTTCAATTCTGACGATGTCACCCAGTCCAGAAACACAACAGCAACCCCAGATCATGACCGAACCACCACCGTGCTTGACTGTAGGCACTTAAAAATGTGGCAAGTTTTATCTTCAGCTGATCGTATCACAAACTACGCTTCGATCCAAAAAATTACGTCTGGATTCATTTAACCGTACTTTTTCCCTCTTCAGATGTCCAACGTTGATGGCTCTTAGCCCAAGTTAACCTTTCCTTTCGATTTTCCGGACCACTACAACCATCAAATACTCCCACTTTCTAGAACATTCTGTAATCATCTAGAATGTTCTACCACACTGGAGAATCTTCTCCAATGTGGTAGATGGGATATTCTAGAAGTTTCTTAATTTTTTTTATACATAATAAAAATCAGTAAACAAGTTGGTCCTATTTTAATATATATAAAAAAAAAACCTTTGAAAATTAAGAAAAATTAAACGCGATTCCAAATCTTCAAGCAGGAGTGTATACGTATATAATTTATTTTATTTTTCTGTCGAACACAACGTAACTGACCACTCATAAGTAGTGGTCATGTCCCAAAACGGGGTTAGACCCAAGAAAGCTTACCCGCACAGCAACGCCACTGCTCATACAAGTAACAAAACTACATATCAACAAGAACAAACTTGTTGATACACTTGTCTGAACACGTATCAACAAGTGTGGAGGGGGAACAACGTAAGTGTTGCTAGAAGACATGTAGACACTTAATCAAGCCGATGTTCTTGACTAAGAAAGGATTGTCCAGAACTCAATTAAGTTAGAGAGAGGATGGGACAGAGTTCCAACCTGTGGAGTCCAACTAAATTCCGAATTTAGTCTCCCAGGCCCACGTGAAGACCAATTTTGAGGCTGGTCCCAACCAGATCTCAGCATTCAATTAAATTACGGGTGACTTCATTATATATGTACAAGGGTACCTATTTAGACGAGTAGAGTCTCCAGCCATGTTTGCTATAAACAGCCAAATACGCATTTCAAATTCCTTTTAATCATAAAATTCACTTCAATCCAGCTGTGTGACTGAATATTGAAACGCTGAGTGAAAGGAAAAATAAATTCAAAAGCCACCTAACTTACCAAAATGATTTCCTTCACTTTTTTTGAAACCCGAAGACGAAATACGTTATCTTCACAAAACACGATTGCATTCGTCTGCCTTGCTGATCAAAAGGTAGATGTACACACGGCGGAAAAGAATCAAACCGAAGCGAACTCGCAACTCGAGGATAACAAAGCCTTTCAAAAGCTGCAGAAGAGGAAAAAGCAATTTGGAAAACATTTTATTACCGACAGTGTGGCGTTTTATGCCAACTCTAAACCCGCCCCACCTGTACGAAAACACTTCCCAAATGGCTTCGGGCGTCATCGCCACCTGTTAAACGCTACATTCACTTAAGTGCGGTGCCGAAAAGGTAAATTCTACAGCTTGTTTTTACCACCTAAACTCAATTTTGTTTAGGGGTATAAAACGCCATTTCTGCGTTCTTTTATTGTAGAGAAATTTTAAAACAACTACCCCCTCGCGGCAACTAGGACGTTGGTAGCACTGGCAGTATAAACCAAGGTCAGACGGCTGTACGGACCCAAGGTTATCTACCAAACGAATTCCTCCCCTCAAGAATGAAGTCTAATATTCATTATGGTGAGGATACAGCAGAGTTTAACAATTGTCTGCTACCATCAATACTTCTGGATAAATTACGCCT